>NC_141699.1:501044954-502278954 GCF_964263255.1 Lissotriton vulgaris
GGGGGCAGCTCCTCCGCCGGTGGTTGTGGAGATGCCTGTGTCTATTCCATTAGCTTCACCTGAGCGTTTTCATGGGGATTCAGACAAGGTACAGGTGTTCCTAACTCAGGTAGCTTTACATTATTCATGTAAACCTAAATCGTTCCCTACAAATCAGGCCAAGGTGGCCTTTCTGATTTCCTACTTAGCTGGCAACGATGCGCAATGGGCGGTCCCGTTGGTTAATCGCAATGATCCTTTATTGCATGATTGGGAAGCCTTTAGAACGAAATTCCTTAGAGTGTTCGATAGAAGAGCAGATTCATTTACAGCCGATAGAGAACTGCTGGAATTACGGCAGGGTAAGAAAGACTTGGTTGTGTATTTGAATGCCTTCGGGCTTTTAGTGGCAGAAACCACCTGGCCAAAAAACAAACAGGCTTCTTTGTTCCATCAAGGGTTGAATGATGAACTTAAGGATGTCATAGCGCAGATCGATCCTCAACCCGCTACATGTGAGGATTTGATTAATTTGGCCCTGCGGCTAGACCATAGACTAGGTGAAAGGAAAGGCGAGGGTCGTAGGAAGCCAGTGGATGAGACACATGTTACCAAGGAAGGGAATCAGGCCGCCTCATCCGAACCTATGGAGATAGGGGCCGTGAGTACGGCTTTGACACCTGCCGAGAGAGAATCAAGGCGTAAACAGGGGCTTTGTTTATACTGTGGAAAAAAGGGCCACTATGTGAGAGAATGCCCAGTAAAGCCCAAAACAAACCGTTTTCGAGGTAACCGAGTGGCTTCCACAGATACGGAAAAGGTGGCGGAAAACTGATTGACTCTGGGAAACAGGAAGGGGTTTCTTGGAGTCCTATGTATGTCCCTTCTTTATGTGGTGGAATGAATAGGGTAACTAATCATCTTTTCGTATCCATTGTGTTAATGCTTGCCGGAGAATCTGTGGTCACATCACCTATGGTTGATTCAGGGGCAACGGGTATGTTTATTGATATGCAGGAAGCCCAACGTATGGGAGTTACTCTAGTGCAGAAGGAGAGGCCTGAAGAAGTGTATGCTGTGGATGGGAGGAAGCTCAGTATGGGTCCCATAGGCTATGACACAGAAGAAATTGAGGTGATATTAGGGGACACACACTCTGAGTTTCTTACATTCAGCGTTATCAGGGCCCCGCAATATGGTATCATCTTTGGGTTACCTTGGTTGGAGAAACACTACCCTAGTATAAATTGGGACACCTGAACAGTTCAAATGGGGTCTGCGTATTGCAGGAAACAGTGTCATAGGGTGGTTATAAAACCTGCTCAAGCTTTATCTGGTGGGTCATGTATTGCCACGGCAGCAGAAAAATGTGTTCAACTTCCTGCCGTGTATCAGTCCTTTGGCAAGGTGTTCAACGAAGTACAGGCTGAGGAGCTCCCTCCTCGTAGGTAGTATGACTGCCAGATCGATCTGGTCCCGGGTGCTGCGATACCTTGTGGACGGATTTATGCTCTAACTGAGCCTGAGAACATACACCTTCGTGAGTATTTGGACAAACGGTTGGGCTTGGGTTTTATACGTCCATCTAAATCTCCAGCTGCCTCGCCACTTTTCTTTATACCAAAAGCGAATGGTGAGCTACGCGCATGTGTGGACTTTAGGGCGTTAAATGCAATAACTGTGAAGAACAGGTATCCTTTACCCTTGATCGGTGTTTTGTTGGAGCAGGTGAAAAAGGCAACTGTGTTCACAAAACTAGATTTGAAAGGGGCATACCATTTGGTCCGCATGCGTAGCGGGGATGAATGGAAGACCGCATTCAAGACTCGATACGGGCTATTCGAGTACAGAGTGATGCCCTTCGGACTCTGTAACGCCCCTGTGGCCTTTCAATTCTTTTTGAATGACGTATTTCGTGATATCTTGGACCGGTATGTGATCGTCTACATTGACTATATCCTGGTTTACTCAGACTCGGAATATCTGCACAGTCAGCATGTGGCAAACGTGCTTAACATTTTGCAGTCAAACAATCTTTACTGCAAACTCAGTAAATGTGACTTTCATGTTCGAACTGTAGAATTTCTGGGGGTAATGCTGAGTCCTGAGGGCCAAGAGATGGCGGAACGGAAAGTAGCGGCTGTCAGGAATTGGCCTGTTCCATGTAACGTCCGTGATGTACAAAGTTTCATTGAATTTGCCAATTTTTATAGACGTTTCATCAATCAGTTTTCCCGTTTAGTGGCGCCTATCACTCAGCTTCTGAGGAAAGCGAGCGTGTTTGTATGGTCTGAGGACGATCAAGCTGCTTTTACGGCTCTCAAAAACGCTTTTGTGTCAGCCCCGGTGTTGGCCCACCCGGATCCAGACAAACCATATGTTGTGGAGGCGGATGCCTCGGATGTGGCAATCGGGGCTATCCGGTCTCAGCGACATACGGATACGGGTTAGCTACACCCGGTGGCATACATGTCACGTAAACTGAATCCGGCCGAGAAAAACTACCACATTGCGGAAAAAGAGCTTCTCGCTATTCAGGACTCTTTTCAGGAATGGCGACATTTCCTAATGGGAGCCCGTCATGTGGTCACGGTCTACTCCGACCACAGAAATTTACAGTTCATGTCTGCCGCTCGTCATCTCATGCCTAGGCAGCTCAGGTGGATGAGGTTTTTCTCTGGCTTCAATTTTGTCATCACGTTCCACCCAGGTACAGACAATCGGAAGGCGGATGCACTAACTCGCCAGTCGACGGCTACTCCGTGTGAGGAGAGTGCCGAGGCTAGCATTGTGGATCCGGACAGAGTGGTGGGTGCTATGCAGCCTGATACATTCCTGAGGGATGTCAAGAAGGGGGTGGACTCCTTCGTTTGGAGGACCTGGCTTGGTGGTCACCCAGAATGGAGGATGTATGGGGGCCTTCCGTTGTTTCGCAACAGGTTGTTGGTGCCTACGTTGACCTTGAGGAAACGGGTCTATGTGTGGTGCCATGACTCACCATGTGCTGGTCACCTTGGATTTGCCAAGACCCTGGAGCGTGTACTGCGGCAGTTCTGGTGGCCTTCAGTGAGACCTGATGTTGGGCGATGGGTGTCCGCCTGTGATCAATGTGCAAGGATGAAGTCTGACCACTCTCGTCCGCAAGGCTTGCTGCAGCCTCAACATACTCCTTCGATACCTTGGGATCGGATATCGGTGGATTTCATCGTGGGTCTTCCTGCTGACCGGGGATGTACGGCGATAATGGTGGTGGTCGATTACCTGTCAAAAATGGGGCATTTTGTGGCCTGCAAACAGGTACCTTCAGCGGGTCAGTTGGCTGTCCTGCTCATGGCCAATGTGGTTCGGTTACATGGATTGCCGAGTGTTATAGTCTCCGACCGAGGCTCACAGTTTACGGCCCAGTTCTGGAAGAAATGGTGTTCTTCGCTACATATCGACACTGCCCTTTCCACAAGTTTCCACCCGCAAACCGATGGACAGACTGAGCGGTTAAATCAGACTCTTAAGCAGTATTTGAGATGCTACGTGGATAACAGCAAAGAGAACTGGGTGGACTACTAGTGGTTGGCTGAAGTGGCTTATAATAACGCCACGCACAGTTCCACCAAGAACACACCTTTCTATTGTTTGTATGGCAGGCACCCCCAGTTTCTCGCTTTTGTGCATCCAAAAGCAGACTCGCTCCTTCCAGCGGTTGCACAAAGAGTGGTGCATATCAAGAAACGTTGTCCAAAGCGCAGGACCAGCTGCAGGCTGTGAAACTCAAGTACAAGGCTGTTGCAGATAAGCACAGGAGACAAGGTCCGTTGTACTGCAGGGGTGATGAGGTGTGGTTATCCACGAGGAACCTGCGTTTCAGGAAACACAGTGTTTTCAATCCTAGGTATATTGGGCAGTATACTGTGTTGAAACGCGTGAACCCGGTGGCGGTGAAGATAAAGCTCCCTTCCCATCCACGCATCCATCCGGTGTTTCATGTCTCATTGTTGAAACCTTCCTTGTCAAAGGGCAAGCATCGTCCATCTCCCTTGATGGTACAGGGCGAACTCGAGTATGAGGTCGGACGATTATTGGAGTTGTGGTATCTGGTGTCATGGAAGGGATATGGGCCTGAGGAAAACTCGTGGGAGTCTGCTCTGGGGATTCATGCCCCGGCTTTTGTGTCTGCCATCCATCGGAGATGCCCCTCTAAGCCAGGTCCGTGATCTCCTCTGGTTGAAGGGGGGGATGTACTGTCATGATCGCGGCAGTACGGGACTACAGTTCCCGGCATGCCATGGGCCAGAACTACAGTTCCCATGATCCTTCGCGACGGAGCGCGATCTCACGAGAGATCACTTAAGGAAGTCGGCGGCAGGGGACCGGTGTCAAGAATTCCTCTAGAGTACTGGATTGCTGTGTTTGGGTTTTGGATCTACGACGGTGCGGTAAGGGTGCTTCGCACCACTGTGATTTTCAGCGGGATCGCTGATTACTTTAAGACTGTGTGTTTTGGGCTACTCGGTAACGACTGTTACCGTGGTACCGGTTTCTTGACTATTTGGACAGTTGGATTTGGCTCGGTTGTCATTTTCGGCTGACGGAGGAAAACACTGCTACTGGCTTGTGGTGTTTTAGGGTGCAACATTAACACTAGTGGTTGTTCTTTGCAAATCCTAAGGATTCTACCCTATACCCATCTAAGAGGCATTATATGGGTTGTTGGACGAACTAAGAGTTCCAGGGGTCTTCAAATGTTTGTTTTCGTTGAACTGGATTTCACATCCTAAGGTGGCAGCGTGCATTGAATTGTGTATGGGTGTTAACTATTGTTTATACCTCTTCTAATTAACAGGGGTCTTCTGGAGGTGTATGGTTTACACTCTACCCCTGTGAAGCATTGTAGAGGTATACTTAGGTAGGTTCTTATATGTGTGATACATGTGATTCAAGTGATATCCTGTAGGGTTCTGACATTTATAATATTACTGTTACATGCCTTTTGTATTGCTGTAGTTACACCGCAACTCCAACGCTACCAGATACCTCTGCACATCTACGAGGTTTATTTTTCCTCTACAGCTATAACTAATAGAAGGTTGTTTCATATGTAAATGTTAGCTCTGATTAGCGCAAACGTAGTCTTATGCGTGTGCTCTGTTTATGTCTTTCAGATCTCCCTCCCTGCTGTCCCCTTCCTTTCCTTCCCTGATCATTTCCCTTTTCCCCTCACTTGATCTTCCCAATGCTCTGTGCCATTACGGCAATTCAGGCGTTGGTTCGATCTAGAGGTGGGCGTACTAATCAACAAACCGATCCCGAGGACGTTATTATAATAAAAACACACCCCTCACCAGGGGAACACAAATAAAATTACACCACAGACTATACAATCAGTCATTAGTAAATTCCGTTCTGGCTGTCTCAAAAGATTACTCAAATAGAGGCAGTATTCCCTGATAGTCCACCTCATGAAAAACACAGAACTCTGACAATCTGTTTACCAATGGGGATCGCACCACATGTGGAAGACTGTGACACTTGGGGAACAGTCTTTGCTTCAATCTACACAAAAACACATGGTGTTCCGTCTATGGCGGTTATAACAGACGTACTAAGACAGATTCAAAATTAATACGGTCCAGAGCCTGCTTTAAATCTAGGTATGAAATTACTGAAAGACCCGGCTATACTACTAGCCAACATAAAAGGAGAAACAGCATCTGTGGCGATCCGCCAAAAATTAAAAGAAACAGAAATAGCAGTCCAGCCTTTTGAACTTGCCAGAATAATACGACACCTGGACCAGGATCGATTACTGGCTGTTGTCCCCAGAGGTGGTTGGGTGGGTGACGGATCTCACTACACTCCCACGCACACTGTCTGATCATTCCCCTGTAGTGCTTCGGTTGGGGATCCCCCGGGAGGGGGGCTAAGAGAGGAGATGGTGCTTCCCTGGGAAGGCTTTACAGGATCCGTTTTCACGGAAGAGCTCCGGGAGGCCATAGTTGAGTACTTTCATTTGAACACAGGCTCAGTAGATACCCAGGCTGTTCTGTGGGAGGGATTTAAGGCAACCATCAGGGGAATTTGCATCACTAAACACACTGTAATGCTTCGTGAAGTCAGGTCTGCCCTCTCACGCATAGAGCGCGATATAGCGGCGCTTGATTCGGCGCAACTGCTACACCACACTGAGGACAGGGAACGCAGGTGCTTAAAATTAATGGTGGACTTTCGGGAAGAGGCTGAGCGGGAGCTCCGCTTTCTGCACAGATCGTATATGGCCAGACAATATGGGGAAGGGGATAGACCTGGCAAACTTCTAGCACACCTACTTGGTCCCCCCGTTCCTCCTCCTACATCACTGAGCTTAGAGGACCGACGGGGGACTTGGTACACACCACACCTGAGATCTGTGCCGCATTCCTGTCCTACTACACCAACCTCTACATCTCCACCCTGACTGACGATGCCGCTGAGAGAGGGGATTATCTGAATGAGATTGCCATGGTGTTTTTAGAGAGATGGATGGTTGATTTCCTGGCAGACCCCATTACAGCAGAGAGTGTTGAAGAAGCCATGGACTCTATGAAAAGCTAGTCGGCCCCGGGGCTGGATGGGTTTTCAGCTGACTTCTACAAGGTCTACTAAGATCCTAGCAAAAGTCCTTGCCATGCGCCTCTCCCTCTTGATGGAAGCCATTATCTCACCTGCCCAGTCGGGATTTATCCCTCACCGCTCCACTTCCCTCAACCTCTGCACCCTGTTTTCTGTCCTACACCGGGTGGACCCCGACACGCCAGCTGCGGCGATATTTTTGGATGCCGAGAAGGCGTTTGACTCCTTAGAGTGGCCTTTTCTGATGTCTGTAATGCGCCGCATGGGCATCCCGGAATGCTTGGTCAACACTGTCGAATTGTTGTATACCCTACCCGTCGCCCGCCTCCGCCTCAATGGTACCCTCACCGCCCAGTTCCGGCTGGCGCGCGGTACCAGGCAGGGCTGCCCACTGTCTCCCCTATTGTACATCCTAGCAATGGACCCACTGGTCCGTCACTTCCAGGAGAGGCACTTACATCGTGGCCTCCAATTCCGCACGGGCCCACTCCTGGCCTCGCTATATGCGGACGACACTATCCTGTACGTCAGACACCCACACACCAACCTGGAGCCCTTACTCCAAGAAATCACCAGATTTGGCAAATACTCTGGCCTCCGTATTAACTGGCACAAATCGGTCATATTCCCGCTCATGCCCAGCACTGTCGAATGGTCCAGCTCTTTCCCCCTTACATGGTGCAGCGACTCCGTGAAATACTTAGGTGTTCATATACATTTGGAGACAGACTCCATTCTTAGACTGAATTACGGCACTGCGCTGACGGCCCTGGAGGGGCAAATTGAACGATGGATTAGGCTCCCACTGTCCATGGCGGGTCGTGTCGCTATCATCAAAATGATTGTCTTGCCTAGATTTCTGTACCTGTTCAACAATATACCCATACCCCTCACTAAGATTTTCTTCACGCAGCTTCGCTCCTTGCTCCTGACGCTGGTGTGGGGCAACAAAACCCCACGAGTGGAATGGCAAGTGCTAACTCTCCCATACGACCGGGGTGGACTGGGCGTCCCTGACTTTTACCTTTACTTTCTGGTGGCGCAGTGCTCATAAGCATACCCGTGGTTTCACCCTGACGCCAGGATCCCGTATCTAAAGCCAGAAGCCGACTTGGTATTGCCGGGTTCATTGTCTACCACACTCCCGTCGTGCTTCCTGAGGGATCCTAAAGACATCCAAACGGTTTCATCTACATGCTGGGCATGGGGGAGACTGCGCCGACTGGTCGACCTCCCACAGCTGTATTCCCAGGCCCTTCCACTGCCAAACGCCACTTGGCTCCCGATTACCGGGGATTCGGTGGTGCGCCACACGTTGTCCAAGTTCCATATAGATACGATAGGAGATCTGTTCCCACAAGGACACGCCTTCACGCTGACAGAGGATCACAGGTTTACTGAAAGGACGTTCATGGACTCTTTCGTCCTTACCAGACTTCTATCCCTACTGCGCGCTTCCTTCTCCCCTCACTTTTATCATTCAGCACCCTTCTGGCGCACACCTCGTTTCCAAACTTTATCGAATGTGCTGCGATCTCATCCCCTCCCGGGATCAGGCTGTTCGTGCTGCTTGGGAGGCCGATTTGGGATACTCTATTTCCGATGACCAGTGGCTGTGGTGCTGCAAAGCTACCAAAAACGTATCCATTATTAGCAAACACAAACTCTTACACTTCAAATTCCTGCGTAGGTTATACTTCACACGGTATACAACGTTTACAACGGAATTTTTACAACGCACTACCATTAGAACGCAGGCATTACCTCGCATACCATTACAACGCATTGCGCTGGGGGGTGCTCTAGGATAGGGAATAAGTATAATTTTATATCCAACACCTTCCCTAGTGTCCACGGGGACTGGAGTTGGAATATAAAATTATACTTACCACTATCCAGCACCTCTAAGCGCTATGCGTTGTAACGGTATTCGTTGTAAATACTGCGTTGTAAAGGTATGCGTGGTAACAGTATGCGTTGTCACGTCATACATCCACTTCACACCAGCACGACTCCACAGTTTAGACTCCTCACGCTCTCATAACTGTACCAAATGCAGTGGCCAATTTGTTGATTTTGCTCACCTTTCTTGGACATGTCCTAAGTTGCATGAGTACAGGTCTCGAGTGCATACTACCCTTGGTACCATGCTGAACTTAACCCTGACCCCAATACCTGAGATCGCCCTGCTGGGTTATGTGGCAGAGTTTCCGAGGGCAGTGTGTAGACTGGTGGCGCTAGGCTTTCTTCTGGCCAAACGAGAAGTTGCGCTGAGATGGTGCGAACACCGTCCCCCTCTCCACAATTCCTGGCTGAGCAGCATGGCACATTGCAACCTCAACAGCACTGAATACTCGGAAATGGTTCCCTCGACATCCAGACCGATTGACATTTGGGGCCCATACCGTGCGTACATTGCGAGCACCATCGAGAGCACTCAAAATACACCTGCTCCAGAGAGGGCCCCGGAGGGTATCGGTTGAGGGGTATTGATGGCCGTTGTTGTTACCTGCCTGTAGCCTGCACAGTTTGTGGCTGCCTCCCTGTCCCCCCTTCTTTCCTTTTTATTTTTGATTGCCTGCGTTGCTGAATGGGTTACTGCATAGCGTGCACACACGCTTGATGGCGCTGGGTGAAGTCTGCCGCCCTGGATGATCACTGTAGATGTTGTTCCCGAACGTGGGTAGCTCTTCATATGTTGGCTACACAGTTGGAGCATGACTGGTTAATGCTGCAATCGAATACTGTGACTGTAATGACACCTTTTGAACCATCATTTCATGTTTCATTGATCTCCTTTTCTTTCTTGGGTTTTTATTTCTGGAAAAATTTGACTATTTTACCGATATGTTCCCCCATTACGCTCCTGAAAAAGAAAAAGTTCATCTGTAACGATACTCCACATCTGTATTGCACACGGTACACACTGCGGGGCATATACTACTACCAAACGCCACCGGGCCTCCGGGCTGTCGGTAACAAGGCTGTGTCATTCCATCGCACACCTCTTCAGTGCCCGCTCTTTTATGCCGCCGGCCTTCGGGTTGTAGGCGCAAACGGCAGTGTACTGTATGCAACATGCAATAAACAGTTGAACACCACCAAAAAAAAAAAAAAACTTGCCAGAATAATTGAAAAATCCTATGAAAAATTAGGTAGAGATAGTTTGGGTGGGAAACAACTAAAACCACAACTAACAGAAAATCCTGAAAAGACTTTCATTAAAAATAACTTAATTACTCCTAAAAAGAAGTGGGAGGGTAATAAAGAGACCATTCCCAGAGAAAAACAGTTTCAGTACAGAGGAAGATCTCCCCAACGGAGAGATAGATCTCCAGACCGGGGGGGGGGTGTAGGTCTCCACAACGGGAGCCCTCTGAGAAAAGATATAACCTCAGAAATAGGGATCATTTGAAAAAACCTGACAGATATCAAGATATTGATACCCGTCCCTCTCGATCTTTTCAGACTTCCTCGCAGAAATCGGAAAGAAGAGGACGGTCAGAACATAAAGAAGACAAGGAACCCGCTCACCAAAGTAAAAAGTCTCAATTTCCCAAAAAGAAGGTAGCAAGCATAAAGATAAAACATGCCGAGGATCCTGAGGACACAACTCAAGAACGGGGAGTGGGCCCAAACAATGCTAGACAGCGCAGCAGAAGTGACCATAGCTCACAAGATCCTGATGAATCTTCTGGAGACAATGGACACGAATGAGTACATTCAGGTGGAAACTGCAGACACCAGAGTTAGTGTACCCCATAAATTATATGAAATAACATTGCGTATAGAAGGGGACATAACTAGGAAAATAAGAACTCTCTTTTGGGAGAAGCTATCTAAAGGCTATGATATTCTTCTAGCTGAGAAAGACTGGCCACCAGAATTTGTTAGGGAGTGCCCACATGGCGAAGAAATGATTATGATTGCCTTCTCAAATCATATTCCAATTCATAAAAAATACACATATGCAAGAAAATGGGCAGTGGCCAAGTCCCTGCATTATATAAAAATCATGTAGGATGGGATGAGGAACCCGCTCACCATAAAATCCAGTTAAAAAATCAACCTACTGGACAAAGTCAGTATCTTGTTAAGCAAGAAGCTAAAAACAAGTCAGGGAGATCTTAGATCAACTTGAGTACCAGGGGGTGATTGAAACATGCACCTCACAAATGAACAATCCTTTGTTTCCTGTCTCCAAACCAGACAATTCATATTGTCTAGTATTGGACTACAGACACTTAAACTCTTGTTGCAAAACATTTGCAGTACAAAATTCACACAGTGCAGCACTGATGAATAACATCGTGCGCAAAAAATATAAAACGACATTAGATATTTCAAAGGGTTTCTTCTGTCAAAACATAGCACCAGAAAGGAGGTATTTGACTGCGTTCTCAAGTATGAGGGCCCAGAGGCAATTTTGCCATCTCCCCTAGGGATTCAAGAATAGCCCAGGATTATTTTCAGCCAGAGTAACGGAGTTGCTATAAATGTATGATGATGAGGCATTATCTTATGTCAATGACATCTATCTAACAGACAATGATTTGGACAGGCACTTGAAAAGAGTGAACACCATTATACTTGGGTTCGCATCTGAAGGGTACAAATTCAACTTTAAAAAATCACGGATTGCCCACCTCACGGTCTTATTTCTAGAATATGAGTTATCAAGTGAAGGGAAAAGCCTAGCAGCCAATTTCTTAGAGAAATGTGCGCTGCTCCAATCACCAAAAACGCTGAAAAACTTACAATGAATTCTAGGTTTCCTGAATTTTGGAAGAACTTATGTTCAGAATTACGCAGAGAGGGTTAAACCTCTCTACGAATTAATAAAACCTGATTTCAAACCAACTAATTGGACTCAGAAACACACAGAAATTGTACGTTCAATACAAACAGACATGTTAGCTAAAACAAAGCTGCAAACATGCGTAAAAGAATGCAACCTTGTAATCCGAGTCATCCCAGGAAGATGCGGATTCACGTACCTGACCTATAACGAAGGTGAAACGGTGCCAATAGCTTACAAATCACACTTGTACACACAAGCTGAAATAAAATTCACTTCAACTGAGAAAATTCTGACAGCTGTTCAAACTGCTACAGCAAAAGAAAGAGCCCTGGCACAGGAAAAACGCATATCAGTCATTACACCTGTACCTGCCTTAGAGGCAGTGACAAGAACGAGCATTCCAAATGCTAAAGCTTTACATCCAAGATGGATACAATGGGTTAATTCTCTTGCTGCAACAGATGTTGAACACGCTTTTGATCTCAATATGAAAAAACTAGAATATCTAGAATATGAACGCGAATTTCCTCTGCCGACCGAAATTCTGCCTCTCGAACAGGTACGTCTGTGTAATTTACACAGACGGATCTGTGCAACATTGGATTGTGGAAAAACAAGTATACAATGCTGCATGTGCGATTGTAAAAGGTCGTTGGCGCATAGGTAAATTCAGACCAATGGTCACTAAAACTCAGTCACTCAGAAACTGTACAGCTCAGCGAGCTGAACTACAGGCATTAAAGATGGCGCTAGAAAATGCCGATCGCAAATTCCCCACACTCATAGTGTGCGATTCATATTACTGCGTCCAGTCTTACAATGAATACTTGCAGAACTGGGTTCAAAACGGTTTCAAAGATGCAAAAGGTGGCACAATCAAGCATAAAAAGCTATGGAACAAGTAGTTATTTTACAAAAAGAACTACAAAAGACTCACGTGATCCATACACTGAGTCATCAACGTGATGGCGTTCACGTTGCAGGGAATTCATTGGCTGATGAAGCCGCAAAGGCAGCCATCCACACGGCTTTCGTAGCTGCAATCACTCGTTCAAAAACGAAAATAGACAGCGACATAATGCAAGCTGTCACGGCTTCAGTAAAAAACAGTGGTAAAACACTCCCGAAAGGCTTTCCAGTAAAGTATTCATATACAACTGATGCAAATAATGTTCCCTTTGCTCAAATCCCTGGAGTGGGGGATAGGACAATTCCAAACATGGAACATAGGTTAGGACTAATCTTAACAGCGCACGAAGGGCTCGCCTCTGCACATGCAGGTATTTCCGCCACAGTATCTTTATTAAAACAGAGATATTGGTGGCTGCACATGAGGAAGCAGACTAGAAACTATGTTCTAGACTGTGAAATATGCCAAAAAAAGAAAGTATCAACAGCAAAACGTCCTGAGCAGACGCCCCTTCTGATCTCAGATAAACCATTAGCATTTGTTTACCTGGACCACTGTGGTCCCTTACAAAGGGACAGTAACTATAAATATATCATGGTCGCAGTGGATTCCTGCACAAGATTCATTTGGATGTGGCCCCAGCGCTCGGCTGACGCCAGAACTGTTATAAAAGATTTGCGAGTCTTTATCGGCACATACGCAATTGGCACTCTACATTCTGACCAGGGTCCTGCTTTTAGCTCTCGGGCTTACAAGGAGGCCATGGCGAGCTTGGGTGTTGCATTGTGGTACTCTAGTCCCTTCCATCCTGAGGGTAATGCGGTAGTGGAAAGAAAAAACGTGACATAAAGCAATCTTTAACAGCGAGGGTATTAGGTTCGGGTGATGGGTGGGTCAAACGTCTAATAAGTCTCCAACGTAGTCTAAATAATCTGCCAAGAAATTCTCTGGGTGGAATCACTCCGTATGAACTTTTGTTTGGTACTAGAATGATAATCGAAGACCTTGATAGTCAAACTTCAGTGGTGGAACAAAAAACCTTTGATATCAAAGATTGTTTGGCTGTTTTACAGGACTTAAATGAAACAAGAAGAAGTCTGAGTAACACAAAGCTAAAGCCAACAGTCACTGAAGAAAAACCACCTGTCCCAGCAAGACCTGTCTGGATTCCAAAGATTGAGGATCTGGTCAGAGAGAAGATCGCGGTGAAGAAGGAATTTGGGCCTTCTTACAGAAAAGCAGTACCTGTCTTAGCAATCAACGGAACAAGATCAGTAGTACTACTGCCCCTTGCTGGTAAAAAGGAGAACAGAGTTGTATCAATCGACCTGGTAAAACCACAACCATGTGGCCAATAATAAGTAGTAGGCCCAGTGGACTCCCAAGATGTAGCAGAAGCCCAAACCTTGCTACAACTCAAGAGGTTCAAACTGAAAGACTAATCACATTTGATAAACCTGCAGTGAATAAAGAAGGACTATGCAACAAAGCCATGGAACTTGTACCTTTTGAAACCCAAATTGCAACAGTTCGTCAAGAAACACCTGTCTACAATGATGTAGCCTCTGACTATACTAATATGAAAAACGAAGAAGTAACTACAAAGATTAATAACAATCCTGATGTGATTCCAATAATTGTCAGAACTGCCTCTGGCTATTTCATCAATTTCGAAGACTTTTCTGGAGACCCTAGTGAACATGAAGAAAAGCCAGCAAACAAGACACTCAAAGAAAAAAATAACAGAACTCTTTTATCAGCTTGGAGAAATATATCTGATTTCACCATGGATTGAATTGTGGATTGTGTTAGGTGTACTTTTCCTCCTGCTCTGGCTCATTTTGGGTTTAAGCTTGGGAAGAATGATTGATGGAAAATACAGTACAAGGGACACAGCAAGTCAGAACATCAACTTGGTCCTAAAACCTCACAAGTCATCTCATGTTGAAAAAAGAGACCTGTCATCAGTAAACATCACAGCCATTCCTATACCTGGTGGTGTAGCATGGGACGCTACTGATTACGACATCTATTACCCGGTTGAACTCTTGAAGTATCCACATCAGTTCAAGCTTTCATTAAGTGACTTTGGCTCACCGAGCAGTTTCTCTGATGATTGGGACTTTGAGACTAATATTAATATGATGTCTGATTTAGAAATGTCAGCAAAGTTCACAAATCATGATTATTTCGAAGATTCATCTGATTATGAAGAAATGTATTGCTTTAATCATTTTGGGCACCACTATTTGCATAAATCTGCAAAACCTAGAAATATTTTAACTTATAATCAATGGGAACATTGTCCAACACCACCAAAAGGCAGCTCGAAAACATTTTATGAGAAATTTCCATAATTCTCAGGGTTTAATGTCACAGATCCAGAAACATTTTATTTTAAAAATGTGAATAAGACAGGAATGAGAAATATGTTGACCAATACAAAACAAATATATTCTGCAAACTTTTATGAAAAACTGTCTACATTTGGTTTTGAATTCTGAAAAGATAACATTGAAACAAAAACAATCTGGGGTTCAAATGATTGGCAAGTACAGGGATTAGAATCATTATGCAAAGCCTGTATGATCCCAGAACAAATAATGTTCCTGAATGACACCATTCAACAAACATCCTGTCTTGGCCTAGCTAAGATAAAAGATTTAATCAACCCGTCTATACCAAAGCCTATGCCTGATAGAAATAGCACTACAGATGAGGGGTTAGACATGTTCCATATTTTACTCCAAAAAAGAACTAATCCTGATTGGAAAAAATGTATGATCTGGCCCATAGACACTAATAACTCTCAAGATAGATTCCTGGACAAAACACAGGGGTTCAAACAGAACAGGCCAGACCCAATATATTCCCAGAGACAACATCCAGGGATAATAACAACATACAGTGTAGGAAAACTATGCCTTGAATGGCTACATAAATCCACACTGCCTGAAATCAAGCAACACTTGACTTTACTTAAAGAAGGTGCTGACTTGTGGGATTTCTTATTGGGACCTCGCAAACAGCGTCAAAAACGTTTCATATACGCCGGTATATATTCTGCTTACAACGAAGCTTGGAAAGTAACGCAAATTGAAACTGCTGAAAAAATATGAGAAATTGATCGTATTAATTTGGAAAAAACACTGTCTCTAGTGGACAATGGGTTAACGACTCTGTCCTCTAGAATTTATTCTCTGGCCAGCATTGTATCATCTGCTAATGATATAATAGAACAGGATATGCTAATCTTACAACATGGGCAGTCCCAAGTACGTTCTATTGTACAGTTAGGCTGGACGTTACAAAATCTGCATTCAGGCTATGTGCCTTGGCGTCTAATCAACACAACGTCATTATTTTATATCTTTAACCTTACAGATAAACAAATCTCTTGGCACAAAAAGGAGCAGACTATACGGTGCTGAGCATTGAAAAACTAGAAAGATTACCAATAACAGTTTCCGAGAAACCTGTCATTGAATGAATAATACATGGTACCATAACAATACCAATAACGAGATTCCAGTTGCAATACTGCCTACACCATGTACCAGCGAGCCTGTATGAAAGTTTGGGTAAAGGATACATTAAGTCGACCTGAAATTTACCTTACACACATTGATGTTGGAGTGGGAGTAACAAATAGGTATTCCTTAGTGGAATAAAATTGTGAAAAGTCACTAAGTGGTACACTTCTATGTCAAGAAATTAATTTACATGGAGCCTGTGAGGGTTCATCTAATGATCTTTCTTGCCACTTGCACAGCACTCCGGCAACACAAATAGAACCTGTTTTCAGGCAGCTTTCCAACGATAGCTACGTTATGTTAAGTGACCACAGCTGTTGTGGCATGTTGCCAGGAACACCCTATCTCGTCAGTGTTACATCCACGGTCACTTGTTGTATGCAAGTATTGTATCCAAACAGCAAGCCAGACAAGGAGGCAACAATTTGGCCTTCATTGAACATCTCTTCTATTCGAATTGATACATTAAGCAGAATGAAAGCCATTCTTTTACAAAAAACTGTGCCTTTGACCTTGTCTAGAGAACCGTATGATCTGCAAGTTGCGAGGACCTCAGCAGAGATACATACATTATTATCAACAAACTGCCCCGTACATTTCGTAGAAATGTTAGGTCAAATTTTAAACATGTCAATTACCAGTGGCATCGCACATGTATTTAAGACACTTTTTTTGGGACTGTTAGCACCCTTTGAAGCAGTCCTGAGCATTTTCCCAAATGTCGTGCACTCTGTGTTCAGCGGCCTGCCTCTCATTTTGGGACTTGTAGCAGGAATTCTATTTTTGTTCCTTCTGCTCCGATATGGCAAGTCCAGTCACCAGCGATACCCAGGTTACCATGGAACAAGCGATCCAGGCACCGAAATAGGATAACACAGGTCTCCGCTTGGCTCGTCTAAGAGATCTGAATACCAGATGGTTTTTATCATTCAGACCAATCTGGCAAGATTGCATCTTACCTGTTCTACGATGCCTGCTCTGCGGAGAAGAATGCATGTTAGACATCTGTCTCTCACTTCCATCAGCAGTACCTATGGATGTCGATACTTTGCTTGGTTCGGTAACGGCTCATGCAACGTGTTGTCCTCAGCAGCTACCAATTCTGAAGACGGCATTCGTTGAGACCTCACCATTACGACTAGGTGGCGGCTTGAGGTTTGCCATATCTGGGACCTTCTGGGGGACTGGAGGATTATCTTCCCCACTTGAAGACTCCTTGCTGCCCTTCTTTGCTGTGGGGAATCGGCGGGTGCGGCGGCCAGGGACTGCACGTACCAGCATTCCCTGATATTACCAACAGCTGGTTCTCTTCCCCAGCCAGCCCTGCCTCCTGCTTGCTGCCCTTGAAAATACCTCTCGCCGCCCCCGCTTCGCGGGAGCGACTCGCGGCTCGAGGTTTGCCATATCTGGGACCTTCTGGGGGACCGGAGGAGTATCTTCCCCACTTGAAGACCCCTTGCTGCCCTTCTTTGCTGTGGGGAATCGGCGGGCGCGGCGGCCAGGGACTGCGAGTACCAGCATTCCCTGATATTACCAACAGCTGGTACTCTTCCCCAGCCGGCCCCGCTCCTGCTTGCTGCCCTTGAAAATACCTCTCGCTGCCCCCGCATCGCAGGTGCGACTCATGGCTCGAGGTTTGCCATATCTGGGACCTTCTGGGGGACCGGAGGATTATCTTCCCCACTTGAAGACTCCTTGCTGCCCTTCTTTGCTGTGGGGAATCGGCGGGTGCGGTGGCCAGGGACTGCGAGTACCAGCATTCCCTGATATTACCAACAGCTGGTACTCTTCCCCAGCCAGCCCGCCTCCAGCTTGCTGACCTATTTATACAGGCCTAGTTTCTGTCCCGCGGGGCGCGTGCGGGTCACAGCGCGGGGCTAAGCCCGAGCAAAGGGCGGACCCTCTAATGCCCTCAAAGGCCTGAGGAGGACGGGACGGGCAACCCATTTTGGTATCATTGCAAGAGAAGGTACTGTTATCTACTCTATACCACACTGTGACTTTCAATGGACAATCTATCTCCCAGTTAAAGACTTTAATATTGAATAAATCTCAGCAAACTTGACACGCAACGGGGGCTTATAACAAATGTATCCCACAGCGGGGCCCGGGGCACGGAATTGAAAAGCTAATCCCGAGTAGGAGGCTACTGCCCACTCTAAGTGAAGTTGACACTGATGAATCTTGCCAACCTCCAGATTCTACTCAACCTCTGCAATCTCCCCCTTTAACCCCGGATAGTCCGCAAATCTTGTCTTACTGGGAGGAACTTAATGCTTTGTGTGGCACGAAGTTCATTCCAATAGTAACCCCTTCCCTTGTAAAATGCTCCAGTATCAACACCCCCATTGACAGACTGCCTGAACCATCGCTATCATCTAAGGGGGTCAACATCCAAGCTACTGTACTGCCCCAGAGGCCAAGCGCTGAAAGGAAGCAGGACGGGGTTAATGGCTATGGAAATCAACCTAAAGTACAAGAACTAGGTGTTGGTCCCTCATCGCCAGCAATTAACTCTGTCTTATCTAAGGGGGACGCTGAAAGTTTGGATGACCAAGTATCATCGTCCCAGTTGCCACTATTGTTCCAGTTTGAGCAAATGCTAAGAACTATAATAGCTCCCTTGGTAGAAAAAAATAATATCCTGGGGGATAGGCTGACAAGCATAGAGAGAAACTTTAAAGTCAACTTTTCACCTCCTATAAAGACGGGAATATCCAATCGTCCCAACCCACCCTCCGCACCCATGCCAACTAATACTAGAAAAATTGTCCCAGTTGAAAGTCAAACTCCAAACACTAAACCACCAACTGTTACTAAAATTGCCCCCAAATCTGTGTTGACTAACTACACTGTTGCCAGAGCGGAGCGAAATAGAGTAGCATGCATACATTTACCTCCGGAAGCAGCCCCCTTTGTGCTTGTTCTCTCAGGAATAAATGCACCCACTTATGGGAAACTTGAAAGACATCAGGACCTATTAAATAAGGTCATGTTTTGGTTAAATAAAAACAGACCCCTGTTACCCAATCAAGATGGTGGAATCCTGAGCGTTAGAAGGGTGGGCTGGTTAGGGTCACTCCCTAAAGACATCCCTGGGGACTTCATTCTAGTCAAATTTAGAAATCGGAACATTGTCCCCTATCTACGTTCCTCCCAGCCCTAAGAAGGAGACGGCCCCTTTTCCATTTGGGACTTGCACGATTTTTACTCAAGTACCCCACATATCCCCCTACCTAGATCAAAGGCAGTACACAAATACCTGATGGGAAGGGGACCTCGTGCTTTTACTGGTAAAAGCTCTCCTGCCCTCAACAGACTTGATTCACAGTATAAAAATTGTAATTTTTGAAGACCCCATTATAGAGGGACAAGCTTACGCATTAACTCAGACGATAATTTCATGTACAGTGCGATATAACTAAGGAAATGTTTTCAACAGGCTGGGCACTTGTCCTTTTTTAACTTGTAGATATATTACTGTATGTATGTTCCTCTGTTTTTTACTCTAAAATTGTCTTTTTATCTGTATGCATTTTATGATTTTTAAATCAAAATCGAATAAAGCTAAGTGACTGACTGACTGACTAGGTGGCGGTGAGGTACGAGATGAAAGCGGCAGACAGGTACAACCTTCTGTGAACATTGCTGATCCAGATAATGCTGACGGTAATGCATCTCACATATGCACTATTTCTACTTTTTGGGAAATGGCCTAACTTTCACCTACTGTGGTAGACAAATTCTTTGCCAGCCTATCTGAGTTAATGTTTTCTCCTAACAACGAGAATAACTCTTGAGAAAAAAGCACACAGCGTTCCCTGAATTTTGATTTCGGCCTTCAGTTTTGATAAACAGAACTTCTTAAAAATTTGGAACTATTTTTTACTACAGCAAAATTATTTTTTCTCATTACCAAAATATTTACCTTTTTTTGGCACAGAATAATCTGCTTAATGTAGAACTATTCTTAGAGAACACGATTTCTATTTTTGGATACCGAGAGACAATATTTTGAAATTAGCCTCTAGCACATGTACAGTATTATATAAATCTCTGATGAAATGGTCTCGACCTTCTCTTCTGTATTAAGAGTCATTTTCATAAATGTAATTTTCGTGAATCATTCAGCCAACATTTCAAATGTAAAACTACATGCATTATTTTGAATGATAACACTGCTTAGAAAACGTACAGTAGAATACTCATTTTTTTTGTACAAACCATTTCAAACGCATTTTATGTATTTTTGGGGTGGGATTGTAAACACATGCTTAGAAATGTTATAACTGCTTAGTATTTAGTAAAGATGGACTTTCTACGTGGAGTGGGTGTTGTAACGTATCTAGGGCTCTTGTGTAATTTTCCCGATTCATGCCCTTATATAGATATAACTTATCATATCCTTATATAGGCATAAGAATCATAACCATATTTAGACACAGCCAATGCAGTCCAAATACGGCATGGCTACTTCCACTAAGCTCCCAGAGTACAACGAGTTCTTGAAGACAACCAGCCTTCAGCAGTACGAGACTTCCCCCTGCTTCAGTATTGATTTGTCCCAGAACTCCTGGAGTGTGTAAAGAACTTCGAGTTCTTAGTGACGGTATTATGTCCACCCTTACGTCAAACTCGGCACCTTCCAGGTATAAATATGCCCACCTCTGCCCTAATAAACACACTGTGGTTTTGGAGCAGATCGACTAACTACTTGCCCGACCCCCTGTTGTATGCGAGTGCAGAAGGAAGCCGACCCTCCCTGCTGATTCACTGAGAGAGACGCTGTCTTTTCTCCTGCCGAGAAATCCAGCTCCAGTGTTTCCCTGCTACCCTTGCGTGTTACTGGGAGATCGAGTCCTGAGAGATAGATACAAGACCTCCTTCATTCTATAACCAAGGTACATAGTTGATTAGACCCTTAGAGAATTATTGGATAGATTCTTGGCAGAAACTATTTAACTCAAGCTACACCTCACTTACTTCTTCCCTTGTACTAGGCTTAGGTTGGGCACACCGGGGTAGGCGTATTTTAGATGCACCAGTTGAGTACTTCTAGTCATTATTTATCATTGTATGTATTTTTCTTGCTAATGAATGACCAATACTTCGCTCATCTTCACATAAACTGGAAAGAGACCGCTATATTGTTAAGATTTCAGCTGTCCCAGTAACTGATGGAATTGTTTGGGATAAGGTCCCTGTGATATTTCCGGTCCTTCAAAAATTATGAAAATTCCTTATGTATTTAAGGTCTCCCTGGATGATTATTGTACATGGGTAACATTCTGATGACTAGGATGTTGACACTGTTAACTCCATGCTCTCAGAGCTGTAAAATTCTACTGTTTCTGAAAGTGAGGCCTCATACCATAATTCTGCTAATTATGGTTAAATGTTCTGTCATCATCATAATGCACAAAGCTATTTACATAGAGCTAGTGTTCAATGCACACTTTCTTTTTAATAGAGTTTTCAATCTTACACAACAAATTACAATGTTGCCTACAACCACCGCTGGATGGCATCACATAGGTTGAGCCTTTTAAGGCACAATCGTGTTACCTGATCCAATCACAGGTGGGTACCTTCCGTTAGAGTTCATCTGAAAGTGATTAAAGGTATGTTGTGAGTGTACTTCAGGTGTCTTTTGATATTGATGCTTGTGGGAGTTCCTCAACATAATATTCTAATTACTCTCCATAACATGCCTTGTCTTCAAGCCATTGTTTAATTTTGGAAACTGCGCTCCTACCCCAATGTTTTGTCACCCTTCTCTTCGCAAGTATTAAAGTCACTGCCACCAGTTGACGGATTGCCAGTTTAAGGCTTGCCTGCTGCAAAGGCTTAACAACACCTAGACAGCACATCTTAAGGGGTTTCCTCCACCCTTTCCAACCCTACACCTCAGTGTGAGTGTATTACGTGTTCCCATTAGCGATGGAGAGGAGCGCACAACCATGCCAAATGGCCGAACAACACATACAGTTTGCGTATGTACGAAGCCCAAATGTTCACAATTGAACAGGAGTATAATACACTTGTTGAAGATATTTATACAGGCAGGGTTTTTATTTTTTTATACATCCTGCTCGAGACTGAACACCTATCTTTCTTTGATGCAGAGTACAGTTTGGTGATCACATTTTTACACGTGGTGCTCATGAGCAATGTTTGGGGCACCCCTAATTTCTGTGTCACAGTCGGGAACTGCGGGTATAGATTTGTTTACTTAATTTGATTTAGACCTCTACTGGTCCACAAATAAAAATACAATTTGTTAAAAACAATTTCGATGTTTCTACTATAATTCAATTTTAAGAAACTTTAAAAATGTATACAAATGATGGCAAATGAGTTCGTTGCGTTGCTATGTACAAAGCATAATTAGACCTAGTGCTGAGGTGATGTTAAATCTAAAACAAATAGGTTTTAAATACCGACATCAGGCCTCTACCAGGGTTGGATTTGAACAAACAAACAATACATGAAGTAAATCTTGCACTCCTCCATCCCACCAATCACAAATCCCAGTGGTATGTTGCATTTTCACTGTTATTCCATTTAGATGTGAAAACCTTTAACAGTAAGATTCCTAACTGCAATTAAACATTATGGCGCCAAACCCTGTGGACTAAAGAAAAACATATTTATTTTTGCTGAGATTTATATTCTATAGTTTGTTCATATTGTGCATAATGTTTTATTTGGGAGCAATGTTCAACATCAAGGTCATAGCTTATTCTGGGTTTGGTTGTGTTTGGCACCTCCAGTAACCAATACTGCGAGCTCTGCACACACACCAGGTCTTGCTGCTCCTATGATAAGCCATTGCCTTCATTTTCTCCTCAGCCATTATTCATGCAAGATCTGCTCCCATTCAGGTCTCAGCTTTTCCAGCACTGCAGGCGCTTCTTTGTGTTTGTATCTAACCACAATGTAGCCAGGGGGTTTATTGGCTCCGATGTGGTATCCGATGTCAGCCCAAATGTATGATATTTAATGAATTAGAGACCCCGGTCATTGGAGCTGTACTAAAGTGTGTGCATCTTGTCATGGGCTCCCTTGCGCCCCAACATACACTTTTTAATTACATACAATGGGAACATTGTCCAACTCCCCCAGCAGGGAGTTCAACAAAATATAGGAATAAAAATAAAACATTAATTTGGTCATGATTCATCAGATAAAAATCTTTCCATTTTAAACTTTTCCTCACGCCACCAAAAAAATATTAACTATTGCATACCAAACTCACTTATGCAGATTTGTTTGTCACCTAATCAGCATTAAAAGGCTACTATTATTGGAAATATGCCATTAATTTGAAATCAATTTGGGCTACTAAACATTGGCAGATTCAGGGAACAAAAACCCTATTTAGAGTGTGCTTGATTACAACACAAATGTTTTTTCTAAATGATACAGTCCAACTGACCATATGTCTAGGGCTTGAATTCACCTAGCATCCCTTACATTGCCTGAGTTGACAATTAGCAACATTTAACAAATTAAAGTGAAAAACAGCTCAGTAGTATGGTGCACAATGGTGTGTTCAACTCCACATTTTCCAGTTCAAGCGGAGGGTTATTGTGGCCAGTGGAGACAAAAGGTTGTTATGCTAGTTTGTTTCCTTCCACACAAGGGTTTCTGGCAAGCAGACAAGGCGCTCGTTCTTTCCAGTCTCAACACTTAAGGATAGTCACCACCAACTCGGTAGGGTACTTATGCCAGGAATCGTTGGAACATTCCACACTGTCTGCAGTTAAATAGAATCTCTCTCTTCTGTTGCACATTTTAGACAAATTGATCAAAATAATTTGGATACAGTTCTTACTGTTGTGAATAATAGCATTAATATGCTGTCTTCTCGCATTTACATCTTGAATAACAATGTTTCATCTATTATTGATATTATTGAAAGTGGCCTGTCTTTATTATACCATTGCTATAACCAAAAAACTTAGGGGTCTAAATTAGAAATCCTTTGGTGATTCTTTATTATTGTACCTATGCCAACTAATGTGCGTAGGAACAGAAGACAAGCTAAACTAACAAACCATATCAATAGAATGCGAAACACCATCAACTGTCAGTCAAACTTAGTTGAGGATTCCCATCAAAGTCTTGTATTAATCAATATTCTCATCTGGTTATCCTTCCAGAGTATTGTTGTGAATAATAGCATTAATATGCTGTCTTCTCGCATTTACATCTTGAATAACAATGTTTCATCTAATATTGATATTATTGAAATTGGCCTGTCTTTATTATACCATTGGCAAAGTCAGCTTAGATCTATTATGCAATTTAGTTACACACTTTAGGTATTAAAATCCTTTGGAGTGACATGGTATTTAAATTCTACGAAACTATTCTTGCCTTTTAACCTGCACGTAAATAGTGACTCAAGGTGAAAAAAGATTCCACTTACACAATGTTACATATTGAGAAGTTATAACAACTGCCTTTCACAATAGCTGAAACCCCTTCCACAGTGTAGTTAATTCATGGTGTAGTGTCTTAGCCAATGTCAACATTCCAATTTACATCTTTAAGGGAAGATTTTCCAGAAGGAAGATATTAACCCCTAGAAAGGAGCTTTATTAACGAATTGTGGTCACTTCCCCAAGATTACCGATGAGAATGAGTGGACAGAATAGTAATCCTTACTGGATATGACTGTGATTCTTCTATTGGCCACTCACTTGTTTATAAACATATTACAGTTCACAGAACATGTAACACCTCCATAGCGAATTTTGGCTAATTTCTACAAGGAAAGCCAACACCTTCAATTCGCCCCCAAACTATAGTACTTTCAATGGAAAGCATTTGATGTTAAACAACCAGTATTGTTATGGGATGGGAGCCTGTATTCCAATTGTCCTTTTTGTCTCACAGATAGTGACTTGCTGCAATAAGGTGATTCTTCCTCCAACGCATGAAGTTTCTGATATTACATTAATATCTGCCCGAGAAACCTTTGAACTGCAGGTTGCAAGGACATCCAGTTAAATACAATCGCTTTTAAGCACTAACCTCTCACAGCATTTTGGTGAGCTTTGGCATCGTCTATTTAATGCATCCAATACTGGCAGTTTAGCAAACTTTTTAAAAGCAGTAGGGACTGGTTTAGTCAGTACCTTCCAGAAACTCTTTGGAGTAATACTGGAATTTATACATTTTCTGTTTTCAACTGTTTTTGGGATCATACCTTTGGTGTTAGTCATCATTTGCAGCATTTTGGTTCTATTTCGTCTGCTTCACAATGGATGTTCTATTTCAATGCCCACTGGTCATAGAATTGCCACCAGTCCAGTTGTGATCTGACCACTTGATATGATTTGTTGGAGCCCCAGTACTCCAGGAGCTGAACTCTGACTGGTCCTTGTCTGCCAGACCTACCTGGTTTACCTGCGTGCAAATCATGTTTCATTGCATATGGTGCCCCTTTTAATAGGCCTCAACGTTTGTCTTGCAATGTAATTGACTGTTCCTATGCACATGGGCCGATTGATGATTGATGAGACCCATTTTCAGAGCTGTCCCATGAAATTGCAGTTGATTCAAGATGCCTGCTATGAGTCACTCCCTTCTTGGGAAATAGATGCTTTGGCTCCTAGAATTTAGAACTCTGACTCTAATAGCACAGATACAGCAAAAGAAGTTACTCACTCAGCATCAGCTGATAATAACAATCATATCTGATCTTAGAGCTTTTAAATTGGCTATAGCAGAATCATCGTCTGTGGGAGCTGAATCTGTTCTGGATTTACTACACAGTGACAATATGGAAGAAATCTTGGGGGCCTCTATTTCAGTTTAATTTGGCCTCTGTTTTACATTTTCAATTCAATTAATCTGAACCTAAGTGTTGTTATTATTTACAACATCATTGCATTTAGTTGTCTTGGCATTTGATTTTTATTGTTCAGTTAGTAGCTGAGTTGCTTTCACGACCAAGGAGGGAGAGGGGGAGAGGTGGTGTAGTGATTTTCCTTTTGGGCCAACCTTCGTTCGCTGTTAGTTTCGCATTTTAGGCTGCCTCTGTTCAATCTGCACATTCACATGTAACACATTTGTTTCTGCGATAGTATTTTGAGAATGCACTGTACGTGTTGTTTGTTATTTAGGGACTCTTTTGGGGATTTTGTCTACACATTCTGTACAAGGTTGCTGTGAATAACAACATTGTGTACCATTTCTTTGCTCATTCAATGACAGCTCCTAATGCCTATACATAACACTGTCACTCATCTGCATCTCCAGCACAATAGTTTTATTATATAAACTGTGTTCCTTCCCCTTGGGGTCAGAAAGGAGAATTCCAACAGAGAGGACAGTTCTGGAACAACAGCAGTGCCTGATATGCAGCCCTGCGTAAAATAAGTTTACACTCATAATGCGGACCACTTACCTACATATACTGGGTATGGGGTCGTAAGCCAATCTCAAAGATCGCACATGTACCCCTGTATGTAGGATGAACCTGAACAGATATATTATTTGCCATGGTTGGGATCTTTATCCTATACAGTCTGTTAGTAATGCTAATTACTTTCTTTGGTGGCATCTGCCTCATGATTGCAGCACATTGGCTTCATAATAGGCTGCAATAGTTTCAAGAAACGTATTTTAAACTTCCTTCATGTCTGCCTTATGTTTACTATGGACATGCATGGTGAGTAAGTGTGTAACAAAAGGGGAGGATCTGTTTCCACGGTTCCCTGGGGGACTAGAGAGTCATGTATGAGCTTGCCCGAAATCATCTGTTACTCTAAAAAGGGTTTGACTTAGAGCATGAGCCTACTCACAATGGACCTTAATTTCAGGCATTTGGAACATTCTCACTTGAGCAGACCTGTGAAGCAATACATGCCTGAAAATCGGGCTCCCCTTTAAATGCTTTCCCACCCATGGTTCTTCACAAAATTATAAATACCATTTATCTTATGATTAACAAAATAGTCAACTCCTCACTAGCTACAGGTACAGTCCCAGATGAATGGAAGTTGGCCATAGTTAAACCATTGGAAAAAAAACTGAATATTGACTCATCTATTCTTTCAAACCTTCGACCAATATCGTTACTACTCACATTGGGCAAAATCACAAACAGGCTTCTCAACAGAGAACTATAACATTTTCTCAAAATTGCTAAGGTCCTAAATCCTCGTCAATTGGGTTTCCACCCTAAACAATCAACGGAATCTGCACTATTGGAAATAGTTGACACAATAAAATTTACTTTAGATAAAGGCAGAAAAGCGGTGCTGATCTTACTTGATTTGTCGGCCACTTTTGACACCATCTCACATGACATCTTTCTCACTCGGTTAAAAAATAGCAGCATTTTGAATACAGAATTAGCTTGGATAAGATCCTTCCTTACTAACCGCAGGCAATCAGTGGCCCTAGGAACTTTCCTTTCTTCCGAACGTCCCATTACTTCAGGGGTTCCACAGGGCTCTTCTCTTAGCCCTCAGCTGTTGAACATATACAAGGCCCCTCTCATCTCACTGATAACCTCCTTTGGCATTGAAGTAATATCATACGCTGACGACACACAATTGATCCTATCACTGGACAAAGATTCCAATAAGGTAGAACTTAATTTTTAATTATGCCTGACAGATTTCATCCATTAGATGAAGCTTAACCATCTCAAATGCAACACAGATAAAACTAAGATCCTACTGATAGGAAAGGACAACCCCTTCAAGCCAAGTGTGCTGTGGCCGTAAGACACATCAGCACTCCCAAATACAGTTAAATTAGCAAAAAATCTGGGAGTGAAATTCAATGAAAAATAAACAACCAAAGAGTGAGACCAAAAGATGAAGAGGAGTCACTCTTGTTTTCTAGAAGAAACACTTTTGTTTTCTTGAAGAACCCTCACTCACCAGCCTGGTTGGTGACATGTTTCATTACTGGGTTCCCACCAGAGAGGCTGAGTGCCTCTCTGGTGTGCTATGACGCCTGATTACAGCAGAGCAGGTTTTTGTGATTCCGTGGGGGTGAGAATGTGATAGTTCAAAGGATTAAGATTGCCTCTATTTATCAAAAAAATCTCTTTTTATTGGTGGAGAAATAAGGCAATAGTAAAAACAGTGAGGTGGATGTTTAGAACTGGGTAGATTGACCAGTTACATCCTAGGTTAAAACGTGATGTGTGGTCTACATGTTTCAGCCTCCTAATGCCCATCGCGAGGCTTTCATCAGGACTATATGCCAAGGTGGTATACGCACGCTAAGGCGTACCCTAACCTGTGGCTGCAGAAAAAAAGCTTAACTTACAGTTACCATAGTGCCCTCAGGGTTCCTGAAAACAGAATGAATATCAAGTGTATGATACCTTACACCATGGATCCTAGCGGGGGTCGTGGCTTGTAGTCACACATTCATCAAAGCCAAGCACCCGTTTGGCACCTGGAGACTTCCAACATGAGGACCCCGTGGAATTTTAACAGTCTCAAATGCAACAACTGCATAAGACTGAGATCCTACTGATAGGAAAGGACACTCCCTTCAAGCCAAGTGTGTGGTGGCCGGAAGACACATCAGCACCCCCAAACACAGTTAAAGTAGCAAAAAATCTAGGAGTGAAATTCGATACCTCATTCTCCTTTCAACCTCACGCCCTGACGGTGGCAGGGACATGCTTCAATGTAATTAAAACGCTCAAAAAATGACTTCCAGCGTGGAAGACGGTTGCAGTGGCACTTATCCTGTCACAACTGCACTACTGCAACAGCCTACTCGCTGGAGTAAATAAACATGTACTCAAGAGATTACAAGTGGTATCGCATGCTGCAGCTTGTTTAGTGCTAAAACTACCACGCAGAGCTTCCTCCTCAGCAGCCCTTAAAACCCTTCACTGACCACCCATGCACAAGAGAATCCTATTCAAGGTACTTTTGATCAACTTTAGAGCATCCAAGAACCTAGGGCTCACATATCTCTCAGCCAGGTTCACCCCCTACATTACCACTAGGACACTCAGGTCCTCATCTGCAAATCTTCTCAAGCCCCCTTGCTTTAGGTGCAAAACTAAAGGAGGAAAATCTTTAGCAGCACAGAGATCCAAAACCTGGAACCTTATGCCTATGCACTTAACGTTGATGAAAACAGAAATCAATTTCAGAAAGGCCTTGAAGACCTGGATAATTAGATCCTCAGACGAACTTTGCTCACAATTTACATAGTGGTTGTACTTGTTTACCCTGACTATCTCCCGCATAGCGTCAGGATGCTCCTTTCGGAGTGACAGTTTCGCTCTATAAATGCCCATTCTAATTTAAATTCAGGAGTTCAAGTGACCCACTGTGAGCTAGCCAGGATTGGGCCGACATCCACTGATGTCATAGGCGTTCTCAGTTACTACACTCTGAAGTCCTGTTGTCCTAACACACAGTTCTGCGTTACCAGCAGAATCCGCCCAGCAAACACGTGCCCAGTGACATGTTGGTTCTTGACCTGTATGACTTCATTGTCTACTGTAATGGTTCAGCCTAGCCTGCAGTTAAACTAAACAACAATACTCTGCCGTTTGCGCAGCGGCACGTGGAGTGATGAGGGAGGGAGTATTTCAGCCTCAAAAAAACTTTACAGGATCTCTAAGTGATTTTATTTTATAGTTGGCTGAACTCAAAGCTCTAATTTTGTCACTAGAGAATACTGATCCTGAATTCCCCAAACTTATGGTGTGTGATTTTGAATATTATGTTCAGATTTGTTAATCAGCACCTATGGTATTGATGCTTAAATGGATTCAGAGTCTCAAAATGGAATGCTATCAAGCATACATTGCTTTGGGGAAAGCTGACACATCTAAAAGAATGTTTGCCATGGGCTCATGCAATACATACATTGAGTCCCAAAAGTGTTGGAATGTACGTTTCTGGGAACTCCCTGGTCGATGAACCATCAAAGGCAGCGATTCAGACTGCTGTTGTTGCTGCAATTACTCATTATCATGTGGTAGTGAATGGAGACATCATGGAACCTAGCACTGCTTCACTTGTGGGACACCCCCGCGCCGCACGGCCACCAGCTGCTGCGTGTGCCGCTTTGCCCTGCCACTTCTCCTCGCTGCCGCTGACCACGCCCCCTCCGGCGTTGTCCGTGATCGCCTGCCGGCTCTCCTGATACTGCTGCTAGTTGTTGTTTTTGCCCTGTTTTTGCCCCCATTTGTGCCTGTATTTTTATTAAGTTTGTTGTGCCTGTGTTTACGTTTCCTTCCTGTTTGTCCGCCTACCTCGCCGCCCTCCGCTCTCCCTTCCCGCCACCGCCGCTTTCCCCGCCCCTTTTTCTCTTCTGTACCCTCCCCGCTCCCGCCTCCCAGCTGCTCCGCCCACCCGCGCACTTGGCCTTAAATGGCGACCGTGCGATGCAGGTGAGTGTGACCCACTTGTGGGACACCCCCGCGCCGCACGGCCACCAGCTGCTGCGTGTGCCCCTTTGCCCTGCCACTTCTCCTCGCTGCCGCTGACCACGCCCCCTCCGGCGTGGTCCGTGATCGCCTGCCGGCTCTCCTGATACTGCTGCTAGTTGTTGTTTTTGCCCTGTTTTTGCCCCCATTTGTGCCTGTATTTTTATTAAGTTTGTTGTGCCTGTGTTTACGTTTCCTTCCTGTTTGTCCGCCTACCTCGCCGCCCTCCGCTCTCCCTTCCCGCCACCGCCGCTTTCCCCGCCCCTTTTTCTCTTCTGTACCCTCCCCGCTCCCGCCTCCCAGCTGCTCCGCCCACCCGCGCACTTGGCCTTAAATGGCGACCGTGCGACGCAGGTGAGTGTGACCCACTTGTGGGACACCCCCGCGCCGCACGGCCACCAGCTGCTGCGTGTGCCCCTTTGCCCTGCCACTTCTCCTCGCTGCCGCTGACCACGCCCCCTCCGGCGTGGTCTGTGATCGCCTGCCGGCTCTCCTGATACTGCTGCTAGTTGTTGTTTTTGCCCTGTTTTTGCCCCCATTTGTGCCTGTATTTTTATTAAGTTTGTTGTGCCTGTGTTTACGTTTCCTTCCTGTTTTTCCGCCTACCTCGCCGCCCTCCGCTCTCCCTTCCCGCCACCGCCGCTTTCCCCGCCCCTTTTTCTCTTCTGTACCCTCCCCGCTCCCGCCTCCCAGCTGCTCCGCCCACCCGCGCACTTCGCCTTAAATGGCGACCGCGCGAACGCGCAGCGGTCACGCGCAGCGGGCGCGCCGATTGTGCGCCGAAGGCGCGCCAAAGGTAAGCCCGTCTGCGCCCGTCCGCGACCGGATCGCGACCAGCGCCAGAACCCCTGGCCCACGAAGACCCCGACCGACCCGCCTGTCGTACTCCTCCGCCACCCTCATCGCACTCAACACCGGCCGACTCCCAGAATGCCACCAAGCCACTCCACGACGCACCCACGGACCTTTCAGCTGCCACACCTGCAAATTCACCTGCATCCGGACCTGCCTCGCACCAGCACCCGCCAAGTCGAACACCAGCAGCACCCACCTCAAGTGCATCCTGCTCAACACCCGCTCCATCCACAGACACGCCATCGAACTCTGGAACCTTCTAGACGCCACAGCCCCTGACGTTGCCTTCCTCACGGAGACCTGGATGAACGCCTCTTCAGCTCCCGACATCGCCATCGCTATCCCAGAGGGCTACAAGATCGTCCGGAGGGACCGCAACGCCAACCAGATGGGAGGAGGCATCGCCATCATCCACAGGAACACCATCCGTCTCACGACCAGCACCGACAACACCCTGACCAGCGCCGAACACCTGCATTTCCAGATCCACACCAACCCGAACACCACCCTCAGAGGCACCCTGATCTACCGACCTCCGGGACCACGCACACAATTCAGCGAGGACATCGCCGACTTCGTCAGCCCGCATGCCCTCCCCTCCGCTGACTACATCCTCCTGGGGGACCTCAACTTCAATCTGGAGAACAACAACGACCGCAACACCAGCACCCTGCTCGACAACCTCGCCAATCTTGGACTCAAGCAACTGGTGTCCACCCCCACCCACCTCGTCGGACACACACTCGACGCAGTCTTCTCTTCCAGCACAGACATCGACTTCAGCCACGCCACAGAGCTTCAATGGACGGACCACAGCTGCGTCCACTTCACCTTCAAGAGAACGATGACCCACCACCACCAGCAACAGGCCGCCCGCAGAAGCTGGAACAAGATCACAGCAGACCAGCTCGCCACCTCCCTGAGCCAGCACCCTCCTGCCAGCTCAGCGAACCCCAGCCAGGCCGCCGACAACCTCACGAAGTGGATCAGCATCTGCGCGGACGAGCTCGCCCCGCTGAGGACCCCGCCCAGCAGACCCGGCAGCAAGAAAGCCCCGTGGTTCACCGACGAACTCAAGAGCTCCAAGAAGAACTGCCGAGCCCTCGAGAAAGTCTGGAGAAGGGAACCTACACCGGACCACAGGACCTCCTTCAAGCTTGCCACCCGGAAGCACCACCAGCTGATCCGCGCCGCCAAGAAAACAGCAATCAAGGACAGGTTGGACAACAACACACACAACTGCAAGGAACTCTTCAACATCGTGAAAGAGCTTTCCAACCCCAGCGCAGGAAACAACGACATCACCCCATCGCAAGACCTCTGCAACTCCCTCGCTTCATACTTCCACAACAAGATCGCGGACATACACAACAGCTTCAACAACCAACCAACGCACACCATGACCGAACAACCACCCCCCACCACCACCCTCCACGCCTGGACCCCGATCAGCACCGAAGACACCATCCGCACGATGAACTCCATCCACTCCGGATCACCGACCGACCCCTGCCCTCACCACGTCTTCAACAAGGCCGACGCTGTCATCGCACCCCACCTGCGAGACATCATCAACACATCCTTCAACACCGCCACCTTCCCTGAGAGCTGGAAGCACGCCGAACTCAGCGCTCTACTCAAGAAACCAACAGCGGACCCCACCGAACTCAAGAACTACTGCCCCATCTCGCTCCTCCCGTTTCCAGCCAAAGTCATCGAGAAGACCGTCAACAAGCAGATGGCCGCCTTCCTCGAGACGAATGGATCCCTCGACCCCTCACAGTCCGGCTTCCGAGCCAATCACAGCACCGAGACCGCCCTCATCGCCGCCACCGATGACATCCGAGCCCTGATGGACAATGGAGAAACAGCGGCCCTCATCCTCCTAGACCTCTCCGCGGCATTCGACACTGTCTGCCATAGCACCCTAGTACAGCGCCTCAGCAACATCGGAATCCAGGACAAGGTGCTGGAATGGATCATCTCCTTCCTCGACGGAAGAACACAGAGAGTCCGCCTACCACCGTACAAGTCAGAGGCCTCCGAAGTCATCTGCGGCGTCCCTCAAGGATCATCTCTGAGCCCCACCCTCTTCAACGTCTACATGAGCCCCCTCGCGGCCATCGCACGCAAACACAACCTCAGCATAATCTCCTACGCCGACGACACCCAGCTGATCCTCTCCCTGACCAACGACCCCGCCTCCGCCAGAGCCAACCTGCACGAAGGGATGAAAGAGGTAGCCGAGTGGATGACGACCAGCCGCCTGAAACTGAACTCTGACAAGACGGAGGTCCTCATCCTCGGCTCTTCACCCTCCGCCTGGGACGACTCCTGGTGGCCTCCCACCCTGGGCACCGCACCCAAACCGACAGACCATGCACGCAACCTGTGCTTCATCCTGGACTCCTCCCTCTCCATGACCAGGCAAGTCAACAACGTCTCCTCGGCGTGCTTCAACATCCTACGCATGCTACGGAAGATCTTCTGGTGGATCCCCACCGAGACCAGGAAGACCGTCACCCAGGCCCTCGTCACCAGCCGACTGGACTACGGCAACGCCCTCTACGCCGGTACCACCGCCAAGCTCCAGAAGAGACTCCAGCGGATCCAGAAAGCCTCAGCAAGACTCATCCTCGACATCCCACGAACCAGCCACATCTCCGGACATCTGAGAGACCTTCACTGGCTCCCCGTCAACAAAAGAATCACCTTCCGCCTCCTCACCCACGCACACAAAGCCCTACACGACCAAGGCCCGAGCTACCTCAACAGCCGGATCAACTTCTACGCTCCCAAACGCCACCTCCGATCAGCCAACCACGCCCTCGCCGCCGTCCCCCGCATCCGAAGAGCGACTACAGGAGGAAGGTCCTTCTCCTACCTGGCCGCCAAGACCTGGAACTCCCTCCCAACCGACCTGCGCCTGACCCAAGACCACCTCTCCTTCAGGAAGAAGCTGAAGACCTGGCTGTTCGAGCAGTAGCGCCCCCCCCCCCCCCCCCAGCGCCTTGAGACCCTACGGGTATGTAGCGCGCTCTATAAGTGTCATTGATTGATTGATTGATTGATTATGGCTCTCTAGTACCTAAACAATATCAAACAAAATACTCCTACCTATTGAATGCGCAAAACATACCTTTTGCCTGTATTCCAGGAGTGGTGATCAGGTGATAACACATTCAGACCACAGGCTGGAGTTAATAAAAGGTGCTCATGAGGTGTTAGCTTCTGCCCATGCAGGTGTGGTGACTACTAGAGCAATGCTATTGATGGCATGGTCTCTACAAACAGACTAATAAATGTGCCCTTGGTTCTGACTGTTTATTAACAAATAAAAGCTTCTACTGCAGTACGCCCACTGCAAATATCTCTATTAGGGCCATATGTAGGTAGCTTAATACCGGTCAGTAACGGACGAAAATCGGTAAATTTTGCATTACCGACCGGTATTTAGCTTTTTCTAATGTAGGTGGCTGGATTTAAGGATTCAGTAATTTACCGATTTGGTAATTTAAGGAATTGGTAAATTACCAAATCCTTAAAATACTGAATCAGTAAATTACCGAATCCTTAAATCCTATGTAGGGAGCACTCAAGTGAGTGCATTTTTGATTTAAGGATTCATTATTTACCACCAACTACAAGTTGGTGGTAAATATCAAAAACCTTTACAAAAGCAATTTTTTGCTTTTTTAAAAGTGCCATGTGGCACACATACATGCCCTTAGGGCATGTATGTGTGCCACATGTGCACACATGCACGATTCAGGGGTGCAACACAGTGTCAATGTGATACCCTGCCACCCTTGAATATGTTCCCCCTATTACTGATTCGGTATTTACCGAATCGGTAATATTGAATGGCTTCTCATTCATTCCTATGGGCCTCCAGGCCGATAGGAATAAATGGGAATTACCGAATCTGTAAATACCGGATCGGTAATACAGAATATTACTGAATCGCTAAAATTTACTGTATTTTTACCTACATACTATTTACCGATTCCTAAATATCGAATCGGTAAAATTTGGTATTTAATAATCGATTACCTACATATGGCCCTAAGTCTCAAACAAACCTTTGGCTTGTCTATATCTACACCATTGCGAACCTCTAAACTCAGATGGTTCCTTTAAATACATTCTGTTAACAGTGGATTAATGTTCTAGATTTCTATGGGTGTGGCTACAATGATCAGCTGACGCTCAAACTTTTGTGAAAGATCTGCAAGTCTTCATCAGGACATATGCAGAAGCTGCATCCCACTCAGACCATGGACCGGTAATAGCCTCTAGGCCTTACCAGGATACCATGGGCACCCTTAGTGTATGTGTGCTTTAATCCTCCCCTCATCGTCCTGAGGAAAATTATGTAGTGGAGTGGAAAAACTTCAACTTAAACAGTTGTTAACAGGTAGTTTACTAGGCTCATGTCGTAGTCGGATATATCATCTGTATGGAGTTCAGAGAGCTTTAAAAATTGTGCCTAGAAGATCCTTAGGTGTCCGGATTCTCTTTGAAGTCTTGCTCCATGTCCAGATGTTCATTCCAGATCTTGATAATCCAGGCACATTGGCAGCAGGTACAGCTTTAGACATCAATAAATGTTTTGCCACTTTCACATACTTCAACACTTTAGAGATGACCGCTTGAATCAACAAATGAAACATTCTGCCGCTGAAAAGTGAAGGTGTAACCCCATTTCTGGATTCCTTAGATCTAGTTTGAGAAAAGATTGTTGATAAAATGGAGCTTGTCCAATCATATAGAGAGCTGGTACCAGTCCTGGCAGTTGAAGTACCAGTACAGTGATTTTGCTATCTCTTTCTGGTTGCAAAAACACAATATTTGTCTCAATTGACCTCATCAAACCACACCATGTGTTTAGTCCTACACAGTAAGTCATGGTGGTTCCTGGGTAGATACCTGTCTCCTCTCACTACTATATAGGAAATACCTCTACAATCAGTAAATAATACAGAAACTACTACTCCCTTGTAGGGGATATCAGATACTGTTTTACTCCTTCACGTTGCTTCAACTGCAGTTTCTACCTACAAAGTTGCTTTTTATTATGCACCTTTGGATGTATCTACCAGTTGTACTTTCCCCCATGAGGAACCTTTTTTGCATATAATGTCTCTGGCTATTTTGCTGATATTTATGACTTTTCCTCAGATCCATCACGCTCGCCATTGCATGGGATTCATGCATTTATTTTGGGATAAAAGAGACTTACCTGATTCCACCTTGGATATATATTTGGATTGCCATTTCACTGCTTCCTATTTTTATTTGGATTGGATTTGTCTCAGTTTTCATTTTGTTCTTAAATGAGCATTACCAACCAGAACTATCTGCTGTTGAACTAGAAGCAGTGATATCGAAGCCTCATTCTTCATCACATAAAGCATGAAGAGACCTGTGCCTTGTGAACAATTCTACATTTCCATCCTTGACGGCATTGTTTGGGATAAGGTTCCATTTGATTATTTTGGTCCTGCAGAAACTTTACAGATCCTTTATGCATTTAAAATATCAGTGAGTGATATTATTTCTCCCAGCAGTTTGTCTGATGATTGGGATGTTTATACTGTGAAATCCATGCTTTCTGAACTATGATGTTAAACTGTACTTGAATCTGAAGATATGTACAATACCTCCACAAATTATGGTGAAATGTTCTGTTATCATCATTATGTAAAACATTATTCATACAAAGCGAGTACTCTGCATGCAGTTTTTAATTACACACAAAGGGAGCATTGCTCTACACCACCAGTGGATAGCTCAAAAACATACCTGCAGAAGATTGCATATATATCTAGCAACAACCCTGTATATGCAGGGTCTTATTATTTTAAACTTTCCCCTTCCCCGGCAACAAAAATTATGCTGATTGAAACACCATTTATATATTCAGGTTCCTTTATTACCCAAATGTCCATTCAAGTTTAAGAATTTTGTAAAGACAACCTTGATTCGAAATCAATTAGGGAATAAGAAATTGGCAACTCCAGGGCAGCGAGGTTTTGTTTAGAGCTTGTCTGATACCAAGATAAATGATTTTCCTGACACAATGATAGAGCAACCAGCATGCCTGGGTTTACTAAAATTAAAGACATGAACACACTAAACAATCCCTGGTAACATTTTATGAATTACACAGAGGAGCATCTCAACAACATGATACAGAAAGTTACATGTAACTCTTCACTTTCGGGGGTCAGAAAGATGGTTAGTGTGGCCACTAGACACTAATGGTTGTCATGCATGCTTTTTAAACAACACAAAGGGTTTCAAGGCAAACAGGCCAGACCCATGTTACGTGCAGACACAATGTTCAGGGATGATTACTAACTATAGTGTGGGAAAATTATGCCAACAGTCCTTACAGCATTTACCTTTAGATGCAGTTAAGGAACACTTATGTCTCTTTTCTGATGAAGGATTTACAGGATTTCTGGTTAGGTCAAGATCACCACGTAATAAACGCTTTCTTGCCATATATAATAAACTTTGGAAAGTTTCCCAGTTGAAAGCTGCTGAACTCCTGCAAGAAATTGAAAGGGCTAATTTGGAAAAGGCTTTGGATATTGTTGATATCAATAGGACCACATTATCAAGTAATTGGTTCTCTGAAAAACTTTGTGTCCTCAGCAATTGATATAATACAAAGGGTCATGCCTGTTCTACAGGGCAGGCAAAGTAAGCCTAGATCAATAATGCAATTAAGCTAGATATTAAAGACTTTAGAATCTAGGTGCATGCCCCTGAAATACCATAAAGTGCCTGTTTTTTTTGCCTTAGAATTTAACATGCTCACAAAATATAATGGCGAAAAAAGACGCAATTTACACAATATTAAACATTGGGTTTTTGGAGAAATTGCCTTTTACAGTAGCTGAGACACCATCTGTGGTATGGTTAAACCATGGACTTATCTCACGGCCAACTTCTAAGTTTCACTATACATCCTGTTAGAAATATTTTCAAGATGGTGGATATGAGGGGAGATATTTGTACACAAGACATGGGTCCCGCCTTTCGATTACAGGTGTTAAAATGGGGAAACTGAAGTATCTCTTAGCGGAAACAAATGTGACATTTTGAACCATTCTCTCTTTGGTAAAGAGGTCTAAGTAGCAAGGTTTTCCTCTGAATAGCAAGCACTACTACACAGAAAGCTTCAAATACTGCAGGAGTAGTACATTTTTCTAAAGCGATTGGGTCCGGCTTTTTCAGCAAATTCCAGACTGTATTCATTCTAGCCTGTATTCAGAGTGATTCTATGCTTTATACACTGCCTGGATTCCAGTGTATTTGGAGGCATCCTACTTGTGTTCTTGCTGTCTGTTGGGATTTTGGTCCTATTTTTGCTGCTCTGTTATGATGTTCCACCTCAAGTCCGAATGGTGATGGAACAACCAAATATCATTCTGTGTTGTGAATGCGTAATACAGCACTTGGAGTGTCATGAACTAAATGGCAATTCCTTTCAACCTGTATGGTTACACTGCATGCAGCCTGTGTTCTGCTGTCTGCGATACACTTTTGAGTGTGCACTGGATATTTATTTATAGGAATATAACCTATTCAATCCATGGATATGGATCTGCAGATTGTTCGCTTAGGGTTTATCTTCAGTGGTGTCCTATGAGATTGCCGCTGCTCCAGGAAGCATACTAGAGGCCTTTCCAGGATGTTTTGACTTCTGGATTCTTGGATTCTGGTTCCTCCCATGCTATTATAGAGCTGGCTGCTACACTATAAGCAGCTGATGATTGGGTTGGATATGGCCATGTTTGTTCTTTGGAACGTGCGATTGAGGCCACAACTTAAACATCGCCTGCAGTGGCTAGTTCCTTCGTGGATCCTAAGGACTAGGAATATGGAAAACATTTCTGGAGCCTCCTGAATTTTAATTTATCATCTTTTCATTTTTTTTCAAGTAGATTTTTGTCCATTTACTAAGGGCATGTTTTTGTATTGGCATTTTTAATGTCATTTGGCTTACATTTTCTTCATTATTAAAGTGCATTAATATTTTTTGTTTACGATTTTAGGCTTCCATATTTATTGAAGTTAATTTTAGGATATGCGTTTAAGTTTAGTTTGAAGTAAGAGTCTCCCTCTAGCCAAGCAGTGGGTGCTGTGGGATTCAACAGGGCCTGTGCACAAAAGCATCTGTTGTTGACTTACTTGTTTAAATGGGACATCTTTTTAAACCTGTGACTTTTTACATACTTTGCACGCACATGATAATGTACTCAGAAAGTGTTCTGCTTGCAAACACATGTCTTTGTAGACATTGTATCATGACTCTTTTACACTCTGTCCAAGGCTAAAGAATGCTGAGCATGTTGCCCCTGCTTCTTGTTGTCCGGATGGAGGGAGCTTTGGACAAACAATCACATCAGCATTGCAGCTCCAACACAGTGCAATTGGAACAAGGCTTTGCTTATATAAACCTGAGCTAAGTTCCTCAGAGGAGCACTTCTATGGACTACCCTGGACACTGTGACTGAGGGTCAGCCCTGCTGATTCCAATCTCTATTCTGAAAAGGGCAGCGACCTGCTCTACACGAGACAGGCTTCCTGATATGTTTCACACAGCTATAGGGAGTTGGGTTGCTTCAAGCGATCTGGCAGAAAACATTCTCACTATGCTTTCAGTAGTGTATATAGTGTTAGGTAGGAGTGTCAGTATGACATATATTCATATATTAATTTAATCACTTTTTCACCATATTTGTAATGCTGGTAACAATGATTTGCATCCTTCTGCTAATTGCTGCTCGTTTTTTACACAAGAGTACAATTGCTTCAATAAATGCTTGAATGCTAATTTGTGTAGGTCTCGGGTCTCCCTTCGGGCATGCCTCAGTAATAACAAAGGGGTAGATCTGTTTCCACTATTTCCTGGTGGAATTAGAGTGGTAATGTTCTGAGGTGGCAGACACAATCAGGTTCTCTGTAAGGTTAGGGGTACAGATGGTGCACTGTGAGCTAGCTAGGAATTGAGTCAACATACTCTGATGATATTATTGGACTCAGTCCCTATATTCTTAGGCTTATGTTGTCCAGAAGCACAGTCCTACTTAATTAGTAGGAACCGTGTGACAAGATATGGCCATTGCCTTTTATTTTGATTGAACAAAATCAGCACAGTTATGGACATCAAGATACTCTTTGGGGATCAAACAAAATATGTGTATTACATCTTTAACTTGAGGGCTACACTGCACTTTGGGGGATGACACAACAAATCATATTTTCATTGAAAGTGGCCTTCTAACTATGAAGCAGACCACCTAAGCATCTGAATAGAAACTCCTGGTGTAGTCCAAAGTCATAACAGCAATCATAAGTGTATGCAAAATATCAAGCTGAAAGAGAATCTGCTAGTCTGCAAAGGTTTATAAATTGTAGGCCTGGGAGAAAATTATGTTGACTTAATTAGCAAAATTTCATGAATTTCACCTAACCCTGGTTATGCAAAATACAGTAAACTTAATTACATGGTACTGGCAGTACACTTTTTTGAGAAGTGCAAATGGCCTCAATGCAAGTGGTTGCTGTCTGTGATGCATGTAGCTTCTGTGTAAAATATGTCCTAATGTCAAAAATGGATGTGAAGATACATTTCACCCTACAATACAGTGCCAAAAAATGGTTTAGCATTTTATACAAATAAACATAATTTTACATAATTTTCCAGAGAGTTTGTATAAATATGCAAATACTAATTTGGAAGGGTATGCCCAGAGGTGGGCCCGTGCTCACAAGGACACTGAATTCAAGCTAGCATGGCCGGGGTTAAACCCAAACTGGTCCCAGGATGCTTGTTTCAGGGTCAGGGAGAACCTGGCCTGGATGTTTGACCTGGACTGTTCCCATGGGGAGCAGGGTCAAGGCTGATATGTATGTGGCTGGGACCAAACTGGAATCGTGTGGCAAGCAAAAAAACAATGGATTTAACCCAAATCTGTGTATGGGGCTGAATGTTTGATTTGTTCATATTTCCGCCCATCATCTGTTCTTTTTGCATTTGTTGCCTTAAGTGGAAAGAGTATGCCCAGACGTGGAGCTCGCTATGCCACTGAGTTCAAGCTAGGCTGGCTGATATGGGGTGATAGACCAAAACCAGTCCCAAGATGCTTGTTTCGTGCCCAGGGAGGACCTGGCAATGCAGATCAGGCTGGACTGCTCCCATGGGGAGCAGGGTCAAGACTGATTTGTATATATCTGGGTGCAAACTAGGATTTATTTATTTATTTATTTATGGGATTTTTAGTGCGCAACTAATACCCTAAGGTGTCTAGGCGCGGCGAGATACTCTGGATTACAGCACCAATCAGAGCACGTTCTCATTGATTGAAAAGCCAAGTCTTCAATAATTTACGGAAATTCATAAGAGTGGGAGCGGTTTTAATGTGCAAAGGGAGTGAGTTCCAAAGCACAGGAGTTGTTACCAAGAATCGTCTGTCACCCCAAGTAGCCGTTCTTGTCCGGGGGACAGTCAGAAGATAGCTAGCTGCTGATCTTAGATTCTTTTTGGGGATGTACACCTGAAAAGCCTCTTTTAAAAACTTCGGTCCTGTCTGGTGAATGGCCTTATAGGCTATGCAAAGAGCTTTAAATTTGATCCTGCTTTCGACCCTTAACCAATGGAGATGGCGTATGGCTGCAGAAGTGGAGTGTCGCCTAGGGATGTTAAGCAGGATCCGTGCTGCCATGTTTTGGACGGACTGAAGCTTGTTTAAGATATATTTGTGTGTACCAAGAAAAAGAGCATTTCCATAATCTAATTTTGAAAATACTAGGGTGGTAACTAGCGTTTTTCCTGAAGATACTGGTAAATACGGCCAGAGGATGACATGCTGAGCAAACAAACAATGGATTTAACCCAGATCCGTGACTGGGGGTGAATGTTTGACAATGTTCAGCATTCCGTCCATTATCTTTTTGTGCTTCATTTTTTGAGAAGCATAATTAGAACACTTACCAGTACAATATCATCCATTTAATAATCCACCTTCCTCTTGGTAGCTTTTAAAATGTGCGAGGACAGCAATCATTTAGTCACATAAATCTTAGAGGTGGATTACTAAAGGGGGTTTCATTGCCTTTTAATTATTGCCCAAGAAATCCGCAGATGTAAGAAAAATAGAATTATGAATGTTTGAGATTTTCGAAATGAAGAAAAATCTCAAAACCGTCAATTCTGCTCATTTTGGTGAGCTAAAAATCTCCACTGAAAGTCCTGAGAGAAAGACAGAATTCTGGATGGTTTGAAAAACGTTCTTTTGGTTTATTTGGTAATGCTAGTCAACATAAAGTTTGCATTGGCTTTAAACGTAATTTTTGAAGATTTTTGAAGATGGTAAAGCAGCTTTCCAAGGTTCCAATTCAGTGTTGTCTGCTGGAGTCCACAAAAGGATTTATTCAACTTAGTCATCCAAGGGTGGTATTAAAGAGCATTTCTCAAGGACATATGGCACAGTATATTAGGAGCAAATTGATTACTGATTTTATTAGAAATTGAGGTAAAATTGATTAATAAAATCAGTATAGTCTGAGTATGGGTTTAAATGGACCAAAGTGTCTCTTATTGGTCCCTGATTCCAGCAGACACCAATTGAATCTGTGAATGGAAACAGGATATGGAACAATTATTAGAGTAAATACATCTCCTTGTAGTCACTCACACAACAACTTGGATGAAATAATGGTCAGGAGAAGACACCTGTTGGAACGGGATCATTTGCTCCTTAGCGATGTTAGAGAACATCAGGCTAATAAAGGCCTAGCCTATGAGCAGTTTGGTCAGAGTAAGAGGTGAGATTTAAAGTTTTCATGAGTGAAAGGAAATGCTAAAGTGTTTGATTAGGAAAATCCCACCAGATATTATAATAACCCGAGGCTATGAGGACCAACATCGAACTGAGAACTGGTCTAGAAGTCCAGTACAGTGATAGCAGATTATGGGCGTTTTTTAGACCATGGTGTGTTGTGTTACTTTCTGGTGGGCTAGTGTACTGCAGCCTGCCATATTGAAAGATCTCTGCCTGATAAATTTTAAATAAGGCCTTACAATTTTAAGGACTGTTTGACCTTCATGCCATACAGCCAGAGGTAACAATTCATTGTTTTTGGCCTTGTGTGATGCTTGATTGAAGGCGACTTTTTTGAGAACCCATTAAATTTCAATTGATCGCAAATGTCACGGCTATATCATGCCAGTTGCAATCTAGATGGAATAGCCCTTAATGACCAGGAGGGAGAATATAAATGGATAATCATTAGAAATACATGTCTGAAAAACTAAACAATTTAGTTGTAGGTGTTTAATCAGATCTGCAGTTAGGAATGTGCTACTGAACTGTGACATACTTTATGTAAGAAGTAAGGGTTATATAGCAATATCATTTGGAAACTAATATATGCTTTTCATAAGCCCTCATTTTATCCCCAAAAAATTCAGTGTTGTTCCCTTTATACTTTTTTCAAACTGTCAGAGAAAAGAAAAAAATAACTAAAAGTGTCCCTACTTATCACTTTTCACCAGAACTTCTAAGGAGGAGGCAAAGGCCCAGAACAGAAAATACCAACTATAACAGGTGGGCAGTCAGTTAGAATCTGGCACTCCCAAGGTGACACCGTGGAGCACAGTGTGTAAAATAAAACAGGTGCAAAAAGCAGTGTCCACTGCGCCTTTCACCAGGCCGGGTCGCCCCCTTGCTCCTCCTGCCGCCTCCTGCTCCAGCCTGCTCCTGCCTGCATTCCCTGCCGCATTCTTCCTCCCAGAGGCCCCCCGAGCGGGCCAGCCTCTGCAGTGCCGCCCGCTAGCCCGCTAGCCCGTTCCCGCCGCAACTCGCCACAGGCCCCGCCCACCACCGGCCCATTGGCCGAGCCGAGACCGACGCCCAGCAGACCCGCCCATCGTCCCCCTTCTTATGACGCCCCTGGAGCGACCGCGCAGCGGACGCGCGCAGCGGGAGCACCGATTGAGCACCGAAGGTGCGCCAAAGGTAAGCCCGTCTGCGCCCGTCCGCGCCAGGACCGCGCCCAGTGCCAGGACCCCTGGCCCCCGCGGACCCCAGCCCACCCGCCGGACGTACGACGCCGCCACCCTCAACGCACTCAACTCCGGCCGAATCCCGGGATGCTACCGTGCAACCCCGAGACGCACCCACGGACCCTTCAGCTGCCATGCCTGCAAGTTCACCTGCATCCGGACCTGCCCCACTCCAGCACCGGCCAAGCCGAACACCAGCAGCAACCACCTCAAGTGCATCCTACTCAACACCCGATCCATCCACAGACACGCCGTCCAACTCTGGAACCTCCTTGACACCACAGCTCCTGAAGTCGCCTTCCTCACCAAAACCTGGATGAACACCTCCTCAGCGCCCGACATCGCCATCGCCATCCCGGAGGGCTACAAGATCACCCGGAGGGACCGCACCGCCAACCAGGTGGGAGGAGGCATCGCCATCATCCACAAGAACACCATCCGCATCACGACCAACACCGACGACACCCTGACAACCGCCGAACACCTGCACTTCCAGATCCACACGGACCCCAAGACCACCCTCAGAGGCACCCTGATCTACCGACCCCCGGGACCACGCACACCATTCAGCGAAGACATCGCCAACTTCATCAGCCCGCATGCCCTCCCCTCCGCGGACTACATCCTCCTCGGGGACATCAACTTCCACCTGGAGAACAACAACGACCGCAAAACCACCACCCTGCTGGACAACCTAGCCAACCTCGGACTCAAGCAGCTGGTGACCACCCCCACCCACCTCGCTGGACACACACTCAACGCCATCTTCTCATCCAGCAAAGACATCGCCTTCAGCCACGCCACCGGACTCCACTGGACGGACCACAGCTGCATCCACTTCACCTTCAGAAAAACCACGATCCACCACCACCAGCAACAGGTTGCTCGAAGAAGCTGGAACAAGATCACCGCAGACCAGCTCACCGCCTCCCTGAGCCAGCACCCTCCCGCCAGCTCAGCGAACCCCAGCCAGGCCGCCAACAACCTCACGGAGTGGATCAGCAACTGCGCGGACGAACTCGCCCCACTGAGGACCCCGCCCAACAGACCCGGCAGCAAGAAGGCCCCATGGTTCACCGACGAACTCAAGAGCTCCAAGAAGAACTGCCGAGCCCTCGAGAAAGCCTGGAGAAGGGAGCCAACACCGGACAACATGACCACCCTCAAGCTCGCCACCCGAAAGCACCATCAACTGATCCGCGCCACCAAGAAAACAGCTTTCAAGGACCGGCTGGACAACAACGCACACAACTGCAAAGAACTCTTCAACATCGTGAAAGAGCTCTCCAACCCCAGCGCCGGGGCCAACGACATCACCCCATCGCAAGACCTCTGCAACTCCCTCGCCTCCTACTTCCACAACAAGATCGCGGACATACACAACAGCTTCAACACACAAACAACGCTCCCCACGACCACACCAACGCCCCCTACTACCACCCTCAGTGCCTGGACACCGATCAACACAGAAGACACCATCCGCATGATGAACTCCATCCACTCCGGATCTCCAACCGACCCCTGCCCTCACCACATCTTCAACAAGGCCGACGCTGTCATCGCACCCCACCTGCGGGACATCATCAACACCTCCTTCGACACCGCCACCTTCCCCGAGAGCTGGAAGCACGCCGAACTCAGCGCTCTACTAAAGAAACCAACAGCGGACCCCACCGAACTCAAGAACTTCCGCCACATCTCGCTCCTCCCGTTTCCAGCCAAAGTCATCGAGAAGACCGTCAACAAGCAGCTGGCCGCCTTCCTCGAGACAAATGGATCCCTCGACCCCTCACAGTCTGGCTTCCGGGCCAACCACAGCACCGAGACCGCCCTCATCGCTGCCACCGATGACATCCGTATCCTGCTCGACAACGGACAATCAGCGGCACTCATCCTCCTAGACCTCTCCGCAGCATTCGACACTGTCTGCCACCGCACCCTAGAGAAGCGCCTCAGCAACGTCGGAATTCAGGAGAAGGCACTGGAATGGATCACCTCCTTCCTCGACGGAAGGACACAGAGAGTTCGCCAACCACCGTTCAAGTCAGAGGCCAACGAAGTCATCTGCGGCGTCCCTCAGGGCTCCTCGCTCAGCCCCACCCTCTTCAATGTCTACATGAGCCCCCTGGCGGCCATCCCACGCCAACACAACCTCAACATCATCTCCTACGCCGACGACACCCAGCTGATCCTTTCCCTGACCAACGACCCCGCCGCCGCCAGAGCCAACCTTCACGAAGGGATGAAAGACGTAGCCGAGTGGATGACAACCAGCCGCCTGAAACTGAACTCAGACAAGACGGAAGTCCTCATCCTGGGATCCGCGCCCTCCGCCTTGGACGACACCTGGTGGCCCCCCGCCCTGGGCACCGCACCCAAACCGACAGACCACGCACGCAACCTGGGCTTCATCCTCGACTCCTCCCTCTCCATGACCAGACAAGTCAACGCCGTCTCCTCGTCGTGCTTCAACATCCTGCGCATGCTACGTAAGATCTTCCGGTGGATCCCCACCGAGACCAGGAAGACGGTCACCCAGGCCCTCGTCACCAGCCGCCTGGACTACGGCAACGCCCTCTAAGCCGGAACCACCGCCAAGCTCCAGAAAAGACTCCAGCGGATCCAGAACGCCTCAGCCAGACTCATCCTCGACATCCCCCGACGCAGCCACATCTCCGGACATCTGAGAGACCTGCACTGGCTCCCCGTCAACAAGAGAATCACCTTCCGTCTCCTCACCCACGCACACAAAGCCCTACACGACCAAGGCCCGAGTTACCTCAACAGCCGCCTCAACTTCTACGCTCCCAAACGCCATCTCCGATCGACCAGTCACGCCCTCGCCGCCGTCCCCCGCATCCGAAGAGCGACAACAGGAGGAAGGTCCTTCTCCTACCTGGCCGCCAAGACCTGGAACTCCCTCCCTCCCGACCTCCGCCTGACCCAAGACCGCCTCTCCTTCAGGAAGAAGCTCAAGACCTGGCTGTTCGAGCAGTTCCAGACCCCCCCCCCCCCCCCCAAGCGCCTTGAGACCCTCCGGGGGAGTAGTGCGCGTTATAAATGTATTGATTGATTGATTGATTGATTGTTAAACAAAAAATGCAATACGCATCTAAGCTTTGAGAAAATGTGGACAAAGTGAAACAAATAAAAAGGATGTGAAAACACTGTGCTTTATTTAGATCAGCCTTCTGTTTTTCAGGCACTATAAGAAAAGACTAGATGCTGATGGCAGAATATGGGGCCTGAAACAAGGATGATATTGTATTTCAAGTCCTAGCCAATACATATTTGTTGCGTCAGTATGTTAGCTGCTGTTTGTTAGACCAGGCATCCTCGGCGTGGTTTTCCCAAAAACCTATTGTCTTCAGTCCTCCTGCTTTGCTGACTTAGTTTTTTCTGGCCTTAGAACTCTGCACGCGTTACGACTGCTAACCACTGCTAAAGTGCCTGTGGTATTTCTTTAAAACATGGTACCCAATTAGCATATTTAATTTACTTGTAAGCCTGTATTAAAGTGGCACTATCTGTGCTCAGGGCCTGTAGCTTAAATGCTACTAGTGAGCAGCAGCACTGATTGTGCCTCACAATTATGTAGCCTTTTAAAAATGTTTCAAAGTCCAGACAGCCGAGAGGGTACGGTCTAGTGTATTTAAAATGTTTTACATTTCCAGAAAGGATAACACTCTTGAATTTGTTTTTCACTGTTGCAAAGCCTATCTCTCAAAGAGGATAACTTTGGAGTTACCTTATTACATTTAATAAGGTGTAACTTCCAAATGGGAACTGGTCCCCAGTTCATGTTTGGTGTCTTTGGAATTGTACTAAAATATGCTTTCTTATGGTAATGCTGTATTTTAAATTACAATTTTGAAAAATGCCACTATTAGAAAGTTGCCATTTTGCTGCCTTAGTCATTGAGTACCAACAGCCTGTCACTCGGCCACATGAAAGGTGTAGCTGACTGTTGGGCGTTGTGTATTCCTCCTAGACAGCCACATACAATAGAGAGCTTAGGTGTCCCTGGATGGGCCATCACTGGCAGGATGGGAAGTCGGAGCTGGTAACAGCCCTACTTGCACTTGAATAGGCTGTGTCCTGCCCCCACACAAAGAGTTGCATACTCCCTTTAGTTGGTCTGGGGTGAGGGCAGGGGAGGAAGGAAAACCTCTGTACGTCAAAAGGAAACATTTAGAAGCTTCTGCCACTTAAAGGAGGCACCCAACATAAATATTGGGCCTCAGATACCAGCTCTTCAGTACACATTTGTACCTGTGGAGACTCTGCCAGAAAGAAAGTCTTGTGTACTGCTGAAAGGAGTGCCAGTCTGCTGAACTTCTGCACTGCTGGACTACTGCCTTGCTGGACTGCTACTTTGCTGGATTGCTGCCCTGCTACCCTGTTTCTTTCCTGTCTGAGTTAGAGGGATGTGGCCTCCACCTGAACCCAGGATGCCCAGAGTGACTTCAAGGGCTACTATTCAATGCCATAGGGACCTAGCAGGCTACCAACCACCTGACCCAGCACCCATACTCACATCTGGCTTGAGCAAGGCCCTGACGACCAACTTGTGCACCTCATGCCCTGGATCCTTAGTATGGCCTCAGAGAGGCAACATTGCAGCTTTTGGGCTCTCCTAGACTGCAACTGGGTCAGCTGACACCAAAATCATGTTGCCCACCCAGCCCACCAATGCAAAGTGTTGTCAACCTGTATCTACATGCTATGGCATGACCTCTTGTGGGGAGTGCCAACACACACATCTGGCCCGCCCGCTCACTAGGACAACAAAATACTCGTGCTGCAGTGACAACTGTCCATGAGGCCAGGCCTGCTCTTCATGCTAAATCGACCGTCCGCAACTCTTCTCTGCTCCTTGCGGCCACCTTCACATTGAAAAAGACTCTTTGTACTGGACTAAGAAGGTAACTTTTCAACAGGAGTAACCTGGCCCTTGTACCTGACCCATGCTCTATCGCAGTTGGCCTGAACCTGTGACTTTATCCCAGTCGTGCACAACCGGATGTCCACAAGTGGTGCTTTGGGTTTTTTGGAGCTCATTTCACTTACAACTTTCAAGTTTCATATCTCTGGAATGAAGACTTGTAGAAAAGCACTGATAAAATGCCTGCATACAGACGATATAATACCGAACTCAGCTTTTGTAAAGTTTTTATTAACAATAAGAACTGAGTTTGCCAGCTAAATGAAATTGAGATGTAATATAGGATGTATATAATATGTAAATTATATTATGAAATCAGAAATATTAAGTCTATTATATTTAATATTATGAATGATTGTTGGGGAATCTCCATTCGGCAATTGAGCCAAACATTGCACCGGGGGTGTGGCAGGTACACTTTCAATCCCTTTATAGCTCTGAACCGGGTGAACCCACCACCGACACCGGCGTTGGTTGGCCTGACTACGAGGGAGATTCAATAACATTGGGCGAGGTTGAGGTTGCAATAGCAGGACTCACCACGGGAAAGGCGCCAGGATTGGACGGCCTACCCGGGGACCTGTTTAAGCAGGAGCCCAATGTTTGGGCGCCCTACCTTGCCGCGCTGTTTAATGGAGTTCTCAGCGGCATGGAAATCCCCAGTACTTGGCTGGGGGCGGAGGTGGTCCCCATATTCAAAAAAGGCTCGCCCCTTCTCCCAGCCAACTACAGACCAATCAGTCTAATCGATGTGGCACAGAAGCTGTTTGGTAGGGTATTGTTGAACTGGCTCCAAGATTGGGCAAAAGAGTCGGGTGTTCTTAGCCCGTACCAGGCGGGATTTAGAAAGGGAGTTTCCACAGGGGACCAGGTTTTCCGATTGAATATTATTTACTGGAGGGCAGCGATATTTGAGGGCGGCAGCCTATACACAATCTTTGTGGATCTGCGGGCCGCTTTCGACCTGGTGCCCAGAGGGAAACTTTGGAGCATCCTGGCTGAGATAGGGCGTCCCCCCGGATATCCTGATAATCTTGCAGAGATTACACCACAATAACTACGCTCGAGTGAGGTGCGGGAGGTCCGGGGCTCTGACGGATAGATTCCCCGTTGACCGAGGGGTTAGACAGGGTTGTGTGCTGGCACCAACCCTGTTCTGCCTCTTTGTCAACGGGGTGATCGCCCACCTAAATGCCACTGAATACACTGACGCCCCCAAATTGAACGGTAGCAGGGTGCCTGCAATCATGTTTGCAGACGACACCCTGCTGCTGTCCAAAACCCCAATGGGGATACAGAGGATCCTCGATTCATTCGTGGCCTTTTGCACTGATAGGGGCTTAGAAATTAATGCGGCTAAAACTAAGTTTATGGTTCTGAACCCAAGTCATAAATTGCGGCCGAATCCGCTATTGGGAGCCTCGCGGCTCGAGAGAGTCTCCACCTTTGATTACCTTGGTGTAACTCTCAATGAAACTATGTCTTGGGGATCACACCAGAGCAGGGCCAATCTCAAATTGGTACAGACTACAGGGGGTATTGCGCGGATGATGAATGGCTCCAAATACCGACCACCGGGGCCGCTCATCCAGATCTACAAGGCACAGGCTAGGGGTGCTACTATGTACGGGGCGGAATTGTGGGGACATACATCTTGCCGCAGTCTGTCCCTAACCCAGAATAAATTCATTAGACAGATAGTCGCACTCCCGCCCAGCACCCCACTCCTCCCCTTGAGGTTAGATCTGGGTTTGCGACCCATAGCAGACGAACTAGGCTTGAGACCCTTAGCCTTTTGGCGAAGGCTGTGGAGCAGCGATGAACTTCTTGCCTACAGGGCGGAACTAATGGAGCTATTGTCCCACCCGAAAGCGCTAATGATCCCCTGGTTAAAATACATCCAAAATTCCTGTATGGTACTGGGGCTTCCCGACCTTTGGTCTAACCCTGCAAATGCCTCATTAAACATCTCAAAGAGAGCTCTGGCTATCGCCTATCATGAACAAAAACTAGCCACGGCCCTAGACAGCCAGTGTGAAGGGTCACTAACTTCTGTATTTGTGCAAAGTAAGGACTCGTATAGGTTGGAGAGGGTTTTAGATGCCATCTCCCCCGTGCTGGCCAGGAAGCTGTTTCTCCAATGGAGATATGGCAGATTGCCCCTACGATCTTTTACCAGCTCCTGGTCATCACCTCCCTCCACTAAGCAGTGCCCGGCTTGCGCTGCCGCGGAGGAAAGCGATTTACACGTGGTCCTGTTTTGCCCAGTGTACAAGGCAGCGAGGAAATATTGGCTCCTACCATTGATCAGAAACCTGGGTTGTAGGGAGTACCTCCCAATGTATAGAATTTTAAAAACTGACGCCTCTAGCCTAACTGTGTTTGTATTGGCAAAATTCCTCACCAATGTCTGGCACACTCGCATCCGTATTCTGAAGATGCAGGCTCCCTCTTAATTTTAAGGATCACAGTCTTTTTAATGTAATTTTACCAGTATGTAAACTAAGGTTTTACATCGTATAAAAAATGTATTGATTATGTATGTTGATTTTATAGCGATTATATATGTTTTATTGTAAATCTTTGATGGACAATGGCCGAAATAAAGATTGAATGATGATTGTTTTCTGTAATCATTTTTTAATTAAATTTTTAAAAAACTGGACCTTTTATAGTAGGAAGTAGTGTTACCATATGTTAAGATTTTAATTAATCAAATAATAAAGAATACATTTAATTTGAAAATATCTCTGGTTCTACTGATTGGATTTTTGTAGCGGGGGTCTTGATTTATTTATTAACTTCTACTCTCTGTTTCCAAATTGGTGACTTTTTTGTGTTTTTGCTTTATCACTGTTTGAAGTGCTGCATACATAATTAATACTTTATCACTAATTTAAACATGGCTGCTCTGTGCCACGCTACCAGAGGGTTGAGCAGAGGTTAATTTGGGGTTTCCTTGTGCTTTGCCCTGACAAGGATTGTGGTTGCTACTTGAATAAGGTTTCACCCCCCCCCCCAACCAGTAACCCAATTTCTCACACTGTTACTTTGTTACTTCGCATTGGAGTGAATGAGGTCACATTTTGCAATTGAGGCCCTCCGGCTAAATACATATCTGATTGATGGATGAGAGTAACCTAATGTCATGCTTTGAGGGGATCCCCTAATGCAACATGGTAAGTAGGTCAGAGTAATTGCATCACAGGACTTTTAGAGTCACTACAGCAGTGAGAAAATAATGGAACATGTGATTTGGAACTGGCATATATTTATGATTGAGTTGTAATGTGCACAGAGACCAATGCTGTGTGTAATTCTACCAGGTACTGTTGTATCTGAATGGTGTTGGCACAATGATGACATTACCTTTAGGTTTTTTGCTAGATGTAGCATCACAGTGGTACAACTGCAGACATCACGTTTTTGGATTTAACAGAAAATTAGGTTGAAATTGCAAAGCATTTGAGGTATAGAGAGCTTGATCACATCTACCCACAGGACAGCAACACTTTGTGAGCTGCCATTTTAGCAATGCTGGATATTAAAACATCTCTATTAATAGCAACCTTCTTTTGCCTAAAACTGGTCTGCAATGCTGAAAGTGATATTTTGGAAATATCTTTACATAAAAACATTTTGAATGTGCTTACCATTGGGTTCATGCAAAAACAACAGTTGATGGACAGAATTCAGAACAATGTCATACATTCACCCCAGTACAGAGATCTGGGCCTAAATCCATCGTTTTTTTGCTCACCATGCAATTCCAGTTTGAACCCTGCCAAATGCAAATCCGTCTTGACCCTGTGCCCCATGGGAACAGTCCAGCCTAACTGCCAAGCCAGGTCCTCCCTGGACTGGAAACAAGCATCCTAGGACCGGTTTCGGGCTTTCAGCCCTCATCAGCCAGGATAGCTTGATTCCAGTGGCATGGAGAGCACGGGACTCACGTCTGAGCAAACCCGTCCCACTCGGTGTGACAAATGCAAAAACAGCAGTTGATGGACAGAATGCAGAACAATGTCATACATTCACCCCAGTACAGAGATCTGGGCCTTAATCCATCGTTTTTTTGCTCACCATGCCATTCCAGTGACTGGGGGTGAATGTTTTTCCAATGTGCAACATTCCGTCCATCATGTGTGTTTTGCTGTTCGCCCTATGTGGGAAGGGTATGCACAGATGTGGGTCCCGTGCTCACTATGCCACTGGAGTGAAGCTATCCTGGCTGATGACGGCTGATAGCCAGAAGCCAGTCCTAGGATGCTTGATTCCGATCCAGGGAAGACATGGCTTGGCAGTTCGGGCTGGACTGTTCCCATGAGGCACAGGGTCAAGACTGGTTTGCATATGGCCATGTCTGAACTGGGGTGGCGTGGTGAACAAAATAACGATGGATGAAACCCAGATCTGTGACTGGGGGATGAATGTTTTGCCAATGTGCAACATTCCGTCCATCACCTTGTGTGTTTTGCTACCATTGGGTTCATGACGCAGGGGGTGCTCAAGTCAAGAGTGGCAGTGCTGTGATATGTAAGTGACCATGTAAGTGATTATGTACTGCTACATGGGACAAGCAATGCTATCTTTTATATAGCTGGAAGAACCCTAACCAAGCGCCTTCAGCAATACATTTGATGCAGCCAGTCCCGATTGTGTTGTAGAAACAGCAAAGCGAGTGTAGTTGGTAGGAAATAGCAGAGAGTCTGGCAACAAAGCTCCTGCAAAAAGAGATATAAATAGACTACATTTTATCTATATCAGATAATTTTGAGTATGGTTTCCCACCATTGTGAGATAGTACATGTTGTACACAGGTTAAAATAAGAATTTAGGATACCTGGTAGTAACTGAGAACATACATTTAGTGATGTTGCTCAGGAAACAGTTGTGTAGTAATTGTCTTTACTGCATGCTTAAGTCTAAGATTGCTGGTTCACTTGACTGTGTGAAAAGAATGGGCTTATGTTCCACTCATGAGAGTGCAATTGCTTCACCATAGTGGTCGCATTTCGGCAAAAATAGGCACAGGTACTCTAAAACATCTCCCATGTAGGTGGATCACAAATATTTCCACAGCTCTTCTTCCATATTCACCTATCAGCTGTTCTGATTCCCTCACCTTTCCTCGTTCTTCTCTCTTCTGCCCATCCTCTATCCTTCATGCCCTGTCTTCCTTTTATATTTCCTTTCCATCTTCCAGGCCTTCTAATTTCTCCAGTTACCTCATCTTCCTCCTTTTGCTCTCATCCAACCTATTGTCATTTCTCCAGCTCCACTGCATCCCTTTCCCCTATTGACCCTATTTCCGCCCTTTTTAATGGATTCCTCTTCTCCCTTCTTTGCTGTATCTCAGTGTAGGATACCAGGCCTTTTTGTGGATGCCCCCCACTTTTCCCCCCATTTAGAATATCAAATGCTGTCTTTTTGACAAAGGTTTTCAACTCTGACAGTGCACTGAAGCCTGTTAACCAGGACCCAGTGCCAGTGCTCTCTCCCTAAAACTGATATGTGTGAATTGCTAACCCCAGTTGGCAAATGACTTTAACCCCCTTGTAAGTCACTAGTATATGGTAGTAGTGGTACTCAGGGTATGGAACTGAAACACTATTTGTGCCACACTGAGTGACCCAAGCAAACTACTGTAAACACAAAAAAAGGACCTGATGCAATTTAAAGACCAGCAGGGGACTTCTCCCCCTTCGACGAAGTCATATAACACAGAAAGCCCCCTGGATCTGATGGGGGATAGCAGAGGAGTGCAGGATTGTCCCTTTTATGGGACGGGTTGCCTCATCCACCCGAAGGTGGCATGCTTCATCATAGGGTAACCTCCTCGCTATGTGAGCCGGGTCACAAAGCGGTCTAAAACCCCCTCACTGAGAGGGAGGAGCTCAGGGATGTTGCAAGTATAGGATTAGAGGTATACTAAAACCTGTAGATGAGCAGGTTGTGGTGAGGGGTGTGCAAATGTTTGTGGAAATTCTCTGCTAGAGCCCCTTTCCCAATTTGTTGATTACTTTGTGAGGCTTTTTGTCAAAGAGATGCCAACCTACTTACAGGACACAAAAGACATTTTTTGTGTAATAACCGATGTGAAATTCAATATCAAAACAGATTTCTTGGTCACGTTCGATGTAGAGTTGCTCCCCACTTGTAACCCGCAGGACCAGATGCTATCCACAATAGAAGCTCTCCTAAGGTATAAAGAACTAGACACGATAACCCCTGTGTTGTTCATCATGCAATGTGCTACCATTACAATGAAAGAAAACTTCTTTCAGTTTGAGGAAAGCTTGTTCCTACAGGTTTCAGGAACTTCGACGGGCAGCACCCTTTGCCCCAAGCTTATCTAACCGGTATATGGAAGTGCCATATCAATGACATCTTTGTTATTTGACACAGGACTGCAGAGACAATCCGACTGTTTCATTAATGGCTCAATACCCACAATGCCTTTCTCAAGTTCACATACGAATACAACAAGGAACGCCTTTCGTTCCTGGACCTCACAATCTACACAGGGGAGGGTAGCTTGCACACAGAGCTGTACAAGAAACCAATGGCATGGAATGCACTCCTTGCCTATTTATGCTTCCACTCTAAATCAGGGATAACCTGCCATTCGGTCAGTTTTTTAAACTAAGACGTAACTCTTCAGAGACCAATAAATACAAAGAACACGAGGATAACTTACAGTTGCAACTGCTTGATCGTCCACATTTCCTGATGCACAAGTCAGCTAAAAGACTGGTGTGTGTAAATACCTTTAGCAGTACATCAGGTTTGTTACAGAGATCCATTAACAGGAACTGGGCAATTATTATTATTATTGCATTTATTGAGCGCACAGCTACCCGGAGGTTTCCCGGCGCTTGCCTTGGGAACCCGTCCTGGCTTTTCCCTGTGAGATAGCCCCTACAGGGCATCCCCAAGGTGAAAGCCAGGCATCCCGCCGCAGGGGGGCCGTTGTGGAGATTAAGCAAGCTTAATGCCCAGAGTTGCAGAGTGAGAACCCATGATTAGAGCAGGCACCGAAGCGAGAATTATCGAGTCCGTGGACATTTGAGCTCAAGACCCTGCCGCGTCGGGAATTGAACCCTGGTCCCGGGTCTGACCTCAGCTTCCGGGTCTGCCTGCTCTACACCGTGAGCCACACTTCTCCCAATATTGAAGAAAGGCTCAGTGAAACTACCACACCATATGTTTGCATTCAAAGGAAGTACCCATCTAAAGGACAAATTGATACACACATGTCCCCCGTCTTCCACTGCAAGCACACGGACCACCCGCTGGGGCCTTCCACATGTGAAAGGACACTTCTCTTGTGGTTCCTGTGGCATTTGTGCTCAAACTTCTCATAACACTCATATAGTAGCAGACCCTGGAAGCAGAGAATTCACACCAGTTGCAATTGTGATTGCAGTATTTATTTAAGCACATGCACTTGCAGTCTGAGATGCGTCTGCATGATGACAAAGAAAGCTAAAACATGCATCGCAGAACACAAAAGTATGATCTGTTGTATGAAACAAGCCACCAAACTGACAACACATTTTTTAGAAAAGAAGCATCGCGCTGTTGGGCTGACCTGGACTGTTCTAGATAAACCCGACTTGACACCTACCACTACCAATGTAGCCCAATACCTTTTTATAAGGGAACAATGGTGGGTGTTTAGGCTAAAAAGTGACAAAGAGTGTCTGAATGATGACATCCTGTGGTCTTCCTTATCCCACGCCTAATAAACTCCTTGAGAATGAATGACTGAGGCTACTTTAGGTCTTTTCTGCTGCTGGCACGGTCCATGACAGCTATAGCATAGTTAATGGAAACCCACATTGTGCACACGTAGTAAGTTATAGATCAAATGCACAAGAGATCTAAGCTGATGTTTCTCTTTTCTGGATTTTTCATATGTACTATACCCACAAGAGAACCTTGCACAGTTAGACAATAAGTAAATATATATTAGAATATTTGGTCATGATGCTTGGTCCCACCAGAGTTTTTATAACCAAGCTGTTTGCACATATATCTCAAATCGTACACTGTGTTGTTTCGAGGTCACAAAGGCAACATTTCTGCATGCTTGTGCGGATTTTTTCAAGCCAATGCCGTAATCAGCTGGCAGCCAAAGATGGCAGAACCAGGTCAGGTAATGCCCATTCAATTACATTTTTTACAAGTCATGGCTGAATTTCACACTGTTGCCCCTTAGCCCCACAAGTCTACAACAACGTTCTGCATAAAGGGCTCCTCTGCATTTCACTCGCGTTAGGGCAATGAGAAACAGTAATTGCCCAACCATTTAACAAGCTTACCCTTGCAGACATCCCTTCAACACTGGAACTATAATTCCCAGTGCATCTGTAGTATGCAAGCAGCTTTATTGGAACTACAACTGTCTGAACACGACCTGGTGGTGCAGTTTGGGCCACATGCACAGCCGTCTGGATCATGATCACCTCGTTTCCTTTTGAAAAGTTACTGTCGAAGGCATGGTCCGATGTCCGGCACTCTCCATCTTCGAGGTTGGTCTGTTCACTCTATTTTTTATGGCTATACATATCGTTTTGTAACGGGCATGTACTGGGTGCACTAAATGTTCGGTATGCTTAACTACCTTTACATCAATAACGTCGGGGTGTAGAACCCTACCGACTGCTTGTAACACAACTAATTATGGATACGATATCATCCCCACATTAAGGTCATCCACCCTGAGCACACCCAGCCCGTAACACTGTATTTTGGTCTTGTTTACAGTGTCTAGGGGCCCCTCCAGTTTATTTGTTCTACGTGGGAGTGGGTACAATGAACTGTATCAAAAGATCTATCTGAAGAACACCAAGAAACTAACATAAGGGGATAGAACTTTCCTAAGGACATGAGAGATCATAATTCAGTGCCATGCCAACATGTTCACCTGATCCATTATCCACATCGAATAGATCATCACAGATATTACCCTTTGGAATACGCTTAGAGTCAGCTGTCACTGTTTTTTAATCAAGTTGCCATCTACCTACAACTGCCTTTCCCTCTATTTCTCCCCCCATAGGACACAGACACCCCCTTGAGTTTTGCACCGAGGTGCAGGTGTCTGTGATTACCTGACAAAGCAGGTAAGCTCACTAAAAGACCAACTTTGTCACTGATCACATAATGTGGATAGTTGATAGTATCCAACTAGTTTAAAGATATAGAATATACATCACCTTTCCCTCAAATATAATTGACAGGTGGAGTGAGTGCATTGCATAAACAAATTGTTTTGCAAGATCATTTAATAAAGTTATTTCTTTCAGGTAACACACTTACCGGTGGGTCTTTGACTGAGTGATGATCTACTACAGCCACTAGTCTAGTAAACATTTGTATGACTGTGTATGTCTCTGCAAAGTATTAGGAAGCATACCTCACACAATTTTTCCTAAAGAAAGCAGCTGGATTTCTACAGAGGGTACAAAGCTGAAGCATGTCAACCATCACAACAATACAGCAGGTTTAATCCACTCCTAATCCTAACCCTGGTATGCCCCAATTAATTATTTGGTGTCCTTGGAGTTGGTTTTAACTCACATACACTTTCCACAAGCTTTTACACCCCCCTCCCTACACCCTGCTCATCTACAGGTTTTAGTATACCTCAAATCCTATACTTAAAACATCCTTGAGCTCTTCTCTCAGTGAGGGGGTTGTAGCCCGCTTTGTGCCCAGGCTCACATTGTGAGGAGGATACCCTATGATGAAGCATGATGCCTTCAGCTGGGTGAGGGAAACCGTCTGATAATTTTGAAACTCCAGCTCTACAAGTACACCACCGATAGCAGGCCTGCCTTTGTACTACAAGAGCAGCGCAAACTGCTCGAACTTGACTTTGCACTTACCATATGTGGCAAAGTCAATGCACTATTTTTTATACATGCGGGTCACCCCTAAGGAGGACTCCTGAGCCCAGGAAGCAGGGTGTATTATATTAAAGGTTTGGACATGTACGCACAAGCGCTATGTCTCTATAGTGGCCTTTACTATTAAAGGACACTATATGTCATAGATGGTCCATAGAAATATATGGACTGACACCCGGGCTACCCTGAGGTTGGCGGTTACATTATTGCATTATTGTACCACCTAAATATGTCATGTTTGGTATCAAATAATGTGCCTTATCAGTCCTGACATGAATGTTGTGTTGAGGACGATGTGGCCTGCACCCACATGGCTACCTTAGAGGTTGCCCACCAGGTTGCCCCAGGCTTACCTGTGCTCAAGCTGCCAGCCCATGCTAAAAACTGCCAAGGCAAGAACCTGATAACCTGCTAGGAGGTGTGAACTCCCCCAGGAGTCGGAAACAAAGGCTTGGATGGGAAGGAGTTCAACCCTCCTTCCCTGACAGGTTGGCTACTGAAGTGGCACATCAAAGTGGTGAGCATCAAAAGCTGCAATATCTGTGATATGCTACCAGGCTGCTTCCCAAAGGAGGAATCACCCGTCCCCCTGCTCTCACAGACATTTGCACTATGACAGGTGTGAAATTTAGGTATTTAGGAGATGTATACCCCCGGAAGGCTAGACACATCTTTACAGTAGACTATCTGGTCTGCACAGCTAAGGAAGACTTATGCCATTTTAGAAAGTGGTAGAGTAGGGGTTTCTGAGTAGAAAAGGTGATCTATGCTCTGGATGTGGTCACTTCAAGGATGGACTACCCGCTGTGGCTAGAAGCTCATTAATCACTGTCACCCACAACACTTACTTCCCGAAATCTAGGATTTAAAGGTCACACCTGGCACCAGAACCTCAGTTCTGATCTGACTTGCTAACAGAAAAAAAGAAGAGACCCGTGTCTGAGACAATTTCAGCTGCACAGGCCAAAGCTGTGATACACTGCGCCTTTGGCAACCTTCTGAAACTGCAGGACTGCAACTTGTCCTGGACCAAAGTTTGGTTCCCTCAGACAGATGGACCCTTTTGAGAGCTAAAAGCAACCCCAGACTGCCCTGGACTACTGGCGCTAGTCCCTGGCAACCACAGGTAAAGACAAAGTACAGTAACCAAGAATCACTGGCCATTGGACCCTTCCATTGATCACCCAGAAATGGATGGTTTAGTGTATTGTTGGAAATGTAGTCCTAACCTCCTTAAAATTCAGGTGGCTACTGTGTTCTGCAGGACCTCCGGAAGTCAAATTTACTTTCTGCTGTGCTGACCGCTGCCAAGGCTTGTTGATCACCAGTCCGGCAAACACCCCCTTTGCTCGACACTGCACTTCAAGGAAACTCTGCAACAACCTCATCCAACATCAGCAGTGTCTTTTTTGTTGACTTTTTGCACCCTGTTCCCCACCAGTACCGAGTAAGCAGTGAAATCAGCTCTCCCGCCCCTCCTGCTTCAGCACCATGGCCAGCCAGGAAAATTCTGAACCTAAGCTTCTCGAACCAGGTAACTGATGTGGCTTGGTTCTGGGTTTCACATCACCTTTACCTTCCTTGGGTTCCACCCAACTTGACCCGCAAGTGACCGATTGGAACTAGTGCTTTTTCCCTTTGACCACAATGATAAATATTTGCAGTACTGATTTGCACTAATTTAATATTGCTTTTAAAATCCATAACTCCAGTTATTCTTATCTTATATACTTTGTGTTGGGCCTAAAATGATATAAAATTCTGCTTTATTTTTATAAATTGGTGTCAGATTGCTTTTGAGTTGTGTCAATTACTTATTATCCATGTTGGTACTCTGAAATGCTTAAAAAATGTCCTCTAGTAAAGCCTGACTGCTCTTTGCCACTGAGCTAAGGATTTTTTATTGTGAAGCCAAGGACCATCTTTGGGGTGTTGTGAAAATGTTGCATAGTGAAGCCCAACCAGCATCACAACATAATACTCCACCTTCCTACACTCAGGTCTTCCACCTTCATTTTTCCCCCAACCACTCTCCCCTTTCCTCCTGGTAGCCACTGTCCCGCGCATCAAAAGAACAACCACAACCACCGGCAGGAGATCTTTCTCCCACCTCGCCGCCAAGACATGGAACACCCTCCCACTGAGTCTACGACAGACCCAAGACCTGCTGATCTTCAGGAGGATGCTCAAGACCTGGCTGTTCGATCAGTAGCGCCCCATCCCTCCCCAGCGCCTTGAGACCCTCCCGGGTGTGTAGTACGCTTTACAAATGATTGATTGATTGATTGAATAGTCCTCATACCACATTTTCTTTTTTCTAGAGTTTTACAAATATTTTAACTCTCTGCCCTTCTCCTCCTTTCCACCAACGACTTCCTACCTTTCTTTTTGCTCACATTCAGCCTTTGTGCCTTTGTTTACTGTATACAAACCACAATATCCACTGGTCTGATTTGACAAACTACTGATATGATGTGTGTTGGAGTCTACAAACGAGTTAATGAACCCTGCGACCTATACACCTCTTGATAGGCTATAAAGAAATAACTTTAAAAAGGACGGATTCCCATCACTCCCTATTATTGACATGCTTAGTCATCTGGGTCTCCTCCTAGTAAAACACTAGTGTCACTAAGGGCTGCAACCCTTTCAGAAGGAATGGGGAGCTCACAGATGTTTTTATGTTGTTCAAAGTTTAGCGATATAACATGCTATGTATGATCCTACAGATGTGAGCAAACAGTTTGTGTAGAAGTGATAACTGCAGTGCAAAGTGATGACAATTATTGAATTAAAATTGAACAGTGAGAGAGAAAAAAACTTTATTGGACAACATTTTTTAATGGATATCTCTCATTGTTCAAGCTTAAAAACATTGCAACGACAGACTCCAACAAATAACTGTCTATGAGTAGAAACTAGGGTCAACATGTTTCAGCCAGAAAGGATCAATTCATCGTCTGCTTTCTACAGGACCATGTAAATATTGCTACTGCAATAGTGAAAAAAACAATATAAGTGCGAAAAGTTGGCTACAGATACAACCTTGTCACCTGTTATCAGGGATATACCAATTCTCGGCAAGTGACGGTTCAATGTTTGAATCGGAAAAAAATGAAAGAACGGTCCACATGTAAAGGTTGACACAACTTTAATGGGACTCATAAGCTCAACACATCTAGTTGATACATAGTGACCTGATTTAATCGTCATCTATGATCTTTAAAATGTCATAGTTACGTATTTTCATGCTCAGCTGTTTTGCACAAGAAAAAGTCCTCACCTCACCTGGCAACGGCTCAGGAAAAGGAGGCACTGCTCTGTGAGAAAAAATAGGGAAGAATAGCAAATGTTCATGATAACCTTGTTATCTAAAACCGTCATTTGTCTGCTGTTTAAAAAGGAGCACCATGTACACACATGACGCATGGAACTATGACATAAAATAAGGTTTGTTTTTTTAAAGGAAATATTTTTTGCTAGTTTATACTATGGGAGTGTTCATATCTGTAATGCTGTCAGTCTTTGGGAAGATGTATGCATGAGTGACCAACCATGCTCATCTCCACTTTGTTCATCAAGGAGACCGAGTATGTATGCTCCCCTTTCTCTTGCAAAGTTCTAGTGAGTAGTTGTGATACTGTGTATTCACATGCTCGATTACCTACTTTGCAATTCATCATGTCTGGCTTGTGCTTTCCTGCACTCTCTAAACCTTCGTCAGCGGTGGCTCGATCAAGCAACAAATAAGCTCGAGCACCTCCTGCATACATTAGAAGTGAAATACCACCTTTGTTACAAATCGTTACACATGATCACAAAAAGCGGACTCATTGGACTACATTTGCCATATTTTGATCCCAGGCTTATCAGTAGATGCAGCCCAACCATCGGTCCCTGCTAAGTGAATGATTAACTGGCGGTGGCACCGATGGCTAAACAAAACGGGCTCAATGAGCTAAATTCGCAGTATACATACGGAACTGACAGGCGACGGAAAAAAAGCATGTGACGCGCTCAATGATTGCCCCTCACTTGTCCGTCGGTACCTCTTGCGGTTCACAAAGCTGCATGGGAAGGTGCCAAACCCCAGGTGATTTTATGTTTAAAAATACAAGCTTGAGACATAACTCTCAGTGTATTGGGCAGTGTGAGTCATGTGGCTTGCTCTAGAACGTGGTGATAAGAATCATGGGAATCGTAGTTTGTTTGAACATCCCATGATGTAAATCTCAGTGTATTGGGCAGTGTGTGTCATGTGGCTTCCTCTGGAACGTCGTGCCAAGAATCATGGGAATCGTAGTTTGTTAGAACATCCATTGTAATGCATAAAGCAAGAAAACAGAACATCAACCTGTTAATAGTAGGATAAAGTCTATCTAAGGAATGTATATATATATATATATATATATATATATATATATATATATATATATATATATATATATATATATATATATATATATATATATATATATATATATATATATATATATATATATATATATATATATATATATATATATATATATATATATATATATATGTATATTTGGACTGTATATCTATATATATGCGCTCTAGGGCTTCCCGAATAGATTAGCGTTTAACATTTTTAGCATTTAAATTTTTGAAAACAATTTCAGGAGTATCGGGTGTTAAATTGTGCATGGTTTATGTCGCATAGCCGAAATCTAGTGAGATGTCACGCTCTCTCTTCCGTTAACAAGTGCAGCCCTCCTCAGGTCCACATGTCTCTAACTCCATAATCTAAACCTGCTATACTCCAGCGTGGGAGGTTAGAACTCCTCTCGCATTAATGCTATGGAGCGTAGAAGCGCGTGCCATGTATGCTCTAAGCAAAATCTGTGTTGTTCTTACAGTAATGACTCCTGGGTCTCAGTCCCCCTAACTTTCTTGTCACGATTGCAGCTATGTCATATACACAGGATATTTTCCAATCTTCATATAATATCCATGTCTACAAATGTACCTGTAGATGTTGGGAATATAGGCGGTGTGATTGAAAATGAAATTGTAACAATCATGTGCCCGTGTTTACTACATACCCCCTGAATTGATAGATCATCATTATAAGATGTAATCCACTGCATGGGGAGGCCAGAAGTGCCTGATGTACAGCGAGATGTAAAGATGATCTTTAGTGGCTGCATGTGATCAACTGGAAACGTATTGCCCATATCTGATAGAGCGCGCAGGTCACCCGACTATACATTTACCGTACTCACGTGGGCCCATAATTAGTAACACATCTTCCTAGTCAGGTAACCTATGCGCTAACTACCAGATATTTTATTCTACTAGGTCCTATACCATTGACTTACCAATTCTTGTCACTGTTACCTATAACCTATTGGATCAGGGTGTTAGCATAAAAGGTAAATAACATTTGCACTCATATAATAATCACAGACTCTGGAAAGTTTTAAACTCTTGTATCTAAATTTCATAAATGGTCATGATCCAAATATTGAAAGAAATAAGACTGTCAATAACGAGTATTAGAAATAATGTATAACTATGCAAGAGATATATTATGCCATTCATTTAGTAATTCTTAAAGGGAAGGTAAAACAAGGAACATGCTATTTTTATCAAAACAGTTACACAAATTCCCTAAGAGTGGGTAAAGAAAAGGAACATTTCTAATATTATTAGCTTTAAGCAATTTTCAAAAGGATGGTAAGATAAAGGAACATAATTTGCAATCATGAAAACGATTTTAACACTCGGCTATAGGGAGGGTAAGAAAATGGAACACACTAATAAACAAATAACGAACTTATCATTTACCAAGGGAAAGGTGAAAAAGGGAACATATGCAATTCGAAGAATATGCAATCAGGGAGGGTGGAGAGAAGGATCAAAAATATAATGACGAAACCCTCACAGATTTATATTTAACTAGAATGGTGTGAAGACCAACCCTGGCTACGGGTCAGTTGAAATACGGAAACCCCAAAAGTAGCAGTGCCAGTAGGCCAGCAGGTGCAGGTCAGAATCAGGACAGGAAAACCAGATTTGGATCAGGACAGGACCACCAGAGGTTAAGACCAGCACCTGCAGTTCAGTTGCAACGCCTGCGCTACTCCCTCTCTGTAGCTAACAGTCAGAACCCCGATTGGGCTATCGATTTCACCGACAAAGTGCTTCGCCAGCACCTCAGCTTCCCAGAACCCAGATTGGGTCGGAGAATCTTCTGACAGAGTGCTCCGCAGCCCTCTGCTCTTAGTCACCTATTGAGTGCGTTGGGTCAGTGACAGGTCAGATATTCAGACAAGTCGGACAAATTAACTAGCTAAGCCTACTCTAGTTATACCATTTCCAGGGCAGTGTACCACCCCCCAATGTTGCAAGTGTAAGGATCCCCAATTTCGATTGGACAAGAGAGAAGGAGAGGTCGTCACACCACCTCAAATTCTGTTACCTCAGTGTTGAATATTAATTTTACGTTCCCGCCCATCAATTTATTTTCACATGACATATTCCTTCCACCTAACAATGGAGAATTTAACATTAAATACATTGTAATATTTTGAGTACAGTTTAGCTTCTTCTAGAAGGGCTAAGGTTCATCTTCCCAGGCGCATCTTGGCTGTGACCGTCTTTGGCTCCCATTCAATGACAAATGTTTTCAGCTTCTCTCTGGGGCTTGTCATGCGCAGACGTTCTTTCAAAATGGAGTAATAGCACCTCCCAGGCCCAAAGATTACGATACATAAAAAGTAGAAGAGAAACAGTTTTAGAACACAGAATAAATTAATACACTGTATACCATGTATTTCTACTCTATACCTATTATCTTATTTTTAACTATAGCATTAGAATTAGGCAGAACGAACAGCTTAGCAGTGCAAACTTCTCGCATGTGAGAACACACAGCAGCCATATTAGCACTAGTGCGCAGGTGCAGCAAATTCCCACCAAAGTAAAGACTACGTCATGTCACGTGAGTATGACAGACGCATGCACAGTAGAAATCTTCGCGTAGCAGCAGCCATTTTAGAAGGAAGCGTATTATTGTTTAGTAAATACATAAGCAAGTTTCTCTCGGACACCCGATTTTGATGTAAATTGTGCAAAATTAGTAAAACAAACATGTTGGTTACATAATTAACGTTAATCGAGGTTCATGAATACAAGCAAGTTGCTTTATGTGCGAATCCTTGCCCCATCATAACCTCCCAGCAATCAACACCGTCTGCCTGATAAGATCAAACCCAGTCACCCACTAAGTCTAAATTATAGAGCCACCCATGGTATCTCGTCATTTAATCCTGTTTTGTCGCTCTGAAATTTGAAGACCCATTTCTTTTCTCTAGTAAATAAGAACTTAGAGACATCTCTGATGTGTGTGGGAATAAATGATTGTTCCACAACTGTCCACAAGAAATCTTCAGGCCGGTGATTGACTTCCAAGAAATGTCCTGTAAGTCTCGTAGCTTGTTTCAGGAACATGTTTTGACACAGACTAACCCCTTTAGAGCCTCGATACGTCTATGGAAGTAAGGGGGACTAAGACCCAGGAGCCATTAATGTAAGAACTACACAGATTTTGGTTAGAGCATACAGGGCTTGACACTTCTACTCTCCATAGCATTAATGTAAGAGGAGGTCTAACCTCCCGTGCTGGAATATAGCAGGTTTTGATTAAGGAGTTAGAGACATGTGAACATGACGAGGGCTGTACTTTTAACGGAAGAGAGAGCATGACATCTCACTAGATTTGGGCTACGCAACATAAACCATGCACAATTTAACACTAATACTCCTCGAAGTGTTTTCAAAAATTAAAACGCTAAAAATGTAAAATGCTAATCTATTCGGGATGCCCTAGAGCGCATATTTATAGATATATAGTCCACACATATATGAATATGTATGTATATATATGTATGTGTATATATATATATATATATATATATATATATATATATATATATATATATATATATATGTATATATATATATATATATATATATATATATATAAGAGCACAGGATTCCCTCTCTCCAGCTTTGCGTACGCGGTCACAGCCTCCACGCCAACCACAGGAAGGAAAAGACGCACCACCAATCTGGCAGGCAAATAGTGTTTATTTATTGCAGTTCACACAGCCATTTGTCAGCGACGCGTTTCGAGCACGGATGCCCTTGCTCACGCTGCGATGCAAGAATAAAACAATCACAAGCCATTTTTAAATGCATGTCACCTGTGTAAGTTACCACCCCCTGGTGGTAACCTCCCATATCACGTGATAAATATAAGTGAAAAAAGACTATCGCTGCATTGGAAATCTTTCTAAGCACACTTAAAACAAGGGGGCAAATGTCAGGTTAAATCCTGAATTATTTAACAGCGTTAATGAATTGCACTTGATAACTGGTTAAATCCACATTTGTACAGAATTGTTCATAATTGTATTTGCATACATAACGCCTTGAATGTACAAAAAATGTTACTGATGTAGGAATAGGGATCTAATCAGTGCAAAAACGTCAGAACCATAGTGTAAGTGTGCAAAATATAGCAATGTAATCTTAGCAGCAAATAGACCATAATAAAGTGCATATGTGACAAAAAAGTGCATAAATAGTGATTGCGACGAAAGATGAGCAACATCTATGGAAGTACATGTCAAGCCGCGAATACCACCAGAACAACGGAAGCCTAAGCAGCAAATATAACTGAATTCAGAGCCCTGAATTAAAATAGGTCATAAATACATAAAGGCAATCGATGTCGTGGAAGGTAAAAGAAGTATCAAAAGTGTAGAAAAGAGTGTTAAAAGAGTGTTAAAAAGCAGGTATCAAAAAAATTTTTTTTCTTATAAATATAACAATATCTACAATCAATTTAGACAGATCTAATGATCATGAATACAGGGTTGGATTGTGCAAATGTGCAAAAAGCAGAGTTATATACAGTACTATACACAGTGCAAGAATCAACACACCAATATCATGATACAGAGTTAGAATACTGAAATGATGCGACATGGCAGGGAAATCGATTCAAATTAGATTGATACATAAATAGGGAACCTAACTTATGTAGAACTAGTGGTCTGAAGGACAAAGGTGTATATAACTGGGTAAGAAATGGGCACACATATATTGGGACATCACAAATAGGGAACCTAACTTGAGATGTCTGAGAGCTTACAGGGATGTACTAATGGACTGGAAGTGAAATGCATGGGATGGATTATCATTCTAAAAAGTGGTGCATTTCTTCAATGTTGTTAAGCCCGTTATATATATATATAAGAGCACAGGATTCCCTCTCTCCAGCTCTGCGTACGCGGTCAAAGCCTCCACGCCAACCACAGGAAGGAAAAACGGACCACCAATCTAGCAGGCAAATAATGTTTATTGCAGTTCACAAGCCATGTACCAGCATATATATATATATACATCCCTTAGATAGACTTAATCCTACTATTAACAGGTTGATGATCTTTTTTCCTGCTTTACGCATTACATGAGATGTTCTAACAAACTACGATTCCCATGATTCTTAGCATGACGTTCCAGAGGAAGCCACATGACTCACACTGCCCAATACACTGAGAGTTACGTCATGGGATGTTCTAACAAACTACGATTCCCATGATTCTTAGCACCACATTGTAGTGGAAGCCACATGACTCACACTGCCCAATACACTAAGAGTTACGTAACAAGCTTGTATTTTTAAACATGGAATCACCTGGCATTCGGCACCTTCCCATACAGCTTTGTGAAACGCGAGAGGTACTGACAGACAGGTGAGGGGCAATTATTGCGCCCACCACATGCTTTTTTCCCTCGCTTGTCAGTTCTGCATGGATACGGCAAATTTAGCTCAGTGAGCCTGTTTTGGTTACTCTTCGGCGCCACCGCCATTTAATTACTCACTTGGCAGGGGCCGATGGTTGGGCTGCATCTACAGTTAAGTCCGCAATCAAAATATGGCAAACCTAGTCCAATGAGTCTGCTTTTTGTGATCATGTGTAATGATTTGTAACAACAGTGGTATTTCACTACTAATGTATGCAGGAGGTGCTCAAGCTTATTTGTTCTTTGATCGAGCAACCACTGACGAAAGTTTAGAGAGTATGTGAATACACAGTATCACGACTACTCACTAGAACTTTATAAGATAAAGGGGAGCATACTCACTAGGTCGCCTTGCTGAAAAAGTGGAGATGAGCATGGGCGGTCACTCGTGCATACATCTTCCCAAAGACTGACAACATTACAGATAGGAATACTCCTATAGTATTAGCTAGGAAAAAATATTTCCTTTCCAAAAAAACTCTCTTTTTAAGTCATGGTTACATGTGTCATGTGTGTACATGGTGCTCCTTTTGTAACAAGGTATCAAGGTATCATGAACGTTTGCTGTTCTTCACTATGTTTTCACACAAAGCGGTGCCTCCTTTTCCTGAGCTGTTGCCAGGCGAGGTGAGGTATTTTTCTCTTGCAAAACTGGTGAGCATGAAAATACGTAATTATGACATTTTAAAGATCATAGATGACGATTAAATCAGGTCACTATGTATCAACTAAATGTGATGAGCTTATGAGTCCCATTGAAGTTGTGACAACCCTTACATGTGGATTGTTCTTTCATTCAAACATTGAACCGTCACTTGCAGAGAATTCGTATATCCCTGAAAACAGGTGACAAAGTGGTATCTTTAGCCAACCTTTTCTCACTTATATTGTTTTTTTTCACTAATGCAGTAGCAATATTTACATGGTCCTGAAGAAAGCCGAAGAGGAATTGATCCTTTCTGGCTGAAACATGGTGACCCCTAGTTTCTACTCATAGACAGTTATTTTTTGAATACTGTTATTGCACTGTTTTTAAGCTTGAACAATGAGAGCTATCCCTAAAAAAATGCTGTCACTCACTGTTCAATTTTAAATCACTAATTGTCATCACTTTGCACTCCACTTATCACTCCCACACAAACTGTTTGCTCACATCTGTAGGATCATACACAGTGTGTTATATCGCTAAACTTTGAACAACATAAAAACATCTGTGAGCTCCCTTTCCTTCTGTAAGGGTTGCAACACTTAGTGACACTAGCATCTTACCAGTAGGAGACCCAGATGATGAAGCATGTCAGCAATAGTGAGTGATGGGAATCTGTCCTTTTTAAAGTTATTTCATTATAGCCTGTCAAGAGGTGTATAGGTCGCAGGGTTCTTTAGGTCCATTGTAGGCTCCAACACACATCATTTCAGTAGGTTGTCTAATCAGACCTGTGGATATTTTGGTTTGTATACAGTATATGAATGGGGAATATATCCACGCAAGGTCTTTAAATGTTCCCTCAGACCCCCTTTCCACGTTATTGTGTTTCTTGCCTTTGTTTACTCCCCTCTGCTCTTCTCACATTGTTCACTTCTTGTCCTACAGTTTTATAATCTCCATTCTCATCCTCTGAGCATGCATTCACCTGTGTATTTTCCTCTGTCCTGTTATCTCTTTCCTTCCTTCCGCCTTCCGACCACAATTCCCTTTCTGGCACTTAACATCCATTTACTCCCCTCACAAATTTTCAAGTTTATTTTATTTAGCAGAGTTACTTAAAACCATTGATACAAATATCTCATTACGTATCATCATTTATTAAAAATATTAAAAACGAATTAAAAGACATTATAACCAAATGGTGTTTACAGTACATTAAAGGAATAAGCAGCTTCCGACTTTTCCTTGTCAGCTGTATTGCTGTTCTGAATAGGCATTTCCTTCTCCACTTGTCTTAAGAATTGTACAAAGCGGCAGTTAAGCTGCGTGTCCTCAGGTGCAAATCATGACTGCACAGCCTGCCTCCCTGTGGGAATAGTTCTCTGGCTAAAAAGTGGTTTTAAAAACTGTTTCCTTTCCTTTGTTACTTCCTTGCATGTGCAGAGGAGATGCAGCATATCTTCTTGCGGTGTACCAAATAAACGGCAATTGGGATCAGATTGGTTTTTCAGCCAATATGGAAAGTGCTATGTGTGTTTAGCAAAACCCGAAGCTAGATACTTTTGTGCAGCCAGGGAGGAATTGGAGCTCAAGATCATCCAGCCATGTGACCTCCTTCTTAGGGCTGCCTTATCTTTAATCCAGGATTGATTCGTTGCTATTTTCTTTGTTGATTTTTTAAGGAGGCAATGACTTATAGGAGTTGCCCAAAGTTCAGTAAGACCCAGAGTGGACACGCTAGTTGCTAAATATTTTGCCGCTGATGATGCTTCTTTCTGTTGTAGCTCAGACCACAAGTGCCAATTTAGGGTACCTGATTTATATTTCCTTACTTTGTCCCAGAAAATAACTATCACACCTTTTCTTGAAATAGTCTGTTTTTGAACACCAAACTCGAGCCTAATTCGTGCTGGAGAGACTTGTGTTGGTAAACCAAAAATTATTCTGTACACTTTTGCGACCACAACATTAAAGAGCTTTGAGTCCCTTCTCCTCTGTGCCTGGCTCCCATAAGTTATTTTGGGTAGGAGTTGTGCTCGTATAACTTCACCAGTTTTATATTTAAGTCGTTAGCCTCAGAGTATTCAAACGTGATATCAAGAAGACGCTGTAGACCCACCTTGGTTTGGCTGATCAATACTAGGTCATCAGCGTAGAGTAGGCATGGTAGTACTAAGTTTCCAATCTTTGCTTTTTCTCTTCAGCTCTACCTGTGCTTTTTATGATCACTTTCCTATTCAGTAGGTGATCAGTATCTTACATTGCAAACACAAGCAGATTGTGCCTTCTTGCTTTCCTCCCCAGGGCCAATACACTCTAACACTCAACAAGAACTCATAGGAGTTTGCTACCTGACCTGATGATTATGGTCTCCTGAACTGAAAGCCCAAGCAGCTGGTGGGGGTCCATCCTATACACGTGTCCAGACTAACCGTCTCTTTCTTTCCACCAGGCATTTCCCGAGTGGGTTGGAGCCTTTGGAGGTAAGATTTAGGAAAGGGGGGTTGTTGCTGTCAGTTTCACCAATATTCTCAGATAACTTCAACAGCGGGTGGTGTGGGGTGTTGCTTCAGGAAAGATAGAGAGAGGAAAGCGATTGCGGGGAGATAGAAGGAAAGAGAGATGAGTATGTGAGGTTGAAGGGGGCAGGGCTGGTTTGAATATTTTTGCCAGGGCTGTTTGTTGTTCCCCTTTTCAGCTCAGAGTATACGGGGTATGCTGCTCCATTGGAAAAACTCAGAAAGCGGAACCAGGTGGCACTTGTTCCCTGGTAAATGTGTTCTTTACATTCTTACACTCAACCGGCCACTTCTTTTCAGTATCTTCACTGTACATATCTCCACCCCTTCACACTTACCCTATCTGTGGCTCTCCCACATGGGCTGCTTATCACTGAGAGTTTCTGGAGGCTCAATATGGATTTCTCCATAGCTGCCAGCTACAACGGCTACTTCTATGTGTCTTTCATTTCAGTGAGAAGATCTGCATTTGTAGTCTTTTTTTTCTTTTTTGCCTTATGCATCTAAATTTATTTGTTTTACAAAGTGGAGTAGCTTTTAGTTATGTGCTTAGATAGTTATGCATGCCTGTAGTCTTGATTATGGAGGGTTGTGGTTATTTACTTATTCCTCAAATGTGAAATGTACACTATGTTACCTTCTGCCAACCAAAGGCACCGGACCAGCATACCTGAACAGCTGGCTCAAATTCCACGCACCCCAAAGGACCCTACGATCAGCCCAGCTCTCCTACGCCGTGGTCCCCCGCACCAGAAAGACCAGATCGGGAGGCCGCTCCTTCTCCTTCCTCGCGGCCAAAGCATGGAACGCCCTTCCGCTCCACCTCAGACAGACAAGATCGCTCCCCATCTTCGCAAGAAACCTCAAAACCTGGCTCTTCGACAGACCCCCTCCTTGATGGAATGGAACCTGCACCCCCCCCCACCCCTAGCGCCTTGAGACCCTTACGGGTGAGTAGTTGCGCTTTAACAAACTCCTGTTTGATTGATTAATTATAAGGGTTTTCGCTAAATCTCTGTGTGAGCTATTATTAAAGGCCATATGTATGAAGCTAATTTTCAGTCGCAAGCGCTGCGAATCTGTAAAAATTGCATTTGCGACTGAAAATTAGCAATTTCCAATATATGAAGCCAAAATTGCTCGCAATTCAAGAAATCGCAAATATAGCGATTCCCAAAATTTGCGAGAGCCAGAAATTTGCGAAATCCATAGCGATTCCCAAATCTGCGATTATCCCATATTGCGATATTCGCAAATGTGGAAATCGCAAATAAAAATTTGCAATGGTATGTATCAAAAAATCACAAATTGCGAATAGACGAAATTCGCATTTTTAGAAATCGCTATTGCCACCAAGTGGGAGCAGGTGGTAACCAGGTGCAAAGTATTTAAGGAAGCCCACAATGCAACACACTCTTTTCCACAATGTCTGGGCTCTACGTGATAGCGAGGAGGCGAAGATTGAGAGCTCTGGCGCTGGGGAGGAGACGGCAGGAGAGGACATTCCGTGCGAGCACCACCATCTACCAGCACACTGAGGAGGACATCTATACCCACTACAGACTGGAGGAAGATAGCATACTAGATTTAATTGAAGAACTCAGACCCTATCTAGAACAGCCCACACGCAGGACACAAGCCATACCACACACATCCAGGTCCTGTGTTCACTACACCTGCTGGCCTCAGGTAGTTTTCAGGGGGTGATAGCCACAGCAGGAGGGGTGTCACAAAATGCCCTGTCACGCTTTTTCCATGCGTTCCTCGATGCCATAACACAGAGGATGCAACACCACCTACACTTCCCCAGCACCCCACAGGAACTAGCACAGACCAAGCAGGACTTATACAACATCGCCCAATTCCCCCATGTCATAGGATGCATAGATGGGACACAGGTTGCAATATCCCCCCCCCCTCAAACAATGAGTACGTATACAGGAACCGGAAATGCTACCACTCACTAAATATACAGGTGGTGTGTGATGCCAAAAACATCATCACTGACATTGTGGCAAAGCATCCGAGAAGCACACATGACGCATTTATCTTCCGTCACAGTGGGATATACCGTAGACTCTCAAGAGGTGATTTTGGCGAGGGATACCTACTAGGTAAATGCTCACATTCAAAGGGCACATTGCAACTGACTAGCATGTGCATTCCAGTGACTAACAGTTTACATTTCCAACCACAGGTGACAGTGCTTATGCAGTCTGTGATTTCATCATAACACCCTACCTCAATCCTGCTAATGCTGGGGAACGGCCCTACAACCGGGCACACATTTCAACAAGAGGCGTCATTGAGAGAACCTTTGGCATATTGAAGAGCAGATTCGGGTGCATCCACAAAAGTGGAGGAGCACTCCAATACAGCCCTGAAACTTGCTGCAAAATTGTCGTAGCATGTGCCATGCTGCACAATATCGCTACCAGGAAAGGCACACCAGTGGAGTTGAGCGAATCTGAATCCTCTGACGTGGAGGGGCCTGGACCTGGAAACATGGCAGCTGGCTTAGCTGGTGCTGCAGCTGGGCACCATAGGCGTGATGAGATTACGCGCAACTACTTCTAGGTGAGCAATAATCACACACTCACAACTTCAATCTTTGCAACTGTGTTTTAATAGCTACAGCAACAATGCCACACATCCTTACAGGCAAGTACATACACTCCCAATGTAATTCACATGTTTTATTCACAGTGCAACTAAGTAAGTGGAGTGTCTGCAAAGTCAACACTGTAGTTGTCCATATGTGGCCCCTTCTAATCATTGTCATTTGGCTGCACATTCTAATGGTGTGTAGCAGGCTTGTTGCTCCTGCCACTGTGGCGCCTCTCTACGGTGGGTGGTGGGGTGGTGGAGCTATGCACTGACTGGGAGTCCTCCTCACTTGGAGTCAGTACACCAGGGCCTGTGGTGCGTAGGACACGCAGTTCATCCATAGCAGATGTGGACTGCACAACGACAGTGGCGATGTCCTGTATGCCGTGTGAGAACTCACGCTGTGTTGCAATGGTGCGCCTGGACAGAATATTGGTTGATGAGGCCAGGCGGTTGATTACGCGCGTGTACCGGTCCGTGCGGACCAGCTTTCTGCGCTGTAACGCCTTCTTGTGTTTGGCTTGTAGGCGCTGGAGCATATTCAATTCCAGCCCTGCGAAAACCGACTCTTCCTGCTGTTCAACGGAGCTGCTGGCCGTGCGGGTCTATGCCTGCCTGTGCCCTGTGGACCTTGGCTGTGTTGTGGCCTTGACTCCTGCTGCGAACCTATGGCATCAGACTGCACATTGTTATTGTTGTCCTCATCATCGTCCTCCATGACTGCCAATGGCCTCTCAATCCTCCTCTGGGTCTCTTTGGTGGAATGACAGGGCTGTCCTCCCCATCTGTTTCCTGCTCCTGCCCTGCGTCTCCAGAGTCTGGAGGTTCTGTCTCTCTTCCACTGGCTGTGGGCTTATAAGTTGCAGGTGCTGTGGATAGAACAGCACACATTAATTTAATTTACTAATGTCCAATGTGAAAATAAAAATTTCACAGTTTAGCCTTACTTTACTTTTGTTATTCCCCTTTCCTGACCTGCACATGTGAAAATTGCCTAGCGTGGCTGCTTCTCACAACATTTAATTTTCATGTGACTACATCTCCCAAAATGCATTGCTGTGACTGCCTGTGTACTTGCTCTAGCGTGACATGTGGTTCCCCCAATCCCTAGGTTGCTGCGCGGGGGGGGTGGTTTGGGGTGTGATGGCATGCATCTTACCTGGTCTGGTAGCTGGTTGGTCGGAGCTGTCTAACACAGACACGCCCGCCACACTCTCTGGAGCCAGTGTTCCCTCTACAAGTTCCTCAAGTGGTGTAGAATCAGGTACATTGGAGGTCCCTCCTCCGGTGAGCTGTGACTGCTCCAGCCTGGATGCCAATTTTTCTTTGGAGCGCTGGCGCAGGTCATACCAGCGCTTGCGCAGTACCTCCACACTCCTGTGTGTGACTCCCAGGGCATTGGCTTTCACCTGTATGCCTGCCCAGATGCGTCTTTTCCTTGCCTCAGGCACCTTGAGTGAGCTCTTACCAAACAACAAATCATGGTTTGGCACCATCTCAGTAATGGGTGTTTCAAGTTCAGCTTCTGAGAACTTCATCTTTCTCTTTCTGGAAGTTTCTCCTTCCTGCTTCTCCTGCTGGGTTGCAGGCAGTTCCTTGTTCCCACTTTCAGCCATGGCTTCTCAGTAGCAATCCTCACTCTCCCACTCTCTGACAAACAATACGGTTGCAGCATGGGTAGTCAGTCACTTCCTGGATGGTGATGTCATCAAACTGCATCAAGATTGCAATTGGCTGATTTCCGAAAAATCGCAATTTTGCAATTTTTCCCGTTAAGGAATCACAAAAATGCGATTTTTCACATTTAAGGAATCGCGATTGTATTTCTCGCAATTATTTAGCGATTTTCTCCGAATCGCTAAATATTTGCGATTATGTTGATACATTCCGATTTGCGATTCTGAATCTGCGATTCGGTAAAAATCGCAAATTCCGATTCCCAAATCGGAATCTTCATACATTTGGCCCTAAGTGTGGTAACTTTACCTTTCGTACTTTTAGCATTACGCATAGGCAGGCTGATTGCATATAACTACATGCACTGATAACATTTTTGTGCCTTGCTATAACGGTACCTCTTTGAGCATTTAGTAGTGTGCTCAGAGAGTTCCCTTTGTGAATGAGGCCCATTGGATCTTCTCTTGCAAGGATATTTTCTAACATCTAAAATAAAGTGAAATAATTATTCTGTTTCAGAATTGTATTGTTGAGCTGTTGTATTATGAGCGATGGCATTCACAGCCGAATTAGTGTAGATGCTGACAAGATTTTTCTTACCAAACTTCTAATTTTCTTGAAACTGTGTAAAAATATGCCAGTCGCCAAGCCACTCAACTGAGTAATGTATAAGAAAAGAGGGGACACCTCAGATGAACCCGTCTTTTCTCCCTGCTCCGATTCTTATTAAAGACAGTCAGGACATCTAAGGGAGAACTCTCCACTGATTATTTTGGGAAAGTATAGTAGTTGATTGTGGAGGACAGGGGAGCTTAAACCAAGTATTCACCCTCGAATGATAAACCCTCAAAGAAATGTAAATTAGAATTATGAATACCTAACGTTTGCAATTTTCACTCGCTAAACTCAGACTATAAAAAGTGAAGTATGAACAAAGTAAAGTATAGTCGCATAATTGTTAGAAAACACTTCTGTGTTGAGAATGCACATAGAAAATATATAGCCTGGAATTCCTGGCTCGCTATGCCACATAAAGAGAAATGAGATATGCTAGTAGTTCAAAGACATAGCCTTTTTGTCCACTCACTCCCCCAAAATACCTAACAAAGACATCCAAGAGCAACAAGCACAGCCAGGGGTGCAATGACCGAAAATGAGACCCATTTTCCCTGTTAAATAGTAAAACATCCATAAGGGACATCAAAGGGCCTCTCAAGCTTCAGGGCACCGTCGCCACTGCACCTGCTGCACCATCGTTAGCTATACCCCTGAGCACTGCCACTTAACCAGAATAGCTACAAGAGAAATTATAAAAATAGGAAGAATTACTGTTATCTATTTGTGCTGTTATTTCACTAGATAATTCGACTGACAATGCATCACGGCTTGAATCAGTCAGTATGTCCTAAATGTTTAATAGTCAACGAATATTGACTTAAATTAGCTATGGAATGCCTTTTGTGCAGCCAGAAAAAGAATCTGCGAAGAACGTTAAACTGCCTACTTCAAAGAGGCCTCTACCAGAGCATCTTTTCTTTATGTGTCCCCTCACCCTCTAAGCCATGACATTGCATGCCGTGCAGGATGTGTGAAATGACAAAGAATAAGAAATAGTCAAAAGCCACTCTGCTTTACCGAGCAATCACCTGCTGTGTATGGGGCCCATCCATTCAGGGGGACCCCATTGAGCCCATTTTGCAGGGGGGTCCTTTCAGATCTCTTGAGACAGAGGGAACATTTAGTGTATGGTACTCTAGGTATACTTTTTGTAGAAGCGTTAAGGTATGTTTGCCGCTTCGAAGGAGTAGTGAGACCAATCAAAATACAATCTGAAAGATCAGACAATAGCTCGCATGAATATTTGTAAATTCTGCTCAAGTGTAAATTGAAGGAAACAGAGATTTCATCAGCTCTCATGAATGTATTTGTGAGGACCACAAAGGCTGTGAGTAGACACTAAGCCCCAGTTAAAACAACTGGTGTCTTTCGTGTATGGTGCCCTGGTGTAATAATTCTGTGGATCCCTAAATTGGGAACTAAGTGCCCCTTTTAGCACTTGGCTTTCGGGGTAGCAAGGCAGATGAGCCGACATTCCACTGTCTAGGGAGACAACATTCTGCAGTCCAACCAACAACACAATACATCTCTGTGCAGTCAGCACTTTTACTTTTAAAAATAAATGTACTTTATTAATCACAAATCCAAACCTTACACATAAATTAAGAAATATATATAAGCTGGTGGGTGAAAATGCTTATGAGGATGACTTCTAAAAGTCCTCAGATGTTTTTAAAGATGTACAACAAAGAAAGGTCACACAGTTCAAGTAAACTCCTAAATGTAAAGTAGACTCCTTAAGCTCTAAAATGCTTTGCCCACCAGCAAGCCCCAACCCCTAGAAACACGAGTCTCCCATGACATGTCCCTAACGGATTCATAAGGGGGGAATTAATTACCAGACAGGCCTACCGGTTTTACTATGACATCACCTTTAATCATTGCCCTTCAGAATGTATACATTGTATCAATGGGAAAATATTTAATATTTTAATAATAAGCAATCTCTTTTATGTTATTTCTCTTTTGCAATAAGCCATTCAGGAAATAAAAAAAAACAGAGAACTTTTTATTTGAAATCAAATCAAATAAACTTTACTCGGTCCATAGCATTGATAAACTATTGAACCACAACATCTTAAAACGTTCCACCATGATGCAGATAAAAAAACGTAAAAATAAAAACAATTTCATTCTTAAAACAGATTGCCCTTTTCTTAAATTGAGTTTATAATTAGAATAAAATGAATGAGAAAACGTCAGTCACAATCTGAACAATTCATTGATACATTGGGAACTTTAAAGTACACAACCCTTATTTCCAGTTTCTCAGATGGAATTTCTAGTTAAAGTGCCAACGAATGAGATAAGATCTGTAACAATTAATTTCGTTTTTGAGAATCTAAAGTGTAGACTACATTTAGTATTAATAAAGTGCTATCAGTGTTCTTTCAATCCTTTCCTGATTCCTATTACATTTATAAGGTATTTTGCTAAAACATAACAAACCCTGATGTCATCCACAGCCATTACAAATTGGTATGCTTTTTGATAATTATACAGATCTTCATGTAAAAATAGAGGGTTTTTCTACATTTGAGATAAACTTTACAAACGAGGGTTACGTGCATATGTGATTAAATCGAAGAAATGTCACATGGGCATTTAAAGTTGTTGTGAGCCCACTTGGTTCCCGTCGGGAAGGCTACCAGTGGTAAACGTTTTCAACCCTGCGAAGATAATACTGTAAGCCTTGATGGCTAATGTATGGTGTGCATGTATCACAGTACTTTTCGACTACTCCTTAAGTTTAATTGCTCTCAGACATGTATCCCACACATGCTGTTTTGATACAGATTTAGAGAAATGTGAACTATTTTCTAGCTTCTCCCACAGGTTCGTATACTTACCTTCTATAAGTTGTAGGCTCTTAATGACCTGGGATAAACACGGTATTTTGTGTGCCTGATCCAGTGCCATGAAATTCCTAAGCATTTCTTGAGTAAGTTTAACCTCTGGTGTTGTCCATACCGAACGCCATAAAAGCAACGATTTGGCCTGTCTGATATCCGAAATGGACTGGAGGCCCAAATCTAAGTGTACAATAACTACGGGGATTGGTTATAGTAGCTCTATCAAGCTTCTCAGAAATATATCCCCTTTGCGGGGTATTATCACCCAACCCCCAGAGACCCTTTCCATCTGCTGTGGTAGATACTGTCTTAGCTTTGTAAATAGTAACCTTCCTGGTATAGATAGGTTTATTGCCCAATTTAGCTGCAAATCTAAATATCCCCTCATTGTTCCTAGACATGTTAGCTGCACTAACTTCACTATGTGTCTTTCAACCCCCATTAGTGAAGAACCCCCCAAGCCTAAATATCAAAATTGCTTGAAGCTTGCAATACTGTTCTGTTTCCTTTTTTGATTTGGCATGGTATTGTAAATGTTTCCCTATGATTTATGATTACATAATTTCATTTAAACATCCTAATTTAACCTTTCCTAAGTCCCCTACAAATCACAAAAGGCATATCAACAAGATCCATTTACCCAAAAGGCTAGGAGCATAAGGCTCAGTCCAGGGATCACTATTCCTGGGCTCCAGGAGTTTTAAAGTGATTAGACTTCAAACTGGTGGCAGTCCAAAGAACCTAAATGGCCACTTAACTGTAATACCTATCCCGGAAACACAAAACACAAACACAATATTTTGGACTCAGTCCATGTGCCTTATGGAGTGCTAACGCATACTGAAGGCAAGGTCTGTTGATAGGGTCACGGGTTGCATCTTATTATTTTCAATGCCACTTATTTCTTGACTGTCCACTGCACCTGCCATCCTCAGGAAGACTTGGAGCAATCCTAAGAATCCTCCTGGTTGCGTGCGCTAGTGTTCTTAACTGTGCCATGATCTTCAGGAGTCCAGCTTGTTGTTGCCTCTCTGACAGCCTTAAACTGGTCTTGGGAGGCCGGGCAGTGAAGGCAGATGTTTCCATTTCCTACCACTTTAAGCAGCTTCACCCCTCAATGCAGAGGAAGGCAGAGGTACAACACAAGCGGCTGGGGGTCCTCATTTAGGATCAGATTGAGTAGACCCAGGGGCTCCAGTGGTGATAGGGGTGCTCTACAATGGTTCCAGATGGTGCAAGAATGCCTGCACATCCCCCCCCACTGCTTATATAAAAGGAATACGCAAAAAGGCACCAGTGATTTGGTCAGTCTCCCAGGGTATGCATAGGTACATGGGCTCCAAAAAGAATTGGAAATCTGCCCTTCTTTTCCCAGCTTCTTATAGTTTCCTGACTTTATGTCCCCTAGAAACAGCATTCCTCAGCCATGAAGACAGTTTGCAACTCCTGCCTGCACTAATCTGCTTAAGAGGACAGTCTTTCTTCAACTTTCCCAGCAAGTCCATCCTCTACAGTCCCTCCGAGGGTGACAGAATCCACCAGAATTGAAGTATGCAATTCCAAAGTTGGTCCCTTCACTCGAGACAGAGGTTGATCTACACAGTGTGTCTGTCTCCTCTTCTATTCTGTTCCTCCTTTCTTTTGTCAAGTCTCAACCTCTCTACATGCATTTAAAAGTGGAGGTGGAGAGCTTCAGAAGGTGGGCATCGGTGCTTAGTCCAGAGATGTCTCTTCATCCATCAACTTCTTACTGAAATTTCCTGGTAGCATCCCGTAGGCTTTCCTACCCCTCGAACACCTTTCTAGGATATTTCTAGACAACAGAATCAAGTAATGGTTTGCAATACCCGTTCCCCTAGCCTGCCTCTATCTGTAACTGTCCTTACAAAACTAATTTACTCTGCCCAAAAGGATCCCCTGGGGTGACTATTGTCAGAATTCATTCCTTTGTCCCTGTTAACTAATCGTCTTATCAAGGTCCCTACCTCTCACACATCCTCATTCTAGGAGCAGCCTAATCTTCACAAATTATCCTAGTGTCCAAAGAGAGGCTTTGAAGTGACAACTGTCTAGAATGAGAATTAACTTGGCCCAGCAAGATATTTTAGAACCTGCATTTCTAGTAGAGCTCAGACAAATGTGACAAAAATAAAAAATGCATCAAGAGACGCATATAGGTAAAAAATCGTTGTTTATGCATTTACCATCCATATAAACGCATAGAACAACTCATGTCAATAATATTTTTCTGTTGAGACACTCCAAAATTAGATTTTATATGGTTTTCACCCAGGGTGAAAATACAGCTATGCAGAAGGATGTCCTTGCAGGCCAGCTACCCCTGGGTGTGTACGTGGCTGTATGGGTGAGAGAGTGGCTGAGTAGGTGTTTCATTAAGTGACTTTGTGTGTGAGTATATGTATTGGACAGTGAGTGTCTGTGTGAATGGATGAATGAATGAGTACAGGAATGTGTGAGTGTGTGCATTGGATGTATGAATGGGTATATACGTGTTTGTGTGAGTGAGTGTATAAGGGCATCTATGGGTGAGTGAGTGGCTGTGTTGAGAGGTTGATTGTGTTAATGAGTGGGTGTGTGACTGTAAGTAAATTAGTGGGTTTGTGAGTAGCTGTATGGGTGAGTGCGTGGTTATGCGCCTGGCTGTATAGGTGAGACGTGGGTGTATGAGTGGCTGTGTAGGTGAGTGAACGCTTGTGTGAATTGCTGTATGAGTGAGTGGCTGTGTGAATAGCTCTATGGAGGAGTGAGTGGGCATACAAGAGGTTGTATGCGGTGTGAGTGGTTCTGTGGATGATGTCATCAGTGATGCCATTTGAGATGTCATCAGTGATGTCTCTGACCATGTCATGAGTGATGTAATATGTGAGGCCGTAAGCAGTGCATTGTGGGGGCGTAAGTTATAATTACCTCAGGTAATTATAACTGACGAATTTCACTGGTTTTGTACCAATGAAATATGACCATAACTATAACGTCCCTATAACCTTTGTTTTTATCAGTGAATATATAAATATATATACTTATATATATATATATATATATATATATATATATATATATATATGTGTGTGTGTACATATATTCACACACACGTATACATCACACAGATATATATATATTCACAGAAAAAAGGTTACAGTGACGTCATAGTTAGGCATACATTTATAGAAATTCAGCTGTAATATATAACAGGCGCTCGCACAAATCACTGGTTATGACTTCACATATTACATCACTCATGACATGGTCAGTGATATTACTGATGACATCTCAAATGACATCACTGATGACATAAGGGATGACATCATCCAGGGACTGTGAGTGTTTTTTCATGTTTATCAGTGTTAAATATGTATACCAAGGTATATTGGTGAATCAGTGGGTGTATGTATGAATGACTGTATGGATGACCCAGGGGGTGTGTGACTGACTGTATAAGTGAGTGGTTCAGTGTCTTAGTGAATGTTTTTGTGAGTGACTGGTTGTGTTAATGTGTGCATCTGTCTGTCAGTTAATGTCTAAGTGGGTATATGAGTGTGTTAGTGGGTATGTGAATGGCTAAATGGGTCATTGTTTGGTTGTCTGACTATGTCTATGGTTGTCTGGGTGTCTGTGGGTGAGGGGGTGGGTGACTGCCTGAATGGATCAGGGAGTGGATGTGTCAGTGGCTTGATGGGGTACTTTTGTGTGTGTGATAAGTTGTATGCGCGAGTGAGGGTCTGCATGACTGTGTAAGTGATTGAGTGCATATGTCAGTAAGGGGGAGTAACTGAGTGTGAAAGGCAGTATACATGAGTGACAGGGTATGTGAGTGACTGTATGCATGAGTGAAAGTGACAGGGGATATATAGATGAGTGCATGCTTCTGTCAGTGAATGTATAGCTGAGTGAGTTTGTGTTACTATTTGTATGAGTAAGTAAGTGGGTGGGTGGTTGTGTAACTGGGCGAGTAAGTGGCTGGATGACTGATTGTATGGGTGAGTGCCCTGGTGTGTGAGTAGTACATGGGTGACTCGCTCAGTGTGTCAGCGCCTGTATGCCTATATGAGTGGATATGTCAATGGTTGTATTAGTGAGCGATTGGGTCTATGAGTGGCAGTATTTGTGAGCGAGTGGATGTGTGTATAGATCAATGAATCAGTGAGTGGGTGCATAAGTACTGAAATGGCTCTGTGAATAGGTTTGTGAATGGTTGGGTGGGAGTGGCAGTGGATGTATGAGAGATTCTATAGGGGTGTGAGTGGGTGCGTCAGAGATGCTGCGGATGATGTCATCACTGATGTCACCAGTGATGTCACTGACCATGTCATGAGTGATATGTAAGGTCATAACCAAAGCATTGCGTGGGTGTGAGTTATAGTTAGAACATGCAGCTCCCTCTGCCCAAAAGCAATTCTTCATGGAAGCTAGGGCATTTTCATTGCTCTTGCTTCCATGAAGTGAAGCATAGTTTCCTCTGGCAAGGCGGGATCAGTGCTCTCGCCAAGCCATAGCAAAGTGCAATGGTCTGGGATGGGCACCCCAGGACATTGATGGAGCTGGCCCTGGGGGGAGGCTGTCCACAGGGCCATGGAGGGTTTCTGGAGGGAGCCATGTGACCCCCTCCCAACTTTGAAATAGCTCCAGGAATGTTTGACAAGAAAATAAATCAAACAAGAATAACAAAGTTAAAAAGTTATTTAAAAAGTTGTTTGGAAAAACATGATAAAAAATTAAAAGACAAAAAGCAAGCACCTTTCTACGTGACTGATTGGAATATGACAATGGACAAAAGTACAAATTTGCCAAATGTTTTGAAACAGCAAGAAGACAAAAAGTGCAGAATAGTAATTCATTTCAACTAGAAATTCACAAAGTGAGCTGAGATTGGACACTGGCTCAGAAGTAAAACAAGAAGAATCTGTGAGGAAAGGAGGAGGAACTACAAGACTCACAGTTGCGGATGAATTATATTTTTACATCTGGATCAAAGAACAGACCATCAAACTACGAGAGGACGAGGAAGACCACAAGGAAAAAGAAACAGAGGAGAGGGGGCCAAGGGCCAAAAAGAAATGAGCGAAGAAACAACAGGGAGATCAATGCGGTCCAATTCAAGACAGAAGACCAAACAATAGAGAAAAACGATAAGCCGGGACACCTTTGTTGAGGGTAGCAGTGCGCAGTATAAATTGCAATAATATTAATACTAATAATAATAACGATACAGTGATCAACTTGAGTTCAATGGCTTTATCAACAAAGAACATGGACACCTTGGAATTAGGGTTGTCATACTGCCATAGAAATGAATTCAGCTATGCTAACAGTATGATAGACCTCTTTAGATTTGTGAGGAACTTGAAACGTACAAAATTACACAAAATAAAAAGACCGACCATGGACACCCGGTTAACAGAAGAAATAATGAACGTGTGAACGCCATCAAATCTAATGATGTCAGATTTGAACATCTTGGAAGATAAATGGTCACCACAAAATGAGAAGGAGGACCAGCATAGTGCTGCGGGTCTACTCAATGTATATCATACTGATCTCAGTGAATTAACTCTGGCAATAGATGATGCTACCCCTTTTAGACCTTAATTGAGGTACATTTCACAAATGAGTGAAGACAATTTAGATACTTTTTCGGACAATGTCATAAGGGATTTGAGACAAACATATCAAACACATGATGCATGTAGGAAACAACAGAATCCAAAAGAAAGAAAGATTCTCCAAACAATTAAAAATATTAAAAACGCACCTGGAATAATAATCAAACCCTCAGAAAAAGGAAGAAATTTAGTTTTTCGAGGAAAATATCTATATAAAACAGAGGCAATAAACAAACTTAAACAATACTGATTGCTACAAGAGGATAACAATGGAAGAATATGAAGGGGTAAAAGAAAACTTCACTGATAGACTGAGTATGAGGAAAGATAAGAATCTACTGAGTTGGGATGAATTTCGTTTTCTAAAACAAGAACATCCAGTCTTACCCATCTTTGATATGATCCCAAAAGTTCACAAGAATTTAAAAAAGTCGCAAGGAAGACCGATATCAGCTCAAAATAGTCTTTTTAAGAAAGTCTCTAAATATATTGACTTTTTTTTAAATCTGATTACCACAACTCTTCCATCATATTTAAAAGATTCAGTGGAATTTCTGAAATACATTTAAGATGTCAAATGGGAACAAATATGGTTTTGATTACTCTAGATGTATCAACCTTATATACGAGCATAAGGCATCATGATGGTTTGAAACTAACAGTACATTTCTTGAGAATGAGACCTATCAGATTTGCAGAACACAACAATATGTTGCTATAAATGATGGAATGGTGCCTCACAAGGACAATTCTTCTGCTTGACAATGAGTTTTTCCAACAAGAGCAGGGAAAGACAAGGGCACCTGCTTCGCACCAAGTTATGCCAGTTTACATCTAGGGAGGTGGGAGGAACAGGTGCTTGGGCCGAACTTCGAACATTGGTCAAAAAAGATTTTAATGGGGCTAAGATATATTGACGACATCCTTGTGCTGTGGCAGGGCACAGAGATAGAAACGGATCACTTTATATGATCAAGTTGAATGAGAATGATTTGAACCTAAATACTGTGAGCCATAAAAGTAAATCTTCAGTGGAGTTATTAGATATCAAAGTGTGGATAAAAGGAGAGAAGTTGGAAACTACAATCTTGAGGAAAACTGCGGGGAACACAATCCTACATGCCAGCAGCTCACATCCAACCCCTTTGATAAGAAGCATACCATTCAGAGAGTTCTACAGGGCATGTAGCACTTTGGAGGAATACAATAAAATAGAGCAAGAAATGAAAAATAGTTTCCTCCAAAGAGACTACCCATCTACAATTCTAGCAGTAGCAGCCAATAAGGCAAGGAGTGGGACACCCCCGCGCCGCACGGCCACCAGCTGCTGCGTGTGCCCCTTGCCTGCCCTCTGCCTCGCTGCTGCCTCGTTTGCCGGTTGCCGGCTGCCTCCGCTGCGGTTGTTTTTGCCTTATTTTGTCTGTAATTTGTGCCTGTATTTTTTTAATTTCATTTTGCCTGTGTTTTGGTTTCCTTCCTTGTTGTCCGCCTACCTCGCCGCCCTCCGCCCTCCCTTCCAGCCACCGCCGCTTTTCCCCGCCCCTTTTTCTTTTCTGTACCCTCCCCGCTCCCGCCTCCCAGCTGCTCCGCCCACCCGCGCACTTGGCCTTAAATGGCGACCGTGCGACGCAGGTGAGTGTGACCCACTTGTGGGACACCCCCGCACCGCACGGCCACCAGCTGCTGCGTGTGCCCCTTGCCTGCCCTCTGCCTCGCTGCTGCCTCGTTTGCCGGTTGCCGGCTGCCTCCGCTGCGGTTGTTTTTGCCTTATTTTGTCTGTAATTTGTGCCTGTATTTTTTTAATTTCATTTTGCCTGTGTTTTGGTTTCCTTCCTTGTTGTCCGCCTACCTCGCCGCCCTCCGCCCTCCCTTCCTGCCACCGCCGCTTTTCCCCGCCCCTTTTTCTATTCTGTACCCTCCCAGCTCCCGCCTCCCAGCTGCTCCGCCCACCCGCGCACTTCGCCTTAAATGGCGACCGTGCGAACGCGCAGCGGTCACGCGCAGCGGGCGCGCCGATTGTGCGCCGAAGGCGCGCCAAAGGTAAGCCCGTCTACGCCCGTCCGCGCCTGGACCGCGCCCAGTGCCAGGACCCCTGGCCCACGAGGACCCCGACCGACCCGCCTGACGTACTCCGCTGCCACCCTCACCGCTCTCAACACCGGCCGACTCCCTGAATGCCATCAAGCCACTCCACGACGTACCCACGGACCTTTCAGCTGCCACGCCTGCAAGTTCACCTGCATCCGGACCAGCCTCGCACCAGCACCCGCCAAGTCGAACACCAGCAGCACCCACCTCAAGTGCATCCTGCTCAACACCCGCTCCGTCCACAGACACGCCATCGAACTCTGGAACCTTCTAGACCCCACAGCCCCTGACGTTGCCTTCCTCACGGAGACCTGGATGAACGCCTCTTCAGCTCCCGACATCGCCATCGCTATCCCAGAGGGCTACAAGATCGTCCGGAGGGACCGAAACGCCAACCAGATGGGAGGAGGCATCGCCATCATCCACAGGAGCACCATCCGTCTCACGACCAGCACCGACAACACCCTGACCAGCGCCGAACACCTGCATTTCCAGATCCACACCAACCCGAACACCACCCTCAGAGGAACCCTGATCTACCGACCCCCTGGACCACGCACGCAATTCAGCTAGGACATCGCCGACTTCGTCAGCCCGCATGCCCTCCCCTCCGCTGACTACATCCTCCTGGGAGACCTCAACTTCCATCTGGAGAACAACAACGACCACAACACCAGCACCCTGCTCGACAACCTCGCCAACCTGGGACTCAAGCAACTGGTGTCCACCCCCACCCACCTCGCCGGACACACACTCGACGCAGTCTTCTCTTCCAGCACAGACATCGACTTCAGCCACGCCACAGAGCTTCAATGGACAGACCACAGCTGCGTCCACTTCACCTTCAAGAGAACGACGACCCACCAACACCAGCAACAGGCCGCCCGCAGAAGCTGGAACAAGATCACAGCAGACCAGCTCGCCACCTCCCTGAGCCAGCACCCTCCTGCCAGCTCAGCGAACCCCAGCCAGGCCGCCGACAACCTCACGAAGTGGATCAGCAACTGCGCGGACGAACTCGCCCCACTGAGGACCCCGCCTAGCAGACCCGGCAGCAAGAAGGCCCCATGGTTCACCGACGAACTCAAGAGCTCCAAGAAGAACTGCCGAGCCCTCGAGAAAGTCTGGAGAAGGGAACCGACACCGGACAACAGGACCTCCTTCAAACTTGCCACCCGGAAACACCACCAGCTGATCCGCGCCGCCAAGAAAACAGCATTCAAGGACCGGTTGGACAACAACGCACACAACTGCAAGGAACTCTTCAACATCGTGAAAGAGCTTTCCAACCCCAGCGCAGGAAACAACGACATCACCCCATCGCAAGACCTCTGCAACTCCCTCGCTTCATACTTCCACAACAAGATCGCGGACATACACAACAGCTTCAACAACCAACCAACGCACACCATGACCGAACAACCACCCCCCACCACCACCCTCCACGCCTGGACCCCGATCAGCACCGAAGACACCATCCGCACGATGAACTCCATCCACTCCGGATCACCGACCGACCCCTGCCCTCACCACGTCTTCAACAAGGCCGACGCTGTCATCGCACCCCACCTGCGAGACATCATCAACACATCCTTCGACACCACCATCTTCCCTGAGAGCTGGAAACACGCCGAACTCAGCGCTCTACTCAAGAAACCAACAGCGGACCCCACCGACCTCAAGAATTACCGCCCCATCTCGCTCCTCCCGTTTCCAGCCAAAGTCATCGAGAAGACTGTCAACAAGCAGATGGCCGCCTTCCTCGAGACGAACGGATCCCTCGACCCCTCACAGTCCGGCTTCCGAGCCAACCACAGCACCGAGACCGCCCTCATCGCCGCCACTGATGACATCCGAGCCCTGATGGACAATGGAGAAACAGCGGCCCTCATCCTCCTAGACCTCTCCGCGGCATTCGACACGGTCTGCCACCGCACCCTAGTACGGCGCCTCAGCAACATCGGAATCCAGGACAAGGCGCTGGAATGGATCATCTCCTTCCTCGACGGAAGAACACAGAGAGTCCGCCTACCACCGTACAAGTCAGAGGCCTCCAAAGTCATCTGCGGCGTCCCCCAAGGATCATCTCTGAGCCCCACCCTCTTCAACGTCTACATGAGCCCCCTCGCGGCCATCGTACGCAAACACAACCTCAGCATAATCTCCTACGCCGACGATACCCAGCTGATCCTCTCCCTGACCAACAACCCCGCCGCCGCCAGAGCCAACCTGCACGAAGGGATGAAAGAGGTAGCCGAGTGGATGACGACCAGCCGCCTGAAACTGAACTCGGACAAGACGGAGGTCCTCATCCTGGGCTCCTCACCCTCCGCCTGGGACGACTCCTGGTGGCCTCCCGCCCTGGGCACCGCACCCAAACCGACAGACCATGCACGCAACCTGGGCTTCATCCTGGACTCCTCCCTCTCCATGACCAGGCAAGTCAACAACGTCTCCTCGGCGTGCTTCAACATCCTACGCATGCTACGGAAGATCTTCTGGTGGATCCCCACCGAGACCAGGAAGACCGTCACCCAGGCCCTCGTCACCAGCCGACTGGACTACGGCAACGCCCTCTACGCCGGTACCACCGCCAAGCTCCAGAAGAGACTCCAGCGGATCCAGAACGCCTCAGCCAGACTCATCCTCGACATCCCACGAACCAGCCACATCTCCGGACATCTGAGAGACCTTCACTGGCTCCCCGTCAACAAAAGAATCACCTTCCGCCTCCTCACCCACGCACACAAAGCCCTACACGACCAAGGCCCGAGCTACCTCAACAGCCGAGTCAACTTCTACGCTCCCAAACGCCACCTCCGATCAGCCAACCACGCCCTCGCCGCCGTCCCCCGCATCCGAAGAGCGACTACAGGAGGAAGGTCCTTCTCCTACCTGGCCGCCAAGACCTGGAACTCCCTCCCGACCGACCTGCGCCTGACCCAAGACCACCTCTCCTTCAGGAAGAAGCTGAAGACCTGGCTGTTCGAGCAGTAGCGGCACCCCCCCCGCCCCCCCAGCGCCTTGAGACCCTACGGGTATGTAGCGCGCTTTATAAGTGTCAATGATTGATTGATTGAAGGAGTATGAAAAGAGAAAATATATAGTTTGAAACAAACTGCAGCAAAAAAGAAGAACAAGGTAACATAAAATGCACATAGATTCATAACAAAGTTTAATACAGAGCATATGAAATCTCATCAAATCTTAAAAAAGCACTGGCACTTTATCAAAGGAGACCCAGTAATAGGGCAACTGGTAACTAAACATCCAGAGATTACATATAGAAAATCTAATCACTAAGAGATTCTCTAGTGAAAATTCATTGCTCAGGAAGTAAGCTCCATCAAAGCTGGCGCCAATGGCCGCGGAGCACCACACCGCGTAGCCACAGGTGATCGGAGCCCCGCCCCCCGTAATGGTGGATCATACCTGGAGTGTGTGCGGAAGGCTGGCGTTCTCACTCTTCTAAGGTTTGCAGTATTGCGGCCGAATTTGGGTCTGTGCGGCAAAAGTGAAGGGGCGCATTTGTTCTCCGCTTGGCGGTGTTTGTTTTTACGCCTGGAAAATTGTGAAATGCTGCTGCCAGATTGAGACGCTGATGATCTCCTACCAGGGAGTTAAGGAGAGGCAGGCGAGAGAGGCGAGGCGAGAGAGGCCTCGGCAGAGGTGGCAGAGGCAGTCTGGATGTAAGCACACTGCTGTCTTCGTTTACTACAGATTTAGCTATAAATGCCATGGTCTGGGCACAGGAGGTGAGCTCTTGCTGAGCTGTTGCTGACGGTTAACAACATCTTTTTCATTTTGTATGCTCTGCTGTAACCAGCAATAGCCAAGACTTTGGCCTTAATTGATTCTTCCGCTTTTCATGAGGCTCATAAGATGCCTCTGCACATCTTGTTTCAACCAGAAACAGCTTGGATACTGGCCGCATTTGTTGTTCTCTCACAAGGTGCCTCTTAGCAGGTTGCTATATGCTTGTTCAATCTCATGCTGCACCCTGGGAGAGGTTTTTTCGAACTTTGTGCCTCATTAGGTGTATCTGTGTAAATATCTTATAAGCACTCCCTGCATTATCCTGAGGTGCAGTATGGAGCGGCACGGAGGGGTAAGGAGTGGTAAGGTGGCCACACGGTGGAGCTGCCAGAATGGGGAAATTGCTCAATGCCTGCCTTAAAGTCAAAACCCGTCGAGCCCAGGCAAAGGAGGTAAAAGAGGCTGCCAGACTGGCCTGTAAGGAGAATATCCCAAATCTGCTCGAACTTGATTCAACTTTTGATAGTTCAGAGGAAGAGGAACCACCCTCTGTCGCGTCTTCGGATCAAGCTGGTTTAACGGGTGTGGTTGATAAGAAAACACCTACAGCTATACCTGGATTAACGCCACAAGAGATCTTACGGTCTGAAGGTCCTAAAAAGGCAAAAGCAACAAAAGAGGCAAAACAATTCACTTTATTCTTGAAAAAGGCAACTCTGCAGTCCCCCTCTCCTGGCTCTAGCTCTGCTGCTAAACTTTCTAAGACACCTTCAGGTGCCATTTCTCCATCAGCCCTAATAACCTTAGCAGCAGCAGACTTGTTCCCTTTGAACTTGGTAATACCGCAAGCGAATCCGAAAACTGGTCTCACTGCATTTACAGAGACTCTCCTGGGTCGAACACCCAATCAGGCTGAGACAATATATTTAACTCTGCTGATCGAACAGAAAGGGAGCCAAGTGGGACATCTACGTTTTGCGGGGACCCCGGAAACTTCTGATGTACCAGAGCCGACTGCCATTACATCTAGTGCCCCTAATACAACATGGACTTTTTAAGCTAATTTACCAACTAAGCTCTAGGCTCAGGCTCCCTTACAAGAGACTGTACCCTCAACCTGTGTGATGTCTTCTGAGGGGGTTTTGGAAGGGAGCTCCTCTTCTGCTCTGGACCCTGCCCATGTTATCTCTAGTTATAATCTGGAACCAGTTGGTGAATTTCAGATGAGTGTTAAAGACATGCTAAACTTAATTCTGGAGGAAGTCCGGGAGTTGAAAAGAATTCAGAAAGCCGAACTTGCCTCTCTTCATCAACGCCTAGAGAAAATCAAAGGCACAATGTCATCCTTTCCATTAGACTGCAGGAGGCAGAAGCCTGGATCTCAGCCTTAGAGGATCAGATGACAATCGTAAAGGGGGAGGCCAAAGCGGCAGTTAAAAGCAAGCATGCCCTTGAGAACAATTGGAGGAGTTAGAAAATCACTCTCGGAGGGCTAATCTTCGGATAGTGGGAATTCCGGAAGGAATCGAGGGTTCCCAAACATTGCAGTGGGTAAATTAATTTATTAAACAATAGGTCATCCCAGAATTCGAAGGTGATCTTACCATTACCAGGGCTCTTTGCATTCCTGCCCGCCCATTTCCGTACTGCACATTCCCACTGACAATTCTGTTAAACTTTGCAGACTATAGCATAAAAGAGATGATATTGTCTAAGGCAATCCAGCAGAGACAATTTCCAGTGAATAAAGCTGAGAAATGTCGCATTTTTTTCCGATATGACAGCTGTTGCGGATCGTAGGAGGAAAAAATGTGGAAAGATTCTCCATTTAATTAAAGCTAATGGGACGCAATCATCCATCGCCCAGCAGTCCAAATCGAGGGTCCTGGTTAAGGGCACATTTTTAATGTTATCCGATTTGGAGGAAGCCCACAAATTATTAAAAAAGATCTTGCAGGCCTCTGAGTTCTAGGGGGAGATTCTGCTTATCATGATGGGGCACTGGGGAGTTATGTGGGTCAAGCAATGCTTACCCATTGCTTCTTTTACTAGAAGGCCCAGCTAAGGCTATGTTGTCTGTATAGCAGCCATATGATTATATGAGAGGTTGTATCCTTATTGTGCATGGCTGCTATCATGTGTATTTAATTGATAGCCATTTTCACCACTGCTGGGGGGAACAAGGGCATGATCATTCGGGTTTAATTACATGACACCCAGGTTAGAGGGGGGTGACATATGGTTAGTATGGTTTTGGGGGGGCTCCACATTTTGGGGGGAGGGATTACAAGGGGTGGGAGCATTAGGAGGAAACAAATGAAATCCTTTTTTTGATTCCATTTAGGTCTTATACATCCGTCTTGTTAGCTTGACTCTGGGTAAGATGTTTAAGGGGCTTAAGACTAGTTTAGGTTTTAACTATGGCGGGTAAAGAACTTCTGAAAGTGGTATCTTTTAATGTCAACGGTCTCAATAATAAAAAGAAAATGCGGGCAATTGAATCATGGATCAAAACAGAAAACCATGCAGTGATTTTATTACAAGAGACCCATATACCAGATGTAAAGTTGCCCGATTTTTTGATGTTCAGGTCTTGGGCAGCCTATAGGAGATTTTCTTCATCTTCAGCTTCCCATAGAGGGACAGCAATATTTTTAAGTAGAAAACTTCAGGTGGAGGTTGTTAACTTGATAAAGATCTGCATGGTCCCTGGGGCTGGGTTACCTGCTCTCCTAGACAAAGTCAGAGACCAGTAACTTTTGTTAGTATTTATGCCCCGGTTGAGGACAATTTTACGCTCTATGAGGATCTTTTTCAGTCCCTAATTCAGGTTCCTGGGGAATTGGTTGTGGAGGGTGATTTTAATATCCTAATAAATCCCAAACTAAATTTGTCAGTGAAGGGTAAAAAGCAGCTGAAACCTAAATCCTAAAGTAACCAGCATTACCATGGAGTAACCTTGGATCTACAGGATCCCTGGCGTGAGGCCTTTCTAACCAAAATAGCGTATACTTGTTGGTCAGGCAGATTCCGTTCTTCTTCACATATTAATTTTTTTTTGGCTTCACGGAAGCTGAGTTTTAGCCAACAAAGATACCTATATAACGGATTCTCTGATCATGCCTTGTTGGTTCTTGAGCTATTTTTAGGAAACTGCGCAAGGTCCCCTAAACGGTGGTCATTGAACAGACAATATTTTAATTAAGAGGTCTGGGTTGGCTTTACTGGGACAGAGATTAAGGAGTTTTTATCACAAAATATTGAGTCTGCACCTCTGAGTGTGGTCTGGGACACACTTAAAGCCTTCATTCGGGGGCTAATTATTGGTAAAGACGCAGAAATTCTCAAAAGAGTTAGGGAAGATAAGAGAATCTTAGAGCAGAAGATCCAAGTGTCCTATTCTGATTTTCTTAGTAACCCTTCTGTCTCTAATCAGCAGCAGCTGGAGCAGGCTAAACGTGCTCTCAGTACCAACTATGACACTCAGAGTGATGCCTCCTATCAACAATATCATCAAAAATCCTATGACGAAAGTAATTTCACAGGTAGGTTTTTAGCTTGGCAGGCTAGGGAGCAAGCTGCTTCAAATCAGATTAAGACACTGAAATGCCCCTTAACTGCCTCACGCACAGACGACCCAGATAAAATTGGGGAAATAATGATATGGCATTATGAGTCAATTTATGGTCAACACCAGACTGTGGATATAACCTTGTTAGAAGAATGTTTGGAGAACAACAGCCCCCCAGCACTTTCGGATTTAGAGAAACGTTCTATGGCAAGTCCCTTCACTATGGAAGAGCCGGAGGGTGTCATTAAAAATCTGCCAAATGGCAAGGCCTGCGGCCCGGATGGGTTTCCGCCTGCATTTTTAAAAGTTTTTTTAAGATCACTTGCGGACATTTTTCTTTGTTTGGCGAATTCTATGCTCGAAGGGGGGCAAATACCAGAGCCCTTTAGACAAGGCAACATAGTCAGCTTTCCAAAAAAAGGCAAGAAAAGTGAGGATCCGAACTCCTATCGCCCGATAACGTTGTTAAATTCAGACTTTAAAATCGTTACTAAATTGTTGTCAGTTGATACATTTGGACCAGAACGGTTTTATCGCCGGGAGGCAGTTAGCATCTAATACACATTATCTATTGGAGGCACTAGACTATTTAGATACTCAAAAGATACCCGCCTTAGTCCTTCTACTTGATGCTGAGAAGGCGTTTGACCTTGTTGTGTGGGAAACATTATTTGAAATTCTAGAATACGTTGGTATCTCCTCAAAGATCACGGCCCGGATTTATAATTTATACAATAATGCTGAAGCTAATGTAATGGTTATCAACTTGGTGGCTGGGAAAGTCAAAGTAAAACCAGGCACAAGGCAAGGGTGCCCTTTGTCACCGGTTTTGTTTGCTTTTTTTATTGAACCATTGGCGATAGCTATAATAAACGGTGCTGATATCCGTCCCCCTATTCCATCTAAGGCGAAATTGAAATTATACACCAACGATGTCATGCTCATTATCAAACCAAAAACAGAGCTTCAGGCCAAAGTCTTCCAGGTTTTTGAAGACTTTGAGGCTTTTGGGGGGTATCGCATTAATAAAAGGAAAACCAAAATTTTACAATGCGGTGGTGCAAGCTTGGATCTGCACCCTGATATCCTTGCTTGTGCCAATACCCATCCCAAAATATCTTGGAGTACATTTCTCTGAAAAAGTTTCTGATTTATATCATCTAAATTTTTTGCAGCTCTTGCGGAAAATTCAGGCTTTATTTTCATGCTGGAACTCTTTGTCGCTATCCATTTTACGCCGGGTTGCCTTGATTAAAATGTCTGTTCTTCCTTTGTTTAATTTTTTGTTTTAAACTATTCCTTGTTGTCTTTCAGGATCCTTTTTCAACCAAGTAGAGTCTATGTTTACAGCTTTACTGTGGGCAAACAAATCATCACGTATTGCACTTAGCACTTTAAACGAAGAATGGGATCAAGGAGATTTAGCCCTCTCGAATCTCAGGGATTATTACTATGCCTATTTTGCTCAGTATTTGTCTAGATTTAAATCTCAACCACAGTCAAATCTTTTAATTAATTGCTTTATGGAACTAATGTGTAAGGAAATTTAAATCAATTCCCCATTGTCTATTTTCTGATCCCCTACGCGGGTTCACTATAAGTACCTTCATTGGTTTTTTAAAAATGACAGGCGCTTTATAAAAGATATTCCATTCTGGTAATCAATTCAACCACTTTACTTGCTGATATTTTACCACTAGCATGGATCACACAATCTTCAGAACTCACTTTTAAATGGGTGTCGTTAGGATTTTGTAAGCTTTCAGATTTCCTGAGGAATGGCAAATGGCTGACCATGATCGAAATGGCCCACTTAATTGTTAGTGATGTTATCTTTTTGGGGTCTTATAACATCTTCCTTAAATTCCTTGCTGGGCTAGATGTTTCTCAAATTAGAGAACAACATCTGCTAGCCAAAAAACTTTTAGAATATGCATCTAGCAGGTAACCTGGGGCATGGAAAAAGAGTTTAGCCTATAGCGGAAGGCTATTAAAAAATGGAGGGATTGTGACGACGTATAAATTTTAGCCATCTTGTGGTCATCTAATAATAATCTCAACTTTAGTATGCTTAGAGATGCGAATTGGTGTAGGAAGCTTTTCTTTAGCAAATTGCAGCTTTATCGAACCCCTTCATCCCTGTCAAAAATGTATGCCAATCATTCACCACACTGCTTTTGCGGTATCAATTATCCTTTAGCCAATTGGTCGCACGTAATGTTACATTGCCTTATGATCCAGAAGTTCTGTAAGGACATCTTCTGCTATTTGGAACTCAAATGTGGTATTCAATTAGCAGTGAGTAATTTGTTAATTGTTATTGGTTAAGACCCTGACCTTTCCCTTTCTGGCATTTGGTTACATTTTTGTATATTGCGATGGCAGTAGCCAGATCTCTTTTATTGCAAAAGAGGCACACCGTTGCGATCCCTTCGGTACTGGAACAAGTCCATAAAATGAAAGCAGTTAGAAAAAGCGAATGTACTTATGCATTACATGTGGGAGGTCTTAGGAAATTTGGAAAAATATGGGCTTCGTATTTTGACTGAGTTGGTGAGGGGGGATTATCTTATCTTATCTTATAGATGTGGTTAAAAAACTACCTTTTTCTTGTTTTGTGTGTATTTGTCCCTGACTTCTTAATGCTTTGTGTATCATTTAGGAATTTGTGGAAATGTTATGTCTGCCTAAAGGCATTTTCTTTTGATGGATGTATTGGTTGTAATGGAGGTATTGTATTGTTAGTTCCGGACTTCAATAAAAAAATATAAAAAAACAAAAAAACATGGCGCCAATACAAAGAGGGCTTTAGGAACTGTCAAAAATGTAGGGCCTGCCAGCATGGAGGAAACATCTCGATTTTAAAAACCGTTTTTAACAAAACAATAAAAGTAAAGGGAACCTTAACATGTAAGACAAATGTTGTAGTGTTTATACGAAATTGTCAGTGTCAAAAAATATATGTAGGGAGTACTACATTGCCAGTGCACAAAATAATATTACAGCACAGAAGAGCTATAATCAATAAGAATCGCAGTTAACCTGTAGCTAGGTATTTTGAGAAAGAACATCAGAGCAACCCGACCCAAGTGAGATATAGTTGTATAGCACAGGTACCTGAACGTAGAAGAGGGGGAGACAGAGAGAAAGAATTAAGGAAAGTAGAAACTTTCTTCATCTTGGAGCTGAATAGCAAATAATCCCATGGTTTTAAAATGGATGAAGAATTGTTTATTTGCCTTTATTAAAAATTATTCCCCGAAATGCAATTTATGCATTGAGACTAACTAAAAATGTAATGGAATAAAAATAGTGGAGGACGTTAAAATGAGCACTAGACCGTTAAGAAGAAGGTAGCACTTTGGTCAAGCACTCCCACTTTAGATTTTAAGTTATTTATTCTCTATATAAATTATTTGTGAAGGAACTAACATCAGGAAGAACAAAGAAATTGGCCAATGTAGATATTATTATTACTTAGATAATAATTGGGCCTGAGAAATAGTTCGAATAGAAATTCAAGGGCAGAAGTTTAATAGAGGAATCTTTCTTGAAATAAGCACTTTATAAGAGCAAGACACTTTGGGCACATAAACACTTTCGCACAGTGGACACTTTAAAATAAATTGAAAAAATATTTTAAAAAGTATGGGGCAGTAGCCATGGGTCAAGAAATCCTTGCTTAAAAAATTGAAACGTAAAATATTGTATTAAAGGAACTTTTCATTTGTATACATGAAGGGATAGAAAAAATGAGAGAATAATTGTATTTGAAATTTCAGATCAAGCATAAAAAGCTTTATATTTGCATGTTTCAAAATGGCACAGATGTTTTCATGATACAGTGTATAGAAACCGCTCAGTAATCGTCCTCTTTTTATGTTTAAATGAAAAATTGTATTTAAATAAAGCAAAGAATAGTGCTCATCATTGTGAACAAGGCTGAATCCGGCAGCCGAAATGCGTAGATGATTGTATCAACCCCAACTTCTGGACTCAACCACCCAATCACATTTTGAGATTTTTTAATGGAATCGACTTCCAATGGTTATCCTCTTTTTAACTTCACATAACAAATTTCTATGTTAATTGAATAGATATTTGTTTCCTTTACTTCCATAATGGCTATAGTGCTTTTAACTGTTTGAGAACTACATTAGTTAAGTTTCACTGTTAGTTGATCCTGAGACTATAGCTTAACTTACATGCTGCTTTTAAGTTTAAATCTATCATATGTTTGGTATTTTACTGATTTCTTTTTCACATTGCTGCTGTTGGTATTTTTTTGGTGAGTGCTTTAAATCTAGCCTGACCTATCAAAAATAATGTGGTTACCCTGTGTCCCACAGAACCTGGGCTGCTTATGATATGAACTACAATTTGTTCTGTTGGGTAATGTAATTGCTTTGCAAAATTTAACATTAATTTGTCAAAGAATAAATGTCATATGAATCAATCTTGCCACCGGGGCCATTTGTAATCAATTCATGAAAGAAGAAATGTCTTGCGGTCAATTGTTTGTACACCTTCATTATACTATGGATGCACAATAAAGAAACACACCATACTCTTCTTCATCGGTTTTGTGTATTCAAAATCATGTCTTTGGCTGATAGGTATAATTCCCTTTATATATTGCTGTCACAGACATAAACACCTAAAACATGACCTTAATGAAAAAGGTGACAAAGTGCAACAGTGTTTTTTACATACAGTACAACAATTAGACAGAACATATAAAAATGTCCATCCTTATTAATCAAATGGTTCAACATGCATTCTCTAAAAAGGAAGTTGCCTTGACATAACTTTAGGGTAGGTGTAGTGGAACATGGCGGTCGCCGCTTAACAGCCGCTCGTTTATTTATTTTTATTTTATTTTGGGAAATTTGTTAAGCGCACAAATACCCGAGGGTGTCTCGGCGCTGAGTGTCCACTGAACTAGTCCATGAGTAGTTATTGCTTGAACAGCCAGGTCTTTATCTGTTTGCGGAAAGAGATAAGGGAAGTACAGGTTTTGATATGGTGTGGAAGACTATTCCATAGTTTGGTGGTGGTCACTATAAAGGATCTGTCTCCCCAGGAGACCTTCTTAGTCCTGGGAACCTGCATAAGACCAGCAGTGGAAGATCGAAGGGATCTAGCAGGTTTATAAGGGCAGAGTGCATCTTTTAGAAAGGCTGGGCCTTGAGCGTGTATAGCCTTATACGCAATGCATAGAGCTTTGAATTTAGTCCTTTTCTTTACTGGAAGCCAGTGAAGCTGTTCGATTGTGCCAGATATGGAAGTATACTTGGGGGTTGCTGTGATCAGTCTGGCCGCAGCATTCTGCACCAGTTGCAGCTTTTTTAGGAGTCCTTCCTGAGCATTGACTAAAAGGGCATTGCAGTAGTCTATCGAAGACATGACCTGTGCGCTGACCAGGGTTTTTGCCATATTCATGGGTAGAAGTTTTTTAATCATTCTCATGGTGTAGAATGAGGAAGATACTACCGCATTAACGTGGTGCATGAAAGTGGGGGGGGTGGTCCCAGGGCATCAGGCCACCAAGTGGGAGACCAGGCAGGGGAGAGATTACCAAACATCATCACCTCTGTTTTATCGGAGTTCAGCTTCAAACAATTTGTGGACATCCAATTACTTATTGCTAACATTCCCAGATTAAAATTGGAAGCCACTTCATCTCCATTTTTGTTAATGGCTAAGACAATCTGGGTGTCATCAGCATAGGATGTCACCGCCAGGTGATGGATTTTTATGATCCTCGCCAAGTCCGACACATAGATATTGAATAGTGTCAGACTTAGCGAGGATCCCTGGGGGACACCACAAGGGAGAGTAAAAGGAGGTGAATTGAAATTGCCGAAGGCGGCTGACTGTACTCGATCAGTAAGGAAAGAGGCGATAAGGTCCCTAGCAGCTCGTCTTCTGTTGGCATGATGTCTAAGTGAATTACATAATAAAGGTCTAAGAGGGAAAGTGGAAAAAGCAACATCTACCATTGCTACAGTTGGCAAGAGCCCCAGGAGTAGGGGCAGAAGGAAGAATGGTGGTTACATCTAAGGTTAAGGTCACCCCCTCCTTGAAATCCTTCTGTAAGGTTCAGGCTTCCCCCGAAGGGAGCAGCTGAAGGTCCTTGTCCTCTCGGAATGGAGCCATCAGCAGCTTCAATTCAGGGTTTTAATTTAGAGACCCCTACTGTCTCTCCTTAGTTGGAGGCTCCACGTGGCAGTAGAGGTAGTAGAGGCCTGTGGACATGATCTCCATACTGGACAGGAGGAGCCCTCACAACCTACGCAGTTAACACCTGCTGTTAGTTAGTCCTCTCAGGTGAGTCCAGAAACTTTGGTGGACAAATGAGGAGTAGATTTGTAATCTTTGAGCAGAACCAGGTCGCTATACACGCATCTTGTGTGGCTTTAGCACAGAAACTTGAGGTTGTTTCTGCAACAACAGAGGTTTTAAAGCAGGAAGTCCCTAAGCTCAAACAAGCTATGGATAAGACGTCTGTAGAGGTGTGTGGCTAACCCGCAAAAGTAAGGGAATGAAAGAAGACCTGCAACGTCTCGAGAATCAGTCCCTGAGGAATAACCTTAGACTCATTCATATCCCAGAGAGCCTGGAGGGTGCAGATATAAAGGCTTTTGTGACAAAATTGCTGCAGGATTCAGCCCTAAAAAATCGGTCAGATATTGATCTTTCTATTGAAATTCAGCAGGTTCATCGTGATCCATTTAAGAGGAACCCCGGACAACAGAAGCCAAGGAAAATTTTAGTCAATTTCATTACCTTCAATGCCAAGGAGGCAATTCTGTCTTAAAAGAAGGATCCTATTCAGCAGGCTCCTACTCCTTTTCGATGAGATTAGATCTCTGTCATACTACTTCATTAAGGCAGTGGGAGTTGGGGAAAAAGATGGAGGAGTTGAACGCACTTTGTGCCAATGCCCATTTGAAGTTTCCTGCTTCCCTCCGTACATTGTCGAACAACCATATGTACATGCATCGCTCTGTGGAGGAAGTGGATATGTTGATTGAGGAAATTAAGAAGAGATTTAATAAGTAGAGAGGTGGGGGGTTTGAGAGGGTGGAGTGGGGAGCAGGGAGAGTCCTGATGCATGTAGTTTATACTCTTTTGTTTTTGCAGACAATGAAACCTGCAAGGCTCTATGCCTATGTTGGTAGGGAGGGTTCCCCAGTGGTGGGAGGGTTGGGCACTGTGGGTGAGTGGGAGAGAGGTTAAAGGGGGGGTCACGAGGTGGGAAGCAGTGGGAGAAAATAAAAATAAAGACTTTCCCTCTATCATTTTCCAATTATATTACTATGGAAGCCCATGGCAATCATTGCCTTTGTTATGCTAGATAGGGGGGGCTAATGAGTTAAAAATAGTAACTTGGAACGTCAACAGGTTTAGGTGTAAAAATAAGCAGAGATTGGCAATGAAGTATTAGGAAGAGAGTAGTGCTCATAACGGTTTCATCCAGGAGACTCATCTATACACACTAGAAGGGAGCACTGCTTTTTCAAAGTATCATTGGATGTACTACTTCCTAGTCTCAGAACAGTTTGCACATTGTTGTCATGATGCTCCAACTTTGTCCCAAGATCACGCCCTGAAAGAACCCTACATTCCGCCATGTACTAAATGGTGACTATTTTTAATCATAAAAAACCACCCCTTTCCCGTGCACCTGCACGCCCTAGTATCAGTATGATTTCGTGCAAACGTAATGTGACTTGTACCTTTATGATTTCATATTTTGTACTTTTAATCTGACTTGTTTTTAGTGCTTCATTTTGATAATCGCAGGTAACGTTTGAAATATCAGCTTAAATGTCTGAGCAATGTTTTTTCCCTTTCATGTTTGTTTCTAGCAGAGAAATGCTCGGGGAGTTGTTATGCCAAAACGCGCAGAGCCGAACTGATTGAGAGCTCAATTGAAGCGCATCGGCTTGGCGTGATGGTGTGGGGGCGGCTGGGTGCGGTTGTCTATTTAAACCGCACCCAGCCTTCTGGAAGATGCTTTGCCTTCCGCCTTTGGAGATGAAGGATCGCGTCTGGAGGTTCTCGCTGAAACTTACCTGATAGAAGAATCCAGCATCCTGACTTCTTTCCATCAGTCCTTCAAGTCTCCGATATCTGCAAAAACAAAGACGGAAAGAGATAAGTAAATCTTTCAGTTAATTATTCAGGCGCCCTTCACAATAAAGGTCAAAGAACAATTTTTGGAACATTTTCTAAGGATAAGAAGATAGCCAAGGCAACAATCATTCGAGAGACAATCTGTTAAAGAAAAGTTTTACAAAATACAATTGTGATGTAATAAAAAAGCTTTGAATATTTTTTTTTTTTTAAGAAGTATAATTGTAATGAGATGTCTAGTTGTGGTACAAGAAAGGCCTTCTAGTGTAATTTGTGAATGGGATGTACCTTTCTCTTGTGTAAACTAACCAGTCTTTTCATACAATATAGGACCCCTCTTTCAGCAATAAAAGAACATTCTTAAGTAAGTAAAGTTTAGTTAGGTAAAGCTAAAGAGAACTATATCTGATTTCAAATGTAGAATTGTTTGTAATTGAAGTCTTTGTCTTTCAGCAATTCCAAGAAAAGACGCACTCAGAATAACCACCAGAAATTACCCTGACGACTTGACCAACAAGACAAGACAAAGACATACTGGACAATAGCCAAGAAACCACTGTTCGCAGGTATGCGTTTAAGTTATCACAGAACACACACTGAACAGAGGTTAGGTTAGGAGATTTCTTCTAAGAATTGTCTCTAGTTAATGTTTAGGATTTATAAGTGAATCCTTGATACTTGTTGTTTCGCAGGTCGACAGCAAGAATCGTCCAATCATCCAACGTCCAGTGCCGGGCCTCCTCACCAATTTCTAGTTTTACACTTGCTGTATATTTACAATCTGCCAGTCTATGGTTAGTCATTTGGGAAGTTGGTCCCTTGCGTCTCTGCGAAATCATCCACGTCATCCAAAAGGCTTCCGTGAAAGGGCAAGGTAAGAGACGACGTAGCCTGGTCTGACAGAAGGCAAAGCCCAAGGATATTTTTTCGCCCAGACGCAATGGATCAAGTTTCCTTACAGGATATTGCTGCAATTCTGAATGATCTCAAAGCAGAAAACGCTGCTTTACGTAGGGACATGTCTACCTTATAAAATGCAGTACAACAAAAACCCATTCTGAAACCTGCAACTTTTCAAGGCGCTTTCTCTGTGTCAGGACCTCAAACTCAAATACAGGTGGTCACTCCAGTACCCACTCCTCTTGCTCAGCCCAAGAGAGTCTATGGAGACTGTAACAAATTCTCCATATTTCTAAATCAGTGTCATTTACACTTTCTAGCCAAAACTTCAGCTTTCCCTGATGACTCTTCCAAAGTGGCATTATGTTATCTTACTTAAGTGGAAACGCTGCTCTTTGGTCTGCTTCTCTAGTTGAAAAAGAAGACCCTATTTTATATAATTTTAAGGATTTTGAACGTGCTTTAAAAAAGAATTTTGCTAAGCATGTCTTTGTGCAGTCCGCAGACAACAAGTTTCTCAGTTTAAAACGAGGATCCTCAGATTTGCTTCATTACATTTCTGCGTTTAATCGCCTGGTTCTTGAAGCAGACTGGCCATATGATAAAAGAGGCTCACTTTTTTACAGGGGGTTAAAGGATGATTTAAAGGACTTGGTAACCCGAATCTTAGAGCCACCTGACGACATCATTGAGTTCATAGATTTAGTTGTAAAACTAAACCACAGGTTAATAGAAAGAAGAGGAGAGAAGGGGAAATCGAACACAAATTGGTGTTTCTTAAAGAGAAAAGTGTGAATTCCCGAGAGGTAATTCCCAAACAGAATCTATGCAAATAGGTTCTATTCGAGGCCCTTTGTCAAAGGACTAAAAAGAAAAAAGACGGAAGTTAAATCAATGTCTCTATTGTGGACCGGTCATTTTGTTAGAGAATGCCCGACACGTCCTAATAAATATAGACCAAAATCCACAGAAGTAGCCATTTCTCAAGAAAGATCGGAAAACTAGAACACTCAATGAAAGATGAGGTCAGTTTATCGAGTGCTTATTCTAGCTTATTCTAGGTGTCGACATTTTTGTATCATAGTGGAATTAAGAGACTTGAGTAATTCCTCAAACTCTTGGAAAGTTGAAGCAATGATTGATTCTGGAGCAACAGGAAATTTCATGGATATACAATTTCGGGTACAATTAGGCTTTAACTCAGTCCTTAATAGTAATCCAGAAACCGCAAGGGCAGTAGATGGTAAATAGTTGACCTCTGGTCCCATAAATAGACAAACAGAATTATTGGAAATAGACTGTTCACCTATTCATTGGGAGAGAATCCATTTTGACATCATATACGCTCCTCAATTCAAACTAATTTTAGGAATTCCTTGGTTAATACAACACAATCCGAGTATAGATTGGGTATCTAGAACAATAACATTTAAATCACCTCATTGTTCAAACCATCTCTTTCCTGAGGCGAAAAGCCGGGAGTAGACGCTGTTGTTCGAATTTGTAAAGACCTGCTTACTTTTAAAAACTGCTTTTAACTTTGTATTGCACTTTGGCACTTTGGGATCACGGAGCGGATCTAGCGCTCACGTGACCCCACACACCGGCGTCCTGCGCCGCTGGCCACGCCCACCGCTAGGCCACGCCCCCTTTCCGCCCTACATAAGAGGCGAGTCACGAGCGCTCTGTTGGGTTAACTCCTGAGGCGAAAAGCCGGGAGTAGACGCTGTTGTTAGAATTTGTAAAGACCTGCTTACTTTTAAAAACTGCTTTTAACTTTGTATTGCACTTTGGCACTTTGGGATCACGGAGCGGATCTAGCGCTCACGTGACCCCACACACCGGCGTCCTGCGCCGCTGGCCACGCCCACCGCTAGGCCACGCCCCCTTCCCGCCGTGAGGACCCTATATCAATGTGCATCTACAGAACGCGCAGCGGACGAGCGCAGCGGGAGCGCCGTTTGCACGCCGAAGGCGCGCCTAAGGCAAGCCCGTTTGTGCCCGTCCGCGGCCGGACGGGGCTAGGGGCACGACTCTATGCCAATTTTATTTCTTACTCCTTTGAAGAACTTACTACCCTCCAAGGCCATTGGCCACTCTCGGACTCTGTCCGGAGTCACATCCTTTCACTAGGGCTCGAACCCTCTTCTACTCCTACCCTGCCGTTCCTTCCGTCCGCCCTTCCCCCACAATGCCCTCTCCCACCCGACCCAATCCCTCCTATCCCCTCTCTATCTATTCTCTTACTGAATACCAGGTCAGCGGTCAAGCACCACCATGAGCTCTTTGTCTTGCTCGATTCTGAGAAGCCTGACCTACTGCTCCTGACCGAAACCTGGTTCTGCGACTCTTCCCTTCCCGTTCTCTTGGCTACCCTCCCCCCTTCCTACGTGGCCTTACGCGCCGATCGTTCGGCAGGTAGGGTTGGCGGTGGAGTGGCGATGATCGCTCGGTCGGAACTACATTTTCAAACCATCCCCTCTCCCCCCATCCCTTCCACCGAATTCCTTACAGTTCGCTCCCTCGCCTTTTCCCCCCCCATTACCTGTCTCCTAATGTACCGTCCTCCCCAGTCCTTGCCTCTGTTCTTGCCGGCTTTTCAAGATCTATTGGCCAACATGGTGGTCAACTACGCATCGGTCCTGGTACTTGGGGATTTCAATTACTGGCCCTCAGACCCATCTGAGTGCACAGCCTCAAAAGAATTTACTGAGTCCCTCACATCTTTAAATTTTATGTCACACATTTCTGTCCCCACTCACTCTCATGGTCATATACTTGACCAGGTCTGGTCCCTTAATCTCTCAGTTTCCCCGGTGTCGGTTTCCCCCTGCCCTTGGTCCGATCACGCCCTTATTTCTTTCTCCATCTCTCTCTACCAGGCACCCAAAGTCCCCCGCGCCAAAAATACCTGGGCGCGGAATTGGAACAGAGTCGAGTTTCCCACCCTGATGTCTCACCTGCGGAACTCTTCCCCGTCCCTTTCCGGTCTTTCGTCCGACTCTCAAGCCAACATCACTAACACCTGGCTGGCTAGAGGGTGCGACTCAGTGGCTCCCCTACGTCGCATTTCCGTTCGGCGACCCAAGGAATCTAATAGGTGGTTTAATGACCACCTAAAAGAACTAAAATTGGCCACCCGACAAGCAGAAAGGCACTGGAGGAAAAATTACTGTCCTTCACTAAAAACTCTCTATCTGTCATCACTCACCAACTACAAGACCGCAATCCTCGCCGCCAAATCCTCTTACTTCTCAACAAAAATAATGTCTGCCGAAAATAAACCTAGGGAGATCTTCGGCATAGTGCAGGACTTGGCTTACTCCGATAGAGCCTCTCCTCAGATCCCCCCATCTCAGTCCCTCTTCAACCAACTAAATACCTACTTTCTCGACAAGATCACTACTATCAAGGCCAACATCCCCCCCCCCCTCGTCTGCCTTTACTGACCCTTCTCCTCCTGCTATTCAAAACCTTCTCACCTCCATCCCTCCCCTCACTGAAGAGGCATTTCTGGAGATACTCCCCAGAGTGAAATCAGGTTCTCCGGCAGATATCTGTCCAGCGCGAATCCTCCAACAAATTTACTCCTCTTGTCCTGAACCCCCTATTGCCTTCCTTAACAGGTCCCTAGCGCAGGGAGTAGTGACCCCTACGCTCAAATCAGCCACCATAGTGCCCATTCTAAAGAAGCCTGGCGCTGACCCATCCATCTCAGCCAACTACCGCCCCATTTCCCTGCTGCCCTACCTGGGCAAGGTGCTGGAGCGCCATGTCACCGCAGTTCTCAGCACCCACGTAGAGGCTAATGGGGGACTGGCTTCCCGCCAGGCAGGCTTTCGACCGAGGCACTCGACAGAATCAGTCGTGGTATCAGTCCTGGACAACCTCAGGAAGGGTATGGATCATAACAAACACCAGGCGCTGGTTCTCCTCGACCTCTCCGCCGCATTTGACACGGTTGACCATACCATCCTATTGTCCCGTGTCAAGGCGGCTGGAATCGAGGGATCCGCCCTGGTGTGGCTTTCCTCCTTCCTGAGGGACCGCACCCAGGCGGTCCGGCTAGGAGACTTCACAACCACCCCACTCCCCGTCACGTGCGGTGTCCCCCAGGGCTCCTCCTTGTCTCCCCTACTATTCAATCTTTACATCTTTCCTCTCATCTTCGCTCTTCAGCAGCTGGAGGTCACCGTGTATAACTATGCGGATCACCTCCAGCTCATCTTTGATCTATCCTCTTCCCCCCTCTCTGTCTCCAGTTTTCAGCACACTATGACATTCATCAGGGACTGGATGAACCACAACCATCTCAAGTTGAACCCGGACAAGACCGAGTTGGTTCTTACCGGTGGTTCTTCCAGTCCCTGGAACTCCCTCTTCTGGCCCCAAACCCTCGGTCCCGCCCCCACCCCTTCAACCACGGTGAAAACACTGGGGGTTAAAATGAATAATCACCTCACCCTTCACTCTCAAATCAGCTCTGTAGTTTCTTCTTGTTTCCTCACCCTCCGAACTATTCGCACTGTCTCCCGTTTCTTCACCCCCCAGGCACTCAAAATGATCATGGCCGCGCTCGTGATATCACGGCTGGACTATGCCAACGCCGTCTATAATGGCATACCAGCATACAGCCTAAGGAGGCTACAGTTGGTTCAAAACCAAGCTGCCCGGCTGGTTTTTGGTCTCCCACGCTTTCACCACTCCACACCCCTCCTCAGGGAGCTTCATTGGCTACCTGTTAAGGAACGTTCTCTGTTCAAAACCGCCTGTATGGTTTTCCAGGCCCGTCAAGGCACCGCCCCTGCCTTCATTTCTTCACTCATAAAAGAATACGTTCCCCCAAGAGAACTTCGATCCTCCACCAAGTCCCTTCTTCAAATCCCACGCTTCAGGCGCAAAAAGTGGGGTGGGTCCAATTTTTCCACCTTGGCCCCCACTTTCTGGAACTCCCTCCCTGACCACCTTCGTGCTTCCACCCATTATGTATCCTTCCGCAAGGAATTGAAAACGTTTCTTTTTAAACAGGCTTTCCCTGCGTAACCCTCTCTCTTCCCGGCTCTATTACCGGTTCTCACTTTTGTCTCTGTAGTCAATACCCTCCACTAGCGCCAAGAAACCGACAGGTGTACGCCGCGCTTTACAAATGTTTTAAATTAGAAATTAGAAATTAGAAACCATTGCTTCCTTTTAAAGAAATCAGAGGATGTTATTCAAGGATTTGAATTTACAGCCGAGTCTCCAAGTGTTTTGATTTTAGACGGAGTTCCTTCAGAATACTCAGACATCATTGACGTTTTTGATAAAAAAAGGCAAATACTCTTCCACCTCACAGGTACTTCGATTTTAGGATAGACCTAACACCTGGAGCTACCTTACCCTGTAGTAGTATATATGCTCTTACAGAAAAAGAGAATGAGCACCTACGAGAGTATCTTGATGAATACCTTGCCAATGGCTTCATTCGACATTCTAAATCATCTGTGTCATCTTCTCTTTTTTTCATTCGGAAAAAAGGAGGGGAGTTGCATTTGTGCATCGATTACAGAGCCTTGAATAATGTAAACATTAAGAACAGGTATCCCCTACCTCTTATTCCCACTCTATTAGATCAAGTAAAAAAAGCCACCATTTATACTAAATTGGATTTGCGCAGAGCTTATCATCTTGTGAGAGTCCGGAAAGGCGACGAGTGGAAAACTGCGTTCCGAACAAAATGTGGTCTCTTTGAGTATCAGGTTATGCATTTCGGACTTTGCAACGCTCCAGCTGATTTCCAATTTTTTTATAAATGAAATGTTGCACGAATTCATTGATGTATGCTGTGTTGTCTATATTGATGATATTCTTATTTATTCCAACTCAGAAGAGGAACATGTACAACAAGTTCGTGCCATTCTTCAAAAATTGCTTTCCAATTCTTTTTATGGGAAATTAGAGAAAAGTTGGTTTCATGTATCTAAAGTGGATTTTCTCGGATACATAATTAGCCCCAAAGGAATCGAAATGGATCCTAAAAAGGTGGATGCAGTCAGTTCTTGGCCAAGTCCTTCTTCAGTAAAACAAGTACAAAGCTTTTTAGGATTTGCCAATTTTTACAGCAGGTTTATCCAAGATTTCTCTCAGACAATAACTTCCATCACTAAATTACTACGAAAAGGAGTACAATTCACCTGGTCTGATTCCGCTGAAAAGGCTTTTCAAGACTTAAAAAAGAAATTCACATCTGCTCCCATTTTAAGTCACCCAGATCCCAGCCAGCCTTTCATTATCAAAGTGGACGCTTCGCAGTTTACCTTAGGTGGAATTCTGTCACAACGAAGCATAGACATTGGTCAAATGCATCCAATTGCTTTTTATTCTATGAAGTTATCTGCAGTAGAATTAAATTATGTAATTGCAGATAAAGAACTTTTGGCAATCACAGCAGTTTTTGAGGAATGGCGTCACTACTTGCTTGGGGCTCGTCATCCTGCAACAATTTATACTGACCACAGAAACCTTCAAGCTTTAAGGTCTGTGAAAGCTTTATCGGCTAGACATTTAAGGTGGTCCATGTTTTTTAACGTTTATAACTTTGTAATCACATACTGACCTGGAAAAGAAAACTTAAAAGCTGATGCTTTTTCCAGACTTGGGGAAAATAATCCCGGACAGCCATTAGTTGTTCATCCTGTGATTCCAATTTCATGTTTTCAGGATAGTTTATCGGTTTGTGATATAATTGTAGATATTAAAAAAGAACTGGAGAAGAGAAGTTTTGACGAGTGGAAAAAGGATTATCCTTTTCTTCAGGAAAAAGACAAAGTGATTTTTGTACATGACCTCATTATAGTACCAACAGATACAATTCAGAAGTCCATAATCCATCTTCACCACAACACTCCTCTATCTGCTTATCCAAGCATTATGAAAACTTACGAACTAATTAAAAGAAACTTTTGGTTGCCTTCGATATTTAAAGACGTACAACAATTTGTTGAGACATTTAGTGTTTGTGTTTAGAATAAAGCCTCTCATCAGGCTCCAAGTGGTTTGTTAACACTTCTTCCCATACCACCTCAGCCATGGCATACAATATCTTTAGATTTTATTGTAGAACTTCCTGAAACCAAGAAGGGGTATACTACCATTTTACCTGTAGTGGACCAGTTTTCACGCATGGCTCATTTCATTCCTCTAAAAAAACTGCCTACAGCCATGGAACTAGCACATCTTTTTATGGTTCATATCATACGTTTGCATGGCATTCCGTCTGTGGTTATTTCTGACAGGGGTTCCCAATTTATTTCTCGTGATTGGTGTAATTTAAGTTCTCTTTTAAATATGGATGTCCGATTATCATCAAGATATAATCCTCAAACTGATGGTTTGACAGAACGCACCAACCAGAACATAGAACAGTTTATCTGCTGTATGTTAACCAGTTTAAACGGGAAATGGTCGGATCTTTTAAGTCCTTTAGAATTTGCTTATAACAACACTGAGCATGCTTCCATTAACATGTCCCCGTTCTTTTGTAACTATGGTTTTCATCCCAAAAGTATTCCAAAAGATCCCAAAAATACAAATTCAGTTCCCGCCATCTCTGATTATGTTTCTAATTCATCATCCATTCAAGAGCAAGCAACATTTAATTTAGCGAATGGAAAAGAAAGTCAGAAAAAATCAGCAGATAAACATAGGACAGAACAACCTAAATACAATCCTGGAGAGAAGGTCTGGTTATGTTCCAAGAATTTAAAAATAAAAGGAAATAAAAAATGTAACCCTAGATTTGCAGGTCCTTATTCCATAGAAAAGATTATCAACCCAGTTTGTGTTAAATTGGATCCCCCTCTAAAATATCAGATCCATCTAGATTTTTATGTATCATTGATTAAGCCATTTCATTCTCAAACACGTTTAATTCGACCTCCTCCTTCCATCATTATTGAAGGACATCCTCAGTACGAAGTTAAAACAATCTTAGACTCCAAAAGAGTCCGGTGAAAACTCTTTTCTCTAGTGGATTGGAAGGGTTACGGTCCTGAAAAAAGAGCATCTAAAAATGCACTTAAAGTAGTAATAACTTTTCACATGCGACACCCAGGTAAACTAAAACCCATCTCAAATGTCTTAGGGGGCGATCTTGAGGAGGGAGTACTGTCATTTATTTTTGTATTTATTTATTTAAACTTATATCGCGCAACAGCTACCCACAGTGGGTTTCCCGGCGCAAGGGATAGACTCAAGAAGGAAAAACAGACCAGTCATACAGCACCATGGATCGGACTAGGGCAGCAAGGAGATCATTAAAAAAGTAGAGTTTTCAGTTTTCTTCTAAAAATAAAAAGATTGGTTTCGGTTTTCAGAGAGGTGGGTAACGCGTTCCAGTATTTAGGACCTAGATGAGAAAAGGTCCGTCCCCCCATCCTAGCAAGCTTGAATCGTGGAACAACAAAGTCGCAGTTGGTAGAAGATCTAAGTGTGCGACTAGGCTTGTAAGGTTGGACCAGACTTTGTAAATACTTTGGGGCCGAGCCCTGCTTGATTTTAAAAAGATAGCAAATGGCTTTGAATTTGATGTGGTTGGGGATCCTGAGCCAATATAAGTCACGCAGAGCCTGAGTGTCCGATGATCTCCTCGGGATATTACAAAGAAGTCGGGCTGCCGAGTTCTGTCATGATGGTCCAACTTAGTCTCAAGATCACGCCCTGAAAGAACCCTACATTCCGCCATGTACTAAATGGCGACTCTTTTAAATCATAAAAACCCACCCCTTTCCCGTGCACCTGCACGCCCTCGTATCAGTATGATTTGTTGCAAACGTAAGGTGACTTTTACCTTTATGATTTTGTATTTTGTACTTTCAATCTAACTTGTTTTTTAGAGCTTCATTTTGATAATCGCAGGTAACGTTTGAAATATCAGCTTAAATATCCGAGCAATGTTTTTTCCCTTTCGTGTTTGTTTCTAGCAGAGAAATGCTCGGGGAGTTGTTGTTTGTTTCTAGCAGGGAAATGCTCGGGGAGTTGTTATGCCAAGCCGCGCAGACCCGAACTGATTGAGAGCTCAATTGAAGCGCATCGGCTTGGCGTGAAATGCGCACGTTTGTTTTGGGAGCGGCTGGGTGCGGTCGTCTATTTAAACCGCACCCAGCCTTCTAGAAGACGCTTTGCCTTCCGCCTTTGGAGATGAAGGATCGCGTCTGGAGGTTCTCGCTGAAACTTACCTGATAGAAGAATCCAGAATCCTGACTTCTTTCCATCAGTCCTTCAAGTCTCCGATATCTGCAAAAACAAAGACGGAAAGAGATAAGTAAATCTTTCAGTTATTAATCAGGCGCCCTTCGCAAGAAAGTGGTACAAAAGGGGGTGGTGATGGACGGAGCATCTGAATCAATCAAACACTCACACCCAGTCAAAAGATCTGGGTGTAATCCATCACCGTTCTTTAGCCCACTCTGCCACCCCAGTTCAGACATGGCTATTTGCAAGTCAGTCTGACCCTGTGCCTCATGGGAACAGTCCAGTCCGAACTGCCAAGCCATGTCTTCCCTGGACCGGAAACAAGCTTCCGAGGACCGGTTTCTGGCATTCCAGCCGTCTTCAGCCCGGCTTGCTTGAATCCAGTGGCAAAGTGAGCAAGGGAGTCACGTCTGAGCATACCCTGCCACACTTATGTCGGCCAAAAGCGGTACAAAAGGGGGTGGTGATGGACGGAGCATCTGAATCAATCAAACACTCACACCCAGTCAAAAGATCTGGGTTTAATCCATCACAAGAAAGGTCAAAGAACAATTTTTGGAACATTTTCTAAGGATAAGAAGATAGTCAAGGCAACAATCATTTGAGAGACAATCTCTTCAAGAAAAGTTTTACAAAATACAATTGTGATGTAAAGAAAAAGCTTTGAATATTTGTTTTTTTTTACAAAGTATAATTGTAATGAGACGTCTAGTTGTGGTACAAGAAAGGCTTTCTGGTGTAATTCGTGAATGTGATGTACCTTTCTCTTGTGTAAACTAACCAGTCTTTTCAAACAATATAGGACCCCTCTTTCAGCGATAAAAGAACATTCTTAAGTAAGTAAGGTTTAGTTAGGTAAAGCTAAAGAGAACTATATCTGATTGCAAATGTAGAATTGTTTGTAGTTGAATTCTTTCTCTTTTAGCAATTACAAGATAAGACGCACTCAGAATAACCACCAGAAATTAACCTGACGTCTTGACCAACAAGACAAGACAAGACAAAGACATACTGGACGATAGCCAAGAAACCACTGTTCGCAGGTAGGCATTTAAGTTATCACAGAACACACACTGAACAGAGGTTAGGTTAGGAGATTTCTTCTAAGAATTGTCTGGAGTTAATGTTTAGGATTTATAAGTGAATCCTTGATACTTGTTGTTTCGCAGGTTGACAGCAAGAATCATCCAATCATATAAACGTCCAGTACCGGCCCTCCTCCCCAATTGCTAGTCTTACACTTGCTGTATATTTAACCGCATCGCTGCGGCGGTTATTTTTCCCCTACGCGGCTTTTTTCTAAAAGCCGCGTAAGATGACGAGCTCAGCTCGTCATCCGCACACGCCCCCCGTGGCTGATGGCGAGCTGAGCTTGTCATCAGCATCGAAGGGGTTAAAATCTGCAAGTCTATGGTTAGTCATTTGGGAACTTGATCCCTTGCGTCTCTGCGAAATCATCTACGTCATCCAAAAGGCTTCAGTGAAAGGGCAAGGTAAGAGACGACGTAGCCTGGTCTGACAATTGTAGGGAGTTCACGATTTTACTCAAGAAAGGAGCAGGCTGTGTTATCAAGGCCTCTAAATCTGACAAATCTGGGAGGTGGCTGATAGCCACTTTAGATTGTGGTGGGGGGAGCTGACTTGTGCAATATTCTATGGGCCTAACATCGATGATCTCTCCCATCTATCTAACTTGAGATGGAGCCAAATGGAGACTGCGTCCCCTATTATTATTATTATTATATTTAATTTTATACAGCGCACAGCTACCCGGAGGTTTCCCGGCGCTAAACAAGAGAGAGAGGATGGGGTAGTAGCAAAAGGACGATCTCTAGAGAACATAGAGGGTCTACAGGTTAAATAACCATGTCTTGAGGTCTTTGCGGAAACTTAGATAGCAGGATTCATTATAATGGGGGGGATTTTAATGTCCTGTTGGACCCTGCACAAGATAGAACCAACAGAAGCCGATATAAGAATACCCCTAGGGTTTGTCTGTTGCTAAATAATTTTCTGTTGGATTTGGGCCTGTTGGATGTATGGACATATAGGATGGGGACTAGTCCTTGTTTTACTTTTCATAGTAAAAAGCATGGCCATTTCTCCAAATTGGACTGTTGCTAGGAGGGAAATCTGCTTGAAATGGAGGGACCTCTTGCCTCCGGTAGTAGAAGACTGGGTTAGGGACGCATTTCAGATATGATATCTCAATCAGGGGACAGCAAAGAGTCCTAATCTGTTTAAATGGTCTGATTCTCTAAGATGGTGTCACTCTGTGGGTGTTGGCTATCCGTCCCTATGATTACACCGATTCACTGGCAAAAGTGAAGGTCCAAGTGGGAGTGTCCCAGGGCAAATGCCGTGACCGCCAGGTGAATAGTTAGACAATGGGGTTTTATTTTCTTTGTTGGAGACGCTCTTAGGTGATATGAGGGGAAAAGAAACATGCATTCTCTAAAGGCATTAGTTTCAGTTAAGAATGGTTTGACCAAGGTTATAGAGTGCTCAAGATATCGACGACCCTCGGTGTATGTGTTTAATGAGCGCACCTCACAGCTGGTCTTCCTCAGGACTGTTGTGAGTTTCGAGGACAGCCTACATGGGAATCTAATTAAATCTAGTCAGTTTAATCGTGTGCTAGTAGTTTATAATACAAGTAACACAAAATACAAAAATCGGAGCCCAATGGGAATCCAAACAGGAGTCTGACCTCCCATTACCAACATCATCTCTGTTTCTCTTTTATTCTGCATTTATCTTGATACAGTCATTTCCAATTCACTCCCAGGTGTGCCTCTTGCATTGCCAGCATTCAAACTCGTCAGAAATTCAAGTCTGTGTGTGAAAAGCTTACACAGATGTGTATTTCATTTATGCTTTGTTTCTCTTTGCTTTTGGGATATTGGCAACTTACACCATAAATGTTGCAATAATAAGAAGCTGAAGACCTGGCTCTTCAACTAACTTTGCTGGGCTAAATGATGTGACTACAAAGTGTAAGCTTACAGCCAAGTTGCAATATTGAGAAAACTTTAATGAATTATTTTTTATAAATGGCTATTGCTCTGACTGGTAACCAGTGACACTGGAAGCACTGCTGGTGCTGGTAGTAGGAGAGGAGAGCCGGGCAGTGTGACACAAAGGGGCATATTTACAAGCCCCTATCGCCACGGAAATGTCACTTTTTACAACGTTCTTGTTGTCTTGTAAATTAGGCCGCCTTTCACGCTATGCTAAGCCTAAAAATGGAGGGCAATTGGTGTTGCAGTGGGCTTTCCACCACACCACCCATTGATTCTGACGCTGCCCTCTATTTACAAGGGATGCGAAAATAGGAGGCAGCGCCAGAATTAAGACCAGGGAAAACCTGATCTTACCCTTGAGAAACAAGGAGAAATGTTTCATCTCTCCTCGTTTTTACTGTTTTCATGTGCGTTGTTCAGCACACATGAAAAGATCAAAAGGCCTATGATTGTTTATATACAGGAAGGGCCCCCTTCCTGCACACATACAATCAGTGTTTAGAAATGCCATTTTGCAACTTCTACGTGTACTGCATTAAGCAGCACACATAGGAGTTACAAAACGGCATTTCAAGATCGTCTTTGTGCAGGAAGGGGATCTTCCTGCACATAAACAATCTTCCCCTCAACGCAGACACCCTTGCACTATGGTGCAAGGGTTTCTGCGTTGGCACTAGGCTGCTAAGTTTAGCACCAGCACAGATGGAAAAGCAGGGCTGCACCATATTCTTGTATATATGGTGCAGCCCTGTGTTTCTGGAGTGGTGGATTGAGGCATTGAGCCAGGAAGACTAACCCCTCACTCCGCCACTTCCCTTGTAAATATGCCCGAAAGTACTTGGAGCTGCCACCCAGCGAGAAGGACTTAATGGAGAGAAGAGGAGAGGCATTCACAGTAGTAATTAAGGTTGCGAGAGAGTTAAGAATGACAGTAGAATGAAGAAGAGAGAGGTAAATAGAAAGATGCATTGAGAGAGTGAATAAATAAAAGACATAGATAATGGATTGCTAGAGTGAACAGTTCAACAGGAGAAGGGAATGTTGATGATGTTATAAGAAGTAAGTTTAGCTGATTCTCCTGTGTGAGTACATGCTTTTTTGCCAGCACTTTTCATTATGCCATTTCTCTATGGCTACTCTTGTTAAGACCCAGTTGAAAATATGAACTACCCTTGACTTTAACATGATTTACTGTCCGGCCTTCTACTGCTAATGTAATTCTCTGGTAGCACCGTGACCTCGCACTTCCAGGGCTAATGGCAATTTACAATGAAAGAGCCAGTGTAGCATCTGCTTTGAAATTCATTCTAACCCCAATATGACCCTTTAGCAAAATATGTTCAAGCACAATTAATGTTGAACATATTCTTTAAAAGAGATACATGGATCAAAAGTAGCCTTCTGTCATTAGATGTCTGCTTTAAGGTCTTTCTCACTGTGCTATCTGCCCACCCGAAGCGATGAAATGGAAATATAAAGTGCTTTTAATTGTCGGAGAACTGCATTAGCTAAATGTGGAGGTTCCAAACTCGGTGGCACTCTAGCTTGAAAAACAAGGTAGAAGGTCAATATGCAGTTAGATCATTCTACTGCTGATCACAGGTCTCATTATTGTGCTCTTTCACAGGCACGAGAGCAACAGTTCCACTGAGTAATTGAAGAAACCTCTTAACGTGGTATATTAAATCAATTAATGTGTTATATGGTTAAAGGAACAATAATTCTATTGTGACATGTTTATGCGGATTATTGAAATGTCTCCAGAGGAATACTTTTCTCCCTCTTTAAGCTTTCTAGTATGTTTCCGTCAAATATTTTTCGGCTGTAATCACATGCTGTTTTCTGTTATTGCACAAAACAGTGTTTCAGAGCCTTTCATTTACGACATGATGCATTGGCATTTTTCTTGTGTTTTCCTAGTATTTCATAATTGCTGTAAATTATGACTTTCATCCAAAGCGCTGTATTACCCTGTGTGTAGTATCTGATGTAGAGTTGGTTCCAGGTTTAGGCCCCTTGTTATGACCAACCCCGTGCAATTTTCCCCAGATGAATTTTGGCAGGTTAAATCTGCTGACATTTACAGAGGAAAATGGCTGGTATATGCCAGTACATGTAGATTTTAGTGGGAAACCCCTAAAGTCAGAATGTTGTTTTTCCTTTCAACGTGATAAGCAGCTATGTATCAGCCCTAATGAATATTTTCCCTGGGAGCCAATAAAAAACGCATTGACCGTCGGAGTATTCATAATGAGCACCTGGGCTTCCCATTCTTGCCCTGCTCGTGTACATCACTTGCCATGCTGCGAAAAGGTGGCTAACTTAATGGTCTTGCCATCAGTAAAAGACAAACGGAGGCCCACATTTACATAGATTTTGCTGTGACTTGCTCTTGGAATACTCTTGGCTTACATATATCAAATCATAGAATATTTTAATTATTTAAATGTCAGGATTAATCCTAGCGAACTCCTGACTTGCTCTGGGATTTGAAGAGTTAGTCAAAAGTACTACAAGAGTAAATGCATCTACTCTCAGCAAAAGCCCTGTGAATAAGGTCCATACAATTTGACATGTGCTTGTAAATGCCTTTTGCTGTTATTCAATGCACACATCTGCTTTGCAGGGTAGCATATTTTGCCTGTGTACTAACTCTTGGCTGGTTCCTAGTATTAGGAAAAGATACTGCAGTATGTAGTTTTGGTTTGGGTGAAATATATGGCTTTATTATAATAATGTATTTATGTATCTATTTACTTCTTTATTGATGACGCTTAGAAATAACCAGTATTTTAACCCGGGAAGAAAAGTCCCACCACTGTTTGAACAGCCACGTTTGCTATTGTTTACTGAAGATCAAAAGCTTTGAAATGCATCACATTTTCAAAGGTAATGAATTTTTACGAATTTATTGCCAAACAGTTGACAGATTCACCCCATGAAAATGTTTTCTTAGCTTTAGAATTTGCACAAGGAAAGTAGGGAAAGATCATCGAGCCCTTTTGGGAGTCTACTAAAAGAATGGAAAGGGGCGACCACTCGGTCCCCCCGAACGTATAGTAGGGGGCCCGGATCCCCCCGGGAAACCATTTTGGGCGGGGGGCGTGTCTCGGCTGGTATGCCCGAAGCGGCGTAGCTGGGGCGCACCTTTTTCCCGCCCAAGAAGGGTTGTCCTAGACACCTACACCGTTGGCCACGCCCCGTAGGCATACCAGAGGAGGGTACACGCCCTCCCGAAGAGGAATAAAAGGAGCAACAATCCAAAGAAGCATCCTCTTGTTCCTGTGCTTGGAAGCTGCACCCTCTCGTTGCACGTGAGCCCTCGATGGAACAAGGAGCAATTTTTGAGAACTTGTAATTTTTGTGTTTCTCTTTCAGCGACTCCGTACTCTCGGATCCAGGACCTCGTGTGCAGCAAGGATCGAATATCCGACAACGATGCCTGGCAAGAAGGCCGGAAAGAAGGCAGGGACTGAGCAGATGCTTCGCATGCTAATGAAGGATATGGCGAGCATGAAAAAACAGATGGCGGCAATGAACAATACGGGCTGACCGAAGAAAGTAATCGGGCCAGCATTGCCGGGAGTAGTCCCCGCTGGGAGAGGTAAAAGGGCCAGGAATAGGGCGGCAGGGGGGGAGGCCCCAGTTCCCGAGTCACCCCCGGCAAGCCCAGTTAGTCCAGTGGAGGCCCCGGTTCCGATCCCGGACGCAGGCCAACCGATTCCGGTTGTAGTTACGCCCACTAACGAGGAGGATATGCCTCCGGAGTTGGCCGCCCAGTTAGCCGCATGGCTCGGCAAAAATACTGAGGGTGCTACAGCACCAGGAGACACGGCCGAAGAGGCCAGGTTACTAATGAAGCAGTTGCGGCAATCGAGAGATGCCGCGAAGGCGAATCTCCCTCTTGTCCCCCCACAGGTTCCCTCAGAACGACCGGCGTCTGGCGTTGGAAAAACAGCGGGACCAGCTATGGATTCGGGTAAGCAGCCACTACCAATGGCGAGGGAGGGAGCATTACCCTCAAGGAGGGAAAAGGTGGTCCAACATATTCCGCTGGCCACGAAAGAATTGATTTGGGCTGATAAGTATGTGAATATGTTTTCTCTCTTGACTGACCACCACGAGGTGGAGTATGTTAAAAGTCAGAAGGATTTGTGGCACCCGAGTGTGTGGCGTGCAAAAATGGCGGGATTCAGAGTGGATGAGACGATCTCAAACTGGGCCAGGGCATTTGCGATGTTTACTGCGATCATGGGGGAACGTAAGCCCGAGGTTTTGACCGAATTGGCCTGCTATCAGACACGTATAATGGATTTCTATGAATCGTATGAAGGCAATGAATGGTTGGGTTATGATAGTAAGTTTCGTAAGGCCAAGGAGCACGATTCATCTCTGACGTGGGATTGTCTCGACTCCATCTCTTGGCAGAAGCAGCTCCTGCCGGGCGCGACGCAGTCGTCTTCGCTTGGCGGGAATGGGTCGGCGCCCTCCCGCCATCATTCGGCGGCGCCCTTTCGAGCAGGCACCACTGGTGACCACCAACCGAGGAGTGGTGGGAACGGGGGTAAAAAAGGGGTTTGTTGGAACTTTAACAGAGGCAAGTGCACGAGGCCACAAGGGACATGTAAGTTCAGACATGAGTGTGCAGGGTGCGGACACTCTTCACACCCTGAGAGTTCGTGCAGAGCCAAGAATGGTGATACAGGGGGTAGAGGAGGGGCCAAACAGGTCTAATGTCGACCAGGGGGTACCGCTACCTACCCCCGTAGATATCATGGCAATGATCCCCTGGCTAAATGAATACCCTGATCATGTCTCCGCTGGGGTGTTGCGGGACGGCTTCTCGTATGGTTTCCACATCCCGGCGGGGGATTTTCGGGGGAAATCACTGTGTAAAAACCAACTGTCGGTACAGCAGAATACGGCGGTGGTGGAAAGTAAGATTGCAAAAGAGGGTGCCCGTGGCCGGGTTGCTGGCCCATATAGGCACCCGCCGGTCACTAATTTTGTTTGTTCACCGTTGGGAGTAGTCCCCAAGAAGGACCCAGGTGAGTTTAGGTTAATTCATAACTTGTCGGCTCCGAGGGGTCTTTCGGTGAACGATGCGATTGATCCAGGAATTTGTTCGGTGCGGTACGCATCCTTCGATGAGGCCGTCGCCATGTTGAATCGCCTGGGGCCCGGAGCGCTGATGGCTAAATCGGATATTGAGTCAGCGTTCCGGTTGCTCCCGGTACACCCACAGGATCAGCGTCTGTTAGGTTTTATGTTTCAGGGACACTACTACATGGATAGATGTATGCCAATGGGTTGCTCCATCTCTTGTGCTTATTTTGAGAAATTCAGTTGTTTTCTGCAATGGGCGTTCACCAAAGCCACTGGCCATACCCAGGTTATGCATTACCTAGATGATTTCTTGTTCTTGGGGGCAGCCGGCGACACACAATGTGCGCAGGCGTTACAGGAATTTTGTACTCTCATGAAGGGGTTCGGGGTGCCACTGGCGCCAGGTAAGACGGTTGGACCATCTACTTCCCTCGAGTTTCTTGGAATTGAGCTCGATTCTGTGGAGGGATGTTTCCGTTTGCCGGTGGGGAAGGTAGCGAAGTTCAGGGCTTCCCTGGAACAGTGCATTAGCAAAGAGAAAGTTACTCTCCATCAGTTACAACAAGCAGTGGGCCAGCTTAACTTTGCCCTAAGAGTGATACCAATGGCCCGCCCCTTTTCCCGCTCTATTGCACAAGCCATGGTTGGTCTCAAGGAAGAACACCATCGCACGAGACTGTCTGCAGAGGTTCGCCAGGACATGCGCATATGGTTGGCATTTCTGGCGGGTTTCAACGGTCGAGTGGTGTGGAGCAAGTCACCAGCGTCCTCGGACGAGCTGGGTTTATGGACCGATTCGGCAGGGAGCGTGGGATTTGGCGCCATCTTCGGTAATCGATGGTCGGCACAGACATGGCCGACGTGGTGGCACACCAGTGGGCTCACAGGTAACATTGGGTTTCTTGAGTTGTTCCCCATTTTTGTGGCTCTGAAGGCGTGGCCGGATGAGTTTTGTGATCGCACAGTGGTGTTTTGGTCCGACAACATGACCGTAGTTGAATGTATAAATAATCAGGCAGCACGCTGCAAGTGGATATTGAGATTACTGAAAGAAATTGTACTGCTTTGCATGAGACTGAACGTGCAGTTTAGGGCAAGGCACGTGCCGGGTGTGCTGAACCAAGCGGCTGATGCACTCTCTCGTTCCCACATGCAGGCCTTCAGGGGTTATCTACCTTCCGCAGACCTAGTGGCGGCACCATTTCCCGAAGCTCTCTGGTTGCTCGGTGCCCCGGATTACAGGACTTCGTGGGAGCAAGCCTAGCCCCCAGGACAAGGAAGGCATACGAAGGAGCGTTTCGTTCCTATTGTGCATTTTTGGGTCCAGCAGGAGGGGATAATTGGGGGCAGGAGGAGTATGTTCTAAAGTTTTTAGTAGCACTCCACAAGGCAGGCCGATCAGCGGCAACGGCCAATAGGCACCGGGCCACCATTGCATTCATGGCACAGGCGCATGGCATCAAGGACCCCACATCGTCCTTTCTGGTAAAGAAGGCACTGCGTGGGTGGCAACGCCTCGAGGGTCATAGAGTAGACGAGAGGCGCCCGATTGGGTTAGAAAGATTGTCCCTACTGATGTCGGTACTCCCCGCGACATGTTCCTCCCGGTCCGAGGCAGTGCTGTTCCGGGCCGCTTTCGCATTAGCATTCCATGGGGCTATGCGGGTGAGCGAGCTGGTGGCAAAAAATAAGCAGGATTTGGGGGGAGGACTGTGTCGGGAACACATTCTGATCAAGGGTGATTCAATGGTAGTCACAATAGCAAGGTCCAAGACCGATCAGGGTGCTATGGGGGACAGTATTGTTGTCCAGCGCATGCGAGGGTCCCCCATGTGCCCGGTGAAATGCGTTGAGGAATATTTAGCGCAAAGGGCGGTAACATGGGGGGGAAGCTTGCTGAGACACACCGACGTCACCCCACTGACTAGGTTTCAGTTTCAGCGGGTGCTTACAATGGCAATCGCGGCAGCGGGCTTGGACCCGGGCGATTTTGGGACCCATTCCTTCAGGATAGGGGCTGCTACAGAGGCTACAGCCAGGGGTCTGAGTGTGGAAAAAGTGAAACAATTGGGACAATGGTCCTCGAACTGTTATAAAAGGTATGTGCGGTTGCACATGTTGTGAAGCCAATGTCATGCACTCACGCTTCTTGTCTTCTGTTTGGTTTACAGTTTCGCAAGCATGCTATGCGGGGTGGACTGTGCAGTCGACCCGACACCTGGGGACCAGCGGTCAAAGATCACTGACTGAGGAGAGAGTGGTGTGGGTCGTGGGCCACTCATACGTGAGGCGTGCCGGGGACGTATTCAAAGCAGGTGACATGATTCACGCGGCTGGGGAATACGGGTGCAGGGTGACCTTCCACGGAAGGGGCGGGCTCTGTATTGACCAATTTCAATGTTTCGTTGAGGGACTGTTAGAGCGGACAAGGTCACCGCCGTCTGTAATCATAGTACACCTGGGAGGCAATGATTTGGTGGCACTCGGTCGGCGAGTACTACTCGAGCGAATTCTATCCACTGTTAGCTGGTTGGCAAGAAGGGTTCCGGGGTGCACGATAGCATGGTCACACATGATTCCCAGGAAGGTGTGGCGGGGGGCACTCTCTGTATCAGCTTTGAATCATTCTGTAAAGAAAGTCAATAACAAGCTTGGTAGGTTGTTTCGCTTGGGACAGTTGCATTGTATTCCGCATGGATGTATTCGGGGGGATCACATGTATCTCGAAGATGGGGTCCATTTGTCCCGGGAGGGGAATGTCTTACTCATAGGAGACTTCATAGCATGGTTAAGGGGTTTGTAAAAGCATGACCTTTAGTAGGAATGTGGGGGGGCCGGATAGCCGGTCAACTATCCGGTATGTGGCGGTAAGGTCATGATCGGTGAGCAGTAATTTCAAGGTCCCTAGAGGGGGGGCGCCACCCATTATGGATGGGAGCGCCCGGGGGGAGGCGGCCATTGGCCCCTCACACGGGGAGGCGGCACCCACTAAGTATGGGGTCGCCTAAGGGAAGGCGGTCATAGGCCCCTCCCAGGGGAGGAGGCGGCTAGATGCCCCTCCTACGAATTTCCCGGGGCCAGGATATCCGCGACGGCGGATGTGAGAAACAGTGTGGGGTGGGAGGGGGGTCCACACTACCTTCTAGACACCTCACACGAGTCCTCGGACGACAATTAAGATGGCGTCGAGTTAAATAAGGGGCCCCCGCTAAGACAAGGGAAATTGGAAGTTGGCACAGAGGTACAGTCCTCTGTGCGCCCGCCCCTCACACGTGAGGGGGGAATTTTGGTAGTAGGGACCTGACACCGGTTACGAACTTGCCGTTGGCCCGTAATGTTAGGATGTACAATTTTTATTTAGAAAGTATGCATTTGCAGGATGCTTAGACTCGGCTAGGAGAACCTTTGTATTAGAGATTTGTTAAGGTTAGCCAATTAACGTGTCTACATCGTAATGTCATAAATGGAAAATTGTACATGATATGAAACTGTTATTTTAATGTTTTAATTTTGTTTCATATTTTAATAAATACGGCCGGGAGGGTAACTCCCTCCCGCCTTCCAAAAGTTCAGAACTGCGTCCGTCTTCCCATCCTTGGGGATTGTGTTGGGAGGGGGTGACAGGCATCCCGGCCATATGGAAAGGGGCAACCACTCGGTCCCCCCGAACGTATGGTAGGGGGCCCGGATCCCCCGGGAAACCATTTTGGGCGGGGGGCGTGTCTCGGCTGGTATGCCCGAAGCGGCGTAGCCGGGGCGCGCCTTTTTCCCACCCAAGAAGGGTTGTCCTAGACACCTACACCGTTGGCCACGCCCCATAGGCGTACCAGAGGAGGGTACACGCCCTCCCGAAGAGGAATAAAAGGAGCAACAATCCAAAGAAGCATCCTCTTGTTCCTGTGCTTGGAAGCTGCACCCTCTCGTTGCACGTGAGCCCTCGACGGAACAAGGAGCAATTTTTGACCCACCCACCAGCCCCTTATGGCAACATTAGTAACACAATAAAATTGGTTTGCTTTAATAATATCTTTTCTTCCTGGTTTAGTGGTTAATAAAGATGTCAATGTTTGTACTGCAATAAAATGATTTGCTGCATAACATTTTCTTCCCCAGTGAAGCGGAACATCACAGTCTAATTAAAAGATGTGTTGAATGTTTAGTTAGGAGGATAAATATTGCAACGTAAAGTTTATATTCTTTCTTCAATAGATATATAAAACGTCGTATTTATTTTTGGTCGGGCGGTAAGGTCATGATCGGTGAGCAGTAATTTCAAGGTCCCTAGAGGGGGGGCGCCACCCATTATGGATGGGAGCGCCCGGGGGGAGGCGGCCATTGGCCCCTCACAAGGGGAGGCGGCACCCACTAAGTATGGGGTCGCCTAAGGGAAGGCGGTCATAGGCCCCTCCCAGGGGAGGAGGCGGCTAGATGCCCCTCCTACGAATTTCCCGGGGCCAGGATATCCGCAACGGCGGATGTGAGAAACAGTGTGGGGTGGGAGGGGGGTCCACGCTACCTTCTAGACACCTCACACGAGTCCTTGGACGACCATTAAGATGGCGTTGAGTTAAATAAGGGGCCCCCGCTAAGACAAGGGAAATTGGAAGTTGGCACAAAGGTACAGTCCTCTGTGCGCCCGCCTCTCACACGTGAGGGGGGAATTTTGGCAGTAGGGACCTGACACCGGTTATGACCTTGCCGTTGGCCCGTAATGTTAGGATGTACAATTTTTATTTAGAAAGTATGCATTTGCAGGATGCTTAGACTCGGCTAGGAGAACCTTTGTATTAGAGATTTGTTAAGGTTAGCCAATAAACGTGTCTGCATCGTAATGTCATAAATGGAAAATTGTACATGATATGAAACTGTTATTTTAATGTTTTAATTTTGTTTCATATTTTAATAAATACAGCCGGGAGGGTAACTCCCTCCCGCCTTCCAAAAGTTCAGAACTGCGTCCGTCTTCCCATCCTTGGGGATTGTGTTGGGAGGGGGTGACAGGCATCCCGGCCATACAACGGGATGAGCCAGATTTGTGCAATGACTTAAAACAAAAGTACAACCTCTTAAAAAGGATACGTTTGTAGTCAGAAGCAAATGAAGCATGGACATATGTCAGGAAATTAATTTTGGTATGAGAAGTTTAGGCAGAAGCTGTGCTGCAGCCTTCTGGACAAGTCCATCTGCTGGATTGGTTAACTCTCAAGATCTAAATATAGTATATTTGTATAATCCAATCAGGGTCCTTTCAGAGCCTTCAAAACGAGGGAATTAGCATTCACCAGTTAGCATGGACGAATCTTACAAAAGGTCTTTAGGTGATAAAAACACGAGAGACCTTGGACACCTGAGTTCTGATGAAAAGTTCTTCATCTAATACCATCCCCAGATTTATTGCATTCTGCAGATGCACTCGAAAAGAACCTAAAGAATGTCAGTTGTTACTCAGTAGGAATTTGCATTGCGATTTTGTACCTCATTATTATCAGACGCCTGTACATCGTGATGCAATGTGCTTCTATGTAAAATACCACTACAATGTGTGCCATAATATTTCAATACTTTTCTAACTTCACATATGTAAAACAAAAGTAATATAATGCATTTTAAATTAATTCGTTAATATTATAAGACATGTTCTTTCTTTGAAAAGATGTGCTTCAGATACTCCCCCTGTACTATTCTTTGCCCTGAATTGTATTCCGCCCATTTCCTGCTAGATTGTGTGCCCTTTTACTTTATTTTACTAGATTTCTGCAAGTGTCTCCTCTGCTGTACTGTACCCTTCTCTCCCCTTCCCGCCACTGCGTCCCCTGCGGCCCTGCCCCCGCTCGCCCATTCGTCCTACTCCCGCCTCCCAGCTACTCCTCCCTCCCACCTCCCCTTCTTATGGCGGCGGCTGGCGAGCCAAAGGCACTCCTAAGGCAAGCCAATCTGCGGCCGTACGCGCCTGGACCGCGTCCAGCGCCAGACTCCCTGGCCCGTGAACGCCACAATGACTGGCGCCACTACAACGCCATCACCTTCCTCTCGCTCTAAGCCGGACGATCACACTCCTGCTTCCTGACCACCCGAGGCACACCCAAGGGCCCTTCTCCTGCAGGAGCTGCAAACGGCCCACCAAGACAGGAAGCAACATCCTCAGATGCATACTTCTCAACACCCACTCCACCCGCAAGCACGCCATCGAGCTCTGAGACCTGCTCAACTCATGCTCTCCGGACGTCGCCTTCCTGACGGAGACCTGGATGAACCCCTCCTCGGCACCCGATATCGCCATACCCATCAAAGGCGGCTACAAGATCACTCGTAGGGACCGCACCAACGGAATATGAGGAGGAATCGCCATCATCCACAAGAACACCATCAGGGTCTCGACCCAGCACCGACGACACCCTCAACACCGCCGAACTGTCGGGATCTCGCCCAACGCGCCTGCCCAACTGACTACATTATCCGACTATCCCGGGCGCGGGACTACATAACCCAGAATTCCCGGCGGGGATTCTGGGATATCTTTGGGACAACCAGGAAGTCCGGTGTCAGTGATTCTTCCTGGGTTCAGAGGCGGCGGCTGCTCCTCGGCTCGGCGCTATTCCAGAGGCTGCTAGTGTTCCTGTTTGACCGGTATTTTCGGAAGCCGTATGTTCTGTTCCTTTGCTAGCACGCTGGCTAGCGTGCTATGTGCTGTTTTGACATTGTATTGATATCCGATTTAGAAATCAAAGAGACGGTTGTTGTTTGGATTTTTGCCTCGCGGCTGCGAGGGACATTTGCGATTTTGAGCGCTTCGTTCTAATGATTAAGGCTTAACGGAGTGCGAGTGTTTTGGTGTAACAAAGAACCTTCAAGTGGCGGAGTGCAGGGGGGGATTGTAGGACCTCTGCACTGCCGTCACGAACCCATGGTCAAGGGTTCATTTATAGTTTAATTTGTGGTAAAGCAAATACCAAAGCGGAGTGTGGTAGTGAAGAAACTACGCACTGCCGTGTTTGGTTTCACATCGAGGGTACAGTTAACCCTGAACATATAACTTGTGGAATAAATACCAAAGCGGAGTGTGGTAGTAAAGTAACTACACACTGCCGTGTTTGGGTATTCTTGAGAGTGCAACAAAATAAGGGACAAACCAGTGACCTTTCAAAACAAATAACAGTGTGAATTATCGTTTATCATTTAAGCACAGGAAGTGCCCTTTCATTGTATTTTGGAACCAATTACAAACTCCTTTGTTAACTCAGTCGGGAAGAAAGACGGGAGATACAGCAAAAGGGTGGTGTAGAGTCAATCGTTTTCAGGTGAATACATGAGGGTATGGTGTTAGTAAGAACTAATGAGAGTAGGATTAAGTAACGTATTAACCTATGTATTTTTGTCTTCCAGTTTCTTTATCCCTGCTGCCCCTTCCTTCTTCTCTTTATTCTTTCTGGGTTTTTTCCCCTTTTGGGGTTTTTTCCCTCGCCGTATCGTCTGAGCACCCTGTGTTTATACTTCAGGGTGTTCGGTCGGTCCGGAGGTGGAGCATTGTTGCTGCACGTGGATCCTGCGGAGTGCAAAACCTTACACGAACACCTGCACTTCTAGATCCACACTGACCCCAACACCACCCTTAGAGGAACCCTCATCTACAGGCCCCGGCCTCAGTTCAGTGGCTCCATTGGCAATTTCATAAGCACGCATGCCCTCGCCTCCGCAAACTACATCCTTCTCGGAGACCTGAACTTCCACCTCGAGAACAACGACAGCAACTGCACCACCCTGATCGACAACCTCAGCAATCTCAGACTCAGACAGCTTGTTACAACGCCCACCCACTCCACCAGGCACAGGCTCGAACCAATTTTCTCCGCAAGCACCCACGTCACCCTCCACCACAACACTGAACTCCACTGGACCAACCATCGCTGCATACAGTTCTCCTTCCAGAAACCCACCAAGCACCACTGCACTCAACTGACCCACCGCCGCAGCTGGAGCAAAGTCACCGAAGACCAGCTAAACACCGCCCTCGCCCGAAGCCCACCTTCCGACCCCACCGGCACCGACACTGCCGCCCGCAACCTCAGACAATTGATCGACGACTGCACCAACATTTTTGCTCGATCAAAAAACCCTCCAACAGTTGCAGCAACAGGAAAGACAGCTGGTTCACTGCCAACCCCCAGGCCTCCAAGCAGACCTGCCGAAAGCTCGAGAAGAAATGGCACCACAAACAAACACGGAACAGCTACGCAGCTCACAAGAACGCCATCCGCAGGCACCATCACCTCATCCGAATCGCCAAAAGGACCTCCTTCAAAGACCGCCTCAACAACAATGCACACAACAGCAAAGAGCTCTTCAACATCGTGAAGGAACTAGCCAACCCCAGCGCCAACACCAATCGACATCCCCCATCGCAAGACCTGTGCGACACCCTAGCCACCTTCTTCCATCGCAAGATCACAGACATCCACAACAGTTTCAACTACCAGACCACCCAACAGCCACAGACACCTCAGGCCCACCGCCCACCGTCCGCACCAACCTAGTGCTCGCCTGCACCGATGTAATCGACAATGGCACCACCAAAATCATGATCACCATCCACTCCGGCTTTCCATCAGACCAATGCCTGCATCACATCTTCAACAAAGCTAGCGCAACCATCGCACCCCATTTCCGCAAGATCATCAACATCTCCTTCGATACCACAACCTTCCTGGAGAGCTGGAAGCATGCCGAGATCAACGCCTTACTAAAAAAAAAAGGCGGACCCCAAGGACCTCAAGAATTTCCGGCCCATCTCCCTACTCCCGTTCCCAGCGAAGGTCATCGAAAAGAGCATCAACAGACAACCAACCCTCTACCTTGCGGAGAACGACATCCTGGACCAGTCCGAGTCCGGGTTCCGCAGCGACCACAGTACCCAAATTGACCTCACTGCTGCCACCGACGACATCTGGGCCCTGCTGGACAATGGAGAAACTGCAGCCATCATCCTCCTGGACCTCTCAGCATCCTTCAACACCGTCTACCACCACACTCTATGCACATGCCTCCACAATGCAGGGATCCAAGACAAGGCCCTGGAATGGACCACCTCCTTTCTCTCCGGCAGAACCCAGAGTGTCCTCCTCCTGCCATTCCGATCCAAAGCCTACAAGATCATCTGCTGCGTACCCCAAGTATCATCCCTCAGCCTGACACTGTTCAACATAAACACAGCACCGCTCGCCCACATAGCCCGATCACATGACCTCAAAAATATCTCCTATGCTGACGACACCCAGCTGATCCTCTCCCTCACCTAGGACCGCTCCACTGCCAAAACCAATTTCCACAAAGGAATGAGGGCCGTTGCCGAATGAATGAAGGACAGCCAACTGCAACTGAAATCAGACAAGATGGAGGTCCTCATCCTCGGCTCCAGCCCTCCGCCTGGGACGACTCCTGGTGGTCGACCACTCTGGGAGCAGCACCGACCCCCACGGACCACGCACGCAACCTGGAGTTCATCCTCAACTCAGCACTCTCCACACCAAGCAAGTCAACGCCGTCTCATCCTCCTGCTTCAACACCCTTCGCATGCTCCGCAAGATCTACAGATGGATTCCCACCGAAACCAGACGGACGGTCACCCTGGCCCTCATCAGAAGCAGGTTGGACTAAGGCAACAACCTCTCTGCAGAAGCCTCAGGCAAACTACTTAAACGACTGCAACAAACACAGAATGCCTCTGCACACCTCATCCTCGACTTCCCTTGCCGCAGTCACAGCACACCCCACCGGAGAGTCCTGAACTGGCTCCCCATCAACAAGAGGATCACTTTCAAGCTCCTTACCCACTCTCACAAGGCACTCGACAACACTGGACCCAAATACCGCAACAGACGACTCACCTTCTACACACCGAACCGCCAGCTCCGCTCCGCCGACCTCACCCTTGCCACCATCCCCCGCAGCCAAAGAACAACCACCGGCGGCAGATCGTTCTCCCACCTCAAGGCCAAGACATGGAACACCCTCCCCATCCACCTGAGGCAGACCCAGGACCTGCTAACCTTCAGGAGACTTCTCAAGATCTGGCTGTCTGAGCATTAGCAGCACCCCCCCAGCACCTTGAGACCCTCACGGTGAGTGGTGCGCTTTACAAATAAGTGATTGATTGATAGCCACTCCAGAGTAATCAACTACATGAATCCACAATCCAATGTGATAACCATCCGAAAACCACAACATTAAAAGCTATCATATCAGTTAAAAGTTAAAAACCTGCTCCAGAATATCACACAAACACCCAAATGTTAACATAAGGCATGTTTTACTAGAAATTTTCAATAGGCTAAATTCTGTTCTTTTTTGTTTTAAGAAAAAGTCCCATCCATTACCATGTAATCCAAAAAATAAACCCTGCAAAAACTTGTAAAGCGTATACAATTAAATCACTATTTGAAAAAGGCTCCACTACAAATGGAGAAAAATTATGAAAGAGGAGATATTAAGTCAGGTTGAAAATGTAAAGCCTCCCTACAAACTAATCCAAAGTGCTATGAAAACAAATCGAAAGAAGCTATAACTATGGTTTAAAAAAACCCACATGCAAGCACAAAGATGAATTAAATGCCACATAAAATAAACAGCATAGTAGAACACTAACTTTAAAAAAAACTTATACTCTACCACTTCTCTTTATTTTTTTTAAAGAAAAGCACCCTAAAATAGAAAAAGATATTCTATCTACTGGCATGAACTCCATTAACATGCACATGGAGAAAGAAAAATGAAACCATAATAAAAAAAACTCTCTTACCCTTGAGTAAAGGTACCCCTAACAACTAGTAACAGTAACAAAAATTAAGCGTATTAACCATCTGGCACAGGCTCAACCCTCAATGCTCTGTCGACTGATGAAGCAACAGTAGCAAAATGTCAAAAGCATTAGTGACAGTAAAAACAATAGAGGATTATTTCTTCAATATACTAAAATATGTGTGAAAAATAAATGGTATCAAAAGCTTAAAAATAAGCACAAAATCTCAACAATATTTTTGCAGCTTTTCTGCTATTGGGTATATTAATATATACCGAAAAAATATGAATGTATTTTAAATGTAAAATTTATTTTGCACTATATTTAAAATCATTTAAAGATAGTTTTTTTTTAAATGTGCAATAAGATTTCTTTAATGTTGTATTTGTAATGTGTAAGCTAAAACAGTACCTTATATAAAAAAGTAACATTATTTAGAAAAAAAAGAAAATACATTCTCTTTGAACTAAAGAATATCCATACCCATTCAATTAAACATAAATATCTCCCCAAAACTCCAAATTTTAAAGACCCAAACAATTTGCAAATTAACTTCTCCCCTGAATTAGTTTTAGTAACATAATAATCAACCCTGTCAGTGGTCCTATAACCCTTGCATCCCATCCCTTAAACTAAACACAATACACACAAAAAACAAATTAAACACCAGCATCCCAAATATGTAATATTTAGGTGAATCATAATCACCCAAAACTCAAACAAATAATTAATCACAATACTTTAAAAATAAACCTCTCTTATTAATTGGCTACACAAAAAATAAAACACTCCCTACCGAAGGCACTATAACCCTTGCATCCTATCCCTAAAACTAAACAAAAAATAAATGGTCAATCAATGCCAACCTCTCAAAAAATAAACAGCACACCTTAAATCTAAAAATATTAAACAACCCCAAATATATTTAACCCCCATACATTAAGTAAAGTATACTACAAACAAAACAACTTTCCAAAGAGGACTGATATACACTTTTCATCCTTTCCCTAACTCCCTAACCTCAAACCCATTGTTAACATACCCTCAATACCCCTAAACCCAACTCATCCTTTAACACTAACCACTCCTTAGTAGTCCTAAACCCTGCTCATTTAAAGAATTCTAAATGTTACGTTACTACACTAAAACCAACCCTTTCCCTGAAACCTAAAAAATCCTTAGTATACCTAAACCTAAGCCATCCCTGAAACCTTTAGATGCCTTACTTCCCCTAAAACCACCACTATCCTAAGTGCCTAAAAAACCCTTTACACCCCTAATTCAAAACCATCTCTGAGCCCTAAAATGTCTTACAAATAAAAGCCTAAACTCAACCCGATTCCTAACCCAAAAAAGCTTATTTACCTAATATTTACCTAAACTAACCTTCACAATCCAACAACTCATGATGCTCAAGAAGATCTTCAAATGGCTTACAATCAACACTCTGAGAACCATTGCCCAATCACTCATCACCAGCAAGGTGGACTATGGCAATACACTCCATGTTGGAATTAACACTCAACTGGAAAGAAGACTCCAAAAAATATAACACTCTGCAGGCAGGCTCAACCTTAATCTCCCACCCCACACTCATAGCATTCTGCACCTCAAAAAGTTCTACTGGCTCCCATTTCACAAACAAGCTCTTCAAATTCCTCAAGCACACATACAAAGACATACATACCATTGGCCCCACTGACCTCAGCAACAGCATAAATGTCCAAAAACCTACCAAACACCTCGGCTCAACTGGACTCCTTTTCATACAACCCCCGCATATGCAGAATCAGATCCAGCATCTTGCCTCCGCCTACCTCACTCCTTAACCCGGGAATGACCTACCCCTGCTCATTAGAGCCTCTTCCTTAGTCCTTGAACTCCACAAGAAACTGAAGACCTGGCTCCTCGCCTAGCCCAAGCCACAGCTTGGCTCATGCAGTTCCTGCTTCCGTACCCATTACCAAAAGATACATAACATAACATAACATAACATAAAGGTATCTCAATGTAATGAGTGTGAGGTAATAGTATCACACCATACCTAAGCAGCATGACCACCTTCCTGAGGATCACATACTCAGAGACCTGCCATCACCTGGGTTTTGTCTCATTTCAGCCTCACCCAATACTTTGCAATCCAATCAACCACAACACTCTTTCCATAATGTACATTTTCACATGGCACCTGTTAGAACTGGGGGTCTCTAGCTGGTAGAGGTAGGTACCACTGTCCAAATAGGGACCCTTGCTTCTAGTCAGGGCAAAGAGATAACCCTCTCAGATAACCCCTGCTCACCCTCTAGGTAGCTTGGCCTGAGCAGTCTAGGCTAACCAGAGGCAATGCGTTAAGTATTTGTACCAACACTCACAGTAACACAGTGAAAACACCACAAACTGATTCCACTACAGTTTAGGAAAATATAGATATTTATTCTAAACTACACAAGACCAAAACGACAAAAATCCAACATACACAGTTCAAGAATATGGTTTCAAAAGAGTTCTTAAGGTTGTAATCAAAGTAATTTAAGTTGCGATAAAATAATCCACAGATGCGTGAAAAGTTCACAGTTGCGTCACGTTTACTCACAGTACCTTTTAGTTGCAACAAAGTTCCAAAAGCAGAAGCTGGTGCGGTGGAAAACAAGCGATGCGTTGCTCCTGAGACCCTGGGGAGGCGATGCGACAACCCCGCTGCAGCAGCGGGCGTGTTGAGACGAATCCGGTCTGTATGGGGAGGAAGGCCACTGGACTGGGGGAAGATCGTTCAGAGTGGCTGCTGCCAAGCTGTGGAACAGTCTGCCTGTCGATATTCGTCAAATCCCTCACCTCCTTCCTTTCAGGAAACGAATTAAAACCTGGCTCTTTCCTCCATCCCTTTAAACCCCTAACCATAGTTCAACCCCCGTCTAAGAACCTCTAGGAGTAGCCAACAGCGCCAGGATACCTGCCAGGTGACAGTCGCGCTTTATAAATGTTTTAAATAAATAAATAAATAAGTATGGATTCCGGTGCGTAGGTTCCGTAGGAAGTTTGTTCTCGCAAAGGCACAATGCGACGATCTCGTGGGTGCTGCGAGGATCTCCGGGGCGACGATGCGCGGTCAGGCGGTGATCCTCTCTCTCGCAGCTCCTCGATGCGATGTTTCTGCGACAATGCTCGCAGCGACGTGATGCGGTCCGCAAGCAAGCGGTGCGGCGATCTCACCCAGCGACAACAGGCTCTGCAACGACACTCACAGCGATGTTCGGCTTTCCCGCACCGGTCTGGTGCGTCCCGCAAACGAAGGATGCGACGGCTCTGGCAGCGGCGTCAGGCGCTGTGACGATCTCGACCTTCGTAGCGGCAGGAAACTTCTCGCACTGTCGGGGATGCACTCCGCAAGCGAGCGATGCAACACTTTTCAATTACAAAAGTCTCTCAAGCTTAGTTTCAAGCTTCCCAGCACAGGTACAACTTCCAGAGGCCCCACAACTGGATCAAGCACTCTAGGAAGGACAGAACTCTCTGAGCAGAGTTCAGGGAAGTTGGGGTGAAGTCCTTTTGTTCCTGGGACTTCAGAACAGGGAGCCAGCTCTTCTCAGGCCCTTGGAGATTCCTTCAAGACAGGGGACACAGCACACAGCAAAGTCCTTCCCCTCTCCTTGGCAGCAAAGCAACAGGTCAGTCCAGCAGAGCAACAGCAGGACAGTCTTCCTTCTTCAGTTTCAGCTTCCTCCTTGGCAGAGGTTCCTTCTTGATTCCAGGATGATCTAATTTTCTGTTGTCAGGGGTCCTGTACTTATACCCCTAAAGTCTTTGTTCTCTCTGTTCATGTGGGCCCTGAGCCCGGTCTGAACCAGTTCTGGGTGGATCCTGAGCACTTTGTTTTGCTGGCTGCATCTTTCCTTTCAGAGTGAGGGGCAGGGTCCTCAGCCGCCCAGCAGGAGGTGGAGCCAGCATTGTGGCAGGCAGGCACAGCCCTATTCAGCCCAGGTGCTAACTCCTCCCACCACTCAGGTTGCAATGGCATTCATTCAGCCTAGTGCTGACTCATCCAGCCTCTGGGGGAATTCCCCATCCCCTGTCACTCACAAACCAGACAGTCAATACACAAACAGGCCCAGGCACACAGAAGGGTCAGACAAGAGAACAGCAACTTTCTAAAAGTGCTATTCTCAAACACAGGATTTAAAAAACACCTTTCCTAAAAGATGTATTATTAAATTCTGAGTTCAGGGATACTAGATACTTATGTCCTATCGTGTTCCTATGGGAAGAAATGCTGTTAACCACTGTAGCCAGCATCCCCTATGTTAACCTATGGAACAAGATAGCCTTACAATAGTGAAAAACGAAAATGGCTGTAATTCACTACCAGAGCATGTCACCTGCACTAGTACATGCTCTACCTTTCACATACACTGCACCCTGCCCAGGGGGGTACCTTGGGACTTCCATAGGGGTGACTGATGTGCACGAAAAGGGAAGGGTTAGGCCTGGTCAGTGGGGACACTGACCAGGAGGACATGGCAGTTCTAAACTGCCCTTAGGCACTGCAGTGGCAGGCCTGAGACACCATTTTAGAGCTACTCCTGTGGGTGGCACAATCAGTGCTGCAGGCCCACTAGTAGCATTTGCCATCACCAGCCCTGGCACACCCAGTGCACTTTACTAGGGACTTCATGGTGATACAAATATGCCAAACATGTATATCCAATCATGATAATACTTTAAACAGAGAGCATATGCACTTTAGCACTGATCAGCAGTGGTAAAGTGCGCAGAGTCCTATTGCCAACAGCCACGGGTCAGGAAAAATAAGGGAGGAAGAAGCAAAAAGTTTGGGGATGACCCTGCAAGATGGGCCAGTTCCAACACAACCCCCTTGCAGCCTAAAGCCAGGGTAGACCAAACAATACCTCAATGGGATTCCCTGCTTAAGGCGATAGAACCCGGAACCTGGCCCAAACGGCAGGGCACTATTCCTATTCTACGCCTTCCTGAACCTAGTTGTATCACTCTATCCATACTCTCAGGGTCCACCATGCCAATCCATATGGAACCCTTCACCTCACCTGTGGACACCACCTGTGCAGCACCTAACCTTAATTTCCTCACAGGTGTGTCCCAACAGACCAACAGCAAGCCACAGTGACCACCAACTGTGATCAGGGATGAGACCCAGGTCTCATGCCTCTCATGGCTCTCAAACCCCTGTGGCATCAGAGGGTGGGGGCAGTAGCCCCAGGTGCTTGGCACCCTTTGTCCACTCTCTCTCTTGTCAGTTCAGGTCTGACACTCTGGCACTGACCCACCAGTCCCCGACCTGTATCCGTCCACCAAGACAACCAAGAACACAACTTTCCTACCACTTCAGGACCTCCCTCCAGCAACTGGTCTCCTAACCTAGGGTTTAACCCCTCAGGTTGCACCGGGGTCAGAGGCGAGTGCTCCCTCCCTCTGCACCCCCTTCTAGAGCGCTGCACCCTCCCTACTAGAGGGGTACCCCTAGGAGCCATATTGGTCAGGACACTGGTTACAGATGTCCTCCCTTTCAGGTCAGACAGATCCTGAACCTGATCTCCCAACCCAGGGACCAAAACCTGCGGTTGTGCATTCACCTGGCACGCCAGGACTTCTGGGGACTCACATAGTACCCCCTTGAGGGTGACACACAACTCATGCGTCCTGTGACAGTCTGCCTGGCGCAGATCTCCCGACCCCTGTCCACCTGACAGTGCGGGAAGATCCCCCAGGACAGAAGTGGTGTCACCATGGTCACTCCTGGGAGACTCAACCCTTCTGACTGGTCCCTGACCCACTGGTTCTCCCACTGGGGACTCTTTCCACCTCTCACCCCTCAGTCTGGACTTCTGTGCCCTCCCAAATGGAGCGGCACTGCCAAATACCAGAACTGATGGAGGCCTGGTTACAGGCACTCCCCGTTCAACAGACACTGGGAGATCCTCCTCAAATGGCCTACAAGTACAGTCTAGGTCCCCAACCTGGTGTTCCCTTAAGGAACCCTCCAGGCCCTGAGACTGGGTTTCGGGCACCGTGAGACACACCGTCCCAGACTCATTCCTTCTCCACTGAGACCGGACATGAGCTCCTACACCCCTCCCACTACACTGGGACCTAACCGGGCTACACTGAACCTCTTCCACCTCACAGGTCTTGAAGATATCTAATGATTCAGAAAAGGGGATGGTGATGAACAGAGTGTCTGAATTAAGCAGACCACTCTTACCCAGTCCAAAGATCAGAGCTTGATCCATCACCGTTTTTTAGCTCACTGCACCATCCCAGCTCAGAACTTGGCTATATGCAAATTAGTCTGACCCTGGCCCAGTGCATCATGGGAACAGGGCAGACCAAACTACCAAGCCAATTCTTATACTGGGAAGGAAACAAGCTACCGGGGACCGGTTTTTGGCATTTCAGCCATCTTCGGCCCAACTTGCTTGAATCCTGATGGTGCAATGAGCTAGGGACTCACATCTGAGTATACCTTTCCACGCTTATGGTGGACAAAAATGATTCAGAAAAGGGGGTGGTGATGAACAGAGTGTCTGAATTAAGCAGATCACTCTTACCCAGTCCAAAGATCAGAGCTTGATCCATCACCGTTTTTTAGCTCACTGCACCATCCCAGCTCAGAACTTGGCTATATGCAAATGAGTCTGACCCTGGCCCAGTGCATCATGGGAACAGGGCAGACCAAACTACGAAGCCAATTCTTATACTGGGAAGGAAACAAGCTACCGGGGACCGGTTTCTGGCATTTCAGCCGTCTTGCTTGAATCCTGAAGGTGCAATGAGCTAGGGACTCACATCTGAGTATACCCTTCCACGCTTATGGTGGACAAAAATGAGTCAGAAAAGGGGGTGGTGATGAACAGAGTGTCTGAATTAAGCAGACCACTCTTACCCAGTCCAAAGATCAGAGCTTGATCCATCACCGTATTTTAGCTCACTGCACCATCCCAGCTCAGAACTTGGCTATATGCAAATTAGTCTGACCCTGGCCCAGTGCATCATGGGAACAGGGCAGACCAAACTACCAAGCCAATTCTTATACTGGGAAGGAAACAAGCTACCGGGGACCGGTTTCTGGCATTTCAGCCGTCTTCGGCCCGTCTTGCTTGAATCCTGATGGTGCAATGAGCTAGGGACTCACATCTGAGTATACCCTTCCACGCTTATGGTGGACAAAAATGATTCAGAAAAGGGGGTGGTGATGAACAGAGTGTCTGAATTAAGCAGACCACTCTTACCCAGTCCAAAGATCAGAGCTTCATCCATCACCCTTTTTTAGCTCACTGCACCATCCCAGCTCAGAACTTGGCTATATGCAAATTAGTCTGACCCTGGACCAGTGCATCATGGGAACAGGGCAGACCAAACTACCAAGCCAATTCTTCTACTGGGAAGGAAACAAGCTACCGGGGACCGGTTTCTGGCATTTCAGCCGTCTTCGGCCCGGCTTGCTTGAATCCTGATGGTGCAATGAGCTAGGGACTCACATCTGAGTATACCCTTCCACGCTTATGGTGGACAAAAATGATTCAGAAAAGTGGGTGGTGATGAACAGAGTGTCTGAATTAAGCAGACCACTCTTACCGAGTCCAAAGATCAGAGCTTGATCCATCACTGTTTTTTAGCTCACTGCACCATCCCAGCTCAGAACTTGGCTATATGCAAATTAGTCTGACCCTGGCCCAGTGCATCATGGGAACAGGGCAGACCCAACTACTAAGCCAATTCTTATACTGGGAAGGAAACAAGCTACCGGGGACCGGTTTCTGGCATTTCAGCCGTCTTCGGCCAGGCTTGCTTGAATCCTGATGGTGCAATGAGCTAGGGACTCACATCTGAGTATACCCTTCCACGCTTATGGTGGACAAAAATGATTCAGAAAAGGGGGTGGTGATGAACAGAGTGTCTGAATTAAGCAGACCACTCTTACCCAGTCCAAAGATCAGAGCTTGATCCATCACCGTTTTTTAGCTCACTGCACCATCCCAGCTCAGAACTTGGCTATATGCAAATTAGTCTGACCCTGGCCCAGTGCATCATGGGAACAGGGCAGACCAAACTACCAAGCCAATTCTTATACTGGGAAGGAAACAAGCTACCGGGGACCGGTTTCTGGCATTTCAGCCGTCTTCGGCCCGGCTTGCTTGAATCCTGATGGTGCAATGAGCTAGGGACTTACATCTGAGTATACCCTTCCACGCTTATGGTGGACAAAAATGATTCAGAAAAGGGGGTGGTGATGAACAGAGTGTCTGAATTAAGCAGACCACTCTTACCCAGTCCAAAGATCAGAGCTTGATCCATCACCGTTTTTTAGCTCACTGCACCATCCCAGCTCAGAACTTGGCTATATGCAAATTATTCTGACCCTTGTCAGTGCATCATGGGAACAGGGCAGACCAAACTACCAAGCCAATTCTTATACTGGGAAGGAAACAAGCTACCGGGGACCGGTTTCTGGCATTTCAGCCGTCTTCGGCCCGGCTTGCTTGAATCCTGATGGTGCAATGAGCTAGGGACTCACATCTGAGTATACCCTTCCACGCTTATGGTGGACAAAAATGATTCAGAAAAGGGGGTGGTGATGAACAGAGTGTCTGAATTAAGCAGACCACTCTTACCCAGTCCAAAGATCAGAGCTTCATCCATCACCCTTTTTTAGCTCACTGCACCATCCCAGCTCAGAACTTGGCTATATGCAAATTAGTCTGACCCTGGACCAGTGCATCATGGGAACAGGGCAGACCAAACTACCAAGCCAATTCTTCTACTGGGAAGGAAACAAGCTACCGGGGACCGGTTTCTGGCATTTCAGCCGTCTTCGGCCCGGCTTGCTTGAATCCTGATGGTGCAATGAGCTAGGGACTCACATCTGAGTATACCCTTCCACGCTTATGGTGGACAAAAATGATTCAGAAAAGTGGGTGGTGATGAACAGAGTGTCTGAATTAAGCAGACCACTCTTACCCAGTCCAAAGATCAGAGCTTGATCCATCACTGTTTTTTAGCTCACTGCATCATCCCAGCTCAGAACTTGGCTATATGCAAATTAGTCTGACCCTGGCCCAGTGCATCATGGGAACAGGGCAGACCCAACTACTAAGCCAATTCTTATACTGGGAAGGAAACAAGCTACCGGGGACCGGTTTCTGGCATTTCAGCCGTCTTCGGCCCGGCTTGCTTGAATCCTGATGGTGCAATGAGCTAGGGACTCACATCTGAGTATACCCTTCCACGCTTATGGTGGACAAAAATGATTCAGAAAAGGGGGTGGTGATGAACAGAGTGTCTGAATTAAGCAGACCACTCTTACCCAGTCCAAAGATCAGAGCTTGATCCATCACCGTTTTTTAGCTCACTGCACCATCCCAGCTCAGAACTTGGCAATATGCAAATTAGTCTGACCCTGGCCCAGTGCATCATGGGAACAGGGCAGACCAAACTACCAAGCCAATTCTTATACTGGGAAGGAAACAAGCTACCGGGGACCGGTTTCTGGCATTTCAGCCGTCTTCGGCCCGGCTTGCTTGAATCCTGATGGTGCAATGAGCTAGGGACTCACATCTGAGTATACCCTTCCACGCTTATGGTGGACACAACTGATTCAGAAAAGGGGGTGGTGATGAACAGAGTGTCTGAATTAAGCAGACCACTCTTACCCAGTCCAAAGATCAGAGCTTGATCCATCACCGTTTTTTAGCTCACTGCACCATCCCAGCTCAGAACTTGGCTATATGCAAATTAGTCTGACCCTGGCCCAGTGCATCATGGGAACAGGGCAGACCAAACTATCAAGCCAATTCTTATACTGAGAAGGAAACAAGCTACCGGGGACCGGTTTCTGGCATTTCAGCCGTCTTCGGCCCGGCTTGCTTGAATCCTGATGGTGCAATGAGCTAGGGACTCACATCTGAGTATACCCTTCCACGCTTATGGTGGACAAAAATGATTCAGAAAAGGGGGTGGTGATGAACAGAGTGTCTGAATTAAGCAGACCACTCTTACCCAGTCCAAAGATCAGAGCTTGATCCATCACTGTTTTTTAGCTCACTGCACCATCCCAGCTCAGAACTTGGCTATATGCAAATTAGTCTGACCCTGGCCCAGTGAATCATGGGAACAGGGCAGACCAAACTACCAAGCCAATTCTTATACTGGTAAGGAAACAAGCTACCGGGGACCGGTTTCTGGCATTTCAGCCGTCTTCGGCCAGGCTTGCTTGAATCCTGATGGTGCAATGAGCTAGGGACTCACATCTGAGTATACCCTTCCACGCTTATGGTGGACAAAAATGATTCAGAAAAGGGGGTGGTGATGAACAGAGTGTCTGAATTAAGCAGACCATTCTTACCCAGTCCAAAGATCAGAGCTTGATCCATCACCGTTTTTTAGCTCACTGCACCATCCCAGCTCAGAACTTGGCAATATGCAAATTAGTCTGACCCTGGCCCAGTGCATCATGGGAACAGGGCAGACCAAACTACCAAGCCAATTCTTATACTGGGAAGGAAACAAGCTACCGGGGACCGGTTTCTGGCATTTCAGCCGTCTTCGGCCCGGCTTGCTTGAATCCTGATGGTGCAATGAGCTAGGGACTTACATCTGAGTATAGCCTTCCACGCTTATGGTGGACAAAAATGATTCAGAAAAGGGGGTGGTGATGAACAGAGTGTCTGAATTAAGCAGACCACTCTTACCCAGTCCAAAGATCAGAGCTTGATCCATCACCGTTTTTTAGCTCACTGCACCATCCCAGCTCAGAACTTGGCTATATGCAAATTAGTCTGACCCTGGCCCAGTGCATCATGGGAACAGGGCAGACCAAACTACCAAGCCAATTCTTATACTGGGAAGGAAACAAGCTACCGGGGACCGGTTTCTGGCATTTCAGCCGTCTCCGGCCCGGCTTGCTTGAATCCTGATGGTGCAATGAGCTAGGGACTCACATCTGAGTATACCCTTCCACGCTTATGGTGGACAAAAATGATTCAGAAAAGGGGGTGGTGATGAACAGAGTGTCTGAATTAAGCAGACCACTCTTACCCAGTCCAAAGATCAGAGCTTGATCCATCACCGTTTTTTAGCTCACTGCACCATCCCAGCTCAGAACTTGGCAATATGCAAATTAGTCTGACCCTGGCCCAGTGCATCATGGGAACAGGGCAGACCAAACTACCAAGCCAATTCTTATACTGGGAAGGAAACAAGCTACCGGGGACCGGTTTCTGGCATTTCAGCCGTCTTCGGCCCGGCTTGCTTGAATCCTGATGGTGCAATGAGCTAGGGACTCACATCTGAGTATACCCTTCCACGCTTATGGTGGACACAACTGATTCAGAAAAGGGGGTGGTGATGAACAGAGTGTCTGAATTAAGCAGACCACTCTTACCCAGTCCAAAGATCAGAGCTTGATCCATCACCGTTTTTTAGCTCACTGCACCATCCCAGCTCAGAACTTGGCTATATGCAAATTAGTCTGACCCTGGCCCAGTGCATCATGGGAACAGGGCAGACCAAACTATCAAGCCAATTCTTATACTGAGAAGGAAACAAGCTACCGGGGACCGGTTTCTGGCATTTCAGCCGTCTTCGGCCCGGCTTGCTTGAATCCTGATGGTGCAATGAGCTAGGGACTCACATCTGAGTATACCCTTCCACGCTTATGGTGGACAAAAATGATTCAGAAAAGGGGGTGGTGATGAACAGAGTGTCTGAATTAAGCAGACCACTCTTACCCAGTCCAAAGATCAGAGCTTGATCCATCACTGTTTTTTAGCTCACTGCACCATCCCAGCTCAGAACTTGGCTATATGCAAATTAGTCTGACCCTGGCCCAGTGAATCATGGGAACAGGGCAGACCAAACTACCAAGCCAATTCTTATACTGGTAAGGAAACAAGCTACCGGGGACCGGTTTCTGGCATTTCAGCCGTCTTCGGCCAGGCTTGCTTGAATCCTGATGGTGCAATGAGCTAGGGACTCACATCTGAGTATACCCTTCCACGCTTATGGTGGACAAAAATGATTCAGAAAAGGGGGTGGTGATGAACAGAGTGTCTGAATTAAGCAGACCATTCTTACCCAGTCCAAAGATCAGAGCTTGATCCATCACCGTTTTTTAGCTCACTGCACCATCCCAGCTCAGAACTTGGCAATATGCAAATTAGTCTGACCCTGGCCCAGTGCATCATGGGAACAGGGCAGACCAAACTACCAAGCCAATTCTTATACTGGGAAGGAAACAAGCTACCGGGGACCGGTTTCTGGCATTTCAGCCGTCTTCGGCCCGGCTTGCTTGAATCCTGATGGTGCAATGAGCTAGGGACTTACATCTGAGTATAGCCTTCCACGCTTATGGTGGACAAAAATGATTCAGAAAAGGGGGTGGTGATGAACAGAGTGTCTGAATTAAGCAGACCACTCTTACCCAGTCCAAAGATCAGAGCTTGATCCATCACCGTTTTTTAGCTCACTGCACCATCCCAGCTCAGAACTTGGCTATATGCAAATTAGTCTGACCCTGGCCCAGTGCATCATGGGAACAGGGCAGACCAAACTACCAAACCAATTCTTATACTGGGAAGGAAACAAGCTACCGGGGACCGGTTTCTGGCATTTCAGCCGTCTCCGGCCCGGCTTGCTTGAATCCTGATGGTGCAATGAGCTAGGGACTCACATCTGAGTATACCTTTCCACGCTTATGGTGGACAAAAATGATTCAGAAAAGGGGGTGGTGATGAACAGAGTGTCTGAATTAAGCAGACCACTCTTACCCAGTCCAAAGATCAGAGCTTGATCCATCACCGTTTTTTAGCTCACTGCACCATCCCAGCTCAGAACTTGGCTATATGCAAATTAGTCTGTCCCTGGCCCAGTGCATCATGGGAACAGGGCAGACCAAACTACCAAGCCAATTCTTATACTGGGAAGGAAACAAGCTACCGGGGACCGGTTTCTGGCATTTCAGCCGTCTTCGGCCCGGCTTGCTTGAATCCTGATGGTGCAATGAGCTAGGGACTCACATCTGAGTATACCCTTCCACGCTTATGGTGGACAAAAATGATTCAGAAAAGGGGGTGGTGATAAACAGAGTGTCTGAATTAAGCAGACCACTCTTGCCCAGTCCAAAGATCAGAGCTTGATCCATCACCGTTTTTTAGCTCACTGCACCATCCCAGCTCAGAACTTGGCTATATGCAAATTAGTCTGACCCTGGCCCAGTGCATCATGGGAACAGGGCAGACCAAACTACCAAGCCAATTCTTATACTGGGAAGGAAACAAGCTACCGGGGACCGGTTTCTGGCATTTCAGCCGTCTTCGGCCCGTCTTGCTTGAATCCTGATGGTGCAATGAGCTAGGGACTTACATCTGAGTATACCCTTCCACGCTTATGGTGGACAAAAATGATTCAGAAAAGGGGGTGGTGATGAACAGAGTGTCTGAATTAAGCAGACCACTCTTACCCAGTCCAAAGATCAGAGCTTGATCCATCACCGTTTTTTAGCTCACTGCACCATCCCAGCTCAGAACTTGGCTATATGCAAATTAGTCTGACCCTGGCCCAGTGCATCATGGGAACAGGGCAGACCAAACTACCATGCCAATTCTTATACTGGGAAGGAAACAAGCTACCGGGGACCGGTTTCTGGCATTTCAGCCGTCTCCGGCCCGGCTTGCTTGAATCCTGATGGTGCAATGAGCTAGGGATTCACATCTGAGTATACCCTTCCACGCTTATGGTGGACAAAAATGATTCAGAAAAGGGGGTGGTGATGAACAGAGTGTCTGAATTAAGCAGACCACTCTTACCCAGTCCAAAGATCAGAGCTTGATCCATCACCGTTTTTTAGCTCACTGCACCATCCCAGCTCAGAACTTGGCTATATGCAAATTAGTCTGACCCTGGCCCAGTGCATCATGGGAACAGGGCAGACCAAACTACCAAGCCAATTCTTATACTGGGAAGGAAACAAGCTACCGGGGACCGGTTTCTGGCATTTAAGCCGTCTTCGGCCCGGCTTGCTTGAATCCTGATGGTGCAATTTGCTAGGGACTCACATCTGAGTATACCCTTCCACGCTTATGGTGGACAAAAATGATTCAGAAAAGGGGGTGGTGATGAACAGAGTGTCTGAATTAAGCAGACCACTCTTACCCAGTCCAAAGATCAGAGCTTGATCCATCACCGTTTTTTAGCTCACTGCACCATCCCAGCTCAGAACTTGGCTATATGCAAATTAGTCTGACCCTGGCCCAGTGCATCATGGGAACAGGGCAGACCAAACTACCAAGCCAATTCTTATACTGGGAAGGAAACAAGCTACCGGGGACCGGTTTCTGGCATTTCAGCCGTCTCCGGCCCGGCTTGCTTGAATCCTGATGGTGCAATGAGCTAGGGATTCACATCTGAGTATACCCTTCCACGCTTATGGTGGACAAAAATGATTCAGAAAAGGGGGTGGTGATGAACAGAGTGTCTGAATTAAGCAGACCACTCTTACCCAGTCCAAAGATCAGAGCTTGATCCATCACCGTTTTTTAGCTCACTGCACCATCCCAGCTCAGAACTTGGCTATATGCAAATTAGTCTGACCCTGGCCCAGTGCATCATGGGAACAGGGCAGACCAAACTACCAAGCCAATTCTTATACTGGGAAGGAAACAAGCTACCGGGGACCGGTTTCTGGCATTTAAGCCGTCTTCGGCCCGGCTTGCTTGAATCCTGATGGTGCAATGAGCTAGGGACTCACATCTGAGTATACCTTTCCACGCTTATGGTGGACAAAAATGATTCAGAAAAGGGGGTGGTGATGAACAGAGTGTCTGAATTAAGCAGACCACTCTTACCCAGTCCAAAGATCAGAGCTTGATCCATCACCGTTTTTTTAGCTCACTGCACCATCCCAGCTCAGAACTTGGCTATATGCAAATTAGTCTGTCCCTGGCCCAGTGCATCATGGGAACAGGGCAGACCAAACTACCAAGCCAATTCTTATACTGGGAAGGAAACAAGCTACCGGGGACCGGTTTCTGGCATTTCAGCCGTCTTCGGCCCGGCTTGCTTGAATCCTGATGGTGCAATGAGCTAGGGACTCACATCTGAGTATACCCTTCCACGCTTATGGTGGACAAAAATGATTCAGAAAAGGGGGTGGTGATAAACAGAGTGTCTGAATTAAGCAGACCACTCTTGCCCAGTCCAAAGATCAGAGCTTGATCCATCACCGTTTTTTAGCTCACTGCACCATCCCAGCTCAGAACTTGGCTATATGAAAATTAGTCTGACCCTGGCCCAGTGCATCATGGGAACAGGGCAGACCAAACTACCAAGCCAATTCTTATACTGGGAAGGAAACAAGCTACCGGGGACCGGTTTCTGGCATTTCAGCCGTCTTCGGCCCGGCTTGCTTGAATCCTGATGGTGCAATGAGCTAGGGACTCACATCTGAGTATACCCTTCCACGCTTATGGTGGACAAAAAGGATTCAGAAAAGGGGGTGGTGATAAACAGAGTGTCTGAATTAAGCAGACCACTCTTGCCCAGTCCAAAGATCAGAGCTTGATCCATCACCGTTTTTTAGCTCACTGCACCATCCCAGCTCAGAACTTGGCTATATGCAAATTAGTCTGACCCTGGCCCAGTGCATCATGGGAACAGGGCAGACCAAACTACCAAGCCAATTCTTATACTGGGAAGGAAACAAGCTACCGGGGACCGGTTTCTGGCATTTCAGACGTCTTCGGCCCGTCTTGCTTGAATCCTGATGGTGCAATGAGCTAGGGACTTACATCTGAGTATACCCTTCCACGCTTATGGTGGACAAAAATGATTCAGAAAAGGGGGTGGTGATGAACAGAGTGTCTGAATTAAGCAGACCACTCTTACCCAGTCCAAAGATCAGAGCTTGATCCATCACCGTTTTTTAGCTCACTGCACCATCCCAGCTCAGAACTTGGCTATATGCAAATTAGTCTGACCCTGGCCCAGTGCATCATGGGAACAGGGCAGACCAAACTACCAAGCCAATTCTTATACTGGGAAGGAAACAAGCTACCGGGGACCGGTTTCTGGCATTTCAGCCGTCTCCGGCCCGGCTTGCTTGAATCCTGATGGTGCAATGAGCTAGGGATTCACATCTGAGTATACCCTTCCACGCTTATGGTGGACAAAAATGATTCAGAAAAGGGGGTGGTGATGAACAGAGTGTCTGAATTAAGCAGACCACTCTTACCCAGTCCAAAGATCAGAGCTTGATCCATCACCGTTTTTTAGCTCACTGCACCATCCCAGCTCAGAACTTGGCTATATGCAAATTAGTCTGACCCTGGCCCAGTGCATCATGGGAACAGGGCAGACCAAACTACCAAGCCAATTCTTATACTGGGAAGGAAACAAGCTACCGGGGACCGGTTTCTGGCATTTAAGCCGTCTTCGGCCCGGCTTGCTTGAATCCTGATGGTGCAATGAGCTAGGGACTCACATCTGAGTATACCCTTCCACGCTTATGGTGGACAAAAATGATTCAGAAAAGGGGGTGGTGATGAACAGAGTGTCTGAATTAAGCAGACCACTCTTACCCAGTCCAAAGATCAGAGCTTGATCCATCACCGTTTTTTAGCTCACTGCACCATCCCAGCTCAGAACTTGGCTATATGCAAATTAGTCTGACCCTGGCCCAGTGCATCATGGGAACAGGGCAGACCAAACTACCAAGCCAATTCTTATACTGGGAAGGAAACAAGCTACCGGGGACCGGTTTCTGGCATTTCAGCCGTCTCCGGCCCGGCTTGCTTGAATCCTGATGGTGCAATGAGCTAGGGATTCACATCTGAGTATACCCTTCCACGCTTATGGTGGACAAAAATGATTCAGAAAAGGGGGTGGTGATGAACAGAGTGTCTGAATTAAGCAGACCACTCTTACCCAGTCCAAAGATCAGAGCTTGATCCATCACCGTTTTTTAGCTCACTGCACCATCCCAGCTCAGAACTTGGCTATATGCAAATTAGTCTGACCCTGGCCCAGTGCATCATGGGAACAGGGCAGACCAAACTACCAAGCCAATTCTTATACTGGGAAGGAAACAAGCTACCGGGGACCGGTTTCTGGCATTTAAGCCGTCTTCGGCCCGGCTTGCTTGAATCCTGATGGTGCAATGAGCTAGGGACTCACATCTGAGTATACCTTTCCACGCTTATGGTGGACAAAAATGATTCAGAAAAGGGGGTGGTGATGAACAGAGTGTCTGAATTAAGCAGACCACTCTTACCCAGTCCAAAGATCAGAGCTTGATCCATCACCGTTTTTTTAGCTCACTGCACCATCCCAGCTCAGAAATTGGCTATATGCAAATTAGTCTGTCCCTGGCCCAGTGCATCATGGGAACAGGGCAGACCAAACTACCAAGCCAATTCTTATACTGGGAAGGAAACAAGCTACCGGGGACCGGTTTCTGGCATTTCAGCCGTCTTCGGCCCGGCTTGCTTGAATCTTGATGGTGCAATGAGCTAGGGACTCACATCTGAGTATACCCTTCCACGCTTATGGTGGACAAAAATGATTCAGAAAAGGGGGTGGTGATAAACAGAGTGTCTGAATTAAGCAGACCACTCTTGCCCAGTCCAAAGATCAGAGCTTGATCCATCACCGTTTTTTAGCTCACTGCACCATCCCAGCTCAGAACTTGGCTATATGAAAATTAGTCTGACCCTGGCCCAGTGCATCATGGGAACAGGGCAGACCAAACTACCAAGCCAATTCTTATACTGGGAAGGAAACAAGCTACCGGGGACCGGTTTCTGGCATTTCAGCCGTCTTCGGCCCGGCTTGCTTGAATCCTGATGGTGCAATGAGCTAGGGACTCACATCTGAGTATACCCTTCCACGCTTATGGTGGACAAAAATGATTCAGAAAAGGAGGCTGTTCCCATGATGCACTGGGCCAGGGACAGACTGATTTGCATATAGCCAGGTTCTGAGCTGGGATGGTGCAGTGAGATAAATAACGGTGATGGATCAAGCCCTGATCTTTGGACTGGGTAAGAGTGGTCTGCTTAATTCAGACACTCTGTTCATCACCACCCCCTTTTCTGAATCGTTTTTGGCCACTATAGGTGTGGCAGGGTATACTCAGACATGAGTCCCTTTCTCACTGCACCATCAGGATTCAAGCAAGCCGGGCCGAAGACGGCTGAAATTCCAGAAACCGGTCCCCGGTAGCTTGTCTCCTTTCTGGTGAAGAATTGGCTTGGTAGTTTAGTCTGCCCTGTTCCCATGATGCACTGGGCCAGGGACAGACTGATTTGCATATAGCCAGGTTCTGAGCTGGGATGGTGCAGTGAGATAAATAACGGTGATGGATCAAGCCCTGATTTTTGGACTGGGTAAGAGTGGTCTGCTTAATTCAGACACTCTGTTCATCACCACCCCCTTTTCTGAATTGTTTTTGGCCACTATAGGTGTGGCAGGGTATACTCAGACATGAGCCCCTTTCTCACTGCACCATCAGGATTCAAGCAAGCCGGGCCGAAGACGGCTGAAATGCCAGAAACCGGTCCAAGGTAGCTTGTCTCCTTTCTGGTGAAGAATTGGCTTGGTAGTTTAGTCTGCCCTGTTCCCATGATGCACTGGGCCAGGGACAGACTGATTTGCATATAGCCAGGTTCTGAGCTGGGATGGTGCAGTGAGATAAATAACGGTGATGTATCAAGCCCTGATCTTTGGACTGGGTAAGAGTGGTCTGCTTAAATCAGACACTCTGTTCATCACCACCCCCTTTTCTGAATCGTTTTTGGCCACTATAGGTGTGGCAGGGTATACTTAGACATGAGTCCCTTTCTCACTGCACCATCAGGATTCAAGCAAGCCGGGCTGAAGACGGCTGAAATGCCAGAAACCGGTCCCCGGTAGCTTGTCTCCTTTCTGGTGAAGAATTGGCTTGGTAGTTTAGTCTGCCCTGTTCCCATGATGCACTGGGCCAGGGACAGACTGATTTGCATATAGCCAGGTTCTGAGCTGGGATGGTGCAGTGAGATAAATAACGGTGATGGATCAAGCCCTGATCTTTGGACTGGGTAAGAGTGGTCTGCTTAATTCAGACACTCTGTTCATCACCACCCCCTTTTCTGAATCGTTTTTGGCCACTATAGGTGTGGCAGGGTATACTCAGACATGAGTCCCTTTCTCACTGCACCATCAGGATTCAAGCAAGCCAGGCCGAAGACGGCTGAAGTGCCAGAAACCGGTCCCCGGTAGCTTGTCTCCTTTCTGGTGAAGAATTGGCTTGGTTGTTTAGTCTGCCCTGTTCCCATGATGCACTGGGCCAGGGACAGACTGATTTGCATATAGCCAGATTCTGAGCTGGGATGGTGCAGTGAGATAAATAACGGTGATGGATCAAGCCCTGATCTTTGGACTGGGTAAGAGTGGTCTGCTTAATTCAGACACTCTGTTCATCACCACCCCCTTTTCTGGAAGATATCTAAGCCACTCCTTTCGGGATCACTCCCCAATGCCTCCTCAGACTCTCTGGAATTCACCAAGAGGTCTGCCTCCAACGCAAGCTCTCTGGGGTCAGAGAACTCACACTCCACCGGGTGTTGGCATAGCTCTGGAAAACAGGGACTTAAAATATACTCTCCATCAAATGAATCACACAGCCCCCCACAGTTGTTAACCAAGCTACCCTTTTCCTCACCCTCCAGTGCCTCACACAAGTATCCCACACCACTCTCCTGAGACTGGCAAGACAGTATCTGACTGTCTCTGTCACACAACCCACACTCTTCTGGCTGGTCTTCACTCACACACACCAAGGTTTCTACCACGGGGGAACCCCTCTCCCTGTACCTCTCATCTAGAGTCAGTAGAGTGTCCCTCCCACCACTGGGAATATGGTCCCCTGCGCCAGTCCCCCAATCTACTTCAGGGACACTGCACTCCACTTGAACTACATCATAAACCTGAACCCCCTGGTGTATGTTGACCCCCTCCCTCAAGTCAGGCACCCCATCTCTGGGTGTTTGTACCTTTCTCTCAGCACTAGATATCATAACCATGCTGCCACCATCTGAGCTGGACTCCACCTCCAACTCAGCAAAGCTCCTCTCTTGAGCTACCCATGTTTCTTCTTCAGCTGAGACCCTCATGGCCTCACGCCTCTTGAGCTCCATCTCAAGCTTCCTCATTCGTAATTCATGGGCCAAGGACAATTTCAATTCCTCCAGGGCACGGGCATGTTTGCTCTCCTCCGCCTCCCTTTCCTTTTCCATTTGGTTCATCTTCATTTCAAGCCTCAACATTTCTAAATTATGATCTCTAGCCCTTTGGTTTTCCTCCAACTCCTCTGGGGAAAAACTTTCAGCTGAATGGTTGCTGCCAGCCCTTGAGGATGCTCTGGACACAGGCAGATCCTGTGGCCTGATACCATCCCTCTGTGCATCCTCATCCACTTCTGCATCATCTGTCTCCCCAGCCTTTTTGGTCTCACACTAGGCCCTTAAGGCCTCCTGTAGCTCCTCCTTCTTGAAGGATCGCTTCATGGGGCATCCAAAGTTCCTGCAGAACTGCCTGAGTTGACCTACTTTGTAGTCACTTAACATTTCAATATCAAACTCCAGTTCTGCAACATCACTTGCTGGTTTACCATTCTGAGACATGATGCTTGGATCCTTTCAGGGTTACGATCAAAACTAGAGCCACAAAATAAAACATTTAGTATGCGGTGGCGTAGTGGTCTGCACTCACTAGTAATGTACACCAATTACTGTGGGTCAAGTACAAATACAAGTTCAAATCCCACCGCCTGACCACCAATGTTAGAACTGGGGGTCTCTAGTTGGCAGAGGTAGATACCACTGTCCAAATAGGGACCCTTGCTTCTAGTCAGGGCAAGGAGATAACCCTCTTAGATAACCCCTGCTCGTCCTCTAGGTAGCTTGGCCTGAGCAGTCTAGGCTAACCAGAGGCAATGCGTAAAGTATTTGTACCAACACTCACAGTAACACAGTGAAAACACCACAAACTGATTCCACAACAGTTTAGGAAAATATAGATATTTATTCTAAACTACACAAGACCAAAACCACAAAAATCCAACATACACAGTTCAAGAATATGGTTTCAAAAGAGTTCTTAAGGTTGTAATCAAAGTTATTTAAGTTGCGATAAAATAATCCACAGATCCGTGAAAAGTTCACAGTTGCGTCACGTTTACTCACAGTACCTTTTAGTTGCAACAAAGTTCCAAAAGCAGAAGCTGGTGCGGTGGAAAACAAGCGATGCGTTGCTCCTGAGACCCTGGGGAGGCGATGCGACAACCCCGCTGCAGCAGCGGGCGTGTTGCGACGAATCCGGTCTGTATGGGGAGGAAGGCCACTTGTATGGATTCCGGTGCGTAGGTTCCGTAGGAAGTTTGTTCTCGCAAAGGCACGATGCGACGATCTCGTGGGTGCTGCGACATCCTCCGGGGAGACGATGCGCGGTCCAGTGGTGATCCTCTCTCTCGCAGCTCCTCGATGCGATGGTTCTGCGACGATGCTCGCAGCGACGTGATGCGGTCCGCAAGCAAGCGGTGCGGCGATCTCACCCAGCGACAACAGGCTCTGCAACGACACTCACAGCGATGTTCGGCTTTCCCGCACCGGTCTGGTGCGTCCCGCAAACGAAGGATGCGACGGCTCTGGCAGCGGCGTCAGGCGCTGCGACGATCTCGACCTTCGTAGCGGCAGGAAACTTCTCGCACTGTCGGGGATGCGCTCCGCAAGCGAGCGATGCGACACTTTTCAATTACAAAAGTCTCTCAAGCTTAGTTTCAAGCTTCCCAGCACAGGTACAACTTCCAGAGGCCCCACAACTGGATCAAGCACTCTAGGAAGGACAGAACTCTCTCAGCAGAGTTCAGGGAAGTTGGGGTGAAGTCCTTTTGTTCCTGGGACTTCAGAACAGGGAGCGAGCTCTTCTCAGGCCCTTGGAGATTCCTTCAAGACAGGGGACACAGCACACAGCAAAGTCCTTCCCCTCTCCTTGGCAGCAAAGCAACAGGTCAGTCCAGCAGAGCAACAGCAGGATAGTCTTCCTTCTTCAGTTTCAGCTTTCTCCTTGGCAGAGGTTCCTTCTTGATTCCAGGATGATCTAATTTTCTGTTGTCAGGGGTCCTGTACTTATACCCCTAAAGTCTTTGTTCTCTCTGTGCATGTGGGCCCTGAGCCCGGTCTGAACCAGTTCTGGGTGGATCCTGAGCACTTTGTTTTGCTGGCTGCATCTTTCCTTTCAGAGTGAGGGGCAGGGTCCTCAGCCGCCCAGCAGGAGGTGGAGCCAGCATTGTGGCAGGCAGGCACAGCCCTATTCAGCCCAGGTGCTAACTCCTCCCACCACTCAGGTTTCAATGGCATTCATTCAGCCTAGTGCTGACTCATCCAGCCTCTGGGGGAATTCCCCATCCCCTGTCACTCACAAACCAGACAGTCAATACACAAACAGGCCCAGGCACACAGAAGGGTCAGACAAGAGAACAGCAACTTTCTAAAAGTGCTGCTCTCAAACACAGGATTTAAAAACCACCTTTCCTAAAAGATGTACTATTAAATTCTGAGTTCAGGGATACTAGATACTTATGTCCTATCTTGTTCCTATGGGAAGAAATGCTGTTAACCACTGTAGCCAGCATCCCCCATGTTAACCTATGGAACAAGGTAGCCTTACAATAGTGAAAAACGAAAATGGCTGTAATTCACTACCAGAGCATGTCACCTGCACTAGTACATGCTCTACCTTTCACATACACTGCACCCTGCCCAGGGGGGTACCTTGGGACTTCCATAGGGAAGACTGATGTGCACGAAAAGGGAAGGGTTAGGCCTGGTCAGTGGGGACACTGACCAGGAGGACATGGCAGTTCTAAACTGCCCGTAGGCACTGCAGCGGCAGGCCTGAGACACCATTTTAGAGCTACTCCTGTGGGTGGCACAATCAGTGCTGCAGGCCCACTAGTTGCATTTGCCATCACCAGCCCTGGCACATCCAGTGCACTTTACTAGGGACTTCATGGTGATACAAATATGCCAAACATGTATATCCAATCATGATAATACTTTAAACAGAGAGCATATGCACTTTAGCACTGATCAGCAGTGGTAAAGTGCGCAGAGTCCTATTGCCAACAGCCACGGGTCAGGAAAAATAAGGGAGGAAGAAGCAAAAGGTTTGGGGATGACCCTGCAAGATGGGCCAGTTCCAACAGCACCTTATTGTTGCCATTCAGCCAAACAAGGGGTCCTTCATAGAGCCTGAATAGTGTGGGCCTCAAAGGTGGGGCCTGTGTGACTCCACTAAGCACTAGGCTGGTGTGAGATCAGAAGAGAGGGAAAATGGTTGTCTGTATATTGTCAGTTAGAAATGACCAAATCCATCTGCCAACCTTACCTTTAACTCCTACCTCTTCAGGCCTATCAAGTAGCATGACATGACACACAGTATTTAAAGTTGCTGAGAGATCCACGTGGATAAGAGCAGCAATTTACTCTTAACCCAAAACTATGTACAATTAATTTAGGACAGCTACATGAGCCACCTTGGTGCCATGAGAAGCACAGTACCTTGCTAGTGCTGGTTTGAGAAGGAAATGTGGATCAGCAGAAGCATCATCTGTGAGTTAACTGCTTTCTCTGTCAACTTTGCACAGAAGGGTAAAAGATAGATAGCATAATAGTTCCTGAGGACCATGCAGTACAGGTGGCTTCTACAAAAGATGAAAAAAGCATGGTTTTTTTTCCAGAGACCTGAGACAGAACCAGACAACAGTGAATAATTCACTAGTCTACAGACGGAAGAAAAAATAGTTCTATTGATAAGGTAAAATATACAGGCTGGACTAGGATAATCACAGGATAATTTTCAATGTCTTCTCTTTGCAACCAGTGTTGTCAATGAGGGAGACCTACTTAATACTTATATTTCTTAAGAGCAATCTTGTATAGCATTTTGACAAGAGGCAGTTACATCAGCTTCTTGCACTAACCTGTGTCAGTAGAGACAACTGGTGTACATCACCAAGCTGATGGCCAGTTCTTACAAGATTTAAAATCTTGCATGGGAATGACCTTATATGATTTAGCTGAGACCTTAAGATTAAAACTGTTGCCAATCTGAATTTCCTCATTGGTAAAAGTAGTGTTGTTCATCTAAGAATTTTCCATGAGAGGACATGCAACAGCTTCTAGTAGTATACTTATATTATCGCTGTTTGCTTTGAGACCACCAAACTCCTAATAAGGCCTGTAGTGGTGCATATCTAGAAAGTAAGTTGGAAGGGGCTGCGGACACCATCTCATCCACATATTTTGTTGAAATCCCTAAGTATAACAAACTTGCAGGAATACAGAACTACAGGTGTACCAAGTAGGACTAGCACATGTTCCTACTAGAATATTGGTGATGCATTATTCTACTTATAAACAATTTCTGCTGGTCTATATATGCCTACATGATTGAAAAAATTCACCATTACTAGCCATCCTAATTCTAAAAACAGCATAAGACATGATGATCACTTGCTTGCATAAACAAAACAAGAAAACCCTAAACACTATAGGACCTTAAGCATTGAACAAATTGAAGCTGCCTGTAATACATTGGCAGGAGCTCTAGACGTTCAGGCGGCAGTTGACATGTATCCATATTTGTGAACTCTTCCTGTGCTAACTAGTGTGCATTGCCATCATATTTACGTTTTTGAAGGAGGCTGCTTTAATGCTCCAACACGTAGAAATGCCACTTGAAACTCTGTTGACTTGTTTGTGAAAACGTAATACATTTCAGGCTGACTCTGCCTGCAAACATGATTGTTATACTTGGCATCTTTGGCGTGGTTTCCCCAGATTATTTACCTCTACCTCCTGTGTTTTTGATGCTGTGCTGGATTTCGTTTTTGCTGGCTTAGATGCTTTGGGCACTTTGCCACTGCTGTTCAATATCAAAGTGCAAGTGCTCCCTATATACATTTTGATTACAATTGGATCTCCCTGATTGGCATATTTGATTTACTGGTAAGTCCCTAGTAAAGGGCACTGAGCGTGCCAGGGCCTGTAAATCAAATGCCACTAGTGGCCTGCAGCACTGATTGCATCACCCACCTGTGTAGCCCCGAAAAGGTATCTCAGACCTGCCATTGCAGTGTCTGTGGGCAGTTTTAAACTGCCATGTTGACTTGGCAAGTGCACCCACTTGAAATAGGTTACAGAATACCCTTGCACACAACCGTTACATATAATACAATTTGTCAGTGTAGATACTGGTACAATAGAAACAAAGCATGTGGATGAACAAGAATTCATCTTCTGGTTCATGAGAAATGAAGTATTTACTGTTCTTCAAAAACAATCCAGCCGACACGTGTTTCGTCACACAAGGGATAGTTTTCCAGCGACTCCTCAGGGCTATGATTAAATGATCAGTCTTTGGGGAAGTCGCTCCACCTGTGATAATTCCGACCTGGCAGGGCCCAGGACTCAAATTTTGCAAGCTGTGTGGTAAGAAAGAGACCCAAAAAAGTATCCTCAGTTTCATGAAAGAAAAAACAGTTCGGATGTGCCAGAACGTACACCTGGGTGGACTGCTATGCGTCCACTGGCTGAAGGTAAAGCGAATTCCGTTGGGTGAGAATCCAAAGGAGTTGTCAATGCATAAATTACTATGGCATTGGAAAGTAAGGATAAACCCTCGTGTTAGCCGTGAAGTTCGTAGGAGAAGATCCGTGTGAGAATCAATCTGCAGTATGTATTTTGTTCCAGGTGAGGACCACCCACTTGGCAGGCCCTAACCTTTCCTTTTCCTACATCTAAGGCACCCCTGTGAGAAGTTGGCCTGGCATATGCTGCCCACTATTTATCGTGGGCACCTTCTACCAATCCAAACAACTCCTTAGAGGTGATAGGTCATAGGTTAAAGACAACCTTTATTGAAAGCTATCCTAGGGGTAGCTATGGAGAGCAGCCTTCAGGTTAAGTCTTGAAGGAATGTAAAGCAGTTGTTTTACCAGTCTATAAACTCTTGAATGACCAAATGAAAGGAGAACCACACCAGGTATATATATCACATATGTGTACTTTTTCTAAACACACCCTACTAGTCTCTTTATGAGGCTAGAGGTCAAAACACATAAGTTACACTTAATATCACACAGTAAATTAGCACAATATATGTTGAGCCCTAGGGGCGTACCAAACCATATATTAAGAAAGTGGTATAAGAACCACGACTTGCCTAGACACCAGTCCTAGAGCCTGTAGAATCGCTGGGACCACAAGGAACAACTCAAGGTAGTGACACAGGGGACCCACTCGGGATGCGTGCAGTGTGAGAACAGCCGCAAATCACCATAAGCTTCTATTGGGAAAGTCATGGTTGGAAATTCAAAGATGAAGGACACTTAGGGGTTCTTCGCCCAACGCCCATGGGAGCACCGGAGTACTCGGCTTACCTCACCCAGGGAAGCCGGGTGCATCGATGTCTTTTAGTGTCGGAAATCGTCGTTGTTTTCAATGGTGATCTGCTGCAAAGTGCTGCTGCCGTCCAAGTGGAAAGTGTCTGGGTTGATCCAAGCCTGGATCGAAGATGAGAAGTGCCTGAAAGCAGAGGGGACAGAGTCTGGGTCACTTGCCAGTGACCAGGGGGACGATAGTTGAATGCCCACAAATGTCGGGTGTTTTCAGGTGAAAGAGGAGAAGCTTGACTCTTCAGCCATGTGGACCAGGAGGGGTCGACGATGACCAGGGTCTGAAATGAGCTGTCCCACAAAGGATGTCAAGTGCTGCAGTGTTGGTGCCCAGATTGGACCCAACAAGCCTTGGCAACAGCAACCCATGCAGGAATCAAAGAAGTGCTTCAGTATGGGCCAGCAAGGTCCGACGGACTCACCGCGTGGTGGGGAGTCAGGGCATGTCTGGAGCAACCAGGGAAGCCCAAGGAAAATCAGAGTTTCCTTTGTATGGATCCACCAGTTGATGGACCAGGGATTGCAAAGGAGCCTTGAGCAGAAATGCAAGAAGCGGGCTCACGGAACACTCGTGGAGTGTAGGCCCACAATCTTTGGTGCAAGAGGTGCTCGGTGCTTGGGCTACTTGTAACCCAAAGCACAACAGCAAGAGACGACGAGAAGTTAACGCACTTGCAAATGTGCACAGTGTCCAGGACTTCCAGTTCCACATCACTCATAAGGGCTGCGGATGTCAGCTTTGCTGGAGACTCGGGTAGGCTTCGGAGAAGTCTGGAAATCCTTTTTCTGGGCAGCAAATACTTCAGAGTCCAGCGGGAACTTCAGAGATGCAGACCGGCAATTGCTTCTTTGGTGCCTGCCAAGCAGGGGAGTCACTCCTTGACCCCAAGTGAGATTCTTCCATCCTTGCCTCCTTGTGAACATGTCGTTTTGGCTCCATGTGGCAGCCAGGGAGCAGGCATTGACCTCAGCACTGACGCCTCACCTCCACGATGCTGTGCATAGTCATAGACTTCATTTCCAAGGTACTGTTTGTTTGGGGGTCCACGTGAATCCATACCTGGTACCATGCTCCTTGCTGTCGATGCCATACTTTGGCTTTATTAATGTCCCAACATCGCAATAACCCTAGGGGAGCTATTCTTTTTCAACAAGTTTGATTCTCGAAATAACTATTTTTACTACCTGTATGTTGGATTTTTTGTCGTTTGGTCTTGTTGAGTTAAGATAAAGATATTAGATTATTCTAAATTGGTGTGGTGTCCATTTGTGGTGTTATCACTGTATTACTGTGTGTTTTGAGTACAAATACTTTGCACATTGCCTTTGGGATAAGCCTGTCAGCTCGTGACAAGCTTATGTGGAGGAGTGTGGCTCACTGATTAGAGCGACAGACCCTGATGCAGAGGTCTGGCCCGGGACCAGGGTTCAATTCCCGATGCGGCAGGGTCCTGAGCCCAAAAATGTCCACAGACTTGATAATTCTCGCCTTGGTGCATACTCTAATCAGGGTGTCCCACGCTGCAACTCTGGGCAATAGCTTGCTTAATCTCCACTACTGGGCAATAGCTTGCTTAATCTCCACTACGGCGGCCCACCTGCTGCGGGATGCCTGGGTTTCACCTTGGGGATTGCCCAGTAGGGGTTATCTCACAGGGAAAATCCAGGATGGGTTCCCAAGACAAGCGCCTTGATGTCTTTGGGTGATATGTGCGCTATATAAGTCGCAATACATTTACAAGCTTATAAAAGGGTGAGCCCTGACTAGAAGCAAGGGTCATCGCTTGGGCTAAGGTACATACCTCTGTCAAATAGAGATCCCCATTGCTAACAATGATGGTTTAGCTGAAGAAATAGGTTTACTGCGTAGGGAAGTCGTGATTTACCTTCATTGATTATGCCATTAGAAGAGCTGACATAGCATTATTCTTTTCACACAGCATGCACATGTTGTATCTGTAATTGCAAGATTTCTGTAAAAAATATTGAAAATTAGGTCTAAGGGTGGCTTGTCCTGAATATTTGGCATTAATACTGATAAGACACCTGACAGAGGAGATTTTTTTTTTTTTTTTGGAAAAACACAGAACAGCAAAGAAAGATACTGCACTGGGTTGCTCAAGAGGGAGAAAGCAGCACACAGCCAAAGTTATCAAAATTGGCACACTGCTGCTGTTATCCCATGCACTGTTGCTCTCTAAATGCTGCCTAGGCCATCGCACAACCTTTACAACATGTTGCATAATTGTGTGCATTCTCTTTAACATAGGATTTGCAATGGCAGATCCTTCCGATAAAACTTGTTTTGCTTAGAGAAATCCTCAAAGATCCCTCACATTGTTTTGTTCTGTCCAATTCCAACAGATGCAACGTTTGGAGAAGAAGTAGAGATTTCTGTCGAAAAGCCCCTGTCTGGCTATCTTTGTATATCAAGCTTTGCATCAAGCAAATGTGGGTGCTTTTGCAGATCGACCCCAGTAACGCATCCTTGAAGCAAAGTAACACAAATAGTCACAACGTTCTACTTGCACTGCGAAAAAGGAATGCTTACTGCACAAAATATATTTTTCACAGGAAAGTAAATACCCTTGAAAGACTTTGCATCTTTTTACATGACTTTGAATTGATAAACATCTTTATGTATATAGACTTCTGCATAAGAGTAACATAATGTGCATTTTGCTTAGGGATAGTAGAATATATTCCATGTAATAGTAAATTAGGTCATTACCTCTTCATTGTGTAAATGTGCTCTGGACACTCTGAACAATTTTACAAAGTTGTTTCTACATACATTGTAATGATTTCTGACTGAACAATAAATTGAGTTGCTCTGTTCTACTAACTAACCTATCCTGAATTCTATCTTTCGGATAAGTCTGTTGAACAGATTCAAAAATAATCTCAGCAAACTATCCCATGTTCTTAATCTCTTCATGGACAACCTGAGATCAGAAAAAGGCATTAAAGCGATTCAATATTAGTCCTAAATGAACAAACTCATCTACTGTAGAGATCAGTGCATGACAATGAGCTCACATATTCAAATACTAGTGGGTCCTTTCTGCTTTTCTATAATTTGAAGATGGTGAAATGACTACAGTGGAGTTTCATAATATTTCACACCAGTAATCCCCACCCTAAAAATGAGGCATACTATGGAGTGTGCTTGTTTACTGTCTGGCACGCTAATATTAAGTACCAAATATTAATAAATATCCTGCAAGTGCTCCATAGTAATACTACAGCAGCAGTACGATATAAGCAGGAGGGGAAGGTGACGGAGTATTTTAATTGCTCGAGTGTGGTAAGAAAAGGCTGTATACTAGCGCCGTGTCTGTTCTCCTTATATATTAATGGCCTAGATGCCACACTACGTAAAATCAAGGCAGATTCACCCAGAAAAGGGGAAAAAGCGGTCCCGGTACAGCTTTACGCAGATGATGCGGTGCTCCTTGCTCGTACCCCACATGGCCTACAGCTTAATTGATGGTTTTGTAGAGTTTATGGAAAATTTGGATATGTCCCCTAAACTAACAAAATCATACATTATGGAGACAGAGAAAAAGGCAAAAAACTCATACAAATATGTCATAGGTTCACACGTTCTGGGTAAAGTTCCAGCATTCGCAAACCTGAGAATGGCCTTAGATGGTCATTTGAATTTTAAACATTTATTAAAGGAGAAGTGTTTCGCCCTGAAAAAGTCTACAGGTTATATAACAAACTTTGCACACTCCGGATATGATGCTTAAGATCTATAATTCACTCTGTTGTGCCAAGGTGTTATACTGAAGCGAGGTCTGGGGTTTTATTACGACTAATGGGGTTTACTGAAGGTCCCTCAAAGTATCCCGGTATTTTCTGTCCATGAATAATTGGGGTAAAATATATATGTGACCGGATAGCCGTCAAGCCCCTCTTATGTTGGCTCAAAGGCTGGACAAACATAGAAGCAGGCTCCACAATGATGGTACTCCAGGATAGTTTATCCTTGGACCATTCAATGAGAATTACCTGGATAAAATATGTAAAGGAGACTTTCATCAAGTTTGGAGGGGCAGACCTGTTCAATACACCAGAATCAATAGGATCAAAGGACATGGTTGAGATTAAAGCCCTACATCTAAGGTTCGTAATGGCACATCAAGAGGGTATTGAACTTGCTAAACCTACAGTGAGAGCCCATACACTAGTAAAGACAACCCTGGGAATTGAACCTTATTTAACTTTAGTGACGAGCCCTCAAGATAGATTTTTATTTACCTGTTTTAGATTAGATTTTTTCCATCACTTACTAGCGGTACCGGCAGGTTATTATAAAAATATCGAAGAGAGAGGGCCCAGTGGCTGCGACAATAGATCTCCATAGGATACCCTTCACCTAGTTCTTCTATGCCCGTACTATGCTTTTCCTAGGAAAAAGTTTTTAAAGGATTTATTAAATTGAGATGGTTTTAGACAGGCGTGAGTAGCCTTGTTGTTTTAAAGCTGTGGTATTTAATACATTTATTCATTTCATAATGTGAAGATGTACACTTTTATTGTTATATTTAATTAAATGTTTCATTGGATACACTCCTGTGCTCACCAGCTGGTAGCTTGGCACAGTTCTGTCAGGGTTAAATAGGTAAAACTGTGAAACACCATGCAAAAAAAAATCCCCACTAGGTTAGGGGTATAAAGCTTAATTTAACAAAAGCAACAAGTCCAAAATGACAAAATTCCAATAAGTACATTGTGAGATACACAATTTTAAAGATTTACCTGAAAGTAGCACATAAAAGTGCTAAGCGCCAACTGTGGTTATCTGGTCACGCCAGACCGGGACAAAGTTACAAGTTCAGGCCGACCATGATGGATCCTGGGCTGTCTATAGGGACCAACCTATGTCCGCCGAACACTGTGCTGTAAATCCTGGCGTACATCTAATGCAGAGCTGCTTTTCAAGGCTTTTTGTTGTCCTGTGTCGGTCCCAAGAAGGCTTCAAGTGTCCAGGACTGGGGTGGCTTCACTTTGCAGGGTAGTCTCACGGATGGCACAGTCCAGTTGCTGTAGAAGGTGCGTTGGAAGTCTTTTGTGTCTCTAAGACTTCAGAAAAGAGGAGATAAGTCAGGAAGCCCTTGGAGGTAATTTGGTTTGGGTGGGGGAAATGCAGGTCCAGTTCTTCCCACTGCCAGGCAAGGAGATAAGTAGGTCAGCATAGCAGAGCAGGAGTCCAGCAGAGTAGCAGAGTGGCGGTCCTTTCAGCAGAGCAAACACAAGGAGATGATGGACGGAGCGCTGAAACTTTTCAGCCTCTCACTCCAGTCACAGATCTGGGTTGAATCCATCATCGTTCTTTAGCTCACTTCACCAGCCCAGTTCAGACAAAGCTATATGCAAATCAGTTTTGACCCTGTGCCTCTGTGGTATTGGGTTCCCAAGGCCTACATGCTCCGTAGATAACCCACTTACACCGAAAGAACTGTTGGCACGGAAACTGAAAAGTATAAAGAACAAGTTTATTAAGACCCCATGGGGTGGTGGTACATTCCTACAGCACCCTTCGGCAATGCAAGAAGTATCACACCGAACGTTGGTGCGAATCCTTCTTTTATACATTTTTACAGGTAATAAAAGGTAGGTGGTGCGAGGTTACAGAGCTTTATGTACATATATGGTCATTTTTGGAGCACAGCCAACTCATGGGAGGGGTTACAACTCCACTGGTCAGTTTGGCGGAACATTCCTGAGGGGTGACTAGTCAGTTAGGACTGCGCATGTACAGGCTTAACCGTTACTAAAAATAGCCTGTTGCTGGGCAAACTCAGATGGTCAGCGGCACGGACAAAGGACTAAAGGGCATGCTGACCACGAGGCCGCTCATTCCACAAAATGGCCGCCGTAACATACAAAATGGCGTTTTCCTAATATGGCCAAGTTAAGGGAAATAACGTGTAGCAAAGCTAAGCGCTAACCCGGCCATTGTCAAATTACGACAGACGACCCTTTTAGCGTTTAGCTGAAGCTACCTCATAGTGGACGTAGTCGGGATACTCATCTTCAATATCAATTAACATTATTTGAGCAACTTCCTTATGAAGCATCATTTCATTTTGAGCAAGAGCTCGTCTGGAGGGGATACAAGCAGATAAACACATAGAACATAAAGCAGGGCCACATTGTATACATAAACATACAAAGAACAGTATCCCAACAATGATAGATAAAATCGTCAGCAGTTTCCAACCCCAAGTGGTAAGCATTGACCAGAACCACCCTGAAAGAGTCCAAGTGCCATTGTCCGGGTGTATTTCAGCAGCTATCTTGTGAAGCTTTGATATTGCATCATAAACAGACGGCGAATTATCTGGAACATACACGCAGCAGCTACTCCCGATGATTCTACATGCCCCCCCACGGTCAGCTAGAACAACATCTAGAACCATACGATTCTGGAGCGTAACAATCCTAGAAATCTGGAGTTCTTCTGTTATGTTTCCCAATGCAATAGCAGTATCATTGGCTACAGCCTCAACAACACGAGTCAGTCGTCGTATTTTCCGACTATTCAAAGCAGCCCCCACAAAGGAAAACAGTCCCAAATTAAAGTCTACATACTGTTGTAAGGCAGTATCGGTCTGGTCAATATCGTCCAAGACCACAGCACGTTTAACACGATTTAGTACAAAATCATGGTAGAGCACATAATCATTATGGTACATTGGTGGGGCAATGAATACAGGGGGCAATACAAAAGATACGTAACATGTGCCTAACCATCCTAAAGGGAGCTGATGATAGCCTTTATTACCACAGATAAAGTAAGTATTTCGAGATGCCACAAATGATATGCCATTCGGACTGTCAATTGTAAGTGTAGTGTTACATTCACTTTTCCCCACCGGGATTGTACCTTTATTGCGGATGCAGAGATCAGCCCTGGTAGTGATAACATTAATAACATGTGAACTGGACATATTAATATTCCTTTGATTACTGTAAACACGGGGTGCAGACACATTATCGGGGCGGTACTCTTCCCATTCAAATCGAGTACCCTCAGCTCGAGGATACCCATCCCGGTCATGGTAAAAAATTTTGTTCAAACGGAAGAGCACCCCCCTTTTCGTTGGCCATCGTAAAGTGAATAGAAGAGTATACCAAGCATTGCAGGAACCATTATGCGAAAATGGGAGTGGGATGAGTGGAGTGCCCCCTTTCTTCTGATGACCAGGCAACATCCCACACACCCAACAATTTGAAGTGTTCGTCATATTGTGAGTATGATGCAAAATATGAATGAAGCTATTGTTCAAGTAAGTCTGTCGGTGCCGTTCTTCATGGTAGGGCAAATGTTCAGATGGAGCCGGGGTAGTTGGCAGCAAATGTTCGCGTACAGGCACCACAAGTTATACTACCCAGGCTATTACTGCTATCACCACAATTGTCAGTATGAACAAAATGGCCCCAAGAATTATTTTATCTCGTGATGCAGATGACGCCATAGTTCAATAGTTCACAATGTCTCAAATGTTCAACTACAAAAAATCAAAAACAATGGTGCTGAGCTCCGAGGTAGCCGTTGTTTTCTTCTCCGGGGTCAAGACGGGTGTCGCTACTCTTGGCAGAACTGATCCCCAACCCCTTGAGATTCCCGGCTTCCGTTTCACAAACCCCAGAGCGGTAACCAACCAGTCTCGCACAAAATCTTCTTCCTATCTTGGCCGCAGATCGTAGCGCTGTCGTCCAGAAACAGTGTGGTCCGGGAAGGCTCCCTCAGATTCGGCCGATGTCACAGCTGGGCTCTTTTCTTTATCCAAAATTTCTTTGTAGTCGGACAGCACAGTAGGATTCACCAGATCCGGAGAGACACAGCGGCAGTGAGTTGAGTGCACCCAGCGCTTTCTGTTGGTCACTCGTACAGCTGTTCGAGTTGCCAGGAGGACTTGCTCGGGCCACGCCACCTCGGTTCCAAGCTATTCACCCTCTCAAACGACTTCACCATCACAAAATCGCCAGGACGAAGATTGTGAGCCTCTCCAGTAGAATTGTCAGGGAGCGCTTCTCGAACCTGTTGATGAATAGAAAGCAAATCATTTGTTAATCGTGCCAAATAATCGTTCATCATTATGCAAGGCACATCATGTATCAATCGCGGCTTAGGCACTCCCCATATATTCATAGGCCTTCCAAACACCACTTCATACGGTGTGAGGCCTGTTCGAGAGTGGGGCACTGATCTAAGAGAGAGCAATGCTAGCGGCAAGGCATCCGGCCACTTCAATGACGTGGACGCCACAATCTTAGCCAGTTTCAACTTCAACGTAGCATTGTACCGCTCGACAAGAGCTGCTGACTGAGGGTGGAACACAGCATGAAACTTCTGCTGGATCCCCAACCCCTTCAGTACATACTCCACAATTTTCCCAACGAAATGAGGCCCATTATCGCTCCACAAAAATTTGCAAACTCCAAATCGAGGGAAGTGCTCCTTGAGCAACACCTTAGCTGTTGTCAAAGCTGTATTACCTTTCGTGGGGAAGGCCTCAACCCATTTGCTAAAGGCGCACACCACCACTAAGACATACTTAAGGTTATTGCAGCGCTCAAGCTGGATGTAATCCATTTGGAGTACCTCAAATGGTGCAGAAGGTGGAACGAACCCTCCTTTCAGAGTATGAGTCCCTTTTGCAGGATTGTGCTGTAAACATATCAGACAGGTCTGCACTACTCTCTTGGCAGTATTGGCAATCTCGGGAAGCTCCCAAACTCGTGTTAACAATCGAGTGATTGCAAGAGCTCCCACATGCGCTAATCCGTGTGTCATCTGAACCATCGCCTGCAAGTAAGCTGCAGGCAATTTCCATCTCTCCATGTCCTTGCTTCTCCAACAAACCTCATCATCTAGTACCCCTTCTGCTGCCCATGCCGCAAGTTCTGATTCAGTCGCTGATTTTTGGATATCTAGTATCTCCGCTCTAGCATCATACCATCGCTCAGCCTGTGATTTTGTTACATACATGGGGGAGTCAGTTCGGGACATAGCTGTTTGTCTTGCTATGCTGTCTGCAAAAGCATTGCCTTGACCCACCTTATCAGTGATCTTTTTATGGGCACTGCATTTAATTATCGCTACTTTCTTTGGACAAAGCAACGCGTTTAGGAGATCACGCACCAGTTCTCCGTGCATAATGTGTACTCCATGAGAAGTCAAAAACCCACGTTCCCTCCAGAGTAGCCCGAAATCATGCGCTACTCCGAAGGCGTACCGGCTGTCTGTGTATATGTTCACACATAGGCCAGCACTCAGTTCGCAGACTCTTGTCAAGGCTATCAGCTCTGCTGCTTGAGCCGATTTCTGTGGTATTCTAGCTGTTTCTACCACTGTCTTAAGTGTCGTGATCGCATATGCTGCGGAAGTCGTACCATCTGGCAGCCTCAAGCACGATCCATCAACCCACAGTTCCCCATCCACATCTGGAAGTGGCATATCCTGTAAGTCGACACGACCCTTTGTCTGTTCCTCGGTCAGGAAAACACAATTGTGATGTTTTTCTTCCTGACCCTCCTCAACCGGATAGGGCAATAAAGTGGCAGGGTTCAGGGTAGCGCATCTTTTCAATGTAATGTGTGGCGCCAAAAGTGTGAGCTCATATCCTGTCAAACGTGCGCTCGTGAGATACTGTGTTTTCGTTTGATTCAACAGGGCATCTACTGCGTGAGGAACTAACACCAACAGTTTGTGCGATAACACTATTCCCTCACTCTGTCGTATAGCTACCGCTGTTGCTGCAACTGCTCGAAAACACCCAGGTAACCCTCGCGCTACAGGGTCAAGAACCACTGAAAAGTATGCACATGGCCTCTGCTTGTCCCCGTGTGCCTGCACTAACACTGATAACGCGCACCCATCTTTCTCGTGCACGTACAACGTGAAGATCTTTGTATATTCTGGTGTACCTAACACGGGTGCAGAGCAAAGGGCTTGTCTCAATTGATCAAAAGCATTTTGACATTCATCTGTCCATTCGAGGGGCATTGGTGTAGTTTTTGACAGTAATGCTAACAAAGGTTTTATAATGTGCGAAAACCCCATGATCCACTGTCTACAAAAGGACGTTAATCCTATAAAGGCAGGTACATCTCTCTGAGTGCGGGGGACTGGTGTGTCTAAAATCGCCTGAATTCGATCTGATGTTAATGCACGCCCCTCCTTAGACAAAAGATGACCGAGGTAGGTCACCTTGGGTCTACAGTATTGAAGCTTTTTCTTTGAAACCTTATGATTGTTCTGAGCCAAAAAGGAAAGCAAGGTGAGCGTACTCTCCTCACATTGTGCATAAGTGTCTGCAGCCAACAGGAGGTCGTCAACATACTGTATAAGGGCTACTCCAGATTGTAATTTAAAAGAATCAAGCTGTCTTTTTAAAGCCTGGCTGTAGATACTAGGACTCTCAGTGTAACCTTGAGGAACACGACAAAATCTATACGATTTATTATTTAACGTAAAGCCAAATAAATATCTGCTATCAGGATGGATGGGGATGGAAAAGAACGCATTTTTCAGGTCAATGACACTAAATGTCGTCGCCGTCGGGGGAACCAATGTGAGCAATGTCGTGATGTCGGACACCACCGGATATTGGGGAATGACAATTTTGTTAATTTCTCTCAAATCAATAATAAATCGATAGACCTTGTCGTCAGTGTCTTTCTTAAGAATCGGAAGAATAGGGCTGTTGCAAACATTATAGGGAACTTCCTCCACTACTCCTGCAATGATCAAATCTTGAACAATGTGTGTCAGGGCAATTTCACCTTCCCTGGAAATCTTATACTGTGGTACACGTGGCAAAAGTACTCCCTCCTTTACAGTAATTCGAATAGGTGGAATAAGCATCTGTCCCACATCCGTATCTGAGGTAGCCCATAACGTGTGAGGAAGAGAGGCTAATGCTTCACTTTCTTGTATAGTGCAGAATCTGTCCGAGTCTGGATAATTGTCATTCAAAATAACTTGCACTCCCTCCGGAGCGCAACATATCGTTGCTCGAAAATATTTAAGCAAATCAATGCCCAGAATGTTATCTGGGGTATGGGGTGACAACAAAAATTGACCAAAACTGAAAAATGTATCAAGACAAAGTGCAAGAGGTTTCGATAATGGGCTAGGAGAGGGTGTGCCATCAAACCCTATACATGTTATTATTTCGCCAGACAGGGGAGCCCTCGGAACCAATTTTTTAGACAAAGCGCTACGAGTAGCTCCTGTGTCGACTAAAAACTGATCAGTAGAACCCAAAATGCCCGCTGATACATATGGACCTCTCTGATCTACTGGCACTTCAACTGATTCCGTACCCCATCCTACGCAGTCCTATGCATGCACATAATCCTGATGCTCCACATTCTCACCCTCCCATATCTGATACTGGTTCCGTCTATCAAATGTATTACGTTCATCCTGGCCACGGCCCCTCTCTTCAACCCTACCACGATCACCTCCGCCACCTCACGCCCCCGAATAACTGTTCCTTAACCTTCCACCTCCTCGACCACGCTGACTACGTTGCTCACGAAGTACCGGACAATCTTCAGCCCAATGCCCAAACTCCTTACAATAGGCACATTGGTCCTCCGCTATATCCATACGCCCATACGACGCATTACTCCCTCCTCTTCTGCCTCTATCATTCCCTCTAGATTGCGTTCCACGAACCTGTGACAACATCACCTTCGTTTTCAATTCCTTCGCTTTCTTATCAACACTTTCTTTAGCCTCCAATTCCTGACGCTCATAATACTGAGCCATAGTTAACAAAGACGCAGGGGTCGCCGTGGTCCAGGAACTTTCGCTCGTTTTCAATCGCTTCGCAATCTCCGGTAGGAGATTAGCCACATACTTATTAACAAACAGATGCCTACCCGTATCGTCTGTTAATGATTGCCCACTGTAATCATGAAATGCTTCTTCGAAGCATGTAAAGAAATCAGATACTGATTCATCTGGCTTCTGTTTACATGAAGCCAACATAGTCCAATCGATCTTTTTAGGAGGCACCAGACTTTTTAATTTAGTCAAAATAGCCGTCGGGAGATCTAAAATCAAAGCACACGGTTTACATGCAGGTTCCCTTTCTAAGTCAGCCTGTTCTAAGTCCTTCCAAGTTGCCCCAAATGTCGTTTGATCATTAGTTTTACGAATCAACCTCCACATATCAGGGGGGGGAGTATTAATCCAAAGAAAAGGTCTACATCAACAAGAGTCATAACACAAGAGGAAATGGCCCCCTCAACCCCTTCATAGAATGCAGCTGGATTTTTACGAAGATCGGGCAGGGAGTTCTTTAATGCCATAACATCTGCTCTATTCCAAGGCGTATATACCCAATTATATATAAAGTACCCCTTCGCATCCTTCGACGTTTTATCGTCATCTGTACCATCTCCCTTTGGGGGAACATACAAAGGTGCGGCTTCACGCATAGGCATAACATGCACTTTAGAATTCTTATCTGAACCCCGGAGAGGACACTCTTTGGACTGCTCCGTCGACCCCGGCACGGACTCTTTAGCATTTCCCCTTTCATCCCGCAGTCTGGTCGCCTCATCCCGCAGCTGGAGTAGTCGTTTGAAAAGGTCATCAACATCTGAAAGAGCAAATAAACCTTTATCCAAATTCTCACAATAAACCGACACAGCTTTGGGTTCTAAAGTCTCCGAATATTTACGAAAGCGAGTAACAACTTCATGTGCCAAAGTATTTATGAAACACAGTAATTCTCGTTCTGACCACATTTTCCTTTCAGCTAAAACCGTTGCTACAGTTATATGATCCATGTTTAATTTACTAGCAAGGCTACGCAAGTCCGCAGCTTTTTCCGCAGTTAACCTGACACTCGAGTTGTCCTTTCCATCCGACTTATCCCGACCTTCATCACCGGAATCCTCGGACGGAGCCGTAGGGTGGACATACGGAGGCGGAGAGCGATCTAGTAATGAAAAATCATCAATTTCATTATTAAGGACAGGATAAAGCGGACGACGAATAGGAAATTGACCGGTCGTTTGCAAATTACGTTCCCGTGCCTCCCTCTCTTTCTTCTCCTGCGCCTCCTTTTCCTCAAGCTGTAAAGCCTTATCTCGAGCAGCCTTGCACTGCTCTTTGTCCGCCAAGGCAACCTCATGCTTCATACGCTCACGCACCGCTTTCTCCCACATTCGCACACAATCAAACATATCTTGTCTAGACCTGCGCTGAAACAAACATTGCTCCACAAACTGAACCTTTCGTAAATCAAACGACCCATGTAGTGGCCATTGCAACTCGGGATCGGTTCTGGTATATTTATGCCATAATTTACTGTACAGTATAGGGGGAAGGCCGAATTTCACATACATCTCACGATTTGGAGTTCCTTCTGGGGGAGCCGGCTGTGATTCCGCTAACCTAATTGTGGTACCATTTCCAAAACAGCACATCCCTCGGAGTGTGCTTAAAACAGGCATGTTCAAAAAGTATCACGAAAGCGTGATACTATATAAATGGCACTTACAGTACTTCACATGAATGTGCCGCTCAGAGTACAAAACAAAATTAGAGAAACATCTCTACATGCCTGCCTATGTGAAGTGCACTACACATATAATTCAAAGTTCACAAAGTCAAAAATGTTAGCTAACTCAAATCATAGACACAATCATAGAACTTCAGTAAGCGTCCGTAGACTACCTTACCAATCACAAATCGTAGAACTTCAGTAAGCGTCCGTAGACTACCTTACTGATCACAAATCTTACCCAATTTCAAATATCCAGGTTCCAACTGCCAAGGTCTTTAATCGAATCAGCCAAACAGGCACTGTACAGCAACGCAGACGATCAAGATCTCAGTCGGAGACCGGCGCCACGTGGAAGGTCAGATCAGAAGGAAAGGAAGAAAACACCGTGGGTGCCAAGACTCAGGTCACTCAGTGGCAGCGTACGCGTCCATGGCGAGTTTCCGATCCTTTGTCACGACCTCTCCTTCGGGCATCCGAGTCACCGATGAGTCCCTTCGTGGTCGCCAATTTGTGGTATCGGGTTCCCAAGGCCTACATTCTCCGTAGATAACCCACTTACACCGAAAGAACTGTTGGCACGGAAACTGAAAAGTATAAAGAACAAGTTTATTAAGACCCCATGGGGTGGTGGTACATTCCTACAGCACCCTTTGGCAATGCAAGAAGTATCACACTGAACGTTGGTGCGAATCCTTCTTTTATACATTTTTACAGGTAATAAAAGGTAGGCGGTGCGAGGTTACAGAGCTTTATGTACATATATGGTCATTTTTGGAGCACAGCCAACTCATGGGAGGGGTTACAACTCCACTGGTCAGTTTGGCGGAACATTCCTGAGGGGTGACTGGTCAGTTAGGACTGCGCATGTACAGGCTTGACCGTTACTAAAAATAGCCTGTTGCTGGGCAAACTCAGATGGTCAGCGGCACGGACAAAGGACTAAAGGGCATGCTGACCACGAGGCCGCTCATTGCACAAAATGGCCGCCGTAACATACAAAATGGCGTTTTCCTAATATGGCCAAGTTAAGGGAAATAACGTGTAGCAAAGCTAAGCGCTAACCCGGCCATTGTCAAATTACCAAGAAACAACTAAGGGTTGGCTCTAATCAGCAAGGCTGAGCCGTGAAAGTAGATAACAAAAGAGAATTGCCAATACTGATTACCAAACGATTCATATACTTTTAGGTCCAGTACTTGAAACAACATTCAAGACCAATAGCTAATTAATAACTTTTATTATTCTTTGAGATTTTATCAACACAAAAACTCATATTTTTAACGAATGCATATTCCAAGAGACATACATAGAAAACATATTTAGCAGGGGGTCAACTTTAGGAATCATTCAACATATCACACATATCACAAGCATACACAATGCAACCATTCAAGAAAAGGAAGGGGTACAATAGCTTAGAGCGATATAAAATGTACAAAAATTTTTTTTTCAATATTTACAAGATAACACCAGACGAAAGGGGAAAAGAATTGAGAAAAGAAGCCAAGGTCTGCGGGGCATTTAACACTAAGGTCACTTAATAATTAGTCTCGCACAAGGTACATTCCTATAGCAAAATTAAATGTTATTTAGAAAAGGTAATGTACACGAAATGGGGACAAGCAACAGAATAATTCTTAACATCAATGCTTGTCACTCTTGCAGACAACTGTGTGGCTATGGCCTACGCGTTTCGAATCCCGTTGGCTTGTGGGGATTCTCTTCAGGGCCTTGGGTTTTCTCTGGGTGGAAAAAATAAAAAGGAAAAAAGAAAGAAAAAGTATAAATTTCAACATAACTCAGTTAATTTTACCAAATGATCAACATCAGACGCAACACATAGTGACCACCCTTTTTCTACACAGACTTACCAAAACGCAACAAAATGCGAGGGGCTCGGGGGCCTCAACTTTATAATAGGATGGAATATGGCAGAATCTGGAGATGTTAAAACATAAAGGGAGTCAGAGGATAGAAACCATAGTTGGAAAGCTCTCAGTGGCAGTGGGAGCTGTACATTTACTTACTTTTCTTTCTTGAGAAAGATTTTCACAAGAGGAAGAACCAGGTCGCAACGAGGCTGGGCAGAGACCTGTGTGAAGGTAATAGGGTAGTACATCAGAACAATCTAATCGAAATGGGTTCACAACAGGGTAGTTGTTACAAATCTATGATCGTGCTCACCTACAAATAATCTTGCTAAAGGTTCGCCTACGCCGAGAAGAGAAGACTCGCAGAGAAAGTCTAAGTAAAAAAATGTATGTCACTTTAATATACAGACACTGAAAATGTCAATAAAGCCGGCTTTAAATTAGAAAAACATACCGAGCTTCAAATGAGACTCTTATGCAGAGAAATGCAGGGGCGACTTGTTCCTTTCGGTCCGTTTAGCGTTTTAGATAATCTGAAAACGACCCAATAATGGAAGCAATTTAGCAACTGACAAGCGACTATGTAGCAAAGAAAAGCTGTTAATAAGCGGCGGCGTCTTACCGCGTGAGTAGAATCGTGAATCTGCGCCGGGTAGGTCGCTAGAATGTAGCCCTTTCGGGCGCCTGAAACCAAAAAATAGCGAGATGCGCATGAGTTTTTTAAAAAAAGCGGTCTGTGGGGACAGATTACTGCAAGGATTCAAAGGGCGCTTACCGGCGTGTCAATTGCCCATAATCCGACGAAATTAATTTGAAATGGTTAGCTAAAGGGGGGACAAATAGATAAATGAATGTGAGCTAAACCATTCAAAGAAAGAAGGGTCAAATACCGGCGGGGATTACACGGAGAAGTACTTACAGTGGATTTCTCGATCACTTCATGAAACTCGGCGGCGTCTAAGGTCTGCACTGGTCACTGGCTCATGCGTGGTAGCAAGCCATGGCTACACTGGTCTCCCTTTATATACTTTCCTGGTGGGGCGGTCCGCCCACAACTTTAACCAGGGTAGAAAGTAAAATAAGGACCGGAGTAAAAAACTCCGAAGTAACAGCCTAGTTGAAAGAACAGAAGCCCATTAGCCACGAATTATAGTTTAAAGATTTCGCTCAATTCATTGAGCCCCGATACTGCAGTATCAAACTTAACTATAAGGAGTGCTTCCCGTTTAGATAGTACTAGATTGAGATCTCCTCCACAGGGATTTTTTTCTATTTTAGAGATCACAGTCCACTTTAGGTCACTGACTCCGTGTTGCAGTCGTGTCCAATGTAGCACCAAAGGGGCATTCTCGACTTTGTTTTTGATCCTTGATTTGTGCTGTGAGATCCGTTGACGGACCTCTTGGTTAGTCTTGCCTATGTATAGTAACTGGCAGGGGCATGTAATGCCATAAACAACAAACTTACTCTTACAGTTACTTACAGTATCATGTTTCCAAGAAATTCCATTATGCTGGAACAAAGAGCCTTCCACAGTCGATTCACAGCATAAACAGGTTCCACACTTGTGGTGTCCGAGGATGGGTGGCATCCCCATCATTTGGCGTAAAGTTAAAGGTTTAGAAACAGGCATAGCTGCTCGGACTATGTGGTTCGCAATATTGTTTTCTTTTTTGAAAGCAAATAAGGGCTCATTTACGAGGCTGCCGTCAAGATCCTTTATCAGATGCCAACTTTGTTTTATGACTTTTTTCAGGCGATTAGCGTTTGGGCAAAAGGTAGTGACACATACCTGCCTCTTTAAATCCGATTTGGGTTTTCGTTCCAGAAGTGTCTCTCGTGGGGTCCACTGGGCTCTCCTCATGCAGTTTTTTACAAGTTTTTTGGGGTAACCCCTCTCACACAGCTTAGATGTTAAATTTTCTGAGTGTAATTTGAAATCCTCTGTGAAGGTGCAGTTTCTGCGGACACGCAGGAACTGCCCATAGGGGAGGTTTTCTTTTAAATTACGTGGGTGGTTACTATTAAACATCAACGACTTGTTACGGTCTGTTGGTTTAATAAATAGGGAGGTGGCCAATCTCCCTTCAGAAGGGAAGACCTCCACATCAAGGAACGCGATCCTACTTGTAGATTCTGAGATGCTGAATTTTATATCAGCAGTCCTGGCATTAAGCCATTGATGGAAGTTGGTAAGGGTGTCACTCTCACCTGTCCATGTCATAAAAACATCGTCAATAAAACGGAGCCACGCTCCGATGTATTGACTGAAAGGATTGTTATTATAGATGTATGCATTCTCATACATATCCATAAACAATACTGCCAATTCTGGAGCAAAGGGGCAGCCCATGGCTACTCCCTTGACTTGGTAGTAAAATTCACCATTAAAACAGAAGTAATTCTTTTTTAATGCGAATGTTGCCAAATCCACAATAAATTTAGTAGGCACACGCATGGGCCTGGGTCTGGAATCAAGGAAGTAGGAAAGAACTGCTATGGCCTCATCTTGAGGAATCTGGGTGTATAAAGCAGTTACATCTAAGGTAACTAATCTGTCTAGGTTCAACATGTTGTCAAATTACGACACCTCATGGGAACAGTCCAGCCCAACCTGTCAAGCCATGTCTTCCCTGGACTGGCAACAAGCTTCCTGGGACCGGTTCCGGGCCAACAGCCCTCATTATCCAGGCTAGCTTGAATCCTGTGGTAAAGTGAGCAAGGGACCCACGTCTGGGCATACCCTGCCAACTTAGGGCGAACAAAGCAAACTGAAGGAAATGATGAAAGGAGCACTGAAACTTTTCGGACACTCACCCCTAGTCACAGGTCTGGGTTAAATCCAACATCGTTCTTTAGCTCACTTCGTCACCCCAGTTCAGACACAGCTATATACAAATCAGTCTTGACCCTGTGCCTCATGGTAACAGTCCAGCCCTAACTGCCAAGCCATGTCTACTCTCTACCGGAAACAAGCATCCTGGGACTGGTTTCAGGCTAACAGCCCTCATCAGCCACACTACCTCAAACCAGTGGCAAAGTGAGCAAGGGACCCACATCTGGGCATACCCTGCCAACTTAGGGCAAACCAAGCAAACACAAGGAGATGATGGACGGAGCGCTGAAACTTTTCAGACACACAGACAAAATTCAGCGTCCGTCCATCATCTCCTTGGGTTTGCCTTGGTCCTTTCAGCAGGACAGCAGTCCTTCTTTCTGGCAGATTATCCACAGGTCCATAAGTGAATGGAAGTGGTGGTGTCTGAGGTCCGGTATTTATACTATGGGTCCCTGATTCTGGAAGGTGAGAGCAGCTGCTAGATAGTGGCATTGATGTACAGGGAATCCCCTTCCTGCCCTGGTTCCTGCTGGCTGAAGTGACAATACAGGAGAGTTAGGCCTATTGTGTGGAGATGGGGCCCAGCCTATACAGGTGCAAGCGGGATTGTGCTTAGCTCTGCCCCCATCAAGCCAGTTAATAGTCCCTTAATACCCATCAAGTCACACCTAAGCCCCCATTGTGTGTGGCTGTCTAGAGGGAATGCACAAAGCCCAGGTGTCACCCACCCCAATGTATTCAGAGACAGGCAGAAATCACAGATTGATTAAAGAAAGAAAATGCCAACTTTCTAATAGTGGTATTTTCAGACCTGCAACTTAAAATTCAACTTTACCATAAGTTGTGATTTTAAATTACGAGCCCAGAGACACCAAACTTGAAATATCTTTCTTTTCCCAATTGGAAATTACATTTATAAAATGTAATAAGGTAATCTCAATTTTAACCAATAGGAGAGCTTTCACCAACTGGACATGTAAAACTTAAAAGTCCATTGTCGACTTTTTAAATACACTACCTTAGGCGTGACTTATATGTATTGAAAATGAAGGTTTGGGCATGAAAAGAAGGTTAACATTCCGACTGGACGCACGAGTGCGAAACAAAATGGCCTCCTCCCGGTGAGCTCCATCGCGTTTTCGCCCTTTTTTCAAACGACACTTCTTTGTCAGAATTCTGTCTACAATGAGGTCACTGTACATTTGAAGCCAATATCTGTGCTATGGAGCTGTTTCCAAAGTTTTTGGACAGCGGAAGTGGTGTTTTTCTTCTTCAGGCTCCTGCACCCAGCTTTGCCTTCAGGTATTGCCAGGCTTGTCTGTCAGGGGGGCGGAGTGTCTGCTCAAGAAAGGGCTTGGCTTGGGCCTAGCCACTCCCACAGACCATTTTAGCTGCTGTACCAGTCATTTTAAGGACATTTTCTCCAATAATACTCTATGTTCTCATTATCTTTATATTTCTTTACAAATGTAATTCTTTCTACAAGAAAATGGAAAATAAAAATTCTCTCCATAATAAAAGGAGACAGCAGGTTTCACGTCCGCCAATTAAATCTAAAGTGGTGGAGTCAACTGAACCTTCCTTATCTTTAATTCTGGACGAAATTCAGGCACTTTGTGCTAATACAGATACAATTGTGTCAGAGATTAAAAATGTGTGCAAAGAAATGGCTTGTTTATTAATGAAAATCTCTGATAATTCAACTAAAATACAAGATAATAAGGTTAAAATAGACGCTTTTACCCCACTTGTGGCGAAAATATCACCTATGTCTACACTACTTTTAGATATGGAAAATCGCAACAGACAATATCAATCAATCAATCAATCAATCAATCAATCATATCATTTGTAAAGCGCACTACTCACCCGTGAGGGTCTCAAGGCGCTGGGGTGGGAATGCTGCTACTGCTCGAAAAGCCAGGTCTTGAGGAGTTTTCTGAAGGTCAGCAGGTCTTGGGTCTGCCGTAGGTGGATCGGGAGGGTGTTCCAGGTCTTGGCGGTGAGTTGGGAGAACGATCTACCACCAGAGGTCGCTCTTCAGAAGCGGGGGACTGTGGCGAGGGCAAGGTCGGCGGAGCGGAGTTAGCGATGTAGAAGCTGAGTCGTCTGTTGAGGTACGTTGGTCTGGTGTTGTGGAGTGCCTTGTGTGCGTGGGTGAGGAGCTTGAAGGTTATACTCTTGTTGACCGGGAGCCAGGGCAGGTCTCTCAGATGGGGTGTGATGCGGATGCGGTGGGGGATGTGGAGGATCAGGCATGCAGAGGCGTTCTAGATGCGTTGGAGCCGTCTCAGGAGTTTGGCTGAGGCTCCTGGTTAGAGGGCATTTCCGTAGTCCAACCTGCTGCTGACGAGGGCCTGGGTGACCGTTCTTCTCGTTTCAGTGGGGATCCACTTGTAGATCCTGTGGAGGGTGTTGAAGCAGGAGGAGGAGACGGCGTTGACCTGTTTAGTCATGGAGAGGGTGGAGTCGAGGATGACCCCTAGGTTGCGTGCGTGGTCGGTGGGTGTTGGGGAGGTTCCCAGTGAGGTCGGCCACCAGGAATCATCCCAGGCCGAAGAGGTGAATCCGAGGATGAGGACCACCGTCTTGTCCTAGTTCAGCTTCAGTCGGCTGTTCCTCATCCATTCAGCGACAGCCTTCATTCCTTCGTGAAGTTTGGTTTTGGTGGTGTGGGGGTCCTTGGTAAGGGAGAGGATCAGCTGGGTGTCATCGGCGTAGGAGATGATGTTGAGGTCGGGCCCACGGGCGACGTAGGTGAGCAGTGCCATGTAGATGTTGGGCTGAGGGATGAGCCCTGGGGTACACCGCAGATGATCTTGGTGGCTTTGGAGCGGAAGGGGGGAAGATGAACGCTCTGTGTTCTGCTGAAGAGGAAGGAGATGGTCCAGTCCAGGGCCTTTTCTTGGATCCAGAGCTGTGGAGGTGTGTTCGTAGTGTGTGGTGGCAGACCGTGTCGAAGGCGGCTGACAGGTCCAGGAGGATCAAAGCCGCCGTCTCTCCGTTGTCCAGCACGGACTTGATGTCATCCGTGGCGGCAATGAGGGCAGTCTCTGTGCTGTGGTTGCTGCGAAACCCAGACTGGGAAGGGTCCAGGATGCTGTTCTCTTCGAGGTAGAGGGTCAGTTGTTTATTGGCGGTCTTCTCGATGATCTTTGCTGGGAACGGGAGCAGGGAGATGGGCCGGAAGTTCTTGAGGTCCTTGGGGTCCGCATTGGGTAAGGCATTGATCTCGGTGTGCTTCCAGCTCTCCAGGAGGGTTGCAGTCTCGAAGGTGGTGTTGATGACTTTCCAGAGATGCGAAGCAATGGCTGTCCTGGCTTTGTTGAAAATGTGGTGAGGGCATGGGTCTGACGGAGATCCGGAGTGGATGGTGTTCATGATCTTGATGGTGTCGCCCTCATTGATGTTGGTCCTGGAGAGCAGGCGATTGGTGCGGAGGCGGTCGTGGGGGCGGAGGTCTCAGTGGTTGTTTGGCGGTCATGGCGTTGAAGCTGTCGTGGATGTCTGCGGTCTAGCGATAGGAGAAGATGGCCAGCAAGTCGCACACGTCTTGCGAGGGTGGGACGTAATTGGTGTTGGAGCTGGGGTTGGAGAGTTCCTTCACAATGTTGAAGAGCTCTTTGCTGTTGTGCGCATTATTGTCTAGGTGGTCTTTGTATATACAATATAACCTATGCATTTTCAATTTACCAGAAGATGTTGAGGGTGCCAACTGCAGATTATATTTGGAAAATCTGATTACTGGCCTCTTAAAAATCTAATTTCCTGAAAAATTTGAAATTGATAAGGCACGCAGGATTACTTCTCATCGTAACCCTCAACACACAAAACCTCGACAAATGATCTTTAAAGTTCTCCTTCATCACCATTTAGTCTTGATCAGGAAAGCAGCAGGAGAAATTCCTTCATTGATGGTCAATGGGAATAAAATATGTATGCATCAAGATTTTGCCAAGGAGACTGTTTGAATTCACAAGGAATTCACTGCTCTTCGTCCTCAACTAAGCAGTCTTGGTTTCAAATATTGTCTTTTTGATCCTTTAACAATGCGTATTTGGAAAGATAATTTCTCGAAATCCTTTCATCGTCTTGAAGAATTAAGACAGTTTTTGGATCAACAGTTACAGCACTCAATGGATGCTAATGACTCTGCTACTTGAATATTGCCAGTTTTGTCTCTTCTGACAAATAGATGATTTATTCTCGCATTGGGCTTAAACGGTTCTGGTCTTGCTTGTAGAGCGTTTGTGCGTTTCATTCTTGATATTAATGTATTATGTTTGTCGTTTTTTCAATGTTTTATTTCCTCCTTCCTTTTTGCTTATTCTGGAGCTACTATTTTTTCATACTCTTTCCTTATTTCTTGCTTTCCTCCTCTTGATCTTCTTTCTCTTTCTCTTCCATTATGGCTAATGTTCATAATATTAAAGTAGTCTCATTAAATGTTAAAGGTTTACGTCATCCAGTTAAGCGTACAAATATTTTAGATTATTTAGGTATTTGTAAATCAGATATTTGTTTTATACAGGAGACTCATATAGACGACAAAATCTTAGATTATATGAAGAAAAAGTGGGTTGATACTATTGTCTCCTCTCCTGCAAATGGCAAAAAAATGGTGTGGCTAATCTTTATGCAAAATATTGCATTGCCAAATTTTTAGTAAATCTTCAGATACTGACGGGAGATATATAATAGTTAAAATTAAAGTTCATGACTCTGTCATATTTTTACTAAATATTTATGGTCCTACTGCAGATGATCCTGTTTTTTGGTCTAATCTTACAACTGAGGCTCTAAAGTTGGGTAAAGTTCCTTTAATTGTTGGAGGTGATTTAATGTTATATCTGATACTTTATTAGATAGATTATCTCTTACTAAATGTCATCCTCCTAAGGTTTTTTAATGCTTTTAAATCATTTATTCAAACCACTAAGTTAGTTGATATTTGGCGATACACTTCCCTACAGAAAAAAGTTGTAATTTCTTTTCAAACCCACATAATTCTCGTTCTAAGATTGAATATTTATTAGTCTCTAAGCAATTAATTAACTCTGTGAATACTTCTAAGTTTGGTAGCATTGACATTTCAGATTGTGCTTTGATTTATTTTGTTTTGAATTTAAATTCAACTTTTACAAAGCAATCTAGTTGGCGAATGAATACTGGCATTATTCTTAATGAACATAATAAACCTAAGCTCTTAAATGCCATTCAAGATTATTTCCAACTCCACCCTCAAGGTTCTACTTCTATGGTTAATAGATGGGATGCTTTTAAAGCTAACATTAGAGGTGTAACTATTTCTATTATGGCACACGAAAAAAAACCTTTAATGCAAATATTAAAAATTTTGAAAAACAAATTGCAAAATTTGAGAGACGCTTTATTACATCTAATGATCCTCATTATAGAGTTAAACTACAAAAACTTTGATATGAGTTTAACTCTATCCTTAGCAAATGAGCTGGCGTTCAGATTTCTAATTCTAAAGCCAAATTTTGCTTTAATGCGAACAGATCTGGGAAACTTTTAGCTAATTATTTACGTATAAAGAAATAAAACTCAAATAAATTCAATTTATGGCCCAAATGATAAAATTGCTTTATCTCACAAAGATATCGTTAATATGTTTTGGGATTTTTACTCTAATTTATATAACAAACCCAATTTTCATGACGTCTGCTTAATTGATTCTTTTTTTTCTGCATGTGGATTACCCAAGATTGCACAATCAGATAAAATTGGGCTTGACTCACCCATTACTACAGAGGATATTTTATCGGCCATAAAATCTCTGAAAAAAATAAGTCTCCTGGTCCCGATGGTATTCCTGCTGAGTTTTACAAAGAATTTCAGTTGCAACTTTTGCCTTTTTTATTTCAACTTTTTACCTTTTTGGGTTCTTCAGGAACTACTTCAAGTTCTTTTACTGAGGCTTTAATTATTGTACTTCCCAAACCGGATAAGGACCCCACACTTGTGTCAAATAATCATCATATATCTTTAATTAATCAAGATTGTAAATTATATGCTAAAATACTTGCTTCTAGATTATCCCCTTTGTTAGATTCTATTATGCACCCTGATCAATCTAGTTTTATGAAGAATCATATTCTGCAAACAATACAAGTACTCTGTTACATGTTATTGAACAAAGTTCTACTTTAACTCTACCTTCAGGAGTTCTCACAATAGATGCTGAGAAAGCATTTGATAAAATTAATTGGCAATTCCTATTTCATATATTATTATCATTTAATTTTGGTGACACAGTTATCCTCATGATTTCTGCTCTATATTTTACTCCTACTGCTTGCGTATTTATCAATGGCCAAGTTTCAAATCAATGTTCCCTTTTTAGAGGTACAAGACAACGTTGCCCCCTTTCCCCGCTTTTGTTTCTTATTGGTATTGAACCTTTACTTACCTCTCTAAGAAAATGTGATAATATTAAAGGACTCAAAACTAAGGATGTTATTATTAAAACCTTAGCATATGCTGATGATGTACTGTTATTTATTAGTGATCATATAGCCTCATTTCCTTCCTTATTAGAGATTATTTCAAAATATTCCAAGTCGCCTCGTATTAGGTACAAAAAATTAAAAATGCCTAAATGTAATGCTGGGTTTGGATTACCTGACTTTTTTCTTTATCATAAAGCTTTTATTTTAAAACAAAGTTCCATATTGTTTAACCATTCCTTTTTTAAAAATCCACCTATGTGGCTTCTTATTGAGAAATCAATAGTAAATCCATTTCCACTACCCACTTTGTTAACCATGTCTAATAAATCATAATTTTTCCATAAATCTGTTATTCCTAAATCCATTTAAATGATTTAGAGTGACCTTATTGACTGCATTAGCTGCCTGATTGGTTGCTGCTCATGCCATCGGAAGGACTACTGGTGGGACGAGTGTCCCAAGGGACAAGATGCTCTGCCCACACTGCCCGCACTTCCAGCATCACTCTGGGGAGGAGTGCAACCCCCAGAGTTCATCACTCTACTTCACAGCTGCCACGAGGGAGGAGAGAGGCGTGGCCATCGCGCTTATAGCGCTGCCTCTCCACACGTGGCGCGGGACGCGCACCGGACTAAGCCCGGACCAAGGGCGGGCCCGTCTGAGCCCGTCCCAGACCGGCAAAGGCGGGCTGGGCCACCTCTCTAGGCTGCCGGTTCTGAAGCTGTTGGCCGACTTGCCTGCTGGCAACCGGATAGTTAGCCATTAAGTCCCTGTACCTGTGGAAGGATGTAGGCTTGTACCAACCCCTACCATATAGATACTGTTCAGACCCACAACACAATCACTGGTATTTGAAGCCCTTGATAGGGAGGAAGATCCCTTGGACTAAGTGCTGGACATATAACATGATATATCATGGGCAAGAGGTTTTCCCTCTGTTTCTATTGTATTTGTATACACTTTGTTCAATTTTATTTCATTTGTTTTATTTATTCTATCCATTTATATTTTCGTATTTGTCTTAGCTTATCTTTGTCTGTTGGGGTTAAACCAGCGGTTAGTTCATCCTCCACTGTTACCACAATGGACTCCTTTCTGCAGAGAGTAGCTGCTGCTATTGACAAGGGGATTGAACTTGTGAATAGGAGTCTTTTTTAGGTCACCCTCTAATTGTTTGCACCCGCCCACACTTAGATTTAGTGTTCCCACGGTTGAATCTCTATCTGCGTGTTCTGACAGCTGCCAGGGGCCGCCTGCCGTTTCTTTTGTCACTGAAGGGTTACCTTTGTAAATGAAACTCCCTCTCCGGCGCCCTCCCCGACCCCGCATCAATCCCTTTCCCCAGTTGTAACAATTAAAACAAGAGCAAGTATTATTCCACCTCAAGGGAAGGATCGCACTAATGCACTGAATCCCATGACCACCCATTCGCTCTTTCCGACTGGTCAACCTACCGTCGAGAGGGGGTTTAACATCAAGGGGAGCACAAAACGAAAACTCCAAACTAAAGGGGGAAAAGCAAAAATACCAAAACTTACCCCGGCCACTAAGCCTTCTGCGAAATCTCTGGCGCCTAAAGCGGTAGTCAAAAACCTAGACATGACGGTCATCAAGGCTTTCCAAGACATAATGATCACCCTGTTGGATACCAAACTGAGTCCTATCTTGGAGAGGTTAATAGCAATTGAGAAAAGACTTGTAGGGGGGCCCAAACTGATGCCTTCACAAATCTCAGGGCTACAAGCTAGATCCCTGAGTCAGAACCAGCAGCCAAATCTAACCCAGGCATACCTAAAAACCCAATCAAACCACATGAAGACCAGCAGCTTGCACAGCGTCACGTGGCGCCGTTATCTCAAGGGGAGGCAGATGGCCAAAGCGGCGGTCAGACTCTTAGCAGGCCATTGGCAGGTCCTCTGCACGGGTGGGACTTCCAAACTTCTGCAGGCCAGCTGGATGGCCCTGTGGCGCTGCCAGGGGAGTTTCGTCAGTGCCCTTTTACCATTCATCTTCTCCACACCTTATGTAGTGGTCTTGAGGAACGTCCCGCCTCTTCCCTCAGGTACCAATGAGGACTATAATAAGTTTTAAAAAAAAGGTACTCCACTGGTCAACAACTAATACCCCCGTGGGTCGTAGCATCATCATGGTAAGCCGAGTGGATTGGATAGGCAGCTCTATAAAGCTGGAAGGGGGTGATTGTGCTATAGTTAACTTCAACAGGGCCTCTTTAGCCGAAAGAATCCTGCCAGGGGAAGAGGAGCTACGACACCAACCAAGATGGCTGCATAGTCTCCTGGCTCCGCTGACCTCCGTCCTATGCTCCACTATCCTGTTGATAATCCTGTTTACCTGCACCGGATCCGTGTGGGTGGTCCGATCTACACTCCAGTGGTGTAATCCCGGAGTTTTTCCGCCGTCGTGGAGCGGAGATACGTCGATGACCGTACTGAGGCCTACCCTAACTGGGAAGCCGGGGTCTCTAGTGCTGGCCCTGCCGGGTCCGAGTCGAACAACAACGTGCTGCTGAATGCGGTTAGGTCCGGTCTCTGGATCACTCATTGCTGACGGTGCTGGAGGCACTTATGGCGCTTCAGGGCACTATCAAAGCCTGGACTTGCAGTTTGTTGTCTGCGATGGATAAAAACACTTGCTTGAGACCGGACCCTGACTCGACGCTTGTGACCCGGCAGCCAGCCCGCTTTGCAATGGATGCTTCGGAGATGTGTTTAGACCCGGCGTTGGAAACAGTGTTTGCCCCCATCGTGGTGGATCTACCCGACTGTAATTTGCCTGGCCACCCATTTGAACCGTTGAAACCTTCGACTTTGTACCCCTCGGAACATTTACATGCCATCCCCGTCACGGAACCATCTACTTTGTACAGTATGCTGTCTTTGACTATGTCGATTCCTCTCCTCCATCGGTCTTTCAAGATGGCGGATGGGATGAAGCTTGGCCTCGGAAACGGGAAGGGGCGACAGTGGTACCAGTCATCTATATCTGTTCGCTCCTGTTCTGCCGACTTTTGTGACATTTTGTGTAAAGGGCTTCCCTTAATTGATGATTCCAGTACATTTGATCGTAGGGGCCAGGGATGGGATTCTTGTCTGGGTCTCTCGTTGTGGGATTGTGGTTGACGGGATTGTTTTATTGACCTAATGGAATCCGGAGCAGGGTTGGCTATGGTGGGGGAAGGAGACCGGGAGTACGTAGTATTATGCCCTCCTCCGATTTACTCTCTCAAGTGGGGTTTCTTTTCCTTCTTTTCTTCCCTTTTCTTCTATATTTCGGGCTCTGGTTGCTGGGCGACAGGCACGCTGCGTGGGGGGTGGCCGTAGTCATTTGCAGGGGTGCAGGGTGGGGGGGAGTGGGGGTGGGTATTTAGTTTTTTATCTTTGTTCTATGGCCTCTTTTTCCTCTTCTCTTCTCTGGCCTTTTCTCTCTTTTTCTTTTTCCTGGGTTGTGTAGTGGGTTCGACTTTCTCTACATCCTATTTCTGTACTTGTGCCTTGACCTCTCTGGGGCTTCGGTGCCGTGGGGCGGACAACAACGATGGTGTTAATGCTAATAATGTGCTGGTTTATCCTGATGTCTCATGTCTAAATGCCGTTGATCTACACGGTAGCGAACTTGGTGTGGACACATCGTTTTTCTGCTCGCCCCCCTTTTTTGATCCGAGACACTGTACGACACCTGATCCTTCCTATTTTATATTATAAAATGAAAACCTCCTATCCTGTTTCCGTTTCGAACTGCATTTACAACCGCTGCGCTTAGTAATTTGAATTACTATGCTCCCCAGGGACAATGACTCTGAAGTTGGATTGTGATACTGTACTGAACTGCTTAGCGGCCAGCCCTGGGGGTTGTAGGCCCGGATCTGTATTTGAGTGCAAATGTTAAATAAAGGTTTAAAAAAAAAAAAAAAAAAAGAATCCTGCCAGGTGATATCTGTGCTGGTCAGTCATTTCATGGGTCCATAACACAGGCACTTCCACAGGGTTTCTTCTATAGAGCTGATTCACATGGGTATCTAATAGGGAACAAGAACAGGGAACATGTTCAAGCCAGATGGCCTTATAAAAAACTCTGTAGGCAACAACCATGGGTTCCCACGACGATTGCACAGTATTATTTATCCTTCGGGGCCTTGCTTTGCTCCTGTCGCACCTCCTACCCTAGTATTGACCAACAGATTCTCTATGCTATTAGGGTTGGAGAAATGCCATTGACTGTATACTTCTTATGAGGCTGTAGTAGAGCCAATGCGCCAAAAGAGGGCCCAATTTATCCCGGCCACCGAGATAGAGACATTGCAAACGGTTTCCTTTCCATCACCGCACTCAGAGGTGTCACCCCTCGATGTGGACAATAATGTTCTATCCTGGAATGTAGCAGGCCTGGCAGATAAGTTCTAGGGTCCCTTATGGCAACAGTTTGTTAGGCAATTCTTAGTAATTTCCTTCAAGAGACCTGGTTAGTGGATTGTAACTTGTTTCTGGAGGGTTTTAAAGCTTACTTTGTTCCTGCCTCTCTGTCAACCAGTGGTAGAGCCAAAGGAGGTTTGGTTATTTATATCTCCCTGGCTGTTGACTGCTAGGTACAAACCGACCCTCTTTTTGGCCAGGGCCTACAGGCCATCACACTTAAGAAGGGGAATACCACAATGAACCTGATCAATTTTTATAATCCCTCAAATAGTAAAAAACTGGGAAGGTAACATCATACAGCTGAGTCACTATCTAAGGAAGTCATGTGATCTCAGCTCACACCCCTTGATGGTTCTGGAAGACTTTAATACTCAGCCTTGCGGCGACCCAAAGATCATAAATGTGTCTGACATGGGATGACACAGAATGAGGGGGTTTCACTTTGAGCACTCAACACAGGGGGATGCATTGAACAATCTAGTCAATGAATTTGATTTACTGACACTAATGTTCCTCTCTGCCCCAAACTGTAAAACCTTGACTCCCATCTTCAAAATAAGAGGTACCATATCTTTTATAGACCATATTTTAATTTCTTCCTCCTCTCAGTCCCTTTTTCAGAGGTTTACCACCAAGGACAGCGGTTATAATGATCACAATCCTTTTTGTGTATCCCTCTGTGGTGTATTTCTATCCATCAAATCTAGGGGAAGGGTACTGGGAATCATGAGACCTATAGACGGTGGGCGCCACCTTAAATGGTCCAAGATTAACCCAGATGCTTTCTACAGGGAGGTGGGAGACTCATGTGTAGCTGAACTTGCCCTCTGTGTTCAACCGGAGAGTTCACCAAGGGATGTTTTTAGTGCTTTCAGCTCCATCTCGCGCAAAGCAGGGGAACTTTTGAGGGCTCCAGCATGTAAGGTATTTAACTCAAACCCAAGATGGTTTGATTCCTCTTGCTCCCAGGCAGCAGGTAAGTTAAAGGAGGCCCTGAAAGTTGTTCTGAGAAACCCCCCATACATACTGGTTTGTCAAACAGGATACAAGCAGGCGCTAGCTACCCGTAAGAGAGCTCTGAAGCAGGAGGCACGTGGGAACTGCTAGAGTCTAGCACATTAAGGAATGGCACACGGTTTTGGGGCATTGTCAACAGACCCCTGTTCTCTGAGAATACAGGTAACATCCTTGGATCCCACATCACGGAAGAGGAATGGGTGGCCCACTTTCAATCCATGTTCAAGGGTTCCACGGGTCACCACAACCAGTTACCCCGGGCAACAAACACTGACAATCTGGTCTTTGAGTTAACAGAGGTAGAGGAGGGCATTGCTGGCCTAACCAGTAACAAGTCTCCCGGACCGGACGGAATTCCGCTGGACCTTTACAAACCGGATCAATACTTCAGGGCCCCGAACCTGGTGGCTGTATTGAATGCAGCGACCAGGTACGGTAGCCCCGAATCCTGGGCCATCTCTACCATCGTGCCAGTGTACAAAAACGGGGAACAAAAAACAGTAAGCACTGCTACCAACCTATTTCTCTCATTCACTCTGTACCTAAGGTGGTGGGAGGGGTACTACTGCAAAGAGTATCATTATGGGCAGAGGAGTATAGTATCATCACCAACACTCAATATGGGTTTTGCGCAGGGAGTTCTACTGTGGCTCAATGTTTAAACCTTTACCTGATCCTTGGCAAGTACACGATGGCCCGCCCAGGTACCATATACATGGCCTTCATGGCCCTATCCTCCATGTTTGACTGTGTAAACCGTGTCAAATGGTGAAAGTCTGTGAGGGCCATTGGGGTGAAGGCCCCTATCGTGGACTTTCTAATTGATCTGCACAGGAATACCAAGGCAAACATTAGATATGCACAGGATCTTCGGGTTTCCAGGGAATTCAACATTGAAAGAGGGGTGGGGCAGGGCTGTATTTTGTCCCCCTTCCCGTTTAACCTATACATCAATGATCTTGAAGGAGCCCTGGTAGCTACGAGGACCAATTTCCTGCATGTGGGTCGCCGGGGTCTCCCCCGTCCTCCTATATGCGGATGACGCCATCTTAATAGCGAGAACCGCCAGAGGACTTGAATCTCTACTAGATGCATTCTTGAACTTCATGGGGTCCCGTGATTTAGCAATCAATAATGCAAAATCCTATGTCTTGCAGGTAGGGGCTCGTCCCACAAAAAAGTATTCCTTTTCCGTGGGTTCTGCGAAGGTCCCCACAATGTCAGTTTTTTCATACTTGGGGTCCTGCTGGATGATCGCCTAAAGTGGGGGCCCCTTATTCTGAAGAAAAAGGAGGAGCTCTACTGAATAACTGCCGCTATTTTCAGCTTTGCTGCTAAGTTTGGCAAGCGCCCAATTGCAGCCATGCTGAAAATGTATCAGGCTAAGGGTGTGTCAATTGCATGTTATGGTAGTGAAGTCTGGGGGTATACCACAGCAGATGTGCTGCAGGTGGCAGAGAACAAATTCCTAAAGCGCCTGCTAGGAATGCCAACTGGTTTATCGAACCTGATTGCTCATTAAGAACTGGGGGGGCTCTTTTTTATGTGATAGTCTTGCCCTGCGTCCCCTGGTGTTTTGGCTCAAGTGCTGGCCAACTAAGGAGTTAAAGCTTACCCAGCAAATCTTAATGGACTGCATGACCCTGGAACATATGTCCAGAACTCCGTGGTTGAAGTATGTTAGAGGTCGCTTTACAGAGTTAGGTCGCCCGGAACTCTTTCTAAAAACCTCAACTATCACAAAAAGGGATGTGGAACTGGTCCAAAAGCATTTATTTGCAACAGGAAGCTAGAAAGAGACAACAGAAATTATGCAAATCAAGCGTGCGTAAATTCCTGACCCTAAAAACCCATCCACTGACTGAGCCATACATTCTGGGAACACTGACCACTATGAGCGTTTTTTATTGTCCAGGTTTCACCTTGATTTTTTCCTTCTTTTAATTGCCGTTCCAAAAGGGTGTAGCCGAGGACAGGTAACAGCACCCTATGGCTGCGACAGCCTGTCTCCACAGGACCTGCTACATTTCATGTTCCTCTGCAAATTCTATGAAGTACCTCAGAGACATTTTTTACTCCCCGTTTTAAAGAGGCATACATTTAAACCGGTTCGCCCAGCACTTTTGTATTTGAAGCTGTTGAAACCAGACTGTATAATCTTTAATGTAGGCTATCTGAAATATTTGGTAAGAACCAGGGATTGCCTGGAATAGTAGTTATTTTAGTGGGCGGAAGTACTCATAGTTTAATGTATGTCTCTTGTGTGTTCACTATCCTAAGCACAGAAATATATCTACTATGCAAGACATATTTTATTTGTAACTGTTCATGTTTTTATGGCTATGATCTTTAAACTTTTTTAATGTACTCTTGCATGAGATGTGTATATATATATTGTGACTTTTATGGATTTCACACTGCAAAACCGAATAAAGTTTTTGTGATGATGATGATGTTTTAGATTCAATTTTTCAATCTCCCATGTTTAAAACTGAAAACTTGTCATTATGGCATAGCAATGTCATTAAATTAAATAGAAATATCAGTTTCTGATATTCATGGATTAATGCTGGTATTTTTTATCCTAAAGATGTCTATTCCAACAATACTTTCATATCATTTGAGGCTTTACAATCAAAATCGAATTTACCTCAGTCTGACCCTACCAAATATGAGCATTTGTGTAATTCGATTTTAGATTCCTTTCCTCATGTTATTCCTTCTAATGTTAAAGCTGATTTATCAATTTATATTCAAACTGTCTCCACATCATCTCATGGAGTTTCTATTTTATATACAAAATTATCCAATTCACTAGGAAACAACATAAATATGATTTCAGTATTTTGGAATAATAATGAACTTTCAATGTCCTTGTCTATTGATGCATGGAAAGATATTTGGCTTAGCAGTATTTCTGGTTGGTTACCTGTTTCGCTTTATCAAACTAACTCTTATATTTTATTCAATTGTTTAAGGACTCCATTACGTTTATTTCAAGCTAAACTTCTTCAATCTGCAACTTGTTGGCATTGTAAGCTACAACCTGGTACGTTACAACATATGCTTTTTTATTGTCCTTTAGTTTTTACATTTTAGACTGAAGTTTGGGATATTATAAAAAAGATTTTAAATATTCATGATGATGTTTCATTAAAAATGTTAATATGCAAATCTGCTGTTCTTTCGCAAAACTTAAATGACTTAGAAGGTAAACTTTTTAATTTTCTAATGACAGCTGCTTTAAAAATCCAGTTCATCCTTGGGGGGTCATGGGTTATTTTTACAAGAAGAGGAGCTGAGTTGTCCTAGACTGGGATTAATCATAATTCTAACTCTTATCACTCTTTTTGGAAACCTGTTTATATTTATCTATTTAATTGTATATTTAAATCTAGTTTTGAGTTTTTATTGATTTTATAATACACTCTTTTCTATGCTATAGTAGCTCTATTTATAGTTATTGCAATAGTTTTATAGCTGTTTCCTCACCTCCTCCCCCTTTTTATTTTTTCAATGAATATTTGCAATTTCATTACCTACTGTAATTAATTTGATGTTCTTGTAGTTTTATATTGTGATTGGGAATTTTCGCTCAATAATATATTTTCTGTATTGTCTTTGTTTATTGTTTAATATGAAAATTCAATAACATATTTTGAACTTAAAAAAAAAGAAAGTTAACATTCCAGGTCGACATGTCAGTTTAAAACTGCACACAAACGCTCTGCAATGGCAGGCCTGAGACAAGTTTTGCTACTGAAGTAGGTAGGACAATCAGTGCTGCAGGCCCACTAGTAGCATTTATTTTACAGGTCCTGGGCACATGTGGTACACTTTACTAGGAGCCTATAAGTAAATCAAATATACCAATTGTGGACAAGCTAATATTACCATGTTTTAAGCAGAGAGAACATGCACTTTAGCACGGTTGAGCAGAGGTAAAGTCCCCAGATAGTAGAGACAACAAATACAAATCAGCAAACAAGGAGGGAGACAAAATGTGTGGGGATGCCCCTGCCGAAAAGGCCTGGTCAACAGGTGTTATTTTGTGGTGTGTATTTTTTAGTTAGGATATTTAAATGGTTTTATGGATTGTGGGCTATTTTGGAGACTAGGATCAGCAGTGTTTCAGTTAATTAATAATTCTACATTTTTTAATGAATACATTATTTTCTCAACTACAATAATATTATATGATATATTTATAGTGTTGGAGTTCATGTACATTGGGTGTATATAGCAAAACTGTTTTTATGTGACAGGTTCAGTGGTTACTTGTGAGTTTGGGTGAGTTCTGTTGCAATCTTGTGGAATTATTTAACAACTTTTGAGGGAATTCATATGCATTTATTACTTTTGTTGGTTTTACTTTTAAAAGTGAGGTCGATTTTTGTGGGACATTAATTTGGGTAGGTAGATTTTTATTTAAAAATTTAAAAAAAATATTTTATAAACAGAATTTTACATATTTGGTTTTTTTAAAATACAAATAAAATATATGATCTTCTCGGATATGTTGTTGGGTCCTGTATTTTACGGCATATTATTAAATTTTTCATTTTTTATTGGCTGGTTAATGTTTTTAAAATGTGTTACTTTTCAGAACAATTTGTCCTCGAAAGTTTCAATATGCAAACTGAAATAAACAGGGAGATCAAGAAAGACACACTGGAATCTTGGAGCAGAAAGCCTAAACACTGACAATGAGCCACTTCATTGTTTAAATGGAGCTCTCACTGATGCAACTATCTAACAAATTATAGTAAATTCTTTGGGGTTTTTCGCTTTCGAAAACTAAATATATCAGGGTTTATTATATTTTATGTGACAATAGCATTTGTATTTTTTTTAGTTTGGTATATTTACATTATTTATCACATATTCAGGGTATTTGCTTTTTTTAAAGAAAGGTATATTATTCTGAACCTCATTAGAAAAAAACTAAAAATGAAAAATTCGCTTTTTTAGAGAACAATATTTCTCATCCCCACTTACTTTTAGAATAGTTTTCCTACCCTTTACCGTTACACACTGTCTGAATTTTTGTAGGTTTGTTTTTTACTTAATTTTATTGTCCAGCTAACAAGAGAGATGTGGATGCATATACCTGTTTCATTGGATCAGGAAAGAAAATGTTACAGTTAAAATTATTTCATTTAAATAAGTTCTCAGGTTTTGGTGCTTCTTTTTGCTGAAAATATTTGTATTGTCAAGAAGAAGTACAGTCATACAATCAACAGAAAGAAAAAGACATAATATAGAAAGCAGAAACAAAGCCAAAGAAAAACAATGCGATGGGAGCTCTCCTAAAATATTTCACATCCATATATCCATATTTTACCATGTGTTTTACGGCTCTTCTAAACAGTCCCATATGGGCCTATACTTTCGCAGAGCCTGAATACCCCTTACTTTAGCCAACGCTTTTTCCCTTTCCCCAGTTTCTTTAAGGATTAGTCACCATTCCATCTCGGTAGGGGGTTTAGGAGAGATCCAGACTCTAGCTATCGCCAATCGGGCAGCTACCAGCATAATTGTCAATATAGGCCTATTACGACCGCAATCTTCCTTGTACCCTAACATATTTTCAGTTATCGAAAGCGCGAGGTCCCCGTCAAGTGTACATTTAATTGCTGCTAATATCGTATCCCAGAACAACTTCAAGGCAGGACACATAACAAATATATGAAAAATGCCAGCAGCATATAACACTCATTTAGGGGAGTTCTGACATGTCCCTCCACGAATACCTCCCCATCCAGCCTCACCTTGAAACCATTTGGCAATCCTTTCAGGAGTATAATAAAGAAAACAGAGCAACTGAAATTGCTGCAGCTGTAAGTTCACAGAGTACACGGAGCAGGCAATAGTATCTAAAGCTATCTTCATATTCTCAATAGCAATATTGCCCCCAGAATCTCACTCCACTTGGACGCCAATTTCTCACAGCCCTCTGCTCTGCTCCGGCAAAGAATTTGATATGCTTGCAGATGGTGGCCTGCCGTGTCTGAGCGTACGTACACTCCCACATATCTGACCTAGAAACACTCCAAACTGCTAAGTTTCTAACAAAGTAATCCCTAACCTATAAATATTAGAAAAATAAGCATTGAGGGATGTAAGGAGGACGGAGGCTGATAGGACCGGAAGTGGAAAACTGCAGCGATGCCGCAATCAGGCCCGGAAGGTGCCAGCAGTCTAGCTGCAGCCCAGGGAAACAGAGAAGAGACTGTGACACAGGCAGAAGGGAGCGGAACAAAAGAAGCGAAGGTGAGGAGTTGGGGAGAGGTACCAGTGAGAGGAAGACGGAGAGCGTGGAGTTCAGCGAAGCAGTGGAAGAAGACCGGATCCAGGAGGAACAGGCGAGGAGACAACCGACGAGAGGAATATACAACATGACCATACCAGGTGGGCTGAAGGAAGGAGAATACGCCGTGGCTCAAGGCATGTATCCCTATGGGGAACGCTCTGGTGGGGGAGGTAGGGAGGTACGGGGAGATAGGTCACTGGAGTGGTGATATGTTTTTTTTAAAGGCCCCACGAAATTCCCCATACCGAGACAGTTGGGGACGGTAGCACAAGGACGATACCATTTGTGAGCACAATATTGACCCCAACCCTATATTTTCCTCTTTCCTTTGCACGCCCTACTGAGTGTATGCCAGCAAGAGTGCAGGAAAACGGGAGACCCCAGCATACCCCACTACACCATTCTGGAGCCGGGAGCAAGAAGTAGAAGCTGCCTTCTACCACCTGTTGTGTTGTTCTTTTGTTGAACTGACCTTTGTAGCAGCAACTCCTTGCTATATCTACCCACAACTCCTTGCTATCCCTACCCCTTACCTAAGAGAGAAAATAAAAGAAGAGTAACACATAGCATATTCCGGCGTCTTCTGATCCCTTCCAACTCTGTAACAGCCAAGGCCTACTACAAGGGATATCAAACATCAGCTGGAGATTCTTGAATGTCTTAAAACCATTGCAATCATATAGTTGTCCCAAAGAATAGACCCCATACCTAGCCCACTGGCAAGCCGTACCATCCTGAAATATTCCGGGCAGCATTGGTTACCCCAAAGAGGATGACTGATGTGTACGAGAGATAGAGAAAGGCTTACTTTAATGCCCTGCCAAATATGTACACAATCTCTAATAATCTTGAACTGGGGGGAGGAGCCAAGCCTGCATCTGAAATGGCTGCATAGCCGCTCGGCTCCGTGAGCCCTCTCTCCCTGCATGCCCATCCTGTCGTTCGTTCTGAACTAAAAAGGTATAATTGGATAACAGAAGGTGAGCGCTCACTTACCACCTGCTCCTGAGATTCCTGCGTGCTGTGAAACCGGAGAATTCCCCACCCATTGCTCAGCGGCCCGTGCAGTGACGAAGCCGGGGTTTCGATTGCAACGGGCGGCCGGCAGCAATTGCAACCACAGCGGCCGCCTCTGGTGGTGTGGAGTCGGTCGGAGGGTGCCGTTTTCTTGGAGTGCTGCTGAAGGCAGCATCAGCCAGGTCCCTTGTCGAAGAGCCTTGGGGGCCCGTGAGGCATACTGGAGTCGAGGGAGGTGCGTGGCTCCTGGCCCCCTCTTCGGACTTCGTGCCCGGACGTAACCAAGGATCGCCCCCGAGAAAGTCGGGCAGCCCCCAGGGAGTGCTAGGGTCTTTTGTTTAGCCTTTTGGTGACTCTCCCTGGGGAACCCGCCTCATAACTTTGTGTTCCGGGCGTACATTTAGCGGCGCCCTGAGCTGGAGCCGGTCCTCGTTGTGAGGTGCAGAGGTACGGGGCCGAACTGACGAAGATGGCGGCTGACACCCCTCAACATGGTCCATGTCCCGATTGGATGGCTGCTCTAGACATGGTGATGGGATGCTGGCGGCGCACAATGGAGCCCACACCCAAAGATGTCCTGGCGGCCCTAATGGATCTACGTGAGTCCCTGATTTGCAACATCAGGGGCCTGGATCGAAAAATGGCCGCCATTGCTGCTTCACCGCCCTGTGAGGACGCAGTCCGATTTCAATGGAGTGCCTCTGGGCCCGTTTCTACTTCCTTGGGGAGGACTTTGGCCCGCCTGGATTCCGGGAATTGCCGAGAGACCTGGTTGCTTCGCCCCCCCTGGACAGTGCGGATGCACACGTGAATGCTTCTTTGGGACACATGTCTAACCTGAGCCTGGGGACGCACTGCTGCTCCTCTATTCGGGCAGCCTCAACAACACTGCGGCATTCGCCCGACAGTGATATTTCCTCTTCATGGATGGTATTACTGTGCTTGGACTTTGTGGCACCCGCGGGCGTGATATTTCCACCCTTGGACTTTAGTTGCACACAACTGGATGGACTGGAGTTGCTGACCCCTTTTTTGGTATTACTCGGGACTGCTTCGCTTGGATCCTCCAGACCCTCCAAAAAGTACTGTAATTTGATTGACAAGGGATCATTGGGTGGCTCCGTTGCTAGACGAGGCCAGGGGTGATGCACTTTAGGTTTCGGTGGCCCTCATGTTAACTGACGGTGCTTTGGGTGTGGTTGTACAGGGGTTGTATTTTTGATGTGCTTGGTACTTGGCGCTCTCCGCGATACTCCATTTTGCTTTTGGACTTCCTCTATGTGTAGGGGTGATGGGCGGGGCCGGGTGGCGACTTTGAGGGCCCTCCTCCATCTATGCTCTTTGTCTCTTCTCTTCTCTTTTCTAAATTTCGGGTTCCATTAGGGCGACAGGCACGCGGCTGGGGGGGTAGGCCTTGGCCTTCCGCGGGTGTGCAGGGTGGGGGTAGGGGGGTGGGGTTTGTCCGTTCTTTGTTTCCATGGCCCTTTAGTCTTCGTCTTTTTCTATAGTCTCGTTTCGTTCATGGTTCCTGTGACGTGTATTGCTCTGAGGGGTGGGGTTGGGGATTGCTCTCCATCGGATTTGTGCCAATGTATCTCCTGATTTGTGTGCCGTATCCCCACTACTTTGTCGGTATTTATGTTAATTGTGGATATCCTGATTTGCGTGCTGTGTTGTAGGACCACGTGTGATTGTATGGCACTTTTTCAGTTCCTTATATTAAAAATGAACCTCTCTAATCCTGACTTCGGACCTGACCGTATGCCCACATGTTGTCTCCTGATATATATATCGCTCCGGCTTTTGAATTGCTCTGATTCTTCGTATTGACTGCTACATTTTTACCTTGTTTTGTGGCCGGCCGTGAAGGTTGTAGGCCCGTACCTGTAATTGATTGCAAGACAAATAAAGGTTCACAAAAATAAATAAATAAATAATCTTGAACTGTACACGTTTAAAATAGTTAGGGTCATTAATTTGATGTAAGAACATCTGGTTTCCCCCCCAAGAACCAACCAATGCCAAAAGTCAGTTTGCTCGGGGTTCAAGAGACTGCATAGGCGGCCAACAAAAGCGGCCCAAAAATCTAATCTTAAATCAGGGAGGTCTAAGCCACCCTGATTATAAGGGAGCTTCATCAATCCAATAGCGCGCCTTGACTTCGTATACATTAGGAATTCATAGTGGGGTGGACCTAAAAAGATAAAGAAACTTGGGAAGTATCTTAATTTTTATAACCTTGCATCGGCCTAAAATGTTTAATGGAAGCTTGTGCCACAGCTTCAGTTGTTTAGTAACTGTGGTTAATAAAGAAACGTAATTTAGTGAGTGTATGAGCTCAATTTTAGATGAAATTTGTACCCGGAGATATGTAACCCTCGGGCAGGCCCCTTCAATTTGGACTTCCGATTGGAAGTTAAGAAGGACTTGAGTTTTGTTGCTATTCAACTTATAGCCGGAGAAGCGTCCAAACCGCCTTGCCTCTCTTTTAATATTTTCTATAGCCTCCCTTGGCTTTTCCGAAAAAATTGTTGTATCATCGGCATATGCCGTAAGTTTCAGGGGGTGCTGTCTAATATTCAGCAGGCAAATCAGTTTATTAGCCAGCAGTGCCTGAATAAATGACTCTATATGAAGAGCAAATAAAAGAGGGGAAGGGGCAACCCTGCCTCGTACTGCACCGGATGGAAAAAGGGATGGTTTGAACATTTGAATGCTGTAGCCATCGGATTGTGATACATAGCCTCGATCAGTTCTGAAAATTTTTATTAACCTCAAATGCATTGAGTGTTGCCCGGAAATATTCCCAGCCCACCCAGTTGAATGCCTTTTCTGCATCCAATTAGACCATGCCCAGTTCAGTTTTTAACTTCCCTGCAGCGTCAAAAGCTGCTATTGCCATGTTAACATGGGCAGCAGTATCTCTCCCATGAATAAACCCATGCTGCTGGGGAGAAATCAGGCTGGCATTCATTGGAGCTAACTGGGTGGCCAATATCTTAGCAAATGCCTTTGACGAGATTGGGCGGAAAGCCCGTTCCTCTGGAGCTTTATTTTTTTTAAAGAACTCAACTAGAGAGATTACATCTCGAAGCACCAGGGCCAGGAGGCTTTTGCAGCACTTATAAAGCTCTGCCAGGAGGGCATCATCCCCAGTCGCCTTCCCTGATGATAGCCCCCCAATTACTTCCAAAACTTCCTCCACTGTAATCTCCTGCTCTAGTAACAGTGAATATTCTTCTGTCAAAGTCAGCAGATTGCTCCCTTGTAAGTAGCTCTGCATATCAGATAAATCTTGTGCTGGATATGGGGAATACAATTGTTGATAGAAAATAGAAAACTGATTAGCTTTCTCCTCGGGGCATCTATAAATAGTGCCACCCTCGCCTTTAATAGCCTTAATCTTAGTTTTAAGGTGGTTATCCATAAGTTGGTGAGTTAAAACTTTCCCTAACCTATCCCCATATTCATATTTGTAATGTCTTATGCTTAGTAAACGAAGCAACTACTTTTTGTTTTAAAGCCCTATTTATCACTGCCCTCTGCTCAAGAAGGGAAACATACAGAGAATCTTGGTCTAGCTTTTGTAGACCAACGACTTCAGTATGCTGAATCTCACAGCTGATAAGTTTTTGATAAGCATCCTTAGTTTGTCTCTCCTGTTCCCTATTCTGTTGCTGGACGAACTGCTGAGTGACTCCCCTAATAAATGCTTTCATAGCATCCCATACAACCCAAGGCGGGGCAGACTCTATATTATCTGTAAGATATTCCAAAATTATTTTAAAATAAAAACCAAAAACTCAGAATCTGTAACCAAATACAGTGGAAAGGTAAATAGGTGAACAGCTTTAGGAGTGGAGTTAGCCTGGAAAGTAAAAAATTATAGAGTTGAGGTCAGATGTAATTCTGGGACAGATCTCCATGTCTGCCCCCATCAAGATAGCATCTGAGACCCAGGCCATGTCAATCCTAGAGTACTGCCAAAGTGGCACATAGTACGTATATCCCGGCGTAGTTGGGTACAGAAAACGCCATGCATCCTGCAGTGAATGTAATCACCCTAGTTCTAAAATAGAAGCTCTCACCTTTGGCAAATGGCCGGCTAGTAGAGTCCGTACCGTAGTTAATAACACAATTAAAATCTCCCATCAAAACCACCACCCCTGCCATCTCACTAATTCTAAACAGATATCATCAAATATTGTCAGATCTTCAACATTGGGACCACAAAAAACACAAAAAACATATCTCACTGTAATATTCTCAATTTGAGCAATGGCCCATCTCCCTCTTTGATCTGCTAGCACCTTGTGGGCATGACAGTCTAATGTTTTAGACACTAAGATGGTGTGAGAAGTTGGCCTGGTATATAATGCTCACTAATTCTTAGTGATCACTTTGTACCATGCCAAGCAACCCTTATGATGATTGGTTGTAATTCAACCTTGTAGACCAGTTATCCTAGTGGTAACGTGGACAAAGCAGTCTTAGGCTAAACTCTGAAAGGTATGTGAAGCTAGCTGTAATACCATACACAACCCCCTTGAATACCAAATGAAAGGGACACCACACAGATATATATTGAAAATATATATTGATTTATTAACTATAAAATCCCCTGGACTCTTTATGAGCACAGAAGCACAAGCGTTAAATCACAAGACAGTTTAAAATACACAAAAGTTGCACAATATGGATGAGCCCTAGGGGCCACCTAAACCATATACTAAGAAAGTGGTATAAGAGATACCAATAGGAAAAGGAACAGGCCTAGGGCCTTGGGAATCGCAGGGGCTATTCGAGACTAGCTGTGACTAAGTCGGGAAAGGCCCGCGGGACTCGGGTGCAGTGTTCAAAGTGCACGCACTTTCCAATGTAAAGTCTATAGTGCGTAAAAAGTACAAAGTTAAAGAGTTAGGAACCTTCCGAGTGACCTAGAACGCTGAAACTTAAGACACAGGCCCTTGAGATGTGTACCAGTGTAGGAACACCGGCAGAGCTGAGTTACCTCACCCACAGGAAGCGGGTGCACAGGGTCGAAGTAGTGTCAGGTTTCGTCACGCTGGTCGATGGTGCTAGGAGCTGAAGATGCTGCAGGCGGCTCGATGTGAAGAGTTCCGGCGGATCCAAGGGTGGATCTGAAGTGGTGAAGACCTGAAAGCAGAGGGGACAATGTTCAAAGTCACTAGCCAGTGACTACCGTGGAACCAGATTGGAACCAGGCGATGTCGGGTGCAAACAGGCGTTGTTGGGTAGCTTCTCTCTGCAGCCACGTGGACACCGGGGGTCGAGGATGTCCAGGAGTCGGTCACGAGCTGTCCCACGCAGGCTTCTCGCTGTTGGCGGTGTTGATGACCTGATCGGAGCAAACAGGCCTTGGCTAATGCCAGCCACGCAGGAATCAAAAGATGCTTAACACTCGGACCAGCAAGGTCAGAGCGAGTGCTCCTTTTCACAGGAGCTTGGGCAAGTCTGGAGCAACCAGACCCGCTGTGTAGTTAGTCGGTTTCGTCGCCAAGATGGCCGCTGACCACGTGGCTAGTGGCCGGGATGGCGCGTCGAGTGGCACAATGCAAAAGGGCCCCACGCAGATCGTGGAGATGCTGGGGGGCTGATCTTCGGTGCAAGGGCTGCTTGATGGTGGGGGTTCTCAGTCCCCAGAGCACCACGTCGAGGATACCTCAGAAGCTGCGCAGTCAGCTTTTCGAGTGTCTTCCAAGAGGTCCGGTCCCACGTCACTCGGTGCCTCCACGGGTCCCTTCTTTGCAGGGACTGTGGATCGGGCTGTGAGAGGTCTGGGAGTCTGGTTCTTGTTGGGCTCTGGGCTCGGGCTCCCGCGGGAGGCGGCGGAAAAGCAGACGTCGAGTTGCTGGTTGGTGCCTGTGTTCACAGGGTGGCCACTCCTAGGCCACAAGGGAGATTCTCTTCAGTCTTCTGAGCAGCAGAATGTTGAAGTCCAGTCGTCTTCTTAGTTTCAAGTTGATTCAGGATGATCTGCTGTGCAATGGCACTGCTCCCACTCTTATTCCCAATCTGAGGGGTGGATCACCTACTAGGTCCCTCCTCTGGGAGGAACCAGGAAGGGGGGCGGTTACACCCCCTTTCCTTTGTCCAGCTCCTTGCCAGCCCTGGGTCTGGAAAGTCCCAGGACCGGTTTGGACTGGCCTATGCACGGGGACACCTTGTGTGCCCCGGGCATGTCTGATTCTATTCAGCCCTGTCCTACCCAATACACAAATCCCTGTCTGGGGTGGTGCTCGCACCTCCCAAGGCAGGAAACCCTTTTTCCAGGCCACCATCTGCCGAGTTTCGGTCAGCAGCAGGAGGCCAGACTCGTGTCTGTGGTGGCAGCATCCATTTTGTGATGCTGAGGCTCTGGTTAACTTTAACCGGGGTTAAGGCTACACACATGTCGTGTCCCTCTAGAAGGGTGGAATGCTATCCCCGTCGACAGAACTGTCGAGGAGATAGTATTCCAATTTGTATGACACCTTACTCGACATGTTTTGATAAAGCCAAACCAAAGATAGCATTTAACCGCGAGGATTATAATGCACTTAAGAGTATATGGTATGGCAATATCCCGGAACAGCTTAGGGAGTGGTTCCCGACAGCTGCAGACAGGCTCAGCTCATGCTAGAGCACCATCTGACATATTTCCAAGCACTCTGCCTCCAGGATTGATGAGGCCTTCCATAGGAGTGGCTGATAGGAACATATGTGTCCAGTTTAGGGTTAGGCACAGGCATACTGTACCTAAGCAAGAGGTGATTACACCAACTTACCCCAGCTGAGTGATCAGCCAGTTGTGTCAAATATGGAGGCCAGGCCAGGGGTGGCACAATACATGCTGCAGCCCCTGGTGGGCCTTGGAAACACCTATGCCCTGGGTACCTAGGGTACACTACTACAGGGGCTAATAAGGTGAACCAGTTCCAATTCGTAATGCACCTAAAGTGCATTGGCAGAAATTTAGAGAGAGAACAGCAGGCTGTGGGTCTGATTAGCAGGCCCACAGCCACATTAAGTCATAAACCAGTGAAGCAAAAAGCAAAAATTTGGGGTGACCATAGGATAGCAGACCCTACTCTCCTACATAACCCCCCCCCCAAACGCAGGGACATTAGACTAACCTTGACCAGTTGTGTCTTCATGTTCTAAGTGGAAGTACCTGGAGAGACCATCTGCGTTGCCATGGTCAGTCCCTGGGCGGTGCTCCACTGTAAAGTCCATCCCCTGTAGGGAAATGGACCACCTGAGTAGTTTGGGGTTTTCACCCTTTATCTGATTAAGCCATAAGAGGGGCTTATGGTCGGTCTGAATCTTGAAGTGAGTGCCAAATAAGTATGGTCTCAACTTCTTCAGGGCCCACACCACAGCAAAGGCCTCCCTCTCTATAGCTGACCAACGTTTCTCTCTGGGGGTCAGCCTTCTGCTAATAAAAGCAATGGGCTGGTCCTGGCCATCTACATTAAGCTGTGAAAGCACTGCTCCCACTCCCAACTCAGAAGCATCTGTTTGGACAATGAACTCTCTTGAGTAGTCAGGACTCTTCAGGATAGGTGCAGAGCACATGGCCTTCTTCAGGTCATCAAATGCCTTTTGACAGATTTCTGTCCACTGAACCTTTTTGGGCATCTTCTTAGATGTCAGATCATTAAGAGGAGTCACAATGGACCCATAGTTCTTAACAAACTTCCTGTAGTACCCAGTCAGGCCCAAGAAAGCTCTGACTTGAGTCTGTGTAGTTGGAGGGGCCCAGTCCTTGATGGTCTGGATCTTACTCTCCAGTGGTTGAACTTGGCCTCCACCTACAAGGTGGCCCAGGTATACAACCTTGCTCTGCCCTATCTGGCACTTTGTTGCCTTGATAGTGAGGCCTGCCTTCTGGAGAGCCTCAAGCACTTCCTTCAGGTGGACCAGGTGATCCTCCCAGGTGGAGCTAAAGACAGCAATATCATCCAGATAAGCTGCGCAAAAGTCATCCAACCCAGTAAGGACTTGATTCACCAACCTTTGGAAGGTGGCAGGTGCATTTTTCAAACCAAAGGGCATTACCACAAATTGATAATGCCCACTAGGGGTAGAAAATGCTGTCTTGGCTTTAGACTCCTCAGCTAACCTGATTTGCCAGTAGCCAGCTGTCAAGTCAAATTTGCTCAAATATTTGGCAGAAGCCAACTTGTCAATGAGCTCATCTGCCCTTGGAATATGGTGTGCATCTGTCCTGGTGACAGCATTGAGTCCTCTGTAATCCACACAGAACCTCATCTCTCTCTTGCCATCTTTGATGTGAGGTTTGGGGACCAGAACCACTGGGCTAGCCCAGGGGCTCTCTGAAGGCTCAATAACACCTAATTCCAGCATCTTTTGCACCTCAGTCTTTATACAGTCCCTGACGTGGTCAGGTTCCCTGTAAATCTTGCTCTTTACAGGAAGACTGTCACCAGTGTCCACCACATGTGTACACCAGTTAGTCTGACTGGGTGTCAATGAGAACATATGCCTGTATGCCTGTAGAACTTGTCTGCAGTCATGTTGCTGATGTTCAGTGAGGCTGCCACCTAAGGCCACACCATCAACTGAGCCATCCTCAGGGTTCTGAGTGAGCAGGTCTGGGAGAGGGTCACTCTCTTCCTCCTGTCCCTCATCTGTAGCCATGAGCACGGCCATGTCTTCCCTGCTGACATATGCCTTCAACCTGTTTACATGGAGCACCCTGTGGGGGCTCCTGGGAATTCCTAGGTCCACCAAGTAGGTAACCTCTCCCTTCTTCTCCAGAATTGTATGGGGTCCAGACCATTTGTCTTGGAGTGCTGCTGGGGCCACTGGCTCCAACACCCATACCTTCTGTCCAGGCTGAAACCCAACAAGGACAGCCTTTTGGTCATGCCAAGCTTTCTGTAATTCTTGGCTAGCCTCAAGGTTTTTGGATGCCTTTTCCATGTACTCTGCCATCCTGGAGCGGAGACCAAGTACATAGTCCACTATGTCTTGCTTAGGCTTTTTGAGAGGTAACTCCCATCCTTCCTTCACCAGACACAGGTGTCCTCTTACAGGGTGCCCAAACAACAATTCAAAGGGGCTGAAGCCAACCCCCTTTTGAGGGACCTCTCTGTAAGCAAACAAAAGGCAGGGCAGTAGGATGTCCCATCTTCGCCTGAGCTTTTCAGGTAATCCTTTAATCATGCCCTTTAGGGTCTTGTTAAATCTCTCAACAAGCCCATTACATTGTGGATGATAAGGAGTGGTGAACTTGTAGTTGACACCACATTCCTTCCACATAGCTGTCAAATATCCTGACATGAAGTTGGCATCTCTATCAGATAATACCTCCTTAGGAAATCCCACTCTGGAGAAAACTCCAAGTAAGGCCCTGGCCACAACAGGAGCTGTTGTGGTCCTAAGTGAAATTGCCTCTGGGTACCTGGTGGCATGATCCACTACCACCAGTATGAATCTGTGCCCAGATGCTGTAGGGGGATCCATTGGACCTACAATATCAATCCCCACTCTTTCAAAGGGAACCCCCACCACAGGTAGTGGTATTAGGGGGGCCTTTGTTGTTCCACCTGCTTTACCACTGGCTTGGCAGGTTTCACAGGAGCGACAAAACTCCTTGGTGTCTTCAGACATGTGAGGCCAGTGAAAGTGAGGGACAAGCCTATCCCAGGTCTTATTCTGGCCTAAGTGTCCTGATAGAGGAATATCATGGGCTAAGGTGAGAAGGAAACCCCTAAATTGCAGAGGTATAACCAACCTCCTGGTTGCACCAGGCTTGGGGTCTCTACCCTCTGTGTAAAGGAGTCCTTCATCCCAATAAATTTTATGGGCACCTTGAGCATTCACAGCAGCCTCAGCAGCAGCCTGCTGTCTGAGGGGTTCAAGAGAAGGACAGGTTAACTGAGCCTGCCCCAAGTCTGCCCTAGAAGGTCCCCCTGTCCCCAGAAACTCAACCTGATCAGGTTCAAGTTCTTCAGAGACAGTTCCTTCAGGGGTCTCAAGACCAGCTTCCTGTGAAGCCTGATCCTCACTTGCAGGCAGTTGGGAAGGCACAGCCTTAACCCTCCTGATCTTCTTCTTGGAAGGTGCTTGGTCCATTGTTCCAGGATCCAAGACCTGAGGTTCAGAGAGGCACTTTTTGGCCTGTGACCTGGTCACAGCAAGGACATGTGATGATATCCCTAACATCTCTGCATGAGTCCTGTACTCAACTTCTGACCATAGAGAGTTCTCCAGGTCATTGCCCAACAAACATTCTACTGGGAGATCAGCACTAACCACAACTCTTTTTAGCCCAGTTACCCCTCCCCAGGAAAAGTTAACAAGTGCCACACTATGTGTAGTAGTGACATTGCTGGCATTGGTCACCAGGTAATTATCACCTGGCATGTATTGTCCAGGGTCCACAAAGTTAGGTGTCACCATAGTGACACTGGCACATGTGTCCCTGTAAGCTTGAGCCACTTTGTTATTAATCAAAGGCGTCTGTCTGTATTTGCCCAGGTTACTGGGGCTTATGTCAGGGGTCAAATCTATGTCCCCTTCACAAATCAGAACAGCCTGAGTAAGGGTTCTGACTAGGTCAGAATCTCCTTCAGTTCCCAAGGTGATACCCACTACCCCCTTGGTTTGTGGACCAGCACTGCTAGCTGTACTAGTGGGTGCAGTTGCCTTAGGGGCTGCAGTGCTGGGGGCTCCACCCTTTTTACACTCACTTGTCCAGTGAGAGGTGTTTTTACAAGTTTTACACCAGGGTTTCTTCTGACCTTCTTTCTTCTTCTTCTTGGAAGTTTGGGACCCACCCTCTGTATCATTTTGGGGCCCATATTGAAGGTTTCTGGTCTTTAGCTTTCTGCTCCCCACCCTTCTGGTCTGTTTTCTTCTGGTCACCACCCTGGTTCTGGTTCTTTTGCTTAACTCTGGTTCTTACCCATTTATCTGCCCTCTTTCTCAATTCTTGGGGAGAGGTCAAATCTGAGTCAACCAAATGTTGATGCAACTGCTGGTTCTGACAAATATTTAAAATTTGTTCTCTCATCAGCAAATTATACAATCCTTCATAGTCTGTAACCTTGCTTCCCAGCAACCATCCCTCCAGAGCCTTAGTGGCACACTCAACAAATTCAGACCAGTCCTTAGTCTGTGTCTTCTGGGTATCTCTGAACATTAACCTGTACTGTTCAGTGGTTAAGCCTAACCCATCAATCAGAGCACTCTTCAGGACCAGGTAGTTTCTAGAATTCCCATCACTAACTGTGAGGAGTCTGTCTCGGCCTCTACCTTCAAAGGAGAGCCACAAGATTGCTGCCCACTGCTCCTGAGGGATCTGCTGTACTCTGCAGGCTCTCTCCATTGCAGTGATCCATTTATGGATATCATCCCCAGCTTTGTAGGGGGGCACAATCTAACTCAGGTTTCTGTTATCAAAAGACCTGTCTTTATCCTTGTGGATATTGCTGCCACCAGTGGGTTCTATTACCCCACTCTCTCTAGGCTGTCTTGCTCTAGCAAGTCTCTCTTGGACCAGGGCAACCTCTAATTCTCGCTTCTGGATCCTAAGCTCAGCCTCTCTCATTTTGGCCTCATGTTCCCTTCTCTGAGGGCTAGTCATCTCCCTTCTGGAGTGACCATGAGAGCCTCTAGAAGCATGGGAGTTGTCAGAGTCACCTGAGTGAGTCCTTCTCCTCCTAGGCTTCTGGTTAAGTCCACCTGGGGGTCTGAATGGGTTGTTACCAGATTCATTCCCAAGTTGGCTTAAGTTAGCCTGGTTCAGTCTACTGACCAGCACCTGACTATTTCTGTCATCATCTGACTCACTGCTTCCCCCCTCTGTCTCTTCTTCCTCTTCTTCTTCCTCTTCCTCCTCATCTACCTGAGGAGCTCCAGTGATGGGGGCTTCCTCATCTACCAGGATGATAGGACCAGGGGTGTCTACAGTGTCATCCTCTGAAGGATGGCCTCCTTCAGCATCCCCTGTGGGGTTTGCCTTAGAGGGCTTTAGAGTCTCAGACTGGTCTAAGAGCTCTCTTAGGTGGTCTGTGGTAGGGGAAGGCCCTGTCCTCAGACCCCTTAAGACACAAAGCTGTCTTAATTCCTTAAAGGAAAAAATAGCAAATTTGGATGGTGCCCTTGGAGGGTCACTCTCAACAGGGATGTTCCCAGTGGAACCCTCTGCTCCAGACATTGCTCTAGTGTGGGTGGATGTGTTGCAATCTACCTACACTGGTGTTTACCTACTAAACCTATCTAGTAGTTGTAGCTAGGGTGTGCTACTCCCTTTGCTCTACAACAACTAAGTTCAGTAGAACTTAAGTATACTAGTCTTGTTTTATATGTACCTAGCAGGTACCTGTATGATCTTTCAAATGATAATCTCAAAGATTGTAATGGTAAAACAACAGCAAGCTCAGATCCCAATCCGCTGCTCACCAATGTGAGAAGTTGGCCTGGTATATAATGCTCACTAATTCATAGTGATCACTTTGTACCATGCCAAGCAACCCTTATGATGATTGGTTGCAATTCAACCTTGTAGACCAGTTATCCTAGTGGTAACGTGGACAAAGCAGTCTTAGGCTAAACTCTGAAAGGCATGTGAAGCCAGCTGTAATACCATACACAACCCCCTTGAATACCAAATGAAAGGGACACCACACAGATATATATTGAAAATATATATTGATTTATTAACTATAAAATCCCCTGGGCTCTTTATGAGCACAGAAGCACAAGCGTTAAATCACAAGACAGTTTAAAATACACAAAAGTTGCACAATATGGATGAGCCCTAGGGGCCACCTAAACCATATACTAAGAAAGTGGTATAGGAGATACCAAAAGGAAAGGGAACAGGCCTAGGGCCTTGGGAATCGCTGGGGCTATTCGAGACTAGCTGTGACTAAGTCGGGAAAGGCCCGCGGGACTCGGGTGCAGTGTTCAAAGTGCACGCACTTTCCAATGTAAAGTCTATGGTGCGTAAAAAGTACAAAGTTAAAGAGTTAGGAACCTTCCGAGTGACCTAGAACGCTGAAACTTAAGACACAGGCCCTTGAGATGTGTACCAGTGTAGGAACACCGGCGGAGCTGAGTTACCTCACCCACAGGAAGCGGGTGCACAGGGTCGAAGTAGTGTCGGGTTTCGTCACGCTGGGTCGATGGTGCTTGGAGCTGAAGATGCTGCAGGCGGCTCGATGTGAAGAGTTCCGGCGGATCCAAGGGTGGATCGGAAGTGGTGAAGACCTTAAAGAAGAGGGGACAATGTTCAAAGTCACTAGCCAGTGACTACCGTGGAACCAGATTGGAACCAGGCGATGTCGGGTGCAAACAGGCGTTGTTGGGTAGCTTCTCTCTGCAGCCACGTGGACACTGGGGGTCCAGGACGTCCAGGAGTCGATCACGAGCTGTCCCACGCAGGCTTCTCGCTGTTGGCGGTGTCGGCGACCTGATCGGAGCAAACAGGCCTTGGCTAATGCAAGCCATGCAGGAATCAAAAGATGCTTAACACTCGGACCAGCAAGGTTAGAGCAAGTGCTCCTTTTCACAGGAGCTTGGGCAAGTCTGGAGCAACCAGACCCGCTATGTAGTTAGTCAGTTTTGTCGCCAGGATGGCCGCTTACCACGTGGCTATTGGCTGGGATGGCGCATCAAGTGGCACAATGCAAAAGGGCCCCACGCAGATCGTGGAGATGCTGGGGGGCTGATCTTCGGTGCAAGGGCTGCTCGATGGTAGGGGTTCTAAGTCCCCAGAGCACAATGTCGAGGATACCTCAGAAGCTGCGCAGTCAGCTTTTCGAGTGTCTTCCAAGAGGTCCCGTCCCACGTCACTCGGTGCCTCCACGGGTCCCTTCTTTGCAGGGACTGTGGATCGGGCTCTGAGAGGTCTGGGAGTCTGGTTCTTGTCGGGCTCTGGGCTCGGGCTCCGGCGGGAGGCGGCGGCAAAGCAGACGTCGAGTTGCTGGTTGGTGCCTGTGTTCACAGGGTGGCCACTCCTAGGCCACAAGGGAGATTCTCTTCAGTCTTCTGAGCAGCAGAATGTCGAAGTCCAGTCGTCTTCTTAGTTTCAAGTTGATTCAGGATGATCTGCTGTGCAATGGCACTGCTCCCACTCTTATTCCCAATCTGAGGGGTGGATCACCTACTAGGTCCCTCCTCTGGGAGGAACCAGGAAGGGGGGCGGTTACACCCCCTTTCCTTTGTCCAGCTCCTTGCCAGCCCTGGGTCTGGAAAGTCCCAGGACCGGTTTGGACTGGCCTATGCACGGGGACACCTTGTGTGCCCCGGGCATGTCTGATTCTATTCAGCCCTGTCCTACCCAATACACAAATCCCTGTCTGGGGTGGTGCTCGCACCTCCCAAGGCAGGAAACCCTTTTTCCAGGCCACCATCTGCCGAGTTTCGGTCAGCAGCAGGAGGCCAGACTCGTGTCTGTGGTGGCAGCATCCATTTTGTGATGCTGAGGCTCTGGTTAAATTTAACCGAGGTTAAGGCTACACACATGTCGTGTCCCTCTAGAAGGGTGGAATGCTATCCCCGTCGACAGAACTGTCGAGGGGATAGTATTCCAATTCGTATGACACCTTACTCGACATGTTTTGATAAAGCCAAACCAAAGATAGCATTTAACCGCGAGGATTATAATGCACTTAAGAGTATATGGTATGGCAATATCCCGGAACAGCTTAGGGAGTGGTTCCCGACAGCTGCAGACAGGCTCAGCTCATGCTAGAGCACCATCTCACATATTTCCAAGCACTCTGCCTCCAGGATTGATGAGGCCTTCCATAGGAGTGGCTGATAGGAACATATGTGTCCAGTTTAGGGTTAGGCACAGGCATACTGTACCTAAGCAAGAGGTGATTACACCAACTTACCCCAGCTGAGTGATCAGCCAGTTGTGTCAAATATGGAGGCCAGGCCAGGGGTGGCACAATACATGCTGCAGCCCCTGGTGGGCCTTGGAAACACCTATGCCCTGGGTACCTAGGGTACACTACTACAGGGGCTAATAAGGTGAACCAGTTCCAATTCGTAATGCACCTAAAATGCATTGGCAGTAATTTAGAGAGAGAACAGCAGGCTGTGGGTCTGATTAGCAGGCCCACAGCCACATTAAGTCATAAACCAGTGAAGCAAAAAGCTAAAATTTGGGGTGACCATAGGATAGCAGACCCTACTCTCCTACAGATGGCAGTCCCTCTGATTGACACATTTTGAGAGGTACATATTATATTCTGAAATCCCAGCTGTTCGAGAAAACCCTGGTCTTTATATGCTAAGTGTGTTTCTGTTAAAAGTACTATACGAGGTTTATATGCTCTGAGCTCTTCTCGCACTAATTTTCTTTTAGGCCCCCTATTCAGTCTATACACATTCCAAGATAAACACCTGATCAATGCCATATCCATTTAATTAGATTACCAAACCTCAAAGCAAATATAACAATAGCCGCTGAATTTCCACCACCTAAGATAAAACTGCAAACCTTCTTTTTGACTTTTTCCCTTTTTATACCTCGCTCGCTCCCTGGAATACCCATCTCCCCCCTCAAAGCCAAGCTATCTATCCCCTCCCCGTTTCCTAAAGAAGGAATCACTCTCCCCCAACAGCTGCCGCTAAATAGTGCAGCTTACATCTCAGCACCCCACAAAACACGGCCCCAGCTGGCCCCTCACAACCATGAAAAAAGAAAAAGGGATATGAGCAGACTTAAACCTTTATTACCCCCTGATCCATCCAGGCCCAGTCTCCATATAATTATAATCTACTCTTCCGCAGACACTTTTACCGAAACACAAAAACAAAATGTCAAAAATTCAAAAAATATAAAATTGTGGGATTCAACATAATCCAAGCTGTCCCGCCAAGTGTTCATGCCAAATGTTCAAGCCATCTGCCATTTCATTAGTGCCCGCTAAGCCTCCAAATACGAAACAAAAAATAGTGGCTTCCCATCTTTAATAACTTTCAATCTGTCAGGTTCCTACAGAAACACTTAGGCCCGGTCTCTTTAAGTGGGTTAACGAGTTGTCTCATTTTCCATCTTTTTTCCATAGTAGCTCGGCTTAAATCAGATCTAAAAACTATTGATAAAGAATCTACTGCTACTGGTGAATTGGGGTGAACCTTAAAGGACAGAGCTTGTCTCAGCAAGATATTCCCCCAAAAAATGAAAATGGGGCGAGGGTACAGGGCATTGGGCCTTTGCGTAGTTATGGGGAGCCTGTGTGCTCTTTGAACTTGACAATACCAGTCCCAGTCCGATAGATCCGGAAATGGCTTTTGAAGTAGTCGGACCACAAATGCTCAGGGTCAGCATGCTCTTTACCCTCCAGCACACCAAATAATCTTAGGTGATTCCGCCTTTGCCTGTTTTCCAGGTCCTCAATTTTAGCTTGACAAGCCTGGAGCTGTTGATCATGTGGCTGGATGGTTTACGCAACAGAAGTGACTGACTCCTCTGTCTCTGCTACCCTACTTTGTAGCTCAGCCACATCCTTTGTGATGCTGGCCACCATGCCAGTCACTTCATCCAGTGATAGCTTGATGCTGACATGGTCCGCTCTAATCTGCACATGGTGGTCCTCGCCATAAGCTGTTCTCCTTCCATCTCGCACTCAGCCCCCAGTGAAGCTGTCTGTATTTTATTAGCTAATTCTTCACTGGGTTCGGACAGATTGTCTAGGCTGCTCTGAACAATGTATCCTGCAGAATTATTTAGGGGATAGGTCGGGATATCTCTTGATCCCTGCTAACCTCGTTATTTTCATTGCTGGTTGTACTCCCCGTACCTTGACCCCTTACCAAGCCAGAGCCAGACAGGCAAGAAATCAGTGCCTTGACCTCTCCTTTTTCCTGAACCCATTTTCTGAGTGGACTGTTCTCTAAGCCGCCTCCTTGGCGAGCTCCAGAGCTAATATGCCAGCTAGCCCCTTGCGGGTCAATAGATTTTTTATGGGGTTTAGTCATTTTAAGGTTTTTTTCCACTATTATTCTTTTTTTGGTTCCCTACTAAAGTATAAGGCGTTTTTTGTGAGTCCTCTTGATTCCTCCTTTAGGTTGCAGCCTCCACCGAAGCGCCAGACGTATTTAAGCATGTATTCTTCGTTTTAAGTTTAGCACTCACCTCAGATTGACCAGAAGCATTGCCTTGGCTCATTTGGGTACCCTTGGACCCATCGGCCTCAGGACTAAAACAGGACTAAAACATCACAGCTTCGGGAGATACTACAGGGACGTTCTTCATTAATCTCCCCATTAATCTGCTGTCCGTCCCCCTCAGTGCCGCTGCTCCTCGTAACAGGCATTTCTATGATGTCATTCTCCTGAATAACCAAATACTCTCTCAAGTCTCCCAATTTCACGCTCATCCCCTGATCTAGCTTTGCAGGTAACTTTCCCCCAACTTCAGGCTCCTTTTCTATACTCTCTACAGAGTCCTCAGGCTCAGTCTTTTAAATTTCTTTAGAAGTCACGCTACAAAGTAGCAATGCAAATACAATAGCATCCGCTGTTTGAAAGCGGAGCTCCCCCTCCGAAATCAGCTCAGCCGCCTTACCTGATTCTAGGAGGCACAATGGAGGTCTACCGGTTCAGAGCAGCTTTAGCTCCACTCTTCAAGTTGTCCTCTCCCTACAGTGGGGCTTGTAACCCACTATCCGGGTAGCACAGACACTTTTTGCCACGTTTTTCGGCGGCGCCAAATCCCTCCTTAGCACTGTCTCTCGTTCAAGGTTGGCGCGGCCAGTAGAACCCTGATCCCAAGGAGCAGCGAGAGCTAGTATACCAGCAGACCCTCCTCGATATCCACCAGTGATGCCAGAGACTGCAGCCAGGTCCGAGCATCTACAGCACCTATAACAGAATTTGGGTCAGAGTAAAGGAGGCAACCTCTTCGCTTGTAGTTTGTGTGAGTAAGCCTTCTGTACGTCTTATCCCGCACATCTCTGTGTCAGAATAGCCAGCCGGGAGCTTTGCGGCGCAGCAAGACTGCTGTGTTAGTCCTCCATCTTCCTTTCCCGAGGATACTCATCAAATATTTTTTTTTTTACATGGAGTTCCCTTGCGTTTAGTTGCAATGATTTTAAAGGTAATTTTTCTTTCTATTGCAAAACATGTATTATTAGTAGGGCGATGCCTGTTTGATTTACTAGTGTAAAACATACATGGTGTGCTTGTTAGTAATACATATTTATTTTGGAATTTGAAATGGGGTTAGACATTGAAGTCTATGGGGCTGGGAAATATGTATTTTATGTTACAGGTACACAAGGTTTTCCTTTTTAGAGTTATATTTAGTCATTATTCTTATGGATTTTTTTGTTTCAGGTTAGCAGAAGTGCAAGCCACTAACCTTCTGGATCAAACCAGCAGGGGCGATGATAGTTTTCCCACTCCTCCCCATGCAGACTCACAAAGAGCAAGTACTATACTACTCCGCAAGAATGCATCACACCGCGGGGAAAAGGAATTTGGATAAAATAACAAAGGCCTCCTCTGTCTTCTCTATGGAACGAGAAATAGCTATCCTTCTATGAGAAGTGATCTGTCTGAGGGAACCTGTATGTGAGGGAAGAGGAACACATCACTTTAGCATTTAACAGACCCCCTATGTCCGAAAGCAAAAACCATTCCCATTAGTAACACTTTACGATATATTTGCATTCATTCAACTTGTGAAACAATTTGCTGAACCGGACCTCCCCAGTGACTGGTATTGTAAAATTCTAAGGGATAACCAATAATATAAACTCAAGAGGGTAGGTACCTATCTGCTGACACTTAATTGGCAATGTATTCCTCCTGTTAGTCCTCACAAGGGCAAGAAAAAAAAATAATCAATGAGCTGTACATTATATGCTGGAAACCCAAACACTTCTGGGATTCAAGATAAATACTGACGGCCCTGAATATTCTAAACACAAGTCGTCTGTCTGTTCTGGGATGATAGACAGGACGCACAAACAATACTGATATGTTGCAGAAAGTCTCTCTCTCTAGAGATGCCCCATTCGTTGTAACCAGCAGGGGCGAAGCGCTCAAACACCAAGCCAATTTGAGAAAGTTCAAAGAAGTGCACATGTATGGAGCTTCTCCTGCAGGGACATAATACACAGGAAGAAGACTTTCTCATATGGACATGCCGGTTGACAATTCTTGTGTACTGAGCTGCTCCTGCAGGGCAGTAGACCCATGAGTAACCCTGGGCGTAGTTTGCGTAGTAGTGCTACGCGTAGCTAAGCAAAGTGCACTTCGCACTACGCAAGCTACTCGAAATCCGTAGTGCGGTAGGGAAAATGCTGTTCGCACTGATTGCACAGTGCTGGATGCTTGTCCACAGTGTGCAATCATTGCAAACCGCATCTTGCACAGTGCAAGCGAGCGTTTTCTGCCACTCAAGTAGATTTGTACTCGAGCAGCAGCTTTCTAAATTCGGACTGGTAGTTTCTCATCGAGATCGGTCACGAACATACGTGACCATTCGCAATGAGAAACCTTACCTCCCTGCATTGAGAATCCCGCCGGGAGGTTTATTTTCCACGCTCGCGATCAGCAACTTGATGTTGCTGATCACGAATGAATTAAATGGCACGCTGCAAGACATGAGACAATAATTGTACACACAATATTGATTTTTTGCTTATGAAACATATGAACACACATTTTCAGAAGTATTTGAGAGAATAGCACAGTGCTTGATACTTATTTCTTGATTGTCAAGCATCACCACAGCATACTGCTATTGAATATGTTAACGCATATGAATTAGGCTATAGCATTTAAGGGTGTGGACCCTCATTTAGTTACCTACTGTTTTCATTTATATTTCCCCTGACGAAGTGCCCAGGTGGGCACGAAATGCATTGGGAATATCATTCAATATAAATTGGATAAAACCAGAGGATAATGGAAACATTATATATACAGAAGGATATTTTATGGATTGAATAAAATATTCATTTAAAAAAATATTTTGGATACGTATTGAGAACAGCAACAATCACAGACACGATTCATAAAGCCGCACCCAGCGGGTTGCCCTCTAAGATTAGAGTACGCATGTATGGACTTGCTTACATATTGACTGGTTAGTCATCATCCTCCTCTACTACATCTGCCTCCATACCTCTAAGAATTTCTGGAACCTTCCTTTTCCCCAGCCTCCTCTGAGATGTCTTGTGGCATGTCTTACTGTCAGACTGAGGCGGGATCCAAGTGGCTTCTAGCTCATTTGAAGGGGGGCTTGAAGAAGAAGATGATGCCCCACTAACCCTCCTTTTTATAGCTGTAGATCTGGAAGACAATGATCTTCTGAAGAAGATGGCTCTACTTCCTCAGAAAGAAGCTCAATCTCTTGAACTACTCCTACCTTGGGAGGAAGTACTATTGGTGGTTGTGGCTGTTGTTCTAGTTGTCCACTTCTCTGTTTCCAGCAACGATTGGGTACTACTTTGTAATAGAGATAAGTCAATGTCAATATCACTGCTCGTCTGCGTTGCTGTGATTAGACTGGCTGCCTCTGTGACAGACATGGGTTTGGGCCTATATTGGGGTGGGTCCATTGATTGAGGGTGCTGCTTCCAGCTTGCCCCCCAGTGGCCGGTGCATTCATTCAGAATAGCTTTATTTTGACAATACTTGTCATAAAAAGCCTTGTTAATCTATGCCATGGGGCTCTCAGCTGCAGTACTGAGGGCACCTCCCGGCATGCTCCGTACGAGGGAGGGGAGCTGGGCTGTGCCTAACTGTACCAGAGGATCAAGGAGCATGGCCCTGGCGTAAGACTGCCAGTGAAAGCTGACAACTCGAGGGCCCACATGACTGCATAGCCACGTGGTGGCATGTTGAGGCTGCAAAGCAGAAGGTAAGAGGTGGTAGTTCAAATCTCTGCCCTCTCCATCAATGACTGTGACCCCCAATGGGCCCCTGCAGTGGATGGAGTGCTGTAGGGGCTGCCATCTTGCCCCCTCGTAACTGTGGCCTGCATGGCAGACCAAGTCTTGAGCCCTACCTGACTGATGCTGCTAGCCACCTTCCTGATGCTGCTGGTTGCCGCCCTAGTTGCGCCAAGCTGGTAGGCCCCCTCCCTATTGTGGTGAGATGACTGGGAGATTTGTCTGTACCTGGGGCCCTCTCCTTGTTTTGGGCCCTATGGTGCCAGCCCCCCATTGTTTGGGCCCCAGAGGCTGTGAGAACAGTAGTGGACCACAGACCCGTAGTATCATGAAGGGCTGAATTGACTGCTGGTGGGCCTCCTGATATCTTCCTCTGCCCCGCAAATGCTGCGGTCAAAGGGGGTGCTGCTTTATTCTCCGAGCTACCCCTCCCCCATACTGGACGCTTACCATGTGCCTATTGCTCTCCTTACCCTGTCCCCTGACTTTCTGTGGCCTTACTCCAGTGGTAGGACGGAAATGACTATGAATGGCCTTAACTGGGCCCTTTGGCCTTTGCGGCCTGTTTGCCAGCAAAGGGTTCGCTCAATAGGAATAGCCATTGATGCTGGAGCCTCAATATGGGGAAATTGAGGGCTGACAGGCTTGCGTTGCCGACTGAGGCCTGCCGCCCCCTCACAAGCTGAGGATTACACGTGCAGAACTTACCCTCCAGTAACTGGAGGCGGCTCTCCGAGTTCATGCAGATCAATTTGGCAAACTTCTGGGTGCCATTTTAGAGCCGAAGGGGACTCTTGAGAGAAATATTCATGGAGTATTGGCGGAGATGGGTCTACTCTGACCGTATCATACAAAATTGATCCACAGAGGTAATGTTGGGGTGCCTGGACCCAGCGGCCGACGACAGGCAGGTTCAGATCGGGGATATGATGGAGGTGGTTTGCCACTTGCAGTGCGGAGGAGAGGATGGGGAAGGCTACTCGCAGCGAAATAATATGTATGCCATTTTCTTGCCAGACTGTACGGGGGACTCATTCAGCACATTTGCAATGGTGAACCATTGGCCTTCATCATGGTGGAGGGGGCCCACAAGGTTCCGAGTGGCCCTCCGATTCTGGAGGCTTCACCTCAGCCCCTGGTTGAAAGACTTTTAAACTACAGGGACAACAATCTCCAGATTGCAAGACGGGATTGTGGTGGTAGTGTTTCTCAAGGATGAGAAAACGTCTGCACATATGAGTAATACAATTCTCTAAACACGTATACGTGTATTGTCACCTATAAACAGTTCTTGATGTGAGGTGCACTGTTGTCCTGTCAAACACCCACCACCAGGAGTGTTAAATTAGCAAAAAGGGGTTTTTGCTAATGTTAAATGTCAAAGAGAAAACAGGCATTGATCAAGCACCCTCACAAAATATGTATTGATCCAAGTAATAATCATAAGTTTGTAGAATATAGTTCATTGATAGGAGAAAGACTTCCAAAATACGGATCCAGAGTCAAGCGTTAGACTTCAAATCTTTTATTTCATAATCATTAAAATTATTTCCAGCTTGTCCTGCCGACACGTGTTTCGTCTCTTTGGAGACTTTTTCAAGGCTGTAATTATAGAAAAGCTAAAATCAATATTTACACAATATACACAATACATATACAATATCAAGAAAAAATATGTACATAGAAGTCTAACACACACATGTATTATTTGAAGGTATAACCCATCTTTAGGAGAAACCACAAGAACAAGAAAAGAAACCAGTAAGCATGTTAACAATCATACATGAAGTTGTCCTTATTGTAATGGTATAGTAGAGACAGTTAATGTTCTTGATTATCATCATATATCCTCTTATTCCCTATAATACATTAAGTCAAAGAACAACATATGTCCATAGTATGTGAGCTGTATCACCAATAGTATCCCTTGTCAAGTCTGGATTACAAGAAACAACTAATAAATGACATCGTCAAGTTACAAAGAATTCTTAAAGGCAATGAATCTAAGCCCACCTGAAGTAATGGCATTATGTCCCTGTATCGTTCGATTCTATCTTATTAGTTCAAAGAAAAGAAAAAGTATAAGTAAACATACCCAAGAAGACGGAAAAAGTGCACTGGTGTTGAACATCACGAGTCTTATTATCAAAAGTGGATGAAGCCAAGTTCTACGGTCACACCAGAGATATCAGTCCTAAAACATTTTGAGAATACCAGATTTTTCAAATTAGGTAAGGGTTAAACTAGGATCTCTACATCAAGATGACATAATAATAATTAAAGACATACCCACAAACGATATATCTTGAGGACACAATCTTTATAGTCAGGTTCACTGGTGTATACTCTTGATGGGCATGAACTGGCATCCAGAGCAATAGTTGAGAGTAAAAAAGGATAGACCTAAGGATAGGGGCAAAGAGTTGTAAAATGTCATGATGAGGAGAAGGTCTATATCGATATTGAATAATCAACAAGCTATATGTACTTCAAACTGGGACATAATAGTTCGTTAATAAGAGATCCCTGTATAGTATCCAAGTACATGAATTCTGGCGAGAAACCAAGAACCTTAGTTTAACACTATTGTAGTGGTACAGCGTAAAAAATATATAGATTAGATGTCTAAGTTTATAATTGTGCGATCAGTGAGTACAAAAGGTCCTATATCTAGTAGATCAAGCCTGCAGTCTAACTACTAATTATAAAGCAAGATAACAGAAAGCAATCAGTCACTATATATATCTACTTACTTAGTCAATATCAAGTCATGCTTCGTGGAGGTGGATTCAAATATTCTTAACTTTGAATGATGACCATGATAAGTCACTGAATGGTAAGGAAATAGAAAGAAACAAACAAGCGTCAAAAGTATATCAGCTGTGGATAGTTATTGTAGTCGTTTGTTTAGCAAACGATAGCAAACGATAGTCACAAAAACATGTATGTCCAAGTGTTTTAAGATAATGGTGAACCACAAACGCCAACTCCGTAATCACGGAAGGACAGACCAAAGTACGCCTGGACCCTAGCCCATAACACAGTACATTAAACCAGAGGGGCATGGATAAGCAAACCCTCATGGGTCAAAATATAGCGAAAACGGTTTTAATAAATAGGGCAGGTTCTCATTGTAAAGAAAACTTACAAGAGTCCACAAGCGGGCGTTAGGAAATTAAGACCATTTACGCTAGTATATAAATGCAACCAAGCTGGATATAAACTCACTCCAAAGTTTTAAATATATTCTTGGTAATCATAAACAGCTCTTCTGTTCCTTAACTTAACCCGAAAGTACAGCAGTCAATTCTAGACATACCTTATAAGTCGCAGTGTCACCCTGACACCTCCACTGCTGTCAGCTACTTGTGACGTTACCTCGCGCCAATTTTTAAGCGAGATGCGGGCGACGTGGCTTAAGCCAAGAAACCACGTGTTGGTCTCACAACGGTACGAATCCCTTCTTGGAATTCTCGTAAGAAATGTGGCGGCCATATTGTAACGTTCGTCGAGAGGTGATATAAGCCTCAATGACCAAGTTGCTCTGGGTAAAAGGTTTACAGTATCTCAAAACGTATTAATAAAGTTTATGAAAACCGCCCCAGTCAATTATCCGGGTAAGTGTAATTTATAAAAATAGAAAACAAGAACCACTCTGTAGCCCTACATTTTAGAAAACAATCAAGTGTTAGGTACAAGAAGTCCTATAGTCACTACATAATTTGTGTGTTCCCGAATAATGTCCGTTAGTCATGAGTATGTCCAGCATTATGGACTGGTGAATATGACAAAATATTCATCGAGCGTTCTATAGTGGCAGACATCTTGCAATAGGTGTCTGACAAACGGGCAAACTTAGGGACCCTAGTGCATGAATCGTAATGCTGTGAGTGGTGGCAACCCTGCGTCAGAGCGAGCATACCAGTAGAACAAGGGTGTATGCAGTGATTTTCAATTGTACAATGTGGTGTTACCAACAGGCAAGAACAATTGCCTTATTTTTCCCAGAAAATTTTATACGATCTATTCATTTAGAAAATTGCATCAGTTTCATAGATAGCTTGATAAACATTGAGATGCATAGATAATATACAGCAATCCACTGATACTCTTCAAGCTACATGAGTATACAGAAAACAATAAAAAGCATAAATAGTTCAAATTAGGCACATTATATGAAGTCACAGTATCATTATGGCTTGAGTCCATACAGGGTGATGGATAAATCTTAGTTGACACACATAATGTCATTACTCTTTGAGAAACACATGGAGTTCTCTATCAGTGTTAAGTCCCTGATCAACTGCACGAAGTTTGATCAACCATTTGGACTCAAGCTTACGTAGAGCCAATGTGTTATCTCCCCCTCTTGGATCAGGTTTAATCATGTCTATTCCATGAAAATGGATTCCAAGTACCTCCAAATCTGAGTGTTCGTTGTTATAATGAGCTGCTAGGGGATATTTGTCATTGTTGTTACGAATGGCTCTAACATGCTCCTGTAATCGTTCTTTCAGTGGGCGAATCGTGCTTCCCACATAGATCAATCCACAATACCAAATGATACAGTAAACCACCAGCTTAGAATTACAGTTAATGAAATGATTTATGTGGTGTACTTGTTTGGTATTGTAAGAAAAGGTCTTTTTTTTGTCCAACGCAAATTGGCACATGTTACATAGAGTACATCTATAAAACTCACACGGTTTGATAGGCATCCATTTTCTAATGCCATCAATCATTTCATTGTTGTGACCCCGGGTTCTTTATGATGGAGGGACTGAGTAGATTCTTAAGAGTTCTGCCCTTTTTGTATATAACACGAGGTTTTTTGCCAACATAGATTTCAAGATATTTGTCTAGTTGGAGCAAATGCCAATGTTTTCTAATGGCATTATAAATCGGGGCACTGTTCGCACTGTATTGGGTTATGAGTGCCAGTTTGTTATTGGCCTCTTTGTTAGAATCTTTATGTTTCCTTTTTAGCGTAGTTTTCCTGGAGACTTTCTGAATTTTCCTATGTGCTGTTTCTAATATTTTGTTATCATAGCCTCTCATAAGAAACCTATTTTTTAGAATGTCTATCTTTCTTACAAAATCATCTTCAGTACTGCAGTTCCGTCACAATCTAGTCATTTCTCCATACGGGATAGCTCCAATTTGTTAAGCTGGGTGTGCACTACTCGCATGGAGAACTGAGTTACAAGATGTACTCTTTCTATATAGTTTGGATTCAATTCTGTTCTCTGATATAAATAGCGTGACGTCCAGAAAAGATATACTTTTGGTACTGGATTCAAAGGTAAGGGTGAGATTATACTCATTATTATTTAAATAATTCATGACTTCATTCAGTAAATCATCTCCTCCCGCCCAGATCATAAAAACATCGTCGATAAATCTACCCCAGTAAACAATGTGCTCTGTTAGGGTAGGATGACCTTTCCTCCAGATATGGTGTTCTTCAAAGAACCCCATATAGAGGTTTGCAAAAGAGGGGGAAAATTTGGCCCCCATAGCTACTCCTGAGTGTTGTTGTTACCAGTCATCCATATGTTTAAAGAAGTTGTTGTTTAGGGCAAATCTAGTTAGATCAATGATCATAGTAGTATGATCATACAGTGTGGCGTCCCTCTTAGATAGATAATAGGTGATGGCGTCCATTGCCTTTTCCAAGGGTATGCTTGTATACAAGGCGCATACGTCTAGTGTTACCAATTTGAAAGTTGGTACCCATTCCAGGTCTTCAAGTTTACAAAGAAGGTCCTTCGTATCTTCCAAGAATGAAGGAATATTTCGTACGATAGGTTGTAATGTAATGTCAAAAAAACCCTGAGATTTTCTCTATTGGTCCTCCAATCCCAGAAATAATGGGTCTGCCAGGTGGAGATGTAATACATTTATGTATTTTAGGTAATACATATATGGAGGCAGCTTTAGGGTTGGGAACATTCAGATATTTAAGTTCCAGATCCGATAGTAAACCTTCACTGTGCCAATATTTAAGTTTTTTGCCAAGATTAGTTATTGTGGAATTCATGGGATTAGACCCAAGTTTGATATAAGACTTTGTGTCACAAAGCTGGCGCTTGATCTCTCCAATATAGTCCTCAATGTCAAGCATGACTATATTCCCCCCTTTGTCCGCCTCCTTAATTATCACATTCTTTCTAGCTTTGAGGTTTTTTAAGGCATTCCTTTCACTTGCACTAAGATTGTCTTTCGGTCCTAAGGGTCGACCAATGGTCTTATCTTCGAGTTTATACAATTCATCCGTGACTGTTTTATAAAAACAGTCAATGAGGGTATCGGAAGATGTTATTGGAGAGAAAGTGGATTTGTTTCTAAGGCCACTGTCTGTGTAGATATTACTCTCTATTCCCAAATCTGCCATGGCACTACTAACTGTAGGAATGTTATCCAAATCATCATCCATCTCAAGGAGCATTTGTACTTCCATAATATCTTGAATACTTCTCCCACTCTCACATACACTGTAGACAGGAATTTCTTTAGGTCTTTTATTTTGGTCAAAAAACTTTTTTAGTTTAAGTTTCCTTACAAATTTGTAAAGATCGATGTGTGCAAGAGTGAAGTCAGCTTTATTCATGGGACAAAAACTTAAACCTTTCTTAAGAAAACTCACTTCACTTGCTTCCAATTCAGTTTTAGACAAATTAATGACAGACACATCATTATTTACATTTTGCAAGTCTACTCCAACATCACAGTTAATGGTTTTGGTACAGGTAGTCAAGACATCATTACATGAGGTCAAAATGTTAGTGTTATTGTCCTGAGCTCTTACTTTTTCTGTTGTCGTGAGGCTGACCTGGTTACTCTTTGAGTTGGGTCCCCTTCTGTGTTTGCGGCCCCCCCGCCTTGTTCTCTTTCTGGCTGGGTTTTGTGATTTGCATTTATATACTAGCGTAAATGGTCTTAATTTCCTAACGCCCGCTTGTGGACTCTTGTAAGTTTTCTTTACAATGAGAACCTGCCCTATTTAGTAAAATCATTTTCGCTATATTTTGACCCATGAGGGTTTGCTTATCCGTGCCCCTCTGGTTTAATGTACTGTGTTATGGGCTAGGGTCCAGGCGTACTTTGTTCTGTCCTTCCGTGATTACGGAGTTGGCGTTTGTGGTTCACCATTATCTTAAAACACTTGGACATACATGTTTTTGTGACTATCGTTTGCTATCGTTTGCTAAACAAACGACTACAATAACTATCCACAGCTGATATACGTTTGGCGCTTGTTTGTTTCTTTCTATTTCCTTACCATTCAGTGACTTATCATGGTCATTATTCAAAGTTAAGAATATTTGAATCCACCTCCACGAAGCATGACTTGATATTGACTAAGTAAGTAGATATATATAGTGACTGATTGCTTTCTGTTATCTTGCTTTATAATTAGTAGTTAGACTGCAGGCTTGATCTACTAGATATAGGACCTTTTATACTCACTGATCGCACGATTATAAACTTAGACAACTAATCTATATATTTTTGACGCTGTACCACTACAATAGTGTTAAACTAAGGTTCTTAGTTTCTCACCAGAATTCATGTACTTGGATACTATACAGGGATCTCTTATTAACGAACTATTATGTCCCAGTTTGAAGTACATATATCTTGTTGATTATTCAATATCGATATAGACCTTCTCCTCATCATGACATTTTACAACTCTTTGCCCCTATCCTTAGGTCTATCCTTTTTTACTCTCAACTATTGCTCTGGATGCCAGTTCATGCCCATCAAGAGTATACACCAGTGAACCTGACTATAAAGATTGTGTCCTTAAGATATATTGTTTGTGGGTATGTCTTTAATTATTATTATGTCATCTTGATGTAGAGATCCTAGTTTAACCCTTACCTAATTTGAAAAATCTGGTATTCTCAAAATGTTTTAGGACTGATATCTCTGGTGTGACCATAGAACTTGGCTTCATCCACTTTTGATAATAAGACTCGTGATGTTCAACACCAGTGCACTTTTTCCGTCTTCTTGGGTATGTTTACTTATACTTTTTCTTTTCTTTGAACTAATAAGATAGAATCGAACGATACAGGGACATAATGCCATTACTTCAGGTGGGCTTAGATTCATTGCCTTTAAGAATTCTTTGTAACTTGACGATGTCATTTATTAGTTGTTTCCTGTAATCCAGACTTGAACAAGGGATACTATTGGTGATACAGCTTACATACTATGGACATATGTTGTTCTTTGACTTAATGTATTATAGGGAATAAGAGGATATATGATGATAATCAAGAACATTAACTGTCTCTACTATACCATTACAATAAGGACAACTTCATGTATGATTGTTAACATGCTTACTGGTTTCTTTTCTTGTTCTTGTGGTTTCTCCTAAAGGTGGGTTACACCTTCCGATAATACATGTGTGTGTTAGACTTCTATGTACATATTTTTTCTTGATATTGTATATGTATTGTGTATATTGTGTAAATATTGATTTTAGCTTTTCTATAATTCCAGCCTTGAAAAAGTCTCCAAAGAGATGAAACACGTGTCGGCAGGACAAGCTGGAAATAATTTTAATGATTATGAAATAAAAGATTTGAAGTCTAACGCTTGACTCTGGATCCGTATTCTGGAAGTCTTTCTCCTATCAATGAACTATATTCTACAAACTTATAATTATTACTTGGATCAATACATATTTTGTGAGGGTGCTTGATCAATGCCTGTTTTCTCTTTGACATTTAACATTAGCAAAAACCCCTTTTTGCTAATTTAACACTCCTGGTGGTGGGTGTTTGACAGGACAACAGTGCACCTCACATCAAGAACTGTTTATAGGTGACAATACACGTATACGTGTTTAGAGAATTGTATTACTCATATGTGCGGACGTTTTCTCATCCTTGAGAAACACTACCACCACAATCTCGTCTTGCATTTTGTTAAGTGAGTCCTTGCACTTTTGTGATACTTTCTCTCTTGACGTGTAGCTGGCCGAGTACTTTCTTGTATTAATACTGACCTCCATTTGTTACACCAAACATGGCTATGTTTGAAGATGATAGGGATAAAATGTTTAACGAGATATTCCAAAACCAAGAGGTCCAGACTAAACCGAAGGTTACAGTAGAAGAGAAACCACAAAATATAAAACAACTTTTTCTCAAACTAGAACGCTTACGTAAGTCGGAACTTTCCCGTTGGTGGGACTTAACTACTCTTAAGAAATACATCGAGATCAAACAGATCCCTAGAGGGTTAAGAGTTATTATCTTTCCCACCTTCGAGGATTTGGATCCCGATCTCCTTGGAGAATGGGAAAGTTTAATTGCTGGCTCATCGTTTGGCATGATGGACATTCTAATTCGTCATGCGGAAAGAAAAAGGGAAAAACTCTTGAGAGAAATAGAAAAAATTGAAGGTGAAATAAGTTCCCTCAATTTGGGTGATGTTGCTGAAAAAAACTACAAGATACTGAAAGAGGTCCTCAGCTCTCACCAAAACTATATAAGAGATAAAAAGATCAGAAAACTTAAACGTGACGAACTAGATTATAAGAATGGAAGAGTTTTTACTTTTGCCAAAAGATTTGACGAAACCAAGCCCAGATCAGGGATCTCAACACTTAATGAACCAAGAACAGACAAGACAGTTTCTGTTAGTGGATCAGAAATGTCAAGCTTCAACAGTGATTTTACAGAAATCAGTGACACAAGAAGTGAAGCCTCCTCAGTGGCAGGTCCTTCCAAGAGCCCTATCCCAGGTTCATCTTTTTTAACAGAACTAGAACGATACCGGAATGGAATTCAGGCGGGCTTCAATCGCAAAACCCAGCCAGAAAGAGAACAAGGCGGGGGGCCGCAAACACAGAAGGGGACCCAACTCAAAGAGTAACCAGGTCAGCCTCACGACAACAGAGAAAGTAAGAGCTCAGGACAATAACACTAACATTTTGACCTCATGTAATGATGTCTTGACTACCTGTACCAAAACCATTAACTGTGATGTTGGAGTAGACTTGCAAAATGTAAATAATGATGTGTCTGTCATTAATTTGTCTAAAACTGAATTGGAAGCAAGTGAAGTGAGTTTACTTAAGAAAGGATTAAGTTTTTGTCCCATGAATAAAGCTGACTTCACTCTTGCACACATCGATCTTTACAAATTTGTAAGGAAACTTAAACTAAAAAAGTTTTTTGACCAAAATAAAAGACCTAAAGAAATTCCTGTCTACAGTGTATGTGAGAGTGGGAGAAGTATTCAAGATATTATGGAAGTACAAATGCTCCTTGAGATGGATGATGATTTGGATACAATTCCTACAGTTAGTAGTGTCATGGCAGACTTGGGAATAGAGAGTAATATCTACACAGACAGTGGCCTTAGAAACAAATCCACTTTCTCTCCAATAACATCTTCCGATACCCTCATTGACTGTTTTTATAAAACAGTCACGGATGAATTGTATAAACTCGAAGATAAGACCCTTGGTCGACCCTTAGGACCGAAAGACAATCTTAGTGCAAGTGAAAGGAATGCCTTAAAAAACCTCAAAGCTAGAAAGAATGTGATAATTAAGGAGGCGGACAAAGGGGGGAATATAGTCATGCTTGACATTGAGGACTATATTGGAGAGATCAATCGCCAGCTTTGTGACACAAATTCTTATATCAAACTTGGGTCTAATCCCATGAATTCCACAATAACTAATCTTGGCAAAAAACTTAAATATTGGCACAGTGAAGGTTTACTATCGGATCTGGAACTTAAATATCTGAATGTTCCCAACCCTAAAGCTGCCTACATATATAGGTATTACCTAAAATACATAAATGTATTACATCTCCACCTGGCAGACCCATTATTTATGGGATTGGAGGACCAATAGAGAAAATCTCGGAGTTTATTGACATTACATTACAACCTATCGTACAAAATATTCCTTCATTCTTGGAAGATACGAAGGACCTTCTTTGTAAACTTGAAGACCTGGAATGGGTTCCAACTTTCAAATTGGTAACACTAGACGTATGCGCCTTGTATACAAGCATACCCTTGGAAAAGGGAATGGACGCCCTCACCTATTATCTATCTAAGAGGGACGCCACACTGTATGATCATACTACTATGATCATTGATCTAACTAGATTTGCACTAAACAACAACTTCTTTAAACATATGGATGACTGGTATCAACAACACTCAGGAGTAGCTATGGGGGCCACATTTTCCCCCTCTTTTGCAAACCTCTATATGGGGTTCTTTGAAGAACACCATATCTGGAGGAAAGGTCCTCCTACCCTAACAGAGCACATTGTTTACTGGGGTAGATTTATCGACGATGTTTTTATGATCTGGGCGGGAGGAGATGATTTACTGAATGAACTCATGAATTATTTAAATAATAATGAGTATTATCTCACCTTCACCTTTGAATCCAGTACCAAAAGTATATCTTTTCTGGACGTCACGCTATTTATATCAGAGAACAGAATTGAATCCAAACTATATAGAAAGAGTACATCTTGTAACTCAGTTCTCCATGCGAGTAGTGCACTCCCAGCTTCACAAATTGGAGCTATCCCGTATGGAGAAATGACTAGATTGCGACGGAACTGCAGTACTGAAGATGATTTTGCAAGAGAGATAGACATTCTAAAAAATAGGTTTCTTATGAGAGGCTATGATAACAAAATATTAGAAACAGCACATAGGAAAATTCAGAAAGTCTCCAGGAAAACTACGCTAAAAAGGAAACATAAAGATTCTAACAAAGAGGCCAATAACAAACTGGCACTCATAACCCAATACAGTCTGAACAGTACCCAGATTTATAATGCCATTAGAAAACATTGGCATTTGCTCCAACTAGACAAAGATCTTGAAACCTATGTTGGCAATAAACCTCGTGTTATATACAAAAAGGGCAGAACTCTTAAGAATCTACTCAGTCCCTCCATCTAAAGAACCCGGGTCACAACAATGAAATGATTGATGGCATTAGAAAATGGATGCCTATCAAACCGTGTGAGTTTTATAGATGTACTCTATGTAACATGTGCCAATTTGCGTTGGACAAAAAAAAGACCTTTTCTTACAATACCAAACAAGTACACCACATAAATCATTTCATTAACTGTAATTCTAAGCTGGTGGTTAACTGTATCATTTGTTATTGTGGATTGATCTATGTGGGAAGCACGATTCGCCCACTAAAAGAACGATTACAGGAGCATGTTAGAGCCATTCATAACAACAATGACAAATATCCCCTAGCAGCTCATTACAACAACGAACACTCAGATTTGGAGGTACTTGGAATCCATTTTCATGGAATAGACATGATTAAACCTGATCCAAGAGGGGGAGATAACACATTGGCTCTACGTAAGCTTGAGTCCAAATGGTTGATCAAACTTCGTGCAGTTGATCAGGGACTTAACACTGATAGAGAACTCCATGTGTTTCTCAAAGAGTAATGACATTATGTGTGTCAACTAAGATTTATCCATCACCCTGTATGGACTCAAGCCATAATGATACTGTGACTTCATATAATGTGCCTAATTTGAACTATTTATGCTTTTTATTGTTTTCTGTATACTCATGTAGCTTGAAGAGTATCAGTGGATTGCTGTATATTATCTATGCATCTCAATGTTGATCAAGCTATCTATGAAACTGATACAATTTTCTAAATGAATAGATCGTATAAAATTGTCTGGGAAAAATAAGGCAATTGTTCTTGCCTGCTGGTAACACCACATTGTACAATTGAAAATCACTGCATACACCCTTGTTGTACTGGTATGCTCGCTCTGACGCAGGGTTGCCACCACTCACAGCATTACGATTCATGCACTAGGGTCCCTAAGTTTGCCCGTTTGTCAGACACCTATTACAAGATGTCTGCCATTATAGAACGCTCGATTAATATTTTGTCATAATCACCAGTCCATAATGCTGGACATACTCATGACTAACGGACATTATTCGGGAACACACAAATTATGTAGTGACTATAGGACTTCTTGTACCTAACACTTGATTGTTTTCTAAAATGTAGGGCTACAGAGTGGTTCTTGTTTTCTATTTTTATAAATTACACTTACCCGGATAATTGACTGGGGCGGTTTTCATAAACTTTATTAATACATTTTGAGATACTGTAAACCTTTTACCCAGAGCAACTTGGTCATTGAGGCTTATATCACCTCTCGGCGAACGTTACAATATGGCCGCCACATTTCTTACGAGAATTCCAAGAAGGGATTCGTACCATTGTGAGACCGACACGTGGTTTCTTGGCTTAAGCCACGTCCCCCGCATCTCGCTTAAAAATTGGCGCGAGGTAACGTCACAAGTAGCTGACAGCAGTGGAGGTGTCAGGGTGACGCTGCGACTTATAAGGTATGTCTAGAATTGACTGCTGTACTTTCGGGTTAAGTTAAGGAACAGAAGAGCTGTTTATGATTACCAAGAATATATTTAAAACTTTGAGCGAGTTTATATCCAGCTTGGTTGCATTTATATACTAGCGTAAATGGTCTTAATTTCCTAACGCCCGCTTGTGGACTCTTGTAAGTTTTCTTTACAATGAGAACCTGCCCTATTTAGTAAAATCGTTTTCGCTATATTTTGACCCATGAGGGTTTGCTTATCCGTGCCCCTCTGGTTTAATGTACTGTTTTATGGGCTAGGGTCCAGGCGTACTTTGGTCTGTCCTTCCGTGATTACGGAGTTGGCGTTTGTGGTTCACCATTATCTTAAAACACTTGGACATACATGTTTTTGTGACTATCGTTTGCTATCGTTTGCTAAACAAAAGACTACAATAACTATCCACAGCTGATATACTTTTGACGCTTGTTTGTTTCTTTCTATTTCCTTACCATTCAGTGACTTATCATGGTCATCATTCAAAGTTAAGAATATTTGAATCCACCTCCACGAAGCATGACTTGATATTGACTAAGTAAGTAGATATATATATAGTGACTGATTGCTTTCTGTTATCTTGCTTTATAATTAGTAGTTAGACTGCAGGCTTGATCTACTAGATATAGGACCTTTTATACTCACTGATCGCACACTTATAAACTTAGACATCTAATCTATATATTTTTGACGCTGTACCACTACAATAGTGTTAAACTAAGGTTCTTGGTTTCTCGCCAGAATTCATGTACTTGGATACTATACAGGGATCTCTTATTGACGAACTATTATGTCCCAGTTTGAAGTACATATAGCTTGTTGATTATTCAATATCGATATAGACCTTCTCCTCATCATGACATTTTACAACTCTTTGCCCCTATCCTTAGGTCTATCTTTTTTTACTCTCAACTATTGCTCTGGATGCCAGTTCATGCCCATCAAGAGTATACACCAGTGAACCTGACTATAAAGATTGTGTCCTTAAGATATATCGTTTGTGGGTATGTCTTTAATTATTATTATGTCATCTGATGTAGAGATCCTAGTTTAACCCTTACCTAATTTGAAAAATCTGGTATTCTCAAAATGTTTTAGGACTGATATCTCTGGTGTGACCGTAGAACTTGGCTTCATCCACTTTTGATAATAAGACTCGTGATGTTCAACACCAGTGCACTTTTTCCGTCTTCTTGGGTATGTTTACTTATTCTTTTTCTTTTCTTTGAACTAATAAGATAGAATCGAACGATACAGGGACATAATGCCATTGCTTCAGGTGGGCTTAGATTCATTGCCTTTAAGAATTCTTTGTAACTTGACAATGTCATTCATTAGTTGTTTCCTGTAATCCAGACTTGAACAAGGGATACTATTGGTGATACAGCTCACATACTATGGACATATGTTGTTCTTTGACTTAATGTATTATAGGGAATAAGAGGAAATATGATGATAATCAAGAACATTAACTGTCTCTACTATACCATTACAATAAGGACAACTTCATGTATGATTGTTAACATGCTTACTGGTTTCTTTTCTTGTTCTTGTGGTTTCTCCTAAAGGTGGGTTACACCTTCAGATAATACATGTGTGTGTGTTAGACTTCTATGTACAAATTTTTTCTTGATATTGTATATGTATTGTGTATATTGTGTAAATATTGATTTTAGCTTTTCTATCATTCCAGCCTTGAAAAAGTCTCCAAAGAGACGAAACACGTGTTGGCAGGACAAGCTGGAAATAATTTTAATGATTATGAAATAAAAGATTTGAAGTCTAACGCTGGACTCTGGATCCGTATTTTGGAAGTCTTTCTCCTATCAATGAACAATATTCTACAAACTTATGATTATTACTTGGATCAATACATATTTTGTGAGGGTGCTTGATCAATGCCTGTTTTCTCTTTGACATTTAACAATCTCCAGATTGCCTGAGAACAGTGGAGGGTCACAAGGTGAATCTGTTCCCAGGCTTTACCATCCTGGTTCAGAGAAAGAGGAACTTATTCCTCGGAATTAAGGTGAAACTCCTCTAGTTGGGCATATGCTCTGCACTTCTTTTTCCTGCAAATCTCTATCTGAAAAGGATGACACTATTCATTACTTTGTGACCCCAGAAGAGGTCTGGCATTGGCTGGAATGTGATGATGAACCATGTATGAAACTGGACAAGTGGCGGACTGAGGGGCCCAGATGCCGCAGAAGGTCTACTCTTCTGAGGGGCGGGATGATGGGGAGGTCAACAAAGCATAGGGCAGAATATGAGTGTGCACAGTTGGTGGTGGACATGACAACCTAGAGGGACATTCAGGGGGAAACCTCCAGAGACAGCAATGAGCATGACCACGTTGAACTGTATTTGGTAGACACAGAGGTGGACTGGCTCCTGAGACAAAGGTCTGTGGGTATACCGATGACTGCAGACATGGTGGGATGGGATGAGAGGGGTGCTGCTCCTTGCATGGGAACATCTGACCTGGCCAGATCTGGGGCTGAGGTGTGTGGCATTGACACCAGTGTTATGCCAGGGATCAAAGTATATACTGGCAGTTGGATCCTGGAACCCTTAGATGGGAGCATTGTAAGACTGTTTGCTCATATTACCAGACCTTCTAGGCCTGGGTGTGCGGGCCTTCATGTCATACTGTTGTTTCCTATTAGGCACTAGGGGGATTGTGAAGTGGGGCTGACAGATTTTTTCCAAGCTGTGGGGTTTGCATTGTTCCTTATGACTAGGAAATGTGGGGATCGAAGTGGGATTGCTGTGGTGCGAGTATTGTTTTTTGTGTGTGAGCGCATGCAGCCTATGATGGGTGCTCGATTGGGAATGATGGCCTTTGGGGCTGGATTGGACACTGGGGGGATGCCCTGCGCCAAATTTCTAGATCATGGCTGATTGTGGGGAGTATAGTCTTATAATCCTCACATGGAATCTGAATGAGTTGGGAAGCAAATTCAAGCAGGGGTTGGTGGCACAGTACATCAAACTTACAGTCCTGACATTGTCTACCAACAGAAAACCCTATTGGCGGCGACAGAATATCGGTTTCTTGGGCAGGGACAGTATGTGTCCCTTGGTCACTCTGAGTTCACCCAGGGGTCCTTTGGCATGACTATTTTGGCTCAGAAGAACCCCCCCTGTTATGGTTTCTGGCATGTGGGCAGACGCAGCTGGGAATGTCCTTGGTATACAGGGTACTGTGGGATTGCATGGGTACACTCTTATAAAGGTCTATGCACCTACACTACTATAGATGGATAGGTGGACAAAATGGTCCCAATACTCTTGGAGGCTGCTGATTTTCTCCCAATAACAGGCCTCAACTTTAATGACACTATGGCAGCCGACTCAGATAGGTCTCAGGTGTTTTGAGAAGAATAAGGACTTATTCGATATCCCCAACATTGAGTGGGAGGAATATAAAACCATCATTCGCGACATACTTGGTGGGAGAAATTGTTACCCCCAACGGGTGAAATGGTGACATCCGGTAAAGACATTGCCAGAGAATCTGGCATCCAATCAAGAAACAGAGTGATTACTGGCTGAGCTCATTTCATTTCAAATACTTTATTCGGTTTTTCATGTTAAAAACCATAAAAGCAATATGACAATATCCACATAGAATTTGATAAAATAAATGTTTGAGCAAATTCCCCATAGGTATTATACAATTCATTTCAAATTCATAAAAATACAATATTAAAATACAGCTAAAAGATGATCATCACTCTTCCCGTCTATTTCTACTTTTTAGAGCTGCTTTAAGGAACCCTAGCAGATATAGGGTGCTTTCAGGTTTTACCATTTGTAAGTGATATAAAGCCGAGCGGACCTGTTTAAAATTTAAACTCTTTAGTATGGGCTTTAGGTAGAACCTGCGTGGAACGTCATAAAGTGGGTAAAAAAATAAAAAAGTGTTCCACATCCTGCGGAGACAAATTGTCGCAGCCGCAGGAGGGTAACACTTGACCTCTATGGGACCCCCTAGGAACGGCTAGTAATAGATGATAGTAATCCAGCCGGAACCTTGTTAATAGTAACCGCTCCTGGCTTATTATGGGCCATGATAAATAAGGCTCCATTAGGGAGGTAGTTTTGAGTGTAACAAATGTTCGTATACTTGTTTTTCTCAATTCCACTTCTTCACGTTCCAAGCATTTCGTTGTAGAAAAACCTATTTTGTCAAGCTCTACATCAGCATTCAAAATTGTGCTAGGTTTAAAAAACAAATTTGGAAAAGGGGGTGGTGATGGACAGAGTTTCGGAATGATGCAGAATACTCTTACCCAGTCAAGAGATCAGGGCTTTATCCATCACCGTTTTTTAGCTCACTGCACCATGCCATCTCAGAACCTGGCTATATGCAAATTAGTCTGTTCCTGTCCCAGTGCATGATGGGAACAGGGCAAACCAAACTACCAAGCCAATTCTTATACTGGGAAGGAAACAAGCTTCCGGGGACCGGTTTCTGGCATTTCAGCCATCGTCGGCCCGGCTTGCTTGAATCCTGATGGTGCAATGAGCAAGGGACTCACGTCTGAGTATACCCTCCCACACATAGTGTGGACAAACCGAATTTGGAAAAGGGGGTGGTGATGGACAGAGTTTCTGAATGATGCAGAATACTCTTACCCAGTCAAGAGAGCAGGAGCTTGTTTCCTTCCCAGTGAAAGAATTGGCTTGGTAGTTTGGTTTGCCCTGTTCCCATGATGCACTGGGCCAGGGACAGACTAATTTGCATATAGCCAGGTTCTGTAGCTGGGATGGTGCAGTGAGCTAAAAAACGGTGTTGGATTAAGCCCTGATCTCTTGACTGGGTGAGAGTATTCTGCTTAATTCAGAAACTCTGTCCATCACCACCCCCTGTTGTTTAATTATTTTGTCCACCATAAGCGTGGAAGGGTATACTCAGACGTGAGTCCCTTGCTCATTGCACCATCAGGATTCAAGCAAGCCGGGCCGAAGACGGCTGAAATGCCAGAAACCGGTCCCCGGTAGCTTGTTTCCTTCCCAGTGAAAGAATTGGCTTGGTAGTTTGGTTTGCCCTGTTCCCATGATGCACTGGGCCAGGGACAGACTAATTTGCATATAGCCAGGTTCTGTAGCTGGGATGGTGCAGTGAGCTAAAAAACGGTGTTGGATTAAACCCTGATCTCTTGACTGGGTGAGAGTATTCTGCTTAATTCAGAAACTCTGTCCATCACCACCCCCTGTTGTTTAATTATTTTGTCCACCATAAGCGTGGAAGGGTATACTCAGACGTGAGTCCCTTGCTCATTGCACCATCAGGATTCAAGCAAGCCGGGCCGAAGACGGCTGAAATGCCAGAAACCGGTCCCCGGTAGCTTGTTTCCTTCCCAGTGAAAGAATTGGCTTGGTAGTTTGGTTTGCCCTGTTCCCATGATGCACTGGGCCAGGGACAGACTAATTTGCATATAGCCAGGTTCTGTAGCTGGGATGGTGCAGTGAGCTAAAAAACGGTGTTGGATTAAGCCCTGATCTCTTGACTGGGTGAGAGTATTCTGCTTAATTCAGAAACTTTGTCCATCACCACCCCCTGTTGTTTAATTATTTTGTCCACCATAAGCGTGGAAGGGTATACTCAGACGTGAGTCCCTTGCTCATTGCACCATCAGGATTCAAGCAAGCCGGGCCGAAGACGGCTGAAATGCCAGAAACCGGTCCCCGGTAGCTTGTTTCCTTCCCAGTGAAAGAATTGGCTTGGTAGTCTGGTTTGCCCTGTTCCCATGATGCACTGGGCCAGGGACAGACTAATTTGCATATAGCCAGGTTCTGTAGCTGGGATGGTGCAGTGAGCTAAAAAACGGTGTTGGATTAAGCCCTGATCTCTTGACTGGGTGAGAGTATTCTGCTTAATTCAGAAACTCTGTCCATCACCACCCCCTGTTGTTTAATTATTTTGTCCACCATAAGCGTGGAAGGGTATACTCAGACGTGAGTCCCTTGCTCATTGCACCATCAGGATTCAAGCAAGCCGGGCCGAAGACGGCTGAAATGCCAGAAACCGGTCCCCGGTAGCTTGTTTCCTTCCCAGTGAAAGAATTGGCTTGGTAGTTTGGTTTGCCCTGTTCCCATGATGCACTGGGCCAGGGACAGACTAATTTGCATATAGCCAGGTTCTGTAGCTGGGATGGTGCAGTGAGCTAAAAAACGGTGTTGGATTAAGCCCTGATCTCTTGACTGGGTGAGAGTATTCTGCTTAATTCAGAAACTCTGTCCATCACCACCCCCTGTTGTTTAATTAGGTTTAAAAAACAGGTCTGGGCGCCCCAGTTCGGTGAAGCATCTATTTAAATATTTAATCCGGGGAACATTAAGCGCATGATCTTGTGAAGGCACTTTGCTTAGCAACTGGTGGTTAAGGATCAGATCTTTGTTCAACCAGCATTTTAGCCAAAACAATAAAGGCCGTAATGATAAAATATCACCAATGAAAGGTGTTCCAGTTTCTTCATAGACTATTAGGTTGGCTGTACCCTTTGGGTCGTCAAGTAGTTGTTTAAAAAAATTATTCTCAACCACTTCAACACTTTTAACTGGAACGTAACCCCATAGTTCGCTCCCGTAGCTACCTTGTGCCACACTCTTAGCCTGGTACATCTGCAATAGGGCAGGCACTGGGCGTTTGCCCATTTTAGATGCAAAATTGAATATGGCTGCATTGGTACATATTAATTCGCCTCTTTCCCGCAGTACCAGTGCGGCCCAATTCAATTGGTCATCAAATAGGACTCCCAGATAAGAGATGGTCGTAGATAGGGGTATCTTTACGCCATTGACCATGAATGAGTACTGTTTCTTCGGGCGCACTCCTATCTGCATGATGAATGATTTGGTGTTATTAATGGGGAGATCTCGATCAGCCATGAAGACCTGGAAGGCTTTCAATAGAGTCTGTAGGCCCTTCGGGGATCTTGCCAGGAGGACAGCATCATCTGTGTAAAGCAGGAAGGGCAAGCCCCTGCGCCCAACGTAAGGAAATCTGCGCCTGTTTTTACTAGAAATGTATCCAACCTATTGATATATAAATTAAAAAGGAAAGGGGCCAGGATGCAGCCCTGCCGCATACCTCTCTCAACAGGGAAATCTCTTGATACCATAAGATCTTGAGAGTATCTAATATTTGCTCTGGTGTCCCTATGGAGGTCCCGTAAAAACGAAACCAGGGCAGGTTCCACCCTCATGGCGCCCAGTGATTCCCACAGTCTCCGCCAGTTTATACAATCATACGTGGAGGAGAGATCGCCATGTGGATGGTCCTGTGTCTTGCCATGGTGTACTTCCCCAGTATCATATATAAATTTAAGCATTGTGCTACGGGCGAGTGTCCCGGGCGAAACCCATATTGGATATCTGAGGTAATCCCCTTCTCCTCAGCCCATGCTGACAGTCTATTCAGGGCCACTCCTCCCACAACCTTAACTATTGAGTCAATCACGGAGATCGGCCTGTAACAGGTGGTACTATTGCGGTCTCCTTTCTTGAACACTGGGACGATCGTAGAAGTACCCCATGGCCTGGGACAACCAGAAGATGCAGCTGCATTTAACACTGCTGTGAGAACCGACGCCCATAGTGTCACATTTGATTTAAAGAGGTCCGGAGGTATAGCGTCAGGGCCTGGAGTTTTCTTGCTAGTTAAACCAGCTATTCCTCTCTCAATTTCGCCTAAAGTGAAATGTGGTGAGAGTGCATCCTGCTCATCCTTGCACAGGTCTGTCTGTGATGTGTTGGCCCTGAACATTGAGCTAAAATGCTGTACCCACTCATCCTCTGTGATATTAGTTCCTATATCGGGATCCCTCCCTGTATCGAACAGTGGTCTATTAATAATACCCCAGAATTTATCGCTATCCGATAGGGTACTGGGGTCCAAGAGATCCTTCCAGATTTTCTCTGTCAGTTTGCCTTTACGCTTTTTTAGAGTTTTTTTGTATGTTAAACGTAATGAGCATATCAATGGTCGATCTATTGGTATGCTCTTCAGGGCTTCCTTCAACTTCCTGGCAGCAAAGGAACATGAGTGGTCGAACCATCTTGGGTCCCTGGACTTAACAACTGTTGACGGAGTAGTTAGCAACGCCCCCACTTTACTTGTAATCATTTCAAACCCAGGATATCTGAAGGGGCAGAGTCAGGACAAATACATGATTCAATTTCTGGGGTGCTTGTTTTATGTACACTTGTATATAGGGAGTCCGCATTCACTTTAGACCACTTTAGGCGGCGCCTACCGTCGGTAGCTTTCATCAGCCCATCTGTGGGAAGTCTATACCGCTTAGTCAGTAAGTACCCTGACAACTGGATACAGACGGGGTTGTGGTCGCTATGTATACTCTCTAAAATTTCAAAGCCCAATAAGAGAGACCGTAAGGCCTCCGTGATTAAAATATGATCAATAAATGTCCCCCCATTATGTCCCTTAAATGTTGGCACCACCAACTTACTGCCAATATCCACCAAATGTAGCCAACCCATTTTGTCACAGCCCAGGTCTCCCAAGGCAGTTGTTGTTGGGTTGCCACATGGGTGAGTGTTAAAATTCCCTAAGAGCAGCAAACAATGTGAAACGTCTTTACAGCATTTGTTAACGAAGCCGCTCAATTGAGTAATCCGGCAGGGGCCAGAGGTGTTTACTGCATTATAAAAATTAATTAGTAGCAGCTTTACATTCCCATGATTCAAGGTGATTGCCTGAAAATTACAATTTGTGCTGGGTATTGGAGTTATTACACATTTCAGGGCTAAAGAAATGTATTTTACCAGGCCTCCCTTAGCTCTGCCACTAGATGATTGCTTGGCCGGGACAAAAAAGGTCTTATAGCCCTCTAGAAAAAAAGAGGCACAGTCCATCAGCCAGGTCTCTTGTAAACAAATCACGGAAAAAAGCCTGAGAAGCTCCAACCACTTGGGATCTTGAAACTTCCCTGCCAGTCCAGCAACATTCCAATAAATTATATTGTAATCGGCATGTTTACCTGGAGCTATAGTTTGGGTTGATAATAAGCTATTGGCTGAGTGACAAATGGATCTCCGCCTTGTGGAGCCCTTAAACAGACCTTATTTGGGTACTGCGGTTCATAAAGCAGTGCAGGGACACTATGCGCTGCAGATATATTTAGTCAATCACAGTCCACTAGGGACGAAAGGGCAGCAAATCTATTACCTAAACTGGGTAATGAATCGAGATGCCCTTGATGGCTCAGGGTGATAAAAAAATCCCAAAGGGAGAAACTGAATACTGGTACCGGTGTTGAGTGTACCTAATCTATGTTCTCTGAATAGCCTTTCAACAAGCTTACAATCATTAAAGTTTACAACAATACAGTCCCCCGTGCCTGATCTCCTGGAGTTACCTACCCATCCTACACGACGAGCCATTATTATATTACGACTTATTGTGGGGTTCACTGATAAGTTAGTACATAGCCAGTGAGTCACCTTGTTTTTAAGTTGGGGGTAATCTTCAGCAAAACTTGGAAGAAGGGGCGGCACGTTCCCCAGAATTGCCACCAAAGGTGTGGAGTGAGGTGGCAATTCTAGAAGGATAGGACTTGGGGCGTTGGAAGGCATTTCACCCTTACTTCTACTGCCACTATTCCTGGCACCCATCGGTCTATTGTCTGTATTTAGCGTTTGTAGGGGCCTGGAGATTATGGGGCCTTAGATGCTATCTCCCATTTTTTCTACCAATAGGACCTCTGCCAGCTCTTCCCTATTGGGTGCCGTGGTGGCATTAGGGTTTTTAAGTATGTGCTTCTCTAGTATACCCAACCTCTCTTCATTTGCTTCCAGTTTGGCCATCACAGGGCTGATTATTTTAGATAGCCTATCTTCCAGTTGTTTTAAGATGTCTATGGTCTCCTGGTTGCAGTTGAGCCCCACTGCACCCACTGGTAGAATAGTAGTATTGCCAACCCCCTTAGAATTATCTATGGCTGAGGGCATAGCTGCCTGGCCTTCCTGATCGTGCCTGTCTGTCTTATTCTTAGCGTACTTTGCGGACTGGTAGTTTGATTTAGGGATGCTACGAGCTTTTCTCTTTTTTGTTTGATCTTTACCCTTAAAGGCAGGCATGGCCTTCAGTTGCCTGCTGCGAGTAGAAGGGGGTGAGAGGGTGGTAAGGAGCGTGATGAATTGTCCAACGTCAGTGGTTCGGAGAGGCCCTGGGGCTGTGTATGTGGAATGACCTGTAGGGCTGTTTGGGGGTTTACTACAATAATATTTGGTTCTAACAGGGGAGCTTGTGGTGGAACTAGGTTAAAAGGTTCTAAAGATAACCTCCGCTCCGTAAGTTTGATCTCCTGGGTTATGATAGACTCCGCCCTGGAGAGATAGGCATCCAAAGTACCCACAGCCCCCACCCCATTTCCCCCTTTACGAGTGGATTTAGACATAAATCAAAATGAAAATGTTCTTATAATAAAATAGATAACATATAATAGGTCTGTAAGCAACACCGCTAAAGTCAAGACTGCATGTCCAACAGTTCACCAGGTTGTTCTCTCAGCGAGACTGAAAGTTATTGGTTGGTACCGATAATCCCCAAAACGGTATCCGGGTTATGCTAACTTTTAATGCCTGGAAGAAAGTATTCGGGAGGTGGCCCTGCCCAGCCTCTGACTGCCACGGACGGGACCGCCCTTGGCCCGGGCAGCGCCCGGGCACGCCCACGCACGTCCCGCACCGGCCAGTTTTGTGAGCCTCCGGTGCCCTCTCGCAGCATCACCAACTCCGCGCCCAGCAGAGCCTCCTGTACTGGCTGAGTTGCATCTCCCTGTATGGGAGGATGTAGAGATGTTGGAGGCTGATTCAATGTTAGAGGAGCTGTCAGGAGTGCTCATGGTAATGCAGAGTGGTAAAGCCCTTGGGCCAAATGGGCTGCCTGTAGAATAAAAAAAGTGGCCTGGTTGGTGGGCCCGCACCTATTATGAATGCTTGTGAACTTGCACTTGCCTGGGGCAACTGCCTCAGGATCTCCAGCATGTGATCGTTACTGTAATTTACAAAGAAGGCAAGCCCAGGCAGGAATGCCGGGCTGACATTTTACTTGGCATCACATCACTGTTGGGGAGATTCCTAACATCTGCTCCTGCCTGACATTTCTTGGGAATGTTCCCTATGCCATCTTTGGAACTGTTTGTGCTTAAGGGGTGAGCTTCATGTGTCACAACCCCCTCTGGACCTCCATCTGTTCTTTATTGCCCAAGTCTGGGCCAAGGGCAGGCCCGTCCACTCTGTCAGAGCCAGGAGGTGGCTGGCCTGGGCCCACTCTCTTGGCTGGCTTATCTTGGCTTGAACATTTGAGGTATTTATACACAATTAGCATTTTTTGATTGTATTAGATTTCTTTGGGCCACTTTAATTTTAGACTAGGGGTTATATAATTTATACAATCTCATCAATTGGTGGCATTTATTGTTTTATTGAAAGTGTCCGAGGCTGCAATTGTACTTGGATTCTCTCTATACTCCACTATGATCACTAATGAGACCCTGTGCTCCTTGTTCTGATTCCAGGATTATGGGTGGTATAGTGTTCCCTCACAGGCATCTTCACTGCATAGTGTTCTAAATATGGGCAAATGGAAGGCATCAGGAGCACCATACAGCCTCCCATACTGTGTGAGAACCTTGTCCACCAGGAGGACCTCCAGCTCCTCTGTGGTGAAGGGATGGGCCCTGATGTTCTCAGACCGCATCATCATTGGGTCTATGAGCCAGAAACAGCAGCAGTTGGTGGTGAAGGGTGTCAGTCAGCAGTGTCTGGAAGCAGTGGAAATGTGTGGCTCTCTCCCACATAAATATTGCTCCCTGGGGTTGTTTCAATGGTACTAAGCTGCTGCAACTGGTGTTCCAGGACAGATTTACTCAAATGCATCCAATGACTGGTCCGCAGTAGCAGAGCACGCCTACCGCGATTTTCAAAACGGCATTTGGCTACCGCAATTGTAGTTCCCATTGGCTACGAGGGCATGGGCATGGGGCCAGGCAGTTGCTACAGCGATTGTGCATCTTACATTTGCATCCAATTGCCGGCCCTGCAATAGAGGAGCACGCCTACCACGATTTTCAAAATTGCATTTAGCTACAGCGATTTCAGTTCCCATTGGCTCTAAGGGCATGGGCATTGGCAGTGCCATAAGTGCGCTGGGGATGCTCAGACGTGGGTCCCAGGCACTCCACACCACTGGAGTCAAGCTAGCCGGGCTGATGAGAGGTGTTACCTCGAAACCGGTCCGGTCCTCGGATGCTTGATTCCGTTCTGGGAAGGACATGGCTTTTGTAGTTTGGACTGGACTGTTCCCATGGGGCACAGGGTCAGAGCTGATTTGCATATCGCCATTGGCTAACCCAGGGTGGTGTGGAGTGCAAAAAAACGATGGATTTGGGCCCAGATCTTTGGACTGGGATGAATGTATGACATTGATCCACATTCGGTCCATCACCTGTTTTGTTTGCTAATTCCGCCATAAGTGCGCTGGGGATGCTCAGACGTGGGTCCCAGGCACTCCACACCACTGGAGTCAAGCTAGCCGGGCTGATGAGAGGTGTTACCTCGAAACCGGTCCGGTCCTCGGATGCTTGATTCCGTTCTGGGAAGGACATGGCTTTTGTAGTTCGGACTGGACTGTTCCCATGGGGCACAGGGTCAGAGCTGATTTGCATATCGCCATTGTCTAACCCAGGGTGGTGTGGAGTGCAAAAAAACGATGGATTTGGGCCCAGATCTTTGGACTGGGATGAATGTGTGACATTGATCCACATTCGGTCCATCACCTGTTTTGTTTGCATTGGCAGTGACACACCACAGGGGCCAGGCGGTCACTACCGTGATTTTGCCACTTGACATTGGTGCCCATGTCCGTGATTCTGGTGACGGAGCACACCAATGGGCATTTTACAATGTGTATATCACTATCGAGATTGCGTGGGCATTGGCACACCGCAAGGGCCAGGTGGTTGTTACTGTGATTTGGTCGCTTGACATTGGTGCCCTTGGCCGTGATTCTGCTGGCTGAGCTGAGCACGCTTATGCCACCTATGGACACATCATGCTGTGGCAGTGTCAATGGCCAGTTCACAACATTGTACAGTAGACACATGAATCATGCCACCAGATAGTACAGATACTGCTAATGTGACATTTTGCCCACAATGACTACACATGCCATGTCAGTGCACAGGATTACATGCACGGGCATGTACTCACTCACATGGCACTTATGAAATTGTTGTGCATGTACACAGATCTGTGGTGTGATGGACTCTCACATGTGTACACCTTTCAAGAGATACCTTGCCAAGGTTGCGTCCTGGCCCCCTTTCAGTTTTCACTGTATACAAACTGCGTTGTTTGGAGTAGAGCGTGGAGTTCGCCAAGGTTGCGTCCTGGCCCCCTTTCTATTTTCACTGTATACAAATGGTCTGGAGGTGGCAATGTTGAAGGGGGGGCAGGATCTACCGCAAGTAAGAGATCGTCCGATTCCCGCTCTGCTCTACGCGGACGACGCCGTGATACTGGCTCGTACCCCACGCGAATTACAGAAGGCTCTGGACAGGTATGCAGACTTTATGGGGAGCCTAGAGTTACATATAAACATAAAAAAGACTTACGTAATGGTAGCAGGCACAGGGAAAAAAGGGGTTAAAGATATATTCCTTAGCAAACAAAAACTCGAAACTACGGCCCAGTATCCCTATTTAGGCATCATAATTGATGATAAATTGAACTGGAAAGCCGCAGTTGAGGCAAGTAAACATCTTTTTATGAGAGCTATTGTAGCACTCATACATTTTTCCCAAAAGGTGGGCAAAAGGTCTCCGGTAGAACTGCTAAAAATGTATAATGCTAAATGTCAGGCAATAGCCCTGTATGGGGCGGGAGTGTGGGGGCATGCTAACATCAGTGCCTTGCAAGTGGCAGAGAATACATTTTTAAGATTCCTATTAGCCGCACCTAAATGCGTCTCCACGTTCGCATGCCACATGGAACTGGGGATTCCGTATTTGGTGGATTTGGTAAAAATCCAACCACTCTTACTCTGGCGACGAAGTTGGTTATCTGAAAAAAACCTACTAACTAAGCAAATCATGGCAGATTGTATGTCATTAGACCACTCACTGAAAAATAGTTGGCTCTTGTATGTGAGAAATTTTCTGGTTGACTTAGGGCTAGGGACCTATTACACTACACCTGAGATGATCCGTGAAATCTCGAGGAAGGATTTGAAAGTAAGGGCACTGAGCCATTTAGAAGAATTACGAATTGCCAATGAAGCAACGAAAGCTTCTGTGCAACATTCAATTGCGGTTCAGACTACCCTGTCAATACAGCCATATCTAACACACGATCTTAAGGTATTTGAGCGACTTCTGTTGACGAGATTCAGGCTAAACATCTTTCATCGATTAGTTGCTTTCCCAGTAAAAAATAGCTGGGACTCAATTCTTTTACCCTGCCCTTTCGATGAAATTTCAGAGCAGACAACTAAACATACTGTCCTGTTTTGTAAGTTTTATCACGCCCATCGTAAGCTCTGGTTGATACCTTTGTTAAAATTGTGGGGTATCAGACGATGTCGCCCTGCTATGTTACGATTGCAGTTTGTAGATTCCGAATGTACTTGTAACCACATCGTCAATTTTCTGAAATGTATTTTTAAACATAGCACAAATTTGTGATAAGTCTTTTATCTGTGAAATGGATGACTTTTAGAACGCCTATGTATTAGATAGCATAGTTAGGGATCCCCAACGATGTCATGGATAACTGCATTCCAAATGAATTGTAATATGTTTTTGAATGGTGTGTAAAATATGTTTTGTATCTGTGATGCTGCTTTTATGGTTTTCTATTTTGCAAAACCGAATAAAGAATATATTCATTCATTCATACAGTAATGAGGGTCTGACCACATTTTGTGCCTATTTCACTGTGTAGATTGCTGAACTCATGTCAATACTTGAGCTTTGTGCACACACTGTGCACATTGTGTTGTTAATGTGTGCCCTCTCAAAATTACGCAAGAAGATGTGGCAGGTACAGCAGCTACGTTGAAGCTGGCAGTGTTGCTGTCTCATGTGCTGTGTCAACTACTCTCAGGGCTGTTGGCACAAGATGTTGTGATGTACCTTATTTGAATTCACATAGTCTAAATCTGTTGTGTGGGAAATCTCTGTGTGAATACTGGACATGTGTGCAACTAGTTTAGGTCAAGGTGTCCCTACATGTGAGTTGTGCTGTAAGCTGAAGTGTTTTTGCCAATTATTGTTGGCGCTGTCTCAGTCAACACGTAAGATGTTGAACACATCACATAGGTGGATTTCGTTGACATGTATGCCCTTTCATCTCACCTAGTAGATGACCAAATGTGCATCGTCCATTCACAATGCTGGCGGACATGGAGGATGAGGACATCATACGTAAATTATGTCTGGATTGACCTATCCTTCAAGACCCATGTGGTCAGTTGGAGCCCCATCTGAGGTCCTGCAGAACCTATCCGACTGTTTGGACACCAACGTGTATGGCGAGGGGGCCCTGAATTTCTTTGCTTCTGGTTCATTCAAGCACAGGGTGTCCATCACAAGTGGGATATCGCAACCTATGTTCAGCATGGTGCTACGTGATGTCCTGCCCGCTATGATGACCTAGAAGGACAGATACATCTGTTTCCCCAGGAGGCATGAATTGGTGGCTGTGAATGGTGATTTGTATGTCCTTGCCCAAATCCCTAATGTTGTTGGTACCATTGACTGCATACATGTTGTCCTGGTCCCACCACAGGAACCCGAGCAGGTCTACAGAAACAGGACGCACTTCCATTCCATTAATGTGCAAGTGGTATGCCAGGCAGATATGATAATCTCCCATGTCTGTACGAAACTTTCAGGATCAGCCCACGACTCCTACATCCTGTGTAACAGCATGGTACCACAGGTGATGGCAAATCTGCATCCAGAGCGTGTGTGGATTGTGGCTGAGTACGCAGACTCAAGTAGTGTGCTGTATGTGTGACATGCTGTTCTCAGCTACTCTTTATCCTACAAAACGGGTCTGTGTATATCACACCTAGGTGACTCTGCATATCCCAACCAGCCTTGGTTGCTTAACTCACTGAGGAATCCCAGGACCCCGGGTGATGTCTGCTACAATGATGCCTATGGCAGGACCTGTCGTGTGGTGGAGCATACTTTTGGTCTACTTAAGTCAATCAATCAATCAATCAATCAATCAATCAATCAATGAACGTATAGAGCGCACTACTTACCCATGAGGGTCTCAAGGCACTGGGGGAAGGGGGGGTGCTGCTACTGCTCGAAGAGCCAGGTCTTGAGGAGCCTCCTGAAGGGGAGCAGGTCCTGGGTCTGTTGCAGGTGGGTGGGGAGGGTGTTCCAAGTCTTAGCGGCGAGGAAGGAGACGGATCTGTCACCGGAGGTTGTTGGATGTGCGGGACGGCAGCGAGGGAGCGGAGCTGGCGGGCAGGGGTGTAGAAGTTGAGTCTGTTGTTGAGGTAGTCTGGTCCGGTGTTGTGTAGTGCTTTGTGTGCATGGGTGAGGAGCTTGACAGTGATCCTCTTGTTGACGGGTAGCCAGTGCAGGTCTTTCAGGGGGGGGGTGATGTGTCTGCGACGAGGGATGTTGAGGATCAGGCAGGCGGAGGCGTTTTAGATTCGTTGCAGTCGCCGTAGGTGTTTGGCAGGGATTCCTGCGTAGAGTGCGTCGCCGTAGTCCAGCCTGTTTCTGACGAGTGCTTGGGTCACAGTTCTTCTGGTTTCGGTCAGGATCCACTTGTAGATCCTGTGAAGCATGCGGAGGGTGTTGTAGCCGGAGGAGGAGACGGCGTTGACCTGCTTTGACATGGAGAGGGAGGAGTCAAGGATGAATCCTAGGTTGCATGCGTGGTCTGAGGGTGTCGGCGCTGTTCCTAGTGTGGTCTGCCACCAGGTGTTGTCCCAGGCAGAGGGGGTCAGGACGAGGATGAGGACTTCTGTCTTGTCTGAGTTCAGTTTCAGGTGGCTGCTTCTCATCCACTCGGCGACGGCCTTCATTCCCTCATGAAGGTTGGTTTTGGCGGTGTGAGGGTCCTTGGTAAGGGAGAGGATGAGCTGGGTGTTGTCGGCGTAGGAGATGATGTTCAGGTCGTGCTGGCGGGCCACTTGTGAGAGGGGGGCCATGTAGATTTTTAACAGTGTCGAGCAGAGGGATGAGCCCTGGGGTACGCCGCAGATGAGGTCTGTGGCTTCGAATCGGAAGGGTGGGCGGCGGACTCTCTGGGTTCTTCCCGAGAGAAAGGACGTGGTCCAGTCCAAGGCATTCTTTTGGATTCAGGCTTCTTAGAGGCGTGTTCTTAGTGTGCTGTGGTAGACGATGTTGAATGCGGCTGACAGGTCCAGGAGAATGAGGGCTGAAGTTTCCCCGTTGTCTAGCTGGCGCCTGATTTCGTCTGTGGCGGCGATGAGGGCTGTCTTGGTGCTGTGGTTTTGTCTGAATTCGGATTGGGATGGGTCCAGGATGTTGTTGTCCTCGAGGTGGTGGGTCAGCTGTATGTTGACGATTTTCTCGATGACCTTCACCGGGAAGGGGAGCAGTGAGATGGGCCGGAAGTTCTTGAGGTCCTTGGGGTCCACCTTTGGCTTCTTGAAGAGGGCGTTGATTTTGGCGTGCTTCCAGCTTTACGGGAACGTCGCTGTGTTGAAGGTGGTGTTGATGATCTTCCTTAGCTGGGGTGCGATGGTTGTGTCTGTTTTGTTGAAGACATGGTGAGGGCAGGGGTCGGACGGAGATCCTGAGTGGATGGAGTTCATGACCTTGCGTGTCTCGTCGTCGTTGGTGTTGAACCAGGAGGTCAGCTGGTTGGTGCAGGTGGTTTTCGGGGTGGGGTCTGTCGTGGTTGGAGCAAACGGGGTGTTGAAACTGTCTTGGATGTCGGCGATCTTGCCATGGAAGAAGGTGGCCAGTGCGTTGCACAGATCTTGCGAGGGTGGGATTTCGTTGGTGTTAGCGATGGGGTTGGAGAGTTCCTTCACTATGTTAAAAAGCTCTTTGCTGTTGTGAGCGTTGTTATCCAGGCAGGTTTTGAAGGAGGATCTCTTGGCTGTTCTGATGAGCTGGTGATGTCTGCGAATGGCGTCCTTGTGTGCTGCCTGGCTGTCTGGTGTGCGGTCATGGGTCCATTTCTTTTCCAGCTTCCGGCATGTGTGTTTAGAGGTCTGTAGTTCCTCGATGAACCAGGCGGCTTTCTTGCTGGGATGGCTGATGGAAGGTTTCTTTAGCGGGACGAGAATGTTTGCGCAGTCTTCGATCCATTGTCTGCGGTTGCGGGTGGCGGTGTCTGGGTCGGTGGGTGGTTTTTGGGTGAGGATGGAGGTCAGTTGGTCCTCGGTGATTTTGCTCCAGCAGCGACGGGGGAGTTGTAGGGTGCGGTGGTACAGGGTAGGTTTCTTGAAAGGTGAGGTGGATGCAGCAGTGGTTGGTCCAGTGGAGTTTAGTGGTGTTGTTGAAGGCGACGTGGGTGCTCGTGGAGAAGATGGGGTCGAGCGTGTGGCCGGCGACGTGGGTGGGTTTGGTGATGAGTTGTCGGAGGCTGAGGTTTGCGAGGTTGTCGGTCAGGGTGGCTGAGTTGGCATCATTGTTGTTCTCAAGGTGGAAGTTCAGGTCCCTGAGGAGGATGTAGTCTGCGGAGGCGAGTGCGTGGGTGCTGGCGAGGTCGGCGATGGAGTCACAGAACAGGGCCCGGGGTCTGGGAGGTCTGTAGACGATAGTTCTTCTGAGGGTGGTGTTGGGGTCGGTGTGGATCTGGAAGTGGAGGAGTTCGGCGGAATTGAGGGAGTCGTCTACGAGGGTGTGGACTTCGAGGGTGGACTTGTGGACGATGGATATTCACCCTCCGATTCCATTGGTGCAATCTCTGCGGGAGATATTGTAGCCGTCTGGGATGGCTATGGCGATGTCCGGTGCTGAGGAGTCGTTCCACCAGGTCTCGGTCAGGAAGGCCACATCAGGGGCGGAGGTGTCGAGCAGGTCCCAGAGCTCCACGGGGTGTTTGCATGCGGAGCAGGTGTTGAGGAGTATGCATCTAAGGTGGTTGGGTCTGGTCCTTAGAGGCTTGATTTCGCTACCTGGTCACGACCAGAGGTGCACTGATGTACTCTCCCCAAAATATGAGTCAGATCGTAGTTGCTTGCTGCATGCTCCAAAACATGGCCTTCCCCAAGGAGATCCTCCTCTTCCTGGATGATGATGAGCAGCCCAGGCCACCACCTGCAAACCCACATATGTCCAGTGACGAGGATAGGGGAGAGGAGGAAGGTGTTGTTGGTGGAAAGGACTAGGTGAGCTTTGTGACTGCTGCCTGTTGTTGGCTTTGTGCTGGTTGCTAATGTTTCTTGAACAGGGTAGTTATGCACAGCTACAATATGTCTATGTTGGCACTGTTGCTCATTGTAATGTGTGCAGAATTGAGTACCTTGATGACAAGTGGTGTGTAATGGCTGTGATGCCCTCACCTGACAAGTGAATAGTATTCTCTTGTCTTTTCCTAGGTCCCTTCAGCCTCTCAATACCTCAAAACAATTAGTGCTCCTGGTACATTGTAAATAGCCTCCCTGGTCATGTGTATGTGATGTGCCTACTCACTCTTTCACTCGTTTTTTGTAAGTGTTTTTCACTCCCATGTTGTGGGTTGGGTATATTTTTGCGGATTGACTAATTGCAGTTAATTTTTAAGACACTTAAATTGGGGGTTCTAGGATTGGCCTAAACTGAACATATTGCCAGAGATTGGTTGGAGGTAGATATCCCCACCCTCTTCAAAGCCAGGCCTTTATTGTATTGATGACATTGTAAACAGTCGACATTGCACATCCTGTGATAAACATGGAGCTGACACAAAAACATAGGTGTGTAAAGAGTGTTCATTTACTTTTTTATTTTGTATTTTTTTTATTAAATAACTCCAATTATTACATGTAGAAAAATAGAGATATACATCAGTAACAAATATATATAAAAAAGATTATCTTGGTTAATAAAACTAGCTAGGATACACAATTCATTACATTAAATTCATTACATTCCAGGACATTAACTATATACATATTATTACGGGAGCATTTTGTCTTATACACCTCTACATTCCTGCTCCAGGCCGCAATTGGGGACCAGATCTTACTGACTTGTATTCTAGAGAATGTCCCTCTAGTAGCATGGATGGCTTTTTCCTGATTATATACCCCCAGAAAATGAGTTAGCCACACTTGGAAGCTCGGTGGATCCACGTCTTTCCAGCGAGCTGCAAGTATTATTCTATAAACTGCTGTACGCACAAAAAGACATGATTCCTCTTCTATACTAAATCCGAGAGTGCTACCATAGCCAAGAATGAAAAGAGTGGGTAATTCCGCCACTTTATGCCCAAAAACCTCCTCCTAGAATTCTGATAGCATCCTCTTGAGTAGTGTTAGTTTATCACATTCATAAAACATATGTGATAGGGTGGCTGGGCCCACTCCACACATGGAGCACTCATAATTTATTCTTTTACCCCATGCATGCAGCTTAGCAAGGGTGTAGTACAAGTTATACATTGTTTTATATATCTGGCCTTTTAAGTTAGTAGATATGAGTAAACGTGATGTTAGTAATAAACTCATGTCAATGTTAACATTGGGGTTAGCAAGTTTACCAGTCCATGATGCTTCTGTATGTTCCAGGTCATATTGTAGTTTTTCAAGAAGCAAACCATATATTATACCATGTATTATACCAATTCTGGTTGTGTTTTTACTTATAATCTCAAAGAATGGAATCTTTTGCAGTATAATACTTGGAGTTTTTAGGTTAAGAATAGTTTTAACTTGAATAAATGTAAAATAATCGTTATTGGAAATCTCAAGATTTCTCTGCAAATTCAAAAATATGGCATTTGAATCACCTCCCAAAAAGTACTGTACTGTAATAGTCCCCATGTTTTCCCATTTTTTAGCAATGTCATCATTAGCCTGCACAGGCAATAAAGAGGAGTGCCACAAGGGGGTATATCTATTGAATTTAGGAATTGCCATATATCTAGAAACTTTCCTCCATATTTTCCATGCACTACTGATGACTTTTCGGTGCATAGGACAATCGTTTTATCCTTATTAAGGGAGTATCCAGAATAGTGACAGAATGACTGAGTAATAACTTCTATTTCTGCAATTGCCTCAGCGAGGTTTGGTGTTAATACTGCCACGTCATCGGCATAAGCAAGTATTGTTTTTTCATACACACCAACAATGACAGGTTTTATTTCTTGGGTCTGTAGCAGTTTTATTGCACAGGATTCAATACCCATTACTTGGAGCTTAGCTGTTGGTTCTTGATACATTGCTCTAATTGATTTAAAGAGACCAGGAGCAAAATTGTTAGACTCCAGCACACCCCACAGAAATTCCCATGACACCCGATCGAAGGCTTTCTCAGCATCTAGAAGAATCATCGACATCTGGCCCCCTGTCCTGGACATGATATTGAAGAGCGAAATAACTCTTCGGGTATGGTCCGTAGCACGCTTATCTGGAATAAAGCCATGCTGCCAGGGGGAGACCAGCTGTTCAATGACCCTCCTGAGCCAATTAGCCAAGTTCTTTGCATATAGCTTAGAATCAGAATTAATCAAAGAGATTGGGCGGTATGATGATGGAAGCTCAGCGGGTTTGCGCTTTTTAGGAAAAATAATTATGTTAGTTTCTTTCCATGATTCTGGGGGGGGTGCCGCTCCTTTGTATCCCAACAAACAAATCTAATAGAAAAGGTTGTATTTGTTCTCCTAAAATTTTATAAAGTTCTAGAGGGATTATGTCGGGCCAGCTGCTTTCCCTGAAGCCAAACCGGATAGCGCCAATTGTAGTCCTGTAATAGTAATCTCTTTTTCCAGATCCTCTCTCGTTATAGTATCTATGGCCCAGCTCCATCCTGTATCAGTTGTGAATTCCCTTAATTTTATTTCAATTTCAATTTAATCGACTATACAGTCCCTATGATAAAGTTTGTGGTAGTACTGCTGAAATACTTCAACAGTATTATTATTATTATTATTATTATTATATTTAATTTTGTAGAGCGCTCAGCTACCCGTAGGTTTCCCGGCGCTAAAATCAACATAGACAGAGGGGAGGGCAACGGAAGAAAGCTTACATATTGAAGAGCCAATGTTTCACTTGTTTGCGGAATTTGAGATAGTGAGGTTCTTTTCGTGACTGAAGGGGGAGAGAGTTCCAAAGTGAAGGGGCTAGCCAGGCAAAAGAGCGGCCTCCCATTCTGGCTTTTTTGATTCTAGGCACTGAAAAGAGGTGTTGATTAGATGGTGCGGGGGGGACAGTGATGATGGACCAAGGAAGTAAGATATGGTGGGGCCAGGCCATTGTTTATCTTGTGCATGATGCAAAGAGCTTTGAATTTCGTGCGATTTTCAATCCGGAGCCAATGTAGTGCACGGAGAGAGTTAGAGGTGGGGGAAGTGTTGGGTAGTTTGCAGAGCAACCGTGCTGCCATGTTTTGAACTGTTTGAAGTTTTCGGGTTACCTCTTTGCTGGCGCCCAGGAGAAGGATGTTACCGTAATCCAGTCTTGAAGTAATTAGAGCCTGGACAACAGTTTTCTGGGTATCCGTAGGCAGCATCCAGATGATCTTACGTAGCCATTTGATAATTGTGATGCAGATGGAAGAAGTTTTGATCACATGGCTTTTCATGGATAGTTGATCGTCGAAGATCACGCCTAAGTTGCGAGCTGATTTAACAGGAGAGGGTGGAGTGCCCATTTGAGCGGGCCAGTGTTGGGGGCCCCATAAAGTAGTATTATGTCCAAACAGCAGAAGTTCTGTTTTTCCCCATTCAGTTGAAGTTTGTTGTCCAACATCCAGGCTGCGATGGTGTTCAGTCCTGAACGGAGGGTGGAAGAGGGGGCATAAGGGTCTGAGGAGAGAGAGTAGATGATCTGGGTGTCATCTGCGTAGGAGTAAATTGTGAGCCCAGCTTGCTCCGCAATGGACGCCAGAGGTCTGACGTATAAGTTGAAGAGCAAGGGGCTCAAGATGGAACCCTGTGGGACTCCATACGCAGATGTAAAGGATTGGGAGGCAGATGCGGAGGAAAAAACTTGGAAAGTACGGTTGGATAAGAAGCTAATAAGCCAGTTAAGAGCTGATCCGGTAATGCCCGAAGATCGGAGGGCATTGACAAGGATGGGGTGGGAGACCGTATCAAATGCGGCACTCAGGTCCAACAAAATGAGTGCCACGGTTTCCCCCCTGTTGACTCGGAAACGGATGTTTTCCGAGACTCCCAACAAGGTGGATTCTTTTGAGAAACTGGATCTGAAACCTGACTGTGATGGATGTAGGATTCCCCTAAACTCAACATAGGTGGAAAGTTGAGAATTAATATGCTTTTCTAAAATTTTAGAGAATACTGGGATAAGCGATATGGGACGGAAGTTAGCTAAAATGCTGGGATCAGCATTAGCCTTTTTCAATAATGGCATTATCATCGCATGTTTCCATGCGGAGGGAACAATAGCTTCTCTTAGGGAGGAGTTTAAAAGCTCCATGATGAGTTCTAGAGAGGTGTTATCCATCTTTTTTAAAATTTGGGGGGGAATGGGATCTAGTGGGGAACCAGATTTAATAATACAAATGATGTCCAAGAGGGTCTCGATGTTGAGTGGAACCCATGTGTCGATCGACTGAGCGATCGGAGGACAGGTATCAGAAGTGAACCTAGAATCATAGGAAGGCGTGGGTGGGATCGGCAAGGAGTGGATGGGGCTGTTGTCCTCTGGGGTCTCTTGCTCAAGAGATGAGATTGGAGCCTGTGAATTCGATAAAGGAGGGGGGGATAAAGTCCCAAAGTTGGAGTAGATGGTGTCAATTTTGGCAATGAAGAATTCAGCCAGTGAGTTACATTGAGATATATTGAGACAAGGAGCCTTAGGCTGGCATAGTGCTCCAGAGAGTTTTTGCACTACCTTGAAGAGTGTCTTTGGGCGATTTTTTGCTTCAAGAATAGTGTGATTAACATGTTCAGCTTTGGCAGCTTTACATAAGGAATGGTATTTCAGTAAAGCGACTTTGTAGTTTTGTTTAGAACATGCGTCATATTTTATGCGCCATTTGCGCTCCAGGTTTTTGCAAATGTTTTTTTCTTTTTTCAAGGCTTCAGTGAACCAAGGGGCGGGTGGGTGGATATAATTGTGCGATTGCGTGCGCAAAGGTAGGCATGCATCAGCAGCCTGTGCAAGCCAGGTGTTTATAGTAGCAGACATTGCAATGCTAGAGTCTTCCATGATAGGCCTAGTATTTTTGAGATAGGTGTTGAATTTGTTTAAGTCCAATTTATTCCAATTTCTGGATAATCTAGGTTCAGCGGGGTAATGGGGGGTGTTAATTTGCTGACCTAGTTTGATGGTGAAGGTCACCATGTAATGGTCAGACCATACAATAGGTAAAGGAGCATTACAGTCAATGGCCTCCAGGTTAGAAAGGATGGGGTCCAGAAGGTTCCCTGCTTTGTGCGTAGGGCCAGAGTTATGTAAATGAATTAAGCATGGGCAGAAAATCCGTTTCGCTCGCGGATTTTGCGGATTTTTGGTAAATTCGCAATCCGCGAGATTCGCGAATCTCCCGCAAAATCCGCAAATCCGCGAGCAGCGGATTTTGCTCGCACTGCTCGCACTGTTCGCGTGAGTTCGCGGCTTCCCAGTACAACTTCGCGCCCCGCAAATAAGTGCAAAATTGCAGAAATACGATCTTAGCAAAACTGAAACTACTTACCAGGTTCAAAAGTTCAGGCTCATCATTAGTAGCCATTTCCTGTAGTGCTTCCTGAGGGGCCCCTCCAGAGTTCAGTTGCCAGTTGCAACTATTATGTGACCCTGCTCTGAACCTCAGAATAGTTACACATATGCCACAAAGGTCCTGAATTACAGCTAAGGGAGACAAGCAGGAGCCAGGCTGGCAGTTCAAATCCATTAATCAGCCCCTAATTCATTATTGTCAGTTGGGGCAGGGCAGGTGTTGTAACTAATTTTGCAACAATGAAAGCACTTAGCAAGTGCAAAAGATCACTAATCAGGAAGCACTAAGGAAGCAGGTGCCAGCTAAAAAAATATTCTGTGACACATTAATCAGCCCCAAATTAATTCAGGTCACTTGAGGCAGGGAAGGTGTGCTTGCGTTGCCACAATAATGTACACTGACTGGACAACCAGAGGGTGCTGTGATGAAACAGAGGGTGGCATGGGTGGGCCAGAGGGTGGCATGAGTAGTCAGAGAGTGGCAGTGGTGACAGAGAGTGGCAGTGATGAAGAAGAGTGTCCCAAACAGGCTGGACACGTAGAAACAACAAGTTCGTGAAACTTGCGACCCGACAGGTAAGTTCGCAATTTGCGACATTGTACAAAACCCTCGCGAACTGGCAGAAACCCGCGCAAACACAAAAAAGAAATCCGCAAATTCGCGAGAATTCGTGGATTTTGCGGATTGCGAGTTCGCAAATCCGCAAAATTCGCAAACGCGACATTCGCAAAATTCGCCCATGCTTAAAATGAATGTTTAAAGCAGCCAAATCCTGTAGGAGATTGCTGCTGGTAGTACATGAGGGATCGTTTAGGTGCAGATTGAGGTCGCTGATGATAGAGAAATTTGTTGAGGTCTGGATTAATGGTGCTATATAATCGGGGAGGGAGGTTGCCCAGGATGTCGCTGAGCCAGGGGGGCGGTATATGAGTAGGCCTGAGAGGGTGAAGTTGGGCGAAAGTGAGAGTTTAAACAGACCGGCCTCACAGTTAGGCATTGCAGAGTCTTCCCATTTGCAGGAGTATAATCTGTTATAGATTATAGCTATGCCTCCCCCTTCTTTCTTTGGTCTGTTTTTCCCTACATAAGTGTAGTTGTTGGGGAGAGCGGCGGCAATATCTGGGCCAGAGTGATCTTTAAACCATGTCTCAGTGAGAAAGAGAGCTGCAGGTTTCTCTGCGACAAGAAGATCGAAAATTTCTCTTCTGTGTTTACCTAGTGATCTGCAGTTAAGGCTGATCATCATCCTGGTTTGGGTTTGATCCGCAACTGCAGGTTTTGGAAGCAGTGGAGGAAAGTTTGAAGTGGCTATGTTGGTTATAGAAGGAAGGGAGGTAAGGGGGAGCAGGCAAGTCTGGCAGGTGCAAGGGGCACAGTGCGGGTTCAGAATAGTGCAGTGGGCATGTTGGGATGGTATGAGTCTAAGGAGGACTTCCCTAGAGTAGGTGTTCCTTGGCGGGAACGGACCAGGGGTTGTAGTCCCTAGTCGTGGCCCGTCGCGGACGGGCGCAGACGGGCTTGCCTTAGGCGCGCCTTCGGCGCGCAAACGTCGCGCCCGCTGCGCTCGTCCGCTGCGCTTCCTAGGATTGCACATTTATATATGTGTTCCGGAAGAGAGATAAGGGGGGGCGTGGCCTCAAGTGGGCGTGGCTAGCGGCCTCGCCGCTGATGGCGGCGGCAGGACTTGGCAGCAATAATTAGCGTGGACGCGGGTCCAAACAAACAGAACAACAGAACAGCAAGTATTATTAAAATCAATACAAGTACACGTTTAAAAGAGCCTAGTTACTGCAGAGCTTTCTCCCGGCTTTCCGCCTCAGGAGAGTGATTTTTACCTGCCACTTGCTTTCAGCGCAGATAAAGGTAGTGGCGGGGGGCGTGGCCTCAAGTTGGCGTGGCTAGCGGCCTCGCCACTGATGGCGGCGGCAGGACTTGGCGGCAATAATTAGCGTGGACGTGGGTCCAAACAAACAGAACAACAGAACAGCAAGTATTATTAAAATCAATACAAGTACAAGTTTAAAAGAGGCTAGTTACTGCAGAGCTTTCTCCCGGCTTTCCGCCTAAGGAGAGAGTTGTGGTGTCCTCTGTATAAATAAAAGCTCAGGAACCAGGAACATAAGTCAAGAGGTATTTATTAAACCTCAGCCACAGGAGACAGGATAACAACTGACCAAGAGAGAACACAATAAACACATGGTTCCAGAACCACTACAGGAGAGGTTCCAGGTACATTTAAAGGTACAGTAAGTAATAAGTAAGCACCATCACATATCTCCCCCCAACAGAAAAATAAGAACAATGAATAAAATGAAAACGAAACTATAACTGTGATAAAGGTGAAAGAGTCATAAAGCATAGTATCTCAAATAAGAGGGTGGTCTACGTATTCTTTGACATCTAGAGGGAAACAAGGATAAGTTAAGATCATTGGCAGGATTGGAAAACGAATGAGATAAACCTTGCCTATCGTGAGAGAGATCAGGTACAGGTATTCTTGACTTAACGACAACAACTCTGCTTTTATTCCAAATTCTACCATCCTCTGTTTTAATGGCATTCCTGAATATTTTCACAACTGCTTTCACATCAGAGAATTTGGACCAAGTTCTACAACCAACAGGAGCTTTGATGCGAACTAGATCACCAACAAGAATTTTCTGAGCATTTACACACTTTCTTTTATCAAAATAAATCTTTCTCTCATCCTGCTTCTTCTCCTCCCTCCTTCGCCATTCACCTATTCCATTATCAACCAGACCTTTATTAAGATCCATCCAACCAGGACACAGATAGGTGTTGGGAGCCCTTCCTTTAAACAAAACAAAGGGAGATCTACCTGTAGTCGTGTGGGGAGCATAGCGATAAGCATTTATTCTGTCTTGAAGGACAGATTTCCAATTTAACCCAGATGATCTTGCTAATTGTATAGCCTCCTTCAGGGTTTTATTGACCCTCTCAACAGCACCGTTGGTTTCTGGGTGATATAAAGAACATTTTTTATGAACAATACCAGATTTTTCCATAAATTCTTCAAAAACCCTCGAACAAAATTGTGGTCCGTTATCTGATAAGAGACTATTAGGGAAACTTTCTTTTTTAAAGATGGGATCCAGAAACTTTATTACCTCTTCAGATGTGATCTCCCTTACAGCGCTCACCTCAATCCACCTGGAATAAAGATCCATAAGAACTAAAAGATAAGGTGTATCGCTTACACCTGACAAAGGACCAACTATATCTATGGCTAGTTCATCCCAAGGATGTCTTGGAAGGGATCTCTTAACCATTGGCATTTGTCTAGTTTTTAAAATTTTATCACTGGCAGAGCATTCCGGACAATCTCTCACTAACCTTTCTATCTCCAAATCCATCCCTGGCCACCAAAACTGCATGCGTAAAATTTCTTTGGTTTTCACAATACCAAGATGCCCAGAGTGAGCATGGGATAGAAGTTTCTTTCTAATACCTAGTGGAGGAACCATTTTTGTTCCCCGAGTTAAAAACCCAGAGTGAATAGACAGTTCATCAGAAACCAAAGTCCACGGTTTCTCTAAGCGAGAATTATTGCTCAAGGAAAGCATTACTCTTTTTACTTCTTCATCTTTTTCGAGTTCATCTCTCCACTCCTTTTCTTCAATCGCTCCCTCTGTAATCTCACACACGTTTATAGAGTCATCACAACAACCTACAACATCATCTTCTTCAAAATTCTCTTTCCCAACCATTCTTGAGAGACAATCAGCAGATTTGTTTGATACACCTGGAATATAATCAACAGAGAAATCAAACTCTTGTAACGAAACAATCCATTTTCTAATTCTTGATGAAATCGAGTCCAATCCCTTCTTATCAAAAATTTCTTTTAAGGGTTTATGATCTGAGAAAACCAAAATCTTTGTTCCCCAGATAAGATTCTTTAATTTTCTCAGAGCCCAATAGATGGCAAGGGATTCTTTTTCTATAACAGAATAATTTAATTCTGAACCCCTTAAACATCTTGAAGAACAGCAAATTAAGTTGTCCTTCCCATTTCTTTTTTGTATTAGGACAGCACCAAGTCCTTTTTCACTTGCATCAGTGAATAAAATTGTAGGTAAACCTGGCACGAATGCCTGAAGAGAGGGAGCCTTGTTCAATTCAGATTTAATTCCTACAAACTCAGATTTGCATTCATCAGACCACACATACTCCACATTCCTCGACGTCAACCTTCTCATAAACTGTGTTTTATCTGCAAAATTAGGGATGAATTTTCCATAGAACTCCACCATACCAAGGAAGGAAATTAATTCCTCCTTATTCTCTGGATCTTTTATTTTGTTGATGGTGTCAACTAATTCTTTTTTTGGAAAGATTCCTTTGTCAGTTATTCTATGTCCTAAGTAATTTACTTCCTTCACACCAAACTTACATTTTTTTTTTAGTGTCATACCTGCATCCTCCAAACGTTTAAGAACAGCACACACACAACCAAAATGTTCCTTTGAACTATTTCCATAAATAAGTAGGTCATCTTGGTAACATCTTACACCAGATATTCCCTTTAAAATTCTTGCCATGATCCTTTGAAAGACGGAAGCCGCTGACACAAGGCCAAACGGCATCCTTTTATACCTATAAGTGCCCATGGGGGTGATAAAGGCCGTTAAGTCCTGAGAATGATCATCTAATACAACCTGATGATAGGCTGAGGCAAGATCTAGTGTGGTGAAGTATCTGGCACCTTCAAGTGTGCTAACCATTTCATCAATATTCGGAAGGGGAAACTTGTCCACAACTACTTCCTTATTTAATGCTCTTAAATCTACACAGAGCCTAATCTCACCAGTTGGCTTCTTAACTATGACAACGGGAGCCAACCACTCAGTAGCCTCCACTTGTTCAATGACATCATTCTTTAACAATTTGTCTATTTCTTCTTTTACCTTATCCTGTTCCATTAATGGTATTCTCCTAACTTTCGCTATGACAGGAACAGCATTCTCTCTTATTCTAATGTGATGCTTATAACCTTGTAAGCAACCTAAATCCTCTCTAAATACTTTTGGAAATTTACTAGCGAAGAAGATTCTGTTTGATGACAATGCAACATTAGGTAATTGCGCGAGAAAAAGAAACATTCTTTTATTTCAGCGTGTTGCGTTTTTAAAACGAGACATCAGAGGGCGCTGTTTCATCACAATTAGCGTGAGCAAAGCAAACCAAGCGCGAGCGTTGCTCGTTGTGTCAATTTCATATACACAGCGCGAGTAGCGCGAGCAAAGCAAATCAAGCGCGAGCGTTGCTCGTTTTGTCAATTTCACATGAAGATTGTTCCTTTCTTTCTAATTTAATTATTCTCCTCGAGAAGCCTCCCGCCTTACTCCTCACCGCCTTTAATTATAACGCCCGCTGGGAAGACTCCGCTTCCTTCTTCTTTAGATTAACTGCCGCTGGAGGAGAAGGGGAAATCTTCTTCTTTTCTCTCTGTGTTGAGGTGGGATGTGGGTTCACCCGATCGTCGCCATAAAAATGTGGTGTCCTCTGTATAAATAAAAGCTCAGGAACCAGGAACATAAGTCAAGAGGTATTTATTAAACCTCAGCCACAGGAGACAGGATAACAACTGACCAAGAGAGAACACAATAAACACATGGTTCCAGAACCACTACAGGAGAGGTTCCAGGTACATTTAAAGGTACAGTAAGTAATAAGTAAGCACCATCACAAGAGTATCCTCTGGTTTTGTATGTTCCTGGCCTCTTGCCTTAATAGATGTGATCGTATTATAAGAAATCGTCTGTCAAGTGCGCAGAGCAAGTTGTTTGCCCACCCTCTCTCCATTCTCATAAATACTGCTTTGGTGTGCCTGATAGGTTTCTGCAGCTTTCTGGGTTAGCCCATTATTTAGATCTGTTTTTAAATAAATAAAAAAAAACAACTCCAATATGAAAACTGAAATAATAACTGATGTAATTAAATGGACAATACTGTTAAAAGATACACAAAAGGATCAAGATGTCCTAAAAAAAAACTGTCAGAGTGCTGGGACTACAGGCTCTCAAGAAGTTAGCTAATAAGCCATAATGGGGAAGATAACGATTTGTTCATGGAACGTGGCAGGGCTTAATGATAGGAGTAAGAGGGCCGGCCTGAGCAAAATAATTAAACAAAACTCCATTGATATAATCTGTCTCTAAGAGACTCACTTGCCCTGGGATAAGAAAGATCTATTAAAAATTAGTGGTTACAATCTGCTTGCCTGTACTACCCAAACATCGAATACCCGTGGGGTAGCTATTTAAGCTAAAATCTCCTTAGGACAAGCCATACGTAAGGCAGCTGATACTCAAGGGAGGTGGGTTATTATAGAATTGGCACGGGGTATAACTATCTGCTCAGCTTACGGCTCAAACCAGGATGACCCACACATTTTTGAAAATCTAGAACTGGAGCTCGCCTCTTGGTCGGGATCGCTTATATTTTGTGGTGATCTTAATATTTGCCTGTGGTCTGCATTTAGGAAACAGAGCCAGAAAAGATATTCAAGCCGCAAACCAAGGGGATTCAGAGCCATCAGCCAGCTTAGAGACAGTTACGATCTTGTAGATATTTGGGATGTTAAAATCAACCCGATCCAGGGGTACACTTACTTTTCACACCCCCCACAACAAGTATGTTAGAATAGATTATATACTAGTGACAAGGGACCTGTCTAATCAAGCAGAAGTTACTAAATACCCTAAAATAATCTCCGACCATAATGCCTTAATTCTTACGCACCATTTAATCAATTTTACCAGACAACATTCAAACTGGACATTCAATAGGAAGCGTTTGGTTAAAAGAGATTATACAACCTTTATAACTACTTGGGCTCAAGGCTATTTCAATACGAATCGATTTGGTGCTTCCAGGGGGGTTGTGTGGGACTGTTTTAATGCTGCCCTTAGGGGGGGGGGGGCAATTAGTTATGTGGCTAGAACCAAAAAGCAGCACGACAGGGAAAATTATCTACTGATGCGAGATCTAGCTAGAGCAGAGGAAGATCATGTTGCATCAATAGCTCGGGGTGAAGACGGGAAACATACTATGCGTCGAATGCTGCTTTTAAGAACAGAAGAGTGTTAATTTTCAATGGGAATATGTGACGGGGAAGTAAATAATGACAAAAAGGTGAAAAGTGAATCAATGAGTTGTCAGTTATGGAAGATGAGACAATCGAGCAGTCACCACAATGATGTTGTTGGCCAAGTCCAACAGACGCTTGCCATTAACCAGGCAGTGTGGGGAAGGACTGTCAACAAAGTCAATGGCAAGGTGAAGGGGTGCCATCATGGTTGGCTCCTTGACTGGCATTTGGCTGGTGCTATGCCACCGGATCCTCCCTGGTATTTCTTTGGACGGCCCCTTGAACATTTGGCAGGGGGGCCTCTGCTGGGGGCTCAGTGGGGTCTGGGGACTCACTCTCTTTGCGGCTGCAGGGTTGTTGGGGGAACTGTCATCCTGCAGTACACTGGAGGGAGATGAAACTGTTGTTTGCGCGGCAGGCCTGTCTCTCAGTGCCGCCACAAGATGGCCCAAGAGGTCCACGATTTGGCCCATGCAGGTGTCTATGGACCTCAGCAGCAGGCGAAGCTCACGGGAATCTTCAAGAGTCTGGCCCGTGTGTCCCAGGGCCTGTTCATAGGTACCAAGGACTCTGGCTATGTTGGCCAGAGCTTCGGTCCCAGTGTCTGATTGGGTTTCTGCCCAATTGCGCTTCCACCTGCCCTGCTGTCTCAGACCTGTAGCGTCACCACTCTACGCACCCTCATACTCTCACTGCCCTCAGATTGTGGGGTGGGGTGGTCATTCTCTGAGGCAGGGAGAGTGTTGCAGGCAGCACTGGTGGTGGTGGGGTACTGGTGGTGGTGGTCCTGGCCGCACAGGTCGTTACAGCAGGGGACAGCGTAATTGTTGTTGCTGAGGGTGAACACCCTAAATATCGAATCCAAAATATAAACTGGCCAGAATATCGAATAAAAAATATAGAGAGCCCAGAATATCGAATTACCAATATATATTTGGATAGAATATAAAAATTGAGGTAAAAAATATCGATTTCCATAATATCGAATTAAAAAAATCGTTTTCCATAATATACATTTTTTTTACTGTTATGTATGCTAGTATATGTGTTAAAAATATATCTTATTTTTGTAATGTATGTTTAATTTTTTTAAAGTAATGAATGTTATGTTATTTAATTTGTGCATAATTTAATTCTGTAGCGGGTTGTGGGTTTATAGGGGAATAGGGTGAGAAGTAATTTCATTATAGTAAATTAAATATTAGTTTTATGAATTATTAATCATTTTTAATCTAATTTTGCATTTTAGTTCTGTAGCGGGTTGTGGGTTTATAGGGGAATAGGGTGGGAAGTAATTTAATTATAATTAAGTAAATATGTATTTATATGCATATATATTGATAATTAATTGTTAATTATTAATTGGGAATTATTTTTTATTAATTTGTCATTCATTTGTATTAATTGTTTAATTGATAATTATGTTAATTGTTTTAATTTCTTACTTGTAGTGGGTTGTGGGTTAATGGGGAATAGGGTGGGAAGTAATGTAATTGTAATTAAATAATGATTTCAATTATTTTTGTGTATTGATGAATAATGTATTGTTAATTAATTATTATTTGGTATTTTTTATTACTTATTACATTTTTGGTATTGAAAATTAATTGGTTGTTAATTAATTATAAATAGGTAATTTTTTTTTTAATAAATAACACCTATTGGTGTTTACAATTAATTACTTATTACATATTTTGTAATTGATTATTAATTTTAATTAATTTTAAGTTGGTATTCAAAATCGATGTATTCTTATTTGAATATTAAATCATTACCTTCCCTACTGTTGCACTCTTTGGAGTGGGAATTGTAAATTTTACCCCTACGCTATCCAACGCTTTCCCCAATGTTGCACTCACTGCAGTGGGAATAGTAAATTTTACCCCTACGCCATCCAACGCTTTTTTCACTGTTGCACTCTCTAAAGTGGAAATAGTAATTTTTACACTCCCACTATCCAACACTTTCCCTACTGTTGCACTCTCTGGAGTGGGAATAGTAAGTTTTACCCTCCCGCTATCCAATGCTTTCCCTACTGTTGCACTCTCTGGAGTGGGAATAGTAAGTTTTACCCTCCCGCTATCCAATGCTTTCCCTACTGTTGCACTCTCTGGAGTGGGAATAGTAATTTTTACCCCTAAGTTAACCAAAACTTTCTCTACTGTTGCACTCTCTGGAGTAGGAATAGTAATTTTTTTCCTCCCACTATCCAACACTTTCTCTACTGTTGCACTCACTGGAGTGGGAATAGTAATTTTTACCCATACGCTATCCAACGTTTTCTCTTCTGTTGCACTTACTGGAGTGGGAATAGTAATTTCTACCCCTATGCTATCCAACGCTTTCCCTACTGTTGCACTCACTGGAGTTGGAATAGTAATTTGTACCCCTCCGCTATCCAATGCTTTCCCTACTGTTGCAATTTCTGGAGTGGGAATAATAATTTTTACCCTCCCACTATCCAATGCTTTCCCTACTGTAGCACTCTCTGGAAAAGGAATAGTAATTTTTCTCCTCCCACTATCCAACGCTTTCCCTACTGTTGCACTTTCTGGAGTGGGAGTAGTAATTTGTACCCTCCCGCTATCCAACACTTTCCCTACTGTTGCACTCAAAGTCAAAATACACTCTATTCGATTTGATTAAAATCATAAAGCCAATAAAAACACAATAGTATATACAATTTAAAATAATAGATACTGATCTTCAGAAATATGCGACACATTAAACAATCATAAATAGCAGGACAAAATTATCAACATTCATGTTACAGCTTTACCCTTGTTGGGCCTTGTCTTGGTTCTAAATGCTGCAACTAAAAAACTAGCCACAGAATATGTGATAAAAATGTTACCTAAAGACTGTAAGTATAACAGGGCAGGCCTGACTTGTATAAAACCGGCTTCTTTTAAAACAGGTACTAAATAATTATTTCTTGGCTCCCTAAAGGTACTACAAAACATCATAAAGTGCAACGTGTCCTGGGTTGAAAAATCGTCACATTTACATGGAGCTCCTAATTCCGGCGTGCTCCATTGCTGGAAGCAGCCCAACACGTAAGGAATTTGATTAAACTGAATTTGATTAGGAGGTGTCTATGTAAAGGTTTAGTAATGAAGGTAAGGTAGGGCTCTAAGGATGGGGAGGATAACAGCATGTAGTGAGCTCTTACTGATGTTTTTGTCAGCTCGAGTTCCTCCTGAACCAGCCTTACATTCTCCATAAAATGTTACTGTTGCACTCTCTGGAGTGGGAATAGTAAGTTTTACCCTCCCGCTATCCAATGCTTTCCCTACTGTTGCACTCTCTGGAGTGGGAATAGTAATTTTTACCCCTAAGTTAACCAAAACTTTCTCTACTGTTGCACTCTCTGGAGTAGGAATAGTAATTTTTACCCTCCCGCTATCCAACGCTTTCCCTACTGTTGCACTCACTGGAGTGGGAATAGTAATTTTTACCCCTACGCTAGCCAACGCCTTCCCTACTGTTGCACACTGGAGTTGGAATAGTAATTTATACCCACCCGCTATCCGACAAATGTTCTAATTGTGTACTTGTACGAGTGTAAATACTAATTTTATTCCCTTAGCTATGTAATGTTTTTAATTTTGTTATAATTAATGTAGTGTAAATTATTAATTAACATAACAATTATTACTTTAATTAATTATTACTTTAATTAATTATTACTTTAATTAATTTAATTATTCTATAATATTTATTTTCATATTTAGATAATACATGTATTTATATATATGTAAATATATTTGCAATAATGTTCTAAATATTTTATAATTAAGATTAATAATTCTTTTATAATATTATTAAGTAAATATATATGTTAATAACATGTTTTTTTACATTACATTAATTATTTTTACATTTTAAGCTTGTTTACATTATTTCAACTATGTTTTATTTAATTGTGTTTATTTTTTAATTACTTTTATATTATTTTTAATACATTTAAAACATTTGAAAGTTTTGTTAACTATATTTTAACTTTCTATATTTTGGAATCAATATTTTAATACTTAGCTGTTTTTAAATAGGCATTCTATATTCTGTCCCTCGATATTTTGGGCAGTCTATATTTGGTCCCTCGATATTTAGTCACTGAACCATTGCTGAGGTGGAGGCGGTGGGGACAGTGGGGTCCTGGGATCTGTTGCGCCCTGGCATGCCTGATGGACCGGCTTCTGGCTCCGCATCCAAGAAATCTAAGGAGTTAGCATCAAAAAGTCCATATTGTGGGGGTGAAGACTGGGTCTGCAGGTTGGTGTGATCATCTTCTGCTGTCAGTTCTTGGTCACCTGTAGAACAGAGGAGAAATGGTCATTGGAGTGCACCCCTAAAGCTTGGTATTAGATGTATTTTATTTACAAGTTATACACCACACAGTTTACATGGATATAACATTGTATGTCTGAACAGTACTGTGCATCATGACATGATGTGGAGGTACATACATTACTTGTCCATGCTGTGATATGTCAATAGATTTTGTGATTACAAGGACATGTTATCATCTAGCCACTAGCAGCACAACAACTTTACATGAAGCATTTTTGTTGATTACACTGCATGGAAGACTTTAAATCTGAGCATGAACTAGACATTTTTATCTCATGCATACCTTTGTCATGTCATGTGCTTTGCTTTGTTTTTAATAAAGACCATGCTTGTTTTGTTTTCATGTGGGCCTTGGTGCTCTGCCCCCATGACACAAGTCCTGTGCATGATTGTGCCCTGAATTTCTTATACATGTGATTTGATGAGTCACACTTTGGTTTCTGTGATGGTTACATATGCTTAGCTGTCTGCACACTGGAAGTGTCATTTGGATCTATGCCAAGTTTGGTGGGATCTGAGGGCTGGTGTGGTCACATGGCTCCATGCTTTTAGGGAGAAATGGCGGGGTGCATGCACTGTCTACTTACCTGTTCTGTGCCACATTTTGGTTTTTGATTTATACATCTTTCTGGGTGTGTGGTGGAGTACTCCATCCTGCTCAGCCTTGAGACAAGGGGGCCTAAAACAGATGATAGATCTCAGCACCACCGTAGTAGATGAGGAGCGACCGATTGACAGTCCCATCGGTTTCGCGGGTCCCCTTGAAGTAGTGATTGAGCCGTCTGACCCAGACATTCCACCTTGGCGCAGCCGTTGCAGGGTTCGCAGCCGAACTGAAGGGGGGTAGTGGCGCGACTGCTGTGTGGGTGTGCACTAGTGGCAGAGGATTGGTACCGACTGCTGGGTTGTGCCCTCCATCTTGCTGGGCGGCAGCCCCAGCCGCTGGTGTGGTGTTGCTCATCGGGGCTGATCCCTGGTGCGTGTGCGCAAAGGTGGGGCTTGCGTGCTGTTCAGGGGTGCATATCTCAGCACGTGTCTTTGGCACCCTGACTCTGCGGTGTCTCCTTGCGCCTGCAGGGGGTGTGATGTGCCCTTCTGCACACCCCTATGACGGTGCTGTAAATGTGAGCTGGTTAGGCCTCCTCAGCGCTGAGATCCGGCAGAAGACAACTGTCCCACTGACTACCTGTTCTTTTCCTCCCTGGGTCCTGCACCTTAACTCCTTCCCCTTCTGGTCCAATATGTAGTAGCCAATGCTTGTTTGCACACTTCCTTGGGGCACTACTGATTGTCACTCCCTTCACACAGTGTCACATATGGCTCCACACAAAGGCCGTGTAAGATGAGCCCACTCTATAGAAGTCAGTGCAGCAGCAGGTGCAGGCAATGCTTGGGGCAGCCCAGGCCCGGGGCATCGCTGCTCTGGGTAGGAGACGTGATAGGCAAGTCCTGCAGGCTCCACGAGGATCAGGTGCTGCAGGAAGGAGGTCGCACAGACCAGTTGGTGAGGAGCCTTGGGGCAGGTGGCATGGAGAACAAGGCCTGTAGGCCTCGCTGGGAGCAGGTTCCTGCAGGGATGAGGTTGAGTAGGCCAGCTGGTGAGGAGCGGCGCGTAGGCGGGGCAGCAGGCACCTACCCCCTTGTTCTCCCGGCACTCCGCCAGTGAGCACCGCCAGCTGAACGTTCTCCCTCAGGCTTGGGAGGTGGGAGGCGCGTGGGCGGGCTCGAGCTGGTGGTGTGGCGGCGTATTCAAACAGTGTCTGACACACCATGCGGCAGACGCAGTGCCGCTCGGAGCGATGCGGGTGGGCTCCGCAGCCAGTCTCCTCCTTAGGCTTCATGTGGCCACCACACCACGTGAGAGAGGTAATGTGGGTGGGCACCGCGTGCCACTCAATCGAGGCACCAGAGGAGGGCGGGCACGTGTGGGGTGTTGCCCGCCTCATAGCCAATGTAGCGTGGCGGGGCCCACGTAGTTTAGGCCACAGCAGCGCTTTGCATAGAGGTACAGAGGCAAGTATTACTATCTTGGCCAGAAGAACACGAGAGGTCTTCAGACCATTTATTTATACCCTCAGGACGAGCCCGCCCGAGGGGTGCAGGGATGCGTGCGTGTATCGCGACATTGTTGTGGAGAGTCCGGGTGGCTCTCTACAGTGTTGTTTTTTTTTTACAGGGAAGCTTTGACGACTATGTGCGCTTTAAATATTAACATCGCTTAATCAAGGTATTTTACACCTACATGAGTCTCTCCATCATTTCTGCTCATATTTCACACTGGGTGTTTCTTTTACAGCATTTCCCTCAAACTTGCTTAGTCTTCTGAGACCTATTTAAACTCTACACTAGTCCGGCAATCCTAAAAAGTTATTTGGGACTTTTTATTAATCTCCAACGGGTAACTGGGTAACTTGACTTCGGCATATTCGCTGTTTAAGTTTCATTTTCTTAAAAGATTGGATAGATACGTTTTTATTTTCTCGTTACAGGACGGCCCCTGAGGAAGAGATTATTTTGTCCCGAAATGCATCAGGCATTTATGAGAATGCTGTATAATCAATATGAATGTAGAAAGAAGCAACCTGAATGCACTCGATTAAATCAGGTAATCAATGTGAATACCATTAGAGGTACAAGTCATCAATGTTAATCAATTGCGTGCCACAAGGAAAAGGGTCCTGCAAACCCTTTATTGTTAAATTTAGAGAAATACTGGACATGGGTCGAAGTAGCTTTGTGCACAGCGTAATCACTCGAGAGAGTGTAAATCAAAAAGTTTTGCAATGATGTTCAATTAATCAAATTGTACAAAAAAATTGCTGTCCATGTTGTGCAATTGAAGGAAATGACGAGATGAAACCATTGGTTGTGTTTCTTTTTAAGAGTTGTATTGAAGAAATAAAGGAAATGTTTTTATCCAAAGACAATGTTGAATATCACAGAATCCAGGACATGATATGACAATCTTCAAAAACGATGAGATTACAAATCCCAATGCATTTCGGGCTTACAAAAAAGCCCTTCATCAGGGAATCTAGAAAAATAACAATAAACCAGATTTAAACCTCAAATTTTAACAAAGCTGCAGGCTCATATCCACTCAAACAAGGGTGCGAGGAGGATCATGCAAAGTAAGTGATGGAAAAGACTCTGTGAGAGGGGAACGGCGAAACCAGAGTGCAAGAATAGAACCAAAGTACCATGACTAAACATGTATGGAAAAACTAACAACTTATGTGCCTTTACGAGTCCGGATTAATGAACACAAAAGTCGAATCAGGACACAAACCACAAGTTCTCCTATTGCTGAGCATTGGCGTAATCTCAAACACAACATTGCGCAACTGAGATGTGGGGTACTTGAGATCATTGACTTACGACCGGACAGAGACTGCAACAAATACTTGTCTCAACGCGAGACATATTGGATTTGGTTCATGCAGACCTTGACCCCATTGGGTCTCAATGACAAATTTGAACTGGCATGTTTTCTTTAATTTGGCAACTGTATGTGTTCCCCTTGAAATGTTCCAACATGTCTCTTAACTGATTCGTCACCATTTACTTAGATCTGCTGCTGCTACGCGTAGTTTTCTCTTTGTAGAATGATCTCATTTCATGTTTTCGATGTATTCATTTTGCGCCTCTATTGTTAATCCAGTTGATCCATTTAGGTGCTAGGTTGTTGCTATGGACCTTAGGCAACTTGTCGAGTCTTGCACTTTTGGCTTTTCCTCCTTTTTGATTTACACTCTCTCGAGTGATTACGCTGTATAATCAATATGGTGCATTGTATATTGTACACCATTATTGAGGAAACAATGTCAATTAACATTTTATGGTTTATTTAAACTTTTAATGCTGTTTTAATAATGCTATTGAGATTTAGAAATGAATATCAGTTTATTTTGGAATAAAATGTACAACGTATAGAATTATTATCTGCATTAGGTTAATTTTTAAGAATTGGGTAGGGTTTAACGACCCAGTGAACAGTGCACAGTGCATGCAAGTCACCGTACTTGTTATATCTTAGTTTTGACTAAACACTTGGTCTAACACCAAGTGTTGCATGGTAGCACCACATATTATTCAACCCCATAAGAACTCCTCTACCAGAGGCCATTACTTCAATCTTCACGTTGTGACACGGATGCGCTCACATACATTCCGAACTTTAGCTTTCTTGGCGAGATATCAGCATTTCAAACAGAACTCTCTAGATGGCATATGATCCTATTGATGCTCCTCAGCAGGGCAGCCATCTACAAGATGATCTCCCTCCCATTGTTCCTGTACGTTCTGCAGAACTTCTCCTATGTAGTCCCCCTGTCCTGTTTCCTTTGTATCGACAGGGAGCTTAGGCTGTTGCTGTGGGAGGGTTTAGCTCCCAGTGTGGGACTGAAGGCCTTGTATCTAAATTTCTATAACTGGGGGATAGCTCTGCCTCACATCTGGGCCGATTACTGGGCGGCTTAGTCACAGGTCATTAATGATTACTCCTACACCCAGATCAGGGAGTGATCCTGCGGTCTGCTTAGATCAGTGTGCTATGTTGGCTCCTACTTGGGAGCACTACTTTTATTGTGGTCGATACAGGAGGACACTCCCCATTCCTACTCAGGCTGTTTTGGAGGTCTTGGACATGATGCTGGCACATATTGCTTGGACTGGTACGGTCATGAGAGCTACGCCACTTAGGGTGGGGGCGACTCTCCGGGAAATCCCCCTACTTCAGGGTTTTGCCAGGTGGGACTAGATCACTGCAGTACGGGAGATTATAAAGGATGGAATGAATAAACCCTTCAATAGTTTGTGGGCTGATTATGGCCTCTTCCATACAGAATTCTAAACGTATACACAACTCTGGTATGCACTTCATGCAGAGGGAGTTGATTGGACGGACTTCTCGATTCAGCCACACTGGAGAGCCTTATACTCAGGGATCTGCTCGGCAGGGAGGTAGTCACCGAACGTCTGACAAAATATCGACAGACAAAATCGACCTACAATAATATCGACACAGAAATATCGAAGACAAAAATATCGAAGTCCTATCTACATAAAGGTAAGTACAAAAATATCGGGAAAAAAATATCGTTGTCAAAAATATCGATGTTAAAATATCGTTTTTAAATGTTTTAATAATAATGAAAAATAAGTAAATAATACATATAATTTAAAAACGATATAGATATAAATATTAAAACATATAAAAAAATAATAACTAATACATATAATATTAAAATTAATTAAACATCTACATATAAATTAAAATGCATACTTACTCCACATAGTGCAACATTAGGGAAAGCGTTGGACAGCGTCAGGGTAAAAGTTACTATTCCCACTCCAGAGAGTGCAACAGTAGGGAAAGCATTGGATAGCGTAGGGGTAAAAATTACTATTCCAACTCCAGAGAGTGCAACAGTAGGGAAACGCGCTGGATAGCGTAGGGTAAAAATTACTATTCCAACTCCAGAGAGTGCAACAGTAAGGAAAGTGTTGGATAGTGTAGGGGTAAACATTACTATTCCAACTCCAGTGAGTGCAACAGTAGGGAAAGAAATGGATAGTGTAGGGGTTAAAATCACTATTCCCACCAGAGTGAGTGCAACAGTAGGGAAAACGTTGGCTAGCGTAGGGGTAATAATTATTATCCCCACTCCAGTGAGAGCAACAGTAATGAAAGTGTTGGATAGCGTAGGGATAAAAATTACTATTCCCACTCCAGTGAGTGCAACAATAGGGAAAGCATTGGATAGCATAGGGGTAAACATTACTATTCAAACTTCAGAGAGTGCAACAGTAGGGAAAGCGTTGGATAGCATAGGGGTAAAAATCACTATTCCAACTCCAGTGAGTGCAATAGTAGGGATAGCGTTGGATAGCGTAGGGGTAAAAATTACTATTCCAACTCCAGTGAGTGCAACAGTAGGGAAAGTTTAGGATGGAGTAGGTGTTAAAATCACTATTCCCACCACAGTGAGTGCAACAGTAGGGAAAACGTTGGCTAGCGTAGGGGTAATAATTACTATTCCCACTCCAGTGAGAGCAACAGTAATGAAAGCGTTGGATAGCGTAGGGATAAAAATTACTATTCCGACTCCAGTGAGTGCAACAATAGGGAAAGCATTGGATAGCATAGGGGTAAAAATTACTATTCCAACTCCAGTGAGTGCAAAAGTAGGGTAGCGTTGGATAGCGTAGGGATAAAAATCACTATTCCAACTCCAGTGAGTGCAACAGCAGGGATAGCATTGGATAGCGTAGAGGTAAAAATTACTATTCCAACTCCAGTGAGTGCAACAGTAGGGAAAGTGTAGGATAGCGTAGGTGTTAAAAATGACTATTCCCTCTGCAGTGAGTGCAACAGTAGTGACAGCGTTGGATAGCATAGGGGTAATAATTACTTTTCCCACTCCAGTGAGTGCAACAGTAGGGAAAGTGTTGCATAGCGTAGGTGGAAAAATTACTATTCGCACTCCAGTGGGAAAGTGTTGGATAGCCGAGGGGTAAAAATGACTATTCCCACTCCAGTGAGTGCAATAGTAGGGAAAGTGTTGGATAGCATAGGAGTTAAATTAACATACTTATCAACTAAATATTTTTTATAAAATAAATAACACATTAATCATTATTTAACAAAAAATCTATTAACTAATACCTAATAAATAAATTAATATTGACTTAAATACCATTAAATGACTTCCCACCCTTTTCCCCTATAAACACACAACGGGCTACACATAAAAAATAACACAATTAATTTAATTATCATTTCATAAAAACTAATTACAAATTAATAATAATTTAACAATAATGTAATTTTAAATACAAAAAATAAATGGTAATTATAAATCAATTATATTTATTATATTTTAAAATTAACCAACTAATAAAAAGTAATTGCCAATTAATAATTAATTAACAATAAATTAACATTCGATAACAATAAATAAAAACAAATTAATTGATTAATTATTTTTAAATTATTTCCAACCCTATTTCCCCTATAAACCCACAACCCTCTTTAATACTGAAACACGAAAATTGATGTTTAAAAAAATTACTATTTCTAAACATTTAATACAAATACAAAAAATAATGAAAAAACATAAAAAAATGTTAAACATACATATAAAATACTAAATACATGAAACAAAAAAATTCGATATTTACAACAATATTTTTGCTAAAGATATTTTTGCTAACAATATTATTTACTTCGATATGACTTGCTTTGGTAGTAAATAAATTGATATTACTTACCTTGCAGTCGATATTCTGGTCAACAATATTCTTAATTTCGATATTCTGTCCCTGCGATATTAAAAACTCAATATTAGTGTAGTCGATATGAAAATGTCGATATTTTGACAGCTCACTATTGCTCTCCTTAGTGTACAAGTCCATCACAAATCATATCCCAGACAACTTTTGGCCCTTAGAGTGGTGCTGGAAGTAAGACTTGGAGGAGGCAGAGGACGTTGTTTGGGAGGCGGCCCTAAAGCATCAAATGTGGTAATAAAGACTTGCTTCTGCTAAATTCATTTTAAGATCTCGCATAGGGTGTATTTAGACCGGGCCTGGTTGCATAAAATGGGATGAAACACACTGCCCAGTTGTCGTAGAGGCAGGGCAGCTGAGGGTTTTTTCGATAATACTATTGGGGTGTTGGGAGATCTAGGTGTATTAGGGCATGATCTACAGGGAACTCGGCTCAGTGATTGGAAGATGGTACTTCATGGTCCCCAGTTTATACTCCTGGGTATTGCCGGGGATGTTGACCTACCTGGAAAAAATCTGCTATTATGCATGCTTAGGTTCATTGTGGTGAAGAGAGACATCGCGTCTGGTTGGTGGTAGCCGAAACTGCCCTAGAGACTCCAGTGGATTGCTGGTATGGATGTCTATATGCTAGCGGAGAAGGTAATTTATGAAGCTAGAGTTGCCCAAGAAAATTCAATCAGATTTGGGGTATGTGGAGGAATTATCATGACTTTACATTGCATACCCCTCAGGATTCCATTCAGGGGGCCTCAACAGATGAGCCCTAGTCACCGCAACTGCCTGTCAGCTGTGGGGGATCTACTGGGATTTTGTTTTGGGAGGGTTTGCTCCACTCATGCTGGGTTGGAGGGTCCCCCTGGGTGTTAATGGGAAGTTGTAGGGGCCTGAGCAGGCCTCACAGGCCAGTTGCCTGATGTTTTCTCTTCTGCTGTTAGGTATCTTGCCATTGTAGTAAGTATCACGTTGATGACTCATACTGTTTGCTATGTCACTGAAAATGTTAATAAAAACATATTTAACAAAACATCAAATGACTAGGAGGAAAATTATCGACGATGATGAATTAACTATTACTTTAGGGATAGGAGAAGACTGGTAATTAATTACAATTCTGCCTGGGTCTCTAAGAAATCTGACAGTTATGTTAATATTTAACATATCAAACAATAGAAAAGTCATTTTATAATTAATTGGATGTGAATTCAAAGAGGAATGCAGTGCCTACAAACATTTGTATCATTTCAGAGTTAGGGAAATGCTACTAATTGTAACCGATTGAAAATGTTTTATCAAACACTTTGGACAATACTACTTAAATTTCATATTTCGAAAGAACCTTTGTAATACAAAGTACTGCCACTTATATATCATTGAATGCGGGTCTTTAAGAGGATGATGTGCCTTCTTAATATATGCGTTGTAATCATGCATTAAGCAAAAGCTAAGACATTATTTTCACTGATGTATCCTACCCCCTCATTAATAATAATGGGCAAGTTATGATTACCACGTGGATTAAAGAAAAACGCATATATGACCAAAGCATTTTGCATACCAGAAGAGGATGATAGACAATGAACACTATTATGTGATTCAGAAATGTGTGATTAAAATAGATAAATATATGCAATAGTGTATGTTTGAAATTAGGAAGTGATCAGGAACTCACTATAGTGGCAGAATGAACGGGGAAGGATGTGGCCTAACGACTTTGGCGGTAGACCTCATATCTGGGAAACTGGGTTCGAGTTTGGAAATGACACTGAACATCTTATGATTCTGGGCAAATCACGTAGGGCTTTATCTATGGGCTTTTCCGTAGGGCAGCGCGACAAGCCCCCCTGCTGCACTGGCCTACGGCAAAACAAAAAAGGCAGGAATGCGCCATATCTGTATGATCGCCGCATTCCTGTCCTTTTTCCCTGCGCCAGCGCACAATGGGCTGCTGTGCGTCAATGTAAGGCACCTTTGCACCAAGGTGCAAGTGTGTCTGCATTGGTGGGATGATTGATTTTGCGCACAAAGGGAACCTTCCTGCATAAAATCAATCCATTCAGGTGCTTTTCTTTTTCAATGTGTGCTGCAGCACACATAGAAAAATGAAAGCACGAGTGGAAATGTTTTCATTTCTCTTCTTTGCACCTCCCTAATGCCACCCCTGGGGTGTCGTTAGGTACTGACGCATTCCCAGGTTTATGATGCCTCGTAAATCTGGGAATGTGTCAGGTTCCATTCGTGCAAACAACCACAGCAACACCCATGGAACGCAACGCCCCTTTCACGCAGTTTTGTGCATGAAAGGGGCAATAGTTATAAGGCCATGAAAAGCCACATAAAGTGTCTTTTTACGTGGCCCTATAAATGTGCAGTGACACGTTGCGCCACCAGAATGTCAAAAAAGTGATGTTCCACAGGCACAAAAGTGCTGATAGGGCCTCATAAATGAGGCCCAAATCTCCCTGTGCCTAACAAAAATGAATGTGTGGTCTGTCACAAAACTGGTGCTCATGTAAAGCCCTCTGATACTCGATACCCTCGGTTCAAGTTTGCGCTGTATAAAAAAACTCTGAAAAAAAACCTACTCCAAATACTTATTCGAAACATTTGGAGACACTCTGACACTCCTCGCTAACATGAACAACTGGAATGATACAACTTTAGCAACAAAAATGTGCAGTGTTAATGACCACACATAGTATACACTGAACCAAGTCCACTCAATCAAATGATGAGTATCTAACAATTCTACTTTATCAAGATAAATGTGTAACTTGTAATCTGCCTACTTATGCAGCATCTCTTCTCCACAGTGTGGGGCCTTCACTATGATTACTTTACAGCAGAATATAACACACTCGGTGCCTCAGAATTTTACAAGTACTGCAAATTCTACTAATCTCACCTTTACAGATGATTTCAATGATCCTGTCGCTACTAGCATGCAACTGGAGGAGAGCACTGTGGAAGAAGGGGGTGACTATCCAGGAAATGGACTTGGCACTTAAGAGGGTTAAATACTCCATTGATTATAAAATTAGTAGCAATTTACTGAAATCAAATTAATGTCACTGATGCAGAGTACGAGCTCAGTTTGATCTTTTAGATTCTATCAACGTTAAACAAATACACTTATGCCATCATTACTCAACTTCATTATTAAGCTGCAATGTTGAGTTTGTTTCAGTTTTAGAACACTCAATCTCTCTGGCAAAAGTGTCTTCTAGCCTTCATAGATTAAGAAATTTTGCTCGTACAAATGCCTCTCCTGCAGAACATGAATGCTTCATGAAGAAGTTAGTTTGAAATATAATTTTTTTGAGACAAGAGCAGAAAGATGCAAAATAGAAATCAGAAATGAGCAGAAACAGGCTAAATAAAAGTAAGAAATGAGCAGAAAGAGGCTAAATAAAAGTCAGAAACGAGCAGAAAGAGGCAAAATAAAGGTCAGAAACTAGCAGAAAGAGGTAAACTAGAAATCAGAAATGAGCAGAAAGAGGCAAAATATAGTTCAGAAACGAGCAGGAAGAGTAAAAATAGAGTACAAGATAGGGAGCAACCCCACTAACCAAGAGACAGGGTACCTCAAGTAAGCATAAAGATAGAAATCTCTTGGATAAACATAAAGATTCGGCAATTTTCAAGTGCGTAATTCAAATTAACCTGAGAAGTAGGGACCATTCCTTCTAGTCAGGATAAAGGGGATACACTACTGAAATAACACCTGCTCACCCCCTTGGTTTTATAGAGTCAAAATATTGAGTTTTTAATATCGACTAGACATAATATCGAGTGAAAAATATAGAATGGACATAATATCGACTAGACATAATATAGACTACCAAAATATCGACTAGACAATTTTTATATCTAATAGAATGGACATAATATCGAATCAAAAATATAGAATGGGCATAATATCGACTAGACATAATATAGACAACAAAAATATCGAATTTAAGGTAAGTTAATATTAATTTTTATTTTTTGTGTAATATAATTCTGTAGCGGGTTGTGGGTTTATGGGGGAACAGGGTGGGAAGTAATTTAATTATAATTAATTAAATATCTTATTTTATTTATTGTTATTTATTTAGAATTAATTGTTAATTCATTATTAATTGGTAATTATTTAAAATATAATTGGTAAATAATTTTAATTGATTAATTGATAAATATGTTAATTTTAGTAATTTATTTTCTGTAGCGGGTTGTGGGTTTATAGGGGAATAGGGTGGGAAGTAATTTATTTATAATTAAATAATATGTTATTTTATTTATTCTTATTTATTTAGAATTAATTGTTAATTAATTATTAATTGGTAATTTATTAAAATATATTTGGGAATTAATTTTAATTGAATAATTGATAAATGTGTTAATTTTAGTAATTTATTTTCTGTAGTGGGTTGTGGGTTTATAGGGGAATAGGCTGGGAAGTAATTTAATTATAATTAATTAAATATGTTATTTTATTTATTGGTATTTATTTTGAATTCATTGTTAATTAATTAGTAATTGGTAATTAATTAAAATATTATTAGTAATTTATTGTAATTGATTAGTTGATAAATATGTTACTTTTATTACATTATTTTCTGGAGTGGGTTGTGTGTTTATAGGGGACTAGGCTTGGGAAGTAATTTAATTGTAAGTAATTATATTTTTGAAACAATTTTCGCGTCTAATTTTTATTTATTTTTATATTGAAAATTAATTTATTGGTAATTGTTAAATAATTTGTATTAGTAGGTAATTTTTATTATTAGTATATTTGTATTTGTAATTTTGATTGATTAATTAATACATTTTATAACATTGTGAAATATTTTAATTATTTTGTAATTGGTATTAATATTTATGGTATTTATATTTATATATGAAGTATTTACTGCATAGCCGAGCAGCGGATGGTAGACGTAGGTGACATGCCTATTGCCACGCAAGGAAACTAATACGTTGTACCACATGATGCACCTACCCCCTGCCCGTTGAAGCATAATAGGAAAACGCCTCAAGTTTTTACTGATGCTCCGCATTTTTTGAGAGCACCCCACCTTTGGTACATCTTACCACTGGTTCAATAAGGATTTAGGACAGGGTGAGTCTTTTAGGGGGCTCATACCTTCCATCTCCTTTGGTCCTGATGAATACCGGGAACTTTTCCCTGATGGTTGAAACATGTTGACCAACGCACTATGAACACATATTGAGATACGTAGGTCGTAACTCCCCTTCCAATATCTCATTCTTTATTATTTTAATACTGTCCAGTTGCTTTTCATTAAAAATGTATTCACAAAGCTAAAGCAGGACAATTTTTAACACTATATTTTTTGCACTTACACCTCACAACCTGCTCCACTGCATTCCAGGTGTCGGAGTACACCCTGGTGATGCTAGGCCACCAGGGTGGACCCCGATGATGAAGCATGTCACCACTAGGTGGTGAGTGAGGGTTTTTTAAAAAAGGAATATTTATTCCACGTTTGGAAAACCTTCAGCCTACTCATCGGGTGATACTCCTTCATTTGTTTTTCAATATTCATGATCATGGGAACAGGAGTATTCCTCGTCCATCATATGTGGACACAATCCCTTACTCTCCCGTTTGTTTTTTCTGATTCTGTAGTCGATATTATGTCCATTCTATATTTTTGATTCGATATTATGTCCATTCTATTCAATATTAACATTTTCTAGTCTATATTATGTCTAGTAGATATTATGTCCATTCTATATTTTTTACTCGATATTATGTCTAGTCGATATTAAAAACTCGATATTTTGACTCTATACCACTCAGGAGTGACCATGGGTTCAGTCCCTCAAATGGACCCACAGACTAAAGGTACAGGAGTCTCAAGGGGACCTCTGACATTTTTACAAAGCAACAGCTAGCATGGCACAATGTGCAAGTAGGCAAAGTCCTTTGTACAAAATGTGCACAGGGGCTGGGGCTATTGACAGCTCAATGCACACATTTGGAGAACACCAACAAGCATATGTACTTTCAAAAGTATGCCTTGCACATGGGATCGGGTTATGCAGTCCCCACAAGGGATACTGGCCACAAACTCAAGGAGAGGGGGCCTTGACCTCAAGGGACATTGGAACCCAACTCCTGTGTTGCTGGAGCCTTCGAAGTCTGCAGGATCTCAGGATCATCAGACCGGTCAATTGTGTTATGGTCCCTGCGAATGCAGAGGAGTGACTCCTTCACCCCAAGGGAAATACTTCAGTTGTCCTTGATGCAACACAGGTCCTGCAAAGAGCCTGTATGGTGCACAGGAACAAACTATGCGTTGGACAGAGAGGGAGATGAAGTCAGGCCCAGTCGAAGTCCAGTGAAGTTCCCTGTCCAGATGGTCAAAGGTCAGTGGTTTCTTGATCGGAATCTTGTCCCCATAGAAGCTAGGGACGTACAGCCAGGTAAGCCCTTTTGTACCCACACACAGCACCCTGCCCACAGGGGTACCTGGGACATGCCATAGGGGTCACCTATGTTTAAGATAAGGGAAGATTAGGGCCTGGCAAGTGGGTGCCCATGCCAAATTGACATGGCAGTTTACAAACTGCGGGTAAACCCTGCAGTGTAAGATCTGAGATACCTTTTGAGGGTTACTCATGTGGGTGGTACAATCAGGGCGGCAGGCCCACTAGTAGCATTTTATTTACAGGCCCTGGCACACTCAGTGTATTTTACTAGGGGCTTACCAGTACATAAAATATGCCAATCCATAATAACAATTTACCACTGGAGCACTTAAACTTTAACACTGAACAGTAGTGAGAAGTGATCAGGGACACTAAACCAGCAAAAACAGAGTCCAAAACTGGGTGGTCAGAAATCAGAAAGACAGGGGAAACACACCAAAAGATGCCAGGTCTAACACTCACCCACTCACAGATCTACTCAGAGACTCACCCACTGACTCATAGAACCTCTAAGAGTCTCACACACACTCTCACAGACCCACTAAGTCACTCATATACCCACTTGAATCACCTCGCATACTCTCTCACACCAACTTACAGACCTACCTAGACACTCATACACCCATTGATACACTCAAACACTCATTCACACACTCAGGAGCATATTTACAAGCATCTTGCACCCCTAGTGTATCACTTTTTGATGCACCGGCAGCGCAGTTTGGAGCTCAATATTAACAAGGCCATGTAAAGCCACCTTGCGAGACTTTTCGTGGCCTTGTAAACATGGCTCCTTTTCACGCAGCACTTTGAGTCAAAGGGGCGTGCCATGGGTGTTGATGTGGATTTTCTCATGCAACCTCCATGGATTCTGCTGCATTCTCAGATTCTCAGATTTACAACATTTCATAAACCTGGCAATACATCAGAATCCTACATCCCCCCAGGGGAGGTGTAATGAGGCAAAAAGAGAAATACTTCAATTTCTCCTCGTTTTTTCCTCTTTCTCTGCTTTCTGAATTCTGCTTTACTTATAGAAAGAGGAAACACATCTTGTGAATGTTTTTGTGCCAGAAGGTGTCGTTTCCTGCACAAAAACATTCATCCCCACAACACAGGCCCCCTTGCACCATGGTGGAAGAGGACCTTCATTGGCAGCCAATTTTGTGCCTGCACATGGGAGAGCACAGGGATCAATCACATTGTTGTAAATACGACACATCCCTGTGCTCTGAAAGTAATGCAGCAGGGTACAATTGGCTTTCAGCACCACGCTACATTACTTTCCTGTAAATCAGGCCCTCAGTTTCAAAGGCTATTGGTTACATTTAGAAAATAAAATTAAAAAAAACTTTACAGGGACATTATAGTTAGGAAATAGAATTTTTTTAAAAACATAAAAATTCACTGGAAAAAACAAAGGTTAGAGGGATGTTATAGTTAGAAAATAGAATAAAAAACCCTTAGAAATTCACTGAAAAAACAAAGGTTACAGGATCATTATATCTAGGCTCTGATTTCACTTGTACAAACCATTTATATTAGGCAGTTATAGTTACCTGAGCTAACTATATCTAACGCACCCGCAATGTACTGCATGTGACCTCATATATTACATCACTGATGCCATGGTCAGTGACATTAGTGATGACATCACTGATGTCCACTCAAATGACATCACGGATGACATCACTGAATACATCATCCCTAGAACCACACACACACACCCACTCACATCCCCATATAACCTCGGATATGTCTGCTCACACACCCACACAACCCCTCACATACCCATTCACAAACTCACAGTCGAGGCTGGTGACATTTATAAGTGACGGGGTATAAAAGTTCTGTTTGCGTTCCTAGTGGTGAGTGAGCGTAGAAAGTGAGCCTGACTGTCATAACGGAGGATCGGGAAAAGTTTGAAAAAAAGAGTGGACAAATGGTGCATTTTTAAACAAATTTGAGACTGCAAGAAGGTTAATCAAAGAAGTGTAGTTATGACATCAATAAAGAGATTTCATATGATAATGACGTAGGTAGCTGCTTAATCAGTATAACCACAGAACTTCACAACAGACTTTGAGATAAAAATGCCAAGATAGCGCACACACCGCCCTCTGCTGTCAGAATGAAAGGAGGAAAGTAACATTAATACATAAAAGACCCTGTTGTAATTACAGTGTGCACCACCCCCTGCACTGCACAGCCCACCCCTGTTCACAAAAGAGTGCCACCCATAGTCAGGCATAAATCACATCACAAAGAAAAAAGCACATACTGAAAATAATATTTAACATGGAAAAAGAAGGACTCTGAAACAAATGGTTTACTATTGAGAAGATACTAAGCCAATGAAATGTGGCAATTTAACATCTTCACAAGTATTTCTAAATTTATATGCTGCCAGGCTCAGATGAATCAAACAAGTACCTTTGGCATGCATTTTAAAGGCACAGTCTGTGCCTAGCGCGTCTTGCTTAGTGAGAGAATGGTCATAAGTGCAGAGAAGCACACATTCCCATATGCTGCACTGGCTTTGAAAGCCTGTCTTTTACTTTTTGTTCCGTGCAGAACACTGAAGAGCTGTTTCACACCATGTTCCTTCAGACAAATTACACAAGGATAAGTGCCTGTGAATAGAATTTCAATTATGTGGCACTGCTGCCATGGTGGAGAAAAATTGAGGAGCGTGCTGCACCAAATCAGTGTCTGTGCTCATAGTGTGCGCACAATGTGACACTCACATCTCTCCACCACTACCATTGGCAACATCCTTCTCACCCCACCTCCCTATCATGCCCATGAAATCTCATAATGCAGTTATATTGTCCAGGGCGTAGATTTTATTAACATCAAACCGGTTAATTCCACATAACCACTACATGAATACAGGCATACTACTTTGAAAACTGAAGATATACATGCTTCACACTTTAGTGATATTCATATGTCAAAACACTAAAATGGTAAAATATATATTACATTTCAGCATATCATTAAGCTGTCCAGCCTCTGGAACACTCAACTGTGCACATTATGCCGGCAGGCCACAACGCGCTAACAGTAACAATTGCATTTACCTGAACCAGGGCACCACCTAACGCCTCAGAGGTACCTGACCAATGGATAAACCTTCGGGCATACACATACCAAATGTACAATGAAATTATGATTGCAGTCTCGGGTGACACAGCATTAAGTTGTTCATAGTGTAGAATCCTCCGCTGTGCATATTGTGCCGGCAGGCCACAACGTGATACAATGAACAGTTCTCTTGCTTGAAAACCAGGGCACCGCATAACGCACCGGCCCTCCGAGGTACCACCTGAACCCAGGCAGCCTCCCAAGAATCAACTCAGTCCTTCAATGACGTGTTACGGCAGTAGAGTTGAGGACCGCCGGCAGGCCGGTCCCTCTCCCCGCCACTCCACTACACGCTTCAATCTTACCCTGTCCTGGGGGTCTATCCACCTCCCTTGTTGAGCATGCCTCTTTGTTAACTGTCAGTGCTCCGCCAGCTCCGCTATACTTTAATGCCGGGCGGGTGGGTGGTTTTCCGGCGCTCTGCGGCCAAGTCCAAGGAGACAAAAGAGGGCGATCCCCAGGAGACCCTGCCTTAAATAGCTTCTACGTTAGGAATCGGTTTCGTTTCTTCTTTCGCCGATCCCCCAGCTGCATGTCATTAGCCAGCCCACTCCTCAACCAGCCTTCTATTGCGATGTCCGGTCCCATGGCGCAACTAAGGCCGCCCCTCCTCTAATTGCGGGGGGCGACTGCTCATGTCAGTGTCTCCTACTTCAGTGCGTTGTGCCAGCATTTCGTATCCCAGTGTGCTGTTTTTTTCTCTCCCAGTGTGCTGTCAGTATCTCCTGTCTCAGCATGTTGCCTGAGTGTTTCCTGCCTCACCCTATCATAGTAATTGTCTGATTGTGTCCCTGCCCCAGTGTACACATGAGTGTCACCCTTTTGCAGCGAAATGATAACACTGAAACTAGGTACGTCTCCCCAATGAAATATATTTATTATTAAAACATGTCAGCCTGTTGGTGGGTGGTTTTTTGTGTGGTTGTGCCGTTGTGTGCTTGTCTGTTTCTCATATTCTGCCTATTTCTTATGTGTGTGAGAGGGCAGCACATTTAGTGCATGTGGCTATGTGTATGTGTCTTTTGAGTGTGTGCTGTGCCTGTAGTGTGTGTATGTGTGTGTGTATGTGTGTGGGCATCTGGAATGCTATGAACAACTAAAGCAACAATTGTTAAAACATAATTAAAGACTTCAGTGATTTTTGCCCTTGCAGTGTTAACATTTTTTCTTTTTTGGCTTCTGATCTATTTACATGTGACAATCTCTTTTTTAGCTGTTATTGAAAGCAGTGTTAATATTATGATTTATGAAAATAGCAATATTAACAATTCCAATCATAAGAATAAGGACAACACCAGCAATGCTAACATTCTCATAACAGTAAGGCAATAACATTAGTGACACAACAATGGCTGTACATGAGGGGCTGCAGGAGGGTGAAGTTATTTATGTGTGTTTGTTTTCATACTTGTACAAGTGCCTGCGGGGACAGGGGGCAGTGACAGAGTTTTGTGGGGGAGTAGGAAGAGAGATGGCAACAGAGGCAGGACGTTGAAGTGCTGCTGGTCCCAGCTTGCTCTTTATGTGGTTGTAGCATGAGCCAGGGTGCAGGGCATCAACCCACTCACACTGGGAAAAAAACTCCCTCTCTCTCTGTAATGTACGGCAACACTACCTGCACTTCTATCAATACCAACACAAGCAATAGTGCACAATTAACAAATGTAAAGAAGCTACATCTCACATTATGAAAAATAAATACAGACGGCCTCCTTAGGTCTCCTAGGGTTACGCACACCCGCAATTCCTTCCTGTCTCTACAAGGAAGGCTTTTCACAGGAGCAGGCTGTGAATACAGAGACTTAACTTGACGATCAAGCACTTAGTCCAGAGACTTATCCTCCTGCCTCGCACTGCTTGCTTGTGTTTCTAAACTGGGCCAGGAAAAATAATCCTGAACTCCCCAGCCAATCCAAGCACAGCTCGTTTGCAGCATACAATAAGCAGCATAAGAGCAGTGCTCGGATTGGCTGGGGAATGAAAGCACAATGCTCCATTCAAGACTGGTGCGGCTGCATCTTTGTTGATGCAGCTCCATGGTGGCCTTCAATGTAAAAGCCTGAACCCTGCATGTCAGATTGACCAAAGCAAAAATACAGGCCAACCTGACATGTGCAGCTCACTTTACAGCATCAGCTGCTCATCCCCACCCACCTAAGCTCTGTAGCCCTGCCCCATTAGATAGAATCATGAAAGAAGATTTGGCCGTACAGAGCTATTCAAAATGAGCCTGAGACTTAGTTGCTCACAGCAGTAGGGGGTCAATGCCCCTGCACCCCTATAAAGAAACCACAGCTGCAAACTCATACAAGTACTTACACAACTACTCACGTATCCATAGAGCCACTCACACACCTACTCACTCACTCAGAGAACCTGATCATAAAATCAGTCACTGCCCCATACAGAAAAACACGCAGTCACCGACTCACCCACACAGCTACTGACACACCCAGTGAAACGGGACCCTGACTGGCCAGGGCTCACGCCAAAGTCAGTCAGGGATCACCACTTCTAAGTCAGGGCAAGGGAGTTACACGCCAAGATAACCCCTGCTCACCCTCTAGGTAACGTGGCGCGAGCAGCAAGGCTAAACTTGGAGGCGGTATGAGTTAAGTATTTGCGCACGCACCCCAGCAACAACACCCAAGGCCCACCACAAAGGAAACTCCACACAAGGTTATATAAAAAATAGCCTTTGTATTATAGTAAAAAAACACATTAGATAACACACGCAAACTTTACAATGTGCTAGAGGCACGGGCAGAATTTACAAGGGAATTATGTACAGGACAGGGCCACATGGACCACTGTCAGGGGTAGGCACTTGTTAGAAATAATACATGTAGGTATACACTTAGCACATACACATAGAATGATTAGCACCAAAATAGTACATGTAGCACACAACCAGTAATCACTGGAAAAGAGTAAATACCTCCTACGCAACCCTACAAAACTGTAGGAAAATCACGCTGGGAACTAGGACCTTACCATCAGGACCTAAGGAAGGAATGCCAACACCTAAGCATGTCACTCTTAGCAAAGGGAAGGAAACCTAAACATAAAATGGGACATCAACAATCCTCTAAGCAGGTCAGCAAAAGGGGATAAACATAAAGTGGGACATCAACAATTGCACATGAGGTATTAAACACATTCAGAGGTGCAGGTTTAGAACATTTGCGCAAGAATCACATAGCAAAGAAATCACAATGCGCAGGGTGCACATAGCACAACACTCGAAATGTCCCTCAGGCCAACTGGCCTCGAAAGGGGCGGAATGCCCTGAGTCTTAGTGTCAGGGGTCTGTGCAGGCAGCACAAACACAAAGCCTAAACGTAGCAACTGTCCACTAAGTGCTGGACAGTTGTGAATTACAGCTGGGCAAACGTTGGAGCCAGGTGGGCTCAAGAACAAAGGTGAACAAGGAGCCTCTCAGGGGCTCGCCAAGCAAATGTGCAAATTAGAGCTTCAGCGCTCTCAAAATAATGAATTGTCCCAGAGCCTCTCTCAGGGCTCTAAAGCGATGTGGCCGGAAGCCTCGTGGGCTAAAAGATAATGTGGGCTGGGGCGGGAGCCTTGGAGCCTCTCGGGCTCGGAATCGGGAATGCCCTGAGCCACTCGGGGCTCGGAAGAACCAATGCGGGCGGAGCCTCTAGGGCTCAAGAACAAATGTGCCCTGGATCGTTGGAGTCCCTCACGGGGGACTCAGAAGAGATCATGCCCCCAGAGCCTCCGGCGGCTCTACTCACTTGGGCCGCTCTCAGGCCCGGCCCGCACACGGGAGGGGAGGGGCGGGCACCGACAATGTGCCCCGACGCCCTCCTCCCTTCCCTCGCTCGCTCTCCCCACCGAGCACTCACCGGGTCTCCTGGCGGCAGCAGCGCGGGGCTCCTCTCCTCACTCGGGAGCCTCCGAGGACGCAGCAGGCTGCTTCCTGCTTCTCAGGCGGGCAGCCAATCACGGCACGAGTCACCCGGCGAGCCTCCGGCAGCTGTCACCAATCACAGCGCGGCTCTCCGGGTGATGTCAGCGGCTGCACTCTCTCGGTCCCAGGGCTGTGGCGGTGATCTCCTGGGCAATGCCGGGTGGGCACCGGCTTCTCAATAATTAAACACAACGGGGCAATGCCGGGTAGGCACCGGCCTTAAATAAATAGGAAGCGAGGTAGGCACTCGCTATGCCGCGAAACGGCAAATCCAAACGGGCAGATGCCGGGTGGGCACCGGCTGTACAACGAGCGCTCCCCAGCGCTCGGGGACAAGGCACCACGCTCTCAAGCGCCAAGGGAAGCGCGCTCAGCGCTCCAAGGAAATAAAAGCGCGCCTAGCGCTACAAGTCAAAATAAGAGCGCTTCCAGGCACAGCAAAGCTCCAGCAAGGTCTGGAGGCAGGCAGGGGGGCAAGGCAGGGCCAGAGCCAGAACACTGGGTCTCCAGGCAGGGAGACAGCCAAGTGGCGGTCCTCTTGGCCCCAGCAGCAGTGCAGCCCCCTCTGGCAGGATCCTGGAAGAGAACCAAAGACGGACAAATTGTATGCGGACACAGCCCCTTCTTATACAGTAAAATCCCTTTGTCTCAGGGTGCAGGGTGGGGAAAAACCAGTCGCAGCTGGTTTTGAAGTACTCTGTTTACCTCAACCACCCTCTCTATTCACTGGCAGGGCTAGGGACATCAGTCGCACTACAGGGGGTGGGGCCAGCAATGTCTGGGGAAAGTCCAGGCCCATTAGGGACCAGGGGCACTCCTCCCAAGCCATCAACATGCTAATCTCACACTCACCACCGGGCAGACCCATCCAGCCTTCCTGGAGCCAGGCTCACCAGCCAGCTCCAGCCAATCACACTGCAGGAATATTTTACATTAATATGCCAAGTCCTAGAAATGGCATTTCTACACATGATACACACATACCACATACACCATTGCGAAGCATTCATTCCCACGAACTCGCACATACCAAATTCGAGCATGCACTCCCCATGCATCAGGAACTACTAGGGACACAGACATTCCCCATCCATCCCTATGGGAGAGCAGGCCAGCCTAACTACATGCACGCACTTTACTCTGGGACACAGAGAAAAAGTGCGCACAGACCAGAAAATCATCCACACAGATCACAGATCTAAAGCAAAAAGATTAGGGGTGAACCTGCCTTAAGGGCCAAGTCCAACACCCAGTTATTCACCTATACAGCCACTTGCAAAGCCAATCACTCACTCATACAGCCTCTCAACAGAGCCACTCACTTACCCATACAACTGATCACATACTCACTCACACACCCACACAACCACTTATCCATTTACAGATCCATACAGCCACTCACACACCAACTCAATTAACCAAACACCCACTTAAACAGCCACTCACTCACTCACCCATACAGTCACTTACACACCCAGTCATTCACTCATACAGCCATACAGATACCCACTCACTTACCCACTCACTGGCACACCCAATTACCCACCCATGCAACCACATGCACAGCCACACACTCACTCATTCACACACTCACTCAATCAACCACCCATACAGCCACTGAAACACCCACTGACTCACCAATACAGCCAGTTACAGAGCCACTAAGACACCCACACAGCCCTCACACACCCACTTATACACCCATATAGCCACTCAGAGACCCACCCACACACCTGTACAGCCAATCAGACACCCTCGCACACATGGTTAAACACAGTGACTCACAAAAACTAGGTTAAAAAAGAAATCACTCACTTGTGTTACATAAAGTATACTAATTCAACTTTTTCTGGTACCTTTTTATATATTTTTAGCACACAAAAATCTTTAGAATCCACTCACAATCACTGAATGATGTCATTAGTGAGTTCATCAGTGATGTCATTTGAGATGTCAACAGTGATATCATCAATGATGTCACAGAATATATCACAAATGAAGTAATATGTGAGGAAATAAGCAGCGCATGGTGGGCACACAAGATATAATTATCTCTGATAACTATAACTGTTGAATTTGAGTTTTTTCATTCGTTTACAATGTCAATGTTGTTACTGACATATTCACCTAACTATAACGTTACTTTAACCTGTGGTATTTTCAGTGATTTCAAGGTCCCAACAAGCAGTCAACCCCATACTGCACAGGATATTCGGCTCTGAACATCATGGGGTTTGCACAAGAATCAGCTGACCCCCTTCAGGCTGCCAACCTCACAGTGCGCATAGCCTTTCATTGCACACAGTGTTTGGTTTGCTGCAGGGCCTTGTGTCCAACTCGCTGCAGGCAGTCAGCCGGAGGCAGTCAAACCCATGCTGCAAATGGCCTTTGTACGAGCATGGCGTGGGGCTACCCGCATATCCTGTGCTGTAGCCAGGCCCTGCTTTCGACTCCCCGCAGGCAGCCAATACCACGCTGTGCACTGCCTTTGACCTTGGACAGCGGGTGTTAATGACAGAGCTTTGCCTGCCTTGAGGACCTGTGGTCACACCCCCAGCAGGCTGCCAACCCCACACAGAGTCCAACATTTGCGGTGCACAGCACAGGGTTAGCCTTTGGGCCCTGGGGAACCCAACACCAGAGCCAAAAGTAATAAAAAAGGGATGGGTGACTGCCACAGCTACTATTTATAATAGACTGATATACATGTTTAATATTTTTACCTTGTACAATAGAGATTAGCATTGTTTTACTGTCCCGCTAAACTACACAGCCATTACTACCTACACTGTCTAGTAGTTCTTCTTTTGCATTTAGGATCCAGCAAATTCTTTTTCTGGCTAGCAGTCAAACATTATGAAACATCATGAACCAATCAGATATTCTAGTTGGCATCAATTTAGATGCGGTAAAATGACAAGAGTTGGATTTGTGGTGCTCATCCTTCTGCAAGTCCACGCTCATCAAAGGCGTCCCCATATGATGGCTGCTGTGATAAACTAGAACACATTATAAATAAAATGTTGTGTGATTTTAAATGATTAAATAAATGTGCCTTTTATCCTTTCATAAAGGTATTTCCCCTGGTACGATATAGTACAATGCTATTTCTATACAAGAGAACAGAGCGTCAACGCATGCACTAGCTCAGACATTTCACATCTTTTTCGACATTCTGGATTGATGTCTTCATTACAAAAAAGAAAGCAGGCAACCTGCCACATCTGTAAACGCCTAGGCTAGTTGTCAAGTTAAAGTAATGAGCAGTCTGAGGTGCTCTGAATAGGCTGCACCTGGCTGTCAGCATTTTCTTAGTTGCACTCAGTGACAGCGGTTGTAAAACTTCCCTTCATTAAAAAGGTTTGCATTTTTCATTTAGCGCAACCAAATTCTAAGAATGAATTATACATATGTTTTCATTAGCTATTGTGTCGCTTAAAGTGGATCCTATTACCCCATTTTAGAAATGGCTTTACAAATGCTAAACAGAGGTATTCATATGCCAAAATTTAACGGAGATATCATGAGCTGTCTTTCCAAAAATTGAAATGTTCTGCTTGCAACTGGTGTATCTAGCAGCATTATAACTGAATATTTCGGCGTGAAGTATGTATTGGTGAAATTCAGAGTTATTTATTAAATCAGGTCAATTACATATTTAGTCCTATGAGAAGACTAAGCTAAAAATTCGCCCAATAATCTTGAGTAAGTGGGTGAAATATGGATTAACAACTCTGATGTAGAATAAGCGAAAATCATTACAAAGTCACATAGTTTCACATTTCACCTCAGTTTAAATTCTACTATATCATGAAAATAATTTCTTTTTAAATACAATTCATACTCATGGGCTTGACATTCCATCATCTTAATTCAACATGAGACGTAGGTATATATTGGCTGCGCCTGTCACGAGCTATCATTAGCAACGTTCATATCCAGAAATAGTATCGTATACGATCGTGATTGGCTATTCTTTGACAAGACAAAGAAGCACTCTTTACTACTCAAAAGCAGCAAAGAAGTAACAATAAAATGTTTCTACTAACAAACTGCAGGTTCCACGAACTCTTAAGCAAACTTAAATAAAAATCTTAAATAAAATACATTAACCAATAAAAGGCATCTAACAGAATATAATGTCTCTTTCAAAGACAATCCTTTTTCTTTTTTTCTTTGCTGGTCAGCAGTGAGAGATAAGATTTGTCTTTCCTCCCAGGGTCTGAACATTTCTCCTTTGGCATATACATTTGCATTGCACTTGGTGACAATTCGCCATCCTGGTAAAAAGTACACTGAGGTCGAATTGACACATTGAAAAGAGTTATTACCTTAGCTTTACCACACTCATTTATGAAGTCAAGTTGCAATCCGCAAGCAGGATGTATAATTATATGCCCTGGTGGTTGAGGGTATGTTTCACTTCTGGACCTTGTTGCTGGGGGACAATTGACATTTTCTCATTGTAATGTCCTGCTTTCATGACCACTGAGGGAATGGGATGGAGGACTGCATGTCGCGGTTGAGCGGCACTAAGCATTGAATTTCCGTGGCCACAGACAGTGACTGACTGACTTATACATTATTGAATCAATTATTTAGGTTTAGATATTTTTCCATTTGAGAATTTTAATTACCAATTTCTCACAGACTCTCGCCATATCCAGTGTTTCACCTCTTTCATTAATTATGTGTTCGGACACCACCCTATTTATTTTGCCTATAATCTCAATTAGAAATTGAGGGGTGATTTAAATCTTGTTGGGATTCCCCTCGTCACTCCATGACGACGTTTACAAGTATTCCGCCGAGTTACCAGATTTCCACTTTCCATATTTAGATGTGAGCGTGCTGATCCGCCTTCTGTGTTGACAGACTGTTTGCGTCACGTAAATGACTCACCCCTTCGATGCGTGGACTTCTCTGCTGGCTAACATTACTCTGTCACTGTCAAGATGGGGTATTGCTTTGAGCATATTTAGATTTCACAGTTGTGCTGGCATTGTCTTAGCAACGGATTTCCAAAGGGGGGACTTCGTTGCAGGACGCATTTCACATTGTACTGTTCCTGTAGCTTTTGCATTGATGCTAGCAACACACCTGATGTCTTTTGGCTAATTGTTTTCAAATGCACAACAAACCATTAAACGCACTTTATTTTAGACTATGATCCTTTGCTATTCCACTGCAGCCGAACATTGTCCCTGAGCACTTTTTCCATGATGTCAGTTTTTTTTTCACTTTCCGTTTCTTGTTCATTTTCCCTTTTCTTTCATTTATTATCTTGCAGGTTGTTAAATTAATTTAAGAATACTATCTCATAAGAGAATTGTCAGTCACGGTGGATGAAATTATTAGAGTTTGAGCAACAATTGTTTGGAACCCAAGTATTAAATACAGATATAGCTCAGAAAAGGCAAATGTGGGCCAGAATAGTTGACAGAGTGAATGCTGTAGCAAGGCAGGCTGGCAGGCCGATCTGCTACAGCTCCCCTTGGTGTATGCACCTCCCCCAGCCCGCTACTGCTGCCGGTCGTGAGTTTGAGCTTGCTCACTGCTCTTGGTTGATACTGCCTGTAATGTCTTTGTCGCTTTGTGCCCTTTTTTCTTTTTCTTGCCCTTCTCTACTCTGTGCCCTGTGTTGATCTTTGCCTTAACTTGTTTTTTCCCCCCTGTGATTTTCTCATTTGTGCCTTGCCCTCTGTTTTCCTGCCGCTCCTCACTCATGTCTTCCCGCCGTGCCGTGCCTGCGGCCCAGCCTTCCAGCAGCTCCTGCCTCCCACCTCCCCATATAAGCTGGCCGCTGCATGGTGAAAGGAGCGATCTCTGACCCTGCTCGCAGGCAGGTCGCCGAAGGCGAGCCTAAGGCAAGCTCATTTGTGCCCGTCCATGCCCGGACCGTGCCCAGTGCCAGAACCCCTGGCCCCCGTGAATGCCACGGCACCCGACGGACTCAAACAACTAGTCACAACACCCTCCCATGCCGCAGGTCACACGCTTGTCCCCATCTTCTCCGCAAGCCCCCACGTCTCCTTCAACCACATCATCGAACTCCACTGGACCGACCACCGTTGCTTCCACTTCACCTTCCGGAAACCCACCACGCACCACCACAGTTGCCTCGCCACTGCTGGAGCAAAGTCACTGAAGACCAGCTATCCTCCACCCTCACCCGAAGCCCACCCGCAGACCCACCCGACCCAATGCCGCCACCCGCAGCCTCAGACAGTGGATCGACAACTGTGCCAACACCCTTATCCCCGCTCAAGGAACCCTCCAACAACCACACCAGCAAGAAAGTCAGCTGGTTTACCAAAGACCTCCAGGCCTGCAAGCAAACCTGCCAAAAGCTAGAGAAAAACTGGCTCCGTGAACGGACACCGGAAAGCCACGCAGCCCACAAGAACGCCACTCGTGGACACCACCATCTCATCAGGTCCGCCAAAAGGGCCTCCTTCAAAGACCGCCTAGACAACAACGCACACAACAGCAAAAGCTCTTCAACATCGTGAAAGAACTCTCCAACCCCAGCTCCAACACCAACGACATCCCACCTTCGCAGGACCTGTGCGACTCGCTGGCCACCTTCTTTCATCGCAAGATCACAGACATCCACGAGAGCTTCAACGCCATGACCGCCCCAGCAACCACTGAGACCTCTGCCCCCAAGACCACCATCCGCACCAACCGCCTGCTCTCCTGGACCAACATTAACAACAACGACACCATCAAGATCATTAACACCGTCCACTCTGAATCCCCATCAGACCCAGGCCCACACCACATCTTCAACAAAGCCAGCAGCACCATGGCACCCCATCTCCGGAAAGCCATCAACATCTCTTTCGAGACAGCAACCTTCCCGGAGAGCTGGAAGCACACCGAGATCAACGCCCTACTCAAGAAACCCAAGGCAGACCCCAAGGACTTCAAGAACTTCCGACCCATCTCCCTGCTCCCGTTCCCGGTGAAGGTCATCAAGAAGGCCGTCAACAAACACTTGACCAGCTACCTCAAGGAGAGCAGCATCTTGGACCAGTCCCATTCCGGGTTCCGCAGCAACCATAGCACCGAAAGTGCCCTCATCGCCGCCACCGATGACATCAGGACCCTGCTAGACAACGGGAAACCGCGGCCCTCATCCTCCTGGACCTGTCATCCGCCTTCGATACGGTCTGCCCCCGCACACTACGAACACGCCTCCATGACGCCGAAATCCAAGAGAAGGCCCTGCCTTGACTGGACCACCTCATTCCTCTCCGGCAGAAGACAGAGCATCCGTCTCATCCCCTTCCGCTCTGAAGCCACCAAGATCTTCTGCGGCGTACCCCAAGGCTCATCCCTCGGCCCAACGCTGTTCAATATCTACATGGCACTGCTCGCTCACGTCACTCGATTGCACGATCTCAACATCATCTCCTATGCTGATGACACCCAGCTGATCTTCTCCCTCACCAAGGAACCCCACACCGCCAAAACCAACCTCCAGGAAGGAATGAAGGCCATCGCCGACTGGATGAGGAACAGCCGACTGAAGCTGAACTCAGACAAGATGGAGGTCCTCATCCTCGGAACCACCCCCTCGGCCTGGGACGATTCCTGGTGGCCGACCGCACTAGGAACAGTTCTAACACTCACCGACCACGCACGCAACCTAGGGGTCATTCGCAAATCCACCCTTTCCATGACAAAGCAGGCCAACGCCGTCTCTTCCACCTGCTTCAACACCCTCCGCATGCTCCGCCGGATCTACAAGTGGATCCCCACCGAAACGAGAAGAACGGTCAACCAGGCCCTCGTCAGCAGCAGGCTGGACTACGAAAACGCCCTCTATGCAGGAGCCTCGGCCAAACTCTTGAAACGGCTTCAACGCATCCAGAAAACCTCCACACGCCTGATCCTCGGCATTCCTCGCCGCAGCCACATCACACCCCACCTAAGAGACCTACACTGGCTCCCTGTCAACAAGAGGATAACCTAGAAGCTCCTCACCCACGCACACAAGGCACTCCACAACACCGGACCAGCGTACCTCAACAGCCGACTCAGCTTCTACACCCCCACCCGCCAGCTCTGCTCTGCCGACTTCGCTCTCTCGCCACTGTCCCCCACATCCGAAGAGAGACCGCCTGCAGCAGATCATTCTCCCACCTCGCAGCCAAGACATGGAATGCCCTCCCCATCCACCTACGGCAGATCCAAGACCTACTGACCTTCAGAAAACTCCTCAAGACCTGGCTCTTTGAACAGTAGCAGCTCCCCCACCCCCCATCCCCTAGCACCTTGAGACCCTCACGGGTAAGTAGTGCGCTTTATAAATGCTATGATTGATTGATTGATTGAAGAAACCTGTGCACACAGGAGGAAATAATGAAGGTGGAAGGACCTGTGGGGGAGAGTACTTTCCCTGGCCTCCAAGCAACACATGGATGACTAGAGGACTGGTGTTGGTTCTCCCAGCCCCGAACTACTTTTTCCCTGGGAGGAGAAGGTCTTGCAGAGCCTACATCCTGAAGGTTTGACAGAAATTGCTGGTAGAGTGGAGACAGTTAAGTTATGCTTTTAAAAGTGCCACTATACCTAAATGTCATTTTGACTTTTAATTAAGCTCTTGCTAAACTGTTTTGAAAATTTTGTAAACATACAAAACCATATATAAAAAAAAATCAGTTTAAAATTTGTTTGGGAAATTTGTAGCATTATTGTTGGTACTCTCGCTTTACTAATTGTTAATAGGTGTTGTCAATGTGTGTTTTCTTCATGTTTAAATATTTGTTTTTTTCCTTGTTTCTTTGTTTGTCTGAAAGTATTTTTTTGTACTTAAGATTACAGTTCTCAATCTCCATTTAATTCCACTTGATGTTATGATATGTGTGAGTGTTCCTTCACCTAATAAAATATTTCATACATGTGTTTTATATTTTAAATGTCTGTTAATTTTTTTCTGCATATGGCTTACTAGGTATGTTTAACTTACAATTTTGCAAGTGTTGTCAATGTTTACTTGAAATGACTACAACTACCTTGATGCCTTTTGTTTTGTTTTGTGAAAATAATATTGCAATCATATTTTGATCGTTCTCTCTCTTCATATAGGTATTATCACATATATTTAAGTGTTATGTATTTATCAATCTTTATTTTAAGCTATTTTTTAATCTCTTTTATGTTAAATTTTGTATGTTGTTACTTTTTAGTAATTTTATTGATTTGATGGTATTTGTTTTACAAATCAAGTAATGTTTGTTATGTTGTATGCTGAATATAAGTTGTTTTGATAATAAATTTGCTTTGCAATGTTTATATGACTAATGCTATTTATCCTTCTAAGTTTTATCGATTGACAACATCTTACCCTGCTAATCCACAGAATGGTTTATTTTGCATTTCTTCTCTACTGTGTTGTATGTTTCTGGCATTTTATATACACTTCCTATTTTTTTCCAATTTCAGGACATTATTTTACCAGCTTTTTAGAAGTAGTTGTGTCTGTAATTAAAACTGTTTTTGTTATTTACCATATTACTAACGAAAGGTATATTCATCATAAAATCAATTTTGATGTATCATCCAGATTATTTAATTAATTTTTATTTTATAATAGGTCCAACAGCCTGAGCATGTGGACAACCATCTGCCACTGCTACTGATGATACCTCCAGACCAGGAACAAGCCTTCATTGGGGTATCCACTTCTGCAAATCCGATTGATGAGGAACAACCTGGTCTATCTGCTCTTCCTGGGCAGACAGCTACAATAAGTCTCACTCGTCCCACACCTGCAGCTCCATTCCAGGCTGTTGTCAATCCGTAACATCTGGATACCTCCACATAATATGTCCATGGGAACATCACCCAAATCATGTGCCCCCCAGTCCGGCTGCTTTTAATTCAACACCATCACCACCTCCAGTTCAGCCAGGAGCCAGTGGTATGGGGCCCACTGTGTCAAGGACACAGGGTAGTGGGGGTAGGGGTCATGGTATGGAATCTGTGGGCCAGCAAGGTGAGAAATTTGGGCTTGTTCTCAATAAGGCCACCATCGACCAAGTCTTGTGATCCCTCAATCAGTCCCAAGATATGATGGGCCAGGTCCTTACAAAACTCCAGGAGATGAAGCAGTTGTAGAGGAAGTACAATTTTCAGATGGAAAATCTAAACTCAAATTTGAGCACCCTGACTGGGGTTCAGCATGATTGTTTTATCCATATGTGCAGGGCTTTTCCAGGGTGATATTCCCCTTTCTGTGGTCCAACAATATCTGGGACTACCACATCTGCCTCATTCACAAAAAAGGAGGACTTGCCTCAAGAGGAAACATGCACACCCACCTCAGTCCCTGCAACTGTGGATTCAGGTGTCGCCCTCAGGGGGGACTTTCATCCGGACCACACAGAGAGGATGACAAGACTTACACCACCACCAGCAAGAGACGCAAAACCTAATTACCTCTAGTGTTTCACTACCATTCACTCTGCAGACAATTTTCTGTACAAATCTACCTTTTTGATGCCAGTTGTATTTTGTACACTGGATTTCAAACAATTTTGGCTCTTCAATATTAGTTTCTTTCACCTTGATAATCTTATTATGTTTTTGTTAGTTTTGTTTGATTTAGTCCTGTTTTCTTTTATTTGTGTTTTGTTGAATAAAATGAAATCAATACAAAGACTGGTGTTGTAATATTTTCTCAGTGTGTGTTCACTTTTTTTATTCCGTAATACATTTAAAAAAAGGAAAACAAAAAAGATTGCTTATTTATAAATAAATTCCATGTAGGTAATCATTTTCAATTATTTTTAAAAAATGACAAAAAATACCAAAAACCACAAATCAAAAACTAATATTTGATTTAATTGGATAAAGAAGTGCTTCTCATATTTTCATAATACATTATAACAGATGCATAATCCAACGTTTTCATCCTATATTTTCATTTACAGTTCCAGCTTTGCCACCATAAATGAACGAGAGATAACAAAAAAATCTGATTAAATAGGCAAACTCCTATTGATTAATGTCATCAGCCGGAGCCAGCTCTTCTGCCTCACAACAGTAACTTAACATCAATAACACCAATAGTGAGAATAATAGCAGTGCTCCCTTTTGTGTCCACAGGATCATTCCAACACACTGTTTTAGTATCTGGTGGAATGTCACAACCAACTTTAAGTGGTGTGCTATAAGAAGTTCGATCTTCAACGATGAGACACATCAACAGATTCATACAGTTAACACAGAACGTGGATTTTACCTATGTGAAGGGAGATTTGTATGGTGTGGTTGGCCTACCCCGTGAGGTTATAGCAATTTAACCCAATGCATGCTCGTGACGGCCGGGAGCCGTCACACATCACAGTGGACATGTGCGAAGAATAGTCCCCGGCCATCCAAATTCCACCCACAAATAAAAATTCCTGCACAGCGCGAAAATTGTGCACACACGGAAGGGGTTAAGCAGCACACATTACCTTTGTGGCAACAAGCAACAGCAAAACAAGTCTGATGCAATCTTAAGAAATACAATTCAATCACTGTGCAAGTTGTCTTTGTACAAAATATACATCCAAAGTGTGTGTGTCTTTCAAATGATCAATCAAAACACAGAAGGAGTGCCAGCAGAGGTTTAGAGACCAGCAAGAGTTGACTCTCCAGTACACATAACAACACACAAACAAAAACCTGGGTCTAGATAGGGTAATGGAAAGAAGTGAGAGCTGGTGTGCCTAGCTGATGTAGGGTATTCCCTGTAAAGAACGATTTCCTCAACCACCAAAGGTGGCATGCTTCATCAGAGAGCGTTCAGAGAGCGTTTTTTCCTCTGCCTTATCCTCTTCAATAAGCTGATTAAATTACTACGTTCATTCGAAAAGTTCAGGAACTGGGCCCGCACCAATGTATTAATTTCCCTATTTAAGGTGAGCATTGGATTAAAATAAGATTTCTGTTTAGTTGGGGATCGCGATGATTTACATAATGCTGCCACAGAACCAATATAACGGGAAAAAACTTCCAAAAGATCATTTTGAAGTGAATCATATTCTTGCGAAACTAGAAGGTGTTGATCTTCTATAAGAGCTGTTAATTTTGCTTTTACTATGACTGTCGCTTGAGTGTTCCAGTGAATTCTTCCATTATTTACATTAAGCCCTACATTACTGCCTTTAAAATTCCATGGATCTACTGTAGCACAAGTGTAATTAAATTTAAAGCATATCAACATATGATCGCTAAAATCAGATCCCAAAACTTCCATACTTAAGAGATTACAAAAAAACTCTGAGGAAACAATTAGATAATCTATAATAGAATTCCCTGTTGGGGCCTTGTGAGTATAGTTTGTGGGAGTATCATTTTCTAACCTTCCAATAGCTATTATAAGATCTAAGCTTCTAAGGCCTTCAAGTAATAAGGTACCTCTTTTGTCGGTCCTGCTTTTTTTCGGGAATAGGGCAATGGGGATTTTTAGGGCTTCATTTCTTTCGGAGTTAGAAAATACCCTTATGCTGTGTGAGGAGACTTTAGCATTCATATCACCTACTAGCATTAGAGACTTACAATCTTCCCTTTCCATAATGGAAGAGATAAAAACAAATAGATCTTTTAATAGGTGAGCATGGAAAGCATACGGGGTAAGATATGCATTTACAATTACCAGAGTGTTTAGGTGATCCTGAGAATCCTTAAGATGTTGCTTAATTGCCTGAATCAAGTTGGACTCATGAAAAATTCTTTATAAGACCAACTAAAATTTGTGCTAAGCAAAATAGCGATTCCTCCTTTAGCATGTCCTCTATTCACATGGAGCGCAGGCCGGCTCAGCTCTATATAATCTTCCATGGACCAATCCATTGTGATCCAGGACTCTTGTAGGCAAATTATATCCGCGCTCTGATCCTTCAACAATAAGAATTTATCTTTATTGGTGTTTAGGCCGGCTGCGTTCCAGTATATTACTGAGATATCCCTGCTAGGAGGAATTCCTACATTTTAAATCTAGGGATTTGTTTTTATTCAGGGCGCCTGCCACCCAACTCCATTTCTTATCTTCCTCACTTATAGGAGGATCGCACTGCGCCTTTTCTTCTGAGAGTAGCGAGACCATCCTGCCATTTATTCCTAAGGTAACCTGCAAAATACTTTCTCTCTTTGTATGGAAGAGGCCCCTGTTAGTGACTTCAGAATATGAATTAGACTGCTGCTTTTGACACACTTTTTTTGAAGCTAACTCTACTTCAGGGATAAGAACATCAATGCCACAACAACGTAATTTATCACTATGAAACGTTATCAAATGGGAAATAGCTTTAGATGTAAATGTTACTCTAGATTCCCTAGGATTATTGTACTTTTGAACCTGAACCAAAGCAAGGTCATTGCTTTGGATCATTTGAAGGCCGGTAATTTCGGAAAAACAACCTAACAAAAAAGATCTATTCATAAATGGTTCATGCTCAACAATAAATGAAGAATCCAGGGAGTAAGGTGCAGTAGGTGAATGGTGGATCTGACAATGTACCTCAGAGTTAATCTCAGTAGCATTGTAAATTACGGTGGTACCTACAGAGGAAATAAATAAAGAGGCATTAGGATTCAGGATACTCTGAGCAGTAGGTGGCACACTTGTAACAGATACAGATGGTTCGTGAGCGAGATGAGTTGGGGTACTTAGGTTCATAAGAGGAGAGCTAGGTCCCAACACGTTGGATTCAACTAGTCCATCTTCCTTCTTCAAGACATTTTGAGCCTGGGTTATTGATAAATTAATGATTACATTAGGGTCGAACAGCAGTCTTTTTGACCTTTTTTTTTCGAATCCTTCGTCTTTTTGCCTTTTTGCCCTTTTTTCTTTCTTCTTCTTACTGATGGTATTAGATTTGTTCATAGTATCTTTTTCTTTAAGAGAGGGGCCACCAGTATTTAGACCCTCCTCCGGAGAACACATAGGAGGATTTATTCCTCTTTTTAGAAAAATAGGAAAAACTCTGAGGGGTATGCATAGATTACCTTTGTTCTCTTGTGCGACAGTTGTAGATAGTCCCTCTGACACTAACCTCTCAGGCTCAAAAAGTTCTTGAAGAATGGAGGAGTGTAAATTATCAAATATATCAATCAATTTCAGTTTGTTTTCCCTCCCAATTAAAGGCTTACCAGCCTGCACACCAAAGTCCCGCCCTTTAGCAGGTTGAGGCGAAGAGATATAGTGAGGATGTGTCTGATTACAATTATCCTCTATAGTTAAAGGGGGAGAAGACCTTTTCAGAATATTTGGCATACAAGAGGGAAGAGGGACAGATTTACCCTGCAACCGACTTTGCTCAGAGACTAATGTCTTGGTCACGGTCAACAGAGATTCTAAAATGGAGTCTGAATTATTGACTGATTTCTCCATTAATGCTAAAATAGATGATAACACTCTTTCCAAACAGAGTAATGAAACCGACATCAACATTTTTGACTCTGGATTATGAGTTAAGGCGTGGAGATGCAGAGATAGATCAGGTGTAATCGAACCTCGTGTGTCTAAAATGCTTTTTCTACGAGGTGTACTACTGAACAATTGCATTTGTACCGGATGACCCTGAGAAGGAGCACATATATTGAAAGAGAGGGAATTAGCTGGGTTAAGGTGTCTGGACGGCTCTAGATTAAGTGCACAAAGTAGCTTTGAAGGCTGATTCAGGGTAGTATTGAGATCAGGAAGATCAGGGAGTGTAAAGTCTTCCACTATAGGGACTCTAATGTTTGGGGCACAATGTGTTACCCCTTCAAAATGAGAGACTTCATTTGCCATTGAATGGGTAGTTAAATTTACCAGAAAAGAATCAGTTTCCAGATCTTGGTTTTCCCTAGACCGAGACCCACCCGTTTCAGGAAAAGGATTAGTGGATACTCCTGTAGGTAGATTTCCAAGAGTTGCTTTAGTCTCACCAAGTGCTTCTGGAGAAAACTCCCCCATCCCTGTTGCAATTAAACTTATATCTTTTTTGGGAAAAAGGAAGTAATAGACTTAAAACTTTTTAAAATATTTATTTGCAATGAATTGTTTCTTAAAGGATTAGCTTTAGTTTTTTTACACGCTCTTGTATTTAGCCCTCTACCCGAGCGCAGTTTCTTTGCAGTCATTACTTGAACCTCACAGCCACTGACCCTTGGCCAGGATACAGGTACACCAGAAATATGTAGTTCCTGTTTGCGAGTGAGCCGATGCGCTGCTCATGCAACACCGGACATCCACTAAGAACACTACAAAGATAATAAAACTGGCAACCCAATAATAATCTGGTAGTCCTGAAAGTCCTGAACAGACACAGAACTGGTCAAACTGGTCAGATGAGGCGCCCAGGAGTCCCCAAGGCTGAATCTTCTTTGCATCTCCAAGGTCATATCCATAAACAACTCCCTACCCGACCCTTACGCCACCTCCTATGCTCCTGTGCTCCAACCAGACCTTCTTAACCACAGCCGCAGCTCACGAGGAGGCACACGGAGGCATAGGGAGACACCGGGAGGTGCAAGCATGCACAGAGAGACACAGGAAGGCTACTCAAGGCTTTCAGTTTTGCTTAACGATATTCCTGCAACGAGGAAAGGCACCTTGCAGCACTTTGTAGGCGCACGGGAAATACAGGAAATACTTGCGGCTGCTGCAACAGTCCACAGCTTGTGGGAGATTTGCACGGCCCACTCCCACCGCACAGGAAGACAGTCCGCGGTCTTTCTTTCACCCACTATAGCATGTAGTAGTTTGTAAATGTAAATGGTAAATATAAACAGGACCACAGCAACAGCAGCAGTAATAATAATAGCAACAAGTACTTTGTAAGGATACTCAGCCTTACAACATCAAGCCTTCTTCTTCCTCAGTCTTACCTCTGTCTTTCTGGTTGTAAAAAAGAAGGGTGTGCTTAACTTTCTCTTGCTCTTTGCTGATCTGGAGATAGTTTGATAAAATGGCCTGCGACTCCGGCCGCAAGAAGAAGTGGTCAGTGGCTCCTCGCTGCACCGGGGAAGTATCTGGCGGCACCGGCCTCACCCCAAACCACTTCGCGGCTCCGGCGGCGAGATAAGTGCCCAGCGGGTCCGGCCGCAGTGAGAGATGCCCAGCGGCTCCTCACTGCGCCAAGAGGCGTTTGGTGGGTCCGGCCGCACTCGAAACCGACTGGCAACTCTGGCGAATGCGCCCAACGGCTCCTGCCGCAAAGAATAACGTTCTGCGGTTCCTCGCCACGCCGAAAAGTTTATGGCGGCCCCGGCCGCAAAGGGGAATGATCAGCGGCTCCAAAAAAAAAAAAAGTGCATGGCAGTTCCGGCCGTCCTTGTCACAGCCAAACAGCACCAAGTACACAGCGGCTCTCAGCCGCAGAGAGAACAGCCCAGCTGCTCCCCCGCCTTGCCTAGAGAGCCGCACTCCGGCTTCGGCCGTGAGAAAAGCACCCAGCGGGTCCAACCACAAAAGAAACACAGAAGAAACGCCCAGCGGCTCCCCAGCCGTGCCTCAGAACGTTTTGGCAGCCCCAGCCACGCTCAAGATTGCCCAGTGGCTCCCAGCGGCTCCGGGCACTAAAGAAGATGCAAACGGGACCTCGCCGGGCTGAGAGATATTTGGCGGCTCCGGCTCAGGCTCCGACTGCACCCAGACTCCAGCCGCTACGAAACTGCTCAGCGGCTCCGGCCTCATAAAGGGCGTGTAGCGGAGTGTAGAGTGTAGACACCTGATGTCCCTAACAGTGTCAGATTGTAAACTAATACCCCTTTCCCTGTGTTACCTGCACATCCCTTCATGCATGCTTCATCATTGGGAACCTCCTCACACCATGATGCCTTGTCATGGTGTGGCTACAACCCCCTCACTAGAACAAGGAGGTCAGGGATGTTTTCAGAGATGTGATAAGTACGTTTCTAATTAGCATGGAGTGGTGAGGGAAGCAGAGCGTGAAGGAAAGGATGTGCAGATTAAAACTGGCTCCAAGGTATGCAACACATTTTCTTCATGTGTGCCTGGGTCAGGATTAAAACCAAGCAAAGGGGCATGATAATACCTGCTGGATATTTCCAAAAAAGTACGTCTACATGTTTCTGCCTATGAGCCTTCTCAGAGGTGTTGCAGCATTCCTCAAGACCTATATAAGTGGTGCTACTGCTTCAGTGCTCAAAGTGAAAAAATATATAATAAGTACAAAAATTAGCAATTTAAATCACATGCAGAAGGTAGGAACAACCAGCTCACAATAACAACCCTACAAAACCACATTGGGATATTGTGGGATTTTTATATATTTACACTATATATATATATATATATATATATATATATATATATATATATATATATATATATATATATATATATATATATATATATATATATATATATATATATATATATATATATATATATATATATATATATATATATATATATATATATATATATATATATATATATATATATATATATATATATGTATATATATATATATATGTATATGTATATATATATATATATATGTATATATATATTACCTACTGGCGGTCGCCAGTAGGTATATATAGTTAGGACCTAGTTACCATAGGAAATCCCCAACATTCTATTGGGAATAACTTTGGGGCCGATTGAGGAATCTGCGTGTAACTTTCTTTAAATTTCCTCATCTACGCTCCGCTCCTTCCCTGAGAGTTTCAGGGGGATTCGTCAAGCGGGGGCCAAGAAAAAAGGGGGGTCCCAAAACGTGTTTTCCCCATGTTAATTTCCATAGGGACCTTTAGACACGGCTACAGCCCGAACAGCTAAATGGAATTACACCAAACTTGGCAAAATGGTAGGGCCTGGTATGCACATGTGCCTTTGCTATGTTTGGTGAAAAGCCCTCCAATAGTTCTTGAGAAAATTTAATTTGAAATTTTTCAAATGGCATTTTCTATGGGACCTTTAGACACGGCTACAGCCCGAATGGCTGAACGGAATTACACCAAACTTGGCAAAATGGTAGGGACAGGTATGCAGTAGTGCCTTCTCAATATTTGGTGAAAATCCCTCCAGTAGTTGTTGAGAAAATTGAATTTGAGCAAATTATATATGTATATGCGCTCACCGTACGCGTACGTGCGCGTACCCTTATGTGCGTGAGCGAGTTCCTGATTGGCTGGCAGTTGACTGTCAACATTCCAAACTGTCCAAACCAGGAAGTGTTGGCCACCATCTTGTTTTTCAGGAGAACTGAGACACAAGAGAGCCCAAAACAAGAGTGGAAAACACGAAAAGAGGGCAGGGTAGAGACCCCTAAACCCTCTAGCCCTTCTCAGGGAAAATTCGAAAAAATCGATGGGTACGCACACCGTACGCCGTTCGATACCATTCTGGGACCCCCTGAGAAGGGCTAGGGGGTCAGGGGGTCTCTACCCTGCCCCCTTTTCGCATTTTCCACTCTTGTTTTGTGCTCTCTTGTGCCTCACTTCTCCTGAGAAACAAGATGACTGCTCGGTACACAGACAAAATATCGAGTTTTAAATTTCGATATACAATTATATCGAAGTTTAAATATCGATGGGACAAAATATCGAAGGTAAGTAATATCGACAGTCTTAATATCGATATTAGTATGATATCAGTAATATCGAAGTTTTAAATATCGATGTCAATAATATCGAAATAAATAACTTCGATGTTACTAATATCAATTTTGAAATATATTTAGTGTATATTATATTGTATTTATTATGTTTTATTATTTATTTTTAATGTAATTTAATTAAATATTGTCTTTTACTACTGTAGCGGGTTGTGGGTTTATAGGGGAATAGGGTGGGAAGTAATTTAATTATGTTAAATTAATTATTAATTAGTAGGAATTATTAATTAATTAATTGAGAATTAATTTTTAATTAATTTTAATTAATTGATTAATTGATAAATATGTTCTGTAGCGGGTTATGGGTTTATAGGGGAATAGGGTGGGAAGTAATTTAATAATAATTAATTAATTAATATATGTTTGTACATATTTTAATTAATAATTAATTGGTAATTAATTTATATTAATTAGTTAATTAATTATTATAATTTTGTACATATTTTTAATTATTAATTAGTTGGTAATTAATTAATATTAATTAGTTAATTACATTAATTAGAATAATTTTTTTATATGTATTTTTTGTTATTCTTAATTAATTAATTGGGAAAAATAATATTAATTATTAAATTAAATTAATTACAGCTAATGTGCTAATATATTTACTTTTTTGTTATTGTTAATTAATAATTAATTGGTAATTAAATAATATTATTTAATTTTGGGTAAAGGAGTATTTTTAGGGTTCAGGGTCAGTTTTCAGTTTTTGGGTAAAGGGGTATTTTTAGGGTTCAGGGTCAGTTTTCAGTTCTTGGGTAAAGGGGTATTTTTAGGGTTCAGGGTCAGTTTTCAGTTTTTGGGTAAAGGGGTATTTTTAGGGTTCAGGGTCAGTTTTCAGTTTTTGGGTAAAGGGGTATTTTTAGGGTTCAGGGTCAGTTTTCAGTTCTTGGGTAAAGGGGTATTTTTAGGGTTCAGGGTCAGTTTTCAGTTTTTGGCTAAAGGGGTATTTTTAGGGTTCAGGGTCAGTTTTCAGTTTTTGGGTAAAGGGGTATTTTTAGGGTTCAGGGTCAGTTTTTGGTTTTTGGGGTACAGGGATATTTTTAGGGTTCAGGGTCAGTTTTGGGTTTTTGGGGTACAGGGATATTTTTAGGGTTCAGGGTCAGTTTGGGGTTTTTGGGGTACAGGCGTACAGGGTAAAAATAAAAAAATTACATTAAATCAATTAAATGAAATTAAAAAAAAGAAAATTACATTAAATTATTAAGTGTTTTATTTATTTTAAATGTATATGTATTAGTTTTAATTTTGTTTTAATATTTTTATTTAATATTTGTAAAATTATATGTATTTTAAAATGATTTTTACATTATTATTAATACATTTAAAAAAAAGATATTTTTAATTTCGATATTTTTGTACTACGATATTATTTTTTCGATATTTTTGTACTTACCTTTATGAAGATATGACTCCGATATTTTTGATGTCGATATTTTTGTGCCGATATTTTTGTATTTCGATATTCTGTCTGTCGATATTATGTCAGACATTCGACTGCTCAGGTTGTCCCAGAAGGATAATAACATATATAAAGGTTATCCGCTAATAGAATTAGCATTTACAAAACCTTTGAAATTTATTGAAAAAAAATATTGGTTTCACGCCTGATATAGTTAGGAATTAGCATTAAAAAAACCTTGCAAATTCACTGAAAAAACCATAGGTTTCAGGCCTTATATAGTTAGGAATTAGCTTTTAAAAAAACCATTGAAATTGCTCCTATATACTTAGTTGTAATAACTATATTTCGCGCACCCGCAATCCACTGCTGATGATGGATCTTCAAAGGACAAAGTCAGAATAAGGAAAAAAGGTGGGGTCTTTCATCATTTGGAAAAAAAAAATGTCCTGAACCAATGAGAAGTGTTATTTTCAGGTCACAAAACCAGGGGCTTTATCATTATGAAACCAAAACTGTTATGAACCACTGAAAAAACCATAGGTTTCACACCAGTTATAGATAGGAATTAGCATTTAAAAAACCTATTAAATTCACTAAAAAAAACATAGGTTTCACATCAGTTATAGTTAGCTGGAAATTTTACTGACATAAAACCATTGAAATTCCACATTATAGTTAGTTGGACTCACTATAACTTGCGTGTGTAATGCACTGCTGATGACGTCACATATTACATCACTCATGACATGGTCAGTGACATCACTCATGACATCACTTATGACATCATCCTTGTGACAGAGTGACAGACCTCCTTTCACTGTAATGTAACCCATGAAACACATATTGAAAAATATAAATGCATTTTTTTTTTAAAATGGAGATACCCATACCAGTTACAACAACCAATTCAATAATTCCACCATCTATATACACATTCACTCATTCACCAACAGTTCTATATAGTCACTCATACATATATACACTCATCATATGTAGTGATACACCTATACATCTTGTTACAAACCGACAGTCATCCAAAAGTTACTCACACACATACTCACACATGCAAATAAACTATTGAACATCCATTTATTTGCATATACAGCTATACACACACTACCACCTTACTTCTAAGGAAACTTACACATACTTACTCTCTTAAACAATCACTTATAGAAACACATAATTATTTAAACAAGAACTCTTTCAATCTCTCACTCTCACATATACTTACTCATATACATCAATACTCACATATACTAGATTAAAACATATGAAGTTAAAGACACTAATGAGACAGTCATTCACTCACTAACACACGCATATACACACTCATCCACCCATACAGTCCTGCACATATGCCGTCTTCAAAAAACATACAAACAGTGAGTCAGTCATTGATGCATCTATGTGCTAAGTAACACTCCCACCAAACCATACAGACACTCATACTGATACTAAAAAAAATCTAATAATCTATATACACACACATGTAGCTATTCACCAACCCATGCAGCCATTTATACACAAAGTGAAACACTGATACATATATTTAAATATTTAAACATTACTCGTTAATATATGTATTCACTAAGATACACTTAATAAGCCAGTTAACCAGTCATTTTTTTTTAAAAAAAACATCCATTTACACACTTATTTAAACATTTATTCTTCCATCGACCTTTACATATACATAAATAAAATATATTTATTTTTCAGAAAGGCACACATTCACTGGATGGTGTCATCAGTGATGTCATGAGTGATGTCACTGACCATGTCATGAGTGATGTAATATGTGACGTCATCAGCAGTGCATTACACTCGCAAGTTATAGTGAGTCCAACTAACTATAACGTGGAATTTCAATGGTTTTATGTCAGTAAAATTTCCAGCTAACTATAACTGATGTGAAACCTATGTTTTTTTTAGTGAATATATATATATATATATATATATATATATATATATATATATATATATATATATATATTTATATAGTCTCACGAGTTGTCCTGTCGCAGCGGGAGCGCTGGTCAGTAGGTGCCAGCGATGGGACCAGGACAGTGTCCCAATTTCGTCCAATACCAGAAAATCGCTGCACACTCCTTGATAGATTTGCAGTTTCTTTATTTTCAAAACGTGACAAACACCCTATGCGTTTCGAACCGTAGTTCCTGTTCGTGGTAGCTTAGGTGATTAGTCCCTTCGCTATTTCTAAACATTCAGCCTGTAGGCACACCCTATGTTTAACTGAGGCATGCTGGGACTTGTAGTTTATATTAACAATATTGCCAATTCAATTATGACTTATTTAAACATTTATTCTTCCATCGACCTTTACATATACATAAATAAAATATATTTATTTTTCAGAAAGGCACACATTCACTGGATGGTGTCATCAGTGATGTCATGAGTGATGTCACTGACCATGTCATGAGTGATGTAATATGTGACGTCATCAGCAGTGCATTATACTCGCAAGTTATAGTGAGTCCAACTAACTATAACGTGGAATTTCAATGGTTTTATGTCAGTAAAATTTCCAGCTAACTATAACTGATGTGAAACCTATGTTTTTTTTAGTGAATATATATATATATATATATATATATATATATATATATATATATATATATATATATATATATATATATTTATATAGTCTCACGAGTTGTCCTGTCGCAGCGGGAGCGCTGGTCAGTAGGTGCCAGCGATGGGACCAGGACAGTGTCCCAATTTCGTCCAATACCAGAAAATCGCTGCACACTCCTTGATAGATTTGCAGTTTCTTTATTTTCAAAACGTGACAAACACCCTATGCGTTTCGAACCGTAGTTCCTGTTCGTGGTAGCTTAGGTGATTAGTCCCTTCGCTATTTCTAAACATTCAGCCTGTAGGCACACCCTATGTTTAACTGAGGCATGCTGGGACTTGTAGTTTATATTAACAATATTGCCAATTCAATTATGCATTTCAAGGTCGTGGGTTTTTGCAACATTGGGGCATGTATTTATGTTACTGCATGTAAAAAGCGTGTCCGCGGTTAGCAAGGACAATGTCGCTTTGCTGACGCTCGTGAAGACACGTGCGTATGTAATCAACTCTCTATTTACCTGAGGGTTGATTGTGATGCGTAACTGTGTGGACTTAAGGTCCTTTTAACATTAAAGGGCTGAGTGCCCTACGTCCCCAATGTATGCAGCTGCCCACGAGATTTCATTACTTAGTCAATGGTTGGCGGTCCTGTTTAACCAAAAATAACTCAGTTAACGTGACTGTTATTAGCAAGGTTACTGTAGCATTGGTTCAAAGAAACAAATTCTATAATTATTGATCAAGAGTTTGTGCCTTGTGCAGGATAGTCTGTTACTTGATCCTTATAAATGAACATAAAGTTCTTCATCGCCGTTGAGGCCAGCAGGCTGTTTGGTATTGAACCTCATGATTAACTTGGATTCAAGTCGTCTTAATCTTTGTATGCGATTGCCTCCTCTCTCATGCTGTGGTACACTTGCAAGTCCAAAATATCTTACATCTAACCAAGTTTTGTTTTCATGATTTGCTAGATGTTTTGCAATTGCATAGGAGTAATCGCTGTTCTGGATGGCTCGAATGTGTTGAAGTATTCGTATTTTTACCGAGTATGTCGTGTTTCCAATGTAGGATTTTCCACAAAAACATTGGATCATGTATACAACAAATGACGATTCGCAGTTAATGTTGGTTCTGATTACAAAGTTTTTTCCGGCAGCGTCTTTTAAGTTTTTGATGTTCCGTCCTATCTTGCACGCTTTGCAGCTTGCACATTTATTAAATCCATGTTTTCTTATATCAAGCCAAGACTTTGGTTTTTTCATTTCGAAATGACTTTGAGTTAGTTGGTCTGCGAGATTTGGTGCCCTTCTGTAGGAGATTAGAGGGTGATCTCCTAAGGTTGTTCCTATATCTGGATCTTTGCGCAGTACGTGCCAGAATGTCATCATGGCTTTTTGTATCTTGTAACTTTCTTTACTAAAAGTCATTATCATCCTGGGTTGATCCTCTGTTTTATTTTGTGTGATTTCTTCTGTGGCAACGGTCACAATGCTTTGTTTGTTGATGAGGGTGTCTTCTCTTGATTTGCATCTGGCTTTTGTTTCACATGCGATGAGGTCTGTGGTTTTGTAGCCCCTCTGTTTGAAGCGTTCTTTAGTTTCCTTGAATTTCTTTTCCATTTCTAAATTCTCCGAGCAATTTCTTTTCATTCGCAGGAGCTCGCCATACGGAATGCTCTTTTTCAATTTTTGGGGATGAAAGCTCAGGCCGTGGAGAAGACTGTTGGTCGCTGTTTCTTTCCTATGAACAGTGGTTTGGATTTTTCCATCTGCTATGTAAACCTTTGTGTCCAGGAAGACTATTGCTTTCGCACTAATGGTATATGTGAATTTCAACCCAAGAGAGTTCTCATTGAGGATGTTGAAGAATGTCAGGAATTCTGCTTCAGTGCCCTTCCATAGAAGGAAGAGATCGTCGATGAAACGTAGCCAAAGGGCCACTTTGGCCATGTGATGGTCATTTTCCTCTCTCCAAGCCACGCCCTTCTCCCACCAACCCATGGTGAGATTGGCGTAGCTAGGAGAGAAGGAAACTCCCATTGCTGTGCCACAGCATTGTTTGTAGATAGTTTTATTGAATAAGAATATGTTGTTGTGCAGACACAGTGAGATCATTTCCATGATCATTTTAGAATGCTCTCTCTGGGTGATGGGTTGTTGATCAAGAAAATATTTGATCGCTGTTAGTCCAATGTCATGGTTTATCGACGTGTACAACGATATCACATCGATGGTCACTAACAAGTAGTCTGCTTGCCATTCTGTTTCCATTAAAGTTCGTAAAAAATCGCCTGTGTCTTTTATGTAAGAACTTAATGTGGGTACTAGCGGAGGTATGAAATAATCCACATAACTGGATACGTTCTCGTAGAGGCCACCATAACTAGAGATTATCGGGCGTCCCGGAGGCTTATTGAGGGTCTTGTGTACTTTGGGTAAAAAGTAAATGGTCGGAGTGATTGGGTTCTCGACCATTAAGAATTTCCTTTCTGCATCAGTTATTAAGCCTTTTTGGTGCCAACTGTTCAGTTTGATTTCAAGCTCATGTTTCATCATTTCCGTTGGGTTTTTAGTCAGTACGGTATAGTTGTTGATGTTTTTTAATTGTCTCATAGCTTCCTCTACATAAAGTTCTTTGTCCATTACAACAATGTTTCCGCCTTTATCCGCCGGTTTCATTTCGATTTGGACATTATTTTTCAGGCTAAGTATCGCCTGGCGTTCACCTTTGGTTAGATTTTCTTTTCTTTTTTTGTTGTAGTTTTTGGGCATTTCTTCAATTTCATTTGTTACGAGTTCATAGAAGGTGTCAATTTTGTTACCCGGGTAGAGAATCGGACAGAATTTGGATTTTGGTTTAAAATCTGTACGTGGCCGTTCATTAGATGTAATGTTCATTTCTTCCAATACCTGGGTGTCTGGAATTTCAGTTTGTTCAATTTCATTCGCCAATTCATAAGCAACTCTTATTTGTGGAATTTCCGAGGTACGATATATTGCATTCATATTTGATGATGCGTTGTCTTCTGGTGTTTTGGTCTTATTTGTCAGTTTCTTGGCAAAGAATTTCTTTAATTTAAGTTTTCTCGTATATTTGTAGAGGTCTATTTTGGTTTCAGTTGTGTCATGATGTGTTTCCGGACAAAAAGAGAGTCCCTTATTTAGCAATTTCATTTCCATCGGTGTTAAATTATATTTGGATAGATTAATTACTAGGTTGGGGGTTGTTATGGGATGTTGTCCTATTTCCTCTTGTCCGTGCGGGCTCTTAGATTGTACCTGCTTCCCTGTGCGCTTGCTGCGTCTTGTTTTGCGCTTGGGTTTCCTGGGGCTTGGGCTCCTCTTCCTCTTGATCGGTTTTGATACTGTCCACGGCCTCTGCTGTTGCTTTGTGGTGTTTGTTGCACATGGTATAGCAACTGCATCACGTCTAAAAAAGACATTCTGCGAAGACCAGGGCGTCTCTGTTCGCCCTCACTGAAATCAGATTCAGATCCGCTTGTCTGTTGCCCAGGTGTCAATGTTCCTGTTCCGCATTGTTGTTTGTAAATATCATATTTTTTGGCGAAGGTTAAGATGGTGCCATATTTGTAATCATCTTACATAAATATATTTTTTTCTCATGGATTGCTCAAACAGGATGTTATCAATTTTGATAAAACATGCGTGGAAGGACAGACTGGCTTTGTTGAATGCAATATCTGACTTGAAAGACGAGATAGGTAAGGATGAAACAACTGAAGACTTCTGTAAAAAAATGGAGGAGATCAATAAGAGGATAAACAAACATGAGGACGAAATTGTGGCCAAAAAGGAACGCAAGTTCCTACGAGATAAAATAAACTGCCAATCAGGGAGAGTCTTTACCTTCAGCAGAAAATATGATAATATGATCAGGAAGGGAGTACAGGCCACTCTTGATAAGGTACATGCAGGCGCAGAGTCGGAGGAAGAAGTTGTGAAGAGTGACGTCTCTGAGGATGGCCAAACACCATTGACAAATAATCCGGGCAAACCGACACATTTTTGGCAGGAATTCATACCAATGAACCAAACTGCGCAACAACAGAATTGGCAAATAGACAGAGGTCGTAGAAAGGGCAAAGGATTCAGAGGCAGAGGCAGAGGCAGAGGAAATCTTGGAGAAGAAACAACCAAACCCATTCACAAACAAGGCGGGCGGATGGTGCAAAAGGAAACACAACCCCAATGGGAGTGGAAACACGGGGTCAGAAAAGAAGAGGAAAATGAATATCAAGAACGTGGTAAATTTATCTTCACGCACTCTTTCTAAAAATGAATATGATGTGTTACAATTTGGTCTGTCGTTGTGCCCCACCTCTAACTTTGTTTATTCGCAGAAACGTATAGACCTTTTTAAATTCACCAGAAAACTCAGTTTACACAAATGGAACAAACTTAAGGTGAAAAATATTGACAAAACTATTGAACATAGTAGTACATCTAATGTCAAACTTGTGGATATAAGTATCAATGAAGTGGAATCCATTAATAGCCCTTAACAGTTTGGAGTATGGCACTCCGGAGGGTGGATCAGGCAATGCGACATCCCTGGGTTATATCACCAATCTGAACTGTCCTAACCCTTTCAAACCCAAATCTACATTCAATCCTTCCCTACCCACATGCAGCATTGATACATTTGAGTCTTTAGTCATTGCTGACTTCAAGGATTTGGTCAAACAGAGCTATTGGCCTAATGACAACTTGCTGAAATCCGAAAGACTTGAGATCAAATCTTTGGAGGATTATCACTCCATTGTTATAAGACCGTCGGACAAAGGGGGCAACGTTGTCTTAATGAATGTACATGACTATTTAGAGGAGGGCATGCGCCAATTGAACTGTACAGAATGTTATGAAGTGTCCTCATTACCTGTTATTGGGAGAACTAATGAAATTTATTTCGAGCTCCTCAAAGAATGGAGGAGTAATGGAATCATTGAGTGGAATGAATATGCTTATCTACTCAACAAAAATCCGAAGGTAGCGGCATTATACCTCCTGCCGAAACTACACAAAAATGCTATCTCCCCACCAGGACGACCCATTGTGTCTTCTATGGGTTCTCTATTCGAGAACACATCGAAGTATATTGACTTCTTTTACGTCCTTTTGTGGAAGGAGCTCCCTCCTACCTTAAGGACAGTAGGGATTTCATTACCAAAATACAGAAGTTTGTTTGGTGTGAGAGCTATTTGCTGATTACTCTTGACGTGTGTAGTTTATACATGTCAATAAGACACAATGATGGAATCGATGCATGTAGCAGGTTCCTTAAGACCAGATCCATCTCCTATCTAGAACACACAGAAATGATTATCCAGATGATGACCTTCTGCCTAGAAAAAAGAGACATCCGGGAATACTCTGCTTCATGCAGATAGTGGACACCCTAAAGCACTGATCCGCAGTATTCCATACGGCGAGTTCCTCCGGGCCCGGAGGAACTGTAGTCAGGATCAAGACTTTGTCAAAGAGAGTAAGTGTATGAAGGAAAGATTCAAAGAGAGAGGTTACCATCCCAGAGTCATTGAAGAGGCATTTCAAAAGGCTAATAAGATCAGCCATGAATCTCTGTTGAACCCTGAAAGAAAAGATAAAGGGCAGGATAAGGAAATCATCAGGTTTATATCAACTTACCATTCTAAATCTTGGAAAGTTCAGAAAAGTCTTATCAGACACTGGAAAGTGCTCAAGACAGAATCAGCTTTGACTGACGTTTTGGGTGACTATCCTAGTATGACATACCGGAAGGCAGACTCATTGAGAACCAAAGTGAGCCATAATGAAATTAGCACGATAAGATCTAAAACCAGTAACATCCAAGGTTTCTTTACATGTATGAAATGTAAAGCGTGCAAATATAGCTCTAACGTGAAAAGGGTATTCTTCCCAGTAGAGGAGAAAGAAAAGAACATTGAAAAACATCTGACATGTCTCTCAGAATACTGTGTTTATATTCTGGTATGCCCTTGTCCTAAAAAATAAGTTGGGAGGACAATGTTCCCGGCTAAAATACGGGTCCTTCAACATATGAGGGCTATCCAGAATAAATATCAGACCTCACCTGTGGCTCGTCATTTTGAGGAGTATCACAAAAGTAATCGGGATCTCCTCAAATTTTTTGTCATTGACAGACTACCACCAATGCCAAGGGGAGGGGACAAAATCTGTAAATTGAGACAGTTGGAAAACAGGTATATCATCAATTTAGATACCTCGATCCCTGGAGGCCTCAATTCCGAAGAGGAAATGATAGGGCATCTGGGTGACACGTAGACTATGTATGACCATGCAGGATATCTTCAGTATCTGTCTGTATATATTTCTTTTCTGTAGTGTGTCTTTTGTACATAATGTAAATCTACTCACCTGAGTCTCCTGCCAGAACTTGTTTTTAATCATTAATTAGTTGGTTTATTGTTTTTCACATGTTTAATTCATTTGGGGAATTAATAGGGCACTGTTAGAAAGTCATTCTAAGTCATCAGTATAGGTGTTATGTATGGATAACAGCATTGACAGGCAAATTTTGCTTTGTCTTTTCCCCTTTCCTGCAGAGGGCTGCGGAGGAGTTTGATTGCTGAGAGACATTCTTATGGCTTTGTTAATTTGGACATTGGCCGTGATACCTTCCCACTGGGGTAGCAGGATGTTCTCTCCTTTACTTCTTCTGGTTTGCTTAGGAGTTTCTCTCCTTTCTCTAAATCTACAAATTTAGAGTTGATAATTTGCTGTGTTACCTTTATCCACTTGGAATTTAAATGATTTACAAATATTCTACGCACTGGCGCTATGTTTATCGGTTCTATATGTTGATCATTTCAATGGATAAACTAATCTTAAAATGGATTTTAATTTTGATCACTGTGAGCAACCCGACTAATTCATGTACCAATGACGTGAACTTTCCAATTTATATTGATATTGTCTCCCATGAATTTCAAGTCCTGCATCAAACAGGGTGTAAATACTAAAAGTATTTGAAATACTAATTTGTTTGATTAACAAACACAGTATAGTTGATAGTTTCTTCTATATGTGTTTTGACAATGTTTTGCTATGCCCAAACACCACTATAAGATGGCCACCACAATTTGACTCTTTTTTCCTTTGTTAATGTTTTCACTGAGGTACTCACGTGTGCATTTGTGTTTTTGCAACTTTATTTATACATGTTTAAGAACATTACTCAACTACCGGTGATCAAGGCGACTGGTTCGCTGAAACGCGTTGGGCTGTTCCATGTATCTGTGTTTGGAACCGATGTAAAATAAAAAATCAACTTTACGAGTACACCCGACTGTTCGAGTAATTGAAGTGCTACCTGAGTGGAGTGCATCGGCACAGTCTTCACTGTGCTTTGTGACGGTCGCCAATAGGTATATATAGTTAGGATTTTTTCCCTATGGGATTTCTGAAAATTCTATGTCTAATAACTTTGGCGTTTGTGGACGGAATTGGCTAAAAATTTCAGGAAAATGGCACATTTTGTTTCTGAGCAGGGTTTCGTCAAGGGGGGGGCCGAGAAAAAAGGGGGGTCCCAAAACGCGTTTTTAACATTGAGTTTTCCATAGGGCGGTTGGACTCACTTTTAGCTCGAACGGCTGAATGGATTTACACGAAACTTGGCAAAATTGTAGATATGGTTTGCCCGACGTGCCTTTGCTATGTCTCAATATATGTGCTTCAGTGGATTTTGAGAAATTAACGTTTTAAAAAACAGATATATCTGTGACAGCGCTTCGGTTAGCGCCCCGGTTCACGTACCTGATGCGTAACGGAACTTCGCGAAGTGAAGCTGATTGGCTCTCCGGTTGTCTGTCAACATTCTAAACAGTCCGGACCGGCCGCCATCTTTTCTCTCGGTAGGATCAAGAGACAAGAGGTGGAGAAAAACGAAGGGGGAATTTAATGAAAGGGGGCAAGGTAGACCCCTTCTGACCCCCTAGGAATGATGTGGGGGTTATTAAAGGGTCCCATGGGGCAAATAAAAAAAATCAATTTTTCGCGGTAGAAGCGCTTCCCGGTACGCGAACCGGGTCGCTTACCGATAGCGTAACGGGAGTTCGCCATTTTGTGTTTCGTCGAATTTAATCACAAGATGGAGGAAAAACAATGTGGGAAATGGGTATAAGGGGGCACGGGAGACGTATCCTGACCCCCTAGGTTTTCTGAGGGTGTTTGAGGAGGCCCATATATGCGGAAAAAACCCACATTTTTTTTCAAATTTTCACGCGGTTAGCGCCCGGTTCGCGTACCGGGTAGCGAACCGGGAAGCGAACATAAGTGAAAATTAGTGAAAAAAGGTACATTCGAAATTTAGAAAGAGTAATCATAGTTAAGGTCGCTCTGAAAAGAGCTTTTGGGTTCTGTGTAACTTCTAGGTACTTATAAGTAGGTACCAATACACAGTCTTAAATTTTGTATGAAAACTCTGTTTCCCTCATCTGAGAAGTGCCATGGTCTCTCATATAAGCTGAAACAGACTTATTTACATGCTTCCTCGCTTTCTCAATTTGTGGACAAAATTGATTGGACCACCTCCATTTTTGTCTTTGGCATATATTGGAATATACCAAGGCAGTTTGAGGAAAAAGTGCCATTAATTGCTCAAAGGTGTCCTTTAAGAGCATTTCCAGACCTACCCCAGTCAAAGTGCCCAAATCATTTCCTCCAAAGTGCACTATTATGAGGTCAGGGTTTGGCAAATGCAAAAAGGTTTTCACCAATGGTATCAATTGGTGACATCTCAATCCTCTTTGCCCAATCCATTTGATTTCCACATTTTGTAAATTGAGGTTGTGTAAATTTCTGTTATCAGCATACCTGTGAGCCCAGTGGATGTAGCTATGTCCAAGAATCCAGACAGAAAACATGGTGAGAGGGATGTTCTGCTGCAGTCAGATGAAGTGTGGGAATGAAATGGCAGTTGAAACAGTAGGAGTTTGTAAAGAAAAGAAACTGTGGAGTTTGAGTGCTAATGATTCATTAGCAGTGATTGGTGGATTTCCATTGCTGAAAACAGAAAGTTAGGCTGCATGGATGTGTTCTTTGAAAGATGTAATTTGAATGGTTAAAAAAAATGATTTTAAGAAACATTGCAGTGGATTTGCAGGTGTACTGAGAGTTCAGAGTTCATTTGAAACATTGTTGTGTGAACTTGTAAACATGAGAGGTCTGTCAGGAGGTGTTGCTATGGAAAAAGGGCAGAAAGGGCAGAGGGGGGATGGGTGTTGATTTGAAAAAAGTGAGGGAAGAGTTTTGATTGGGTCACATGAGCGATATGTGTGATGAATTTCAGCATTTCAGTGCCTTTTTGGTTCCAGCCTCTGGAGTGCATACCTTTTGCTCTGTAAAGAAAAATTGGTGTGTTTCTGAGACTGTTTTGAAATTCAAAAATCATTTGCTAAGGTGAGATATGGTTCCTTTACTTTAGAAAGAGACTAGTATGCTTTTTGGAGAAAATAAGGAAGCAAGCTGTGCATTTAAAATGTTGTTTTGTGCCAAGTGTTTGAATTATGTTTTCCAAAAAGATTTTGCTTCTTTTACAAATTGTAATTGGAGATTATGTGAAATATTAGTACTGACAAGGTGTGGTTGTACATAGGAGCTGTGCTGTGTTTTCAAATTATGATCAGAAAATCGTTTTTTAAGGAAAAGGAATGCTTTTAAAATTAATTTATTTACTTGTGATGTGACTGCTGCAATGCTTTTGCTTTTGCGGAACAGATGCATGATGCATCAGTGTCGCTTTTGCCCCATGGTGCTCCACATTGTAAATGTTAAAAGTGATGCATAAGTGGTGCAAGGGCCTTGTAAATACACCCCCATGTTTGCTTGGCCATTTTAAGTCACTTCCCCCTGGTGCAATTTCCTTGTAAATACGCTGTCATGTGTGCTTGGCAATTTCAAGTCACTTCCCCCTGGTGCATGTGCCTTTTAAATACGCCCCTATGTGTGCTAGACAATTTGAAGTCACTTCTTTCATGAATCTGGGAGACTAATTTGGTAGAGACTAGTATGCTTTTTGGAGAAAATAAGGAAGCCAGCTGTGCATTTAAAATGTTGTTTTGTGTCAAGTGTTTGCATTATGTTTTCCAAGAAGATTTTGCATCTGTGTCATTTTTGCCCCATGGTGCTCCACATTGTAAATGTTAAAAGTGATGCATAAGTGGTGCAAGGGCCTTGTAAATACACCCTCATGTTTGCTTGGCCATTTTAAGTCACTTCCTCCTGGTGCAAGGGCCTTCTAATTATGTATGCCCTCATGTGTGCTTGGCAATTTCAAGTCACTTCTCCCTGGTGCAAGGGCCTTGTAAATACGCCCCCATGTATGCTTGACCATTTCAAGTCACTTCCCCCTGGTGCAAGGACCTTGTAAATATGCCCCCATGTGTGCTTGGCAATTTCAAGTCACTTCCCCCTGGTGCAAGGGCCTTGTAAATACGCTCCCATGTGTGCTTCGCCATTTCAAGTCACTTTCCCTTGGTGCAAGGGCCTTGTAAATACGCCCTCATGTGTGCTTGGCCATCATTTCCCCCTGGTGCATGTGCCTTTTAAATACGGCCCTATGTGTGCTAGACAATTTGAAGTCACTCCTCCCATGAATCTGGGAGACTAATTTGGTAGAGACTAGTATGCTTTTTGGAGAAAATAAGGAAGCCAGCTGTGCATTGAAAATGTTGTTTTGTGTCAAGTGTTTGCATTATGTTTTCCAAGAAGTTTTTGCTTCTTATACGAATTGTAATTGGAGATAATGTGAAATATTAGTACTGACAAGGTGTGGTTGTACATAGGAGCTGTGCTGTGTTTTCAAATTATGATCAGAAAATCGTTTTTAAGGAAAAGGAATGCTTATAAAATTTAGGAGAATTTATTTACTTGTGATGTGACTCCTGCAATGCGTTGCTTTTGCGGAACAGATGCATTATGCATCTGTGAGGTTTTTGCCCCATGGTGCTCCACATTGTAAATGTTAAATGTGATGCATAAGTGGTGCAAGGGCCTTATAAATACACCCCCATGTGTGCTTGGCCATTTTAAGTCACTTCCCCCTGGTGCAAGGTCTTCTAAATATGCCCTCATGTGTGCTTGGCAATTTTAAGTCACTTCCCCCTGGTGCAAGTTCCTTGTAAATACGCCGTCATGTGTGCTTGTCAATTTCAAGTCACTTCCCCCTTGGTGTAAGTTCCTTGTAAATACGCCGTCATGTGTGCTTGGCAATTTCAAGTCACTTCCCCCTGGTGCAAGGGCCTTGTATATACGCTCCCATGTGTGCTTGGCAATTTCAAGTCACTTCCCCCTGGTGCAAGGGCCTTGTAAATACGCCCTCATGTGTGCTTGGCAATTTTAAGTCACTTCCCACTGGTGCAAGGGCCTTGTAAATATGCTGTCATGTGTGCTTGGCAATTTTAAGTCACTTCCCACTGGTGCAAGGGCCTTGTAAATACGCCCCCATGTGTGCTTGGCAATTTTAAGTCACTTCCCCCTGATGCAAGGTTCTAGTAAATATGCCTTTATGTGTGGTTGGCAATTTTAAGTCAATAACAATAACATCAACAATGTCTGTTGTGAAACAATCTCTAAATAGAAATAGAGTTTCGAAATTAGTTGAAATTAACATATAACAGAGCACAGGTCATATGTAGAAGCATTCCATTCCATTGCTATTTTCTAGCATCAAGTATGTTGCAAAATCCTTCCATTCAATTGTTTGCTTACTGTTATTGATTTACTTTTTGGTAATAGTATTTAATAACATTTTTTTAATAAATTTACCACAGATTCAACTCAACATCTTCGGAAAAATTCAAACATGCCCTCAAGGCAAAGAAAAGAGAAAGGAGCAAAGCGACTTACACCCCACCTTGGTAAAAATGGAGATAATGGACCTTTGCAGCAGTCCTCTGCTATAAAATCGTTTCAAGTTGCCAAAAAAGCTCCGGGTAAGAAAATGAAATCATTTGTAAAAAGAATTTGCAGACAAAAAAATACCAGTGTTGAACATGTTTTAGTGCAGAAGAACAGAGACAATTTAAAGAAAAAGGAAAGGCCCGTCAAAAAAGTTTCTGCTAGAGCAGGAGATAACTCTGTGCATGGCAGTAGAAGAGAAAATACATTCAGGGACATTCGTAGGCGAATGTTCCGCAACAGGATAATTGTCAATTTGTTAAAACAATTCAAGAAAGGCCAACAGAAAGTGGCATTTTATAAGAAAAAGAAAAATGTAGAGAAAATTATTGATCAGGCTTTCGAAATTAAGCGAAAGTTATTTATTTTGGTAATCAATAGAATTAGGAAACTAAACAAGGTAATTTATGATTTTAAATCAAATAGTAGATGGAAGAGAGTAGTTAATCGTAGTAATTTTTGTGAAGTTTTCTCAGGAGAATGGATACATAGTTCAAGTTATGAGGCATTTTTTAATGAGGAGAGTTATTTTCAGGACAATGATTTGGTGCATGCAGTTGACACCAGTGGTCGAGCATATGAGGTAAAAGATGGTCGTCCGGTTGAAAAAGAAAAACTTGTGTCTGCAGATGCAGAAGAGGTGTTAAGTGATGAGGTTTTAGGGAGACGTCCTAAGGGACCAGTGTACACCTGGAAGTGTAGTTCTATTTGCAGTGTGCGACAGGATTCCATCAATTTGCTTTGTGATTTTGTACGGACATTTAATAAGAAAAGTTTAAAACAAAAAATAAAGTTGTTGCAAGAATTAGATCCTTGCAGAGTGAGAGAAGTGACAGGTTTGCATGGTCATTCACTGGCTTGTCTTTCCAGAAGAGTATGCCAGAGAAACATTGAAAATATTGAATTCAAGACACCTGGAGAACTGTGCTCTTTGGATCCAGTGAATGTATGCAGGCACTTCAATCATAGATTTGAAGCTATGATGTCTTTCATTACGAACAAGAAAAATCCACCTCTTGGAGAGGTGTTGGATTTCTTCTGGAGAAAGGAGTATCAAGCAAGAGGTGCTCCTCATATACATATGCTGCTATGGATCAAAGATGCACCCAAATTTGGAACAGATCCGGATGACTTAGTGATGAGTTTCATAGAACAGTATTCTACATGTGCTGTTCCAAAGACAAAGGAAGATAAAAGTCTAATAGAACAAGTTTTACGGTTTCAAAATCATCGTTGTGGAAAGTACTGCCGTCGTAAATTCAGAAACAAGAACAAGTACTACACCAAATGTCGTTTTGGATTTCCACGATCGGTGATATCTAAAGGAAGAGTGAACAATTTGATGTCTTCGCTGCGACATAATGTGACGAGGAAATCACCCAAAAACACATACAATTTGAAAAGAAACGAAGAGTCCAAGTACATTAACGACTACAACCCAGTGATTTTGTCCATGTGGAATGCTAACATGGATATACAGTTTATGGCTGACAACTGTATGGCTGTGGCTCAGTATGTGACGTCTTACATCACAAAAAAAAAAAAGACAAAACTGAAGGATATGTGGGAGGATATTTCCCTTGAAAAGAGCCTCATTAAAAAGTTGTACAGTTTCAGTCTGAAGATGCTGTCGCATCGAGAAATCGGAGCTTACGAATGTTCTGACCCGTTATCTTCAGCAAGTCTCTATGCCAAATCTAGGAGTATCATTTGGGCGAGTCTTGGTCTTGCTGCAACGCGTAATCGAGTTCTGAAACCTGTACGGGAAATTGAGTATTTGGCGGAGAAGGAGCCAAGCAGTACAGATATTTTGAAGACCAACATGTTGGATACATATTATCCAAATAGAAGCAGTCACCTGGAGAATGTTTGTCTGTATGAGGTTCTACAAAATTACATTTTCAAGAGGAACATCAAAGAAGATATTGATAAAGGAGTGTATGCTGTAATTGGAAGTGAGGGATGTCTGGTCAAGCAAAGAAAATGTCAATTGGTAAATCATCGAAAATTGAATTGCGAGTCTCCAGAAAGAAAAGAGTTTTTCTATTTAGCTCTTTTGCAACTTTTCAAGCCTTGGCGTGCAGAAGAGGAACTGCTTGGAGACTTCTTCTGTTACGAAGACTCTTTCAATGCAGCCAAGGAGTCCATAGAATGTCCTGTTTTTCCAAAATATCTAGAAATGTTGAATGCAGAAATCGAGCAGGAAGCAACAATTGCAGCTGAGATTGCTAGAGACAGTTCTCAGGGCAGTCAGAGTTCTGTTTCATTGAGTCAGGATCCACTAGGAGAACCAGTTATCGAAAATGAAGCTGCCACTGCCATGATTGAAGTGGAAAGAGCCATGGCACATGCTCAGGAGGATGCGGTTAACTTAGAAGATTTGGAAAGACAACTCAACGTTGAGCAGAGGAAAATATATGACGAAGTTACCAAACAAATTGATCATGGATTAAGTCATGAGAAGAAAGAGTGCTCATGTACGTCGTTGAAGCCTGTTAGACTGTACGTGAGTGGAGAAGCAGGAACTGGAAAAAGTTTCCTCATTAAAACAATTTAATGTTATCTGCAGAAAAGGACTGAGTCATCGCTGTCTTATGTTGTCACCGCTCCAACTGGACTGGCAGCACATAACATTAAAGGTATTACTTTGCATCGGCTACTGATGCTGCCAGTGGAGCATGATAACAAATTACAATACCACAATTTATCTGGAGATGCTTGTTGTGAAGTATCTAGAGTCCTGAAGAAGATGAAACTTCTTATCATTGACGAAGTAAGCATGGTTTCCAATGTCATGCTTGCCTTTGTGCATTTGAGAATGCAGGAAGTTCTTAAAACAGAGTATGATGTGTTATTTGGTGGCAAGCACATCATTGTTTTCGGTGATCTTCTGCAGCTGACACCAGTGAAAGGACAACCAGGAAGTGCCTAGGGAGCATTGGCAACGTTAACATATGGTTAAACTTCAATTATGCTGAGCTGCGTGAAAATATGCGTCAGGCGAAGGACGAAGATTACAAGAATATTCTACAAGATATTAGAATCGGGAAAGTGACCGAGCGTGGGAAACAAGCTTTACATGCACGATTACTGTCAAATTTGTATCCAGAAGAAGACGTTCTGCCAGAGGATATTTTTCAGAAAATTACTGAGAAGAAATCTGGAATATGTTTGATGCCAACTCTTGCAGAATGTTCCATCTTCAACAACAAAATGTTGAATTTAGAAAACCAAGAGATTGTGAAACTGGAAGCTATTGACAGAATAGAGCATATGGGAGCAACAATTATTTTGTCTGAGAATTTGAAATCTAAATTGGATTCATTAGAGAAGACTATATCTAAAACTGCTGGTTTTGAGAAGACTCTGAATGTGTGCTTAAATTGCCGTATCATTTTGAAAAGGAATTAACATGTTGAAAGAGGTCTGGTAAATGGATTAATGGGTAATGTTGTTGATTTTGAGTAATACAGAAATAGAGATGGAATTGAATTTTTAAAAATTAAATTTGATGGCATTGAGGAAGTACAGCTAATTGGTCGTTGCAAAGCTAGGTTTTTGCTTGTAAAAGACGTATATGTTCGCCGTAAGCAGTTTCCTGTTTGCTTGGCATATGCGGTGACAATCCATAAATCGCAAGGTTTAAGTGTAGACACTGCTTTAGTGAATATTGGCAGTTCTGTGTTCAAGGAGGGTATGGCTTATGTAGCATTGTCACGAGTCAGAACTTTATCGGGATTGTACTTGATTTACTGTGATGTCACAAACATTTGTGCGGATCTAGATTGTGTTAAGGAATACAATAGGTTAAGAAAAGAGTATGCGCCACATTTGCCTCAATATCCTTTGTTTGAGAAACGTGTGGTAGGCCGTAAATGAAGAAATATCAGTAATAGTAGGGAGGTTGTAGCAAAAATACCAAAAGTCGATGAACCGAAAATTGTAAGCAGAAAGAAAATGAATTCTGTTGAAGATGTTGTTGGTTTTCAATTTGAAAATAGTTCTGGTGTCAACTGCTATGCTAATGTAGTGGTTAATGTTGTCTTTTCACTAGACACTTTAAAAGAACAGATTGTGATCAATTCGGAACAAAGTTTATGCTGTTTGTTGAATTCTGTGTTAGAGAAATGTAGCGCTGATAGAACAAGAGTAGAAAGTGTGTCTGAAATTCGTAATCTGTTAGATAAATGTTCAGGTCAAACGCAATTCTCTCAAAATATTCAGCAGGATTGTCAGGAGTTTTTAATGTATATGCTTGATGTATTGCAAGATGAAGGTGTAGATGTAGATTATCTGTTTGGCCTTTCTTATCAATGGCAGAATGATTGTGAGAACTGTAGGCTATCAAGTACTACTAGTGAAGATTTATATATTTAACTTTGCCTGACAGTAAATCAGTATCCTTCAATAAGCTAGTAAAAGCAGCCGATCAAAACATGGAGTGTAGCCAATGTAAGTCTGCAATGCTGTCCACGTTAATTATACGAAGTTATGGACAGTATGTCATTTTAATGTTCCAACGATGTAGGTCTGATGGAACTAAATTGACAACTTTAATAAAAAATTTTGTGGCTTCGCAGTTGTCAATATCAGGAAGGACTTTTGTAACTACAGCAATTATATATCATGACGGTCCTTCAACAACTTCAGGACATTACACAGCTTATTTAAAATCTGGAAACGGCTGGTCATTCTGCAATGATTCTGTTTTAACTTTCAAAAAAAGATTGCCTTTCCACCTTCAAAATTCTTACCTGGTGTTCTTACAACCAAAATTTTAGGGAAGGAATCTCGGGATTTGTTCAGAGGAATTTCAGGAGGTTCGATTGGCTCCTACTCTATATGGCCTTGTGGATAAGTGTAGTACAGAGCGAAAATTGTTTTTTTTAGTAAGCTAATACAAGCAGCAGATCAAAAGAAGGAGTAGAGGTGATGTAAGTCTGTAATGCTGTCTACATTATTTATAGAAACTTATCGGTGAAATGTCATTTTACAATTCCAACTATATAAACCGGATGTAAATAAGTTGTCAAGTCTAATTAAAAATGTTTTGGCTGCGCAGTCATCGATTTCAGGAAGAACATTTGTATCTGCAGCTATTATATGACATGATGGTCCTTTAACAACTTCAAGATATTACACAGCTTATTCGAAATTTAAAAAAGGCTGGTCTTTCGGCAATGATTAGAATTTGAATATAAAGCAATGTTGCCTTTTGACTTGTTTTCAGAAGTGAGAATTTAGGATAGGTAACTGGATTATAATGATTCTAGGTGTTGCTGTAATTTAGTGTGCTGTTTTAAATTGCTTTGTATGTCTTATTTTTCTTAAAACGATGGAGCTTATCTTTCAGAAAGTGGCGGCCAGAAAATAATAACAGCACAACAGAGTATAAGCTGTTCATAGGACATCCTTTGACGTCATGGAAAGTAAGTTACTTTTGAGGAGTTCTATTTTCTGATTGATTATATTATATGGGTTTTTTTAAAACACAATCATTTTGATTGTGTTTTTTTTTTCCGTTGTTATATGATGAATACCTTCAACTCACTGTTTTCAGTGAAATTTGATATATTCTGAGAACAGCAAAAATAAACCATGTAATATGTATAATTAATTCTGTACTTTGAATTGTGATTTTTAATATGTACTCATCTTGTCTCATGCTCACTCATCTTTTACTACTTTCTATCAATTTTAAAATTTTTGTTCTCTCATTCACAGATTGAAAGTATAAAAATAACACGTGACTAAGTTAACGATAATTATAAGGTAAGTGTTTAGTACTCATTCTGTTACATCTCTTTTACATTTAACTTTTATTAGTTCCACTGTTTCATTTCTTTAACCCTCAGTTTCCTGCCTTTGCTACTTCCCTCATTCCTTTTTCTATTACTTTTTTACTCTACTCTTTCCACTCCTGTTCTCAGTCCTTCTTTAAACAGTATCTTTGTGTTACTCCCTCTAACTGTCTTTCTTTTAACATTACTCTCAATTTACTTACTCTTCTTTCTTAAAAAAAAAAAAAATTTGAGTTCGCTGCCGGTTCGCGTACCGGCGCGTGAACCGGGAAGCGAATCAAAAGAAATAGAGGTTGTCTGAGTGCTAAACATTCTAGCAAATTCTTATAAAGGGGAGGTAGTTCTGAAAAGAACTTTTTTTATTATTGTTTTTGTTGTTTTATATTTTTTTATTATTTTTCTGAACATTTTTTTTTTGTATTTTTTGAACGGTTTTATATTTTTTTTGTTTTTTTGATGGGGTAGAAACAAAAATGATTCATTATGAAGGGCTCAACAGGAGCAACAAAAAAAAAAGATAATTTATTTTCTGGGGCGTTTTGCATATTTGTGATTGTCAATTGCTTTATTAATTAAATTTATGCTGCTCTCTCTGAAGCAAATCAGTTCCCCACAAAAAATGCATACGTGCTTGACATTGCCAAATTTCATTTGAATATTTGGGACCATCTCCCTCGCCTCTGGTCCCATCACTGCCTCTTCATTGGTGGATGTACTGGCCACAGGTCGGGGGTTATCCACCAGATCACGTACTTGTGCAGCACTGTAATTTATCGGGTGCCACCTTTCCATATGGCGATGCATGGTATAATTACCATAACTGTATTTCTTTTCTTTTCCTCTGGACAGTTCATCTTTACAGATCAGGCAGGTAACATACCGGGCATTTACCTTCTTTTGTCCTTCGGGAAATGAAAAAAATTGCCATATATAATTTTCTTTTATATGGGACTTCCTTGGCTGTTCAGGTAAAAACTTATTTGTCCCTTGCTGCTCTTCCTCTTCTTCCTCCTCTTGCTGAAGGATAACCTGAGGAGGTGGTCCTCTCTTCCTAGGAGGTGGTGGTGGTGGTGGGGGTCCACCAGCTGCAGCAATCATTGAAGCCATTTCCAAGGTACTGAAAATAGGTCTTTCTCTCATAAAAATGAAAGTCAGAGTGAGGAAAAAAGGTGGGGCTTTCATCATTTGGGAAAAAAAAAATTCTAAACCAACGAAAAGTGTTATTTTTAGGTCATATGACCAAGCCTTCCATTATTAGAAAACCAAAAGTAAAATGAACCAATGAAAAGTTTTATAAACAAGTCACATGACCTGTTATGCTTACGTTACGCGCTCCGCGCCCCGGATCGCTTCCGGGGCGCTGCGCTTCGGGCCTCCGTTCGTGTTCCGGAGCGCTTCCGGGTGCGCTAACGCGACGCATCATAAGACGCATTACGCTGTAACGCGATACGTCGCGCTTACGCGACGCGTCACGATGTTGCTTTCTAACGCGGTACTTGCGCTAACGGAACGTTTACCGGTTCGCGGACCGGGTCGCGGAACAAATTGAAGCTAACGGGAAGCTGCCCGGTTCGCGGACCGGCAGCGAAACAAAAAAAAAATAATTAAAAAAAATATATAAATAAAAAAATTATATTACAAAAATATTAAATATATTTTTGAATTAGAATAAGAATACATTTTACAGCTTTTGATATTTGCTATTAAAAAACCATTGAAATTCACTGAAAAAACCATAGGTTATAGACCATATATAGTTAGGAATTAGCATTTACAAAACCTTAAAAATTCACTGAAAAAACCATAGGTTATAGACCATATATAGTTTGGGATTAGCATTTACAAAACCTTATTTTACTCGCACAAAACCATTGAAATTCGCATATAAAGTTAGTTGCACTAACTATATATCGCGCACCCGCAATCCACTGCTGATCATGTCACATATTACATCATTCATGACATGGTCATGAATGATATATAAGAACTATTTACAGAACAAATGTGTTTTGAAAAAAGTGCTCAAGTAAATATACAGTGTAACAGAACCACCAAAATAAAAAAGACTTTCCCAAGTGTTTGTTTAAAAAACTGTGCTGTTCAAAAAACTAAGCAGACAGATCTGTTTTAAGAGATAGGACTACAGGATACCTAAAATAGGTGCTGGAATACAGAATTTCATATATATACAAACTATGTACAATTCTTTACTAGTTCTCACGTTGTATTCAGTTTGTAAATTGTATACAGAGTGTGTGTGCCAAGTCAATGTTCCTACAGGAAGTTGTGCATATCCTCCGTCGCATTCAACCCATTGGGTTGTTTGCTGTCGAGTTTGATAATATACTGCGTTTCTAATCGGCGTAATAGTTTATCACGGTCGCCACCCCGCCTTAAGGGGGCGACGGCGTCAATGACATAATAGGTAAGACACGACAGATCCCTGTCATGTCTGCTGTTAAAGTGGCGCGCCACCGGGTATGCCCCGTCGTGATTAACTATGGCACGAAGGTGCTGCAGTATTCTGACATGCACCTGTGCACCGGTACTGCCTACATAACGTAGACCGCAGGTGCAAGTTAGGACATAAACCGCAAACTCCGTACGGCAGTTGTAATTACCGTGAATTGGAAATTCAGTTTCAGAAAACGGAGTGCGATAATGAGTGGTATTTCGTTCAAACTTACACACCCGACATGAGGAACATTTGTGAAATCCCTTTCTACCAAACCATTGAACAATCATAGGTAATTCAGGGCTGGATTGTACTAGCTTGCTGCGCATGCTATATGCACGCCTGAATGTGATTGTAGGTTTGTCAGGAGTTAGATCGCGTAAAACTCCATCAGTCTTTAAGACTGCCCAATGTTTGTTGATAATGGATTTAATCTTGCGGTGCTGTCTACTATAAGTAGTTATTAGTCTGCTGGTATTGGATGTTGCGTCAATGTCAGGGTGTTTAGATGACAGTAAAGAGTCCCTAGTTCTTCCACTACTCTTCTGCAATGCAGTAGCAAGACAGGATTTGCTATATCCCCTTGCTTCCAGTCTTTCAAGCATTGCAGATGCCCCTTCATCAAACTTTTCTTGAGTATTGCATATTCGCTTCAGGCGCAGCAATTCGCCAAGCGGGATGCTCATGATGACGTGTTTAGGGTGACCACTGCTGGCGTGTAGGATACTGTTGCCAGCAGTGGCTTTCCTGTGGAGGGCAGTAATGATCTTATTGTTTACAACATTGATGGAGACATCAAGAAACTCAGCAGTAGTGTCACTGATATTGGAGGTGAAAAATAAGTTAAACTGGTTCTTATTAAGCACATTTACAAAATTCTGAGCACTGCTGATGTCCCCCTCCCACACACAAAAAATATCATCAATGAAACGCATCCAATATTTGACGCATGCAAATCCAGCAATGCCTGGTAACTCCTGCTCCTCCCACAGCCCAACGTGCAAGCACGCATAGCTGGGGGAGAAGCAGGAGCCCATGGCTACACCGCGTATTTGTTTCCATATATCTTTTCCAAACAAGAAAAAGTTATTGTTTAAACACCATAGTACCAAGTTGCAGATCATTTTGTTGTGGCTATAGTATACACAAGACTTACGTCCCAGGAAATGTCTTATGCCCTCAATTCCTTTGTGGTGTTCGATACAGGTGTATAGGGACTCAATGTCCAAGGTTATAATGCACCAATCCTTCTGCCATGTAATGGCTTCCAATTTGGACAAAAAGTCACCTGTGTCTTTTATATAACTTGGTATAACTTGGTAACGCCTGGACATGTTCTTGTAAATAAAAGTCTATGTATCGGGGAGAAACATTTTCGCCCATACTTTTAATTGCGGAAATGATGGGCCTCCCGGGTATTGGATTTTGCCTCTTATGTACCTTTGGAATTAAATACATATGCGGAATAACTGGATGTTCAGTCAGTAAGAATGCACATTCGGTGGAGGTAATTAAGTTTTCTCTTTTGTAACCTAACAGCATTTTCTTGATACTCTCCTTCGCCTGATTATACTGAACGCCATTGCTGCGTGTGTAACAGTTTGCATTATCCAATTGGCATTTGGCTTCCGTAATGTATTGCTCTTTTTGCCACAAAACAATGTTCCCCCCTTTATCCGAGGGACTCACAATAATTTCTTGATTCTTGGACAACTTGGTCATTAAGTTGTTGTACTCCTTAGTTGGAAAACTGGACATGTCTTTTTTGGAGTGAATTTGTTTGTTGAGTCTTTTTAGATCCTCAATAATGCAATCGTGATAGATGTCCACCGCATCCTTGGGCATGACGGGGACAAATTTGCTTTTAGGTTTGAAGGGACTTTCACCAGCACCTTTCTGGGGAACATCGATCTCACGTAATTCCCTTTGAGTGTCGGGAACGTCCGCATTCGTATCAAGTGGTGGAGTTGCCTTGTTGAGACTACATAGCGTGATGAGAGTTCTTGCATCATTGGCTGGTACCAAGGAAGGACTATGCTCAATGGTTCCCACTTTGTTGAAACCAGTTGTGGTGGCACTAGGCTTTGACTTGATTGCATAAAATTTTTGAAATTTTAACTTTCTAATATACAGATAGACATCAGCCCTGGTGCTGGTATAGTTGAAAGAGCTCTCAGGACAAAAATTCAGACCTAACTTGAGGATTTGTTCTTCAGCTGAAGTTAACTTTACATCCGATAAATTGACAATTGTACTGGCGTCAATTATTGCTTGTTGGTTTTCTTTTTGAACCATTTCTTTTTTGGCGGCTGCGACTCCTTTGGCGCGCTTTCTTCTTGCCCTCCGCCTTGCGTTTTTCCTCTTCCTGCATTGCGTGACCGTGTCCGAGGGCCTTGCGCTTGCAGTTGAGCCTCGACCAAAAAATCAATCTCCTCTCCTAGGTCGAGGATATCATGTGAAGAATTATCCTCTGTCAGACTTGATAGAGACCCGCATGTGCTGGATGAGCCAGCTAGCGAAATGGTATCTGTAGACGTTGTTTCTTGATTATCCACTGTTGTGGCCGAATTTTGTTGAGACACAGTTGTTTGAGTTTTCAAAGCTGTTTTCTGTATTTGCCGCTCATACAATCAGTCATGCACCTACTAAATCCTTCATCCAGACACTTATACATTCACTCATTCTCCAATATATAAGACATATTTTAACTTTACAGAAACATACAGTCACTGGATGATGTCATCAGTGATGTCACTGACCATGTCATGAATGATGTAATATGTGACATGATCAGCAGTGGATTGCGGGTGCGCGATATATAGTTAGTGCAACTAACTATATATGCGAATTTCAATGGTTTTGTGCGAGTAAAATAAGGTTTTGTAAATGCTAATCCCTAACTATATATGGTCTATAACCTATGTTTTTTTCAGTGAATTTTTAAGGTTTTGTAAATGCTAATTCCTAACTATATATGGTCTATAACCTATGGTTTTTTCAGTGAATATATATATATATATAGATATAACAATACCAATGAATTTATTCAGTTATAGGTGAATATACGAAAGACAAACATGGAATTACTGTATTAATAATTCACACTACAAAGGACCTTTTTATTGTTCATAGTGGGAATGACTTCTACTTTGAAGTATGTTGTCTATTTTCATTAATCACATGGTGTAATTCACAGCATTTAAGAATAAGGCGTTCACTATTGCATTTCACTGTGATCAAGGGCATCCGCCCGAAACGCGTCAGTCCGCTGCGCACTTTCTGAGACTAGTGCAATAAAAAACATCTTTGCCTTACTTTGGGACTCGCTGGTCTTTGTTCGCCACTGGTTGGAGGTTCGAGATCGTGCTATTGGATTTATATATATATATATATATATATATATATATATATATATATATATATATATATATATATATATATATATATATATATATATATATATATATATATATATATATATATATATATATATATATATATATATATATATATATATATATATATATATATATATATATATATATATATGTATATATATATATATATATATATCTATCTATATCAATTCATTAGGTTCTGCAGACGCCGAACGCCGCCTTGACTCGACCTCTTTACGACAGGGGCTCGTGCTGGGTGGCGAGCCCTTTTATCAATTCTCAGCTCCACACAAAGGTCCTTATTCAAGGTTGTATGAAAAACACGAGTCCAAAGTTGCATCCAAAAGATTTAACTTGCTAACTATGATCAGTTTCTGTCTACACCATAATTATTTCATGTTCCTAAACCGATATTACCAACAAGTCAGGGGTGTTGCCATGGGGGCCTGTTTCTCTCCCAGTTACGCCTGTCTCCACATGGGGTACTGGGAGAGACAGGTCCTCAGGGGCATTCACCACGATACCTGTACCCGTCATATCATCAGATGGTACAGGTATATCGATGATATACTGATGATTTGGCACGGGACACATGCAGACGCAGTCAATTTCATTGAGACTCTGAACTCCAACTCATTCAATTTGTCTTTCACATCACACATCAGTCAGCAGGTAGCACACTTTCTTGACGTTACATTGGAGGTCAGTCAGGGTAGGCTTGAAACTAAGTTGTATAGGAAGCCTACAGCGGGCAATACCATCTTGCACGCGGGAAGTCATCACCCCCCACATTTGATTAGAAGCATCCCCTATGGGGAGATGCTTAGAATCCGTAGGGTGTGTAGCACGGACTCCCACTGCAAAAGTGCGCAGGCTGCTAGTAAATTATGGTTCCTTGCCCGTGGTTACAAAGAGCAGCTAATTGACACAGCCATTAGAAAAGCTAATGCTTTGTCACGCACTGAAGCACTGACCCATAAGAAAGCACAGAAAAACACTGTCGCTAACATTGAGCAGCCTATCAGGCTCATTTGGACCTACAGTAGTCAGCACGGGGCACTTAGAAAGATTGTCAACCAATACTGGAATCTGATCAGATTAGATCCAGTTATTGGTGAACACATGCCTAACAAACCAGCTATTACGTACAGGAAGGCGTTCTCTTTACAGGATGCATTAGTTAAGTCTAGTCCTGAGGTAAAATTGGCTAGCTGCCAGTCGGGGGTTTAGGAAGTGTTCCAGTTGCAAAGCTTGCTCTCAGGGGCTGAATAAATCTGAGTTCCTCACAGCATTCTCACTAGTGCCCCGTAAGATAAATAAACAACTCACGTGCAAGTCGGAGTATGTGGTGTATGTGCTGGAGTGCCCATGTGGCCTGCAATATATTGGTAGTACCAAATTGCAGGTCCACAAAAGGGTACTCCAGCACATCAGGGCAATTAATACCAGTGACGCCACATACCCGGTTGCCCGACATTTTAAGGAGTTCCATGGCAACAACAGTAGTCTCCTTAAATATTACGCTATTGACTCTGTAGGCCCTTTGAGGAGAGGTGGTAACCGGGATGGGATCTTAAGGGCACTTGAGACCAGATATATCCTGGAGATGGACAGCAAGAGCCCTAATGGCCTCAACTCCACGGAGGATTTTTACACTTGTTTGTAAAAAATACAACTACTGAAAGCTTTTTGTTGTATCCCCACCTCGTTAGCAATTTCTGTAGCAACAGTCACCTGTCAATTTGGTTAGTGGTGTTGATCATTTTGGTAACTAAATATGACTATAAGAGTTAAAACAACACTAGGTCATCATGAGTATGTTGAACCAAATGGTTGCTGTAAACCTTAGAAACTTCACGTTATCATCTTTTTAATGCTTATTTCTTGAAAAAAATGTAAACACTGTTTTTTAACTGCACTTGTTTATTTAGCTCACACAATAGCGATGACTTCTTGGTTTTGTAAAAACATTCAATGTTGGAAATAGGTATGGGGAGATGTACATAGAATGGTGCCCTGCATATCCGATCGTGACACTACTGCACTGCATTTAAGCAGTGTTTGGTAGTAGTCATAATTGTTATGATGTATATAGATGTAAATATATGAAATTTGGTGTATATATTTTATATATGAGGTACTTATGGTATATTGTGCAATAGTTTGGTGCATTTACAGCATTTATGCTGTTAGCCTTATGATACACAATCAAATTGAGAACTGATTGAGGGTTTCGTTTTTGCACTTTATGTAAATACATGTAATCTTGTATGACATTTGGCATATACCGTGCGTGCCCATGAGTTAATCTAAGTCGGATTTTATAAATGAATTTATACAGGTATCAAATGCTCAGGGCAATTACGTAATGACATGTGATTCCCCGCCCTTACAAATGCAATTGCAGAAACTGTTTCCTTCGCAGTTGAATACTTCCACTGCTTACAAAGTGACCAATCAAATGTGTTCATCAATTGTGTATGAGCCCTTTAAATTTCTTGCAACTCTCTCAGCGCGCCATGTGACCAAGGCCTCTGTGTAGGCCGAAACGTTATGCTGCCGTGGTGTGCTGAAGAATAAAAGAAACTCACCTGCACTCTGGGTCTTCCGTGGTTTTTTCCTGTTTGATGGTCGGATATTTGAGCCTGTCGCAGAAAAACTGCAAGTGCGGAAATATATATACATATATATACATATATGCAAAAACCTCCGTTCTCCTGCTACAACCACACTCAATATCGATTGCGCTGGAAACAGACACGGACCAGGTTGGATGCTGGTTATTTTCGTTTATTCAGCTGTCGCCATAACGTTTCGGCATAAAAGCCTTGATCACATGACAGCGTAACCATTTTTTTCTAGCGTATTTAAAGTGCACAGTGCTTAATGCTGATTGGTTCATTTGAATCTGTCAGCCTTTGGGTAAACACAATTGACGGACTTTCATATCACGTTACTTTGATATACACAAATATTTATAAGTAATTGTACATCGTATTTACACTCTATTGACATTTTCTTGATACCGGGATAAATCCCTACGTAAACATAAATGATTCTGGGTTAAATCCCATTATGTGATCACCACATATTTGCCACATTACTTAAGATGCTAACTCATATTTACAACCCTGGGATAAATCCACATGTTGGCCATATTTCATATTTTGAATTTGTCTACATTGCTATGTACAAATAATTTTAACATTTCATTAATGCTTCCTATTTTTCTATAATGTTTGTGTTATTTCACCCACCCATATAAAGTGCTCCTGTGCAAAACCGATTTAAAAACAATGTGAAAAAAGGGCTAAACATTTGAACTCATTTCATCTTTAGTTACTTGCTTTCACTTCTTTGTTATTACAGTTTGTAGTCCCAAACTTTTCTCCCTTTATTTGACATCCTTCTACCATTCAACTTGTTCTTTTTGTTGCTACATTGATTTTCCCAGTTACTGTACTCGTGGTGATCATTTACTCAGGTTGCTTTCCTCCGTACTAAATATCAGATATATGGCCCTGCTACAAAAACTCTTTTGTTACTGCTGTTTCTACATGTTCATGGATAAGATACAAGCCCTACTAGTTCTACCTAAAAATGACTATTTACCGTCAATATTGTATGTACATATATACATTTATAACTATACAAGTATACCTAGTTGTTATGATGTATACATTTATATGCAACCCACTTTTCTCAAAGATTGCATTGTATCAACAATTCCTTCCAATCATTTCATATATGTACATACTATTTACATAATTTATAATATTATCCTTTTACTCCATATTAGGGCATTATTTCTATCCATTATTTTTAGTTGTGCAGACATGTATACAGATCCTCAGTCACATTTAGACCTGTAGGGTGTTTACTGTTAAATTTGAGTATGTAGTTGGTTTCCATTTTCCGTAATTTGCTTTCCCTGTTACCTCCCCTCCTACTTGCAGTTACAGCATCCACCACCCAATATTTTAAATCTTTGTTGTTACTTTGGTGTTCACTTTTAAAATGCCTCGCCACGGGATAGGTGTTATCCTGCGTGGTTATTGCCCTTAAATGCTGCAATATTCTTTTATGAACGGGGAGCTTCGTGCTCCCCACATATTGCAGTTTGCATGGGCACTCAAGGACGTAAACGGCGTGATCCGTTTTACATGTCAGGACCTTCGTAATACGATGCTCTTGGTCACTGAAACCGTCCTTGTACGTTTTCTTGTTCACGCCATGAACACATGCTTTGCAGGTTTTACACCTGAAAAAACCTTGATTGTTCTGGTACCATGAGCTACTGTCAATGATTTCTGGGCAGGTTACCACTAATCTTTGTCTCATGTTGGGTGCTTTGCTGAAGGTTATGGAGGCTTTTTTTGGGAGATCCTGACCTATTAATGGATCACTGCTGACTATTGGCCAGTTTCTGTTGATAATTTTTCGTACCTCTTGGTGTTGGTTACAGTATCCCACTATTATGCGGAATGGTTCTGCCTGTTTGTCGTGTTCTGGGTTTGCTGTGAGTCTTTTATCCGATGCCTCAGCCGAGGCATCTGTGGAGCATAGTAAATCCTTGCGGTCCTTGACCATGGATTTTCTGATCGCCTGTTGTATAACCCCTTTACTATACCCTCGCTCCATGAACCGCTTAGCACATTCGTCTTGCGCTTTTAGCAGTTCGTTGGGTTCACTACACAGCCTGCGAATCCTTAGCATCTCACCGTACGGAATACTCCGTATGAGATGGGCCGGGTGAGTGCTGCTGGCGTGTAGGATCGTGTTCCCTGCTGTTGTTTTGCGAAATAGCCTGCTCTCTAGCTTATTTGCATGGGTATAGATTTCAATGTCCAAAAAGGGTATTTTAGTCTGGCTCATTGTGTAGGTGAATTTTATTTTTAACTCATTCACATTCAAACTTTCAATGAACCTTTCCGCATCCACTTGTGACCCTCTCCACACTACAAACAGATCGTCTATAAAACGATACCATGTTACAATGTTTTCTGTCATTTCTTTCTCGTAGTTGGTTTTGAGGACCAGTTCCTCCCAAGCCCCCATGTGTAAGCATGCTACGCTTGGTGAAAAACTGGCCCCCATTGCCACCCCCTGGCTTTGACGATATAGTAAGTTATTAAATATGAAAACATTGTGTTCCAAGCAGTAATTCAACATGACTATCAGCATTTCAGTGTGTTCTTTGCATTCATCAGGTCTTCTAGATAGATAGTACTTTACCGCATTTATACAGTCCAGATGTTTTATGCTTGTATATAAGGCACTTACGTCTAATGCTAGCAGCCAGTCACCCAGTTGCCAGTCAATGTTGGACATTTTGCCAAGGAAATCGCTTGAGTCCCGGATGTATGATTCCAAGCTTTTCACAAAGGTTTGTAGGAATTGATCTATATATACTGATGTGCTCTCAAGTAACCCCCCCATTGCATTGATGATGGGCCTCCCTGGGGGGTTCTTTTGGTCTTTGTGCACCTTTGGAATGAAGTAAATACATGGCATCACAGGATGGTCCACCTTTAAATACTTATACTCCGCTTCAGATATAAGTTTCCTCTTTTTCCATTATGTTAACCAGCCATGATATTCAATCTGCCATCCTTTAATTGTGGCCATGTTAACTCTCTCATAGTGGTCTCGATTATTGAGTTGCATGAGTGCCTCCTTTTCATACATTTCCTTTGTGAGCAGGACTACGTTGCCCCCCTTATCACTCGGTCGTACTACTATGTTTTTGTCCTTGCTCAGTTTAGTTACCAAATTCTCATAGTTCTTGGTTTGTTCATTGTTCTTGTAGCGACCCTTGCTTATGCGCTTCTGCAGTTCCTTCAGGTCACTAGTTACATTTTCATGAAATATATCTATTCCATCTCGAGGTAGTATGGGGCAAAATGTGGACGGAGGTTTCAGCTTTGTTAGTCCAATTTCCACCTCTCTTTGCGTATTTCTTGTTCCCCCAAATATATTTGGCATGGGTGGTTGTGCTTCTTCACCCTCTTTATTCCATAGTTCTTCTAACTCCTGTGTGAGGGTGCCTTGTTCCTCATCATGAGAGCTTCCTCCTTCCATTTTCTTTTGCTTGTGATATTTCTTTAGCTTCAGTTTCCTCACCGCTTTATATACATCCGTTCGCGTTTTTGCATAGTCGAGGTTTGACCTGGGGGCAAACGATAATCCAAGCTGTAAGATATTTTCCTCCTTTTGTGTTAGTTCCATTTTGGTTAAATTGATTATTGTATTATTTTGTGGGGTTATTGTTTCTTGTTCCATTTCCCCCTGCCTTTCCACGCAGTTTGATTTGTATTTCCTCCGCTGCCTTGCCCTCCTCCTCTTCCTCGCGATGTAGTTCTTCCTCCTTCGTTGTAGTTTTTTCGTGTCCCAGGTCTTAGCGATTGCAGTCGATTTTGGCATAAAAAAACAATTTCTTCACCAGGGGAAGGTCTGTTCTTTTGTGTTTCCCCGGTTGCATGTCTTTGTTCCGACTCTGATCCGCTCCCCCCCTCGGAGCTGAAATCTGACATTGTTGAGTCAGTTTGGTCTCTTCGTGTTTTTGCTTGAGGTGCCTTGGTTTGTTTGGTTGCCTGGTTTTTGCCTGATAATGCACTACGTACCTATATATATATCAATTCATTAGGTTCTGCAGACGCCGAACGCCGCCTTGACTCGACCTCTTTACGACAGGGGCTCGTGCTGGGTGGCGAGCCCTTTTATCAATTCTCAGCTCCACACAAAGGTCCTTATTCAAGGTTGTATGAAAAACACGAGTCCAAAGTTGCATCCAAAAGATTTATTTACGTAACTGGCAACAGAAATATAACTTGACGCGTTTTGGGAAGTTTCCCTTGCTCACGAGCATTGTGTGGAGCTGAGAATTGAGATATATATATATATATATATATATATTCAGCATAAAGACGTCCCGCAGCAATGCAGCAGCAGAAAAGACAAGGCAAACCCGGATATCGTGAGTAGTGATTTAATTGCTCACCACCATACCACCATGACGCGTTTCGGTGCAAACAGCACCTTGATCACATGACAACGTTACTAGGCGGGTGTGCTCAATTTAAAAGGCTCAGAGCCAATGGTCACATGCCAAATGTATAGAAATGAAAGACATACTGACATATTCAACTAACTGCTTAAATGTAGAAATACAATGATGTCCATAGTGGACACAACAATGACAATTCGTTTGCATGAAGGAAAGTTTAGTTTGTGATGACCCGGTTGTTCGAATCATGCTATGCACTGAATATAAATAAATAAATACATACATTGATATACATACTTATTTAAAATTCATCTATATACATCCAAAGCAGCAACAGGTAAAATAAAAACACTGTGCAAAACTTCGCAATATTATAGAATAAAGTGCAACAAGGAAAGCTATCAATAAAAATTCTTAAAACCAGGCATAATATCGCATATAAATATATAAATATATAAATATGTGCATATAAATATAAACTAGGTTCATCAGGAATAGATATAACTATAGATATTCAATCATCATTGAGATTGGATAATTCATTATAGGCTCCCCATATACCTAAAAATCCATTTGTCCACTTAATAAATAAATATATATATATATATATATATATATATATATATATATATATATATATATATATATATTCACTGAAAAAACCATAGGTTTCACACCAGTTATAGTTAGCTGGAAATTTTACTGATATAAAACCATTGAAATTCCCACGTTATAGTTAGTCGGACTCACTATAACTTGCGCGTGCAATGCACTGCTGATGACATCACATATTACATCACTCATGACATGGTCAGTGACATCACTCATGACATCACTGATGACACCATCCAGTGAATATGTGTCTTTCTGAAAAATAAATATTAGTGAGTTATGTTTAAAAATTTAAATACATATATTAGTGTTTCACTTTGTGTATAAGTGGCTACATGTGTTGATAAGTAGCAACATGCGTATGTATATGGGTTATTTGATATTATTATTAGTATCAGTATGAGTGTCTATATGGTTTGGTGGGGGTATTACTTAGCACATAGATGCATGAGTGACTGACTCTTTGTTTGTATGTGTTTTGAAGACAGCATATGTACAGGACTGTATGGGTGGATGAGTGTCTATATGTGTTTGTTAGTGAGTGAATGACTGTCTCACTAGTGTCTTTATCAGTAACTACATATGTTTTAATCTAGTATATATGAATATTGATGTATATAAGTGAGTATATGTGAGAGTAAGAGATTGTAAGATTTCCTTTTTAAATAAGTATGTGTTTCTATAAGTGATTGTTTAAGAGAATAAATATGTGTAATTTTCAATAGAAGTAAGGTGGAAGTGTGTGTATAACTCTATATTCAAATAAATGGTTGTTCAATAGTTTATTTGCACGTGTGAATATGTCTGTGAGTAACTTTTGGATGAATGTCGGTGTGTAACAGGATGTATAGGTGTATCTCTTCATATGATGAGTGAGTATATGTATGAGTGACTATATAGAACTGTTGGTGAATGAGTGGATGTGTATATAGATAGTGGAAGTACAGAATTGCTTGTTGTAACTGATATAGGTATGTCCATTTTTTAAAAATTTCAGTTTCTATTTTTGAATATGTGTCTCAAGGGTTACTTTACACTGAGAGGAGGTCTGTGACTGTGCCACAAGGATGGTGTCATCAGTGATGTCATGAGTGATGTCACTGACCATGTCATGAGTGATGTAATATGTGATGTCATCAGCAGTGCATTGCACGCGCAAGTTATAGTGAGTCCGACTAACTATAACGTGGGAATTTCAATGGTTTTATATCAGTAAAATTTCCAGCTAACTATAACTGGTGTGAAACCTATGGTTTTTTCAGTGAATTTAATAGGTTTTTTAAATGCTAATTCCTAACTATAACCGGTGTGAAACCTATGGTTTTTTCAGTGAATTTCATAGGTTTTTTAAATGCTAATTCCTAACTATAACTGGTGTGAAACCTATGGTTTTTTCAGTGAATTTCATAGGTTTTGTTAATGCTAATTCCTAACTATAAGTTTCACTTTATAAATAAGACTGTTAGCACTCTAGTTGTTCTTTTTAACACTCTGGTACATTCTGTCATTGGGCTACAGTTGGGCTACATCTAGTTGAAATTTGGGCTACATTTACAATTTTTGGTCTCTGGTGGCCATCTTTGGGCTACATTGGGCTACTTTGGGCTACATTTGGGCTACATTTTGGCTCTAACATATATTAAGCCCAATGTAGCACAATACATATTTTTATAAAGTTAATTTTTTTACAAACCACTTCAGAATAGGGCTACCTGTCCCTACAATTTTCCCATTTTTTTTTTTTAATTTTTGGGGGGAGCGCTCCCAGAGCGCGCCCCGGAGTGCGCCCCGAAAAGCGTATTTCTGAAAAGCGCCCCCGGGCGCGCTCCGAGGAGCGTCTCGTGAGCGCCAATATCGCAAACGAAAACATGATTGTGACGTTCGCGTAGCCGCGACCGCGTGATACGCACGGCGTAAGCGCACCCGGAAGTACTCGCGCGAATACGATCGTGCAACGTAGGCGTCTGACACGCTTACGCGGCGCGCCTCTGGCCGCGCCCCGCGGCGCGTCGCGTAAGCGCGTCGGGTCATGTGACCAGAAAATAACACTTTTCATTGGTTCATAACAGTTTTGGTTTCATAATGATGAAGCCCATGGTCATGTGACCTGTAAATAACACTTTTCATTGGTTCAATAATTATTTTTTTCTAAATTTAGAGAAACCCACCCATTTCTCTCACTATTGATTTTCACTTGGAGAGAGCAAGAGGTGTTTTGTGAATTCTCTACTCATTAATTTTCCTGATCTACAGCAATGGCTGCAAGGGAGTCCTCCAGCAGTGATTCAGATGGATTTGTGCAAGAGGACCCTCCTCACCAGAAAACAAAGAACCACTTCATCTGGAAATTTTATGACATCCCTGAAGGACAAAAAAAAGTTAATGCAAGTAAAGTAACTTGTAAAATATGTGGAAGTATTTTATCCAGAGGCAATCCTCTAAAAAAATACAGCTTTGGAAATGCCAATTTAATTAGGCATGTCAAAAGAAGACACCCCAACAATTACTCCAGGGAGAGTGTCAGGGAGCTGGCAGAGAAGGCACGAAGAGATGGCAGCAGCACCTCCACTGGTGGAGCAACACCTTCAGGTACAACACGTGCAAGAATGGTCCCTAACATCCAGCCGGTATTTGCAGGAATAAAATGTTTATGCACAAACTGTGACGAACTACTCTGTTACGGGGAGCAGAGCGTTGAACTCATTGCAATAAAGAAACAGGAACACCAATGCTCTCCCCGTCCCTAAATTTTCTCATTTTTTTGCTCCTGTTGAGCATTTTCTGAATCCCTGTTTTTGTTTTTCCCCTGAAAAAAAACCAAAAAAAATATAAAATCGTTTCAAAAAGTATAAAAAAAATATAAAACAACAAAAACAAAAAAAAAGTTCTTTTCAGAACTACCTCCAATTTATAAAAAAATGCTATTTTTTTTTAAAAAAAAAGTGCCATTCTTTTTCTCAATCGTACGCTCACCGGTGCGCGTACCAGGCGCTCCCTCGGCGCAAATTTTAAAAAAAAAAATTTGGGGGGCCCCGTACGGCTTTTTTATGACCCCCACATCAAACCTAGGGGGTCAGGGGGGGTGTACCCTGCCCCCTTTTGCTCATTTCCCCCTTTGATTTTTACCACCTCAATCCTACCGAGGTACAAGATGGCGGCCGCTGCGGACTGTTTCGAATGTTTACAGACACCCGAGAGCCAATCAGCTTTCCATGCGCACCTCGCGTGTCGCGCCTGGAGCGCACTCCGGTGCGCGCACCTGTGCGCTGCTATAGATATATATATTTTTTGGGACCTAAATTACTCAAAATCCACTGGAGCACATATCTTGAGACATAGCAAAGGCACATCGGGCTACCAGTCCCTACAATTTTGCCAAATTTGGTGGAAATACATTCAGCCGTTCGGGCTAAAAGTGACATCGACCGCCCTATGGAAATTAACATGGGGAAAACGCGTTTTGGGACCCCCCTTTTATCTTGGCCCCCGCTTAGCGTATCCCCCCCAAACTTTCAGGGAAGGACCGGACCGCCATGAGACCATTTTCCTGAAAATTTCAGGCAGATTCGTCAACCGGCGCCAAAGTTATTCAAAATAGAATGTTGAGATTTAACATTGAAAATTATCCTAACTATAACTACCTACTGGCGACCGCCAGTAGGTAATATATATATATATATATATATATATATATATATATATATATATATATATATATATATATATATATATATATATATATATATATATATATATATGACTTTGAATAACTAAACTGGGACACGTAAGGCCCCCACAGGGGTTTATGGATCACGTAGTCCCACTGGGAGGAGTAGCAATTACCCGGAGGCCGGGATTATCGACGTAATTATACACAGTCTGTGCAATTGGAGCACGGAGGACTTGTTACATGCCCAGTATGCTTTTACGTTTTGTGTTTGTTCTTGTACGCATTTTAAAACACAGTTTAATAATTTTTTGCTCAGTGTGCCATTATCATAGATTTAACTGGGTAGACTCTGGTCTTGTGAGTTACGAGGAAATGAGGGGAGAGCAAATAAGCCTCAACAATACTTGCATCATAACCTGCATTTTAAGCAGTTTTAATTTTAGCAGTTTTTATTATCTTATTCACTTTCAGGAAGGCAGCATGTTTTGAGAGCATGGAGCCATAGCTTTGATTATTATGAAAGCACCTTGGCATGTCATTATGACTTGTTTATATCTCAGGTAGATGAGACACATTTATACATTTTTTCTGTGTACATATCATGAATTTGATTATGTTCAATTGTTGGCATTACATTCTCACTATGCAGTATGCAGTTATTTATATTCTGCAATTAATTTCTTGCACTTTGCACTGTATGTATATGTTATAGAGTAGTAAGTTTTACCAGCTATATTTCCGATTACACAGTCTATTTTCTATGTCCATTCATGCCTGAAGGAGGGCTATATATTCTTGAAATTCGATGGCGCCGTTTGAGTTTTTGGTTTTACGAAGCACCTGGTTACACCAGCTGGTGTGTCCCCGCGCTATTTCATTCCAACTGACAATTAGATTTACAAAGCCTGCTGTGCAGGGGAAACGCGTCTCTCTTTCAATGGGGGTTCTTGGGAGACCTGACAAACAATAAAGAAGCCTTATCCACACATACATCGAGAACGTGCCTCTTCTTCTTTGGAGTAGGATTGTTTTCTTTGATATATTTATCTCACACACATGCAACACATCCTGTCCTTTCGTGGATGAATGAACTCAAAATCAGGCACAAAATGTGACTCATTGGGAATTGTAAGATATGTATCAAGTTTTAATCTTTTTCCTATTGTAATTTGTATTTTTCATTTCTAAAAATATATTTTAATCAACGTATTTAAATTTTACTGTAATAATCTACAAGTGTTTTACTAAACTGAAAGCCAGAATATTTTTGGGATTTCCTTTTTTTACAATGATAAAGAAAACAAAAAATGACCTTTTGTAGTCAAATGGAATTTTTGTTAGCTCTATTCTAAAGTGGATTTGAATCGTATCAAGCCCCATGCATTTACCTATGCTGTAGAAGTAATTTGAAACTTCCAAACAAAATAGGTTTGCAATTCTTCAACAGCCTAAATAAATACATAGGGCCCAATAAATTAATTAATAAGCAACTTAAGTTCTGAAATCCATAAAATTAATTTTAACTTTGAAAAATGCTTAAGTTACTTGAAGTACGTTTTACATTGTGAAATGCCCTAACAAATAAAACAGGCTTTCCATATGTACAAATATTGGAAAACATTGTAGTAAATATGAAGACACATTGATTCCTATTTTATTTTTTTTAAATAAAAGTAAATCAGCTTGTTTTGTCTTGTACACACAGGCCCTTATTAGGATGTCGGTGCTTAAGCCTCCAACCTCTCGTTGGCGGCTTGCCAACCAACATTCTTGGTTTAAATTGCGACCACCATATTACAATTACGGCAGTTGAAATTCAAACCAGCCAGTCAATCCAGCTGACTTCCGAAGGGCCCAAGTAGCCTGTCGGCCATTTGGAGGCTGCACATAATCCCTTTAGGACGGCGTTTACGCCATCAGTTTTATGATGTCAGTTTGAGACAGGCTTTCCATGTCAGGCTTTCTGACATGGAAAGCCTGTTGGAAAGTGACTTGGGGGGCTGTTGATGCGCCACCATCCCTCAGCGACCTCGGGTTGGGGGCCTGAGGTCACCTATGCTGCACCTCTGTACATACCTACACTGTGCGTCAGGCACAACAGGCTCCCATTGAAGAAGGGGAGTTTGCAACTGCACCATGTGCAGTTGCATCATAATAAGGGGTGCAGAACCTCCGACCTATGGTCAGTCGGTTCTCACACTGACAGTGTCGGGCGGAAGCAAGTTTGCTCGACATCATAATAGGCCCCAAAAGGTACAAAGGGATTTTTCCTTTATATACATTTTTGTGACATAAGTTCCTTATTCAAAACAACAAATCAGAACCATTCAGAGATATTGAACAGTTCCCTGGAGAGAATTGAAAATGGTTAAGAGAAATGATCAAAAATAATATAGCAGCAATAATGGGAAATTGCAAAACTGTAACTAAATGGTTTAGGAAGATGTTACCTACATGCAGGGGATAATGATTAACAATAAATCAAAATTTAAAAGCCTTGAAGCAGGTAAAATATAACATTTTTGAATTTTTTTAGAAAAAACGCCATGATCACTTATATTTACAATAAAACTATTGTATATTTCTTTACATCATCTTTAGGAGCAGGCGGAGGGAACATTGTCTAAGAAGGCAGGAAAGCCGCTGGCCACTGCGTTTCGGGTGAAGAAACATCTGACAGCAATGGACACAGTGCCATGGAGGGTGAGGGGACTGAAACAGAGGCCACCACCTCATAATCTTCTTCAGAAGCTTCCACAAGTGACCAGCCCCTAGAGGTAGTGGTCCCTGCAGGAACTTACCAACCTCTTCCTTGTACACCACACAGAGACCAATTTCCACCCTCCTTTTTGCTCCCCTCAGTTGACCAAACCTGACCCCCAAAATGGCTAGGAACTCAATCACTACAAGCACCTAACCCACTTCCCCTGTCACCCCAGCTGCATTGAGGAAGGAGGCTATTGTCCTCTTATGCAGCATCTCTGTAGACCAAACTGCAATAGCGAATGGCATCCAGGGCCGTACCTGCCAAATGCCTCCCAACCATCCCAAACTTCTGCCCTAACTCAGTTCCCTTCTTCAAACCAAATCCAAACTCCCACCTCAATCCCAAGCACACTCACATCTTTACAGGCACCCAGTCTAAAAGACATAAGCAGCACAGTCACACATGCACATAAACACAAACACACATACAACCACATAAACAACATTCATAATCTATTTACACTGCACCCAAGGGCACCATAAGCATAATACCCAGCAACCACCACACCCACAACCATCACAACCACCACCACATCCACAACCACCACAACTACCACTACACACACTATAACCACCACCACACCCACAAGCCCCACATGCACCACCACACCCACAAGTACAACAACGACCACCATATGCACAACCACAAGCACAGGCACCATAACCAACACTGCACCCACAACCACCCCAAACACAACCACCAGCACACCCACATGCGCCCCCACCACACCCACAACCAGCATCACACCAAGAAACACCAAGAACACCACCACACCCACAAGCACCACAACCACTTCAACCACCAGAACACACTCTTCAAAACCAACGTACTTACAAAAAAGCACACCTACACACAAAACAACACCAACCAAATCCAAACACACGCACTCATCAGAATACCACACACCACCCATAAAATACACATCTAAACCTGCACAGCAAACACGAGATCCACATGCAATTGCCAAACATGCAAATACACGCACATCACCCACTCCAGTAACCTCTACCTCCAAAATCCAATCCTCTACCACCCCTCCTACCTGTACTCTTCCAAACGAATTTACCTCTTACCTGTCCTTAACCCCTGTCAAACCCAAACCCACCCCTCCCAAGAATGATCCTTATGTTGCTTGCTCTGTGCCCAATAGATGACCCTTCCTAAGGATGTTACCCTTTGGCATTATGTTTAGGAGGCATGTTATGGGCACCAAAGCCACATGCTATTGTAGTGGGTACTGTTTGTTCTCCTTTTGAATTTTTATTTCAATAAAATCTTAATGAGAGGTGTCCCATTTATAAATAAAAATATTTGAATATTGGAATGTTCGTCCTAAGATTATTTATTTACAAGTTATTGATTATTGAAATGCTAATAATGATACATTGTCTTTAACTGATATATTTCTACAGTCTATACATCGGTAGTGGAACACTTATACCCCAAACAAGTTTTTGTTTTTTAAGTGTTAATACAGGTGTGTTTATTTTACTTGATAAGTGCTAAAAATAAACACATACGCATTACACCTTAAAATAATAAGGAGAAAATTAAAGTTTTAGAACATTTTGAAAATGCACTAGGCATGGGAAAATCTTAACTTAATAAATAAATCAATTGATTTACACTTGGAACTAACAATGATTTTACCAGTATTTGAAAAAAACACTTTACCTTGTCTAGTGCAATTTCTAAATTTGATTACATTTCAATTATTCGAATCATCTAATTTAATAGTTCATGAAAAATAATTAAACACACATGCATGGACACATTTAGATTTTTGATTAATGCCAATTTTGTGCAAGTGTCCATTATCATGAAGCAGCTTGCAGCAAATTGAAATTTAAAAACATCATTATACAGGCGTGTCTTTACATTTCTTAAACAACATTAGATACATATGCATTACACATTTGCAAATTATTGTCTGTAAGAGAGATTTCAAAATGCACAAGTCCAGAGCTAATGCAAATAGACAATTCAAATGGAAAAAGGGAAAAAAGTAAGTTTACCTTCAATTCCGGCAACAACAGTGTTGTTTTGCTTCGTGGTCAAGTAGAAGCAGCATGGGAGGGACTTCGAAGATAAAAAGGTATGTTTCTACCTTTTTAATTTTTATTTTAAAAAATGTTTTATAGCACAAACGTGACCCTTGGGTATCAGAGCGCTTCACATGTACAATACATGAGGTAGGTTAGAGATACATCTTGCATAGCATAACCATTCAGAGAATGAGGTAGGTAGGTATAGCGCTATGTAGTAACACGTTTCACACTCATATGAGGTAGGTTAGGTATACGTCTATAAGGTAGTATAGCATAAAAGTGTACAATGGTGTGGTATATTTAGGCTAGTACTTGACATCGGCCTGTGCATATTTCTATATAATTTCAGTCTGTGTCTGTCTTCCAGGTTATCATAAAAGGTATTCTATTTGCCTACTGTATTATAAATTGTACTACAATAACAAAAGATCCAAATTGTCTTTATCTGTGCATTTTTCCTCCAGATTCTGGGTAAGTATAGCGCCCCTAGGTTATCCCCAGTATAACTAGTGACTTTCTCTTTTCTTCCATTTGTTGTTCCGCTTTGGCACAACTAAGTCGCATTGGCGGTGATGTCCTTTCTTGCCTAAGTAAGGAACTTACTCATTAGGAAGATCTTAGCTTCCCTCTTGAATGTTGCAGTGGTTGTAATTTTCCTAATTTTTGGAGGGAGTGAGTTCCAGATTCTGGGGGCTGCCCCTGAGAAAGCTCTGTCGTATGTTTTCTTCTTCCGAAAGATGGGTGGTCTCAGCAGCAGCTCCTTGGCACTCCTGGCTGGTCTGCCTCCTCCAGATAGCTCTATCTTCTGAGCCAGGTATCTTGGTGTTTTGTAGTGGAGCGCTTTGTGGGTGATACATGCCTTTTAAGTTGGATTCTGGCTTCGTATGTTAGGCAGTTTAACGATTTCAGGTGTGGCGTGATATGGTCGAATTTCCTCGATCCGGTGATGAGCCTTGCAGCTGCATTGAGACATGCTTTTAGTGGTGCTGTGGAAAGTTTTGGCAGACCTGCTAAGGTTGTACATCCATATTCAATCCTTGAGATAACTAAGGATTGTACTGCCAATTTGAGATCTGCCGTAGAGAGGAATGGTTTCACTTTCCTAATGTAGTTCAAGTGAAAGCGGGCATTTGTTTGCCATTCATTTGATATGGGCTTTCATGTCTAGGTTCTTATCCAATGTGATTCCTAATGATTTTGCTGAGTCCACTAGAGTAGGGGTGCAGTTTAGTGCTGTGATCAATTTGGTCCATTGTTTCATTTCCGTGTGGTTTTTTGGTGGTGAGATTAAAAGGAACTCCGTTTCTTGTGCATTTAGCTTCAGATGATTGCTGGTCAACCAGCTTAATGACACTTTTAATGCCTCATTCATTACCATGATATCTTCCAGAGATGCGATCTTGATGTATAGCTGCGTGTTGTCTGTGCACATATGATACGATATGTTTGCGTCTCGGGGAATTTCTGTCAGAGGTTCGACATATAGGTTGAAAAGTGAAGGAGAAAGTGTAGATCCTTGAGGGACTCCGATCAAATTAGGACATGATGGGGATAGTGTCTGGCTGACCAAAAATCTTTGAGTTGTATTCTGAAGGAAGGATTCAAACCATTTCAGCACATTTCCCGACATTCCCATCCTGTTATGCAGCCTGCTTAGTAATTTTTCATGATTTACAGTGTCGAACGCAGAGGACAGGTCAAGAAGGATTAGTAGACATGTTCTATTAAGATCTAGGGCCTGTAACGCATCATCGACGATATGTAGGATTGCTGTTTCTGTGCTGTGGTCTGTTCTGAAACCCGATTGGCAGTCGTCCAATATCATGAAATTAGCGATGTGATGGCTCAGTTGGTTTTGTACACATTTCTCGATTAATTTGGCAAGTAATGGAATATTGGTAACTGGGCGAAAGTTATTGGGATCTGCTGGGTCCGCTGTTGGCTTTTTGATGATGGGGACAACTTGGCCTGTTTTTAAGCATTCTGGAAGGATCCCTTGTGAAAGCGAGGCATTTATTATTTTGGTCCATATTAGGATGACGTTGTGGTTGATTTTTTTGTAGACATTTGGCAGGGAGTGGGTCATTATAGTGGGTATTCGGTTTGATATCCGATAGTGTTTTGGCGTTAGAATTCTGATCATATAGCTTGAAGGTATCCTAATGCGCTTTGGTTTTTTGCTTCATCGTGGTTGATTGTCAGGGTGGTATTGTTCAGTCTGTGTTGTTGGTTGGGCAGGTTGTCCGCTGCCAACTTGAGCTCTATTTCCAAAGTGTTGGCCTTGTCGGTGAAGAAAGTTGAAAATTCTTCACAGCTCAGGTGCGTTTTAGTGGTTTCTTGGGCCGATTTGGCCAATTTGTTGGATTGCTGCTTTAAAATCTCGAATAGTTTCCATGACTAGTTCTGATCTAATATATTCTTTTTTGGAATTGAGGATCTTTTTGCTGTACTCGTTTCTGATTTTTCTGAGTGATTTCAGCTCAGGGGTTGCAGGGTGTTGTCTCCATTTTCTTTCAGCAAGTCTTAGTTTCCGCCCATCATCATTCAGGGCCCCATTGAACCAAGGGTTTTTGTCCTTTTTTGTGATTCTTTTCAGTTTTAGTGGCATGGTAGTGTTGACTATGTTTCTTACTCTCAAAGTGTAGTGATCCGTTAGGTCATTCACATTCAGCAGGTTGTTAGGCGGATTCAGACCTTTCTCACAACCTTCTACTAGCCGTTCAATATTCGAGACTTTATTGTCCCGGGTCCACTTTGTGAGTTTCATAGGCAGCGTGATCTTATTCCTTTTCAAAGTGGATATTAGGAAGGTTATGGCATAGTGATCGAATCAGTCACACAGCACAACTGAGTGGATCACTATGTTCTTGTTTCTTGATATTATCCAGTCTAGTGTTGCTCCTTTTGCGTGTGTTGGCTTTGTGCAGGCTTGGGTAAGATTTAGCTCATTCAAAAAGTCTTTAAGAGAGCTGATCTGTTTGTCCTTCTTGTTGTCCCAGTGTAAGTTAAAATTGCCCAGGAATATGTCGTTAGAGTGCCCATGCCCGGAGTCGCAGAAAAGGAGCCAGGGCTTCCCACAGTGCGGGACGTGCAAGGGGCCAAGGGCGGGCCCATCTGCGCCTGTCTGCGGATGATTAAGGCCGGGCTGGTCCCAGCGGCATGGTAACTCTCATCAACGGATGGACTGGTGTTCCTGGGTTGTTCATTGGAAAAGGGCCAGGGGGTATGGGGTATGCATGACAGTGATTACTGACGCAGCCCATGTGCGTATTCTGTTTTCTGCCTCCTTTCCCTCTGAGACTCTATAATCATCTTTGCCTGTGGTGTGGAGGTGGATTTATCAGGATGACTGATCAAGACCACCATGGGGAAGAGGAAAGGTGCCCCCACGTGTTCCCCACAGGACTTAAGTAAGGGAACTATTGATTCATTTCTAATATTAGTTTTGGGGGTAATCTCCAAAGAGATAGACATAGCGGAGAGGAGGTTCTAATTGGACAGGGCTGGAACAGCTGCAATGCTCCTGGAAGGTAGTATGGCCCAGGCAGCCGCAAGGGTAGCAGAGGATGCCCTGGGCCAAGGTCAAGTAGAGAAAGCGGAAGAGGTAGGGGGTACTAACCTGGGCACCAGCCTAAACAACAACACTGTTGTGTAGTTCCTATAAAAAGTATATAGGATCTGCGCATGTAGACAACTGTAGGCTTGGTGTCAGATGAACTCTGATCACCCCCACCGGGTATGTTGACCTTCTGGTACCAACTAGCTTACAGTGCCACGATACTCTCCTCTTACCAAGGAGGGAACAGTTCTTGGCAACCATTGAACAAGACAAACCTGATCCCTCAGGACCAGGAAAACAATATTCTACCTTTCGCTCAGTCACTCATGCTTACTTAGTCTGTCTCAGGGAGATACACCAAATAAACAAGCTGGGCGTTTCCAATAATCATTCATTAAACAGTTGTTATTCTGGTGTAGAATACATGTGCTGCAACAACTGTTAAACAGTATAGGATATACATGAATAACAGTACTATAAGGTAAAAGGATGATAGCGTTCTACCATCTTACTAAAATCATGAATACATTCAAGTATACAAAACACATGATAAAAATATGCGTACTCCTACGATGCCTCCCTAACCCAATGTACCTAAGTGTGCCTAGCATAGGTGTATGTGCTAAGCCAAGAACTCCTCTAGGATTTAGTCAACCCCATTACCTGAAGTGAGACTATGGGACCCCGTCCTGGTCTCGAGCTGGACACTCCACGAGGGATGTTAGACCACTGCAAGATGTAGTGTCTGCATGCAGGTACCTCAGTGTCTCTTGTCAGTGTGTCAGCCAGGAAGTCTCGGTCTCCTCTATCTTTCTTAGCAAGATATGATGTGTATATACCCATAGGTCTCCTCAGGGGTCCTACCTTGCTGTATCACTGTGTCAGCCTAAGGATGACACCGGGTAGGAACTTTGTATATATAGATTTTTTACAGGAGATGGCAGTCCTGCTGTGCTTCCAAGAACCCTCATTCATAATGCATGAGATTTCAAACTAGGGAAAACCCACATTCTGAATGTAGTGTAATATCTAGGTATGGGTCAGTCCCTGTAAACCGTGACAAGTGTAATGTAGAGAGAGAATATAGGTGAAGGGTAACAAGTTTACCGAGGCCTACATTATAGTACCCATATGGAATATACCAACGCAGCTGGCCAGATGACACGGAGCAGGGTTATGTCGTTTACCACTCACTGTGTGGACTTGAGTGGTCCTCCCGCCCCGAAGAAGCAATGTAAAGTACTTAAGAAAACAATTTCCAAGCAGAGAGGGGCAGGTACCACAGGTCCAGATACTAATGTTGCCAAGGATTTTGAAGACCGGTGGGGGTCCCTGAAAAAAAAAAATTGTGGAAACAGTTTCTGGTCTATTGAATTACTTTTTAAATGAATTTCTGAAAGCTCTTGCTGATCTAAGGGCCATGCTTGCCAAAATTGATAATGTATTGCCTCCTTTTAGCCAATCCATGAGTATCGTAGTCTCCAAGAGCAAGATTGTTCAACAACTAATTCCCCTGTTACTTCCTCTGCAGCAACATGGGCTTGGGGACAGGCTATGACCTCGGGGTCAACTATGCCTGGTCGACTGACCTCCACTAACAGTGAGTCAAATGAAAGGGGCCTCTTTGTGGGACAACAACTCCCCGGTCGGTTGGCCAGTGGGGTCACCCAGTTTGCCCCTTATACTGGAAACCTGCCAGTCATAGATCTCCCACCAGCAAGCTGCCCTTATACAGTGGTCCTAATGGGGGTTCCAGGACTAGACAGCACACAGGATGAGTCCACTGTCCAGCTGATTAATAAATTAACCCACTGGCTATGTACACACATTGGGATTAACGTCTCTGAGCATAGGTACATCCTGATGGCTAGGAGGGTAGCATGGATTGGTACGTCGAAGAAAATATTCCCTAGAGATAGCGTGATCATCACGCTTAGGTGCCCTGAACTGGTCCACAATATTCTACCCCCCCTCTTTGCAATCATTTTCAGCAGATTCTGGGATCAAACCATTACCACTGGGTTTCTTTTATAGACCTCCTTGTAAATCCCCATCTTCCCAAGGTTTTGCTGTGTATGAAGAGGGCTCAATTCGGGGTGGGGCCCCTTGAAATCAAGAAATGCATTTGCACTGTTGAGGGATCTGAATGATATAGATTGACTACTAGAATGGGCGAGTAAAGGTAGAGCCACTGATAACGGGGCTGAACCCTCTGACTAACCATTTGGGAGGGTGGAGACCAGTTCTGGAGTAATAACAGAAATCCCTTATAAGTATGAGGGTCAAAGTGAGAGGGGATCGGCCAGTGCAGATAGAGCTACTATCGCCCCTTCCTGTTGTCAGGAGGGGTGAATTGTCGGCAATTTAAAAATAGTCTCATGGAACATGGCAGGTTGAGCTAGCAAGTTTCAGGATGAGCAGTGGCAGCATTAAAGTCCAGTGCAGGGACAGCAAGGGGGGTCTAATTATGTTTATAGACCTAAGGATACATGGGAGGTGGAAGCCCATGCTATGAGACTCAGATGTTGCACAAGGACTTACATTCCTAAGTAATACCTAACGGCTATTCAAATTTACTTTTACAATGCACAGCAACACTCACAGGGATCGACCAGCTTTGATGAACTAAGTAGACAGTTGGAGAAATTGCAGGGTGAAGGTCTATCACAGTCACATCTAATTTTAGTTGGAGACTTTAATTGTCACCAGTGCCCGAATTTTTGGGAGACTCGTTGTGACTGGTCGACTTGCACATTAAAAGAGGGGACACATATCGAACACACTCAGGAAGGGAAGAAGTTGAGTGTCCTCTTAAACACCTTTGGTCTAACCCACACACTGGACCAGATTATCACTCACCCAGATATTGCTGTGCCCCATCCTATAAAGGTAGAGGCTGCTCATCATTTATTGATTTTATCTTTGTTTCTCACAGAGTGAGGTGGTTTATAACTTTTTTAAACATTTGTCACAGCATATTTAGTGATCACAATCCTGTGACCATGTCACTTGTTACCCCATGCCCTCACCCCGCATCACAGACACTTACTGGGGGAATGATCTCCGCAACTGACCAAGGCAGGCGGTTTCATTGGGCCCAGGTTGACACTGCTTCCTTTAACTAGTCACTTTTTAATACAGGAAAGCAGGAGATCCTCAAATGTCTAGATATAGAAGCACAGGGGGTTGAAGTAGTTCAGGCATTCACTGCTATTGCGCAATTAGTGGATGGTTTATTATCAGTACCTGCACACTCTTCCAGTGCAGACGTCCCAAGATGGTTTGAAGGGGCAATGCTCTCAGGCCCTTAGAGCTCTAAAGACGGCCATCAAACAGTCACCTAGGGACAGGGGCCGGGTGGTGGTGTGTCGTAAAATGTACAAACAAGCAGTTATGGATTTGGAAGCGTCAATTGCAACAGAAGGCTTGGGAGGATCTAGCAGAGGCCTCTGAACTAAAGGACTCCCCCCGTTTCTTGAGGGTTTTAAAGATTCGAACAACCTAGGCTTAAGCAACAACATCTTACCAGAGTAAAGGCAGGCTCATTTTGAGGGACTGTATAGTCAGCCCCTCAGAGAGTATGAATTACAGGCATTGACTCCTGTTCAGAGAACGGACCCCATCACCTTTACCTTGGATGAGGTGAGATCAGGTATTGAGGGTCTCTCGCGGAACAAAGCTCCGGGACCAGATGGGGTCCCGCCAGACCTCTTCCGAAGTAACCCAGAGGTATGGGCACCTCTCCTAGTGAAAGTTTTAATTGTGGTAGTTTCAACAGTAATGCCATCATCATGATCTACGGCCACCACTGTCCCCATATTTAAGAAAGGAGATAGGGATAGTCCGATATTCCTTATTGACGTGACAGTCAAGGTCCTGGGTCGGTGGTATTAAATAGGTTGGCAGACTGGGCAGAGACCAATCGAATAATAACGGATGTGCAATTTGGGTTCCGTACCAGCAAATCCCCGTCAGATCAATGCCTTAATCTTTATCTTGTCAATACAAAGTACACAATAGCCAAATCAGGGTTGTTGTATCTAGCTTCTATGGACCTCACTGCAACTTTTGATCAAGTAAATTGTTGTAAACTCTGAAATCATATGGGAGAGCTTGGGTTGGACCCCGGCATTACCTAATATCTTAAGGGTCCTAATCTCGAATAGCACTGCTGCAGTAAGATATGTGCAAGAGGGGAAGATCACAGATCATATATACAAATCCTCTGTACACGTTTAAAAGTAAATACATAAAGTTTCGTAAAATATCACAATGATGCTTGTCTTTGTATTTACAGATGTCTTCATTTCAAGATCTTAAGCCTTCTTAGCCTACACGTGTTTCGTTGCTGTTACAGGGGATTACCCCACGACTTCTTCTGAGCTAAGGGAACACATAAACAAGTACTTGTTTATGTATGTAATGGTAGTGAGGAAACTTTATCTTTCAAATTATTGACAAAGTGACTTCGGTGATTTGTGTGAATGATAAAATTGTGAAAATAACTGTGTGGAAATCCATGTGAAACTAGTCGTTTCACAGCACATGTAGAACAAAGAGGTCCCTGTGGCTGCGACCATAGGTCTCCACAGGATACCTTACACTTTGTTCTCCTCTGTCTGTACTATCCATATCTGAGACAAGTGTTTCTCAGGGATCTTTTAAGGAAACTAAGATTTAAGCAGGCCTGTGTTGCTCTGCTATTTTTACATTTGTCTTTAGATATTTTTACACTCTTTTGCGTCTCAAACTTTTTAAGATCCTCTTTAAAGTTAAGAAATACTAGGGTTGCCTTTGTAATATGTGTGGTGGCCACAAGAGATGTTTACTGTTTTTAATAGTTATTTTTTATTCCCTCAAATTAAAGTAATGGTTATTGTCTGTATCATGAATTTATGAGACCAAAAAGGACAATAACATCATATGGATCTTACTTTTTTTTTATTGCCTTCCTGACAGTTTTTATGAATATTGTTTACATCGTTATGTAGCTGGAACTGTCTCTTTTTTGGCCATATTTATGTATGCTGAATAAAGATTATTATTATTATTATTAATAATATTATTATTATTATTATTATTATTATTACTTGTGTTGATTTACTGTTCAGGAAATGAGGATGATTTAGCTCAACTCGTGTGATGTTTCCAAAGTTCTCACCAAAGGATTCAAGTTAATTATGATGATACTTGGATATCTAGTTTATACTATGACCCTTTGTTTATTATATGTGTATGTGTATATATTATTACGCAATATTCACTAGTATTGTGAGATGTGCAAGCAATATAATTTGTTTGCAACTGGCATATTTTTCTACTTTATGCATTCTTTGTATGTCTGTACCAACACTTTTGTGTTGTTCATACACCACCACTTTCTGCAGTTGTGGGTTCTCTATTTTATGGCTATACCAAAGGAATCTGGCCTATTGCACTTTGTAGCTCCAGTTGCTGTTGGGGGGATTATCTTTGTTGTTCCCGCACATATGATGACGTATAAATCAGATTGGAAGATGAGGGAATCCACCCGTAGATTCAAGCATCTACCTTATACTTTTCAGCCACACTTCATGCCTAAGTGCACCTTCAAGAGTCTTGTCACATGATTGGAAAATTCCTCTGAAGCTTGCACATGATACTTAATGCGTATCATATACACCAGACTACAAACACGACACCTGCCAAACAAGCACAACTATCAAGAAGATGGTGTCTTAACATGCAACTCTTAACTCTCTTATAACTGTCTTCTTCACTTCATGCTTAATCACATCCACGAGTATGATCTGATATGGATGGAGCAGATTTCTGTCCCTGATCTGTAATAGACAATGTTTCTCACAAATGCCAGACAACATCAGCCATATACAACTAACAAGGTTGCTTTTCAGCTAATGACCCAGAAGATCCTTGGGACTTTATTAGTGTTATGGAAAACTATACAGGTCTTGCAATGCATCATAGTGCAGTCTTGGAAAAGAGTTTCTTCCTTTTGCTATCCATCTTCTCCTAGTTTCTGAAGCCAACAATCACTGATCAGACTAGTAATGACTGGCCAAAGTTATTTTGTTAATTTCGAGCCAGACAGCCCTCACCGTCTGTTCCCATCACTTTGGAGACCAGTAGCAATATAGGAAGTGAGGGATAAGTGGTTTTCACCAGAGCATTTGACAAAAGCAACACATTAATGGTGTTATTCACACAGAGAACAACTACAACTGGTTTCAGGGAAGTAGGCATAGGGCATAATATGTACAGACATGCATGTTCAGCATGGATTAGGACAGACTGCTGACACATGCATGCACCTCAGATCCAATGTAACCAACAATTCACTCAATATCAACAAACCATTCATACTGAGCTACAATACATGATGATGACTAGAGAGCACAGTGTAGAACACAGGGTAGTCAATAGGCAGTCTCCCCATTGTAGTTTAAGTAAAACTCTTATGCCCATGCTATATTAATCAGCTACTATGAGGCCATGTCACTGTATAGCCTGGATTGATGGGCCAGTAGCCAATTTCACCCTGAAGGGAAGACTTTAGATGTCGCCTGCATCATCAAAGCTACATTAAACAGAAAAAAATGGATCACTCCCAGAGGGCATGCTCAGGGAAAAATACACAATGATAGCCAGTACATTTGATAGGGTAGAACTGTGTAGCATTAACAAGCCACAGAGGAATGTCATCCTAATAATTTAATTAAACTTGTTTGATCATAGAAGGGCAACGAAATAATCCATAATCTCTTTAGATGCAGAGAAAGCTTTTGACCGTATGGATTGGTCTGTTTTTTCATACTTTGTCTTAGTTTGGTTTTGGTCCCAAACTAATTTCTTATATTTCTTTATTATACACCTCATCCAAAGCTACTATTTTTAATAATGGTTCTTTCTCTAATTCCTTTATGTTACAAAGAGTTGTTCACCAAAGCTGTTTCCTTTCCCCTCTCCTTTTCATTCTAGCACTAGAACCGTTTCTAGCTAAAATCAGACAAAATTCTAATATACAAGGTTTCCAACATTATAAACTTCATGTTAAAATTAGTGTCTATGCAGATGACAATCAGTTTTTTTTATCTAAACCAGAGCTCTCCATTCCAGCCTTCATAACAGAAGTCAATGCTTTCTCTTCACTTTGTGGTTACAAACTGAACCATTGTAAATGCGAAATCCTACCCTTGAATATTTTTTGTTTTGAACAAGATTTTATTTCTACAAATTTTTCATGGAATCCCCCAAAAGTTAAATAATTAGTTATTTTGTTTGCTCCCTCTATTAAACAAACCCATCCTTTCTCTACTTTGTCTACTTCTACTTCTAAATGGCATCCTTTATTCGTGTCCTGGTGGGGCAGACTTAATACCATTAAAATGATGCTTGCTCCCCTCATTTTTTTATATGATCTCAACTATCCCTCTCAATTTTCCTGCATATTTTTTCCAAAAAATGTATTCTACTCTATCCATATTTTTATGGAACAAGAACAAACCATGTATGTCTTTAATTAAGTTAAAGCACCATAAATCACAAGATGGAGTTAATTGTTCAGACTTTCAACTTTACCCTAATGCCTTTCTTCTTAAGCAACTGTTTAAATCATTAAAGGACTCTACTCCAAAACCTTCCACTTTATGGAAATAATTAGAACATTCCTTTTTATCCCCCTTTTCCCTTAATGAATCCCTCACTTTCACTCACTAGTCACGTTTTCAATCTTCAACTATACATAACATTACTCATGAACTATTTCACTCTTTTATGTTATCACACCTCTCAAATAAAGACCGATTTCTTAACTCCTCTATTTGGCATAACAAATTTCTAAAAATGTATAATAAACCCATTTTTTTGGAAGACTTGGTGAGACAGAGGTTTACTTTGGATCCATCAGTTATACTTAAACAATTATTTTCTTACCTTTTCTGATGCACAATTACTTCATCAACTACCAACATCTTTTTCTGTCAAATTTAATTTGTTGCTCAAACATATAGCCAATTCTCTAATTGTTATATCTTCTACACCATCCTCATCAATACCTCAACACAACATTCTTCCTATTTTAAGTGCCCGAGCTAGTGCCTCCTCTATTTACAAATCCATCAGTGCACCCATTGAACACAGACCTAAAACTCACACTGAACTCCAATGGGAGTCTGAATTCCACTCTTCATGGCCTACTATACTTTGGGATAAATTATGTTTGAAACTCCGCAAGACTTCAAATTCAGCCAGCACAACACAAACAATTTTCTTTATATACAATCAGCATATGTTTACACCATTGTCTTTACATAAATTTCAACCCACACTTTCTTCAGACTGCTGGTCTTGTAATGCTTCTCACGCAGACTTATTTCATATGCTCTTCTCTCGTCCCTTGACACATCAGTTTTAGTTGAATGTATGGTCTCTAATTATTACCATTTGCCATACCTGTTTCCCTTTCTCCCCAGAAGCTATATTTCTAGGCACATTATCTGATCATTGGCAAACCCTCTCTCAAAGCATGGACATTGTGGATTTATTGCTCCCAATCCCTTTAAGGAAAATAACAAAACATTTGAAACATCCCACACAACTCTCCTTTCAATCTTGGTGTATAGTGTATGCTATAACCATCGACTATATCGTGCCTATGTTTCACCTATGTCTCTACTCCTGAAAAGAGAAAACATATGGTCTTCTGTGAATATTTTCTGATACACTTCTGCACAAAAATGTACCCAGCATCACCCTTCATCGGAAGAAGTCCCCAAACTTCCATGAATTGTTTATAATGATATATTGATGGTTTATATTTGTAATTATATAGGTTCTCTCTCTATTTTGTCTTAAATGTTATCATATTTTGGTTTACAACTATTTCTCCAAGCTTTTTTTTCCTTGCATGTATTTATTCAATAACGTTACTAGTTTTTCCTTTACCCATATTTTCCTTTCCCTCCTTCCCTCCTTTTTTCTCTCTTCCATATGTTATAAAAAGAAAAGTTCTATATGCAACTACTTTCGATTGATTGCTTCTTGTTTCCACATTACTAGAGCTTCAATTCACTAAATGTTTTTTAATTAGCATCTGATATTTACTTGATTGCTTGTACTTGGTAGCATTTTTTCAAAAGTAAAGTCTATGTTTAAAACTCAAAAATAATCAAACTCCCACTCGAATATTTTGTCAACCTCTCATGTTGATTATTCTGAGAACAATACGGGCCAGATGTAGGAAGCCTAATAAAAGTCGGTAACGGTCGAAATTACCGAATTTTGGCAGTTGCCGACCAGTATTAGGCTTTTCAGATGTAGGAGGCCACATTCCCGGAATCAGTAATTTACCGGATTGGAAAGTTAAGAAATCGGTAAATTACCGAATTACTTAAAATACTGTTTTGGTAAATTACAGAATCTGTAATGTAGGGAGCACTCAAGTGAGTGCTTCTTACATATAAGGATTCGTTATTTACCACCAACTATTAGTTGATGGTAAATAACAAATTCTTTTTAAAAAGCAATTTTTGGGGTTTTTATTCAGTGCCATGTGCACCCATGCACTATTCAGGGGTGCAACAGGGTGTCAAGGTGCCACCCTGCCACCCTTGAAAGGGTTCCCCCTATTACTGATTCGGTATTTACCAATTCGGTATTTACTGAATCGGTATTTACCGAATCAGTAATTGCCATTCATTCCTATGGGCCTCCAGGCCCATAGGAATGAACGGGAATTACTGAATCGGTATTTACCGATTTGGTAAATACCGAATAGGTAAATACCGATTCTTAATTACCGAATCTTACAGATTCAGTAATTTTTTCCGAAAAATTATCTACATTCCATTTACCTATTCTTAAATACCGAAACAGTTAAATTCCGTATTTAAGAATAGTTGAATTGAGATTACCTACAACTGGCCCTTGATGTTTTAATTTATTCCATGGAGCTTCAGAAAGCAGTCTGTTGAAAGACTGTATGTATAATATTCGCATACAGAAAATATATATTATAATAAAAGAGGTGCTGGGATACACCTGCACAACACATATTGGGTCTGTGGTCTGAAGTCTGAGTATAGGTTGTATATAATATGTATGTTTTGTTAGAAATGTATACATGACCTGATTACCAAAGGTTAACTTACACCTTTGTATAATTTTCCTATTTGTTTGCTAGTAACAAACTACAAGTTGATAGTAGGTTTATGACTGCAGAGACTCTGCAGTTGGGGTGGAGAGCTCAGCAGATAAAAAGATGACCTGTCTTTAACATTCTTTCTTCTCCCCTGGGGACTAAAGCATCTCCATTCTGATGGCAATTGAGAAGAAATTTAAATTCTTTTGAGAGTTGTTTTCACAAATGGGTAGGTATAGTGGGACTGAATCCCAATGTTGTCTCACTTAACTAGCTGAATGGCTGCACCTTTTGGGCTTTGCTCAGCGAGCACCTGGACAAATCTACCAAATACAGACATTTCTGAAAACTAGACATTGAGGGGAATTGAGGGTGATGTGCCTTGCATTGATCCCATAAAGTTGTGGTAACCACAATGCCCTGCAAGCCTTACACTCTGCCTAAAATCATGCATTTTCATGGCATTTGTGTGACATAAGTGTCTGGATTCCGTAGTAATCCAGAAAATTCCTACCACTCAGCATTCCTCCACTTGTCCTAATGAATATACTACTCCACTTGTGTGGCTTAGCTTGGGCCAGCAACACAAAAGTTGCCAAAATACAATGTGGAGATATCTGCAATACTGGCACAGTAATTGGTTTTGGCTCATATGCTACCTCTGGAAATATCCCAAATTCACACATTTTTTGAAAACTACACACTTGGGAGTCTAGGGTGGTGTGTACTTTGCATGGATCTCAGAATGTTTTTTTGCCCACAATACCCTGTAAACCTCAAACTTTGCCTACAATCATGCTTTTTCCTTGGACTATTGTGACTTAAACTTCCAGAATCTGCAGGGACCGGTAAAATTCCTACCACCCTGCTTTCCCCCCACTTGACTGATTGAAACGCTCCCCACTTGTGTGGCTGGGCCTAGTGCCTGTGACAGGAGTAGACCAAACTAGGATCAGTGGGAGTCCCCAAACTTTGTTAAATACACATGTGTGTCACCTCCCTGGATTCCACCTATAGTCTAGTTATCTGAAAATTCTGTTTCCCTATGTGGTGACTGAGCTCTGGCTCAATTACCACAGCTACCCCTATTTCTGACATCTCCAGATTGCATTTTGGGGGCTTTGTGTTTCAGAAGCAACCACACAAGGGGTACCGTTATTATCAGAAAATGTGTGGGAACAATGGGTGGAGCCTCGCTGATACTGGAACTTTTCCTCACAGAAATATGAGGAGAATGTGTATTTTTAGCCAAAATATGAGTCTTACAAGGGCTTCTGGGTACAAAGAAATCCGAGATCTATGTATTCTACATCACTCTGGACTCCCCCGGGTGTATAGTTTTCAGAAATGTGTGGGTTTGTTAGGTGTACCTGTGTGCTGGCTGAGCTTTGGCCCATATCCACAGCTTTCAAAAATGGGAACAAATTTCAGTTTTGTATAGAAAAATGTAAGATATCCATATTGCGTTTTGGCTTCTTTCCAACTGCCGGCGCAAGGCCAACCAACAAAAGTGAGGTACTATTTTTATCAGGAGTCAGTGGGAAATTTGTTGATCCCAATGGATTCTGGAATTTTCAAGCATGAGGAAAATTAGTGTTTTTAGCCAAAGTTTGAGGTTTGCAAGAGCTTCTGGCAAAGAAAATCTCATGAGATTCACACAAGTTACAACACCCTGGATTGTTCGGGGTATCGAGTTTTAAGACATGCCCAGGTTTGGTAGGTTTTCCTTGGTGCTTACTGGGCTAGGTACCAAAATCAACAGCTATCCAAATTGCAAAAGGGGTCAATTTTGAGTGGAAAAAGTTGATCTGCCCATGTTACATTTTGTTCTCTTCTCGATTGCAGACACCAGGCCCACCCACACAAGTGGGATACCATTTCAGTTTGATTGAGAGCCATGTGAGAAGGCTGGGTACTAGGAAATATGTGGTTTCCCATAGATTCCTGAACAAAATCCCTCTTAACAGGTATATTAACCAGAATGAGCCGCTGGGCGTCATAGTATACTGCTTTTGTAGATCAGCCTTTGTGACAAGAAGTTAAATAGATTTTTATTCTATCATTTTCTTTACTTATTTAAATAGTTTATTTTTTTGAGAAATATTTGAGTTATCTACACAAATGACCATGACCTACTTTTTTAGAAATGTATAACTTTCCGGTTTTACCCATTGGTTTCCCAACTGCTTCCACCAAAAACTGCAAGTAGGCTGAAACCACACAAATTAGGGAAAATGGACTACTTCTTAGAAAAATGGGAAAGGGTGGTAAACAAAGTTGTTTGTTGCTACAACTGTGCTTGGACGGACAACCTCTTATTTATACCACTTTTATGGAAAAAAATACACTTTCTTGAACAGAACTTTTCCCATTTTTCCTCACAAAAAAACAAAATGTGCCTGTATTCTGGTATAAAAAAAGAAGCAAAATTAAGGTGAATTCAAAACACGGCTTGGAACTGGGGAAAGTGAGAAAGGGTGAAGCCATTGCAGTCAATAAATTAAAGAAGCGGACGTCGCTGAGGAAAGCGTCATCTGTGGATGGTATCTGGTTTGTGAGTGAAGATGTTCTATTAACTCTTTGCCTATTAAAAGAGTGGATCTTTATCTTTTCTGAGCAAAACGCTGAGCAATATGGATTTTGGCCCCAGGAGCTAGGCGTAAATTAGGGTCCTTTAATCAACCTCACAAGCTCAAGTGCAAAAAATCTTGTCTCCTAGGTTCTCCATTAGGTGTGGCACCAGGCAGGGCTGGCCCCTCTCCCCCTCCTCTTTGCTATAGCTGTAGAGCCCTTGGTGGTCTGGGTGTGCTGTGACATACAGGAGTGGGGATTCAATTGGGGATTAGTGATGGAATATAGCATAGCTCTCTAAGTGAAAGAATGTACTCCTATTCCTCTCGCGGCCGGCAGAGATGGGGCCTCACCTAATTCACACCCTGCACCATTCAGTGCAGCCTCTGGCTTGCCAGTTAAGTAGGACAAATCTCCTATAGTTCCTCTGCGGGGCAATCGTCCAGACAAAGCCTGGCACCCGGTCATCCCTATACACTATTTCAGATTTTTGTACTTGGGAGTGCGCTTTTCCTGGTCCGCTAAACTTACCTGGAGCCTTGACTTTTGCGCCTTGATGCAGAGGGCCGGAGAGGACATGTCCTGCTGGAACAAACTGCCCCCTAACCTTATGGGTAGAATAGTGCTCTTTGTGATGATGATCCACCCGTGGCTACTCAATTCACCTCAAAACCTTCCCCTCCATGTTCTGCAGTCCTGGTTTAACTCACAGGCGGTGATGGGGTGAAGGTGTATCTGGGCAAAGAAGCCCCCAATAGTGGCAAGTGGTGGCGGGAAAGGCCCTGCGTTGATTTCACAGCTACAAAGTAGCTGATGTGTCAATTTCTCCAGTCGCACAGCAGGGCACACATGGGAATTGGAGAGTACACGACAGACGTCCTTTGCAAAGTGATCAGGACTCAGGTTGCAGCGATCTTTCAGCTACACAGCAGGCACTGTGTTGATTCTGCAGCCTCACAGCGAAGATGTGTTGCTTTTTTAACCGGGCGGTGGTGCTGCATCAGAAAAATCTGGCGCTGAGAGTTGATGCATGAATTTCTTCTCAGATTTACCAAATTCTTCTTCCAAGAGCTTAGGCATTGGTAGGTGAAGTTTCTGATGGCCCTGAGACTTTTTAACAGGAGGCATGCATGCACAAGCCCTTAAAGAACCTTGGAAAGCAGAATGTAGAAAGCAAAGTCCAGTCCTTTCACTCCCAGGACAGAAGTAGCAAGCAGCAGGCCATCACAACAAAACACCAAGCAGAACATCTGTCCCTCCTAGAGCATCCATCTCATCTTCCTGGTAGCATGTCCTTTAGTCCAGAAGTGTTCTAAAGTTATGGTGTCACAGCTTCAATACTTATACTAGTTTCTGCCTCTGAAGTAGGCAAACTTCAAAGGAAAGTCTCTGTAGTGCTCAAGACCCTGCCGTTCCCTGGCCAGCCTCCAGACAGGGGGATGGAAACAACTTTGTGTGAGGACAGTCACAACCCTATTTGGGTGTTATTGACAACTCTTCCCACCACTCTAGCTCAGGAAGACCCATCAGCCTTGTGATGAGCCATCAGGATGCGGAGGGCGCACCTCAGATCCCTTTGTGTCACTGTCTAGAAAGAATGCACAAACAGCCCAATTTTCATCCTCCATCAGATGCGGGTTCCCCTGACAGGCTGAGGCACGGAATGGTAAAGCAAGAAAACACTCACTTTCTAAAAGTGGACTTTTTAAACATGCACCAACTCAAAATCTCTTTCTCGTCCCAATTGGAAGATATCATTGTGAGAGTTTGCAAGGTAGCTCCAAAGATAACTGATAAGAGAGATAGCCCTTGTAATAGTAAAAAATGAAATTAGAAGTATTTCACTATCAGGACATGTACAACACACCAGTATATGTCCTTTCTTTTAAATACACTGTACCCTGCCCATGGGGCTACTTTGGGCCTACCTTATGGGTGTAACATGTAGTAAAAGGGAAGGGTTGAGCCTGGCAAGTGGATGCACTTGTCAGGTCAGCATGGCAGTTTAAGACTGCCCACACAGACACTGTAGTGGCAGGCCTGAGATATGTTTGCAGGGCTACTCATATGAGTGGCACAATGGGTGCTGAAGGCCCACTAGTAGCATTTGATTTACACACACTGAATTTTACTAGTGACTTTTCAGTACATCACATATGCAAATCAATTTACAGACACAATTTACACAGGGAACACTTGCACTTTACCACTGGACAGTAGTGGTAAAATGCCAAGAGTCCTAGAACCAGTAAAAACTAAATGCAGCACACAGTCATTAATAGGAGGTCAGAAGCAAAGAAGACAGCAGAAAAACACACCAAAGATGTCAGGTTTAACAGGTTCCATGGAGAAAGGAGGGTCTTGCAAATCTATTAAACCCTGATAACACGTTCCCTGGATCTCATGGGTCACCTGAGGGAGAAGTGAGAGGAGTAAGTGGGCCCCTTGATGAGGTGGATTGGAAGGATGCATGCATGGCTCACTGCATGCTGGCAATCTCAGAAAGACTCAGGCTCATACAGTTTAAATACCTCCCTCAGGCCTACCTCACATCCTTTCATCACTGGAAAGCCCAGGACCGCACAGCCCCTGCTTGCAATAGATGCCAGGAACCTATAGGGGACTTCTATCACATGATATGATTGTGTCCCTTTATTCATACCTATTTGACAAACAGTACCCTTACCTGGGTGGTGGTACTCAAGTTCAAAGTTCATGTTCAAAAGACCTTTATTTGAATTTCATACAATTCATGAAAGTACCTCATTAAAACAATTCAATTACATGACAGATCAGAATTACAAAATATATAATTATTAAAAAATCTAATACAACTCTCATAAAACTATTTTCATGGGTTTTCCATCATTTTGAGTACACGGGTTATAAGTCTCAGAAAAGTGCTAGTGCGAAAAATTAGTTCATCTGTGTCCAGGGAGAGCAACATTGTATAAGACTCCCCCAACAAAAGGGGTCTTTGTTTTCTAAAATAAGGAATTAAAAACCAATTGATATATTTTAAATACAATTTACAGAAGAATAGAAAGTGCAAATCATTATGTTTACTAATACCATCACACGGACATGGATTGTATTGTGTTGTGTGGTGATAACCCAAAGGAAAGCCCAGTGGGGATTTCACTGAGCCGGCCCTTAGGCCTATGTAAATCTGGACAAATAGCGCTTAGAGACCCCGGTGGTTATAACTCGCCATATACATTAAATAAATAAATAAATAAATAAATAAAATTAGGCGAAACAACAGTGATCTCTCCCAATTGGTCATGGGTAAAGTGAGGTAGGATGGAAGTGGTCGCCTACACAATTCATTCCCCATGTAACTCACAACAATTGATTTGAGTGTTTCCCTTTCCATTCGTTCAGAATTATAAAGTGCATACGGTGCTTGTTTGACCTAAATTTTGTCTTTGGGCTCAATCCTGCTTGGGTTGGAGAAAAGATCTCCTCGGTCCACGGCACTCAATGTTTTTAAAACTCATGCAAGCCAGGGGATCGCCAGGCCATGGTCACATTTAAGACAGTCTTTTGTAATATTTTGCGTTAAAGTGGCTGAGTTATTCCTCCAGATCCTAATCCAGAATAGAGCTGGTCTAGTTCTAATAAAGTCACATACATAGGGGAGGTTTAGTTTCTCATGACAAATAAATTCGGAAGATGAGATTGGGGCGCACAGTATTTTTCTACAGAATCGGCTTTCTTCTTGCTGGATACTTGGACTTTTTCCCAATCCCCAGACCTCAGCCCCGTATGTAGCTACAGGTAAGCACTGTAATCTAAAAAAATTTAAAATAGCTCTGGTGGCACCTATTCTCTTTGGGCGGGACAAGCTGAAAATAGAATTGGTGGCTTTCGAGAACTTGCCCATGGCGTAGGCCGAGTGCCCACTCCATGAGCCGTTCACAGCGAAAACCAGCCCTAAATATGGGAATGTGGTTACAGATTCTAATTTATCTGTCCCTATATGTATGGCGTTGAGCTTTAGTTTCCCGGGCCCGCATGGCATATTAAATTTTTTTTAAAATTTACACGCAGATCTAAGCCCTCCATGTATTGGACGAAACTTTTAACAAGTAAACGGAGGGCATTTGGTGTTCGGCCCATGAGGACCGCATCGTCTGCGTATAATAAAACTGGTAATGGTTGCCCCTGGATTATTGGTACATCACTAGTCACTTGTTTTAGGGTTTTGGCTAGACCATTATTATAAATATTAAACAGCAGGGGTGATAAAACGCACCCCTGTCTTACCCCCCTGCCAATGTTAAAAGGTCCAGATACATCTCCACCCATCCCAATCCTAACTTGTGCCTTGAGATCAGTGTGGAGGTAGGCCAGGAAGTTAACAAGAGCCTCATCCAGTCCATAGTTCAGGAGGGTTGCCCAAAGTTTGGATCTATTCACTAGATCAAAGGCGGATGAAAGATACATGAACGCAAGGTAAACAGAAGACGATCGGGCAATGCTATACTTATCAATTATCACTTTTAGATTCAAGAATTGCTCCACCGTCCCTACCTTGCTCCTGAATCCCATCTGGCACGGGTCCAATAAACCTGTATCTTCAGTCCACTCTACCACCCTATTATACTCGCCCCAAGATTTTTAAGGTATTGTCCAAAAGGGAGATCGGACGATAATTCACTGGGTCTGACCTCTCACCCTTTTTAAAAATTGGGAAGATGGTGCTAGTTGCCCAGGTGGTGGGAATGGGCACTGTTGGCAGACTATTGAAGACATTAAGGAGAATTGGTGCCCTTTGATCCGGACTATGCTTGATAACATCTATGGGCAGTCCATCAGGACCTGGGGCCTTGTTCCCAAGGCTCTCTTTGATAGCTATTTCCACCTCATGGAGATCGATCTCTAAGCCGCGGAGCTGTCCAGGGGCAAAGCTAGTTAATTCCTCGAGTGTTGCGGCATAGATTTTGGAAAAATGGGCCTCCCAGGAACTGCTGGTTATATTGCAGCTGATTGGGGTAAATTGTTTGCCCATTTCTAGCATTTTTCTGACAGCTGACCAGAAGTGGCCACTGCTTTTCAAGTTTGCACTTCCAACCAGTGACTCCCACTGTTCTGTCAGTAATGCAGCCTTTCTTTCAGCTATTTTAAGTTTATAAAATTTCCTGGCTACCTGTACCTCCGTTATGCACCTTGGTTTGGTGGTTAATGCCCTGCGCAATTCCCTGTTTGCTAATGAGCAGGCAGAATCCAACCACCTTGGCTCTTTCCCTTCCTTTGGCAGTGGAACTGACAAAGAAGTTTTTATGGCTAGACACAGTTTACCAAAGTCAGCGATTATCCTCTGACAGTTCCCATCCATGGATAAACAGGAGTTGATTAACTGGGGATATTCCCTTTTTACACTTTCCAATATTGCCCCACTGTCAACTCCCCTTCATTTTAATCGCAGACCATCACCCGAGGGTGTAATGTCTCTTGCACCATTTAAATTAGCATACACCTGGCTAGGGCCTAGGTGCAAAGTCACTGTCAGGGGCTTATGATCGCCAAACGATGTTTCCATCACTGTGGATTTTGTTACGCGGTCTATTAAATGGGGGGACATGAAGATAAAGTCAATAGTGGAAGAGCAATCCCTGCCTCTGAACGTAGGAGCATGATATGTGCTAGGAGTGTAACCTGTATCCATAGCATTACTGAGAGTATGCTCAGTTAATATATTGGCTAATTCAATACCCCTTCGTTCGGCTTGATCGAAATTGGGACAAACACCTATTGTGAGTCTACAATACGCAGACGACATTGTGCTCCTCTCACAAACGCCGCTTGGCTTACAACGCTTGATCTCTAAACTCGCGTTATACATCTCCAAAGCACAACTAACAATAAACCTCAAAAAATCAAACATCCTATGCTTCTCCAGTTCCCGAAAGAAACAACTTAAATATGTCTGGAGGATAAATTCTTCTATATTAACACAGGTTGACAAATACAAATACTTGGGCATCATACTTGATTACCAACTAAAGTACAAACATCATTTAGAACAGGGGAAATCAAAAGCCAAACAACTGCATTTTGCTTTTAAAACCATACAAAAACATTTAAGTGGAAGTTCAACCGGTCACATGTTAAAGATCGTAGCTGCTAAATTCTTGCCATCGCTTACATATGGCTCAGAATTGATGGCATCTATGGACTCTACAGCTCTGAACCTTGCTAAATCCAAACTGTTTAAAGACCTTTTTTCGATCCCGCAACACATTTCACAGGCCCAAATACGACTGGAATATGGATTGACAAACCAGACTCCGGCAAGACAAGGAGCCTTGGCTAAATATTACTGGCGTATGAGGGACACCTCTGCTGGCTAGAGTTCGAAAAACAGGCTGGGTTCTCGAATTCAACATATAAGTCCCTTAGGCAAGTGCTTTAGTCTTTAAAGGTGGTAGAAGCCTGGCTTTCACCCGTGTCTTATAACATTTTTAAACAGATCACTAACAAAGCCATCAAACAAGCATAGCTGATAATGGACAAAGGCGCAGTGGCTGGCAAAAGTCACGCCTGGATCGTGTTACCAACATATACCCATCTGAAACATCAGCCATACTTGCAAGATTGTTTTAGGGATCATTACAAGAGGAAATTAAGTCTTCTGAGGCTGGGCTGGTTCTCGAGCAAAGACCTCACCCCCAAATGGCTGCGTACCTGGCCAACTTCAACCTGTCGCCTTTGTGGCAAGGGCGTAGAGTCATTATTGCATTTATTATGCATATGCCCGGCACTCCAAAATCTAAGGAAGACGCTCTTGTTACCACTCCTAAGAGAAGCACAAGTAAGAACCTGCAGGGCGGCTGTAATAAAATGCCTTAGCGGGTCTTGGATACAACTTTCCTGCAAAACTATAAAATTCTTGGCCCACGATGCCCAAGAGCTGGAAAACAAGGAAACAATTAAAGACGACCCGTGCCAATTGCCCCCCCCCCAAGGCTGGGCCCAGACTCTCCCTCAATCTCTTAATGGATACCCTTCATTTCACTTTTCCCGCATAAAAAAACAAAACTTCATTCTGAGTTAACAATGTGTTACTTCCATCAAGTTACACTTAACCCCCAAGCACTGTACCCCCGTTTAGAATATCCATTTGTAGACTGGCAGCTGCAATGAGACATTTATCCCCATGCCCAGTTCCATCTGTGTTTTTCAACTTTACACAGTAACTCCACATTCGAGCAATTTGCTAAGCTTTGTGTTATTTTAATGTATTATCTTTTTATGTGTTTTATGTTGTTTTTATGCTGTTTCAAAGATGTAAAGTTTTATCCCATGGTGGTAAGACCCACCCTTTTATGATTTTCACAAATCAAATAAAGTATTACTTACTTACTCGTTCGGCTTGATCTAACTGATTTCTATCAGTCCAGCAATTCTTTGAGATTTTCGCATTAAAATCTCCCCTGATTAAAATCCCTATTTCCTCCTCTGTTTCTAGACTGGTTTCAAGATTTCGTAAGGTCTTAGAGAGGGCTTCAAAATTCTTGTAGGGTACAGAGTAAAAATCTTTATTGTAAAAATTAATTAAATAAATCCGGGCCTTTCGCTTGAATTTCAAGATCTGTATGTTCGGGTTCCTTCTTGATAAGTCTCAGATTGTGCCACAGGCCAATATCTTAATCCCAATAAACAAGCCTCCCACTGCACGACCAAAATCAGGCTTAGGTGCTGTCACACTAAAACAATGGTAGCCCTTTATATGTAGATTCCCAACAGCCCATGTCTCCTGAAACATAATAATGTCTTTTCCATCCAATAGCTGGACCCATTGTGGGTCTGACAGTCTTGATTCTAACCCCGCCACATTCCAGCTAAGGATTGACAAATCACAGTGGTTGGGATGGCTAGCTGACTTACTCCTAGCACTCATAACTATGCTCCACTTAGAGTTAGTTAGTGTAGGAGTTATGGCTATAGGTGTGACAGTATGGTGGTGCGCTACTATTCCCAGGGTTGTGTTAGCTTGTGTTGGTAATAAATATTCCTCATTGTCATTACTTGCTTCTTGGCATCCAATGTTACCTCCCCTGTTGCCCTGTCAATCCTGATCTTCTAGATTTGAGAAGGCGTGTTCAAACCGGTTATAGGTTGGGATGTTATATATGGACCTCAGCTCGTTCTGAGGCAAGTTCTGGTTTAGTTTGGTCCTTAAATATGGCCTGTCACTAGGGTTATACTGGGGCATAATGGGAAAGTATGGGTGTGGCATCGGGTGTGCTGGGAATATGGCCTGGTGACACTGGGTGGGGCCGTTCTTAAAGCTAAAATCTTGACTCTGTTGGTACAATGGGAATTTATTCCTGGTACCAAGATTTGGATCCTGATAGCACACAGCCGGGTTATACCCGGGGTTGGAAAGTTGTGTTAAATTCCCAAGGTGAAGGCAGTGGGGCATTAGCAAGGGTTTTTTGAGCCCATTGAGGGGACCTGAAATTTATAATTATGTAATCCCCCTCAAACTTTTTTCTCAACGGGCCCACCCACCCCACTCTTTGTGCTTGGATTATCTCCCTTGCTCCTTCCATTGGGAAATTGCAATTTGTGGATAGCCAATGGAGAGTCCTATTTTTGAGGGTAATGGGGTTTTCCTCTTGGTCCTTCCTTAGTTTGGGCACATTGACTAGAACCAACACATATGCCCCGCATTCAGGTGGTAGGCTGATGCGGGTAGGTATCTGCCTCTTGTTGGTTGCCATGTTTTGTTCAGGTTGGACTGTTGGGCGATTTTGGGCGTCATTCCTAGTTTGTCTGGTTGGAACCCTTTTGCTTTTATCAATATTCTGCTCCGTTCCTTCCAAACTAACTACCTTGGTCATATTAGAATTAGGGACATGTTTGGCTGGAGGTAGATTTTTGCTTGTGCTTGGTATTGGCGTTGGCGGAGTTAGTTTATTGTGGGCATCTATGTTCATATTAACCCCATTATTTTTAGGCTTAGTTCCACTTAATATCCCCACTTTGGATTTATTTGTTACAGTCTGCCCTATGCCTAGTTTTGTTACATGATCATCTAACACTCTCAGCCTCTTATCCATATTTAGGATTTGTTGGTTGATTGGCCCGAAAAGGGTAGTCAGTTAGGTCTCCATCCTCCCCCAGAATCCTTCGTTCCCCATCGCTACATTAGCTTCTGTAGTGTGGGTATCTATCTCATTAAATTGATCTTCCCCCTTATCCCTTCTCCGCTCAGCAGAAGCAGGAATCCTCCGACGTTGCCTGCGCCCACCCTTGTTTCTCTGTTTTTTTGGCGATAGCTCAGTGTCTATGTGTTTCAATTTTCTCTTAGCTTTTTGCCGCCTGGTTCGCACAGGATTTCTGTCACTTGTGTTCCTCTCAGTATTTGATATATCAAGGTCCAGACATGGACCAGTAGCATCTATATTTGCCAGGTCATTAGCCAATGGTACACAAGAGTATTGACTTATGTTCATATCAGACCTGAGCATTGTGGGGGTTGATGATAGCCTGCTACCTGTGTTGAAATGTTCAAGGGGGGCCATGTCCACAATTATGCAGTTCTTATTAGAGTCTGTGCCTGGAAGCCCTGCATAGGATGCGGCAAGTAGAGAATCCAGCGAGTTATCTTGATTCAAGAGAGGGGGCAAGCTTGGTGGAAGCCAAAGTCACCTTTCAGTATTCTGGATGGCTGTTGCAACAATGTCAATGGTCTTCTGGAGCATGTTATCAATGGCAGTCAGACTTGGCCGCGGGGTGGTCGAAGTTGTTACTGCCATTTTATGCACGTCTTTTGGCCTAGGCACTGCCGGTTTTCTTTTCCCCATAATATACGTTTAATCGAAATTTAGTGTGGGACAGATGGCTTCATATTTTACAACAATTGTTTGGGCACTTTAGTGTACTCTTGTCACTAACCTGATAACAATGCAAACGGTCCAGATGGAAATGGCCTGCCAAGGGGGGTGGCCCAGCCAGGCCTCCTCTGGCCTCTGAGGACCACCCCCTTTGCCCGGGCTTAGCCCGGCGTCCCGCTCGCGTCCCGCGACGCGGGTGCCTCGCTGTTCAAATACGCTTCCTACGCTGTTGCTGATGTCACTGGGTCGCGCCGCCGCTGAGCCCGCCGGGAAGTGTAGTCCCAGGGCGGCGGCACAAGTAGTTCAGCAGATTGGTAACTCTTGGCGGTGTCGGCCCTCTTCTCCGCTGCCCCAGGGATGCTGCCGCTAATCCACGCTGCCACACAACCACAATCAGGTGGTACTACACTTCGTAGATAACCCTAGGCTCACACCACTGGGTATCCTGAAACACATGGGGAATCCTTGAGGAGACCGGACACTTGTTGGCCAAGAGAGACATAGCCAGGCATTGAAACTTCTCTGTTGCACCCTCCATGCAAATGGCACGGACTGGTGTGCCATGCTGGTAGAGTCAATTTACGCTGCATGGGGATGTCCACGTAAACCGAAGAAGGTTTGGAAGAAATGGTGAGCACATTACAGTGTAGACAGATAAGGCTTTCGTAGCGATGCCCTTGAGTTAGCTTTGCTTTTTTATGGGGGACAGTGGATGACTTTTATTCTTGCTTTACTATTAACATAAATGATTGCAGGGACTATTTTAGAAGTATAAAAAGGCCTTGCTGCAATAAGGAGCTTTTGAGAAAACCAAAACCCAAACAAGTCATGAAATGTTAGCCAAAAAGCAATACCATGTTTTGCGATCCTGATTCTCCCTTTGACCAGCATCTGCCTTGTAAAACCTGCATTTCATTTAAAGACTTATCACTGTCATTTGACATAATGGAAAATGTTGAAATATGATGTGACTTAATGAAACACAGCCTTTAAAAACGTTACAGTAAGCAGATGTGTGCCTATAAAAAGGAATATTACAGCGCTTCTACTCATTGCTAAATTATTTTGACGTAGAGAATTTAAAATGAAAAAGGCAATCTGATCCAGCTGCAGTTTCAGAGGTTCCCCTCCCTAATCTTAATACACAGCCTTTCATTCACAGTATTCGTTAATGTGTCTCTGTGAGGGTATTCTCATAGAAAGGATACACAAATCAACTTTCTTGCCTTGGTTATAGATAAAACACCTTTAGCTAGACCTATACATGTGTATGCTCCCTGTTTTGCAGGGGATAACAGACGTCCTTTCAACCCCCCCAGCAGGAATGAACTGAAAACAAGGTCCCATCTAGTTAATTCTGTTACTGCTTTTTCAGTGAACAGTAGGGAAAATGCTTTGATTTAAAGAAATTGCATACAAATCAATACACAGTTAAAGTTAAAATGGCGACAACACTCAATAGATGTTCTGCATGGATATCCCCCACATTAGAAGTCATAATACAGGATTTCCTGGAATACACAAAATTGACAGAGAATTGATACATATTTGCAGTACAATGTTCTGCGCCATGGATTCTTTTTCTGACTGGCCCTGACAAGTCGTTCTTCCATTTCAGAATCGACCTAAATTCCACCTGTTAGAAATTGGGATTTTGATTGAGGGGGGTGAAAACCTTTTTCAAGCAACAATGGCAATCCTTGGCAGGGTGAACCACAAACGTAACTAAATCAACCTATGCTTAATCCTCTGGTAGCCTGGCACAAAAGCAGTCAGGCTTAACTTAAAGGCAATGTGTAATGTATTTATGCAGCAATAAAACAGTAATATAGTGAAACACAACACAAGAAAAATCCCACAATAGTTTAGTAAAATAGAGTAAATATAATTAAATATTTGAAACCAAAAATGAAAAAAATGTAATCAGTATAACCGGAGTTATGAATTGTGAATATTTTTAGTAGAAACAAATGCCTAAACTTTATAGAGTCAACCACAGGCACCGAATGGCTTGAGACCAAGGCAAAGTTGAATGTTATGGCCAAAGCAATGAAGCATTGTTCAGTTACATGAGGTGGATCAACCGCAAATCCATGGTGGATTTAGAAGAATTTTTGAAGAAAAATGACTGAAATGGTAAAGTTTAGTGGGACAAGGCAGCTGGAAGTCTGAGGAGGTGCCTCAGGTTGAAGTCGCGGTGAAGATTTCAATGTTCTGACTTAGTTGCTTTTTTGGAAGCTGAAACTCTCCAGTGTGACAAAGCTGCAGTCTGTGCTGACGAAGGCTCCACAAGGCTGGATATCCTTTCTGTGAGGAGCCGTTTAACAGGACTTGCTGCTGTGGGAAACAACGTAGAGGGATCTACATGGAAGCCAGGCCAACTGACAATGCACCTTGAATGATTGACACACAGGTAGGTCCTTTTCTCCACTTGCTTCTGATGGTTATTTTTACCTGAAAATGTAGTGAACTTTTGAGTTTGAGCTGTTTGGGCACCTTTAGTACCACTTCCAAGGGTCTGGGACTGGGTGGACACCACTTGGAGGTCAGACAAGGAGGGTGGGCAGTGTTCAAACAGGTTTGAAGCAGCAGGACAGTTCTCTGAAGTACAAAGCAGGCCTCAAGCAGCAGGACAGGCCTCGGTAGTTCAGGGCAGGTAGTCTGAGTGGTCTTCTGAGTGCCCTCTGTTGGTCCTGGAAGAGTGGGTCTGATAGTACCATTTTTATGCCTAGTTCGAGCTTTGAAACATCTCTCCATAGATAGTTTTGAAATCTTCTTCCCAGTCTCCAAGGGGACTGGGGTGACACACAGCTAGTGTGAAGTTATTTGTGAGTGTGCTGAGACAACTCATTTGAAATATATGTGGGGCAGGAACCGGCTCCCTTTGTCTCACTTTCTGGGAGGAATACACAAAGGCCAACTGCCATGCTAAACACAGTCTTGTGACCCAGGATACTGTAAGGAAAAGAATATCTTTGAAGAGTGTTTCAAATAAAAAAAATGTAGGGACCAAACATGACATATCTACCTGTTTCTGTTTGTAATGGGTTTTCTGTCTGGTCAGGGTATGCACCTAAACCAGGCAGAATCCAACATAATAGGGGGATTACATGTCTGAAATAACCCCTGCTCACCTCCTTGGTAGCTTGGCAAGAGCAGCCAGGATTATCTCAGAGGCAATGTGTAAAGCATTTGTATATAATACATGGTAATGCAGTGAAAACACAACAAAAGGACACCACAACAGTTTTAGAAAAATATTCAATATTGATTTGTGTAAAACAAGACCAATATGATACAAATCCACCATACAGTAGTCCACAATACCAATAAAGCAAAAATAGACTTTATATACTGTTGATTGATGTTGATAGCTCTGTCCGGGGCTATCAAGGCATCGTGAACAACAAATCCAACAGTTCCGGATGACTGCAGCATTGGGGGACAGCTACAGTGTCGGGAAGACCTGCAAAGTGTACCTTTGGAGATGCAGGGCATTGGAACTTGTGGGGAGCTCTAAAGGAGCGGAGTTGTTAAGTGTCAGTTCTGGAAGTCAGTTCAGGAGTTGAAGTCACGCGTGTTGCAGGTCGTACTCCTTGAGTTTCAAGTCAGGAACGTTGGCAGGAGTCAGGACTGTGGTGTGAAGTGGAGCGTTGCTACGTGCGGTGCCCTCAGGTCATGGTGCATTCAGCGGCTCGGTAATGCTTGTCCAGTGACGTAGGTGAGACCACTTCTGTGATGTGATGAAGGAGGTGCTCTTTGCGGTGCTGACAGGTCACGGTGCTAGCAGCCGTATCATCGTGGCTGAAGCACTCTTGTCAGTAGACCCAAGGCTGCAGTACGAGATGGGGCAATGCAGTGTGTGGGGGCCACAGGCCTTGGTGCAGGCAGTGTTGTCTTTTGTTGATCTGGAGTCGATGGCACTGGCGTCAGTGGGCCAAGGTTGCAGTGTGGGATGGAGCAGTGCATCGAGTAACCTACGAGTGGTGCCCCAAAACCACGGTGCAGGCAGCAGCATCAATGTCAGCTTGGAGTAGTGGCATTGGTGACACCAGGGCTGCAGTGTGAAGTGAGACGATGCTCTGTGTTCTCCATCAGCGATGTCCACAGGTCACGGTGCAGGCAGTGGCATCAGTGACAATGTTGAGGCATCGTCATGGTACCTAGGCGGCTGTGTGAAGTGAGGCGGTGCGAAGAGCAGTACCCACAGCAGCAGCTTGTGGGGGCATCAAATGCCGTCGTTGGTGAGACCATGGTTGCAGTGTAAAGTGTGGCAGTGCCCGCTGTGGTGCCCTCAGGTTGTGGAGCCAACAGCAGAGTTGTTGATGGCTTCGGGTTAACTTTTTCCTCTGTGGCAGTTGAAACATCCAGTTCTAGAAGCTGGTACACAGAAAGAAGTTGAAGTCTTTGATTTCACTGAGACTTCCAACAGGAGGCAAGCTCTACATCAAGCCCTTGGAGATACTTAGAATGCAGTAAGAACAGTTCAGTCCTTTCTCTAACCAAGACACAGGCAACAACTGCAGGCCTACCCAGCAAAGTGGTAGTCTCTCCTCACAGCTCTTCCAGCCCTTCCTCCTGGCAGGTTTGTTAGTCCAGCATTAATCTAAAGTTCTGGGGTCAGGGCCCAATATTTATACCATATTTTCCTTTGAAATTGGTCCAAACACAGTTCCTCTGTCACACATAAACCAGCTCAGCCTGGCTCAGGCCAGGTTCACCACAGGTGGTGGCGACAGCGTTGGGGAAGGCAGACACAATCCATTCAGGTGCAAGTGTCAACTCCTTCCACTACTCTTAATAAGGCCAGGTCAATTCAGCCTGGCTATGATTCACCCAGGAAAGGCAGGACACACCTCACCCCCCCTCGTGCCTGTCTAGTGCGAATGAACATCCCCTGCTCCAGTCACTCTAAACCCAGACAGGAAATACACAAAAAAACAGAGGCATACAGGTGGGTTGAGCAAGAAAATTCCCACTTTCAAACACACAAAGTCTTCACTAAAAGATGTATTCTGAGTTCAGGCATACTAAACGCAATGTTTCTATCTTATTCCAGGGAAGAGTTATGCTTTTAAAATGTCACAAGGCACTCCAAAGTTAAGCATATGGGACAGAGAGACTTTCAATAGTGAAAAATTAAATACACAGTATTTCACTATCAGGACATGTCACACACAGCAGTACATGTCCTACCTTTCACATACACTGCACCCTGCCCATGGGGGCACCTTGGGCCTGCCTTAGAGGTACCTTACATTTAAGAAAAAGGAAGGTTAGGGCCTGACAAGTGGGGGCACATGGCAGGAGCAGGTCTGAGAACTCTTTGAAAGGCGACTTGTGTGGGTGGCACAATCAGTGCTGCATGCCCACTAGCAGCAATTGGATTACAGGCCCTGGGCACACATGTGAACATTACAAGGGACTTAGTAGTAAATCAAATAAGCCAACCATGGAAACACCAACGGAGAACATATCGCTTTAACACTGAATAGCAGTGGTAAAGTGCCCAGAGTCCTAAACCCAACAAAAACAAGTTAAAAAAACAGGAGGCCAAAAACCATAACAGATGTAAAAGCCTAGTCTAACAGTTCCCACACAAAAAATATCACTTATTAATGTAATATGTTAACACAATGCTATCCTATTGGAGATTTAGGGCCAGATGTAGGAAGCCTAATACCGGTCCGTAACGGCCGAAATTACCGAATTTCGGTCGTTACCGACCACTATTAGGCTTTTGGGATGTAGAGGCCTAATTTAAGGATTCTGTAATTTACAGAATCAGTAATTTAAGGAATCAGTAAATTACCGAATTCTTAAATACCAATTCGGTAAATTACCGAATCCTTAATGTAGGAAGCACTCAAGTGAGTGCTTTTCACTTGTAAGGATTCGTTATTTACCACCAACTACAAGTTGGTGGTAAATAACGCAAACCGTTAAAAAAGCAATTTTGTGCTTTTTTAACAGTGCCATGTGGCAGACATACATGCCCTTAGGGCATGTATGTGTGCCACATGTGCACCCATGCACTATACAGGGGTGCCACAGGGTGTCAATGTGACACCCTGCCACCCTTGTAGGTCTACCCCCAATCACTGATTCGGTATTTACTGAATCAGTAATTCTCTTTCATTCCTATGGGCCTCCAGGCCCATAGGAATGAATGGGAAATACCGATTTGGTAAATACCGAATCGGTATTTACCGAATTTTACTGATTCAGTCAAATTTACCGAATCATTATCTGCATATCATTTACCGATTCTAAAATACCGAATCGGTAAAATTCAGTATTTTAGAATCGGTAAATGATATTTACCTACATCTGGCCCTAAGGCCTCACAGTAGTGAGAAATGAATTAAGGAATTTTTCACAACCAGCACATGTAAAACTTGAAAGCACATGTCCAACTCTTTCAATAAAATGTACCCTGCCCTATGGGCTGTTTAGGAGCTACATTAGGAGTGACTTACCTTTATTAAAAAGGAGGTTTAGACCTGCCATTGCACAAAGGCTACAATGGCAGCCCTGAGAAATGTTTCAAGAAGGTATTTTGGTCAGCCGCGGTCAATGCAGGTAACATTGGTGGTGGTCGGGTTGGGTGGATTTTGAGGGATGATGCAGAGGGTAAATTAATTATTTATTTAATGTTCCTTCCGCATCGTCCTTCGAAATCCCCCTCAACCCGGCCCCACCACCCCACCACTTTTATCTTCATTGACCGCAGCTGACTTTGGTGGTTGGCACAATAAGTGCAGTAGACCCACTAGTAGCATTTAATTAACAAGCCCAGGGTACATTTTGTACCACTTTCATATGGACATATAAACAAATTAAAATTGTGAATCAGATGTAACCAATTATACCACCTTTTAGGAATTGAGCACAAGCACTTTACCACTGAGTAGCAGTAGTAAACCACACATAGTTCTACAACCAACACATACAGATTTCAGCAAACAGGAGGGAAGTAGCCAAAATGTTTGGGGGTAGACCACCTTAAGGCTGGCAGGTCTTATACCACCTCTACAAGGAATACCAAAGACCCGCTCAGAACCCACTTTCATACATCTCATGAAAAAACCATGAAAGCCCTTCTCTATTGTCATCTAATTGGTTTAGATGGTACATAATGCATTCTAGTCGCATATTTATTTATTTATAGTTCTCGTAGTGCAAACGGGACCCACTAAGGAAGCATACAGTTCTTCATAGGAGTGTGAGTTTTCAACAAGTTACATTTTGAATGGGGCAGAGTATACAATAACGAGTATAACTAAGTTACACAGTGGTAGAGAAGATCCTTAAGATATCTCTTCACATGGTGTATATGAGGTGTATCAAACATTGACTTCAGACCTTTTCGACTTGCCTAAGCTATATATCCTTAATTGTAATCAAACTGGACATTTTTCCCAAAGTGTGCACGCATATACACACCCGCTGTCAAGGTGTAAAGGAACCTGCATATAAGGGGTTTCTTCTGATAGCTAGAATGGAATTTCATATCCTATTGGTGCCTTCAGGAAAGATTGCTTTATTGTTCTGGAATTTTATATAGCATGAAGTTTCTGAAATGTCAGAGCTTGTAGCTCAGAGAGAGCAACATATCCCTTTAGATGACTAGTTTGTGAGTAAGGTAATTAGTGGCCCATATATAGCTTTGTGAATAATGCAGGTCAGCTTCAATTTGCTGCTGTGTTCCAAAGGAACCCAGCAGCAAATTGTTTATCCTGACACTAATTTATGTCATTTGTTTTTTACTCAGTTATCGAATTGTTTTTTGACACAGAACAAAGATAGTTATCAACTTCATGCATTGCCATATCATTTGAAAAAACAATCATGAATATTTACAATAGAAAACGTAGTGGAAAACATATAAATGTGCATACAATATTGAAGTGCTCGTGATTATACTAAAACATGGAACAATTTGATCACCAACTTGAAAAAATCACAATGATAAGTACACAACAAGAGGCGCAAAGATACTTTCAAGAAAAGTGCCCCAATTCCTGAAACAGTATAAATCTTTTGCAATTCAGGAAGAAATGCCCATTCCTGCATCAATGACACTGACAATAAATGTTACTAGAGGGAGTAATGCCGACGCATTTCGAATCCCGCTAACTGATTCACAGGATTCTCATCAGGGCAGTGTGAGTCAGGTCCATGGGTACTATTTACAAAAAAGAAAAAAAGGAATGTTTTGTCAAGACATGGGGTCCTCAATCCAAACAAAAATGTGAAAACTGTGCATCGCCAGGATGCTGCATACCTTGTATGATTCTTGCCCAAGGATGCGCTTGCTTTGTGGTATCGTGTATGCTGTGGGTGTCAGCTGAAACAGAGTGGACACTGCGTCAGACAACATTTTCAAAGGGACAGGGTGTTGTTCACTGAGGTTCGTCTGCGAGCAGGCAGAGGCATTTACCTTTACTTCACGTGCTCCGGCGGCGTGTCTGCCGTGACCGGGATTGATTGTTTCCTTTCCCACTGTATTATGTCCCTGGAAAATCATATTGTATTGTGAATAAGGATTATGTGTTTACGCTGCCCTAGTGAGGCTGGTGTATAGAAAGAAAACTGCGACTTACTCATTTTAGAGTTTGTAAGCGCAGAAAATAATCTTGCTTCAATTTTAAGGATTTCTTTCTGTATGGATAAAAAAGGAGGGGGAGAATCACTCGGCTGGTCTGTTTGTTCAAAAAATGTAAGAAACGGACCCTACTGTGTTGCCGGAGCTTACCGTTATGATGCACGTTTGTCCCCACTCGTCAGTTTCACTGCAACACGGCACTCACGGGTTGTAGGTGTCCACGGCAGTGCCGGCCGATTATTAGATGTATCATGTGATGATTTGTGGCCAATCAGGACCTTAGTGGCCGCAAATTCATACTGGTGACTTCTGGGATTTGTAGTGCTGTGCTATGGCCCGTGGTTCTCACGCCCTATTAATTTCACTAAGACAGTTGAGGCCCTTATTGACGCTGTCAAATTTCAAAATAAGGTATGCCTCTTTCCGCAATAACATGGTGTCCATGTTGGGCTGACATTTCGAGTCAATCCAGACCAATGTTGTCCATTTAAAATCATTTTCACTGTGATTGTTATTCACAAAATGTTCAACCATTGGTGCGGACAGTATCTTTTTCTTTATTCGCGAACGATGTTGGGTAATCCTTACATTAATGGACTGACTTGTCTTGCCAATGTACACCCTGTTACACGGACAAACCACAGCATAAACCACATTTTTGGTCTTACAATTTGTAAATGCATCGTGTTTCCATTTGACTCCATCATGGATAAAAACATTACCTTCAATTGTGGTAGAACAAGACACACAATTTCCACATTTATGATGCCCACATATCGGTTTCAGATTCCACTGTGCTATGAGGTCACTTTTTTGTTTCGGAATGTGGCTATCTGCTTTGATTAGCTGTTGCCCTATGCTGATGTTCATCCGCGTGGCGAAGATTGGTTTTTGTAAGGGGTACTCTAGCGTTTCTAATAAAGGCCAGTTTTTTAAGATGATGCGTTTGAATTGATTAGTGTGTTGGCTGAAGGTTGTTACGCACACCAGTTTGTCTAATTCCCTTTTCTCTTTCACCTGAAGGAGAGTCTCTCTCGGGGTGAATCTGGCCCTGTTTTTGGAATGTTTAAGTAGCTTTTTTGGGTAACCCTGTTTCACCATTTCACTGCAGAATGTTGTTGCATGTGACTCGAAATCATCTGACACATTTGTGCAATTTCGTCTTATCCTTAACAGTTGCCCATAAGGCAAGTTCTCTTTCAAGCACTGTGGATGTGAGCTAGTATAATGAAGAATGGTATTTCTGTCCGTTTCTTTTTTGTGCAAGGAGGTTGTCAGCTTTGTGTCACCGATGCCTACTGTGACGTCAAGGAAGGTCACTTTATTTTTACTGGATTCCAGCATGAATTTTATGTCAGGATGTCTGGAGTTTAGCCATATGTGGAATTGATCGAGTTCCGTCTGGCTCCCCTGCCACAGGAGCCAGACGTTGTCGATGTATCTCAGCCATTGATTTATGTGACCTGAGAAAGGGTTGTTGTTGTGTATGAATCTCTCCTCATATTGTGCCATGTACAGCACAGCCAGCTCCGGCGCATAAGGGCAGCCCATGGCCGTCCCTTTAATTTGAATAAAGAAATAATTTTCAAACTTGAAATAATTGCTCCGTAAAGTGATTTCAGCCAAGAATACAATAAATGAGGTGGGTACCCTATGGGGCCTCTCCCGCTGTTCAAGGTATAGTTCGATCACCTCAAGTGCCTCATCTTGAGGGATTTGGGTATAGAGAGAGGCGACGTCTAGCGTCACCATCAGTTGAGTTTGTTCGTCAAATGTGAGCCCCTCAGTTTTGGTAATAAAATCCGTTGGTTCCCTGAGGTATGATTTCACCTGTAGTATGAACGGTTTTAGGATGAAACCAATATATTTGGAGACTGGCTCCAACACGGAATCGCACCCAGACACGATGGGTCTGCCTGGCGGTGCCTTTTCATTTTTATGTATCTTTGGCAAAAAGTAAAGAACTGGCGTTCTTGGGGATTTCTTGTTGAGATATTCAAACTCTGTTGGGCCTAAATAGCCTTCATCCAGTCCTGTCTTAGAAATTCTCGCAATTTTGTCCTGAATTGCAAACACAGGGTCCTCTTTTGAGGGTCGATACCACTCTCGATTGGTCACATGTAATTGACCTTCAGCAAGGTACATGGACCGGGGCCATAGTACTACAGTCCCGCCCTTGTCCGCTTGTTTTATTAAAATGGATGTGTCTGATTTAAGATCACTAATCGCTTTATTTTGGCCTTTGCTGATGTTGTTTTTCACAAAACTTTTGGTCTTTTCAAGTTTGGTGAGAGATGATAAGACCGCTTGTTCAAAAGCAATGATTTGTTTCGGAATGTTTTGGGTCGGAGTGAACCTTGATTTGACTCTGAGTCCAGTAATTTCCTGACCCGACGTCACTTCGGCATCTGCGAAGAAAGCTTTCAACCTTATCTTGCGACAAAAGTCTAATGCCTTCAATTTAAGTTTCGTAAAATCTGTTTTTTTGTTAGGGACAAACTTGAGGCCCAGGCTCAAGAGCATTTCTTCATCTCTCGATAGTTGTTTATCAGAAAGGTTTACTATAGAAGACCTGTCTAGTTCTTGTAAAATTTGTTGCAAATTCGCATCTCCCATGGCTGCTTGAAACGGACTCTCGATTGTCCGCCTCTGGCTAAAAAAGAAGAAGATGCCGCTGGTGCACCTCGTCTTTTGGAGTTAATTTGACTGAAATCTGGGGAAGAGTCAGATGAGGTTGTGTCGGAGAATGTTATAAACTTGTTTCTAGATCTACCCTGTAATGTATTCAGAGCCCTCCGGGATTCACCCGAAGTGTAAAAATCTTCTTTGAGAAAAGGATACACCTGTTCTAATCTAAATGAGTTGGAGTCTCTTTCAAATTGAGCTTATTTTACATTTAAGGTGTTGTCTTTGAAAAGCGCAATTTCTTTTTCAATCTTGTCTAGTAGCAACTTTGCTTCAGTGGTAGTCTGATTGTCTTTGATGGCTTTGATCAGGTCCTCTTTTTCTTTCTCTTCTTGACTATATATGCGTTGTGCTGTCTCTATAGTGTGCACCATTAAATCCCTGCTGCACTTGGTGTTGATTTGGCTAAAACCTTTTTTATAGTCTGTATCCTCTGTGAAGATAACCGGAATGTTCTTGACCTGGAGGCCCCAAGGAATAGTCCCTGCTTTTAAATGTTTAAGTAAAAAGTGGCCGTGGAGTTCAGTTCAGATATGTTTTTTCTGGAGACGGGTTAATTTGTCTGCCTCATTTTGCTGTTTAGCTGAGGTACTGAGGGTAATGGAAGAAAATAGAGAGGACTCTATGAGATTTTGAATATGGCTTTCCGTGAAGGACAGCGTATCTTTATCTGCCGTACTAGGCAGGAGAGGAGTCTCCTGCAAAAGAATTAATCTTGCTGATCACAAGGAGGACACGGTTGTGTCGATCCCTATCCACTCGGGTTAGTACCCGCTCATTAAATCAAGGGGAAGGGGTGGTTTGGCCCAAGGGGAAAGAGGGTAGGTTGGGCCACAGTATAATGTGCAACGGAAATTTTACCTAAACCTCAATTATAAATTCAAACAATAAATGTCGACTGAAGGATAAACGCAACTTTATTAGTTTATCCTGACACTAATTTATGTCATTTGTATTGTTCTGGAATTTTATATAGCATGAGGTTTCTGAAATGTCAGAGCTTGTAGCTCAGAGAGAGCAACATATCCCTTTAGATGACTAGTTTGTGAGTAAGGTAATTAGTGGCCCATATATAGCTTTGTGAATAATGCAGGCCAGCTTCAATTTGCTGCTGGGTTCCAAAGGAACCCAGCAGCAAATTGTTTATCCTGACACTAATTTATGTCATTTGTTTTTTACTCAGTTATCGAATTGTTTTTTGACACAGAACAAAGATAGTTATCAACTTCATGCATTGCCATATCATTTGAAAAAACAATCATGAATATTTACAATAGAAAACGTAGTGGAAAACATATAAATGTGCATACAATATTGAAGTGCTTGGGATTATACTAAAACTTGGAACAATTTGATCACCAACTTGAAAAAATCACAATGATAAGTACACAACAAGAGGCGCAAAGATACTTTCACGAAAAGTGCCCCAATTCCTGAAACAGTATAAATCTTTTGCAATTCAGGAAGAAATGCCCATTCCTGCATCAATGACACTGACAATAAATGTTACTAGAGGGAGTAATGCCGACGCATTTCGAATCCCGCTAACTGATTCACAGGATTCTCATCAGGGCAGTGTGAGTCAGGTCCATGGGTACTATTTACAAAAAAGAAAAAAAGGAATGTTTTGTCAAGACATGGGGTCCTCAATCCAAACAAAAATTTGAAAACTGTGCATCGCCAGGATGCTGCATACCTTGTATGATTCTTGCCCAAGGATGCGCTTGCTTTGTGGTATCGTGTATGCTGTGGGTGTCAGCTGAAACAGAGTGGACACTGCGTCAGACAACATTTTCAAAGGGACAGGATGTTGTTCACTGAGGTTCGTCTGCGAGCAGGCAGAGGCATTTACCTTTACTTCACGTGCTCCGGCGGCGTGTCTGCCATGACCGGGATGGATTGTTTCCTTTCCCACTGTATTATGTCCCTGGAAAATCATATTGTATCATGAATAAGGATTATGTGTGTCCGCTGCCCTAGTGAGGCTGGTGTATAGAAAGAAAACTGCGACTTACTCATTTTAGAATCTGTAAGCGCGGAAAATAATCTTGCTTCAATTTTAAGGATTTCTTTCTGTATGGATAAAAAAGGAGGGGGAGAATCATTTGGCTGGTCTGTTTGTTCAAAAAATGTAAGAAACGGACCCTACTGTGTTGCCGGAGCTTACCGTTATGATGCACGTTTGTCCCCACTCGTCAGTTTTACTGCAACACGGCACTCACGGGTTGTAGGTGTCCACGGCAGTGCCGGCCGATTATTAGATGTATCATGTGATGATTTGTGGCCAATCACCTTACATTTTTATGCCATTTGGCCAGTAGGGGTACCTGACAATTTACCCTGCAGCACCATTTCAACCCGGGTCCAAGCAAATATTTTTCCCCTTGTGGCTGGAGCCCTTGGAGGCCAGTTTTGAAAGCCTAGGGCAGCTCCTGCTACCTTTGTTACTTTGCCCGGCTCAAGGAGGTCACATGCAGCTGGCGCTGGGACTCAAAATAGGGAGAAAGAGGGAGAGAGGGTGAGAAAATTATTAGAGAGGGAGGAAAGAAGCAGAGACAGAGACAAACTACACATGGAGACAAGGGGAATGAATCAAGTTTGAACATTTTTGACAGGGCTTCCTTAGGTTCCCCAGTCCGGCCCTGTTTCAGCCTCACAAAAAACACTTTAGCATCAAAACACCATCTTTTTAAAGAGTATTCATTCATATTAATAAGTTCCAAAAATCAAGAACATGTTGCCTTTTGTAATTGGGAAATTTAATTATATTCGTTTTAGCTAAAAATTATCATAGCCATTTGATCTTCTCAAACGTGAACAAATTCAACTTGTACCTGCTGGTTTGGAGGTCAATTTCTTCAGTATACATGTTGTTGCTCCTTTGAGCTGCTGCTGCATTTAATCTCTTGTTTCTTATTTAATTTTTGCTGTATCCTAGCCAGCATGTTTTATGTGAACCTTCAATATCAGTGACATGTTGAGACTAGAGGCATTTAATTGTGTTTATTTCGAACTTAATTTACCTTCTTGTCTGTCTTATCCGTTCCATTCCTCAAATCTTTGTCCTGCTAATAACGTTCCTTAGCTGACAGATATGTGCTCCACCAATAACGCTGCACTTACCCAGCAATCACTAGAGAAAGGAAGGAACTACCATGTCATATCCTATCTTTCTCTTTTTGCACTGTGACTCCAATATGTCATGGTGCAGATAGTTAGAATATTTGCCAAATTAACCTTCTTCAGTTTACAAGTCCTATTGTTTTATGTACAGGACTTGCCCTAGATGTCATCATGGGAAGCCAGCAGGCAACTTGGTTTGCTCATAGTGATTCACAGATTCACTTGCCGACTTAAAGTTAGAAACCGTAGCCTTTGGAGCTGAGATGAGGGGGGCACCTTCTCGCAGGACCAGCCACACTAATAACAGGAGGTTTTGGTTGGTTTCTTCTCTCGACAGCTAGTTCCTGCATAGGAATGTGGTGCTTGTCTCCAAATCCTGCTGCATTCCATTTGCCTATATTTTGTAAATATGGAAGAGGCAGCAGAAGAATTGCCTGCTCCTTCTAATGAACCATTATCTATGGTCATGATTCAACAAATGGTTCAGACGGCAGTAAAAGCTGACTTCGGACCCAGGGAAGGACCAGTCACAGCTAAAGTTCATAGGATCGATAACTGTGCATCCTGGTACAGTTATGGAGGAGGGGTGGGGGAGGGATGTTGTATTTAGTGTCTTGTTGCTCATTGTGAATTTACCCTGAAAAAAGTAAAGACAAGAGTTGTTTGGCAAAAGAGGAATAGTTGGTTTGATTATATGCAGAGGCTGGGAGAGCAGGCAACAGAGTCGAGGTCTGAAGACTCTCTCAAAGCCCATTGGTTTCGGCCAATATTTTATACATTGTATGAAGTGTTATGAAGTAATTTGTACATTCCTTTTGGAGACATGTATCTGGTCCTAGTCAAAAGGCCATATATATGGCCATTTGATAAGATGTGCTGGTGAGTCTTGACCGTGCGTATACACTTTTTGGGGCCAGTGGGTACGTGTCCAGATGTCTGGAATGGGGAGCGCGTCATCGCTGTCTGTCGTGTGCATGCTGTGTTCTGATTGGCTGGTTCCTTACTTGGTGTGGCATCTGACTTTATGGTGTTTTGGGAATGCTTGCCACTTCGGCCAAACGCTTTTTATTTGCCCATTCATCAAGACCTTTGTGGTGTTGCTGCCTATCTGAGGGATCAATCTGGGATTTCCTGTTTGCACAAGGGTTATGTGTCAACCCACCTGTGATCTGTCCAGCCGTTACTTCAGGCCTGGGTTGCAGGGCCTGCCTGATAATGTACTTCTGACTTGGGGTTGAGGGGGAAGTCATATCAAGTTAAAACAACAACAGGAAAGCAAGTTCGTAAATATATGTACAAAAATCCTGACATGCATTGATATAGTATTTTCCAATATTAACAGTCTTAAACTCTGAGGTGCTACAGCACTTGAAGGAGAATGTATATCTACCTCCTCCAGATGCTCCTGCTGAGGAAGATGATGTTTTGTCACAGTATCAGACAACAGAGCCAGTGTCAGTCCTCTTGTATAGCTCTATTCAGTGGGCTCCAGAGCACAAGAAGAAAAGAAGTATACAAAACTGCATTTCCACGTTTTTTGACACAGCAATATCCAGTAGATAGGTTCTCTGAGGAATTTTCTGCTATTTTACAAGTTGATGATCGGATAGCAAGTCTTACCTTGTAGGTGAATGTAGTTCCAGATGATGAATTGCCTCAGAATCGTGTTGACAAAAAGGTGGAAAAGTGCAGTGAAATTATCCTACGCTAATTACAATGTTTCTACTAGAGTGAATCGTCGTCATACAAGATGCAATCACTCTTAAAGGAATTTCAGGCTTCGTGGATTGCATGAGTGAGACTCTCAACTGTTTATCTATCCTTAGCCTCATGGAACAAACAGTACGTTTTCTATCCAACTCATTCTTCAAAAACTTGTGTGCTCCTTCAACAGCTTCAGGAGTGGCAATTTCTGCCCACCATCTTCTTTGGAGGTGGTCATGGAAAGCTGATGCAGGGCAAAAATTGGTTTTGATGAAAATGCCCTTCGATGGGTCCAGGCTGTTTGGTCAGCAGTTTGGAGATGGGATAAAGAAAACAGTGGAAAAATAAGAAACTGCTGACCTCGGTGTGAGAGGTAAAGGATTCAGATACAGAAGAGTTTTTCCTCCTTGTGTCCCAAAGACGTTGTTAAAGCCCTTTGAGGGAGAGGTTGAGCTCAGTTGGGGACGGTTTTTCCTACTTCCTGTGGAGCACATGTCCTGTTTTCCGTTTCATGATCATAAATGCGTTTTCTTTCTTACAATGATGATTTAAGTCATTCCAGACGATAATTTATCCTTTACTGAACTTTCTGTTTTATTTAGGATTCTAAGTTGTATTTATTGCCTATTGTATGATGAGAATGATGTGCAATTTAATCAATAAGTTATGCCTGGGTAATATCTTGTATATGCGGACTGGATAGAAAAGGTTAATGAATAGGCAGTTCCCTGGTTACACATGAGTAATCTTAATTACTCTGAGTCCATATCGTCCCTATTACAGTCCATATTGGACCTTGTGAATGATTATATTTTCTTTTTTTTCAAATACATTTTTATTATCCTCGTGAGAAACAAACAGAAAGAAAAAACAAAAAGTCATTCATTTGTCATACAATAAAACAATCCAATATAGATTATTAATACAGAGGTTAAGTTCTTATCAAAAAAAAGTTTTTCTTGTGTCATGACCTAGGTGTATAAATGTTATGGTCATGGCTGGTCAAGAGCAAAGAAATAGTCAGTGATTAAAGCTTACATAAATGTTCCCCAGATTCTCTCCTGTCTACTCATAGAACGAAAACCTCGTACTCTAGATAATGCTAGTTCCATCGAGTGAATTTCATTAACTAGAGACCACCACTCCATGACATGCGGAGATTTTGGAGAGATCCAGTCCCTAGCAATAGTCAGTCTTGCACATGCTATTAAAATTGTAATTAAATTGTAGTGTTTTTATCTAGGAACCTGAATCAATATCACCATTTTATACCCTTACACGGCTATAATCAATAAATATCCATATTTCAGTAAATCGCCCTTGCAGCCCAAGGCATGGTAAAAGCTACTTCTTTAGATTCCTAGAAAGCACAATGAGTTATTTCAACACACCAAACCTCCAGCAACCTGGGAAATCCCCGCTTGCTTTGTTTTGATTTGTAATAGAACTCCTGCGAGCACTGTAAGAACAGCCAGTTCTTAGTGACATCTTTATTGACGTCTTATGTCCAAACCTTACGTCAAACTCGGCACCTTTCAGGTATAAATATACCAACGTTGCCTTAAGCAAACACGCAGTGGTGGTTCTGGAGCAGAGCAGCTAATCTACTTGCCGAGAACCCAGCAGATGCGGAGAGCCCACGGACGCTGCCACTCCTCTTTGACGCGCTGAGAAAGAAGCTGTCTTTTCTCCTGCCTTGAAAATCAAGCTCCGGCGTTTCCAGCCTACCCTTGCGGGTGACTGGGATATCAAGTCCTGAGAGAGAGATACCAGACCTCCTACATTCTATTCCCAAGGTACAGTGCTGACTGACCCTTAGAGAGAATTCTTGAGTCAGATTCTTGCCAAAAAACCTACTTAACTTAAACTGCTACTTACTTACTCCTTCCCACGTATTAGGCTTAGGTCAGGTACACCGGCGTAGGCGTATTTTAGAAGCACCAGTTGAGCACGTTAGCCTAAGTATATATGTATATATATTTTATCCATTTTAAAGTGTCTTATGGCTAAGAAACCATATCAATGCTTTTACAGTATTATTTCATAATACTCCTTTTACTGTACATACTTTACTTTACATTAAGTATTGCAATTGTGGCAATTCATTTCTCTTGCAGGAGAAGGAAGTCTGCTCAATAAATAATATCTTTTATTGAAAACGCCCGTCTCTCTATTCTCTGCTCTCTGGTGAAACTAAGAATGCACATCTGACTGAGTGAAATAGCTGTCTATTGTTTCACACGACTCTAGAGATTGACTCTTATTCTGAGGGAGCAAAGTTGTCATGTTTATGCGGTTGTCGGAAGCTGAATCTCTTCTTGTCTGAGCCAGGGAAGCTGATCCCTTCCTATTCAGTCAAGAAAGTTTCCAGTGACTTCTGAGCTAGCTGGCAAAAACCTAAATTAAGTCTAACATAGTCAGTAGAGATCTAGATGACCTTAGTCCTACGTCTACACTGCTGTTTATGTTATTCCAATGCGCAGGGCCTATAGGGAAAATAGGAACTACACTACATGGCGCCCAACGTTTGGTAAGGCGATAAAACTAACACAAGACGTTAGAGTAACTCAGTCGTGCTTTTTCACGCAGACCCTTTTTTCCCGTAAATACTCCAATAGACGTCTGGAGTGGGTGAAAGGTTAAAATCCGCCGGAAATTAGTCGGAAGAGATTCCTATGTTGAGTTTTTGGTATAGTCAATGTTGAAGGATACAGTGTTCCAAAATATTGGGCACCTAATCTTTTGTCTCCTTGAAACCTGATCTGCAACAAAAAAAACCTTTCTGCCAGTAAAAATGCCAGATAGTGAAGACGAAAGGGAAGCAGCTAGATGAGCAGCCCAATTAATGGAGGATGACACGAGTCTCCTACAGAATGACCAGAATGCTATCCTCATTCCGGTAAACATAAGAAAAACTATAACTTTAAAACTTATAGAAAACGGACTGACATCACGAGGTGGTACAGTCATTTTCGTGATAGAGGCACACGAATATCGGCAGACAGAGGTATTCTATTCATGGATAAACTTTTCAGCGGCATACGCTAGAACACACAAATTAACCTATTACAAAATAGAGGAACCTCCGGAAGAGTACACTCCTTTCAAGGATGTGGAAATCCCACTAAATTACCAAGAGCACCTGCTCTGGTTTAAAGGCACTCTAAAACATAATGATCACATCACCAGGCTCGGTCCACTAGGTAGACCAGGAGCAACGTGGCCGGTTCTAGCCAGCTGCACACCACATCCAGACATTGATAAAATGTCAAGCGAAGAACTCTTGGTTAAAATAAAAGAATTAACAAAGGCATATAGAGAGTTAGTTCAATTGGCGATGGAGGATAAAACGATCCGCCAAAAATTGAAAGAAACAGATATCACAGACCAACCAATTGAACTTGCCAGAATCATAGAAAAATCCTATGAAGTACTAGGTAGAGATAGTTTGGGTGGCAAACCAGTAAAACCCCAACTACTTGAAAATCCTGAAAAGATATTTATTAAAAATAATCTAAACACTCCAAAAAAGAGCTGGGATGGAAATAAACAATCCACTCCCAAAGAAAAAAGTTTCCAGTCCAGAGGAAGGTCTCCTCAGCGGAGAGAAAGAGCTCCGAACCGAGAACACCAGTCTCCCCAAAGGGAGCCCTCTGAAAAAAGATACAACCTTAGAAATAGGGATAATTTGAAAAAACCTGATAGATATCAAGATATTGATACACCTCCCTCTAGATCTTTTTCGCAGAAATCGGAATGAGGAGAGCGGTCAGAACACAGGGAAGAGCACGTCAAGTCCAAAGACAAGGAACCTGCTCAAAGTAAAAAATTACAATTTCCAAGAAAGAAGGTAGCCAGTATTAAAATAATCGAACATGCCGAGGATACTGAGGGCACAGCTGAAAAAAGGAGAGTGGGCACAGACAATGCTAGACAGCGCAGCAGAAATAACCATAGCTCGCAAGATCCTGATGAATCATCTGGAGACAGTGGACACGAATGAATACATTCAAGTGGAAACTGCGGACACCAGAGTTAGCGAAACTCAAAAAATATACGAAATAACACTGCGTATAGAGGGAGATAAGACTAGGAAGGTAAGGGGTCTGTTTTGGGATAACCTCTCAAAAGGCTATGACATCCTGTTAGCCAAGAAAGACTGGCCACCAGAGTTTGTCAGGGAGTGCCCTCATGGCGAAGAAATTAATATGCCTGCCTTCTCAAATCATATTCCAATACATAGAAAATACATATATGCCAGAAATTGGGCAGTAGCTCAGCACCTGCATCATATAAGAATCATGTAGGATGGGATGAGGACTCTCCTCCTCACAAAATCCAGTTAAAAAGTCAACCAACTGCACAAAGGCTGTACCCAATTAAGCAAGAAGCTAAAAAACAGCTCAGGGAGATCTTAGATCAACTTGAATACCAAGGGGTGATTGTAACATGCACCTCTCAAATGAACAATCCTTTGTTTCCTGTCTCCAAACCAGACGATTCATATCGTCTAGTCTTGGACTACAGACACTTAAACTCATGTTGCAAAACATTTGCAGTACAAAATTCGCACAGTGCGGCACTAATGAATAACATAGTTCGCAAAAAATGCAAAACAACATTAGACATCTCTAATGGATTCTTTTGTCAAAATATCGCACCAGAAAGCAGGTATTTAACCGCTTTCTCAATAATGGGGTCACAGAATAATTTCTGTTGACTCCCACAGGGATTCAAGAATAGCCCAGGATTATTCTCAGCAAGAGTAACAGAGTTATTACAAATGTATGATGATGAGGCATTATCTTATGTCGATGACATCTATCTCACATACAACAACTTGGATACTCACTTGAAAAGAGTGAACATCATAATACTTGGGTTTGCAGCAGAGGGTTACAAATTCAACTTTAAATAGTCACGAATTGCCCATCTAACTGTCCTATTTTTAGGATATGAATTATCAAGTGAAGGCAAAAGCCTAGCAGACAACTTCTTAGAGAAGTGCGCTGTACTCCAAGCACCAAAAACGCTGAAGAACTTACAATCGATACTAGGCTTCCTGAATTTCGGAAGAACTTACATTCTAAATTATGCGGAGAGGGTTAAACCTCTCTACAAATTAATAAAACCTGATTTCAAACCAATAAATTGGACTCAAAAACACACAGAAATTTTGAGATCACTGCAAACAGACATGTTAGCTAAAACAAAATTAGAAACACGCGACAATACACCCAATCTTGTAATCCGAGTCATCCCAGGGAGATGCGGATTCACGTACCTGACATCTAACGAGGAAGAAACGGTACCAATAGCTTACAAATCACACTTGTACACAAAAGCAGAAAAAACATTCAGTCTTACAGAAAATAATGTGAAGGCGGTTCAGACGGCTGTAGCAAAAGAAAGAGCCCTAGCCCAAGGCAAAAGAATAACTGTTTTTACAGCAGAATCAGCCTTTTGGGGCAATATTCAGCCCAGTTAATCTACAAACGGTGGCACTGGATCCAAAATGGATACAGTGTGAAAATTCTCTTGCTGCAGAAGATGTGACATACTATTTTGTCCCGAACATGAAAAAACTGAATGATTTGAAATATGAAGAAGAATACCCTTTGCCAATAGAAATTCTGCCTCTCCAACAGAACTCTAGTATAATCTATACGGACAGATTTGTACAGAATTACAATGTAGATGATAAATCCTAAAATGCAGCCTGCGTGATTGTTAAAGGTCGCTGGCTCTGCGGTAAATTCAGACCGAAAATAACAAAAAACTGAATCACTGAGAAACTGTTCGGCTCAGAGAGCTGAAATCAGATCTTTAAAGATGGCGCTTGAAAATGACGATCGTGAATGCCCGACACTAATAGTGTGCGATTCGCATTTCTGTGTCAAATCTTACAATAATGATTTGCAGAACAGGGTTCAAAACGATTACAAAGATGACACAGGTGCCACAATCAAGCATAAAATGCTTTGGAAACAGGTAGTTCTGTTACAGAAAGAACTACAAAAGACTCACGTGATACACACTCTGAGTCATCAACGTGATGGCGTTCACGTTGCAGGGAATTCATTGGCTAATACTGCCACAGCGGAAGCTACTAAACCGGCTTCCGTAGCCACAAAAAAGCGTTCAGAAAAATACATAGACGGGTAAACCATGCTGGCGGTAAAAACGTCTTCAAAAGGCAACTGTGTAGCAAAACCCGTGAATTATCCACTCAATTATACATATGTAATAGACGCAAACTCCGTTCCTTTTGCTCAAATCCCTGGAGTGGGGGATAGGGTAATTCCAAACATGAACAGGAGAGTCTTATTAATAGCAGACGCACACATGGGTAAAGGTCGGAGGCACAAACAGATGAAGGAATCTCAGACAGAATTACAATCAGAATACTGGTAGCCGGGGATGAGCCTGCAACATTATAAATTTGCAAAAAGCTGTCCAGACTGCAACAGAGATCGCAGTAACGAGCCAACCAGAGTAGTGCCATGGCCATTCTTGTAGTTAGCATAAGGCTATCTGTAAGTAAAATCCAGCATTCCATTAATTTCTTTTTAAGACTAGATTCACTTAAAGATGTGGCCCCAGCGCTCGGCTGACGCCAGAACTGTTATAAAAGATTTGCAAGTCTTTATCGGCACATATGCAATTGCCATGCTTCATTCTGACCAGGGTCCTGCTTTTAGCTCTGGAGCTTATAAGGACGCCATGACCAGCATGGGCATTGGGTTGCCGTACTCTTGTCCCTTCCATCCTTAGGGAAACGGGATTGTGGAAAGAAAAAACCGAGACATAAAGCAATCTATAACGGCAAAGGTACTAGGTTCGGGTGATGGGTGGGTCCAGCATTTAACAAGTGTCCAACGTAGTCTTAACAATCTGCCCAGAAATTCTCTAAAAGGTTTCAGCCCTTACGAACTATTGTTCAGAACTACAATGTATATTCAGGATTTAGATAGTCTAATTTCAGTGGTAGAAGATAGGAAAAAATGCTTTGACATCAAAGATCGTTTGGCTGTTTTACAGGACTTAAATGAAACAAGAAAAATCCTGAGCGACATAAAGTTAAAATAGCAGCCAACAACCACTGAAGAAACACCACCTGTCCCAGCAAGACCTGTCTGGATTCCAAAGATTGGGGATCTGGTCAGAGAGAAAATAGCGGTGAAGAAGGAATTTGGGCCTTCTTACAGAAAAGCAGTACCTGTCTTAGCAGTCAACGGAACGAGATCAGTTGTACTACCGCCCCTTGCTGGTAAAAAAGGAGAACCGAGTTGTATCCATCGACCTGGTAAAACCACAATCATGTGGCCAATAATAAGTAGTAGGCCCAGTGGACTCCCAAGAAATAGCAGAATACCAAAATTTGCTACAATCCAAGAGGTTCAAACTGAGAGACTAATCACATTTGATAAACCTGCAGTGAATACAAAAGGACTATGCAACAATGCCATGGAACTTGTGCATCTTGAAACCCAGATTGAAACAGTTCATCAAGAAACACCAGTCTACAACGATGTAGCCTCAGACTGTGCTAATGAAAGACAAATTGAAAAAGCAATCGCAACAATTGACAGAACTGCATCTGGCTACTTCATCAATTTCCATAACTTTTCTGAAGATCAAAGTGACCCTGAAGTAAAGCCAGCAACAAAAAGTTTTAAAGACAAAGCAACAGAACTCTTTCATCAACTCAAAGAAACCTATCTTATTCTCCATGGATAGAATTTTGGATTGTGTTAGGTGTACTTTTCCTCCTGCTTTGGGTCATCATGGTACTTTGTTTGGGAAAATTCATTGAGGGAAAATACAGTACAATGGACACAGCAAGTCAGAACATCAACTTGGTCCAAAAGCCACCAAAGTCATCTCATATCGAGAAAAGAGAATTGTCATCAGTGAATGTCACAGCCATTCCGATATCCGGCGGGGTAGTTTGGGAAACAACGGATTACGAAATCTATGGTCCGGTCGAACTCTTGAAATATCCTCACCAGTTTAAGGTTTCATTAAGTGATTTTGTAAAACCAAGTACATTCTCTGATGATTGGGACTTTGAAAGCATAAATATTATGATGTCAGATTTAGTAATGTCAGCAAAATTTACAGAACATGATTATTTACAGGGTTCATCGAACTATGAACAGATTTATTGCTATAACCACTATGCACACCACTACTTGCATAAATCTGCTCAACCTAGAAATGTTTTTAAATATAATCAATGGGAACATTGTGCAACTCCACCTAAAAGCAATTCAAAAACATTCTATGAAAAATTCCCATACTTCTCAGGGTTTAACACAAGTGATGCAGAAACATTTTATTACAAACTGTTAGATAGAACAGGGACAAAAAACATGCTGACAAATACTAAATTGATTTATTCGGAAACATTTTAGGAAAAAATGATTACAAACAGCACACCTGCAACACAAATAGAGCCATTCTTTAGACAACTTTCTAACGGGAGTTACGTTCTAATAACGGACCACAGCTGTTGTGGCATGGTGCCAGGAAAAGCATATCTCGTAAGGGTTAGTTCCATGGTCACTTGCTGTATGCGAGCATTGTATCCAACCGTCCCTACTGATACCGAGGCGACGATTTGGCCTCCGTTGAATATCTCTTCTATACGAATTAATGCTTTAAGCAGATTGAAGTCTGTGCTTTTACAGACAACAGTGCCTATACGTCATCAAAAGAAACGAAAGAAACGTATGACCTTCAAGTTGCAAGGACAACGGCAGAGATACATACACTTTTATCAACTAATTGCCCCGTGCATTTCATAGAAATGCTAAGCCAAATCCTAAATATGTCAGAGGCAGTGGTATCGTACATGTATTTAAGACAATTTTTTCGGGACTGTTAATACCCTTCGAAGAAGTTCTTGGCATCTTTCCCAATTTTGTCCATTCGGTCTATGGCGGCCTACCGCTACTTTTGGGACTCGTAGCAGGAATTTTATTTTTGACCCTTCTGCTCCGATATGGCAAGCCAAAATGCAGACATGACTCCAGCAACAATGGAAGAAACAATCCTAGCAATACGCTACCGGGACTGCATAACTAAAGTCCTTGGATTAGCCCGGCTAAGAGATCTGAATATGACCTGGTTTCTTTCATTCAGACCTACATGGCAGAACTGCATCTTACCTGTGCTTCGATGTATGCTATGCGGAGAAGAATGCGTGTTGGACACCTGTCTTACACTACAATCAGCAGTACCAATGGATATCGATACTTTGCTAGGTCCTGTAACGGCTCATGCATCGTGTTGTTGCCAGCGGTTACCAATCCTGATGACGGCATTCGTTGAGACTTCTCCACTACGAATAGGTGGTGGCAGTGAAGCAAGAAATGAGAGCAACATCACCCAGGTACGACCTTCTGTGAGCATTGCTGATCCCGACACCGATGATAGCAATCATTCTCATGACTGCCCAGCTACAGCATTTTCAACCATGGTCGAACTTTCACCTGAAGCTGTAGACAGTTTATTTGCACATATATCTGAAGTAATGTTCTCCCCTGAACCCAAAAAAATAATAACTTTTAAGCAAACCGGCACACAGCATTCCCCTGAACTCTGATTTCGGCCTTCAGCTTTGAAAAACAAAAGCTACTGAAAACATTTGGAACTATTTTTTCCTCTGAAACGAAAATATTTTTTCCAAATTCCAAAATATTTTTTTGGCACATGTACTCTGCTTACAGTAGAACTATTCATAAAGAACAGAGCTTCTATTTTTAGTAATTCTAGAGACAATATATTACCTCAGCCTCTAGCACACTTACAAGTAATTTCATTTATATGTGATGAAATAGTCTCGACCTTCTTTTCTGTATTGAGACATTTCATGTGTAATTTTCACAAATCGTTCAGCTAAATATATATGCATTCTTTTGAATGATTACACTGCTTAAAAATGTACAGTACCTATACTCTTTCGTGTATTTCGCAAACACCATTTTGAATGCAAAATGTATTTTGGGGTGGGTTGGAATACACATGCATTTTTATTGCTCAGTTTTTAGTAATTGATGGACATAAGTTCGTGGAGTGGGTGCAGTCTTTTTATCTAGGAACCTGAATCAATATCACCATTTTATGCCGTTACACGGCTATAATCAATAAATATCCCTATAATGGCATAAGAAACAGATCCATATTTCAGTAAATCGCCCTTGCAGCCCAAGGCATGGAAAAAGCTACTTCCTTAGATTCCTAGAAAGCACAACAAGCTCTTACAACACACCAAACCTCCAGCAACCAGGGAAATCCCCGCTTGCTTTGTTTCGATTTGTAATAGAACTCCTGAGAGCACTGTAAGAACAGCCAGTTCTTAGTGACATCTTTATTGACGTCTCATGTCCAAACCTTACGTCAAACTCCACACCTTTCAGGTATAAATATACCAACGTTGCCTTAAGCAAACACACGGTGGTGGTTCTGGAGCAGAGCAGCTAATCTACTTGCCGAGAGCCCAGCAGACGCGGAGAGCCCATGGACGCTGCCCCTCCTCTTTGACGAGCTGAGAAAGACGTTGTCTTTTCTCCTGCCGAGAAAATCCAGCTCCGGCATTTCCAGCCTACCCTTTCGGGTGACTGGAATATCGAGTCCTGAGAGAGAAATACCAGACCGCCTACATTCTATTCCCAAGGTACAGTGCTGACTAAACCCTTAGAGAGAATTCTTGAGTCAGATTTTGGAAAAAAACCTACTTAACTTAAACTGCTACTTACTTACTCCCACGTATTAGGCTTAGGTTAGGTACACCGGGGTAGGCGTATTTTAGAAGCACCAGTTGAGCACGTTAGCCTATGTATATATGTATATATATTTTATCCATTTTAAAGTGTCTTATGGCTAAGAAACCATATCAATGCTTTTACAGTATTATTTCATAATACTCCTTTTACTGTACGTACTTTACTTTACATTAAGTATTGCAACTGTGGCAATTCATTTCTCTTGCATGAGAAGTAAGACTGCTCAATAAATAATATATTTTATTGAAAACGCCCGTCTCTCTATTCTCTGCTCTCTGGTGAAACTAAGAATGCACATCTGACTGAGTGAAATAGCTGTCTATTGTTTCACACGACTCTAGAGATTGACTCTTATTCTGAGGGAGCAAAGTTGTCATGTTTATGAGGTTGTCGGAAGCTGAATCCCTTCTTGTCTGAGCCAGGGAAGCTGATCCCTTCCTATTCAGTCAAGAAAGTTTCCAGTGACCTCTGAGCTAGCTGGCGCAAACCTAAATTAAGTCTAACATAGTCAGTAGAGACCTAGATGACCTCAGTCCTACGTCTACACTGCTGTTTATGTTATTCCAATGCGCAGGGCCTATAGGGAAAATAGGAACTACACTACAAAATCATTATGTGAGCTATTGGAAAGGGGCGACCAATCGGTCCCCCCGAACGTATGGTGGAGTACCCCGATCCCCCCGGGAAGCCATTTTGGGCGGGAGGCGAGTTCCGGCTGGTATGCCCGAAACGGCGTAGCCGGGGCTCGCTTTTTCCCGCCCTAGAGTGGGTTGTCCTAGACACCGAAGCCGCCAGCCACGCCCCCGGAGGCGGGCGGAGGCGGGTTTACGCCCGCCCGAAGAGGGATAAAAGGAGCGACAAGCCAAAGTAGCATCCTCTTGTTCCTGTGCTCTGAGGCTGCACCTCCCCGCTGCCCGTGAGCTTGAGACGGAACGAAGAGCAATTTTGAGCGTTGTAATTTTGTCTTTGTTCTTTCAGAGTTCATCGTTCGAGAATGCCGGGCAAGAAGGCCGGAAAGCGGGTCGGTACCGATCAGATGCTCCGCATGCTCGTGAAAGACATGGCCGAGATGAAGAAACAGATGGCGGCAATGAACGGTGTAGGAGGCCCAAAGCGAGTCGTCGGACCAGCATTGCCGGGAGTAGTCCCTAGCGGGAGAGGTAGAAGGTCCAAGAGGGGGGCAACTGGGGGAGAGACCCCGGTTCCCGAGGCGCCGCCGGCGCTCCCCGATACACCGACTGAAGCCCCGATCCCGGTCCCGAAGGAGGGGCAACCAATCCCTGTTGTAGTCACCCCTGTGAACGGGGAGGATATGCCTCCCGAGTTGGCTGCACAGCTGGCAGCGTGGTTGGGAAAAGATGGCGAAGGCACCACGGCGGATGACGCCAGGGCAGTAATGAGGCAGTTGCGGCAGTCAAGAGAGGCCGCAAAGGCACCATGTCCTTTTGTTCCCCCGCAGGCTCCAGTGGGTGAAACCGCGGCGGGCACGAGTTCGGCAGCAACTACGGTAACAGCCTCTAGTTCAGGTAAGCAACGACTGCCGATTGCGGGGGAGGGGTCTGTACCCTCGAGAAGGGAGAAAGTGGCTCAGCATATTCCGATTGAAATCAAGGAGAGGATATGGGGTGAGAAATATGTGAACATGTTTTCTTTGCTAACTGATCATTATGAGATCGAGCATGTGAAGGGTCAAAAAGAGTTTTTACACCCGAGTGTTTGGCGCGCCAAGATGGCCGCTTTTAAGGTCGATGAGAACATAGGTAATTGGGGCAGAGCATTTGGCATTTTCACTTCAATTATGGGGGAACGAAGGCCTGAAATGTTGGCCGAGTTACCCGTGTACCAGACACGTATTATGGAGTACTCTCAGTCATATGAGGGCAATCAGTGGTTTTGTTATGATAATGTTTTTAGGAAGGCCAAGGAGTTCGACACATCTCTGACGTGGGATTGTTACGACTCCATTTCTTGGCAAAAGATGGAGAAATCAGGCATGTTAAAGGCACCATTGGTGGGGGGAAGCGGGGGAGAGTTTTCCCGCCATTCATCTGGGGCGCCCTTTCGGGCAGGTTCAAGTAATGAGTATCACTCGAGATCGAGTGGCAATACAGGTAAAAAGGGCATCTGCTGGAATTTTAACAGAGGAAAGTGTACGAGGCCCCAGGGGTCATGCAAGTTTAGGCGCGACTGTGGGGGGTGTGGGCAATCCTCGCATCCTGAGACCATGTGCAGAGCCAAAACGGGTGATAACGGAGGTAGGGGAAGCGCCAAACAGGTCTGAAATAGTCCGAGGGGCGCCTTTACCTACCCCGGTTGATACCATGGCAATGATTCCTTGGCTCAATGAATACCCGGATCATGTCTCCGCTGGGGTGTTGCGAGATGGGTTTTCATATGGTTTCCGCATCCCAGTGGGGAATTTTCAGGGTAAGGCACAGTGTAGGAACCAACTGTCGGTCCTGCAGAATACGGCGGTGGTACAGGCGAAGATTGTGAAAGAGTTGACCCGGGGTCGGGTTGCCGGACCATTCGACACGCCACCAGTTGCTAATTTTGTTTGTTCCCCTTTGGGAGTGGTCCCCAAGAAGGACCCGGGTGAGTTTCGATTAATACATAACTTGTCTGCTCCGAGAGGTCTTTCGGTAAATGATGCGATAGACCCGGAGGTGTGTTCGGTGCGGTATGCATCTTTCGATGAGGCCGTCGCCATGTTGAATCGCCTGGGGCCCGGAGCGCTGATGGCAAAATCAGACATCGAGTCAGCGTTCCGGTTGCTCCCGGTACACCCAGACGATCAGCGTCTCCTCGGTTTTATGTTTCAGGGTCGCTATTACATGGATAAATGTATGCCAATGGGATGCTCCATATCTTGTGCTTATTTTGAGAAATTCAGTTGTTTTTTGCAATGGGTATTCACAAGAATGACGGGGTTTCAACATGTTATGCATTATCTTGACGATTTTCTGTTCCTGGGTGCAGCTGGGGATCCAGAGTGTGCACAAGCTTTAAATGAATTTTGTGGTCTGATGAATCAGTTTGGTGTGCCATTGGCACCAGGTAAGACGGTGGGGCCATCAACTTCGCTCGAGTTTCTCGGAATAGAGCTCGATTCACTGGAAGGTTGCTTCCGGCTACCCAAAGAAAAGGTGGGGAGATTCAGGGCTTCCCTTGAGGCATGTATTCGGGAAACCAAGGTGAGCTTGCATCAATTGCAGCAAACTGTGGGTCAGTTGAATTTTGCCCTTAGAGTAATGCCAATGGCCCGCCCTTTCTCCCGCTCGATTGCTCAAGCCATGGTCGGTCTTAAAGAAGGGCACCATCGCACGAGGCTCTCGGCCGAGATTCGCCAGGACATGCGCATTTGGTTGGCATTTCTGGTGGATTTCAATGGTCGGGTGGTCTGGAACAAGCCGGCGGTGTCCTCCGAGGAGTTGGGGCTGTGGACAGATTCGGCGGGGAGTATAGGCTTTGGCGCCATATTCGGTAATCACTGGTCGGCCCAAAAATGGCCGTCATGGTGGCACGAGTGTGGGCTGACGAGCAACATTGCGTTTCTCGAACTGTTCCCTATTCTGGTGGCCCTACAAACATGGCCTGAGGGGTTCCGGGATCACTCTGTGGTGTTCTGGTCGGATAACATGACCGTGGTTGAGTGTATCAATAGTCAGGCAGCACGATGCAAATGGATTCTAAGATTGCTTAAGGAAATTGTGTTACTGTGTATGCAATTGAACGTACTCTTTAGGGCAAGGCATGTGCCAGGAGTACTGAATCAGGCGGCTGATGCGCTTTCTCGTTTCCGTATGCAGGCCTTCTGGGGTTTTCTGCCCACAGCGGACCCGGTGTCGGCACCATTCCCCGAAGCTCTCTGGTCTCTCGGTGCCCCGAACTACAAAACCTCGTGGGAGAGAGTTTAGCACCCAGGACGAGGAAGGCATATGAAGGGGCGTTCCGTTCTTATCAGTCCTTTTTGGGTTCGGTTAGGGGGGAGCTTTGGGGCCAGGAAGAATATGTCGTAAAGTTTTTGCTGTCGTTACATCAGGCAGGCAAATCGGTAGCCACGGCCCAGAGGCATCGGGCCGCCATTTCCTTCATGGCGCGGGCTCATGGGATCCAGGACCCTACTGCATCTTTCGTAGTACAGAAAGCGCTGCGTGGGTGGCAACGCCTTGAGGGTCGCAGAGTAGATGAAAGGCACCCGATAGGTCTGGAGAGGTTGGCTCTGTTTTTTTCCGTTCTCCCTGCGACTTGTTCATCCCAGTCTGAAACAGTGTTATTCAGGGCCGCTTTTGCATTAGCATTCTATGGGGCTATGCGGGTAAGCGAACTGGTGGCGAGGAACAAGCAGGATACGGGGGGGGGACTGTGCCGAGAGCACGTTCTAGTTAAGGGGGATACGATGATGGTCTCGTTTCCCAGGTCCAAGACCGATCAGGGTGCGATCGGGGACAGTATAGTAGTCCATCGGAGTCCCAGATCTCCCATGTGCCCCATCGTATGCGTTGAGGAATATTTGGCGCAGAGGGCGGCATCGTGGGGGGGGGACCCTGTTGAGGCACACTGATGCCACCCCACTGACGAGGTTTCAGTTCCAGCGGGTGCTAGCAATGGCAATTTCGGCCGCGGGCTTGAACTCGGGCGATTTTGGGACCCATTCCTTCCTGGTAGGGGCTGCTACAGAGGCTACAGCCAGGGGTCTGAGTGTGGAAAAAGTGAAACAATTGGGGCGTTGGTCCTCGAACTGTTACAAAAGGTATGTGCGGTTGCACATGTTGTGAAGCTGTAATCATGTACTCACGCTTCTTATTTTTGTTTGGTTTACAGTTTCGCAAGCTTACGAGGCAGGGCGGACTGTGCAGTCGACCCGACACCTGGGAACCAGCGGTCAAAGATCACCGGCTGCGGAAAAAGTGGTGTGGGTCGTGGGCCACTCATACGTGAGGCGTGCCGCGGACGTATTCAAAGCAGGTGACATGATTCACATGGCTGGGGAATACGGGTACAGGGTGACCTTCTACGGAAGGGGCGGGCTCTGTATTGACCAGTTTCAACCTTTTGTCGAGGGTTTGTTAGGGCGGACAAGGTCACCGCCATCTATAATCATAGTGCACCTTGGGGGCAATGATTTGGTGACCACTGGTAGACGACTACTTCTCGAGGCGATACTATCCACAGTGAGTTGGTTGGCAAGAAGGGTACCAGGGTGCACAATTGCATGGTCCCATATGATTCCACGAAAAGTGTGGCGGGGGGCTAATTCTGTGTCTGCTATAAATCATTCGGTGAAGAAAGTAAATAACAAGTTGGCTAGACTGTTTCGTACAAGTGCATTGCATTCGATTCCTCATGGTTGTATCAGGGGGGACAGTATGTATCTGGATGATGGGGTCCATTTGTCCCGGGTGGGGAATTCTTTACTCATAGGAGACCTCGTAGCCTGGCTAAAGAGTTTACAGCATGACCTTTAGGTAGGATCTTTGTGGGGGGTCCGGATAGCCGGTCAACTATCCGGCCTGTGGCGGTAAGGTCATGATCGGTGAGCAGTAATTGGAAGATCCCTATGGGGGGGGCGTCACCCATTACGGATGGGAGCGCCCGGGGGGAGGTGGCCATTGGCCCCTCAACGGGGAGGCGGTCCCTTCTAAGGATGGGACGCCGAAAGGAAAGGGAAGGTGGTCAAGGCCCCTCCCTGGATAGGAGGGGCTACGGGCCCCTCCTGGGAATTTCCCGGGGCCAGGACATCTGCGACGGCAGATGTGGTAAGTTGTGTGGGGTGGGGAGGGGGGTCCACGCTACCTTCTAGACACCTCACACGAGTCCTCGGACGACCTTAAAATGGCGTCGAGTTAATGGGGGCCCCCGTCAAGACAAGGGAAATTGGTATGTGCACATGAGGTACAGTCCTCTGTGTGGCCGCCCCTCACAAGTGAGGGGGTAGTTCTGGTTTAGGGATCTGACACCGGTTACGACCTTGCCGTTGGCCCTTAACGTTAGGATGTACAATTTCAATTTAAAAATGTTTTGTAGGATGTTAGTATCGGCTAGGAGAACCTTTGTATTAGAAATATGTTAAGGTCAGCCAAAACATCGATATATGGAAATGAAATTGTACATGATATGAAACTGTTATTTCAATGTTTTAATTTTGTTTCATATTTTAATAAATACGGCCGGGAGGGTAACTCCCTCCCGCCTTCCAAAAGTTCAGAAATGTTTCCGTATTCCCATTCTTGGGGATTGTGTTGAGAGGGGGTGGCGGGTATCTCAGCCATATGGAAAGGGGCGACCAATCGGTCCCCCCGAACGTATGGTGGAGTACCCCGATCCCCCCGGGAAGCCATTTTGGGCGGGAGGCGAGTCCCGGCTGGTATGCCCGAAGCGGCGTAGCCAGGGCACGCTTTTTCCCGCCCTAGAGTGGGTTGTCCTAGACACCGAAGCCGCCAGCCACGCCCCCGGAGGCGGGCGGAGGCGGGTTTACGCCCGCCCGAACAGGGATAAAAGGAGCGACAAGCCAAAGTAGCATCCTCTTGTTCCTGTGCTCTGAAGCTGCACCTCCCCGCTGCCCGTGAGCTTGAGACGGAACGAAGAGCAATTTTGACCCACCCACCAGCCCCTGGAGATAGCAAGTGGTTTGAAGTAAAGTCGTGATGTGGTAACTCAATTTTCTTACAGGTTACTTGGTTTAAAAGTTGTGATTCATTATGTAATAAAGTGGTAACGCGATTTTCTTACAGGTTGCTTTTTGATTAAAAGTTGTTATTCATTGTGCAATAAAGTGGATAATTTCTTACGGTATGTTTTATCAAATAAAGTATTTGCACCAGTGTTGATCAGTGATGTTTCGACAGTTCATATATTGAGCATCTTCTGTTTTAGTGATTAGTCCTTTTAGTTTAAATGTCGTATTTATTTTCGGTCGGGCGGTAAGGTCATGATCGGTGAGCAGTAATTGGAAGATCCCTATGGGGGGGGCGTCACCCATTACGGATGGGAGCGCCCGGGGGGAGGTGGCCATTGGCCCCTCAACGGGGAGGCGGTCCCTTCTAAGGATGGGACGCCGAAAGGAAAGGGAAGGTGGTCAAGGCCCCTCCCTGGATAGGAGGGGCTACGGGCCCCTCCTGGGAATTTCCCGGGGCCAGGACATCTGCGACGGCAGATGTGGTAAGTTGTGTGGGGTGGGGAGGGGGTCCACGCTACCTTCTAGACACCTCACACGAGTCCTCGGACGACCTTAAAATGGCGTCGAGTTAATGGGGGCCCCCGTCAAGACAAGGGAAATTGGTATGTGCACATGAGGTACAGTCCTCTGTGTGGCCGCCCCTCACAAGTGAGGGGGTAGTTCTGGTTTAGGGATCTGACACCGGTTACGACCTTGCCGTTGGCCCTTAACGTTAGGATGTACAATTTCAATTTGACAAATGTTTTGTAGGATGTTAGTATCGGCTAGGAGAACCTTTGTATTAGAAATATGTTAAGGTCAGCCAAAACATCGATATATGGAAATGAAATTGTACATGATATGAAACTGTTATTTTAATGTTTTAATTTTGTTTCATATTTTAATAAATACGGCCGGGAGGGTAACTCCCTCCCGCCTTCCAAAAGTTCAGAAATGTTTCCGTATTCCCATTCTTGGGGATTGTGTTGAGAGGGGGTGGCGGGTATCTCAGCCATATTAGTTCCTGTACATCTAACAATATCATTTGAACTGAAAGAGGAGAAAAGATAATTTGCTTCTGCTTAATCACAGCTTCTATTCCTCCCCAGAATGCACATAAAGCAGGACAAGAGTATAACATGTGTTCCAGATCGGCTGCCACAAGATGACATTTAGAACGATCACTAGGTGTACTACTTGAAGACCAACCGGAAATTCTTTGCGGAGTGTAATAAAGTTGACAAATAGTTCTGTATGATTGAAGTCTTAAGCTAGAGGACTGGGCCACATGACTGATACGACAAAAGGAAGCGGATATCTGATTCAGTGTTATATTAGAATCCATTATGGTGGTCCATTTAGCCGCCAGTTTAATGCAATCATCACCTTTCATCTGATTTAGATGTTTATAGCCCTCACTAATTAGTGATTTACTCTTATCGGAATAAAGACAAGTCAAGATATCTGAGTCAACAACTTGATTGATTTTCATTTTCTGGACTAGAAAGTCCCAGATTTACATATATTTAAAATACATAGAATTATTCAGTTTATAAAGAAGTTTAAGTGATGCAAAATCAAGTAGTCCATCAGGGCCATTCAAGTCACCTAGAGTATTAATACCGCAACAGGACCATAAGGTCCCGGCACCGTCTGAAAAAATTTCAGGAAGTCCTGGGTTGCCCCATAGCTGTAGTTCCGGATGGAAGAAAGAAGTTTTACTATAAGTCAAGATCAAGATCCATATTCTAGCAATCTCCCTAGCAGTCCTAAACTTGACCCGTTTGAAGTAATTTGGGTCGTGGACTCTAGCTAAAAACTGATTGCAATCAGAACCCAGCATGAATTGAAAAAAACAAAGGATTTTCCGTCTTGAGCAAACTGCGGAGACGACCAAAAAAAGTTGCAAAAAAATAAAGTTTAAAATCCGGGAAATGTAACCCTCCCTTTTCAATTGGGAGTTTCAGTAGCTGCACAGATCTGCAAGCTTTTTTGTATCCCCAAATAAAGCTGCTGCATATCCCATCCAGTTTTTAAAAAACAAATATTATTAAGGCGAAGGGGAATTGATCTAAATAAGTAAAGACATTTTGGTAGTACTTTCATTTTAATTAAATTAATCCGTCCAACTAGGCTAAGTGGGATCTTATGCCATTTTTTTAATGAGAGTGATTCCTCCTTTAACAGAGGATCGTAATTAAGTTTAAATAATTCATTAATATTAGCAGAGATTTTCACTCCCAAATATATAGTGGTTTCACATATACCTTGGACCGCTACTAATGGTTTATAATTAACAACTACCTGCGTTTTATTCACATTCAATTTGTATCCGGAAATATCCCCGAAGTTGTCTACTCCTTTAATTATCCCCGGGAGGGCTTTAACCACATCCGTAGTAAAGATCGCGATGTCATCCGCGTATGCAGTTATTTTTAAAGTGTTTATGCCATGTTGAAAAGTGATAATATCTGTTTGGGTCTGAAAAGCATTTAAAAAAGGTTCCAAGGAAAGGGCAAACAGCAAGGGGGACAAAGGACACCCTTGCCGGGTGCCTCTAGCTATAGAAAAGTTAGATGAGGTCATTCCGGAGTAGCTAATTTTGGCAGTAGGATGGTCATATAAGGAGCGTATCCAACCAAGATATTGACCCTGAAATCCAAATGCCTTCAACACAGCCCATATATAATCCCACCCCACTCTGTCAAAAGCTTTCTCAGCATCTAGCATGACCATACCAAGTGGGGTGGAATCGCATGATGCGACTTCAAAGGCAACTATTGCCGTGTTTGCATGGGCAGTAGTATCTCTCCCCATGACGAATCTGTGCTGCTATATGTTCACTAGTTCCGGCATGAGAGGAGCAAGTCGGTTAGCCAAAATCTTTGCGAACGCCTCGGCATCCGCGTTGATTAGCGAAATAGGTCTGCATAACCCAAATTCGTCTGCAGGTTTATGTTTCTTAAGAAAAAATAAAATTTTAGCCATATTCCAAGAAGTAGGAGCTTTCCCGGTCTCCCCGATCGAATCAATAACTAAGCTAAAAAGAGGAAGCAACAGCTCAATACATATCTTATAGAGTTCAATAGGAAGCAAGTCCTCCCCTGCTGCTTTACCGGAGGGAAGAGAAGCAATTGCCAACCTTATCTCTGTGTGGGTGATATTTCCATCAAGTTGACATATTCCTTCTCTATCTCCCCGGTCAATCAAATTGATGTCAATGTATGAAAATATATGATGATTAGTAGGAGATTTTTCAGGAGTATATAAGCTACTGTAGTAATCGACAAATTGATCTAGTATCTGTTCAGGTTGTTTGTAGATTATAGTGTCCCTTCCTTTAATAGCCTTAACTAATGTGCTGGCTTTCCTGTCAGCAACTTTATAAGCTAAAATGTTGCCAATTCTGTCTCCGCTCTCGTACTGTGATAAATGAAACTTATGTAATTTTACACTATATTTCTCCATAAGTTTCTTTTTAGTAGCTGACTAAAGATTCACTAATTGAATTCTTAAATCATCTATATTGGACCTTCCTGATAAAAGGGCTTCTGCCAGCAACATTTCCAGAGACAAAATATTGGAAGTCATATTCTAGTCTCTTTCTGGCGTTCAAAGTTCTTTCTAAAAACATTATGGCTGAGATACCCGCCACCCCCTCTCAACACAATCCCCAAGGATGGGAAACCGGAAACAGTTCTGAAATTTTGGAAGACAGGAGGGAGTGACCCTCCCGGCCGTATTTATTAAAATATTAAACAAAATTAAAACATTAAAATAACAGTTTCATATTATGTACAATTTCATTTCCACATTGCGATGTTTGGCTAACCTTAACATATTCTCTAATACAAAGGTTCACCTAGCCGAACTAACATCCTACAAGACATTTAACTTGAAATTGTACATCCTAACGTTTAAGGGCCAACGGCAAGGTCGTAACCGGTGTCAGATCCCTAAACCAGAAATATCCCCCTCACTTGTGAGGGGCGACCGCACAGAGGTGTACCTCAAGTGCATCTACCAATTTCCCTTGACTTGACGGGGGCCCCAATAAACTCGACGCCATTTAAAGGTCGTCCGAGGACTCGTGTGAGGTGTCTAGAGGGTAGCGTAAACCCCCTCCCAAACCCCACACAACTTACCACATCTGCCGTCGCAGATGTCCTGGCCCCGGGAAATTCCCAAGGAGGGGTCTGTAGCCCCTCCTACCCAGGAAGGGGCCTTGACCGCCTTTCCTTTCCTTTCGGCGGCCCATCCTTAGAAGGGACCGCCTCCCCGTTGAGGGGCCAATGGCCACCTCCCCCGAGCGCTCCCATCCGTAATGAGTGACGCCCACCCATAGGGATCTTCCAATTACTGCTCACCGATCATGACCTTACCGCCCGACCAAAATAAATACGACAATTCTAACTAAATTCTAAATGACTACATTACTACATGACAGTAACAATTACCACTTATTAAAAGGCATGATTACTGATCAACACTAGTGCAGAATTACTTTATTTGCAAAACAAACTAAAATTGACCATTCTTTATTGCATACTCAAAGTTATTACGATAGTCATCACAACCTGCAAGAAATAGAGTTACCACATCAAAACTTTATTCAAAACCACTTGCTGTCCTCAGGGGCTGGTGGGTGGGTCAAATTTGGCTCTTCGTTCCGTCTCGAGCTCACGTGCAGCGAGGAGGTGCAGCTTCAGAGCACAGGAACAAGAGGATGCTTCCTTGGCTTGTTGCTCCTTTTATCCGTCTTCAGGGCGGGCGTAAACCCGCCCCTGCCTGCCCCAAGGGCGTGGCCGGCCGCGTCAGTGTCTAGGCCAGCCCACTCCAGGGCGGGAAAAGGCGCGCCCCGGCTACGCCGCTTCGACATACCAGCCGAGACTGGCCTCCCGCCCAAGATGGCTTCCCGGGGGGATCGTGGTACTCCACCATACGTTCGGGGGGACCGAATGGTCGCCCCTTTCCATATGGCTGAGATACCCGCCACCCCCTCTCAACACAATCCCCAAGGATGGGAAACCGGAAACAGTTCTGAACTTTTGGAAGACGGGAGGGAGTGACCCTCCCGGCCGTATTTATTAAAATATGAAACAAAATTAAAACATTAAAATAACAGTTTCATATTATGTACAATTTCATTTCCACATTGCGATGTTTGGCTAACCTTAACATATTCTCTAATACAAAGGTTTACCTAGCCGAACTAACATCCTACAAGACATTTAACTTGAAATTGTACATCCTAACGTTTAAGGGCCAACGGCAAGGTCGTAACCGGTGTCAGATCCCTAAACCAGAAATATCCCCCTCACTTGTGAGGGGCGACCGCACAGAGGTGTACCTCAAGTGCATCTACCAATTTCCCTTGACTTGACGGGGGCCCCAATAAACTCGACGCCATTTAAAGGTCGTCCGAGGACTCGTGTGAGGTGTCTAGAAGGTAGCGTAAACCCCCTCCCAAACCCCACACAACTTACCACATCTGCCGTCGCAGATGTCCTGGCCCCGGGAAATTCCCCAGGAGGGGGCTGTAGCCCCTCCTACCCAGGAAGGGGCCTTGACCGCCTTTCCTTTCCTTTCGGCGGCCCATCCTTAGAAGGGACCGCCTCCCCGTTGAGGGGCCAATGGCCACCTCCCCCGAGCGCTCCCATCCGTAATGGGTGACGCCCACCCATAGGGATCTTCCAATTACTGCTCACCGATCATGACCTTACCGCCACAGGCCGGATAGTTGACCGGCTATCCGGACCCCCCCACAACACTCCTGCCTAAAGGTCATGTCATAAAGTCTTTAGCCAAGCTATCAGGTCTCCTATGAGTAACTCGTTCCCCATCCGGGACAAATGAACACCATCCCCCAAATACATACTGTCCCCTTTAATACAACCATGCGACACAGAATGCAGTGTACTTGAACGGAACAATCTACTCACTTTATTATTAATTTTCCTTACTGAATGATTCAGAGCAGAAACCGAAATAGCCCCCCGCCACACTTTCCGTGGGATCATATGGGACCATGCAATTGTGCACCCTGGAACTCTTCTCGCTAACCAACTTACAGTGGAAAGCATCGCCTCAAGAAGAAGTCGTCTACCCGTGGTCACCAAATCGTTGCCCCCAAGATGTACTATAACTACAGACGGCGGTGACCTTGTCCGCCCTAACAAACCCTCGAAAAATGATTGAAACTGGTCAATACAGAGCCCGCCCTTTCCGTAGAAGGACACCCTGTACCCGTATTCCCCAGCCATGTGAATCATGTCACCTGCTTTGAATACGTCCGCGGCACGCCTCACGTATGAGTGGCCCACGACCCACACCTCCTTTTTCACAGCCGGTGATGTCTGACTGCTGACCCCCCGGTGTCGGGTCGACTGCACAGTCCGCCCCGCCTCGCAGGCTTGCGCAACTGAAAACCAAACAAAACAAGAAGCGTGAGTATATCATTACAGCTTCACAACATATGCAACCACACATACCTCTTATAACAGTTCGAGGACCAACGCCCTACACGTTTTACTTGTTCTACATTCAGACCCCTGGCTGTAGCCTCTGTAGCAGCCCCTATCCGAAAGGAATGGGTCCCAAACTCACCGGGGTTCAAGCCCGCGGCCGAAATCGACATCGCAAGCACCCGCTGGAACTGAAACCTCGTCAGTGGGGTGGCGTCAGCGTGTCTCAACAAGGTCCCCCCCCATGATGCCACCCTTTGCGCTAAATATTCCTCTACGCACACTACAGGGCACATGGAAGACCCGGGAATCCTTTGTATGATTATGCAGTCCCCAACCGCACCCTGATCGGTCTTGGACTTGACAAACGAGACAGTCATTGTCTCCCCCCTGACCTGAACGTGCTCTCAGCACAGTCCCCCCATGGCATCCTGCTTGTTCTTCGCCACTAGTTCGCTCACCCGCATAGCCCCATGGAATGCTAGCGCAAAAGCGGCTCGGAATAACACTGTTTCATACTGGGATGAAGACGTTGCAGGAAGTACAGATAATAACAGGGCCAACCTATCCAGACCTATCGGGCGCCTTTCATCTACTCTGCGACCCTCAAGGCGTTGCCACCCACTTAGCGCTTTTTGCACAACGAAAGACGCAGTCGGGTCCTGGATCCCATGAGCCCTTGCCATAAAGGAAATGGCGGCCCGGTGCCTCTGGGCCGTAGCCACTGATTTGCCTGCCTGATGTAAAGACAGCAAAAAATTTTCTACCAACTCCTCCTGGCCCCAAAGCTCCCCCCTAGCAACCCCCAAAAAGGCCCAATAGGAACGGAACGCCCCTTCATATGCCTTCCTCGTCCTGGGTGCTAAACTCTCTCCCACGAGGTTTTGTAGTTCGGGGCACCGAGAGACCAGAGAGCTTCGGGAAAGGGTGCCGCCACCGGGTCCGCTGTGGGCAGAAAACCCCAGAAGGCCTGCATATGAAAACGAGAAAGCGCATCAGCCGCTTTGTTCATTACCCCCGGCACATGTCTTGCCTTAAATAGCACATTCAATTGCATACACAATAACACGATTTCTTTGAGCAATCTCAGAATCCATTTGCATCGTGCTGCCTGGCTATTGATACACTCAACCACGGTCATGTTATCAGACCAGAACACCACAGAGTGATCTCTGAATCCCTCGGGCCAAGTTTGCAGGGCCACCAGAATGGGGAAAAGTTCAAGAAAAGCAATGTTACTTGTCAGTCCACACTCCTGCCACCACGACGGCCATCTTTGAGCCGACCATTGTGTGCCGAATATGGCACCAAAACCAATGCTCCCAGCCGAATCTGTCCACAGCCCCAGCTCCTCGGAGGACACCGCCGGTTTGTTCCAAACAATTCGACCATTGAAATCCGCCAGAAATACCAACCAAATGCGCATGTCCTGGCGAACCTCTGCCGATAGCCTCGTGCGATGATGACCCTCCTTTAGGCCGACCATGGCTTGAGCGATCGAGCGGGAAAAGGGGCGGGCCATCGGCATTACTCTCAGGGCAAAATTCAACTGGCCCACCAATTGTTGTAACTGATGCAGTTTAACCTTAGACTCACTAATACACATTTCAAGGGATGCCCTGAATTTTAACACTTTTTCTCTTGGTAATCGAAAACAGCCTTCCTCTGAGTCGAGCTCGATCCCCAGAAACTCGAGGCAAGTCGAGGGACCCACAGTCTTACCTGGTGCCAATGGCACACCAAAATGATTCATTAAGACACAAAATTCGTTTAAAGCCTGTCCACATTCTGGATCCCCGGCTGCCCCCAGAAACAAAAAGTCATCGAGATAATGCATAACATGTTGAAAACCCGTCCTCTTTACGAAGACCCATTGCAGAAAACAACTGAACTTTTCAAAATAGGCACAAGATATAGAGCATCCCATTGGCATACATCTATCCATGTAATAGTGACCCTGAAACATGAAACCAAGGAGACGCTGATCGTCTGGATGTACCGGGAGCAACCGGAACGCTGACTCAATATCTGACTTTGCCATCAGCGCACCGGGCCCTAGGCGATTCAACATGGCGACGGCCTCATCGAAAGATGCGTACCGCACCAAACACACTTCCGGGTCTATCGCATCATTCACGGAAAGACCACGTGGGGCTGACAAATTATGTATCAGCCGAAACTCACCCGGGTCCTTCTTGGGGACCACCCCTAAAGGGGAACAAACAAAGTTAGGCATCGGTGGCACATCAAATGGACCGGCGACTCGACCTCGAGTAACCTCCTTCCCAATCTTTTCCTGTACCACGGTCATATGTTGCAAGACCGACAGTTGGTTCTTACACTTTGCTACACCCTGAAAATCCCCCACTGGGATGCGGAAACCATATGAAAACCCGTTCCGCAACATCCCAGCGGAAGCATGATCCGGGTATTCGTTGAGCCAAGGAATCATTGCCATGGTATCAATCGGAGTAGGTAAAGGCGCCCCTCGGACTCTTTCAGACCTGTTTGGCGCTTCCCCTACCACCGTTATCACCCGTTTTGGCTCTGCACATGGACTCAGGATGGGATGGCTGCCCACACCCTCCACATTCGTGTCTAAACTTGCATGACCCCTGGGGCCTCGTACATTTACCCCTGTTGAAATTCCAACAAATCCCCCTTTTACCTGCATTGCCATTCGGCTTTGAGTGATAGTCGTTACCGGCACCCGACCGAAAGGGTGTCCCAGCGTATTGGCGGGAGGACTCACCCCCGCTACTTCCTACCAACGGTACTTTTAACATTCCTGTACTCTCCATTTTTGACCATGAAACGGAGTCGTAACAATCCCAAGTCAAGTTTTTGTCGTGTTCCTTCGCCTTTGTAAAAATATTATCAGAGCAGAACCACTGATTTCCCCCATATGATACGTAATACTCCATGATCCGTGACTGATAAATAGGCAATTCGGTCAGCAGCTCGGGCCTACGTTCGCCCATGATGGAGGTAAAGATTCCCCATGCCCTGCCCCAAGTGCCAATGTTTTCGTCGACCTTAAAGGCGGCCATTTTTGCGCGCCAAACACTCGGATGCATGAGCTCCTTCTGGCTCTTAACATGCTCCATCTCATAATGGTCGGTAAGCAACGAAAAAATGTTTACATACTCATCCGCCCACATCTTTTCCTTAATTGCCAGAGGAACATGCTGACCCACCTTCTCCCTTCGTGAAGGTGCGGACCCCTCCCTCGCAATCGGCAATGGCCGCTTACCTGAACCAGAAGCTGCATCTGCCGCCGGACCTGGGCCTGTTGCTTTTCCTGCCGCTGGAGACAGCGGGGTAACTGACGATGGTGCCTTCACCGCCTCCCTAGTTTCACGCAGTTGTCTCATTAACACCCGGGCGTCGTCAGCCGTGGCGCCCTCGCTATCTTTCCCCAACCACGCTGCCAATTGTGCTGCCAACTCGGGAGGCATATCCTCCCCGGATACGGGAGTGACCACCACGGGAATCGGATTCCCCTCCTTCGGCACTGGAGTTGGCTCTTCAAGTGGGATATCGGGAACCGGGGTTTCCCCCCCAGCTGCCCCCCTTCTGGACCTCTTGCCTCTCCCTCCGGGGGCTGCTCCCGACAAAGGTCGTTTCGGTCCCCCTTCCCCGTCCTTAGCTGCCATCTGCTTCTTCAGATCGGTTACTTCTTTCATGAGCATGCGGAGCATCTGATCGGTACTGACTCGCTTTCCGACTTTCTTGGGCATTCTCAGACAGAGTATCTGTAAGACAAAAAGAAAGATTACCACGCTCAAAATTGGCTCTTCGTTCCGTCTCGAGCTCACGTGCAGCGAGGAGGTGCAGCTTCAGAGCACAGGAACAAGAGGATGCTTCCTTGGCTTGTTGCTCCTTTTATCCGTCTTCAGGGCGGGCGTAAACCCGCCCCTGCCTGCCCCAAGGGCGTGGCCGGCCGCGTCAGTGTCTAGGCCAGCCCACTCCAGGGCGGGAAAAGGTGCGCCCCGGCTACGCCGCTTCGGGCATACCAGCCGAGACTCGCCTCCCGCCCAAGATGGCTTCCCGGGGGGATCGTGGTACTCCACCATACGTTCGGGGGGACCGAATGGTCGCCCCTTTCCAATTGCTGGCCAAAGCCCCTGATACTGGCCTTACATGCATCCCACACAGAGATTGCTGCAGCCGTATATAAGTTGATCTCAATAAATTCAACAATATGTTCTTTAAGTTGAGTAATAAAAGCTGCATCAAAAAAAGGGATCTGGGAAACGTAAATTGTCGAGGGCCTTGCATCCTGGAAGCGATATTAAATTCGAAAAGGATGGGGTTATGATCAGAAGTAACTCTTTGGCACAATTCTATGGTTCAATAATCTATAGTTTTATCCATTGCCCAGACCATATCTATTCGAGAGCATAATTTATGTGGCGCGGAATAGTAAGTAAATCCTGCCAGGTTGGGATATATTGTACGCCATACATCTTTTAGATTATGCAAGCGGCTTAGTTCTAATATAGCAGCTCGGTCTTTACGCATTCGTGGGAAAGCACCCCGTCTAGTAGTATCCACATCATAATTCATTAAGCAATTAAAGACCTCCATAATCAACAACTCCCCATCCCAAATTAATAGTTCAACATTTAACCGATCATACATACAAGTTAGATCAATGTTAGGCCCATATACAACACAGAAAACATATAAACAGTGTTCAATTTTTACTTGAACAATTGCCCATCTACCTCCCTTATCGGCAGCTGTACGCATAATTTCAATGCCTGATTGTTTTTGTTGCAATACTGCAACCCCTCTGATAGAAGCATTTAAAGTGGAGCAGACAACTAGATCATAGCTCAACTGTCCTAGTAATTTCTTGTCTTGAAACCCAATATGGGTTTCTGAAAGTAAAACCAAATGGGTATTATATAGATTAAGCTCTTCCTGAACCAGCCTCCTCTTATTCTTATTGTTAAGGCCAGCCACATTCCATGCTAAACACCTAAAAGAATACATTCCTTAATGAAGAGAAAGATTAATTTCCTCTTTAATATTAAATACGAGAATATGAATGATCTAAAACAATCTTTTTTAATAATTCTGATTCTCACACTGAAATTGTAAACATTTTTTACCCCCAGAACCCTAGAGCCACCCCCTTTCCCCCTCCCCTTAGACCCTTCGGGGAGAGGACCCCTCTATACCTTGCTGCCGCTGTGAAGGCAGCTCCGCAGAGTAGCAGCAGGAAGGCATCAACCGGGAATCCCTGCCGTGCCGTACAAAAAAAAAGGAAAAAACCAATAGGAGACTATAGAAAAGGGAGAGAAAAGAACGTAATGTAAATAGTAAAAAGAAGGAAAGGGAGAGAAGGAAGATTTAGAAAAAAAATAAAGAGATCTCACTAGTGGTAGTAGTGATTAAATCATATTATTCAGCTTATGCCACAGAAAAGCCCTATAACGAACATCAACTGTGTTCTACAAAAACAGTAGAGCAGATCAACCCATTTTGCTCCTATATTAACATTTCGCTAAGAATGAAACTAACCAAATCCAAGCCCCGTAAGTGCAAAAAGTTACTATTTATGTATTAAGCTTAGAGAGAGCCAGCTCAGCCTCCTTTAGATCAGTATGAAAAGAGGTATGGCCGTCCTTAATGACTTTGAGGCGAGCCGGTTCCTGTAAATATGCATCGCAGCCCAGAGATTTGAAAGGGTCTATCATCTGCCGGAGCTTCCATCGTCTTTCCATTGTGTTTTTACTTAGATCAGAGCGAACAAAAAAGGTAAAATTTTCAATGGTGACAGGGGTACTGGGTCTGGCTTTTGAAGAGACTGCCTGTCGCAGTAAAAAATTACCAAAATAAATCAAGATAGAACGAGGGAACTTGCTTTCTTTGTTTTTTTGAAAGAGAGGTAGTATATGAACTCTCTGGAGTTGCAAATCCCAGTCCCAGTCTCAGAGATCTAAAAAAGGCTTCTGGAACAATTTTACAACATATGACCTTGGATCAGACCCCTCTGAACCTTCCGGGATGCCAAAAAGTCGAAGGTTTTGTCTCATTTGTCGATTTTCTAAATCTTCCAGCTTAATTTCGAGGTTATTTATTTGCAAATCATGTTGATTAGTTAAAGTCTTTGTGCGTCCTGCAACTTCTTCCACCTCAAATACTATTTGTTGCAACTCTTCTATCTCTTATGTGAGCCCCCCTAATTTGCTGGATACTTCCAGTAAGGAATTCTGCAGTTTATTGTTGTCTTCCCTGAGTTGAAGAAAGTGTTGCAGTGCTTCCTGACGATGACCCGTAAGAATCTTTAAGATAAGGTCAAAAGAGGAAGTAGTATGTCCTGGATCCGAAGATCCCTCTAGAGCTGGTAGCTCATTAGTATGCGATGTACCTACAGGAGAGATGGCGACATCCGCACTAGGAGACAAACTTATGATTGTAATAGGATTTATAGCAGTTGCGGTACTCGTGCTATTGCTGGCAGAATCCTGTTCAAAGCAAGAATTTGTTTGATACGTGCAAGTTGATTTTGTGCCATCTTGAACAAGAGGTAGGGATGTCGTATTATCCATAGTATTAGCACTGTCTCTTAGATTACTACCTTCCGTGGGGCTAGCACTAGGCATGAGCGGATTTTGCGGATTGGCAATCCGCGAATTTGCGGATTTGCGAACTCGCAATCCGCAAAATCCGCGAATTCCCGCGAATTTGCGGATTTTTTTTTTTTTTGTGTTCGCCCGTGTTTCTGCCAGTTCGCGAGGGTTTTTACAATTTCGCAATTTGCGAACTTACCTGTCGGGTCGCAAGTTTTGCGAACTTGTTGTTTCTACGTGTCCAACCTGTTTGGGACACTCTTCTTCATCACTGCCACTCTCTGTCACCACTGCCACTCTCTGACTACTCATGCCACCCTCTGGCCCACCCATGCCACCCTCTGTTTCATCACCACACCCTCTGGTTGTCCAGTGTACATTATTTTCGGCAAAGCAAAGCACACCTTCCCTGCCTCAAGTGACCTGAATTAATTTGGGGCTGATTAATGTGTCACAGAATATTTTTTTAGCTGGCACCTGCTTCCTTAGTGCGCCCTGATTAGTGATCTTTTGCACTTTCTTAGTGCTTTCATTGTTGCAAAATTAGTTACAACACCTGCCCTGCCCCAACTGACAATAATGAATTAGGGGCTGATTAATGGATTTTAACTTCCAGCCTGGCTCCTGCTTGTCTCCCTTAGCTGTAATTCATGACCTTTGTGGCATATGTGTAACTATTCTGAGGTTCAGAGCAGGGTCACATAATAGTTTCAACTGGCAACTGAACTCTGGAGGGGCCCCTCAGGAAGCACTACAGGAAATGGCTACTAATGATGTGCCTGAACTTTTGAACCTGGTAAGTAGTTACTTTCAGTTTTGCTTAGAACGTATTTCTGCAATTTCGCACTTATTCGCGGGGCGCGAACTCACGCGAACAGTGCGAGCAGTGCGAGCAAAATCCGCTGCTCGCGGATTTGCGGATTTTGCAGGAAATTCGCAAATCTCGCGGATTGCGGATTTCCCGAAAATCCGCAAAATCCGCGAGCGGAACGGATTTTCCGCCCATGCCTAGCTAGCACCAGACAAACGCAATGCCATATTCTTAACACCTCCCTTCGCTTGAATCCACTTTCGGAGAGGGCTCTCATCTCTTATAGGATTTTTGTGTACATTAGCAGAAGATGTAGCAGAATTAGAAGCAAGATTAAGAACTGTGGTATTCCCTTTCTTAAGTTTTTTTTTAGCTTTAGTCCTTCCTTTTCTTCGCCCAAGGAGTTTGGCAGTACCCACCACAGCACTGTGACCTTCGTCTTCATCCTCATAGTCGGCACTGGAGCCCTTTTCAATCCCCTCTGTAGATAAGCCAGACAACCCCGGCAAATCAGCAGCTTCTGACATTTGATCCTCTAAAGCTAAAACAAGCAGCGGGCGGGGTTCGTTTAATACTTCAGTAAACGTGCTATTCATGTCATTACTGGCCGGGGCGGTCTCATTCTCATTCTCTAAGTGGTCAGAGAGTTCTTTCTCCCCACTTCCAGAAGGTATACCGGCATCGGCGCCCTCTTCAACTCCAGTTTTATCTGTGGGTTTGCCAAGTTTAGCAAGTTTAACAATATCACCAGTTTTATCGAGTGCTTTAGGTGGTATAAGTGGTTGATTTATTTGTTTTTTATCGCCTATGGACTTAGCTCCTACCACGCCTGTCCCGCCCTCTGCCGCTACAACAGAAACTGCTGCTGCAACTCCTAAGTCAGGGCATTCTGGCAAATTATTGCTTGAGTTAATATTTATAGATACATTATTGCCACAGTTCCTCTTCTGTAGTGTTATTTTCTGACAAAACAAAGAGCGAAGTGCGGATCAACTGCTTACCTGCTAATTGTGCAGTCTTCTCGGAAGCCATAGTTTTTCCCGCAGTGATTGAATCCGTAGTGGCGGCGGTAGCAATGCAGGGGTCGACGTCTCTGAATTGGTGCCTCTCCTGGCTCGAGTGGATCTTCATTTGTAGCGCTAGTCCGATACCGACATCGAGCGAGCCAGTCTGTACTGGTGTCCTCATTCCCCCCGAGCCATGGTCCGGTGTAACAGGGGCCGCCAACAATGCAAAGCCCACCCAACTGGCCCCGGGTCTGCAAAGCGGCTGTGTGCTCGATAGACCGAGTATGAGCAGGCGTCGCCTCCACCAGCTGCTCAAGAGCCGGAACATCCAATGGCCATTTGTAGTTCACCCTCTATGCTCGGGTACAGCAGGTGAGTAGCAACCCAAAAAAAAAGAGATCCTTTTTTCCTTTCCTCCTCAATTTTCAAGTCCTAAGTGGACTATCAGCTAGTCTCCCATAGAGAAAAAATCAGCAAGGCAGGGTGCCGGGAGCCTTCAAGGGACGCTGCTGCTCCGTACTGGCGTAAACCCGCGATTTTGGATTGCCCACTCTATCCGGGAATGATTATATTTTCATTAACATTTTCTGTCTGGAGCATGGATAGTTAATAGGATGTAAAATTGGTATTTCCTCTCTTATTCTAGAGGTTAGCTGGTTGTCAGTCATTGGGGGAACTAAATTCCGTCACCTAGGGAACAGGTTTTGCAGGACGGAGATTTCATCTTGCATGTGCGGACTGTTTCAGGGAAGACCTGTACCTGGAGTAATGAAGATTACTGGTAAGTAACCGAGGCACCAATAAACATCAGTTTAGAGTGGTCATCAGAAGTGCACTGGAAAAAAGAGAGGCTGTAATTAAATCCTGAGTGGAAGTCAACTACTGATTTCAGCTCTTACATAATGGTGGATTTCGTTGTTAAATAAAACAGATGGAGAATGGTACAAACACACAAAATAACATAAATTCTCCCTTCAATCTAACTTAGAAAAAAAGGAAATCCTGAATTGAAAGAATAGGTCCACACTGGGAGTAACTTTTTCGGCATTTGCTAGCTTTTTATCTTGCACCATCTTTTGCTAATTAAGAAAATTACAGCCAAATGTACTGAGACCCATTTGTCAATGTACAATGTGTACATTGAATGTTTTGCTAATGGGAATGTACTTCGAGTTGCCATCTATCCATTAATTGGTTCCATTGTGAATTCCACATTGGTAGGTATTTACAAAATTACCTGCACAATGAATATTAATTGGGCAAGTTGTAATTTGCACACCCCTGCTTATGGCTGGCAATGTAGGGATGGTAGGCTGCACAGGAGGGTGGACTGCCATCCATGCATTTGCATTTCCAAAGGGAATGTTGTACTAAAATCTTAATACAACCTGGGTATGCTATGGGGAGAGATACTGCTTCATATATACATATATATATATATATATATATATATATATATATATATATATATATATATATATATATATATATATATATATATATATATATATATATTACCTACTGGCGGTCGCCAGTAGGTATATATAGTTAGGATTTTTTCTCTATGGGATTTTTGAAAATTCTATGTCTAATAACTTTGGCGTTTGTGGACGGAATCAGCTGAAATTTTCAGGAAAATGGCACATTATGTTTCTGAGCAGCCCCTGAAAATTTGGGGGGTGTTCGGCAAGGGGGGGCTGAGATAAAAGGGGGGTCCCAAAACGCGTTTTTCCCATGTTAATTTCCATCGGGCGGTTGGCCTCACTTTTAGCCCGAACGGCTGAATGGATTTCCACCAAACTTGGCAAAATTGTAGGGACTGTTAGCCCGATGTGCCTTTGCTAGGTCTTAATATATGTGCTTCAGTGGATTTTGAGAAATTAACGTTTAAAACAAGATATATATCTGTAACAGCGCTCCGGGCAGCGATCCGGTTAGCGAACTTTTCGCGCATCGGAACTTTGCGAAGCGAAGCTGATTGGCTCTCTGGTGTCTGTCAACATTCTAAACAGTCCGGAGTGGCCGCCATCTTGTCTCTCGGTAGGAACGAGAGACAAGAGGAGGCCAAAACAAAGGGGGAAATTACCATAAGGGGGCATAGTAGATCCTCGTTGACCCCCTAGGTTTTATGTGGAGGTTTTAAAAGGGCCCAGGAGGGTGAAAAAAAAAAGTTTTTTTTTTTTTTGCGTGGTAAGCGCCAAGTTCGCGAACCGGAAAGCGTTCTGGGCAGCGTACTATAAGGATAAAAGAATGATAGACTTTTCTAATATGGCTGAGATACCCGCCACCCCCTCTCAACACAATCCCCAAGGATGGGAAACCGGAAACGGTTCTGAACTTTTGGAAGGCGGGAGGGAGTGACCCTCCCGGCCGTATTTATTAAAATATGAAACAAAATCAAAACATTAAAATAACAGTTTCATATCATGTACAATTTCATTTCCACATTACGATGTTTGGCTAACCTTAACAGATCTCTAATACAAAGGTTCTCCTAGCCGAACTAACATCCTACAAAACATTTGACTTGAAATTGTACATGCTAACGTTAAGGGCCAACGGCAAGGTCGTAACCGGTGTCAGATCCCTAAACCAGAAATCCCCCCCTCACTTGTGAGGGGAGCGACCGCACAGAGGCGTATCTCAAGTGCATCTACCAATTTCCCTTGGACTTGACGGGGGCCCCAATGAACTCGACGCCATTTAACGGTCGTCCGAGGACTCGTGTGAGGTGTCTAAAAGGTAGCGTAAACCCCCTCCCGAACCCCACACAACTTACCCCATCTGCCGTCGCAGATGTCCTGGCCCCGGGAAATTCCCCAGGAGGGCCCGTAGCCCCTCCTATCCAGGAAGGGGCCTTGACCACCTTTCCTTTCCTTCCGGCGGCCTATCCTTAGAAGGGACCGCCTCCCCGTTGAGGGGCCAATGGCCACCTCCCCCGAGCGCTCCCATCCGTAATGGGTGACGCCCCCCCATAGGGATCTTCCAATTACTGCTCACCGATCATGACCTTACCGCCCGACCAAAAATAAATACGACAATTTACCTAACTTACTAATTTACAAAACAACCATAACTATTACAAGCATGATTACTGATCAACACTAGTGCAGAATTACTTTATTTGAAAAACATACTGAAAATGACCATTCTTTATTGCATACTCAAAATATCACGACAATCATCACAACCTGCAAGAAATAGAGTTACCACATCAAAACTTTATTCAAAACAACTAGCTGTCCTCAGGGGCTGGTGGGTGGGTCAAAATTGGCTCTTCGTTCCGTCTCGGGCTCACGTGCAGCGGGGAGGTGCAGCTTCAGAGCACAGGAACAAGAGGATGCTTTCTTGGCTTGTTGCTCCTTTTATCCGTCTTCGGACGGGCGTAAACCCGCCCCCGCCTGCCTCCGAGGGCGTGGCCGGCCGCGTCAGTGTCTAGGACAACCCACTCCAGGGCGGGAAAAGGCGCGCCCCGGCTACGCCGCTTCGGGCATACCAGCCGAGACTCGCCTCCCGCCCAAGATGGCTTCCCGGGGGGATCGTGGTACTCCACCATACGTTCGGGGGGACCGAATGGTCGCCCCTTTCCATATGGCTGAGATACCCGCCACCCCCTCTCAACACAATCCCCAAGGATGGGAAACCGGAAACGGTTCTGAACTTTTGGAAGGCGGGAGGGAGTGACCCTCCCGGCCGTATTTATTAAACTATGAAACAAAATCAAAACATTAAAATAACAGTTTCATATCATGTACAATTTCATTTCCACATTACGATGTTTGGCTAACCTTAACAGATCTCTAATACAAAGGTTCTCCTAGCCGAACTAACATCCTACAAAACATTTGACTTGAAATTGTACATGCTAACGTTAAGGGCCAACGGCAAGGTCGTAACCGGTGTCAGATCCCTAAACCAGAAATCCCCCCTCACTTGTGAGGGGAGCGACCGCACAGAGGCGTACCTCAAGTGCATCTACCAATTTCCCTTGGACTTGACGGGGGCCCCAATGAACTCGACGCCATTTAACGGTCGTCCGAGGACTCGTGTGAGGTGTCTAAAAGGTAGCGTAAACCCCCTCCCGAACCCCACACAACTTACCCCATCTGCCGTCGCAGATGTCCTGGCCCCGGGAAATTCCCCAGGAGGGCCCGTAGCCCCTCCTATCCAGGAAGGGGCCTTGACCACCTTTCCTTTCCTTCCGGCGGCCTATCCTTAGAAGGGACCGCCTCCCCGTTGAGGGGCCAATGGCCACCTCCCCCGAGCGCTCCCATCCGTAATGGGTGACGCCCCCCCATAGGGATCTTCCAATTACTGCTCACCGATCATGACCTTACCGCCACAGGCCGGATAGTTGACCGGCTATCCGGACCCCCCACAACAACTCCTGCCTAAAGGTCATGTTTTAAACTCTTTAGCCAAGCTATGAGGTCTCCTATGAGTAACTCATTCCCCACCCGGGACAAATGAACCCCATCCCCCAAATACATACTGTCCCCTTTGATACAACCATGCGAAACAGAATGCAGTGTATTTGAACGAAACAATCTACTCAACTTGTTATTTATTTTCTTTACTGAATGATTCAGAGCAGAAACCGAAATAGCCCCCCGCCACACTTTCCGTGGGATCATATGGGACCATGCAATTGTGCACCCTGGAACTCTTCTTGCCAACCAACTTACTGTGGAAAGCATTGCCTCAAGAAGAAGTCGTCTACCAGTGGCCACCAAATCGTTGCCCCCAAGATGGACTATGATTATAGACGGCGGTGACCTTGTCCGCCCTAACAAACCCTCGAAAAAGGATTGAAATTGGTCAATACAGAGCCCGCCCCTTCCGTAGAAGGACACCCTGTACCCGTATTCCCCAGCCACGTGAATCATGTCACCTGCTTTGAATACGTCCGCGGCACGCCTCACGTATGAGTGGCCCACGACCCACACCTCCTTTCTCGCAGCCGGTGATGTCTGACCGCTGTTCCCCAGGTGTCGGGTCAACTGCACAGTCTGCCCCGCCTCGTAAGCTTGCGCAACTGAAAACCAAACAAAAACAAGAAGCGTGAGTACATTATTACAGCTTCACAACATGTGCAACCGCACATACCTTTTATAACAGTTCGAGGACCAACGCCCCAAACGTTTTACTTCTTCTACACTCAGACCCCTGGCTGTAGCCTCAGTAGCAGCCCCTATCCGAAAGGAATGGGTCCCGAACTCGCCGGGGTTCAAGCCCGCGGCCGAAATCGACATCGCAAGCACCCGCTGGAACTGAAACCTCGTCAGTGGGGTGGCGTCAGCATGTCTCAACAAGGTCCCCCCCCATGATGCCACCCTCTGCGCTAAATATTCCTCCACGCACACCACAGGGCACATGGAAGACCCGGGGATCCTCTGAATGATTATGCAGTCCCCAATTGCACCCTGATCGGTTTTGGACCTAACAAACGAGACCGTCATCGTCTCCTCCCTGACCTGAATGTGCTCCCGGCACAGTCCCCCCATCGTATCCTGCTTGTTCTTCGCCACTAATTCGCTTACCCGCATAGCCCCATGGAATGCTAGCGCAAATGCAGCTCGGAATAACCCTGCTTCGTACTGGGATGAACACGTTGCCGGGAGTACGGACAATAACAGGGTCAACCTATCCAGACCTATCGGGTGCCTCTCATCTACTCTGCGACCCTCAAGGCGTTGCCACCCACGTAGCGCTTTCTGCACCACAAAAGACGCTGTCGGGTCCTGGATCCCATGAGCCCTTGCCATAAAGGAAATGGCGGCCCGATGCCTCTGGGCCGTAGCTACTGATTTGCCTGCCTGATGTAAAGACAGCAGAAATTTTACGACAAGCTCTTCCTGTCCCCAAAGCTTCCCCCCAGCAGAACCCAAAAAGGACAAATAGGAACGGAACGCCCCTTCATATGCCTTCCTTGTCCTGGGTGCTAAACTCTCTCCCACGAGGTTTTGTAGTTCGGGGCACCGAGAGACCAGAGAGCTTCGGGAAAGGGTGCTGCCACCAGGTCCGCTGTGGGCAGAAAACCCCAGAAGGCCTGCATACGGAAACGAGAAAGCGCATCAGCCGCTTGGTTCAGTACTCCCGGGACATGTCTTGCCCTAAAGAGCACATTCAACTGCATACACAATAACACAATTTCTTTGAGCAGTCTCAGAATCCATTTGCAACGTGCTGCCTGACTATTGATACACTCAACCACAGTCATGTTATCAGACCAGAACACCACAGAATGATCCCGAAACCCCTCCGGCCATGTCTTCAAGGCCACCAAAATAGGGAAGAGTTCAAGGAAAGCAATGTTACTCGTCAGGCCGCACTCGTGCCACCATAACGGCCATTTTTGAGCCGACCATTGTGTACCAAAAATGGCACCAAAACCTATACTCCCCGCCGAATCTGTCCAAAGCCCCAGCTCCTCGGAGGACACCGCCGGTTTGTTCCAGACAATTCGACCATTGAAATCCGCCAAAAATGCCAACCAAATGCGCATGTCCTGGCGAACCTCTGCCGAGAGCCTCGTGCGGTGATGTCCTTCCTTCAGGCCGACCATGGCTTGTGCAATCGAGCGGGAAAAGGGGCGTGCCATTGGCATCACTCTCAGGGCAAAATTTAACTGACCCACCACCTGTTGCAATTGATGCAGGTTTACTTTCGTTGCACAAATACATGTTTCAAGGGATATCCTGAATTTTAACACTTTTTCCCTGGGTAATCTAAAACAACCTTCTTCCGAGTCGAGCTCGATCCCCAGAAACTCGAGCAAAGTCGAGGGACCCACAGTCTTACCTGGCGCCAATGGCACACCGAATTGATTCATTAAGACACAAAATTCATGTAAAGCCTGTCCACACTCAGGATCCCCGGCTGCCCCCAAAAACAGAAAGTCATCGAGATAATGCATAACATGCTGAAAACCCGTCTTCCTTGTGAATACCCATTGCAGAAAACAACTGAACTTTTCAAAATAGGCACAGGATATCGAGCACCCCATTGGCATACATCTATCCATGTAATAGCGACCCTGAAACATGAAACCAAGGAGACGCTGATCGTCTGGGTGCACCAGGAGCAACCGGAACGCTGACTCGATGTCTGATTTTGCCATCAGCGCCCCGGGCCCCAGGCGATTCAACATGGCAACGGCCTCATCGAAAGATGCGTACCGCACCGAACACACTTCCGGGTCTATCGCTTCATTCACGGAAAGACCACGTGGGGCTGACAAGTTATGTATCAGCCGAAACTCACCCGGGTCCTTCTTGGGGACCACCCCTAGAGGGGAACAAACAAAGTTAGCAACCGGTGGCAAATCAAATGGACCGGCGACACGACCTCGAGTCACCTCCTTCCCAATCTTTCCCTGTACCACCGCCGTATGCTGCAAGACCGACAGTTGATTCTTACAGTTTGCTACACCCTGAAAATCCCCCACTGGGATGCGGAAACCATATGAAAAACCCGTTTCGCAACACCCCAGCGGAAGCATGATCCGGGTATTCATTGAGCCAAGGAATCATTGCCATGGTATCAATCGGAGTAGGTAAAGGCGCCCCTCGGACTATTTCAGACCTGTTTGGCGCTTCCCCTACCACCGTTATCACCCGTTTTGGCTCTGCACATGGACTCAGGATGGGATGGCTGCCCACACCCCCCACATTCATGTCTGAACTTGCATGACCCCTGGGGCCTCGTACATTTCCCCCTGTTAAAATTCCAACAAATCCCCCTTTTACCTGCGTTGCCACGCGACTTCGAGTGGTGTTCGTTACCTGCACCCGTCCGAAAGGGTGTCCCAGAGGATTGGCGGGTAAATTCACCCCCGTTACTCCCTGACAATGGCACTTTTAACATTCCTGAACTCTCCATTTTTTGCCATGAAACGGAGTCGAAACAATCCCAAGTCAGATCTGGGTCGTGCTCCTTAGCTTTTCTAAATATATTGTCATAACAGAACCACTGATTGCCCCCGTACGATACGGAATACTCCATGATACGTGACTGATAAATAGGCAACTCGGTCAGCAACTCGGGCCTGCGCTCGCCCATGATGGAGGTGAAAATGCCCCACGCTCTGCCCCAAGTACCTATGTTTTCATCAACCTTAAAGGCGGCCATTTTTGCGCGCCAAACACTCGGATGCATGAGCTCCTTTTGGCTCTTAACATGCTCCATCTCGTAATGGTCGGTAAGCAAAGAAAAAATGTTCACATACTTATTCGCCCAAATCTTTTCCTTAATTTCCAGTGGAACATGCTGAGCCACCTTCTCCCTTCGCGAAGGTGCAGACCCCTCCCCCGCGATCGGCAATGGCCGCTTACCTGGACCAGATGCTGCATTTGCCGCCGAACTTGGGCCTGTTGCATTTTTCGCCGCCGGCACTGGCGGGGTAACAGAAGATGCCTTCGCAGCCTCTCTAGATTCCCGCAGTTGTCTCATTACTGCCCGGGCGTCGTCAGCCGTGGTGCCCTCACTATCTTTTCCCAACCACGCTGCTAATTGCGCCGCTAACTCGGGAGGCATATCTTCCCCGGTCACGGGGGTGACCACCACGGGGATCGGATGCCCCTCCTTCGGAACCGGGGTTGGCTCCTCAAGTGGGGTATCGGGAACCGGGGTTTCCCCCCCAAGTGCCCCCCTTTTGGACCTCTTGCCTCTCCCACCAGGGACTACTCCTGGCAAAGCTGGTCCGATGACTCGCTTCGGTCCTCCCTCCACGTTCTTAGCCGCCATCTGCTTCTTCAAATCGGCTACCTCCTTTATGAGCATGCGGAGCATCTGATCGGTACCGACCCGCTTTCCGACCTTCTTGCCTGGCATTCTCAACGAAGATATCTGCAAAACAAAAAGAAAGATTACAACGCTCAAAATTGGCTCTTCGTTCCGTCTCGGGCTCACGTGCAGCGGGGAGGTGCAGCTTCAGAGCACAGGAACAAGAGGATGCTTTCTTGGCTTGTTGCTCCTTTTATCCGTCTTCGGGTGGGCGTAAACCCGCCCCCGCCTGCCTCCGAGGGCGTGGCCGGCCGCGTCAGTGTCTAGGACAACCCACTCCAGGGCGGGAAAAGGCGCGCCCCGGCTACGCCGCTTCGGGCATACCAGCCGAGACTCGCCTCCCGCCCAAGATGGCTTCCCGGGGGTATCGTGGTACTCCACCATACGTTCGGGGGGACCGAATGGTCGCCCCTTTCCATACTGTATGTTAATTATTTGTTGTTTTTGTTGGTTTTTTTTGTTTTCTTTATTTTTAAAGTATTTTTTTTTATTTTGATTCTGTTTCATAATTCATTAAACTTTCTAACATTTCAGTGTCAGAAATTTCAAAATTGAATATAGGGTGTAACATGTCCTCATTTTGAAGCAGGTTATCCACTGCTTCAACACATTGTAGTAGTTCCTGGTCTCTACTTTGATCCATAAAATCATCAATTTTTTCTTGGCTGCTCTCCTCCAGTACAATTGTAAATTTAAGTTGTTGCTCGCCTTCCATTTTGCCTGAAATTTTGATTAAAAAAATATATATTAGTAGAGATAGGGCACTGTTGGGATTAATTTTAGATAGGCAGTTTTTATCAGTGAATTTATCTTTTGGCAGTGTATAGTATCAGAGTGGAAATAGGACTATAAAAAAGTGTATGTGATTTAACCAAGACAAGCCTAACTCCATTCATAACTATAACAGAGAAGTCTATCTAAATCTATAACTACTATAGAGGGATAGTATATATCTATCAGAAAAAGTCTACCATATTAAGTTATAGTGCACAATATACTTCAGTTTTAAAAATAACAACTTACCTTCACAAACAAGTTGAAGTGTTTGATAGCTATTCAAATGTGATGTACAAGTACAACAAGAAGTAGCAGTCAAAATGGCTGTGTTTTCTTCTCCTCCTTTATATATATACAGGTATATAACCAATCAAATGTCAGGTAATAAAAGTAGAAAATGAAAGTAACATTTTCATTGGTTGTCAATTCCAACACTTCAGATGTGTTTTGTGAAGTAATTTACCTTACGGTACTTAGAGAGGTCTAGAGGCTTAATGGCTAAATGAAATTTCAATCAAATTTGTGAGAATGAAAGGGATTGTTATGTAGTATGAGCTAATCTATATTTGGTGAGAGTGTCTCTAGTCGTTTTTCTGTAAATTACTTTCCCACCTTTTTTTAGGACCGCTTTCCGGAAAGCGGCCCGGTTAGCGAACCTTAAGCGTCACGGGAGTCCACCATTTTGTGTTTCGGTCGCATTAAGATACAAGATGGAGGGCAAATAATGTTTAGAATGGGTAGAAGGGGTCATGGTAGACTTATCTTGACCCCCTAGGTTTTCTGAGGGTGGCTGAGGAGGCTTATATGTGCGGAAAAAAAACATTTTTGAAAAAAAATCCGCAAGGTTAGCTTTCGGTTAGCGATCCGGGTAGCGCTCCGGGGAGCGTATTTTGTGGAAAATTAGTGAAAAAAGTTAGAGAAAAATAATAATTGTGAGTGATCAGATGTAGGGTAGCTCTGAGAAGAGCTTTTGGGTTTATGGTACATTTAGGTACTTATAAGTAGGTACCAATGCACAGTCTTAAATTCAGAATGAAAATTCTGCTGCCCTCATCTGAGAAGTGAACTCCATCTCCTCTGTAGATATCTTGCATGTAGTAACGCAAGTTATTGTTGTACAGGGAGCCCATTCCATGGTCTCTCATGAAAGCTGAAACAGATTTGTTTACATGCTTCCTCGCTTTCTCAATTTGTGGAGAAAATTGGTTGGACCACCTCCATTTCTGTCTTTGGCATATATTGGAATATACCAAGGCAGTTTGAGGAAAAAGTGCCATTAATTGCTCAAAGGTGTCCTTTAAAAGCATTTCCAGACCTACCCCTGTCAAAGTGCCCAAATCATTACCTCCACAGTGCACAATTAGCAGGTCAGGTTTTGGCAAACGCATAAAGGTTTTCACCAATGGTATCAATTGGTGACATTTTAATCCTCTTTGGCCCAACCACTTAATTTCCACATCTTGTAAATTGAGGTTAGGTATATTTCTGTTCTCAGCATACCTTTGAGCCCAGTGGGTGTAACTATGTCCAACAATCCAGACCTTAAACATGGTTGGAGAAGGTTGTGCTGCAGTCAGATGAAGTGTGGTAATGAAGGGCAGTTGAAACAGTAGGAGTTTGTAAAGAAAAAAAACTGAGGATTTCCAATGCTAATGATTCATTAGCAGTGATTGGTGCATTTCCATTTCTTAAAACAGAAAGTTAGGGTGCATGGATGTGTTCTTTGAAAGATGTAATTTGAATGGTCAAGGAAAAAACATTTAATGAAAGATTGCACTGGATACGCAGGTGCACTGAGAGTTCAGAGTTCAATTGAAACATTGTTGTGTGAATTTGCAAACATGAGAGGTCTTCCAGGAGGTGGTTGCTATGGAAAAAAGGCAGAGAGGGCAGAGGGGGGAAGGGTTTTGATTTGAAAAAAGTGAGGGAAGAGTTATGATTGGCTAATATGAGAGATATGTGAAATGAATATCTGTATTTCTGTGCTTTCAATAGCTGCAGCCTCTGGAGTGCATCCTTTTTCTTCTGCTGAAGACAATTTGGTGTATTTCTGAGACTGTTTTCAAAACTCAAAAAGTATTTGCTAAGGTGAGAAAAGATTTATTTAATTTAGATAGAGAATAGTATGATTTAAGGAGAAAATGCTGAAGAAAGCTGTGTTTTTAAAATGTGGCTTTGTCTCTAGTGATATACAAATAGATTTTGTTTCTTTGAGAAATTGTAATTGCATATTCGGTGTAGCTTTCTGGCATGCAGTAACACAAGTTATTGTTGTACATGGAGCCCATTCCATGGTCTCTTATGTAAGCTGAAACAGTTATGTTGTTTTTAAAAACGATTTTTGAAATTACTTACATTTCTGGATATGTACTGCTAGAGCTTCATAGGTTGTTTTGGGTCATATTTATAAGGCATTTGAGTGTCTTTGATGTTATTTTTTCCTTTTTAAATGGAAAGCATTCCTCATGGGGCAAGTGTCTTGTAAATACGCTCCCATCTGTGCTTGGCAAATTTAGATTTTGATTATGGGAGTTACATAGCCATGTTAATAATGTCCAAAAAATGGTGCTAGGGCATTCCAGAAAACGCTTTCATGTCTCTCAAGGAGATTTTCAGTCATTTCCTCTTGAATGCAGGTATACAATTGATTTATATGCTGTGGTTAAAAACGATTTTTTGAAATCAATTACATTTCTGGATATGTACTGCTAGAGCTTCATAGGTTGTTTTGGGTCATATTTATAAGGCATATGAGTGTCTATGATGTTATTTTTCCTTTTTAAATGGAAAGCGTACCTCATGGGGCAAGTTTCTTGTAAATACGCTCCCACCTGCGGTTGGCAAATTTAGATTTTGATTATGGGAGTTACATAGGCATTTTAATAATGTCCCAAAAATGGTGTAAGGGCATAATCAAAATCTAAATTTGAATGCACCTGTGCTCCAATAATAACCAAATTAGAATCAATCCCTGATGTACTTAGCACAATACTGGAGGATGTCAAACATGTTATTCACAAACAGATTGAAATAGGCCTCACCTCAAAGAAAGCTCTTGAAAGCACACATCTTATTTGCATCCTGAAACAATCATTTAAAATGTTAGACACAATTTTATGATGGCTTTACATCTTTTTTGCGCTGCTATTGCATCACTATTGTGAGACATCAGCAGTGCAAAAGAAGCACCATGTTCCAAAATAGGCTTCAGTTCATCAGCATGAAGATACTGTTTGTTTAAAATATATATCTTTAGGATTGTGTAGGGGATGTAGAGAAGCAGAGGCTTCTGTAAATGTCAAAGTGGTTCAAAAACTGTTTCTTCTTGAACGTTTTCCCTTTTCTTTTCTAATTTTTAAATACATGTTTTAATATTTTTGGAAATGTTTGTTCTCTCTTTTTCAGATTGAAAGTATGAAAAAATATTTTAAAAAGGTAACAAGAATTATAAGGTAAATGTTTTTTACTCTTTTTACCCGCAATGCACTGCTGATGATGTCACTGACCATGTCATGAATGATGTAATAAGAGGACATGACTTACTTCATTGGTAGGCCTTCACATGCTTTATCTGCTCTGTATTCTTCAACAAGTGTAAAATTGATCTGTAACCCTGAGTAGGTCTCACCTTAAACAAACCTCAGGAGAGATCACACCTTATCGTCATCCTGAATTAATAAATAGATCTATTAAACAGTATCTCTGCTTTACTCCCTATAGCTGTCTTTGTTTTAACATTACTCTCTGTTTACTTCCCTTATACTAACTCTTCTTTTTTAAAAAAAAATATTTTTTTGATTCGCTTCAAGTTCGCGAACCGGGCAGCGAACTGGAAAGCGAACCAAAAGAAATAGAGCTTGCCAGAGTGCTAAACATTCTAGCAATTGTATTTGAAAGGGGAGGTAGTTCTGAAAAGAACTTTTTTTAATGTTTTTGTTGTTTTTTTTTTTTTTTTCTGAACATTTTTTGTTTTTTTTGTATTTTTAGAACAGTTTTATGTTTTTTTTGTGTTTTTCATGGAGGGGAAACAACAAAAAAACAGGCATTGAAAAGGGCTCAACAGGAGCAAAAAAAAAATTACTGCTTGGGTGGGTTAGGGCACTCATGGTTTTCAAACACCAAGTTGATCCCACATGAGAGCAGAGCACCACAATATATGCACGTAAACTTCATGTGCTTGAAGTTTGGCTGTATGTTTGGCACAGTTTCCTGTGCCTCTCTTCCAGTCAAAGATATACTTGATGTTGATCTGGCCACAGGAGTTGTCGGGGGATTATCTTGAAGGTCCCTTAACTCTGCCCGGCTGTAATTTAATGGATGCCACCTGGCCATATGGCGATGCATAGTATAGTTGCCCATACTATACTTTTTGTCAGTGCCTCGAAATAGTCTGCATTTGCAGATTAGGCAGGTGGCATACTTGGCATTAACCTTCTTCTCCCCTCGAGGGATTGAGAAAAACTGCCATATAAAACTTGTTTTCCTTCGGGAAACACGGGGCAACTCCTGAATAAATTGAGGTTCATCTGTGTCTTCTTCTTCTAGGTCCTCCTCTTCCTCCTCTCTGTTGGAAATGAATTGTGATGGTGGTCCTCTCTTGTCATGAGGAGGTTGAGGTGGTGGTGGTGGTCCACCAGCTGAAGCAAGGATAGAAGCCATTGCTGTAATATTGGAAAATGGTCTTTCTCTCACCAAGATGAAAGTCAGAGTGAGGAAAGAAGGAGGGGTTTACATGATTTGGGAAAAGCAAAAGTTCTGAACAAATGAAAAGTGTTATTTTTAGGTCACATGACCTAGTCATACATCATTTGGAAACCAAAAGTGAAATGAACCAATGAAAAGTTTAATAAACAAGTCACATGACCTGTTCCACTTACGCTACGCGGTGCGCGCCGCGTCCCGGATCGTTTCCGGTTCGCGGTCCGGAGCACTTCCGGGAGCGCTAACGCGGCGCGTCATAAGACGCATCACGCGACAACGTGATACGTCGCGCTTCCGCGACGCGTCACAGTTCCGCTAACGAAACGTTTACCGGTTCGCGTAGTAGATCGCGGCATCAAGATGAGCTAACGGAAAGCTTCCCGGTTCGCTTACCGGAAGCGAAGAAAAAAAATATTAAAAAAAAAATTATCAATAAACATCTAAAATATATTTTGGGATTTAAAGAAGAATACATTTTACAGCTACAGATGTTAGCTTTTAAAAAACCAATGAAATTCACGGAAAAAACCATAGGTTATAGACCATATATAGTTAGGAATTTGCATTTACAAAACCTTGAAAATTCACTGAAAAAACCATAGGTTATAGACCATATATAGTTAGGGATTAGCATTTAAAAAACCTTATTTTATTTGCACAAAACCATTGAAATTCCATACATAGTTAGTTGCACTAACTATATATCGCGGACCCGCAATCCACTGCTAATGATGTCACATATTACATCATTCATGACATGGTCAGTGACATCACTGATGACATCACTGATGACATCTCAAATGACATCACTGATGACATCACTGATGACATCTCAAATGACATCACTGATGACATCACTGACATCTCATTTGACATTACTGATTACATCACTGATGATATCATTTATGTGATAATACATCTTCAGACTCTAATATAACCTTAGATACACTCAGTGTAAACAGGCACTCACAGACTGTCACACATCCATGGAGTTACTCACACACCTAGTCAGTCATGCAAAGAATCAATCACACCTCCATTTCCTCAACTATACAGTTAAACACACCTTACTTATTCAAACATATACTAACACATATTTACTCTCTTATACAATCCTTGATACAAGTTCACAATGATTCATACAGCCACTCTCACATTCACTGGCTCTTATGTTCAGTTATTTATATATGTAAACTCTCACATAGAGTGTGTTTTACATATGTACTTACTTTGACATGTAGAACTGAGATATCCATTCACTCACCAATATACTCATGCACACAGTCAACTGTCCATACAGCTGTTTCTACATGCACTTTTGAACCCATACACCTAGGGAATCAACTGCTCACACATCTATGCACAGAGTTATACACCTCCCAGCCACCCACACACATACTCAGTCTCGCCTACAAATACTTGGGCAACCATTCAATAACCCATATAGTTACTGATATAGCTACTGATTTAAACATGCAGCAGTTTACAGAAGAACATAAATAATGATTGCCAAATTAAGACACTTTAATCACTAACCCATACACTCAGTGAGACACATTTAATCATTCTCTCATACAGTCAGTCATGCACCTACTAAATCCTTCAGCCAGACACTTATACATCCACTCATTCTTCAATATGTAAGACATATTTTAACTTTACAGAAACATACAGTCACTGGGTGTTGTCATCAGTGATGTCATCAGTGATGTCATTTGAGATGTCATCAGTGATGTCACTGACCATGTCATGAATGATGTAATATGTGACATCATTAGCAGTGGATTGCGGGTCCGCGATATATAGTTAGTGCAACTAACTATATACGGAATTTCAATGGTTTTGTGCAAATAAAATAAGGTTTTTTAAATGCTAATCCCTAACTATATATGGTCTATAACCTATGGTTTTTTCAGTGAATATATATATATATATATATACTGAAAACAACACAGGTTTCAGGAACGTTATAATTAGCTGAACATTCCACTTGTACAAAACCAGAGAAATTAGGCTGTTATAGTTAGTTAGCTAACTATAACTAGCGCCTCGCAATGCAATGCTGATGACATCACTGACACTTCTAAGGAGGAGTCTTTGGAATCACAGTTAACCTTTAAATTGTGCAGTGATGCATTAGAGCTAGGAAAACAAGTCCCTGTACCTAGAGTGTTTCACTTTGACTATCTTGGAGTGTATCACCCAGAATTTCTGGGTGGACCTTAGAGAGGATAAAATGATAGGGTTTTTTTGTAACATATAACTGTGTTTATGTTGATGTATATAGTTGTTTGTGGATGTCATTTGATATTTTCATTTTTTGTCTGCTTCAATAAATAGGTGCCATTGTTTATGTGTGTTGTAAATATATTGTGATATATGTTAAGGATAACAAAACTTTGGAGAGGGTAATTAAATGTGCTCTTCTCATAAAAATGTCCTTGTATCGTTTCCTTCATACCAATTATTTTTTGTATATGAGTACGTCCCATACCCAGGTATAGAAGGGTGTTTTGGGTATACCCCTGTTTTGTTTATATATGGATGATATCACTGATGACATGGTCATTGGAATCACTGATGAAATCTCAAAGGACATCACTGATAACATCATCCAGTGACTGTGTGTTTCTGTAAAGTTTAAATATGTTATATATATATATATATATATATATATATATATATATATATATATATATATATATATATATATATATACCAATATGTATTGAAGAACGAATGGGTGTATAAGTGTCTGAATGGATGAAGTAGTAGGTGCGTGAATGACTGTATAAGTGAGTGATTAATCGTGTATTACTCAATGCATGGATTAGCGACCAAACTGTGTTAATGTATGTATATACATATATATATATCCTGGAAAACTCAAACCACTTCCTGATTTCCGCAGCAGCAGACAGGCGAGGAAAGAGACACAGACCTCCGAGGTATTTCAAGTGGGCAAGATGATTTTATTGCAAGTGACCCAAACACAACGCGTTTCAAGCCCGTAAGCCCTTGATCACGTGTCATAAGTGAAAACACCATCTACTATTTTAAAGTGAGTTATGCCCCTCCCAGATCTTAACGTCACAGGTCATGGGATCATAGGCACAGAAAACATACTTGTGTGGCTACTCCCATCATTGTATGCTTCTACATAGAGGCAGATTAATATAGTATGACACACACAATTTATATATACATGCTCAAGAAATAATTTAAAAACATGTAAAGTGCTGAGTGTCAAAATATTTGTAAAATAATAAATACAAATCATTTTAAAAGGTCTCATTGGATAAATCCAAGACTGCTAACATGGTGATAGCCATAACGTTTTCATATTACCGGTTAAATCCGATTATTCTTTCAACCAAAAAACTGCCTGTGAATTACGTGTGCTAGAAAATATATGCTTAATATTGTCTCTATTCTAACATCATTTCATCTTTGTACACGTATAAACCACCAGTGGGGAGGCATTGTGCAAAAGTGCATATCTTAACAACTAAAGTGCAAGTGTAGATAGTATACATTTCTCAATTTGTCCAATGTATATTATAGGTCCAACCATCTGTACACGAGAAAACTGACTGTATTTCTTATTCATACAGAGGTAATAACCATATTTAGATCCTAAAAACATTTGAATATATTTAAAATATATATAAATACACTATGAGAAATCAATACGAGAGAAAGACAAATGCATACAAATTTTAACAATTAATATTTTTACAATATATTTACAAATGGACGTATTTCATATTATTATTTACAGGTAACTCAACTAGTGAACAGGGGGAAACCCAATGTAGCAGCTATATGTGATTTATAAAAAGCTGCGCATATCTTCAGTTGTATTCAAACCGTTGGGTCATTTACAATCTAGCTCTAGAATACATTTTGTTTCGAGCTGACCGAGTTGGCGCTCTCTGTTGCCACCTCTCCTTTTTCTAGCTACAGCGTCTATTACATAATAAGACAAGCAATTGATGTTATTAGCATGTACTCTCTTAAAATGTCTAGCAACAGGATATGTTGCATCGCTGTGAAGAATGGCCCTGATATGCTGCAATATCCTGGCGTGCACCTGTAGCTTCGTGCTACCCACGTAGCTAAGCCCACAAGTGCACGTCAGGACATATACAGCATATTCGGTTTTGCAATTATAATTTCCCATTATTAAACTAGGAGTAGTCCTGAATGGTGTAAAGTATGTTGACATATTGCACCCAAATTTGCAAGCACGACACAACGCACACTTAGTGAAACCTTTCTTGGGTGCCAACCAAGTAGTTACCTTTTTTACTTCGGGTGATACTCGATCTAATATAGTGCCCATAGTGCTACTTCTTCTAAATGTAATCACAGGTTTTGCTGCAATTCTACTCTGAAGAATATTGTCAGTTAACACTACTGGCCAAGGTTTGTTGACTATCGCTCTTATCTGTCGTTCCTCCCTATTGTAGGTAGTGATTAATCTAGGAGTGTCGGTCCTAGTAGAGGTAACGGCAGTACTGGATATATCAGAGCTATCATTATCAGGAGCAAAAAGGCTTGTTCTAGATCTAGTTTTAGCCTTTTCGATTGCTTCCTGTAGGATTTGTTGAGAGTACCCCCTGATTTTAAGTCTAGCTACCAGCTCTTCCTGGCATTTGTTAAATTCATCCTCATTGCCACAGATTCATTTTATACGTAGGATTTCTCCATACGGAATACTTGCAATGAGGTGTTTCGGATGGTAGCTGGTTGCGTGTAAGGTAATGTTACCAGAAGTAGCTTTCCTGTGAAGGGTGCTTTCAAATTTGTCATTGTGGACAAAGACCTTAACATCCAGGAATTCAATTTCCTTTCTCTGAATATGGGAAGTGAATTTCAGGTTATATATGTTGTTATTGATCTTATTTATAATTTGAATAGCTTCTTCGTCACTTCCCTGCCACAGAATGAACACATCATCAATGTACCGGAGATAAGATCTTATATGTGTCTTGTACTCCACCTGAAAGGTGGTTTTGAGGACCTGCTCCTCCCACCAGCCCACATATAAACATGCATAGCTGGGGGAGAAGCAGGCCCCCATTGCCACACCTCTCATCTGCTTGTATATGTCTTTATCAAACAGAAATTATTATTATTGAGACATCATTTAATGAGTTCAAGCAAAACTTTGTTATGTTCATATAGGGTACTAGACCGCATTTCCAAAAAGTGTTTCACAGAAGCCAATCCTTGTACATGATCTATGCTTGTATATAATGCTTCTATATCTAAAGTGATAAGAGGCAAGTTGTCTGACCATGGGAGTTTGTCTATTTTCTGTAAAAAGTCTCCAGTATCCTTAACATAGCTTGGCAATGCCATCACCAGGCTCTGAAGGAAAAAATCGATATACTGGCCTACATGTTCACCCAGACTATTTATGGCCGATATTATTGGTCTACCTGGGATTGGAGAAACATTTTTATGTATTTTTGGAATTAGGTAAAGGACCGGTAGAACAGGAAACTCATTAACCATGAACTTATGTTCCTCTGTTGAGATAAGGCCTTGTCTTTTCCATGTTGCTAGCAATTTGTGCAAAACTGATTTGGCTTTGTCATACTCTTTAACATTTGATTTTACATAACATTGTGCATCTTGAAGCTGGCGAAGTGCTTCAACTATATAGTCTTTTCTGGGACACAATACCAGGTTCCCACCCTTGTCTGATTTTTTTACCACCACTTCCTGATTGTTTTCCAGTTTTTTAACTAAATCATAGTATGCTTTTCTTTTAAAAAACAGATTCCTTTCCCTTCTGTTTTTATGAACAGTATGATTTAATTGTTTAAGGTCATTGACAATAAGGTCATGAAACACATCAATGCTGTCCTTTGGCATAAATGGCACAAAACTGGACTTGGTTTTAAAGGAGCTGATCCCAGCACCCTCTTGCTTGTGGTTGATTTTGCGTAGTCGGTCTTGGGTGGCCTGATTGGTGTCTTGTTCATGTTCCTCAGTATTATCTGATTCATCAGCCAGATCATGTACCATCAATAGGTTAGGGATATCCGATGCTGCTAAATTAATCATGGACTTGTTATCTTCAGTTTCATTGCTGCCTCCTGCATCTTTTATAGTTTTTAGAGCAAAGAACTTTTTCAGTTTCAATTTTCTGATGTAACAATATACATCGATACGAGTTCTAGCGTAATTGAAACTGTCACCAGGGCAAAAGTTGAGACCCAAGGCCAGTAGTTGTTCTTCCGCCTTGGATAGTGTGATGTTTGATAAGTTGATCACAGTATTGTCTCTTATTGTTGTTTTTTCTTTTGCCATTTCCCGTTTGTTTTCTTCTTTGTGTTTTTCTTTGCCTCTTTTGCGTTGGTCACGTCTTCTTTTGGTTCGCCTACATTTTCTGCTGTTGGATTCCGTCGAGGCCTCAAGGTTTGCAGTCTCGTCTCGACTAAAAAATCAATTTCTTGTCCTACATTTAGGACAGTTTTCCTTCTCACCACAGGTATCGATTCTGTGCTGGACGCACTAGTGAGCGAAATGGTGTCTAAGCTGTCTAAGCTGTCAGCATCCTCATTTTCATTGCTTTGATTCACACCACTTGCTTCTTTGCTGTTGGCCTTCTCATTATATTGTTGGCGCTTTATGGGATCAAACTTGCGAGAAAACGTAAAAATTAGACCATTTTCATAGTCTTGTAAATCTCGGTTGAACTTATTAGCTTTCCTTATTTTAATTTTCTCTTCATGTTTTTTTAGGTGTTCTAACATTGTTTCCTTCAGTTTGATAGTTTTATCCGTTGTTCTGACCGCATTAATTTTTTCTAGAATGACGTCAATTTCTTTTAATACTTCTTCTCGATCAATGTGGGCATATTTAATCAAAATTTTGACCAGGTTCATCGAGGCAGCAAGATTACTCTCCCCCCATTCACGTGGCATATTGGGGTTAGGTCTATCGAAGCTGGGTGCTAATAGGATACGTAACCCCCTGGGCACCCTTCCCACTTCGGCATACTTTGATAGCGATCGGTGTTCCCACCACTTGGTAATTTCAAGTTTGCGTTTCTTTTCGAGTTCTTTATACAAAATGACAATGTTAGCGTCCTTGTTAGATTCTACGCTTGCAGGCGGGACATTTTCTTTAGTCCGCTTGTTAAACATTTCCTCCGCCGCGAGCTCTCTCTCTCTCATTTCTTCAATTGACATGATTGGGTCACTGCCGATTACTGTGTCCCAGGCTGGCTAGCCGAGAAAAAAGCGTTCTTTTCCTCTGCGAGGCCGCCTCGAAAAACCACTTCTATATATATATTACCTACTGGCGGTCGCCAGTAGGTAGTTATAGTTAGGATTATTTTCTATAGGGAATCTGCAACATTCTATTGGGAATAACTTTGGTGCCGATTGAGGGATCTGCCTGAAAATTTCCTGAAATTTGCCTCGCTCCTTCCCTGAAAGTTTGAGGGGGATTCGTCAAGCGGAGGCCAAGATAAAAGGGGGGTCCCAAAACGTGTTTTCTCCATGTTAATTTCCATAGGGCAGTGGGACTCACTTTTAGCCCGAACGGCTGAATGGATTTCCACCAACCTTGGCAAAATTGTAGGGACTGGTAGCCCGATGTGCCTTTGCTATGTCTCAAGATATGTGCTCCAGTGGATTTTGAGTAATTTAGGTTAAAAAAAATATATATATATCTATAAGTGCGCCCCGGTACGCGCACCGGGACGTGCTCCAGCGCGCTACTCAAGTTCGCGAGCGGAAAGCTGATTGGCTCTCGGGTGTCTGTCAACATTCCAAACAGTCCGGAGTGGCCGCCATCTTGTGTCTCGGTAGGATCGAGACACAAGAGGTGGCAAAAACAAAGGGGGAAATGACCAAAAGGGGGCATGGTAGCCCCCCCTGACCACCTAGGTTGGATTTGGGGGTCATAAAAGGGCACCGCGGGGAAATATATATATTTTTTTTGATTTGCGCGGGGGGAGCGTACCATGGGGAAAAAAGAATGACACATTTTTTAAAAAATGTAGCATTTTTTTATAAATTGGAGGTAGTTCTAAAAAGAACTGTTTTTTTGTTGTTGTATATTTTTTTATTGTTTTTTGGAACATTTTGTACTTTTTTTGTTTTATGAACAATTTTATATATTTTTCTGGAATTTTTATGGGGACAAACAAAAAACAGGGAATTGTAAACGGCTCAACTGGAGCAAAAAAAATCAGGAAAAAATTAAGGTTTCTTTTGGCACTTGTGATTGTCACCAGTACGGTTGATGAGTTTAATACTTTGCTCACTATAGCAAATTGTCCTTCCACAAAATTTTCAAACTATTTTGAAATCTCCAAACTGGGTTTGGATGTTTGGGACCATCTCCCTTGTCTCTGGACCCGATGGAGTGGGTTGTTTTTTTGGGAGGTGCTGGGAGAAGAGTGAGGAGTGTGTCTGGTCAGTTCTCTGACCTCTGCCGCAGCATAGTTGTTTGGGTGCCGGCGTTGCATGTGGCGAATCATGGTGTTGTTGCCCTGGAAAGTACAGTGCCACAGATCAGACAAGTAACCTTTGGCGCATTAACTTTCTTGAGGCCCTTTGGGATTTTAAAAGACTCCCAGACAATGTGCTCCTTTGGATTATAGGTGGTAGTATCTTCAGGCAGGTACCGCCTCTCCTCCTCCGCCTCCTCCTCCTCCTCCTCTTCTTCTTCTCCACCACTGTGGTGTTGTGGTGGTCCTTGTGGTGGTGGTGGTGGTGGTGGTGGTTGAGATGCTCCTGCTGCTGCTGCTACTGTAGCCATTTCTCAGTACAAATAGGTACAAATAGTTCTGCAAACAGGTCTTCCTCAGTCAAAGTAAAAAGTGAGAATGAGGAAAAAAGGTGGGGGCTTTCATCATTTGGCAAACAAAACTGTCCTGAACCAATGAAAATTGTTATTTTCAGGTCACATGACCCGGGCTTTCATCATTTGGAAACAAAAACTGTCCTGAACCAATGAAAAGTGTTATTTTCAGGTCACATGACCCGACGCGCTTATGCTACGCGCCCCGGGGCGCTTACGTAGCGCGATCGTGTGCGCTTGAATGCTTCCGGGTGCGCTTACGCCGTGCGTATCACGCGGACGCGGCTACGCGATACGTCACGATGATGTTTTCGTTCATGGCAATAGCGCAAATGGGACGCTCACCCGTGCACGCACCGGGGCGTACCGGAAGACTGCGCTTACCGGTGCGTTCACCGGTACGCGCACGGGGAGCATTCCAGGGCAACTAAATAAAAAAAATAATAAAAAAAGCCACATGAACAATATACATAAAAAAATAGTATTACATAAATATACAATATAGGATTCATTATAAAAAAAATATATATTTCATAGCTATAGAAATTTGCTATTAAAAAACCTTTGAAATTCACTAAAAAAACATAGGTTTCAGGCCCTATATATAGCTAGGAATTAGCATTTACAAAACCTATGAAATTCACTGAAAAAACCATAGGTTTGACACCAGTTATAGTTAGCTGGAAATTTTACTGACATAAAACCATTGAAATTCCCACGTTATAGTTAGTTGGACTCACTATAACTTGCGCGCCTGCAATGCACTGCTGATGATGTCACATATTACATCACTCATGACATGGTCAATGACATCACTCATGACATCACTGATGACACCATCCTTGTGACAGAGTGACCGACCTCCTTTCAGTGAAATGTAACCCTTGAAACACATATTCAAAAATAGAAACTAACATTTTCAAAAAAATGGAGATACCCATACCAGTTACAAAAACCAATTCAGTAATTCCACCATCTATAAACTCATCCCCTCATTCACCAACAGTTCTATATAGTCACTCATACATATATTCACTCATCATATGTAGTAAAATACCTATACATCCTGTTACACAATGACAGTCATCCAATAGTTACTCACACACATACTCACACATGCAAATAAACTATTAAACATCCATTTATTTGCATATACAGCTATACACCAACTACCACCTTACTTCTAGGGAAACGTACACATACTTACACATACTCTCTTAAACAATCACTTATAGAAACACATACTTATTTAAACAGGAACTCTTACAGTCTCTCACTCTCACATATACTCACTTATATACATCAATACTCACATATACTAGATTAAAATATATGTAGTTACTGATAAAGACACTAGTGAGACAGTCATTCGCTCACTAACACACACATATACACACTCATCCACCCATACAGTCCTGCACATATGCTGTCTTCAAAACACATACAAACAGTGAGTCAGTCATTGATGCATCTATGTGCTAAGTAATACCCCCACCAAACCATACAGACACTCATACTGATTCTAAAAAATACATCTAATAACCCATATACACACACAAGTAGCTACTCACCAACCCATGCAGCCACTTATACACAAAGTGAAACACTGATACATATATTTAAATATTTAAACATTATTCGCTAATTTATGTATTCACTAAGATACACTTAATAAGCCAGTTAACCAATCAATTTAAAAAAAAATCCATTTAGACACTTATTTAAACATTTATTCTTCCATCGACCTTTACATATACATAAATAAAACATATTTATTTTTCAGAAAGACACACATTCACTGGATGGTGTCATCAGTGATGTCATGAGTGATGTCACTGACCATGTCATGAGTGATGTAATATGTGACGTCATCATCAGTGCATTGCAGGCGCGCAAGTTATAGTGAGTCCAACTAACTATAACGTGGGAATTTCAATGGTTTTATGTCAGTAAAATTTCCAGCTAACTATAACTGGTGTCAAACCTATGGTTTTTTCAGTGAATTTAATAGGTTTTTTAAATGCTAATTCCTAACTATAACTGGTGTGAAACCTATGGTTTTTTCAGTGAATATATATATATATATATATATATATATATATATATATATATATATATGTATATATCTTAAAGTTCAAAGGTTCCCACCAGTTGGAGACACACTCTGACATCCACTGCAGCATCCTTCAAGAGGTAAAAGCCAGATCGGCTGGCAGATTCAGTTTACAGGATGCCTGTCGACTCACGCCTGACGTGTTTCCTGCTCATTGCATTCTTCATAGGAGTGACAGTCATTTTGGCATAGAGGCCACACCTCCCACTTAAAAATATGAGCCCTCCAATGGGCGACTCGAATGAGTCCACGTTGGTTTGTGGGTCTTGTAGTGTGTGCCTCAGTTATTTGCCGTTGTCTGAGACAATTCAAGCCCATCAATGGGCCTCCACTCGCACATCCGGCTTGTCAATCCTCCATGGATGCCTCCACATTGAAACTCCGTGATTCGGAGCTCCGTGGCCCCAATTTCCAGGTGGTGCATCTCCCGCGGCTGGGAGGCCGCGTATAAATCAAAGCTCCAAGGTTCCCACTAGTTGGAGATGCACTTTGACATCCACTCAAGCAACCTTAATGAGGTAAAAGCCAGATCGCCGGAAGGATCCAGTTTACAGCATGCCTGTCGATTCGCACCTATTGCCTTTCGTGCTCAATGCACTCTTCATAAGGCGCGACACTCATTTTGCCATAGAGGCAACACCTCCCACTTAAAAATATGAGCCCTCCAATGGGCGACTCAAATGAGTCCATGTTGGTTTGTGGGTCTTGTGGTGTTTGCCTGAGTTATGTGCCACTGTCTGAGATGTTTCAAGCCCACCAATGGGCCTCCACTCACACATCCGGCTTGTCAATCCTCCATGGATGCCTCCACATTGAGACTCCATGATTCAGAGCTCCGTGGCCCCAAATTACGGGGTGGTGCATCTCCCGTGGCTGGGAGGCCGCGTGTAAATCAAAGCTCCAAGGTTCCCACCAGTTGGAGACGCACTCTGACATCCACTGCAGCAACCTTCATGAGGTAAAAGCCAGATCAGTGGGCGGATCCAGTTTACAGCATGCCTGTCGATTCACACCTGACGCGCTTCGTGCTCATTGAAATCTTCAGAGGCGTGACAGTAATTTTGGCATAGAGGCCACAACTTCCACTTAAAAATATGAGCCCTCCAATGGGTGACTCGAATGAGTCCACGTTGGTTTGTGGTTCTTGTAGTGTGGGCCTCAGCTATGTGCCGCTGTCTGAGATGTTTCAAGCCCACCAATGGGCCTCCACTCGCACATCCGGCTTGTCAATCCTCCATGGATGCCTCCACATTGTGGCTCCGTGATTCGGAGCTCCGTTGCCCCAAATTCCGGGTGGTGCATCTCCAGCAGCTGGGAGGCCACGTATAAATCAAAGCTCCAAGGTTTCCTGCATTTGGAGACACACTCTGACATCAACTGCAGCAACCTTCATGAGGTAAAAGCCAGATCAGCTGGCAGAATCAGTTTACAGCAGGCCTGTCGATTCATGCCTGACGCGTTTGTGCTCATTGCATTCTTCAGAGGCGTGACAGTCATTTTGGCATAAAGGCCACACCTCTCACTTAAAAATATAAGCCCTCCAATGGGCGACCCAAATGAGTCCACGTTGGTTTGTGGGTCTTGTAGTGTGTGCTTCAGTTATGTGCCGTTGTCTGAGACAATTCAAGCCCATCAATGGGCCTCCACTCACACATCCCGCTTGTCAATCCTCCATGGCTGCCTCCACATTGAGACTCCGTGATTCAGAGCTCAGTGGCCCCAAATTTCCAGGTGGTGCATCTCCTGCGGCTTGTAGGCCGCGTATAAATCAAAGCTCCAAGGTTCCCACCAGTTGGAGACGCACTTTGACATCCACTCCAGCAACCTTAATGAGGTAAAAGCCAGATCGGCGGACGGATCCAGTGTACAGCATGCCTGTCGTTTCACACCTGATGCCTTTTGTGCTTAATGCACTCTTCAGAGGCGCGACACTCATTTTGGCATCGAGGCCACACCTCCCACTTAAAAATATGAGCCCTCCAATGGGCGACTCGAATGAGTCCATGTTGGTTTGTGGGTCTTGTAGTGTGAGCCTCAGTTATGTGCCGCTGTCTGAGATGTTTCAAGCCCACCAATGGTCCTCCACTCGCACATCCAGCTTGTCAATCCTCCATGGATGCCTCCACATTGAGACTCCGTGATTCGGAGCTCCGTGGCCCCAACTTTCCGGGTGGTGCATAGCCCGCGGCTGGGAGGCCAAGTGTAAATCAAAGCTCCAAGGTTCCCACCAGTTGGAGACGCACTCTGACATCCACTGCAGCAACCATCATGAGGTAAAAGCCAGATCCGCGGGTGGATCCAGTCTACAGAATGCCTGTTGATTCACGCCTGATGCGTTTCGTGCTCATTGCACTATTCAGAGGCGCTACAGTCATTTTGGCATAGAGGCCACACCTCCCACTTAAAAATATGAGCTCTCCAATGGGCGATTCGAATGAGTCCACGTTGGTTTGTGGGTCTTGTAGTGTGTGCCTCAGTTGTCTGAGATGTTTCAAGCCAACGAATGGACCTCTACTCGCACATCTGTCTTGTCAATGCTCCATGGATGCCTCCACATTGTGACTCCGTGATTCGGAGCTTCGTGGCCCCAAATTTCCCGGTGGTGCATCTCCTTTGGCTGGGAGGCCACGTATAAATCAAAGCTCCAAGGTTCCCACCAGTTGGAGAAGCACTCTGACATCCACTGCAGCGTCTTTCATGAGGAGGTGTGGCCTCTATGCCGAAATGACTGTTGCGCCGCTGAAGAGTGCAATAAGCAGGAAACGCGTCCGGCATGAATCGACAGGCATGCTGTAAACTGGATCCGCCTTACGATCCGGCTTTTACCTCATGAAGGTTGCAGCAGTGGATGTCAGAGTGTGTCTCCAACAGATGGGAACCTTGGAGCTTTGATATATATATATATATATATATATATATATATATATATATATATATATGACTCTCCGACTTGTCTTTGATAGTGCTTTGTTGCACTGACAGGTTTGCAGACTTCAAAATAACCCCAAAAGCCAGTCTTCAATTTTTCAAGATAATTTAATCCATTGTGGTGCAAGCCATGAGATGCGTTTCGGACATGACATCCTTGCTCACAGATGGGGAAAATACGAGCAGCCGCCAATATATACATATTGCCAATTGTCAGAGTCTTGCAACAACACAAACATAGAACTGTGTTACTACATAAGGGCCTTAAGATGATGTTAATAAGGACGCCATGTTAAGACATGTTCATTATCATTTAAAAACGATATAAACATTCGACTCTGACTAAAGCACAGAACAAATCAATGTTGAATATATAGGGAATGCAACTAAAATTATATTAAACTTTCAAATTCATAGTACTTCATATAACATACTCATATGTGATGGATTGCCCGTAAAACTGCCGGTTTTTAACACGCACAAAATATATAAAATTCATCAAACGACTCTTTAAAATCATAAAAGCCTTTACAATAAGAGGTTACGAGTAGATGTGTTACATAGGGGTATATTTCTTGAACTGTACAAATACATTTATTACATTTCAAAATAAAATGTCCCTCAATGTTATATTACAAATCTATCTACATTTGGTGTAAACCCCTCATGCAAATATTGAATCACATGATCCACAATGATCCAAGTCATATAATTGATATAATGATATATGTGAAAAGCCGATTATAACGTATGCAGTTTTATCACTATTGATAACAACTGTCATAACAGTTCATTTTAATAAATGTATGTGACGGGCATCAAAAATAATGCTAAAATCAAATACTAGAAAAAATAAGAATTCTCAAATTGCATTACGCTTAATTTGTGCAAAAAATAGCCATAGACGTGCGTTCTTACATTACTAAAGTGACGGTGCTCTCAAGTGGCAGGTGCAAAAATAGGGACTCATTAACATCATTGAGTACCTTAAGGATAAGTGCAAAGTGATGAAATAAGGGAATGAATATAAAATTCATATCAATTTTTTTATATAAAAAGTTTTCTTTTTTTTTTTCGTGTGTTCTTGCTCAGATCTGCCTAAAAAGTGACAAGGTTAATTGGAAAAAAGACTTATTACACTGTTATTGACACTGAAATACGGAACTCCTGTCAACAAGGGGTATATCTTATTAACTATTGTTGGACCATCTCAACAAATTTATTTCGCGATTTCATTATAAAAAATTATGAAGGTCCTCCCCCATGTTCAAACCTCCTGGGGTCTTACTGTTCAGAAGCACAATGTATTTTGATTCGAGCTGTCTGAGACGTTTTTCATTGTCTCCCCCTCTCTTACTCGGGGTGACTGCATCGATGACAAAATACCTTAGATGGTCAGGTTTTGTCCATGTACATTCTGAAAATGCCGAGCTGCTGGGTAGCTTTGATCGGCAATCACTATGGCTCTTAAATGCTGCAGGATGCGCATGTGGACGGGTAATTTCGTGCTGCCAACGTAGGTGAGGTCACAGCTGCATTTTAAGACATAAACCGCTAGTTCGGTGCGGCATGTATAATGTGCCTTCAATGTGACGGGCATGTTGTCAAATGGGATTGGACAGGTGGTCATATTTATCCCAAACTTGCACGCCCTACACGACCTGCAAAGAAAAAACTCTTTACGTGGGGACAGCCAATTCTCCTCTTTGAGGGTTTCTGGACTGTTTACCACTAGATCATTGCGCATCGCATAAACACGCCTGTATGTGACTGTGGGGGTTTTGGGCATTATTTCTTTTAGTACATGGTCTGTGAGGATGATGGGCCACTGTTGTTTAACCAATTTGGTGATCTGGCATGCTTGACGGCTAAACTCTGGGATGAGGCGTATGGTGTTATTATCATTGCCTTCTGTTATTGTCCTACGGGCTGTCGCCAGTAGGTAGTTATCGTTAGGACCTAGTTTCCATAGAAAAAGTGTTTTTTGATCTGTCAGTATCTTTTGCACCGTTTGACAACTCTATGCAAAATTCTTGAAATGAATGGGACGCTCCTGTCAGCTTCGGACTTGAAAGTTTCGGGGTGATTCGTCAAGCAGGGGCTTAGAAAAAGGCGGGTCCCAAAACGTGTTTTCTCCATGTTAATTTAGACAAAGCTTCAGCCCAGACTGCTGGACGCAATTACACCAAATTTGGCAAAAAGGTAGCGCTTGGTTCAGAAAGCGCCCTTTATTTTAAATAGCTTAAATCCGTTAAATATTTCCTGAGAAATTAAAAAAAGTAAACTTTTGATATCTGGGTAGAAATACCCTGAACCCCTAGGTGGTCCACGAGGGACCCCCAGGGATCCCCAGGGCCAACAAAAGCATTTTTAAAAAGAAGAAATTGGGCAAATTTGCGCTAGGTGCACAAATCCACTAAATATGGACTGCTATAAGGTAGAGTCAGCAGAGCCCTGCACACACATATAATACCCCTCATTTACTGTGACTCGCGGAATGAAGGCGCTGCACATCACACAGGTCACTCACTTTAAGACATTCACTGCTTGTCCTCCTTTTGAAAATAAACACAGACATGGTTCTCCTCTTCAGACAAGGATTGTTTGTGGAAGTGAATGGGAGATATTCACCCACCACCGACTAGTGCTTCAAAGGCACCGAGCAGCAGCTCTTGTACCCCGGCAGAGCAGTGCAGAAACACCAGGGGCCCTCAAAAGGCCCTCTGTGGAGGGGTGTCCTCAATAAGCCCTCTCGTGGAGTGCGTTGAAAAGGTCCTCCCCTGGAGGGTCCGCAGGTGCGCTCAAGAGGCCCTCCCGTGAAGGGGTGTCCTCAAGAGACCCTTTGTAGAGGGGGCTGCGGGCTGGTGCACATGATGCTCTCAAGAGGCCCTTCCATGGAGAGGTGCCCTCAAGAGGCCCTCCATGGAGGGTGCAGGTATAAACACAGCTATAATTCACAGATCATGTTATCGCAACTGTACTATCTGCAGCATAGAGGGGCTCTCATGAATTCCTGCTTCTGCATCGGACACACGCACCCTGAGTTGCCTTACAATGTATGACAAGAGTGAGGGCCCTTTTCATCTTGAACTCAGGGAGACTCCTCAAATTTCAAGCAGACAAAAATCATTATTTAATGCCTTTGCACCTCCCTCATGCCTCCCCCCAAACTCAGCTGACTTTAGCGCCTCTGTCTGCTCTCGGTGAGCTGTGAAATCCACACAGTGCAGTCCAACCTCTCCTGCCCTGCCTACTCTTACCATCCCTGCCTGCTCCCAGACCATTCGCAGCACCTCTGCCTGCTCCATTTAACAGCCTGCATAGGAACAGACTCCTCTATACCTGCCTGCTTCCAGCATTCCTGCAGCACCCTTGCCTCCTACCTGTGAACAGCCTGCATAGGAACAGACTCGTCCTTACCTGCCTGCTTCCAGCATCCCTGCAACACCCTTGCCTGCTCCCTGTTAACAGGCTGCATAGGAACAGACTCCTCTATACCTGCCTGCTTCCAGCATCCCTGCAACACCCTTGCCTGCTCCCTGTGAACAGCCTGCATAGGAACAGACTTCTCTATACCTGCCTGCTTCCAGCATTCCCGCAGCACCCTTGCCTGTTCCCTGTGAGCAGCCTGTATATGAACAGACGCCTCCATACCTGCCTGCTTCCAGCGTCTCCGCAGCATCCCTGCCTGCACCCTGTGAAGAACATGCACTCAGGGTCACTCCCTTCCAGACCTGCTCGTTTGTAGCATCCTTGTCGGCTCCCTGCGGACATCCTGCACTCGGGATCACTTCCCTTCAGACGTACTTCTTCCCAGCATCTCAGCAGCACCCCTGCCTGTTCCCTGTGAACACCCTGCACAACAGGAGTACTCTCCTCCAGTCCATACCGGCCTGCTTCAAGCATCCCTGCAGCATTGCAGAACGCCTGCCTGTTACCTGTGAACACCCTGCACAACAGGAGTACTCCCCTCCAGTCCATACCTGCATGCTTCCCTGCTTCCAGCATTCCCACTGCGCCGCTCCCTGTGATCAGCTAAGTTTCAGAGTTACTTTCACACTGCTCCTTCTGTTCCCTGCAGCCCTCACCTGTACCTGATCCCAGACACTACCCTTGAGCCTGTTCTACATGCAACGTGAACTCCTCATCTCCCAGTTACTCCCACCCTTCGTGCCTGCTCCACGTCTCCTCCCACCACCTCCCCCAACTGCGTGTGCAGGTCCGCAGCCTCCCTTCCTGCACCCACCATAGGGGCCGGGAACCCTGCCTGTGCCGCCATCCTCCCTCAGAGCCAGGCCTGGGTGGGATCAGACCGGAGGACCAAACCCACGGCTGCCTCCCTTGAACCCTGCTTGAGAGAGGCAGGCAGACCAGGGGAATTGATTGGAGATGGACGCCCTGAAGGAGCAGAACGACCCCAAGGGCTCGCCCAACACGGACATGCTCTTCACCCTGCTGGCCCAAAGAGAAGCCCTGAGGAAAGGTACCAAAAAAATATTGTCAACGAAAGATCTCCAGGCGTCTTAGGGGAGGCAGTGCGTGGGAGCGGGGTTTGTTTCAACATACTGCAAACATGTGGGTGTTTCATCAGTTTGTGTAATATGTGTAGATATGGTCACCTTCCCCGGCACCCACACATTTACAGAAATAACATAGCATTTTTAATGCAGATACATGTATCGCCTTTGCATTAGTTGAGCAAAGAAAATATAATTATCTAGCAAATGCATACTGTGTGTTTTTATAAAACTGAAAATGCAAGCGGAGCCAAATTCTTGTGCAAAGAAAATATAAATATCTGGCCAATGTATAGTGTGTTTTATAAAACTTAACCAAACGCTTGTATCACAACCTGTTTATACTTTCTATATTTCGTTTCACATGTGCTACACACACCTATAATACTATGAACCTTTGTCTATTTTTATTTTTTATATCGTTTCTGAATCTATAAGGTTCTGATAAAATACTCTGAAATAAAAACATGTAATAAACAAACGAGTTAAAAGTCTATTTAAGATAACAACCAAATTCATGTATAAAAAGAAGCAAATGTATACATTACTAATTGCAAATAACTGTGTGGGGAAGATGGCTAAAGGACAAAGTGAAGTGCTCTGACGCGGCCTAGAAGACATGGAGCGTTTTTCAAAACATCAAATAATAAATATGTCCACAACACAATTATTAATTGTATACATAAATACAAACAGACCCCCTCGTTCACTCATATTTTATTTTTAAAATATTTTGTTTTCTGGGTATCGACAGGACATAAGAATAGTATTAACTGGTTAGATGTGCCTATGGAGACGTGTAGTAGGCACAGACAGAAGCCATATTTACTCGGTCTTGAAAGAGGAGTCTTATCAAAGAATTGTACAGGAGCCTTATCCACCCCCTTTTGTTTAAAATGACCCTCTAGTCACTGGGACGTCGTTACTAGTCGCTCCCATACTAAATAATTTACCTGCACACTATGCTTGTCTCTGTTTATTTAATCCACTAGACGAGCAAGAGCTTTATTTAAATGATAACATATTTTATCCTGGCCAAGGCTCCCATCTGCATTGAGACATAATGACGTCTTTTAAGAATAGAACATACTTTGGTTCTGGAGCTTGCCTGAAATTAGCGATTGTTGTTCCTGGAGGGTAGCATCTTCCATCTTTCCCTCACTCTGTGCAGTATATGATCCAGCAACCAACTGTTTCGTCATTTCATCCTCGTGCGTCATACCTCAGTAACACTGGGCTTAGTTCAACAAGGGAGAGGCAGTGATAAGGCAGCAGAAACAGAGAGGGGGTCCTTAGGAGACATACGCATGGACTTTACCCCAGCAACAGGAGCAGGAGATTGTAGTGTCTCTCACTATGTGCAAGGTTACCTCCATTCGTCTATTTCATGACGCTGTACTCTCAAACACAGACACTTGAACGGAGATGAATGGATGGATTGATTGCCAGTGAAAATAAATGTAACCCAACAACACTTTATTTTGAGCAGGTGTATTAATAAAGGCACATTTATGCATGTATTATTAGAGTCCAACGGTCAAATTCCTTGTTATTACAGTAGTAAAACGTACCTGACCGGAGAAAACTGTCTCACAGATTGCACTATACAATGACTTCACTAAGGAAAACAGCTTTGCTTATTGTCTTCAGGTCTTTTTTGTTTGGTTTAATTTTAATGCACGGATTTAACCTAAAGTATCCTGGCTTCCTGTAAATACCTTTTGGATATCTACTGTGGATAGTTTGTGTGTGTGTGTTTTTTTTGCAAACTAAAATACTGCACTCCAGGATGATAGTTAAAATTCACCTATTACTTTAATTCAGCAATATCAAATGACATGTTTCATCAAATAACATGTTTTGACAGAGGTCTTATTCACATATGTGCGTCAGGATGCAAATTTACCACATTGTTGTTAATATTTGTATATATACATTTATTACCTACTGGTAGGCCTGCTCAGTGGGTCGCACAAGTACCTCTAGGACAAAAAAATATAGTTTTTTTTAAATATGTGGGATGCGTGTAGGATCTGCGCATTTCGCCACCGAAAAAAAACTAAAGCGTGGGCTCCCACGGTTTCAAGGTTATTAGTCCCCGGGGTGGCCAAATTCCGGGGGCATTACAAAAAAATATTGTGGGTGGTCCCAATCCCCAACACACTGCCCTGGGGACCGCCACCCCTCGGGGCTCTAAGTTAATATATGCGGGGGGATCACTGTCCCCCCCCACAGCCCTGGCGGACCGCCTCTCCCTGGGGCTTGTTAAAATTTGGCAGAGGGGTAGTCCTCAGTTTCGACTTGTGCCTTTTGCTTATATGGTGTCAATCTGTTCAGTAGTTCCTGAGGAAATTACGGTTAAAGTCATTTATATATCTATGGGCGCGGAGAATCCGCGGATTGTGCGAGGATTGGCATTGTAGCATAAGCGCACCATCCCGATCACGTGCTCAATGCTAATTGGCTGTCAAGCGGTTGTAAACATTCGAAACTAGGAACTGTTGGCAGCCATTTTGTGCCTCGGTAGAAGCGAGGGTGAAGAAGTCTGTGAAATATGTGTGCAAACCATGAAAAGGGGTTAGGGTAGACACTCCCTGACCCCCTAGGCCTGCTCAGGGGGTCGCACAAGGACCTCTAGGGCAAAAAAATATAATTTTTTGTTTTTTTTTAAATCATGGGATGCGTGTAGGATCCGTACATTTTGACGCTGAAAAAAAAAACGAAGCGCTGGTTCCCGCGGTTTAAAGGTTATTAATCCCTGGGGCTACCAAATTCCGGGGGCATTTAAAAAAAAAAAAAAAGGTGGGGGGTCCCCACCCCCCAAAAACTGCCCCGGGGACCACCACCCCTCGGGGCTCTAAGTTAATATATGCGGGGGGCTCACGGGCAGAGTAGACACACCCTGCCCCCCTAGGCCAGCTCAGGGGGTCGCACAAGGACCTCTAGGGCAATTATTATTTTTAAATCATGGGATGCGTGTAGGATCCGCACATTTTGCCACCGAAAAAATAAATAAATAAGCGCAGGCTCCCACGGTTTAAAGGTTATTAGTCCCGATGGCGGCCAAATTCCAGGGGCATTATAAAAAAAATTGTGTGGGGGGGGGGTCCCAATCCCATACACACGACCTTGTCATTGCAAACTGCTTTCCTATTTGGAAGAGAGAGTAGGTAGACTCTGTTCCCCTCATCTGTAAAATGTACACCATCTCTCCTATAGATGTCATGCATTTTGAAACGCAGATTGTTGTTGTAAACGGACCCCATTCTATAGTCTTGGATAAAAGCAGAAACAGATGTATTCACATGTTTCCTAGCTTTCTCAATCTGTGGACAAAATTGATTGGACCAGTTCCATTACTGCCTTTGGCATATGTTAGAATAGAAAAAGGCAGTTTGGGGGAAAAGTGACATCAATTCTCCAAAGATGTCCTTCATAAGCATTTTTGTTTTAATTTGACCAGGGGGGGGGCAAATCCAGGTGGCATTATTAAAAGTGTTGGACAACAGTGTTACCCCAGCATCTTTGTCATCACGTATGACATTTTTCTGAACTTTTCTTTATTTGAACTCTGCTTTTTTTCAATATCTTTCTACCTATTATTGAATCTATTCCACAGTGTCCGTTCGTTCCAGTGTTTTTAGTCTTGTTCACTTGTTGTTCTTTTGCTCACTTACCTGTTTGTGTAAAAGATCCGCCTACCTTCTTGTGCAGCCTTCCTTTGTGTAACTTCTTCTTTTATATGTGACCTTTGTTCTTCAGCGCTTGATGTAGTGTTCTGAACATACCAGTACACTTATAGACATGTAGTTTACTCATTTCCATTCCCTCCCTCCACCCTAATTGACAAAATAATGGGGGGACTCAAAGTAAGGGGCTCTGGTTGTTACTGTGTCTTAAGCTTGCAACACAGTAGGTAGGACACAGATTTACAAACCCAGCCTCCACCACCCATGGACCTTCCTCCCCATTGTTGCCACCTCCTTTGCTATGCCTTAACAATGAAATCACTTGACCGGCTCCTCCTCCAGGGTATTCTCCTCATAGTCCAAGCCCATACAATCCATCAATTCATGTGCCCTTGCCCACAAGGTGCGTGGTGGTACCACCACCAAATATTGCACATTATACACCACCTTGGGGGTACCCGCTCTCAAAACGCTTTCACTGGCCATTAAACATGCAGAGGTTTGTCCACCCTTTTTATCCATTTTTGCACTTTGAGATATAACCTTCTACCTCTGTTCTTCATTTCCTACTTTCTCATTTCAAATTCTCTTGGAAAGACCTTATCAACCCTTCAAGAGAAAAATTAAGAAGGCTGGAAAGCCACTTTATATGTGGGCTCTGTATGCCATCCACAATTCCCAATCATAAAATTACATGCTTGCTACCTTTCTGTAATGCACTTCAGTTGCACTGTCCATTCTTGTCTGGCTGTGTGCGTCACAATAATTAAAGGGACCATTTTCTGCATATTTTTAATAAAGCACTTGACACAATGCATAGTGACACCGTATTTATTTATTGTAAATATTTATTGAATGTTTTAAAAGTAATTTCCACAAGTACAAACTTTGTTTCTTCATTTACAAAATAAATATTAAATAAATGTTATACTAAGCACCGCACACGCTGATATTACAGTAAATAAGTTGTAAAAATATTTTCAATGTATCTTAATTCACATCGTACACTGATATTACAGTAAAGAAGTTTTTAAAATACTTTCAATGTCGCTACCATAGGAACTCCGCAACATTCTATTGGGAATAACTTTGGAGCCGGTGGAGGAATTTGCGTGTAATTTTCAAACATTTAGGCCAGCTCCGCTCCGCTTCTTCCCTGGCTGGAAGTTTTGGGGGGATTCGTCAAGCGGGGGCCGAGAAAAAAGGGTGGTCCCAAAACGTGTTTTCCCCATGTTGATTTCCATAGGACGAATAGACAAGGCTACAGCCTGAACCGCTGAACGGAATTACACCAAACTTTGCAAAATTTTAGGGACTGGTACACAGAAGTGCCTTTTCTATATTTGGTGAAAATTGCTCCAGTGGTTTTTACAAAAATTAGGTTAAAAAACACATATATATCTATATGTGCGCTTTTAGCGCTTACAGGTACTCGTACCGGGGAGCCACCCGGCGCGACACAGAAGTGTGCGAGCGGAAAGCTGATTGGCTATCGGGTTCGGTCAACATTCTAAACAGTCCGGAGAGTCCGCCATCTTGTGTCTTGGTAGAATCAAAAAACAAGAGGTGAAAATAAAAAGGGGAAAATTATTGTCAGGGGGCAGGGTAGACACCTCCTGACCTCCTAGGTTTTCTGAGGAGGGCCTAGAAGGACCCTGAAGGGCTAAAAAACATTTTTTTTTTAAAATGTTCACGGGGTAAGCGCTGGGTGCATTCCCATGTACGCTTCCCGGTACGCGCACCCTAAGCGAACCACGGGGGGGGGGGAAACAGTGTAAAAAATGTGAGTAAAAAAAATTTTTGAGTGCTTAGAGGTAGGGTAGCTCTGAAAAGAGCTGTTGTGTTATGTGGATGTTATGCAGCGTCTCAAATTCAAGAGGAAGACTCTATTCCCCTCATCTGTAAAATGTACACCATCTCTCCTATAGATGCCTTACCGCACTTCCCTCACTTATCGTCATTCCCCATGTTCACTCCTCTTCCCCTCCCTCCCCTCCCACACTCACTTTCTTTCAGTCCCCCTTCTTTACTTCCTTTCCCCTCTCTTCCCTTCCTTCACTCATTCACTCATTCCCCTTCCCTTACTCACCGTACTCCACTTCACTCACTCCTCACATTCTGTCTTCTCACTTCTTCACTGCTCTCCTCTCACTCCCTCTGTCCCCTCATTCTCACTTCCCTTCAATCACCCTCACTCATCTTCAAACCCTCACTGTCATCAACTCACTCTCACTCACTCCACCTTCCTTCTTCCTCACTCCACTAGCCTTACTTCGCACTCCCATTACTTTATCCTCCCTCACCCTCTTTCCCTCAATATCAATCCCCTTTTTTCACCTTAACTCATTTCTTTCCGTCACTCCCTGTCACTCTCCTTCATTCACTCCACTTCAACTCACTCTTGTTTACAACTCACCTTCTCCCACTCCTCTTCTGACACTTGTTCGCTCTGCCACTTTCTCCCCTTCATTCACTCATTTCATTCATTCATTTATTCAGTACACATTCTCAGAAAAAAAGAATTGCAAAATCTGTAAACAATATAGCTCTTTTTGGAGAATTAGAGTTAGTTCTTAAAATAACTTTTTTTTTCTTCTTTTCTTTTTATATTTCTTTAAACTTTTTCATAACGATTTAATATTTTTTTTGTATTTTTTTCAGGCGATAAACAAAACTAGGGATTCCAAAACTGCTCAACAGGAGCAAAAATAAGGTGAAAAATTAGGGATGGGGATGGCAGCGGTGTTCCTCTCTCTTCCGAGCAATCAGTTCAATACTCTGCTCCCCATAACAGAGCAGTTCATCGCAGTCCATGCATAGAATTTTGATGCGTGCAAACTGCGGCTGCACGTTCAGGATCATTCTTCCACCTTCTCTTCCAGAAGCTGTTGCACCACCAGTCAAGGTGCTGGCTCCATCTCTCAGTGCATTCCGTGCCAGGTCCCTGACACTCTCCCGGGCATAGTTCTGGGGGTGCCTTCTTTGCACATGTCTAATCATGGTGGAGTTCCCAAAACTGTACTTTTTTCTGGGGTCACCACGTGAAAGAATTGTGTGACATATCTTGCATTCCACCTTTGGAGCATTTACTTTCTTCTCACCTTCTGGAATGCTGAAAAATGTCCAGATGAAGTGCTCCTTAACTTTTGGTTGAGGAGAGTCCTCATGGAGAAACTCATCAGAGTCACTGCTGCTTGGTGCTCTTGCAGCCACTCTTTCCAAAGAATTGAAGAGGATAAAAAGGGAACAGGTCTTGCTCTCTCCAAAGTGAAGGAGGTAGTGAAGGAAATGGGTGGGGTTTTCATTAGTTGTAAAAAAAACTGTTAACAACCAATGAAAAGTGTTATTTTAAGGTCACGTGTCTTGACACGCTTACGCTACGCGCTCCGGAGCACTTCCGGGGGCGCTTACGCGGCACGTACGTAGGCGCTTCCGGGGGCGCTTACGCAGCACGTACATAGGCGCTTCCGGGGGCGTATACGTGGCGCGCCTGCATGAAATTTTGTTAGATTTTAGGAAATGCGTTTAAAGTTAAAATACGGTTATTTAAAATCAAAAATACTACTTTTATAAGTATGCCACTGAATGTCTTGCATTATTATTTACTTTAAATACAAACGTATATTTTTTTTCGCACGCGGAAATAGTGCTCTTGCTACGTGTAGGGGTGCTTTTACGGGTGCGCGAACGATGAGCGCTCCAAGGTAAAATGATTAAAAAAAAACTACAGGAAAAATGCATTGAAACATTTATTTTAGAAAAAAAATCTGGAGTCTCAAGAGAGCAGGTCAGTACTGCCTCAAGTCCCATTTCTTCAGCAGAAACTTTAAATATTTCTTCCTGGCGAATGAGTAAAATTTACAGAACAGTACACGATGAATTGTAGACTGTTGTGAGACATCATCAGAGGGGCACGGAGGCAAAGCTTATGACCATGTGTTTATTTCAGGGAAGGTTACCATTTTTAAAAAACTGTCTACCCTAAAGCGTGTTTGAAGACCGTATCCCTGAGTCATTAAATGGTTTTGAATTCCCTCTATCTGCCACTGTTTTGTCTCTAGTAATTCAAAGCACGATTCCTTCAACTTTTTCCTGGAGATAGATGCTAAAATGTTGGGGGAGTCATAATATTCTGGATGCCCAATCTCTGATAAAAATGACTTCACATAAGAAAACCACCTAATTTTGTGCGCACCCTGAAGCGCAGGACAATCCTCAAGGATCTCCCTATTGAGTTCAGTTTCTTCTGCTGCCCACACCTTATGCCACTGTAGCACCGGGCCCATTTTAACAAGATCAGACACATATGGCAAACCTAGTTCTCTGTGGCATACATAGGTGGATGTCGAATTTGGGATTGCTAATCAAAACCAAAGGAAAGAGTTTTCACATAGTTGAATATCAGTGGTATCAACAATTCCCCAAATCCCTGCACCATATGTTACAGTTGAAACACATTTCGATTTATAAATGTCTCTTAAAATATGTACCGGACGGCCCCCCAATTTATTTGAACATTTTTTGACGAGTCCTATAGCACGAGAGAAAGCTAATTTCCTCGCCTCGGCTGCCGCCGTCCAGGTTCCCCTATTATTAAAAAAATTCCCTAAATAGGAGAAGTTACGGGTTGTTTCTATCTTAGACTTCTTTAAAAACGTGTTGCAATACACATTTTTCTTTAGTGTAAAACATATGTTAAAAGTTTTACCAATGTTAATTTTCAGTCCTCTGGTTCCCATATAGTCTGAAAAAGTGGAGAGTGCTTTCTGTAAGCCCACCTGAGTTCTAGACATAATTACTGCGTCATCGGCATATAACAAAATAGGGACTGGGCTACCTTTAATTTGAGGGAAATCCGATTTAACCATTGTTAGGTGATTGGCCACACTATTTATATAAAGATTAAATAGAAAAGGCGCAAGAATGCAACCCTGTCAACGCCTTTCCTTATAGGAAAGATAGGTGTGCATTCACCCTTATTACCAAATTGAACTTTGGCCCCAGCCCCCCGATAAAGTTCCTTAATAAAATTCAGCAGATTAAGTTCAATGCCGAGACCGGACAGAGTGTCCCATAAAATGTTATGACCCAGGCAATCAAATGCCGAACTCAGGTCGACGAATGTTAAAAATAGATTACCCTTTTTTGCCACCACATATTTCCCGACTATCGTTTCCAGATTTAATCCTTGCTCAATGGTGCCAATACCCGTCTTAAAGCCGTACTGGAATCTGGACTGAACACCTGTTTCCTCTACCCATAATTGCAGTCTGTTCAGTATGGCTCGTCCAGCCACTTTCATCATGGCATCTAGCAAGGAAATAGGTCTGTAGCACTTTGGATCATCACGATCTCCCTTTTTAAATATTGGGACCACAACCGCTTCTTGCCAGGTGCTAATGAAGTCAGTTCTGTTACTACTATTAAGAACATTGGTTTAAAGAGGGGCCCATAGGTTGGTATTGGACTTCAAAATATCTACTGGGACCCCATCCGGACCTGCCACTTTGCCTGTCGCACTTTCTGCTATGGCCAATTCAATTTCAGGTAGGGTAAATTCAATCTCAACTGGGAACAAGCTCTGTTCGTTACCCCCTATCATCCCCCTGCTAGCCTTGTGTATGGATTCCACCTTCTCGTCTTTTTTATACAACTCAGTAAAGTGGTCTACCCATGTTGCTTCGTCTATCGCTATCTCTAAAGAATTCGTATTTCTTTCTGCAAAGAAGGGGGCATTGACCGCCTTCCAAAAGCCGACATTATCCTTCAAAATGCATGCTTGGTGTAAAACTCGCCATGCTTTCTGTTTTAGGTAGTTTTTCCGGTTTTTGATTACAGAATATTAGGTAGCTCTGGCCTGTCTGATTTCAAGATTGTTTTATGGCTCTTTATTAAGGGTCGAACCACCCCTCCCTCTTGTTTTTGAGGCCCTTCTTAGGTGTCCTAGTAAATGCTTTATTAATTTCACTAGAGATCCTATGAAAGGCTGCCACTATTTGGGAATAATCAGTGCTTTCTGATAAACTGGTCATGACGTCATTATACTGCTCTTTTAATAAAGTTGCCATAAATGCCATGGCATCAACTTTATTCCATTTTATATTATAGCCGTTTAATCTCGATAATGTCAGTCCATAGTTATAAAGATTGCCGGCTACATCGCTATAATGATTAACTTTCATAACAGAGGCTATAGAAAGACAAATTGGAAAATGGTCACTTAATCCAATGTTTCCCGTCTGACAGCTAAGGACATTGCAACAGTGACTATTGGAAACCAGAGCTAAATCAATCACCGATCTACAACCCCTTCCAATGAAAGTGGGCGTGAAGGGAACCTGTGGGGTACAAAGCTCATTTGCAAACCCTAGGTCTAACTGATAAAGCATGGAATTAAAATTAGTCCCAACATTTGAGTGCTCAAAGTGGGTACAAGGGTCGCCCTTTAGGTTTACCATCCCACAAACACCTAAATGGCTATGAGTACATAAGTGGCAATTTAGGTCCCCCAATAGAACAACACAGTCGGCCCCCTGGGTAGTTTCCGCTATCTGCTGCAGGCTTTGGGTAAGTCCATCTAATGTCTTATTTGAGTCAACCCTTGGAATATTATTATAAAGGTTAACCAGGGTGACGACTTGTTTCCCCCTAATTGATAGAGTCAAAATTTGATAATAGTCTGATCCTGCAAAGTACTTTTTAACTACAATGTTCGCAGTATTAGATATAGAAATACATAATCCGCCAGGGTTCCTGCCCTTCTTTGACGGCTTAGCAGTTACAAAAAACGTGCGGAAACCATTTATATGAGTTTCAGCCCTGTCCCAACATTCTTGTAAACAGATTATTGTAAATTGGTCTATAAAGGGCAGAAACGCTGGTTCCTTTAGTTTATTTGATAGCCATGCTATGTTCCATGATAAGAATGTAATAGTGTCTTTATTGTCTGTAATCATTGTAGTGTCCCTAGTATTGATTGGGGCCCCCGGGCTAGTGCCTAAGAAAGTTATTGCTTGGCAAGACTCCTTTCCACTGTGGTCATCTGACCTCCCTTGATCCCGAGCAAAGACCATTGGGTTACTTGGCAAATTATGATGCTTCCCCGTGATGTAGTCAACAATACTTAAATTTCTACTACCTCGTGCAGTAGAGGGGCTTTGGGGGGATTCTATAGCATTATCCTGTTTGCTCTCCCCAGTTTTTTATTTCCTGGAATCTGACGTCAGTCTACCATTTCTAGGCAGCTGAACCTGTTTTCTAAAGAGACACCCATCCAGTTGTTCATTTGCCCATAATCCTGGTTTACCATCCTACCCCGTATAGGATGCGTGACCCGCGTCCAATTACTTTCATGACCAGGTGTTACAGTAGGCGGGTAAAAGAAAGAAAGAGGTCGAGCTTCTATGGAAGACTGGGCTAGTATGGTTATTATGGTTATCCCAGCTACAAATATGTTCAACCGTGCGTGGATCACTGAAGTTTACTAACACACAGTCACCAGGTATTAATTTTGTTCTCGATTCCAACCATGCCACTCTGCGGACCATCAGAATTTTACTTGTCATGTAGGGGGGTAATGGTCGATTTGTGTTTAGCCAATGGGCCACTTTGTTTTTCAAGGACGCAAAAGATTCTTCCATAGGGGTCCTTAACTCTGGAATTCCTGTTAATACAACCATATATGGGCTAACTTCTGGGGGTAAATTTAACCCCTTCGACACTCATGACGAGCTGGGCTCATCATGGTGTAGCCCGCTCGCACACTGATGACGAGCCCAGCTCGTCACGCAAAGTGCGATTTTGAAAAACCCAGCGCGCTAGCGGAATTCCGCTAGCGCGCATGCGGTTAAAGAATGCCTTCTTGGCGGAACTCCCAATGTCATATCTCCTCTTGGTACCCTTTCAATATTACTCAGAGCCTTTTCATCTCCCATTATGGGTTGATTAGAATTGGGTAGTGCAGCCGGATTTTTCGTCATTACTGTAGGTGTACTAGTTGGATTCGATTTTTGGACCGGGACCCGTGTAGTACTAGTTTCCTGTACAACCTGCTTAGTAATTGTTGGTATTAAGCCCGATTCTACTTTGTTTGCTTTCATGGTTTCTGTCCACCCTCTAGTATTAGATTCCAGGTGGTAAAGTTGTTTTTCAATCCATGAAAGTCTGATTTCCAGGGGGCCAAGAGAGGTTTTAAGCAAAGCCCCAAATTTTTGTAATAAAAGATCATCATCCTCCTCACCCACTACCACGGTATCTACCCGCACACCAGGAGATGAGACCTCACCCTGGGTATCCGATGTTAGGGCGACAGTCCTCGCATCAGTCTCTTTACGCTTTTGAGATATATCAGTATTATTCCAACCTTTGGCTACTTTCGATTTTCTTCCGCCCCCTACAGCAGTGTTTACCCTTTTTCTCTTTGGTTTTGCCCCCTCCTTCCTCTAACGTAATTGCATCATATTAGGTGTTTCTGTATTTTTATCGTTACCCTCTGTAGCTTCTGTATTGACCTTTATTAGTCTATTGTTTGTGATAAATTTAGGTCAATAACCGACTGGTTGTGGGGCTCTACTTCATGCGTGGGTGAGCTATGTACAAGTGCTTGGGTTTCAATGATGTTACTTGTTATATGATTTTCAGGAGTACAGGCATTCGCAAGATAGCCCATGGAGGATCGTTTTGCCATGGCTAAATCTTGTGAAACCCGCTGTTCCATCAACGTAATTTCTTGGTCAATAACAGAATTTGCCCTAGTTATAAAAGTATCTAAGGTGCCAGTTAAAGACGGTTCCCCCGCAGCACATTTACTCTTACCCCCCCATGCAGGCATGATGTAAAGAAAAAGTTCCAAACAGGGCTTTCGCCTCAATAGATACCTGTAAGTCCTCTACTATACTCTAAAGAGCGTGGGCCCAGTCCAGTCTCTCTCGGGCTCGAACAGGCTACAACGGGCCCCTGCCAGGCGCGTGTGTTGGTGGGGCTAAAAACAGGCAGGAAGTGGGCGTGAAAAGTCCCCAGCTGGCGCCATTGTTATCGCGCTAGTCCTGCTGGTCCTCGCAGTCCTTCGATTTGACACAGTTCCCCTAAGCCTCCAAATATCCTCGTCCAGGTAAATTGCCAGGGAGAGCAGTAAGCGCCTTGGGAGCAACAAAAGTACACAATAGTCTCTGCTACGAGCGGCTCCCGCGAAGCGGGTGCCGCGAGCAGTTTAGTAGGAGGGAGGGAGGGAGGGGCGGGAAGAGTCCCCAGCTGGCGCCGTTGTTATCGCACTAGTCCTGCTGGTCCTCGCAGCCCTGCGATTTGCCACAGTTCCCCTAAGCCTCCAAGTATCCTCGTCCAGGTAAATTGCCAGGGAGAGCAGTAAGCGCCTTGGGAGCAACAAAAGTACACAAGAGTCTCTGCTGCTAGCGGCTCCTGCGAAGCGGGGGCCGCAAGCAGTTTAGTAGGAGTGAGGGAGGGATGGGCGGGAAGAGTCCCAAGCCGACGCCGTTGTTATCGCGCTAGTCCTGCTGGTCCTCGCAGTCCTGCGATTTGACACAGTTCCCCTAAGCCTCCAAATATCCTCATCCAGGTAAATTGCCAGGGAGAGCAGCAAGCGCCTTGGGAGCAACAAAAGTACACAATAGTCTCTGCTACGAGCGGCTCCCGTGAAGCGGGTGCCGCGAGCAGTTTAGTAGGAGGGAGGGAGGGATGGGCGGGAAGAGTCCCCAGCTGGCGCCGTTGTTATCGCACTAGTCCTGCTGGTCCTCGCAGCCCTGCGATTTGCCACAGTTCCCCTAAGCCTCCAAGTAGGAAAGGAGGAAACTCTGGCCTTGACCCGATCGTATGAAACACCGGAACACGAGAGAGAAGAAAGAATGGAAACAGTACCACTCGACTCAAACAGAACATCTAGAAAGAATGATAGAACAGCTAATCCATACAATCTTCAACATGTACAGCTAACAGCCACAGAGAACATGAATGTAAACCTCAGCAACAAAGAAAAACCGTTGACATGTCTTCTGCTCAACTGTCGGTCGGCATCGAAACATGCATCGGATATAGCTGACCTCATCATCAACAAGGACATTGATGTAGCAGTTCTTACTGAAACTTGGCTGACGGAATCCTCATCACCTATCATGGATCTCCTAGTACCTCCCCAGTACAACATTTTGAGACTCGATAGACCTATAAAGTTAGGAGGAGGCATAGCCTGCATTCACAGATCCGAGATCGAGGTCAAACAAACCCAAGCCGAACCCCTAGAATCAAGTGAATACCTAGGTCTCAACTTCAGAACAGCTACCAAACAAAGTTTCAACCTCCACTCGTTTTACCATCCACCAGGAGACAGCGAAAAGTTTACAGAGGAGCTAATGGAGATCATAACGACTAACTCTAATGACGGCGCAAAGAATATATTTCTTGGCGACTTCAACCTACATTGGGAGGACCACAACGACAAACTGGTCAAATCGCTGAAAGATTTCCTCGCCGAACTGAACCTTACTCAACTATGCACACAACCCACACACTCGAAAGGAGCGACACTAGACTGGATTATTGCGCGAAACAACGATGCAGCAATACAAACTATAACACCATGTGATTGGTCGGATCATCAGGCCATTATATTCACGTTACCTATAATGGAAAAAGGCACAACAAGACAACCCCTCAGGACCAAAAAATGGGCAAGAGACACAAGAGATGCAAACGTAGAGCTTTTAGTGGAAAGCTGTGAAAGAGACCTAAAAACTCATAACAACTTGCAGAACGTAAACAAATTGACCGAACACTATTTAACAACGGTCGAAACTATTGTAAATAACACCATGCCATTAAAACTGAAAAACATCTCGGAAAAGACTAAAAATCCATGGTTTAATGAATCACTAAATGAAGAAAGGCGTAAATTGAGAATGGCCGAAAGAAAATGGAGACAACACCCATCATCCCCAGAGCTGAAAGCACTCAGAGAAATCAGAGGCCATTATAATAAAATGATCATCAAATCAAAACAGGAATTCATACGGTCAGAACTGGAGAGTGCTAAAAACAGACCACGAAAACTCTTTGAAATCCTAAAGCAACAATCAAACAAATTAGCCAAATCTGCCCATGAGAACTCAAAAACACCCCTAAATTGCGGAGAATTTGCTACATTTTTCACGGAGAAGGCGAAATCTCTTGAAGTTGAGCTCAAAGACGCTGTGGCAAACAATCCCACTGAACCAATGCTTACGTTGGATATCGCCGTGACAACGGAGAGTACCATAACAAAAAATGAGGCAAGTTGGGACACGTTCGAATTGTATGACCAGCACAGTATCGCCAAAACGCTTTCTAAAATGAAACCAAACAATCACTATCAAGATCCCCTTCCCGCAAAATGTGTAAAAGAAATCAATCACGTTCTGATTCCGATATGGACCGAAATTATAAATGCTTCACTGTCACAAGGGATCCTCCCTGACTGCCTAAAAACAGGTCAAGTTGCCCCCCTAATCAAAAAACCTACAGCAGATAGATCAGACCCAAACAATTATCGCCCAGTGACCAACATCCCACTATTGGCCAAACTAATTGAAAAATGCGTACAGATCCAACTAAGCCGACACATCACCAAGTTCTCACTGCTTGATGAATGCCAATCAGGATTCAGAACAGGCCACAGCACTGAAACTGCGATCCTCCATATTGTTGACGATGCGCTACAGGCACTCGACCAAAACAAAGCGTGCCTATTGATTCTCCTCGATCTGTCGTCGGCCTTCGACACCGTAAATCATGAAGCATTATTGTCCAGGCTACGGGATAGGATGGGTCTATCAGGAATGGTGCTGAAGTGGTTCATCTCTTTTCTACAGAACAGATCACAACGATTCCTGGTCAACCAGTCAATTTCACCTCCCTGTCCTATCTCAATCGGAGTCCCTCAAGGGTCTACGTTATCCCCAGATCTGTTCAACCTTTATGTTGAGCCGCTTACAGAAATTTTCCAAAAAGCAGGGATATCGTATCACATGTATGCAGATGACACGCAAATTTATCTAAAGATCTCGTCCCTACAAGACTTGGAACGAGGAAACAAGGCTTTAAAAATGGCTATGCAATGGTTAACTACCAACCAACTGAAGCTTAACGCCAACAAAACGGAGTTCCTACTAATCTCACCAGCAAGGAGCCGTACGAAAATAAAGGAATGGACGAAAGTGTTGACTGCGCTAAACTGCACCCCAACACTAATCAAGTCAGCGAAATCTCTAGGAATCACTCTGGATGAGAACTTAGACATGAAAGCCCATATCAACGCAATGGCCAAGAATGCTCGATTCCACCTGAACTACTTAAAAAAACTGAAACCTTTCATCTCAGAGGCTGATCTCAAATTGGCCATCCAATCCTTAGTTATCTCTAGGATTGAATATGGCTGCTCCACCTTAGCGGGCTTACCAAAAATGTCCACAGCACCACTGAAAGCTTGCCTAAACGCTGCAGCAAGAATTATTACCGGATCCAGGAAATACGACCACATATCGCCACACCTGAAAGCTTTAAGCTGGCTACCATATGAAGCCAGAATCCAAATGAAGATAGCTTGTATCACTCATAAAGCACTACACCACAACACCCCGGGATACCTAGCGAAGAAACTACAGCTGTCGGGAGGGAATCGGCCAGCGAGGAGTACTGAAGAATTTCTACTACGGCCAGCCTTTTTCCACAAGAAAAAAACCTATGACAGAGCGTTCTCAGGAGCTGCCCCCAGAATATGGAACTCTATTCCTCCTATCATCAGGAAGATCCATAATGTAGAAGCATTCAAGCGAGAGCTAAAGAGCTATCTGATGAAAAAATACACTACCTAGATCTAATCAGTCTCGAAATGACAATGAACTAAATATCATACCCGTTTACACACTCTACTTATGATATATATATATCCACCTACGACCTTATTTATCATCTACCTCCTATCATCTACCTCATAGTTGCTTACACATCTTCTCGTGAGTGAAATATACCCAACACTGTTCTATATTTATTACCTTCCTCCTATCTTCTACCTCATATTTGTTGTCTGTTGAACTGTTTGATATATATGTCTTTGTCCACGCCTCATATGTAATTCGTTCCGATGCCCATATAACTGAGTGATATATAATGTATGTCGCATACGCCTATATGTTAAGCGCTCTGATACCCACGGGTCTTGTTCGCGCTATACAAAACTTTCTAATAAATAAATAAATAAATAAATAAGTATCCTCGTCCAGGTAAATTGCCAGGGAGAGCAGCAAGCGCCTTGGGAGCAACAAAAGTACACAAGAGTCTCTGCTGCGAGCAGCTCCCGCGAAGCGGGGGCCGCAAGCAGTTTAGTATTTATTTATTTATTTATTTATTTTATTTATGGGCTTATATAGCGCTATGAATAAACTCCCTAGGGAGTATCTCCGCGCTGTAACTGCCAGTGCAGAACTGAAAAAGGAGCACATAGTTAAAAGTACTGTGAACAAGGAACAATTTAAAATGAACCAAACAAAAACGTTTTTAAATGTTTTCTGAATTGACAGTGGTCATTACATTGCCTTAGTGACAACGGAAGTGAGTTCCACAATTTTGGACCTACAACAGATAATGCTCTACCACCTAACCTGGTTTTCGTGATCTTAGGAACATTTAGTAGCAATTGGTCACTAGATCTAAGGGCACGGATGGGAACATAAGGAATAAATTTGTTCGCCAAATACTCAGGTCCCAATTGGTTGAGGCCCTTGTGTATAGTACAGCAAGTCTTAAACTTCACTCGTTGACGTATTGGCAACCAGTGAAGCTCATGAAGTAACGGTCTGGAGGGGGATCTAGGGGGTGCATTTAGCACCAGCCTAGCTGCCGTATTTTGCACCACCTGCAAACGGTCCAAAACCTAGTAGGAGGGAGGGAGGGATGGGCGGGAAGAGTCCCCAGCCGACACCGTTGTTATCGCGCTAGTCCTGCTGGTCCTCGCAGTCCCGCGATTTGCCACAGTTCCCCTAAGCCTCCAAGTATCCTCGTCCAGGTAAATTGCCGGGGAGAGTAGCAAGCGCCTTGGGAGCAACAAAAGTACACAAGAGTCTCTGCTGCGAGCGGCACTACAGGACTTGTAGTTTTTGGTACTCCCCTACAGGAGACTACCTTCCAGGGCAGACCTACTGATGAAGATGGGCGGGAAGATTCTCCATCCCAGCTTTCCCTCACTGAACTTGGCAGCATGGCTCCTGAGTTCCTACAATATGGACACTTAAATCTGCCACAGGACTGCATGCACATTCTGAAAGAGACTAAGAGGCCTTCCACAAGAGTGTCATATGCAGTTAAGTGGAAGAGATTCTACCTAGGGTGTGTTGCAAATTACTTTGACCCTACAAAAGGGGCAGGAGGTAGAGATTCTTCATTACCTCCTTTATTTAGCTAGGGCAGGTCTAAAATATGCCTCAATCAGAGATCATATGTTGGCCATTACTGCATATAGAAAATAGCCCAGCAAACCTTTTTTACAGTTGCAGATTAAGGATTTCCTACAGGGGTTGAAGAAAGTATATCTCTCCTTTCCAGTTCATTACACATATGTCTCAACTAGGAAATGTACTAGTCATCACAAACAGAAAAGGGAGCAGCAGCAGACAGACAGAACCTGTCTATATCAGCTCTCCAGTGACATAGAGGGGTATACAGATACATAGGGGTCCACAGATGGATAGAACACCAGCCCTGGGGGGTGATGGTCCCCAGGGCCATTAAGGCCTCCAGGAGGGGGGCCGTGCGGCCTCCCTCCCACATTTTTTAAAAGCTCCGGGGGATGGAGGTCCTTCGATAGATTCAATAGAAAGTGTAATGAACCAATTAAATCACTTTTTGGAGGTCACATGGGGTACGCGTAGGTTGCACCCAGCAATTGCATTAAAAAGTGATGAACTTTTTAATAAAGTTAAACAATATTCAGATAACCTCTTGTCTTAATATGTATATTAAATATATATATATAAATACGTTTTTCAACATTAAAAAAATCGCAGGAGTTGCTAACCTACTGCGTCCAATATGCATATGACGTCACGCGCTACCATAAGTTTGACATTTTGTTTCACTTATGGTTGTACAGACGTGAAAGATTATGCATCTAAATCCATGGAAAAAGTTCTGGCTGTACGGAAGAAACTACTGAAAGGGCGCTTGGAAGCAATAGTGTTGAACATAAAGTTAGTAAGATTCTTGTTTTCACTCAAAACGCACCAATTGAGTTGATGTCTGAATTTTTGGATTGTAGACAACGCAGAACTCTTCAAGAGAATGTAAATGTAAAAGAGACGTACATTAGCACATCTTAACTGCTATTGTAAGAAGTGTAAACTTAATTTGGGCAATTTGGTACATATCTCATGTTTGACCATGTAGCCATTCTAAAGTTTGTATTAATCGCAGTTATGGTTTGCTTGCATCACAGAACAGCCTTACAGTAGGGATTCTGAAACACTTCTTTAGCTTTGTTCTTTTTGTTATTAAAAAACTTGGAGAGCGTGCTAAAATACTGCATTCGCTAATCAAGCATTGTCTAGCATTGGCTGATGACTTATGTAGGAATCTGCAAACATGGTCAATATCTAGGGCATTATCAGTGTCAGCTTCTACTCTTGGAATGTTAAATATTGATTCACATGTGCCCTCCTACCTACCCACCAACACCTGTGGTTGTTTCATGTTATTATTTATTTTACATACGCATGGGCAACTCTATATTACCCTTACTTACTCCATTATCAACCTGATGTGTGAATAGAATGTAACAATGGAGTCGGTGCCCAAACAGACTAATTAAAACGGTGGAGAGACTTTACTCCCAACTTGAAAGACTTCTTCAAAGAAATACTACTTATGATAATCTGGACACAACACTAAATGGCAGGAGTATGCAGAGTATTTAAATCTACAACTAGCATGTGAGCACATCTTTACCATGTAAATAAACTTTTATTAATTCATACATTTCTTATATTTGTAATCTGAATAAGGTAACTAGGATGTTGCATTTGTTTCTGTGCATTAAAGTGCACTCATCGGCTGCATTCTTGACATAGTGCCTGTTGGGAAGAAAGTGAAAATTGATTTGTTATTCTGTTTGGATTGTATACAGGTCAATAGTTTGTTGTTTTGCTAACTTACATTTATTTACATGCTAAACATAGTGCACTGTCCCCAGTCAGTGGCAAAGTGGTAATGAGTCCATTACTAAGAAGGGTGTACAGCCAGTGAACCAACATGGCGGATGCAAGTCAGAAAAGACCCTTGCAAATCCATTAGTCATACTGAGATCCACCCTGTATCAGACCCATCCTCACAAGTGTAAATTGGAGATTATCTGCCACCAAAAAACCCTCAAGTTCTTATATCCGTTACTTTTTAACTTCGTCAACTAATCATATTAAGAGTATTTACCTTAACGTTGTCTGTAAAAATTTGTGAATCTTTTTGGCTGCACACAGTAGAGAAAGACAAAGACAATACAAACTACCAAGTAATCCGAAGTTTATGACATCAGTAGGGTATTATACATTTTCTATCATGAAATGTTAAAGTCAAACCAGATGACTCCATTAGGTCCATTGCAATTTTCATTTAGCTTGTGGCGACCAGTTCTTCCCAAGGTTGAGACATCTGTATATTGACCTAGAACAGGGGGACATACTTTCTTCAATCTCGGCAATTGGCTTCTGACTTATGTAACATTCTGCAAACTGAAAAAAGAGTTAAAAATGTATATGGTGTACAAATGTCCAAGCTTAATTTTAATGTACATAAAAACAATTGTTCTCAATAGGATTGGGGTTGAAAAGCAATCATCAGAGGTTTCAAACCACCCGTGTTAGGACCATACTAGTGGTTAGAGAAAATCATATGCAAATACCAATATGCTTCCGCTGGGCACTATGGACGCGCTCGGTAGGCGTTCACAAGTGTCATCCCTAAAAGCCCTCTTTCTTATGTACAACTATTCTGACAAAAACAGTTATTAACCTAAAATAACATAAAGTAATGTATCTTCAACAAATTAATGTTTAAAAAACCCATAATGGAAGTATTATTACCAGCATGCGAAAAACACCACAATTGTAGCTGTCCTGTTATTTTTTGTTAGATTCTATCACTAACTGCCTTTGGTCATATTCGGGACCCTTCAATATCTGTAGGAAAACCTTGTAGAGACATACGAATGGTTATGTTAAATATTTCGCTTTGATTCAACATGTCGAGATTATAAATTGTAGGTTAAAGGCATCTTGCTAACATTATAGACTAATTTTATAAGCTTTTCTTGCATATCGGCAATACGGTCCAGTCCAGTAAACTTATGCTCCAAAATGCCTCCTTTTCTTGTTGTTCGCTTGCAATTTGCAACTTTCCTTCTCTGAAAGTGTACAGCTTATATATTAATATGCTCATCTAAACCATTTGTCTGTGGGTGATAGGTTGCACTTGCAGAACGTTCTATTTGTAAATGCTTAGATAACTATGAATTAACCTAAAAAAAATAGGTATAATGGTATTTGGAAAGCAAAATAAGAAATAGCATTGCATTATGCAAATGTTAGGACGAGATTGGTCACTCACTTCATTCACAGACTCCTGGCATTGATCTGATAGAACCCTTTTTGGACTTCCATGATCTAGAAATTGAGAAATAAACATCAAGGAAAATTGAAAGACATGTCTTAAAAATAAAAAAATTCAAAACAACATTTTCACTTTGTATCTCAAGTGCATGTGGAAACGTGTAACAAGCATTTAAATGAGAAATATATGGGTTTCAGAAACAAACGTCTATAAGACTATCACAATGGAGATTTACATTGAAAACATATTTATAGAAGCAAGAAAAATTATAACTCACACATTGTTCAATTTCAATGGACATATTTGGCCAATAAAATCATGAGGACATGCTTTTTTTTCTCGTTTTGTTGAAACCAGGATACCCACTAATAAGAGACAAATGGAATTCAGAAAAAACTTTTTGGGCTGCTTCAGCACCAATAACAACTTTATTAATTAAAAAATGATAGTACCATCAATGGTGAATTATTTAGACAGTCTATGCAATCCATGCTTCTGGACTTTAGTGAAAACTTCAGGATACACAGTATGTGTCACATAATGAAAAAAGCTCTTGGTACTTAGTGGCATCCATTTCTATTTAATATGAGGCTAAACACAAAAACAAGGTTAGGAGAATATCATCACATGCTCACAGTACATTACAATACCATGAATAACTAAATATGTGAGTGAATACACCAATAATGGATCACTGAAATAATATCTACTACCAAATATCGAGTTCCCATAATATCGATGAAAAAATATCGAGGGACATAATATCGACTTTCTATCTTCACTAAGGTAAGTACAAAAATATCGAGTTTAAAATATTGAGTGTTAAAAATATAGACTGTCAAAATATCGATTTTTTTATGTCTTGAAAATAAGTTAAAACTAATATATTATTACATATATTTAATATAAACATTGTTAAAATTATTAAATAAATGTAACATTATTACATAATTAATGTAACTTTAAAAATTAATAATAATAATACATATATATATATAAATACATGTTATTAATAAAACATATAGAATATATTTACCGTAGCATAGCAAACGGTTTAAATTTAATGTAACCACTCCAGTGGGTGCTACATTAAAGAGATCGTTGGATAGCGTAGGGGTAAAAATTACTATTCCGTCTTCAGTGGGTACAAGAGTAGGGAAAGCGTTGGATAGCGTAGGGGTAAAATTTACTATTCCCACTCCAGTGGGTGCAACAGTAGGGAAAGCGTTGGATAGCGTAGGGGTAAAAATTACTATTCCCACTCCAGTGGGTGCAACAGTAGGGAAAGCGTTGGATAGCGTAGGGGTAAAAATTACTATTCCCACTCCAAAGAGTGCAACAGTAGGGAAAGCGCTGGATAGCGTAGGGGTAAAAATTACTATTCCCACTCCAGTGGGTGCTACAGTAGGGAAAGCGTTGGATAGCGTAGGGGTAACAATTACTATTTCCACTCCAGTGGGTGCTACAGTATGGAAAGCGTTGGATAGCGTAGGGGTAAAAATTACTATTCCCACTCCAGTGGTTGCAACAGTAGGGAAAGCGTTGGATAGCGTAGGGGTAAAAATTACTATTCCCACTCCAGTGGGTGCTACAGTAGGGAAAGCGTTGGATAGCGTAGGGGTAAAAATTACTATTCCCACTCCGGTGGGTGCAACAGTAGGGAATGCGTTGGATAGCGTAGGGGTAAAAATTACTATTCCCACTCCAGTGGGTGCTACAGTAGGGAAAGCGTTGGATAGCGTAGGGGTAAAAATTACTATTCCCACTCTAGTGGGTGCTACAGTAGGGAAAGCGTTGGATAGCGTAGGGGTAAAAATTACTATTCCCACTCCAGTGGGTGCAACAGTAGGGAAAGCGTTGGATAGCGTAGGGGTAAAAATTACTATTCCAACTCCAGTGGGTGCAACAGTAGGGAAAGCATTGGATAGCATAGGGGTGAAAATTACTATTCCCAATTAATTATTTTAAATTAATTACCAATTATATTTTATTTATTTACCAATTAATATTAATTTAAAAATATAATTAATTTACATAATTATTTAATTAAAATTAAATTACTTCCCACCCTATTCCCCTATAAACACACAACCCGCTACAGAAAATAAATTACTAAAAAATAATTATTTATCAATTATTTATTTTTAATTAATTACCAATTATATTTTAATTATTTACCAATTATTATTTAATTAACAATTAGTTTAAATTTACATAATAATTATAATTAAATTACTTCCCACCCTATTCCCCTATAAACACACAACCCGCTACAGAAAATAAATTACTAAAAATTAATTATTTATCAATTAATCATTTTTAATTATTTAACAATTATATTTTAATTAATTACCAATTATTATTTAAGTAACAATTAGATTAAATTTACATAATTAAATATTTATAATTAAATTACTTCCCACCCTATTCCCCTATAAACCCACAACCTGCTACAGATTTATAATACACAAATATTATTAAATATTAATAACTTACCTTATTTTCGATATTTTTGTTGTCTATATTTTATCTAGTCTATATTATGTCTAGTCTATATTTTTCCAAAACCAAGCTTATTGAGCATAGGAGTATCAAGAATGTGGTATCTTCACACACCAAGATCACCACAACAATATCAATGCATCTATGACATATATAAGAAAGGATGAAGTAAATACAAAATAAGCTCAGTTTAGAAATGCCCCAGCAATCTACTCTAACCCCCAACTACACCTCCCCCCCGTACCAACACTCCCCCCCAACCCCCCCACCACACGTGTACAGAAAGGCAACAGAAAGGAAATATTCAAAGAATAAGCAGGTATAGCGCCGCCAGGGCTTTGCCGCCGCAGGCCAGAAGTGTCACTGTGTTCAAATGTCCTCCTCCTGCTCCGCCGGGGGGTCCAAGGACAGGCCACGGTAGTCGGCCCACCGCTTCCAGATCTTGAAATGTTTGCACGGGCAGCCCCGCTCCTCAAAGATCGGCTTCTCCAGGCCCATGAAATAATCTAACCCAGCCTTCCATGCAGACAGGGGTGGGGCCCTCACAGACTTCCATGCCCGAGCCAGGTCTCGTTTGGCCACCACCAACCCTCGGAGCAACAGGTGACGCTTATATATGTTGCCCCCAACCCCTTTCATAATATGCAGCAGGCCCAGCCGGTGGGTACAAGGAAGATCCCAACCCAGGACCTCAGCCAGGCAACTCCACACGCCCCTCCAGAATTCAGTCAGACGACCACACAACCACACCGTATGCATTAGGGAGCCAGGCACCGCCCCACACCGCAGGCATTCCGGGGACGCAATCAAGCCAGCCTTCCACAGACGTTCACGCGTATAATAAGCACGGTGCAAGTACTTGAATTGAATCAGGCGGAGCCGGACCGCAATGGCGGTGCCGCGCGGGGACTCCAGCGCCTCCCTCCAATCGTCCTCGTCCAAGGCACCCACGTCCACCTCCCACGCCTCCCGAAGGGAGCGGAGAGTGGAGGAGCAGTGGATAACAAGCGTCTGATAAATCCTAGAGACCTTCCTGTCTCCCAAGTCTCCCATAAACACTTTTGCCTCAATCGGGCTGAACTCCGGCAGGGAGTCGAGGCCGGTAATGCTCGAGGCGAGGGCATGCCGCAGCTGGAGGTAGCGGAAGAATTGGGACTGAGGCATCTGGAACTCCGCGCGGAGTTCCTCGAAGGACTTGAGAGTGGTGCCGGACATGACCTGGCCCAGTTGTGTAACTCCAATGGCCTCCCAGCCCTCAAACCCGGCCAGGGCCACCAGCTCTGGAAGCAGGCCATTGTGCCATAGCGGCGTTTCAGCTGTTAATGTGCCCCACCAACCCATGCGGCGTAGGGATTGCCGCCACACCGCAAATACTACTTTAGTGACCGACGGCAAGCCACGGCGTATGCGAGCCGAATAAAGAATGGTGTGAAGCGTGCGATCACCCATGAGCAGTCGTTCCAGGGCATAGGCCGGATCACCCCTGTCCCCATACCACCATTCATTAAGGACAAGTAGGTGAGACGCCTGGTAATAGGAGAGGAGGTCCGAGGTGGCCAAGCCACCACAGTACGTGGATAGAAAGCACGTCTTCAAGGCCACCCTGGCTGCACCACCATCCCACAGGAAGCGGCCCAGCACAGAGTTAACCTGACGGAACCACTCCATTCCAATGGGGTGTGGGAAGTTTTGGAGTTGGTATAGAAGCCTCGGCAGCGCCACAATCTTGAAGATGGCCACCTCCCAAAAATGGTGAGCGGCATTCTGGAAAACCACAAGAACTCAGGTAAAGACCCGAGAAGGGAACAAGAGGCAAAACGGGCTCTAGAAGTAGGTCAGCCTCCAATTAAATATGTATCACACAAATAGACCGCTTCTAGAAAAAGGACCAAGTTAGTGTGGATAGCCAAGCAATACTAGGGCATCTCACAAAAAGTGATGGACTGGCATCACACACCACCAGGTGTCATGCTTCATCATCTGCCAGTCCTCGCCCTCCAGAAACCCCGTTTGGTGGAGGACGGGCATACACCTGACGACAGGGATGCACTTATCTAAAGTGAGTGGGGGCCCAAAGGGAAAAGTGAGTTAAAAAGCCATCTAGAATTCCCCCATGAAACTTTATTTAGTAGGGGAACCATGTGGAATTTAAAAGCAAGAGGTGCGGTGAATAAGAAATCAATTATTCAATCACCGCTATGTGAGTTTTTCAAACATAAGGTCAACATGTTTCAGCCATAGTGTCCTGGAGGTACATGGCTTTCATCAGGACCAATTTAGGGGGCTCCAATCTTACCCTACTGTATAGGTAGTGCCACTCTGTGGATATGACCTATAGTCCTTGTCCACTCTTAAAGGTCCAGTGACCTGCAGAAATGAAAAGAAACCAAAGGTGTATTTTTAAACAATGCTGAGTATGTGCAAGGTTAATTCAGACATACTTGGAAATATACGTGGGGGGCTTAGCTCCATTTGGAGTTTTACCCCAATGAAAGAATGCTTATGTAAACAGGCAAGGTACTGAGAATCAAGCAGAAGGGGCAGGAGAGTCTTACCCATTAGTTGGGAGCAATTAGCCCCATGGGAGGCGAGGGTTCTGGGGGTACCCCGTGGTCACATCCGCTATGGAGGGAGGATTAAACAATGGACTTTAAGCTGTGATCTATTTTAAAACGCGGTCACAGTGTCACCAAAGGGTGTATCTGGGCGCAAAGATCGAGACTTACTGTGTGTGGGGCCCTTCCCCGTCGAATCACCTGCGTAGTACCGCTCTCATTTCCTCCCCGGCGACAAAATGCAGCACCGGGTTTGCTGTTTAAATAGTTTGTAAGGCTAGAGGCAATGAGATGCAGGTGCGGAAGCTGCCTGACTGGTGGGCGCAATCTTGTGACGTGTTGTTTCCTGAGTCTACAGAGTGCTCAGCTCAAAACGTGCCTGATCGCGTTCTGATGCCTGGGGGAAGGCGTGGTCAGAAGGCGACCCGTGTTTATGGGTCATCGCTCTTTGAAGGAAGGCAACGTTCGGCTTATAAACTACATTTGCTGCTAGACCGAGGAACGAGAGCCGACACTGCATCTGTCAACCAACCAGAAATGGGAGCATTCAGATTCTGCTCAGTGTTGATAAAGGATGGAATTGTCTCAGTCAGACGCAGATTAAAAGCGGCTACATCAAGTCTGTCCCAGCGATAAGATGATTTAATTTCCTCCACGTAAACACTGGCCGAGTATAGACCAGGTGGTAGCACGAAATGTATCGCATAATGATCAGACCAGACGAGCGGACGCGCCGAGTAAGTGCAGTCAAATGAAAGAGTAGAAATGATTGGATCCAAGAGATGACCAGCAAGATGAGTAGCTCCGGAATTACAAAGTTTGAGGTTAAAGACCTCAAGATCAGAGAGAAACGATTTATTGAGGGGATTGTTGACATCGTCTAAATGGATGTTTAAATCACCGAGAATGGTGAAATTATTCGATTTTAGTAGTGTTGCTGATAGGCAATCAATGAGTGAGGTAATCCATGACGCGGCATTACCGGGCGGCCGATAAATTAGCAGACCGGAGAGCGTCATTCGAGGATTAATCATGAGTTTAAACAATGCTGCCTCACTACCTGGAAGATGTAATAGTTCCAGTTTACATTGGTAAATAGATTTAAAAATGATTGCAATTCCACCACCTTTACCTGAGGGTCTATCCTGATGCAGCACAACATAGTTGGGAGGAATAGCCGCAGCAATGTCCGGACCCGAGCTGGCGTGTATCCAAGTCTCGGTCAGGAACAGAGCGTCAGGGGATTCCTCAGTTATGAAATCGAAGATGTTTAATTTATTCTTAGGAAGCGATCTACAATTTAGGCTCCAAAGATGGAGCGGGAAAGGAGAAGAAGTATGACCCTTGGTAGGCTTCCTTTTTCCCCTATAATGCTTAACGCTCTGTTGTGTCTTAGAGAGCTGCATTTTGCCAGTAGAGAAGCCACAACCATCACATAGGAAGTAATGACGAGGCAAGATGCATGAGGTGCAGGAGGTGGGGGTGCAGGGTCGCAGTGAAAGTAGTGCTGTGGAAGAGTAATATACGCGACCATCCAGAGTTTGCCTACCTGAGGACATGATGGCAAAGGGCTGCCCGTCCTGCAGCCCGTCCTCAGCGCGGACGGGTGCAGACGGGCTGTACTCTGGCGCGACTCTGGCGCGGGTCCGGTGCATCCGCTGATCGCGTCCACTGCGCGGAGGAGAGTCCATCCCCTTATGTACTGGCCACTCGAATGAGTGGAGATGCTTTCCCCACCCAAGATGGCCACCGCACTTCTGCCTGCCCGGGAGAGAATCTCCCCAGCCCCAAAATCGGCTGGAATGGAATTAAGAAGCAGGGCAGTGTGGGGGTAAGTGAGCAGAAGTCACTGGTTGACTTGTTTTAATTAAAAACGATTTTCGATTTTTTTAAAAAGATTATTAAAAATTAGCAGCAGGAAATCTAAGTGCTTCGAAATTCAAGCAGAAAGATAAAAGAATGCAGCACAACCACAACCTCCCGGCTTCCGCCTCAGGAGGGACTCACAAACACAAACAGCTAGGATTGAGCCTGGCTCCCAGTGCCCCTTATGTACTGGCCACTCGAATGAGTGGAGATGCTTTCCCCACCCAAGATGGCCGCAGCACTTCTGCCTGCCCGGGAGAGAATCTCCCCAGCCCCAAAATCGGCTGGAATGGAATTAGGAAGCAGGGCAGTGTGGGGGTAAGTGAACTTCTCCTTAAAATATAATGCTGTTATAGGGCACCTCAGTAAAAGAAAAGGAAAAATAAATACTGATTTGCCATTCTTAACCATTTGGCTACTCAAACTGATCTTGTGTAAATGTTCCTTCCACTTAGCGGGATAGTAGAAATGCACCCTAAAAATATATTTGAGCTGCGTGGAAATTGTTCTAATGGAGCGATATAATCAATGGTATGGAATATAGATTTTGAAAATGTACTTCTGCAAACTATATAAATGAACGTTTCTTACATTTTTTGCTATTCAAATTTTTGTAAGGAGGCTTTAGAGAAAAAAGCCCGAAACGATAATGTTGCAAGAGAAAATAACACATTGAAACAGAAATAGGTAGCTTTGGGCTCAGTTTAAACTGGGGCTCCCGCACCATATGCACAATGAAGTGAAATGTTTATGCAACTGGCTGTCATTAGACTCCCTGAAGTACCAGCACTCACCCCTACTACCTTCTATCTCCACCCTCTGACATGCCAGCCTAGAGGCATCAAAAATAGATTCAATTGGCTTCAGTATGCAAGCCTTACTTATACACAAACTACTTCTGCACGGTTGTGCCCACACACTGTGCCCTCACATGCGCTCAACTTGCACACTGGATAGCTGCGCAAGGTTCTTGCCACACACATAACATCATAGCTTCACATAAAATGGGGAGGTAGGCCACACTTTCAGTAACTTGGATAAAATGGTTGAGTCTCTACCGCCAGTGCTTTCTAAGTTATGCCAAGGACAGGGACAATTGTCCTTTGTCCATTATAAAGCCTAGTGCACCCCTCCAGGTCACAAGACCTAGCATAGTAAGGGACAGCCCAGGCTCTGCAAAAATAAAAATAAAAGTCAGGATACCAGTTTTACAGGCAGGTGGGAATTCCGAGCAGGCGAATAATCCTATATACCATACAGGGGACAATCCCATCCCAATAGGGACTTATAATGAAAAAAGTTTGATCAAAGTTCATGATTTACTTTATGAACAGCTTTTAAAATAATGCATTTGCGTAACTGATATTCATACATTTCAATTCACAAAACAATAGCTGTGCATCTGTTCAATTCCTAGTTCCTTATAGTTTTAATTTCTAAAGTTATTGGCTCTCTACCTTGAATAGAATACAAACGAAAACTAAATGCTTTACATCAAATGTAACTCCTAAATTGCAAACAAAATGCCAGCATTTTTCTTAACTACTGCCATCTGCCCTTTTAATCCGCTAGAATGGATGTATCCATCTTAGTAAAGATAACATGTGTAATCAGTTTTGCCTGTCGGGTAAGCATCTCAGATATGGGAAAACCTAATTTTGCCCTGTCCAGGGCACAATCTGATCAATTGATTTCTTTTCAAATAGTTCGAGAAAACTCCAGTTTTGCTGAACTCAATAGATACATCTTGTGTACTATGTTCAAAAACAGCAACTGAAGAGGAATCGTACAGACACTGACACGCTGCCTATCTGCAAGAGATTTTGATAAATGTTATCAACTGGCAGTAAAGGCGATATTTCCTTCCTACAAACACACAATTTTTTGCTTCAATCTCGTATTCTGAAGTAAAACCTAACCTAAAGATTTCATAATTGAGTCCACTGATCCCATTCTAGACGTCGGCTTTTCTATTGCACTACTTATATCATTGCACTTGAAGGCTGATGAAGTAGTCTCTTCGAACCCCAATTTTCTAGTTTTCACCAGTTGTTGTCAAAAACTAACAATTCAGCTCCGTAAAGTGCTAGAAGTATTAACCTTTAATTAAATACCTATAATAAAGGATCAATGCAAAGCCCCCCATAAGAGTTATCAAGTCTAAAATGAGCAGCTGTTCAGGCCAAAAGCTTAGATTTAAGGGCAGAAAGATGGCCATCCCAATACAGATATTTAGATAATATGAGACCTAGCTATTTACTAGGAATTTCCTTTTTTTTAATTTACGTTAGCAAGCACATGTGTTTTGTCTTATTCGAAAATATCAATATATTAGTGGTGTCCACATTAATTGTGAAATTTGTATTAACAGAGCATTCACTAATCACTGATAGTTTTTGTTTAAGACTAAAGGACCCATTTAAATGTGGACAGATGGCTGGTTCGTTGTTCTGCCAGGGGTGCAGAGTATACTATTACGCCACCCTGATAGAGGGACCTGCCGCCACATTTATAAAGGACCGCCAAGCTAGCGGTTGCTTGGGTGGCATGGCCAAGCACCAATGTAGTGGGGAGCTTTGCGCTGCACTCCCACTGGCGATCCCCCATCCGGTGCCATCCTGACTATAATACGTGGTCCTGAAGCGGACAAAACTACCCTCCAAACTCCCAAAGATTAGGGGCCACAAATAGCCCAACACCGTGGGCTTATAAGGCGCAGGAAGAAGCCAAAAAACTGTCGGCTGCGGGCCCGCGAGAAATAGCGAGATGACGACCGGGAATTGACTCAGAAGTGAAACCCTGAGGCCACCAAAACCCGCTGAGCATTGGGAGTGCAGAGCCTGAATACCCTGAAGCCAGTAGTGCAGGCCAGGCGTGGTGTGTCCATTAGGGCGTGGGGCGTTGCCAGCCCGCGCCCACAGCTCCCTCGGCGTCTCTGAACTTAAGTAAACTGACTCAGTTTACTTAAGTGCAAAGGGAGAACTGATAATCAGGTCAGTCAGCATGACGTCAGACCTCCAACCCCCTTCAGAATCTGAAGGGGGTGGGCAGTCCGGCGTCATGTTGACTGACATGATTGTCTGAACAGCCAGGGACAGGCAGCAGCACAAGTGGACATGAGTGGGGAAGGTGAGCACATTTTTTGCCCGTGCCCAGTCATGCGCAGTTATGTTTGCACTGACTTGCGCATGCCTATTAGAAGCCCCCGGTGTCCTAATGGGCAGGTGGCGGGCAAAGAGAAATCTGTGCCCCAAGCCAAATCCCATTGCCAGGATTGGCTGAGGGGTTGCCACTCCAGTGCTGCTGTTCCTGTTTGAAGAGGCTCGGACCAGGAGAAGAGGCGGTCAGGTAAGTTTTATAAATGTTATTCTCGCTCGGCCCCAACCCCGCGCCACCCCTCTACGCCCCCACCCGGACCCCTCCCACGAGTACTGCGACTGAGCCACGACTGTACAGGCCTCTTGACACATCTGAAGGCGGGGGTACTCGCTGGGTTATTTAGAAACCTAACTTCGGAGCCTTTGTGTGCGGATTATCTTCGACCCCTCCACCCAGAATTCGTGTACAGGACACGAGGCTAATAGATTTTCATTAAACATATTCTTTTTAATGCTCGCTAGATAATACTTTTAATGTATTATTAAAAGCCTTAACATGAAAAGTGCAAGTGCTGCACTCTTTCCTCGACCTGTGCTCTTTCTCTGTCGAGCCTGAACCAAGGGGGTGGAGGAGGGGACTGGGCAGAGGTACGAGTCCCTCCCCAAGACGTATTTATAGTTCGTGCATGTACAATGTAAATATATTTCAGAAACCGACACCCTTTATTTAGCTTGCCCTCCTTAAAAGTAGTGTGTGAAACGATTTTTAAAAGTTTGGCATAAATATGAGCATGCTGGCCGAGATGGGCAATGTGTACCACAGCAAAGACAGAATGAAGTGCACTGAACAGAACCAGTGAAAAGGAAACTGCTATATTCAGGGATACAAATCGATCCGTCCTGTGGACATGCATGCATTCATCCACCCATTATTTCACCCATCCATGCATACATCCACCCAATCACTCATTAGTCCATCCATATTCCCATCCAACCATCCATCCAACCATGTATTTACCCGGCTGTTCATCAATACAACCAACCATCAATTCCTCCACTCTGGCATCCATTCTGTCACCCATCCATTTCAATACCTCTAATCATACATCCACGCGTCCAGTCACCAACCTACGTACCCATATACCCATCCATCCACACCATCAGTGCATCCAGCCAAACATGCATTAATTCACCCATCCATTTTTTTGTGTATGCGAATATATAACGTGTCCCCTGTGTTTTGACCCTACCATACCTCTCAGGTGCCCTGTTTACACCATAAAGTAGCAGACAGCTGACCCATGACTGGTACATTTCCCTAGAACCTCTGGGTGTTTTTAGGGAACAAAAGATTTGCTCGCCTGGCCTTGTGTATTTCATGATTAATGTAACATCGGAAGGGTCCCATTTTTTAAAAAAATATATGCAAGTCACTGAATTGATATATTTATTGTGAATTATAGAAAACAACTGCCTGGTGTGATATTGCTCCCGTGAATTGAGGTTCTGGCCTGGGTACGGTGCTGTGCGGGCGCAGTGATAAAGGTTATAAGAAATGACGTAATCATGTGCTGCGCCTTGATTGTGGGAGGGCGAGGGTCCTGGTCAGTGATACAAATTGTTAGCAACCGGGCAACTCAAGCAGGTGGTCCTTGATTAGTGCTCAAAGGAACTCGGAGATAGTTAGAAAGGCTATTGTGTCTCACAACAGCAGCGTTTCACTGACCTATGTGTGCAGCCACCCCTTGGTTGCAGGTTTGCCTCTGTGCGTGTTTACCTCGGAGCTGCATCTGTTTGGATTGTGGAGCCGCTTGTCTTGTGAAGGTGCAGCGTGCACCTTGCACTGCCTGATGGAGAGGGTGTGACCTCTATCGGAGTCTCTTCAGAAAGAAGACCACTGGTGCTGGTGTTGCTGGAGGAGTGCAGTATTCCAGGGGTCTCTGAGCGTGGCACTAGGCCGCAGGTATTTCTTTCCTTTTAAAATACGCTATGTGGCTTTACATTATTCACTTTGCCATGCTTTTGTGCAGCTAGTTGTTTTGATCTTGAAACCTCTTTTTCTGTGTTTCGATAAAACTTATGTGGAGTCACGGGCCTTGTTTGAACTGACCAGTAGTTCAGTTCAGTTCAGTTCAGTTCTTTATTTATTTCGGTGGGTAAAAACCATCATAAAAATGCATAACATTACATATCCACATATAATCATACTGAACATTACAATTAATAAAAACAAATTTTAAAAAATTGTTATTATTTACAAGCTTTGACCAAAAAAGGGAGCAATAAATTCATATCATCCTCCATCAACCCCTTGTATTTCTTAGTTTGACCACAATTTTAAAAAAACTCATGATAGCACACAAAGTACGCATCTCGGTTGCTCTTTGCAAGAATAATAAAGCAGATTTGGCATGGTAAATTTTAGATTCCTTTAAAATGTCCACCAGAAATCTTCGACACGGAATTTTATAAAAAGAACAAAGTAATACAAAATGAAGGGTGTCCTGCGGAGACCCATTGTCGCAGCCGCAGGCACCCTTCTGCTCAGTTGTTAACGTAAAACCAGACGGGTAAGCTAAAATATTATGCAACAAATTGAGCCTAAAACGGGTCATTAAAAACCTCTCATGCTGACTGTACATTAAAAAGAGATACGGTTCCATGCCCATTTCATTGCTTACAAGCGAGTAGGCTACTACCGAGGATTTATTAGAGTTAAGTTCATTCCTCCTGAGATCATATTTTTCCATTAGCTGCTTTTGGACATAATGTTTGCAAGAGGTATCCATATTTAAGGGGTCAGAAAATAACATTTCCTGGTCGATAGACTCTAAGGTTTCTTTGATATATTTTAACCAGGGGATTTGCAACCATCTGTCTCTCCAGAGACAATCCTTGATGATCTGTCTAGTTAATTCAGCGTTTGCGTTTAGCCAAATTCTAAACCAGGTCAAAATTGGTCTCACTCTAATCAGGTCAGATATATATGGGGTATCAAGCTCTTTATGTGTAAGTGCTGCCGGGATGCTCTGAGGTAGCTTTAATAGTTTCTTTAAAAATTTGTCTTCCTCTCCTTGTATCTGGTGTGCATCCCTAAAACCCCACACCTCTGCTCCGTAGGTGGCTTTAGAGGTACTGACCGCTCTGTACAGTGTCATCACCTGCTCAGGAGACCAACGGCCCATCCTTCGTGCGAAGTTTAGTATGGCCCAGTTTGCTGAAACAAGTTTCCTGGACCTTTCCTCAATCAGTGGGGCAAACTTAATCTTTTCATCAAACAAGAGACCCAGATATGGGAAAGTGGTCACAGTGTCCAAGACATGATTTCCTATTTTGAACACAAATCTCTTGTGTGGTTTTTTTCCCATCCACCATGATGAAAGACTTAGTCAGATTAACAGAAAGATACAGATTCCTCATGAATACGGCAAATCCACTGATTAGAAGCTGGAGACTCACTGCTGTTCCGGCGAGGAGGATCGCGTCATCCGCATACAAGAGTACCGGTATATGGCGCGATCCCACTCTCGGGCAGTCAGTCCCCAGAGTCAGCAGGGCACTCTCAAGGTCATTTATGTAGAGGGAAAATAGGAATGGAGCCAGGATACACCCCTGCCTCACCCCGCCAGAGCACGGGAAGGGATCAGTGCTCAGCCCCCCCCGCGCTGTAACGGACCTTGGCAGTGGTGTTCCAATGCAGTTCCTTAAGTATATTGCTCAGGTCTGGATCAATTCCCAATCTAAACATGAGTGCCCAGAGTTTAGCTCTATTAACATTATCAAATGCCGCTGCCAGGTCCATGAATCCCATGTACAGGGTCCCGTCATCCGACTTGATGTATTTAGCCGCTAGAAGGTATAAATTAAGACATTGGTCACTTGTTGACTTGCCTGTCCGAAACCCGTACTGGGTGTCCGCCAAGGTATTATGAGTATCAGTCCACTGTATCAGGCGGTTAAGAATTGCCCTACCTAGTACTTTGGCTGAGACATCAATCAGCGAGATTGGTCTGTAACACTGTGGGTTGTCCCTGCAGCCTTTCTTGTATATGGGGACGATGACTGCAGTTGACCAAGATCACGGTAGACGAGATTTAATTGCAGCATTAAGTACTCGAGTCATAATCGGTGCCCATAGATCAGAATTACTTAAAAATAGGTCTGGGGGGGTGCCGTCTGGGCCAGGAGCCTTATTTCGCGTCAGCCCTAACATTGCTTTTAGAACTTCCTCCGAAGAGAATTCGAATTCGGTTGCCCTAGGTCCCTCCCAAATCCCATCTCCAATATCTACCTCCTATTGGTTATACAGAGTTTTAAAGTGGTTAATCCATTGGTCTGGTAGTATATTGGTACTGATTACTGGGGAGTTTGAGTCTTGGTAACAGGGTCTGTTTATAATTCTCCAAAACTGGGCATAGTCCCTATTTTCTCCTGCGTCTCTAAGGTCTGCCCAGACTTCCTTTTGGAGAACACTCTTCTTTCTCTTAACCTGCATTTTGTAATTCTGTCTACAATGGGCGATTTCATTCTTGTCTCTTGGGGCCTTCTTTAAACTCTGTTTTAATTCTCTTAATGCCCTCGAGCAGTTCGTATCGAAACATCTTGGTGAAGGTGGTTCCTTGATAGGCCTCTTAGTTTTTAATAACCCTTCCACTATTTTGGTTAGAGGTTCAAATGCCAGAACCACTCCTCTGTCCTCTATGGCGAGGTCTAGGCAGGTCTCTATGTGCTCTTTCCCTTTACCCACTAGGTTGGTGTAGAATTCTTGTGGGTTGATCATTGCCCACCTTATGCGCCTCCCTTGGTCCGTTGGGTGGATTGCGATATCGCCCCCCAAGTTTTTCACTGGTAGATCATTATATTTAATTTCCAGGGAGAGGGGATTATGATCGCTAAAGGGGCTCCACTCCGTTCTTACTCTTATGATCTGTTCTTTAGCAAAGGCAGAGATTACTATAAAGTCTATTATAGACACACAGCCTCTACCTTTGAATGTGGGTATGGGAGTCTCCCCTGCTTTCAATGGAACCAGATCCATTGTGTGGGTAAGCGCAAAGCTGTCTAGAAGCTTCATCAACAATGTGCCCTCTTTATTGTGTTCAAAATGGGGACCCTTTTCTACAGGGCAGGAAGACCAATCAGGAGAGATGGGGAGTAGCTTAGGGCACAGATGACAATTAAAGTCCCCCATCAGCAGGACAGTTAGTTCAAGCCCTCTCTGCCTTAGATCTGTTTCCTCATTTAGCCTACTCTCGAGCTCTAGTAATATAGTGAAATTTCCATCAATTGGGCCCGGATTATAAAAGTTTAGGATTAGAAGTCTCTGCCCCTGCCCCTGGAGTAAGACTGCTTGTAATGTATCTGACGGCCAGTCTGGTTGTGACCAAGTGCCCTTTAGGTCTAGATCAGCATATATCACTAGGCCTCCTTTTGCTCTCCCAGATTTCACTTCTTTGGCTGGTCTAAAAAAGCATTTATAGCCCTCCAATTGACAGGAGTCAGAGTCTCGCGCCCATGTTTCTTGAATAGCTATAATATGAAAGCCCCTTATGTATTCTTTCCACTCCTTGTTCTTAAGTTTAGCCCCCAGGCCTGCTATATTCTAGGACAGAACGGATAGTCCGGCCCTATTCACTTTCCTACCCTCTGTGCTGGGTTCCTTTATTCTACAGTCACCTGATTCTATGGGCTCTGTGGCGTTTTTAGTCTCATCCCACTGTTTAGGGGGTTCTTCTAGCCTCAATTTTTGCTCATTCCCAGCGCTGACACGACCAACCTCTGTTGCAGGACATAAGGATTCCCCGGTTGCTGAGGGTGTTACAGGCTTATTTTTCATAGAAGGTAGTCAGTCATTTTCCTCAAGCGACTGCAGAGGGGCAAATCTGTTTCTCCACTGAGAATAATCTTGTAGGGGTAGAAACTGATCAGGGTAGCTTGTGGGTCTGGCTCTATGTGTGTATTGTGGTCTCCAGGGGTTCCACCCAACATAGTCAGCATTGTTGCTACTCCAACTCCTTGGGTAAAAATACCAAAGCGGGAGCGCACAGATTGTGCTAGTGTGATTTCTGTTGGGGTTCTTCAGGATATAATCCACAAGTCTAGTGTCTCTGAAATTTGCTACTATGCAATCCCCTCTTATGTCCTTTTTCCTACCACCAAGCCAATTAACTCTTCTTACATGGACTATCTCTCCTCTTTCCCCCTTATTTAAAGGTCTAAGTATGTTCAAACACTTGGAGATTTTCGCATGTAGTTGGGAGTGTGATTCTTTGTCTGAGGCCCTAATTTCCGGAACCTCTGCAAATACTATTACAAATGGACTGGCATCTGGAGGAAGATTTATGTGTGGGGGGGGCTATCTGTGATGGGGAAAGGGTCGAAATCCATATGGGATGAGCTGTGAATACCATTTCTTGGATAGTAGTCTTCCTGCCCCCATTGCGTTAGAGGTTGTAGAGGGGCTTTATCCATGTTTTTAGAGCTCATCTGGTGATTGTATCCCCCTCTCTGATCTTGGTTGGATCCCCCTCTCTGGTCTTGGGGAGTTTTCGGCACATCATGTATCTGGGCAATTGTGTGTTGGGTGTGGCTAACACAGTTGTTGTTTGGCAGTGTGTTTTTGTCAGTGTTGTCATTAGTGACCAAATTACTTGGTTGGTTAGGACCAGTGGGGGGTTTCTTGGTTGTGAGTTCTATTATCTTGCTTTGTTTAGACAGCTCACTCGCTATTTTGTCCACCTTGCTTATAATGGGTTTTAACTGAGCAATTATAAAGGTTTCTAGATGTTTTTTGAGGTCTCCTAGGACTAGCTCAATCCATCCTGGAGGGTTTATATTTGTGTGCACGTTATCTTCTACCAGGATAACCTCTTGCCTATTTTTAGCACGGCCATCTCCTGTGTGTGGCTTATTTTGTCTCTGTTTTCCCTTAGTCCTCCCCTGTCATTTTGGTTTTCTCTGAGGGGTCAATTCGCTAAGCCCGGGGGTTTCTATCCCCGGGGAGGGTGGGGGTTGAGCACAGGGAACACTCTCAGTTGCTTTATTTGGTGAGGCTACATTCCCCGTCATATTTGGGCTATCAGCTAATGACGGATCTCTAGAGGGTGTTGGAGTAGCTACAATGGGGTTAGGTGAGGAAGATAAGCTCCTTTCCATGCGTTCTATTTCCCCAGATACCTTCTTTAGCATCAGGTCAATTGCGGTGGGTTTCTTCCCTTTGCTTGGGGCTAAGTCTTTTGTTTCCGCCACCGTTTGTTTGGGGGTTTCAGTTTTGCGGGCTTTACTCATGACCGAGCGTGTTTTAGGATGGTTGGACATATTATAGTCTAGCTCTTCTCCTCTTTTCCTCCCCCAAATGGCAGCCACGAATCCTTATATTAGGTTGCTCAGTGATTCAACACTTAACATACTTAACATATGACTATCCTGACTTAGGCCCCTGACCCCCCTCTTCATACCGCGACAGTTTGGAATCACAGTTTCGTTAGTAATCTTAAATGGAGGTGACCAGTCCAGAACCACGATGAACAGTACCTGTCACAATATGTCCAAGAGGGGTGGCCCGTCAAGTCCCTGGTCGTCCCCGGACGGCCACAGATGGCCCGCCCTTTGCCCGGGCTTCGCCCCGCGCAGCGGTGGTCTGTGTCCAACAAATAGAGCATGTGACGGGCTGTGGGCGTGTCGGGCAGGGAGCGCAGACCAGGTGTAAACGGTCAAGCAGGGACTCCTGGGAGAGCGAGTCCCTGCAGCGCTTCTCTGCCTGCCAAACACACCACTCCTCGAGTCTGCCCAGAAAGCTGGTCCCGATAATTGAGGCAATGCTGATGGTCTCCTCCTCCGCTCTGGCCCCTCACTCCGCAGAAGGACGGCAAAAGTATCCCACTGTCAGATAAACACCGTGAGGTTTAAGTGCTGCTGTGGGCTGTGGGCGTGTCGGGCAGGGAGCGCTGACCAGGTGCAAACGGTCAAGCAGGGACTCCTGGGAGAGCGAGTCCCTGCAGCGCTTCTCTGCCTGCCAAACACACCACTCCTCGAGTCTGCCCAGAAAGCTGGTCCCGATAATTGAGGCAAGCAGTTGCTGATGGTCTCCTCCTCCGCTCTGGCCCCTCACTCCGCAGAAGGACGGCAAAAGTATCTGACCAGTATTAATAGCTCCTCTCTGTATGTATGTACTATTATTTGCAAGAGCCAGGCAGGCAGCTAAAGTTATCAGGCCAGACCTCAAACAAATTCATAAAAAGTCAAAGTAGCCTGAGGTCTGGACAGAAATTCATGCTTTGCTGAATGTTGTGTGTTGCTTTAAACCACTCTTAGCACCTCAGTTTATTTGATTGCGCAGGTCTACTGAGTCCATTAGTGCAGGTGAATCCTTTGCATGAACGCCCTGGCCACTTCCATTTATTAGGGTTTATTAATCTGCTCATACCTGATAATTTGGGAGCCTCTGTTGACAACGTGGGATTGCTTTTTTACTGAGAATTTTGGGAAACAATAACATGGGAAGCCTTTGCTGTTATATGCAGGCATTTTTTACACAGAGTACTATTTGAAATGCATTCATATTTTCTGCACTTTACTTTTTAAAATGGTGTTTCTTGCATGAAAACAGAAAATTGATGTAAGGATATAGTGTAATCGTATCGATGTACAGCACTACACAGTCAATGAATGTATTTATTGTATAGTTAAAACCATTACAAGTGTATCAGTGTGTTCAAAAATTTATATGGGTAAATGATAACATCAGCATACACGAAGACCGTCCTCTATAGCTAAAAAAAATTAGCAATTTCTTAAATGATAAATACTAAATCATATTGCTTTATTAAACTTCCTGCTTCCTCAAATTTGCTTAAAATCGCACCATTTGCCCACTCTTTTTTCAATATGTTGGTAGTTCAGGCTCGCTCACTACGCTCGCTCGCCGCAGTGCAGTACGACAATACTTTTTCACTCCACCAATTTCAAATGTCACCAGCTACCACTGGTGCAGGAAGCAAGTTACAATGGGGTGAAGAAAGCCCAGATAGCGGAGCCACAAAGAAAATTAAGATGGCACCGACGGTGGGTCGGTAGACCCGGGGGGTTGTTCCTGAGTGGCCGCAGCACGGCAAGGAAAACCCAAAAGCGGAACTCACTGAAATTGAAGCCCATAATCCTGAAAGCGTGGGGAGAGTGGAACTAGTCCCCAGGGTGAACACATATAGGGTCACCGGTGCTGGGGTGTGTGTCAGCTGGCAGCACCCCCCTCGTGAGGCAGCAAACAAGAGCAGGGGCTGAAGGCTGGGAAGAACACTAGCCAAGGCGGAGGTGCAGAGAAAACGGTGCACTGTGATCTCCCTCACCTCACGTGGGGAAGGTGACAGAGCCGACCCCAGCAGAGAGGATCAGTGGATGCGGCAGAAGGGGCCTTCAAGGCATTGGTAGAGAGGCGACGCTGACTCACTTTGCTGAGCCTCACACAGAGTCATCAACTGGGGTGACTGGGAGAAATGCTGAGCACACAGAAATAGGAGTGGCGTGAAGGAGAGAGGATGGTGCAGCTTGTTTGCATCTGGATTGTAAAGGAGCCACTGCGACCTGCTTTGGTGGACCACCGGGGCCCTCGAAAAAAAGCAGGGCTCTGAATAAGGGCTGAACCAGTGCTTTGGCCTCTGTGCTTAATAAGAGGGCCAAGAAGAGACAGGAAATCTGCACAAGTGGGGTCAGACACATGGCACTAGCCACCATGGGGATGGTGTCCAAGAAATGCTACTGGAGCAGCAGGATCAGGCAGGGAAGATGCTGGGGGTGCAGGTTCAAAGACATCCGGGTGCAATACCAGTAGGATTGCCCAGTAGGACCCCTCCCTCTATGACATATTTCAAGCAATTGAGACCTCAAGAAACCAAAATTGATACCCTCAGAGAGGACTCCTAAGAGGGAATCATGGGAAGCTGGTGGAGCAGGTCACTGAAACTGAGGGGGAGATCCAAGATATGAAACCTCAGGTGACCAAAAATATGCACAATCTTACGGACATGGAGAAGCGAATACATGCACTGGAAATCAGGGCAGAAGATGCCGAAAACAGAGCGCTGCACAACGACCTGCACATAGTGGGTCTGCCGGAAAAAGACAGAGAGGCAATATGGGGGTATACCTGGAAGAGTAGATTCACACCTGTGTGGCAGAGGAGGGGTTGTCCCCATACTTGCTCTGGAGTGAGCACATAGGGTCCCTGCAGGGGCACCCCCGCCTGGACGACCACTGAGACCGTTGGTGGCACACCTGCTATTTTATAAGGACAAGGACCACATGCTAGGCCAGACCTGACTGAAAGGACAACCCAAAGTGGCCAATAGCATTGTCAGAATATTTCCAGCCTTCTCTCTTGAAGTACAAAAACAGAGAGCATCGTACTTTACCGCCAAAAAGAAGCTGCAGCTGTTGGGCTTGCAATATTCCATGGTGTTCGCCTCCAAACAGTGAATGATATCTAATGAGGGGACAACATTTTTCAATTCACCACAGGAAGTATGGGAATGGATCGAACAGCATGCCTCACAGGAACAAGATGAATTAAGGCAAGAGAAGCAGGAACAGAGCATGGCTAGACACAGAGGGAGAGGAGGGAGAGCTGCCAGTCCTCCTACAGCAGCGGAAACACAACAGCATCTTTCAGCGCACTTGGAAGACAAGATGCTACATCAATGGCCGGAGACGATCCAAGGGATTCGGACTCAGAACAAAGCTCCAGCACAGTGGGGCTAGCCAAGAACTTCCATTTGTGACTCCCAGATCGGGACGTAAAGCGCATAGTTTGGATGGGAGAGAGATCCTCACTTGTCCTGAGGAGGGGGAGTTGAGATGTTTATATACTTTTAAGTTGGGGTCACTGCAAAAAGCACACCCTGGAATCGATATCAGTGTAAGCCAATCACACCTGTTTATATTACTCATTGGAGGCACATAATAACAGGATAGGTAGAGAGAGGGGAGAGTAAGGAAAAATGAATAAAAAGACAACATATCATCTAATATTCTGGAATCTTCAGGGTATACCCTCTATGTGCACAGTTTGTACAAAGACGTTGGCCTCTTCACAATCTGTGCCCTGCAAGCTGTTGCTTGGTGAAACTGCTAGAGGTCCCCTTGCAACTTCTATGCCTTCGGCCTGTGGATCCATTTGAGGGACAATCCTGATTTTCCTGGGCTCCCCTGGTTGCTCTAGGAACATAGGACCCTACATCCTGTTTTGCTGGAGCCTTCAACGTTTGCAGGAGATCAGGATCAGCAGACCAGTCAGTTGTGTTACTATGCCTGCAAATGCAGGGGAGTGACTCTTCGCCCCCAAGGGTGTAACTTCAGTTGTCCTTGATGCTCCACACGTTCTGCACGGAGCCTGTATGGTGCACAGGACAGACAATGCTTTTGAACAGAGAGGGAGATAAAGTCAGGCCCAGTTGAAGCCCAGCAAAGTCCAGGGTAACCAGACGGTCGAGGTTCAGTGGTTTCTGATCAGAATCTTGTCCACGACAAATCTAGGGTCCTACAGCCAGGTAAGCCCTTTGGTACCCACAGGAGAGTGTTTGATAGTGGGGAGGATACTCCCATGACCTTTGTCCAGTTTTGCGCCAGAGCAAGAGTCAACGGTATCCCAGGACTGGTCTGAACTGGACTATGCACAGGGACACCAAGTGTGCTGCAGATGCAGATTTTCAGGCACTTTGGCAGTGCACCCACCCAGCCCCAATACACTAAATCCTGTACCTAAGTATATAACTCAACACATTTAGGGAGAAAGGAGATAGACTGGGGCCCTGATTAGCAGGATCCCAGTCAGACTAGTCTAAAATCAGCAAAACACCAGGCAAAAAAGTGGGGGTAACCATGCAGTTAGATCCTACCTTCCTACAAGTACCCTCTCAAATGTACGGTGTAGAGGCCAGTGTTGATGTTTAACCTCGACTTTAAAATCTTAAGTAAATTATGTGCAACAAGGCTTCTCCTTCACATGAACCCTCTGGTTCACCCGGACCAGGCGGGGTACATACCGGGTAGAAATACGGCCCGAACATACGTCGGCCTTTCTCCATCCTAGAGGGTGGTAGAATTGAGGAGCAGGAGGGGGTGATCTTAACCATAGACATAGAGAAAGCCTTTGACAACCTGGGATGGGTGAAACTGTTATACTCGAGCCCACTGGCCAGGGTGCAGACGGGTCACACGATTTCAGAATAATATTGGGTGGGGAGGGGCACACGGCAGGGGTGTCCTCTCTCTCCCCTGCTATTCACTAGCTGTGGAGCCGCTGGCCAACTTGGCAGGGACAGGCAGCAGATACAGTGGATTTCATCTGGGAGGGCAGGTGCACACCATATCCTATAGGCTGATGACCTCCTCCTGTTCCTGAAGAAACCTGGTGAGTTGTTGCGAGGGGCTAGAGATATGATGCAGGAGTTTGGGGCATCTGCAGGATGTACAGGTTAGTAACATAGGGGGAGAGTTGAGATTACTAAACGACAACATGATCTTCTGGGGGAGACTTCCTATCTCTGTAGCGGGAAGGATTGATCTGTTGAAAATGGTGGCCCTCCCCAGACTGTTGTATTTCTTTACTACATTGCCAGTGTGGATTACCGGTGCAAAGTTCCGGGAACTAGACTCATGCATCTCGGCATTCATATGGTGCAGGCAGGAAGAGGGTGGCCTTGGCAACATTAAAGCGACCATCGGCGGAGGGGGGATTAGTGGTCCAATATTTTGAGGCGTGCTACCTGGCAGGGCAGTTACAGAGACTCACGCAATAGATAGCAGGGAGAATGACACGAGATAGAGAGTGGGCCACTTTACCCTGAACGGGATGCCTTAACCTGCACACTCTTGAAAACTGCAAAACCACAACACATATATACACAATGGAACATAAGATGATACAACAATGCTGAAATAGATGCCTCCAGAAGACATGGACCAAATATCCATACTCACCGGAGTTGCCTCTGACAATGCTTCAGGCATTACCACATGGAGGGCACTAGAGAGGGTTGGAAGAATGGGAACAGGTGGGGGCCACAAAAATGAGGGACCTATGCAGAGATGGGGAACTGTTACTCTTTGAAGAGTTTAGCAAAGACTGGGACATCCCTCAGGGTCAGTTCCTGCTCCTTTGGGCAATTATAGGAGCCATGAGTCAGCACTGGAGAACAGGTACACTTGAGATGACATGCCACTTGAGAGTACATAGGAATAGCTGGGGGCACCATAAAGGTGGTCACCTGCCTGTATGGGGTGATATGTAATGACTCTACTAAGACACTAGACATGTTAAGAAACTCCTGGACAGAAGACCTGGGAAGGCCCATAGAGGACAAGGACTGGAAGAACATCTTACAGAGGATGCCTGAATTTCCAGAAATGCCTGATTTTGCCTGATTAGTTTCTAAATACTTCACTGGGCATATATTTCCCCAAATTGAATCATTCGCTTTTTCCATAGGGATGAATCGGAGTGCCCAAGATGTAGGGAGATGTGAGCAAATTTTATTCATATGATGTGGAGCTGCCAGGCCCTGACCCACTACTGGCAGGCGGTGATAAGTGAGACGGCCAAATCACTGGTTGAGTGAAGGTTTTATTAAATTAGCACAGTTAATTAAAACCATTGCTATAGAGTATCAACATTAGCTCAATTATCACGTTAAAAATCAAAACTAAGAAAACCATCAAGGTTTGAGTTCCTATACATGTAACTAAAAAGGCAATCATGTAGTTACCATTGTAATCACATACAGAATTCAAAAGCCTAAAATAAAATAAATGAATACGGGAATACTAGGTCAGGGGATGAAAAAAGTCTGTGATGAGTTTTTGGGGGGAAGGAACTGGAAGAGCAGGGGCCAAGGAGGGTAAAAAAAGATTGTCCAGGAGTCTCACGTATTTTCCAGTCCTTACAAGCACTTGAGTGTCTAAGGAAGTAAAGCACAGGGCCGATGCCTCCCAACATGACCTGATGCCCCATTTTAAATATAAGGGTTTTAAAAGAAGTCTTCTGGGAACGTCAAGGGCGGGACAGCAGCACAAAAGATGCAACCATGATTCGGACCTGTAGTTGCACAGTCTGCAGGCCCCATCCTCACTTGTTGAAGCCCATTGGTTGAAGGCAGTGGAGCACAGACCTAGCAGACTCATGAGCATTATATTCTTCTGAGCCACTGCATTCATATTTTCCAGGAGGTAAGATTGAGGTACCCCAGGGAGGTATGAGTTATTCAGGGGGAGCAAGACAGTGGATGTTTTTAAAGCCCGGGAGTTCATCCGATGGGAAATTCGTCTAACCTGCTTATTGATAACCTTTTTCCAGACTGTGTATGGAATAACGTCTGTGGTTAGTAATGAGTTATCGATGTCTAGCGTTCTTATGGCCTTTGTGATTTGACGATCCCATGGATTCCCAGGGCTGGCAAGAGTTTATTTTAGCCGGGCAGAGCATGTGCCGGGGAAGGCCTGATGCCCATAATTTAAGGCGGGGAGAAGAGTGGCTTTAATCACTTTCAGAATAGGTTCTGTAGAAGGACTACTCAGGGACTGGTTAAGTGGGATCAGAGAGCATGTTATTGCTCCTGCTCTCTTTTTCAAGGCAGCTAGATGAGCTGATGGTCTAGAGGACTCACTAAACCAGACCCCCAGGTAATTATATTTTGATTTTGTTTTAATCTTTGCTGGCCCGATATTCCACCTTACATTTTTCTTGTTCTTGCAACAGCCGATTATCAGAACCTTTGTCTTTTCCTGGTTGATTTTTAAAGTATTAGCAGTATTATATTTGTGGAGCCTGCTTAAAGCTCGTTGAAGACCAGATTTTGCCTTGTCCATTATAACAATATCATCAGCATATTGCAAGATGTGCAGGTTTGTTTTTGCAAGGCCCAATTTTGGCGGAAGGAGATTGCTTTTCTCCAGGAATGTTCCCAGGTCAGCGGTGTAAAGGTTGAAGAAGAGGGGGGCGAGAACGCAACCTTGCTTTAGGCCGTCTGAGGTTGGAATTTTTGCAGAGACTGTGTTTGGGCCAGTTCTAACTCGCACCCATGTGTTCTTATGCAAGGAGATAAGGGCTCCTAACAGACTCTGAGGGATCCCCCACTTGCCTAGTTTCCTCCATAAGGTGTTACGAGACACTTTATCATAGGCAGCGCTGTAGTCTATAAAGCAGCAGTAAAGAGGTAGATGATTTTTTTGTGCATCTTGTTGACTCAGGATAGCTAGAGTGGTGATGTTATCTAATGTGGAGGCCGAGGATCAAAACCCAGTTTGAAAATATGGTAGGATGTTGTTTTCTGCTACCCATTTTTCTAGCGACCTAAGAAGACACCGGGCGTATACCTTAGCCTCGAGATCTAATAGGGCAATGAGTCGATAATTAGCTGGAAGCGAGGGATCTCCTTTCTTAAATATTGGGCATAGGATCGAGCTTAACCATGAGTCTGGTAGCCGACAGGTAGTATAAGGGGACCAAAAGCTTGGCCCACTCATCCAGAGCACATTTGAATACCGCAGATGGAAGGCCGTTGGGCCCGGGAGCGCCATCGTTTTTCATGGCTTTCAGGTACTTAGAGACCTCGGCTGGAGTAGTCAGCTCATGGATTTCTATCTGCCTAGTAAATACACAGTCTCTAAGTTCGGTCTCCGCAGGGTCCACGTTGTCACAGCAGTATTGTTGAATCACATGCTGAGCCCAATCTTCTTCAGGAACCGCTTTCCCTCTGTTCTTGCTGGAGGAACGAAGCTTGTTCATGTGGTTCCAGAACTGGGACAGGTTTTTTCTCTTTAGCAAGGCAAATATTTTTAGCCATTCATTCTGTTCTTTTTGTCTCTTAGCTTCCCATGATGATTTTTTGATGATTTTTTTAAAGGCTTTGCACAGTGAGGCCATATTGTTAGCAGAGTGCCCAGTGCCTTTCGATTTGTGCAGGCGAACAGCCCTCCTTAGGGCTCTTCTTTGACTGGCTAACACCGGGTCAGAAGTCTGCTTCAGGCGAGGCCCGTGGGGTCTGTGGTGAGCTTCAGGGCCTGTTAAGAGGTCTCGTAGTTTGACAATGGCGTTGTCCCACCAGTGCTGAAAGTCTGTGGGGGCATTGTGCGTGGAGTTTGGAGTTTCTCCCATAAGCCAGGAGCCCACGTTATCAGAAGCTGAGGCGTCCCATTTAATTCGTCTGACTAGGGTGTGGAGTTCGACCTGCGTTGAGTGCCCCACTTCAGTTATTCCGGCAGGCACTTGCAGGCCCATTGTTACAGTTAAAAGGTTATGGTCGCTCTCGGTACGAGTGGGGATTTCCATCATGATTAATTTATTGGCCAGAGATGGTGATAAAAAAATATAGTCAATGGTCGAAAGATTCCTAAATGTTCGCGACAGATGGGCGCCAGGATTCTGTTCCAATGTGATTTGCTTTGCAGAACGTAAGTTGTAGTTGGTTAAAAAAGTAGTCATGGCTTCTTGCTCTTTAGTTTTGGTGAATGAAAGGGAGTTGGTAGCCAGGTCTCTGATGTTGAAATCCCCTAGTAACAGTACTTCTGCAGAGGCGAATTCCAATAAAGGTTCTTCCAGATGTTTGCCCAATAAAGCTGTTGCCATTGATTTTGAAGTTTTGGCTATGTTGTGGTAACAGTTAATTAAGAGCAAGGAAATGCCCATGCCTTAGGTTGAAAGACCGGTCATTAATACCGTCTGCCCTGCCGTTAAGTTCCGATAGATGGGAGTGACTGCGATCTTGCACCTGTGTTTGATGAAAATGGAGAGGCCCCAAGAGGGTCTTCCATAGGAATTAGGCCTGGAAGCTGATTGAAAAAGTTTGTAATAGCCGTGGAGAGGCGATGGAGATAGAGACCAAGTCTCTTGAAAACAAATGATATCACTTTTATTCAGAAATTCCACAGCTGATTTGGATAACCCAGCCACATTCCAAGATGAAATGGTCAGTTTGGAGTCTGACCATTTAGCTTCCCCGTTAGGAGGAGTGCTGCTGGAAGAATGCGGTTGAAGGCTCTCGATTGGAGTACCCATAGCGGCTGTGAGTGGCGTGGGAGACCGGGCGACTGGATTTACAGCTCACCAGACGTTGATTGTTGTTACATGAGATGTTTATGAGGTTATCCGCTTTCGAAGCATCTGGAAGCCAGACATGGGTTGCACCCCGAGTCCCCTTCAGAACACTGATGTACGGCCCCACAAAGTCATCCTGAAGAAGTACGTGGGGATGTTTTTGTTGTGGAGGAACCCACAGTTCTTTGCCCCAGTTTTCAAAGAGGCTGGCTTCCCCAAAGATTGCATCCCTTAGGGATTCTCGAGACCAGTGTGTAACATTTTATTTTTTTAAACTTTGTTTATTGGGTTTTGTAGAGCATACAGAGTACATAAGTAAGAAAGAAGGTGCAGATACACAGCATAATAGGTTATCATAACAAACACAGTGCACAGACAGCATATTATAAGCAATGCAGATGGCAACAAATACTGGTCATAAGTAGTGCGTCCTGGGGCATATAGAGCGACAAGACACCACTTCACATCTTATTCTTGTACATTTCAATCATCACGCCATTGTATGTGCTGTGGTCACTCCCACCAGATCAGCGGGTATGTTATGCAGATGCACATTGTTGTGTCGGGGTATCGGACCTATCTTGCCCTAGCAGGTAGCAATTCAGGGGGGCCCAGATGTCGGTCGGTCTGGAGGTCACAGGTAACAGTTCAGCATATGTCAATAATTGTTCCTGACAATAAATCAGGTCATTCAGCCAATCCTTAAACTAAGGTGCCCTCCCTCATCCCCCTCGACAAGCCACCCGTCGTTTTGCCATTAGCAGTGCAAAGGCAACAAATTTATGGTTCACTGCTGGTAGTGGTGTGACGTGTCCCAGGAGTGCAAAAACTGGTGATAAAGTCATGACAGTAGTTATCATTGTGGATAACGCGCTGAAGACTTGTGTCCAGTATGCCTTGACGCTCTCGCAGTTCCAAGCGAGGTGTAGAAAATTAGCTCCTGGAGCATGACATCTGTCGCAGTTATCTGTGTGACGCAGGTTATGCCTGGGCATCCGTGCAGGTGTACAATAAAGCCTATGTAGGTATCTATAGTGTATAATTCTAAGTCTACTGTTAGCCTACACCCTCTCTGTCTGCTGTGCGCAGAAGTCCCATAGTTCGTCAGTAAGTGTTATTCCCAGCTCTTGGTTCCATGTGGCTCTAGCAATGGGGTCTGGGCGATCTCTTAATCCATGTACCGTTTTGTAGATTACTGACACCAATTTTTTAGCCTGTTCCCCCTGCAAGATCCTCTGTAGGGGCTCAAAGACCGGAGGTTCATCGGGAAAGCTTGGAGGGATGTATGACGTTACAACGCATACTTTTACCACGCATACCTTTACAACGCGGTATTTACAACGAATACCGTTACCACGCATAGCGCTTAGAGGTGCTGGATAGTGGTAAGTATAATTTTCTATTCCAACTCCAGTCCCCGTGGACACTAGGGAAGGTGTTGGATAGAAAATTAAACTTATTCCCTATCCTAGAGCGCCCCCCAGCGTAATGCGTTGTAATGGTATGCGTAGTAATGCCTGCGTTGTAATGGTAGTGCGTTGTAAAAACTTCGTTGTAAACAGTGTATACCAGCTTGGAGCAATAGCTCTCATTCCCTGTCAGAGTCTAATGTATAAAAAGACATCTAGGGGTGTTCTGGTCACCCCCGCAAAAAGGTGGTCTAGTGTCCGGACTTTGCCTTCGTGATAAAGATCTCCCCAAGTTGTGACTCGTATGCGCGTCTTAAGGTTACGGAATAGTGCTTCCTGGAGTAGAGGCATAGCAGGGTGGTAGCTTAATGGCAGTAGGGGGGAGTATAGCCTTGTCAAGCCCAGCATCTTCCCAAGGGAAGATCATGCATGCACTGTGCTCATAACAGTGGTCGGCGTTTTGTCCCTACCCTCTGTCGGTGTGTACAGTGCTTCTTTTATGGGTACCGGTAAGGTCAGCCAGTGTTCCGCCGCTACCTGAGGCATATATCGGGGCTGATGTATCGAGAAATATGCGTAATGGGCTTGCGCACTGTAGTAGTACATTTCAAAGTCGGGAATCCTGAAACCTCCTTGGAGGTATGGTCGAGTCAATACCTCCCAGGCAAGCCTTGGGCATTTGCTACCCCAGACCAACCGGGTCAATTCGGACTGCAAGACCTTAAAAAAATTCCTCCCGGGGAAGAAAGGTATATTTAGGAAAAGATATAATAATTTTGGAAGAATTACCATCTTTCTGGGGGATGCCCTCCCCTCCATGGACAGTGGTAGTGTAATTCACAGTGAGATTTTGTCTGATATCCAGGTCATAGTCGTCCCATAATTCAGCCTCAACAGCTCATCTCTATCTTTTGTAATGCGGATTCCCAAGTATTTGAAATTGTCCTCACACCAAGGTATGGGGTAGTCCATATGGAATGCCGCCGTCCCTGCCGTTAGAGGGAAACAGCATGATTTTCCCCAGTTAACCTGGATTCCGGACATTCTACCAAATTTTTTGAATTCTCTCAAAATGGGGTTAAAATTTTGTTGGGGGTCTCGTATGTACAGTGTAATATCGTCTACATACAGCGATATCAGTATTTGTCGCAGTTTGCACCTCAGTGCCTTATCGTTTTGGTGTTGTTGCAGTTTAGCCGCAAGCGGCTCCACCGCGATCGCAAAAAGGAGAGGCGATAATGGGCATCCTTGCCTCGTGCCTCTCGAGATCGGGATTTCATTGGACATTTTCCCATTTATCAGGACTTTAGCTGTGGGTGTGTCGTATAGGAGTCTGATCCAGGATAAAAAGATTGGGGGGAATCCCATGCGCATTATCACTGCAAACAGGTAATCCCACTCTAGGGAATCAAATGCTTTCGTAGCATCTAGAAAAATGGCCGCCATGGGTAAGTCGTCAGAGATGTTATTTCATACGGTAAAAAAAGTGCGCAGATTATGAGATGTTGCCCTGCCAGGTACGAACTCTGATTGGTCCGGCAGTATCAAATTTTCGATGAGGAGATTGAGCCGGGTCGCTACAATCTTAGGCAACATTTTTCCATCAGAGTTAAGCAAGGACAATGGTCTGTAAGAGTCACAGCTCTGTGGTGGTTTGCCCGGTTTTAGCAATGAAGAAATGAGGGCCAGCCTCATGGAAGGGGGGAGATGTCCCACCTCCAGTGCGTCTTCATATACTTCCCGTAGTATTGGGGCCATAAAGTCAATATAAGTTTTGTAAAATTCCACTGGTATCCCGTCTGTACCAGTGGCTTTGCCAGATTGCATATGCATAATTGCATCGCGTACTTCATCCAGATCAAATGGGGCACTCAAAAAACGCTGTTGGGTATCACTAAGCCATCCCATCGTCACATCACTCCAGTAGCCCGAGAAGTTGGGTGAGTCAGTTCTCGTAGATGTGTATAGGGTTGTATAGTGTTGAGTAAAGGAGTTTAGAATGTGTGCCGTGTTTCTGTGCACTTTCCCCTCACAATCCTCAATTTCCATTACCATATTTACGGGTATTTCTAGTCTAACCATCACGGCAAGAGCCTTCCCTGGCCTTTCACCCTCACCATATCGTTGTGCCGTCCAGTATTTCCCCCTGAATTTCGCTTCCCTGGCGGCCTCCTCCTTATATTCCGAGATTTTCTCCCTTATTTTGGAATAGGTCTCTCCTTCCGGTCCGTCAATCAGGGAGTGCTCTAGTGCCTTTAATTCCTGCTCAAGTTTAGTCAATGAGCGCTGGATGCTTTTAAGTACCCCAGATCCATTTGCAATACATATACCTCGCAGTGTTACATTGAACGCCTCCCAGATGGTTTCTACACTATTCACAGTGCCCTTGTTGCGTTCAAAGTCTAACACCTCTTCTCGAAGTTCCTCTTGGAACACCATATCTAAGAGCATGGTGGGCTGTAGTCTCCAGCTTGACCTTTGTGGTCCTCGTTCATCACCTGTCAAGGTAAGGTGAACAGGTGCATGGTCTATTTATTTATTTATTTATATTTCTTATATAGCGCAGGAATTCAATCTCCGAAGAGATATCTCCGCGCTGTGTTGTTCCGAAGATAGAAACTGAGAGCAGGTTTATATGACATATCTTAGAGTTGCTGGGTAGGGAACAAGTACGTCTTCAGATATTTTCTGAAGGTAGCAAGATTGGAATTTTGTCTTAGGAAGGTAGGTAATGAATTCCATAAAGTAGGACCTCTAAATGCAAGGGCCCGACCACCTTGTCTTTCTCTTTTGATCCTAGGGACCTGTAACAGAGCTTGATTTTCAGATCTTAGATTTCTTCCTGGTTGATAGAATTGGAAGATTTCGGTCAGATACCTAGGGCCAGTGCCATATACACATTTGTGAATGGTACAACAGATCTTGAATTGTACTCTTTGGCATATAGGGAGCCAGTGCAGTTTACTCAATAGTGGATATGACGAGGATCTAGCAGGGGCATTAAGGATCAATCTGGCAGCAGTATTCTGAACAACTTGTAGTCTCTTTAGCTGTTCTGCATTAGCGGATATGAGTAGTCCATTGCAGTAGTCAAGCCTACTCATCACTAAAGTTTGTACTAGTGTTCTCCGATGATGGTCAGCTAAGTATGAGAAAACCCTTCTGAGTAGGCCAATGACTCTCATACAGGTTCCCGTGACCTGAGTGGCATGATCTTTTAACACTAGAGATTGGTCTAGTTTAACACCCAGATTTTTCACACTTTCCTTGGGACACGGAGCGGTACCTAATTCTGGCGGCCACCACTCAGGTGACCAAAGGAGTGGGGCATTTCCAAAGAGCATGACCTCCGTCTTGCCCACATTACACTGTAGGCAATTGGAGGTCATCCATCCGGCTATGGCTCTCATTCCAGCAGCGAAGGAATTCCTTACTGCAGAAGTCATGTTTTGGAATGGGAACAACAGCTGGGTGTCGTCTGCATAGGATATTGGTATAAACCCAAATTTCCTTGCGACCTTCGCCAGGGGGGCCACATACACATTGAATAATGTGGGGCTTAGGCATGAGCCCTGTGGGACTCCCTTGGTGAGCTCCCTGGAGGTGGAATAGTGGGAGCCCAGGCGAACAATTTGTGATCTATTGGAAATGAAGCTTTTCAACCACGATAGAGCGGTACCCTCCACACCTGCTCCCTCCAGACGACTGATCAGAGTGTCATGAGACACTGTGTCGAAGGCAGCGGACAAATCTAATAGCACCAGAATCATGGAGCCTCCTCTATCCTGTGCCATTCGGATGGTATTGGTCACGGAGAGGAGAGCTGATTCGGTGCTATGATTTGGTCTGAACCCAGATTGAGAAGGGTCCAGACCGTCCGCTGCCTCGATGAATTTAGAGAGATAGGTGTTGACATGTCTCTCCGTCATCTTGCTGATGTGAGGTAGGAGGGATATGGGACGTAGGTTATTAAGGTCTGACCATGGTAGTGTGGAATTTTTACGAATGGGGTTTACTACCGCCTTCTTCCAGTCTTTAGAAATCCTTCCTTCCTTTAGGGAGATATTGATCAGCGTTCTAAGATTTGGGGCCAAAATGCTGCTCAATGGCGCAATCATCGTGGCTGGTAGTAGGTCAGTAGGTGATCCAGATTTAATTAAATTAAGAAGCATGTCTACTTCCTTGTGGCTGATCTCTGGAATCGAAGTCAGAGTGAGTCTGCATGTTCCATTGTTAGTAGACTCATCTCTGGGACTATCTATGATATCTTTGTAATTATGTGGTGTTTTGGTAATTTTATCATAGATTAAGTCTATCTTTTCTTCAAAAAATATCGAGATCTCATCGCATAGATTTTGGTTAAAATCATCTGGACTCTCACAAACTGTAGGTTTAACAAAGGATTGTAGGACTTTAAACAATTCCCTAGTGGACTTTCCTGCCTCTGTAATTTGTGAGTCAAGTTTGTGCCTCCGAGCTTTCTTTATGTTTTTAAGGTAGTTGGAGTGAGCTTCTAGATAAAGAGTTTTACTCATCGGAGTGTGAGTTTTCCTCCATTTTTTCTCCAAACTCCTGCATTTTTGTTTTTCGACTCTTAATTCCTCTGTATACCATACTTCAGTTTTGGGCCTGATACGTTGTTTTTGAAATTCTAATGGAGCGATTTGATCAATGGCCTCTAGTAAAGCTTTATTGAATTTGGCTAATCCTGTTTCAATGTTATCCTCTTCCAGGAAGGTAGGTTCTTTCCAGATTTGCTGTAATGCTTCTGGTGTTATTTTGTGCCATTTTCTTTTCCATATAGGTGGAAGGGGTTTTAAGGGCCGTGTATATGAGCCAAGTAGTTGGAAAGATAGTAAAAAGTGGTCTGACCAATGAATAGGAATGGGTAAACCACATCTTATTTTAGAGCAATTTGTTAAAATTAGATCCAAAGTATGACCTCCTGTATGTGTAGGACCATTATTTTGAGTTTTAAGTCCTAAACTGGAAAGATCATCAAGTAGAGATCTAGTATCAGGATTATTTGAGACATCTACATGGATATTAAAATCTCCAAGGAGAATGAAGTCTTCATTGGCTCGGAAATATGGGGCTAATAGTTCTATAAGATTTAGAGAAAAATCCAGAGATGAACCAGGGGGGCGATATAATAATGCCCCTTTCCATTGTGATTTGGGGGAGGAGGAAAATCTAAAAATTATTATTTCCATCTGGTCATTGCTACATTGATTAAGTATTGAGACCTTTAGGTTATCTCTATAGACAACAGCCACACCACCTCCAATTTTAATCTGCCGATCTAGGTGTAGAATCTTATATCCGGCAGGTATCGCTAACATAATTGTGGGGATAGTATGAGGTTTAAGCCATGTTTCCGTAAGAAAACAGATATCTGGCAATTCGGAGTTAATAAGATCCCACAGATGTTGGTGGTGTTTGGGTAGTGAGCGTATATTCAGTAAAAAACATTTGAGTCCTGGGGGTCCTTTCCAGGCAGCGCATTTAACATTGTCTATACTATCAGCTCCAGATAGAGGAGGGGTCCGTGCAGGCACATTCGTAACAGTTATAGGGCTCACGCCAGTAGGAATGTCTCTGAGTCGGTCTGTATTTATAGTCTGAAAGTGGCAGTTAGCACAGGAAAAGGGGCCTTCGAAATTAGGCCAAGTGTCACGCATACATATCTCCGTAGGGGGCGTATTTATGCTGAGAAGTGTTTCTCTTCAGTAACATCGAATGGGGCTAACCTGAATATTAGAAGATCCAGGGAGACACGCCATGTCCCTTGTCCCGTCCTGTCGCGGACGGGCGCAGACGAGCTTTTCTTCGGCGCTTCTTAGGCGCGCTCGAAGGCGCCCCCTGCGCGCAACCGCTGCACGCTTGTTGGAGGGGCGTTGCTAAATAGCCCTGAGGGCGGTGACAGCTAGAGCACTGACCTCCGCTCTAGCGGAAGTATGAATTAAGTAATGCCTGGTTCTTACCTGGCCGCCCTCCGCTCTACGGCAATAATTGCCGAGTCGGACCGGGGCGGACAGGCTTCAGTATCGAACCTGGCAATGCAGACAGTGCGGGGGAGAGTATTTAGGAATTTAGGCAACCTGAGTGGATTCTAAAATCAATTCCAGCAACAGTATTTAAAAACACGATATTCACTATTTAAAATGCCTTGCGTGTCGTTCTCCTTCCTAACTCCTCGCAGCCCTCGCAGTCAGGACAAGCAAGCAGTCAGTTTACCTTCGAATGCAACAGCGGGTCAGGGGACGCTGCCACCACCTCCCTACCGCAGCGCTTCCGGGGTCAGACCAATCTAAATAGCCCTGAGGGCGGTGACAGCTAGAGCGCTGACCTCCGCTCTAGCGGAAGTATGAATTAAGTAATGCCTGGTTCTTACCTGGCCGCCCTCCGCTCTACGGCAATAATTGCCGAGTCGGACCGGGGCGGACAGGCTTCAGTATCGAACCTGGCAATGCAGACAGTGCGGGGGAGAGTATTTAGGAATTTAGGCAACCTGAGTGGATTCTAAAATCAATTCCAGCAACAGTATTTAAAAACACGATATTCACTATTTAAAATGCCTTGCGTGTCGTTCTCCTTCCTAACTCCTCGCAGCCCTCGCAGTCAGGACAAGCAAGCAGTCAGTTTACCTTCGAATGCAACAGCGGGTCAGGGGACGCTGCCACCACCTCCCTACCGCAGCGCTTCCGGGGTCAGACCAATCTAAATAGCCCTGAGGGCGGTGACAGCTAGAGCGCTGACCTCCGCTCTAGCGGAAGTATGAATTAAGTAATGCCTGGTTCTTACCTGGCCGCCCTCCGCTCTACGGCAATAATTGCCGAGTCGGACCGGGGCAGACAAGCTTCAGTATCGAACCTGGCAATGCAGACAGTGCGGGGGAGAGTATTTAGGAATTTAGGCAACCTGAGTGGATTCTAAAATCAATTCCAGCAACAGTATTTAAAAACACGATATTCACTATTTAAAATGCCTTGCGTGTCGTTCTCCTTCCTAACTCCTCGCAGCCCTCGCAGTCAGGACAAGCAAGCAGTCAGTTTACCTTCGAATGCAACAGCGGGTCAGGGGACGCTGCCACCACCTCCCTACCGCAGCGCTTCCGGGGTCAGACCAATCTAAATAGCCCTGAGGGCGGTGACAGCTAGAGCGCTGACCTCCGCTCTAGCGTAAGTATGAATTAAGTAATGCCTGGTTCTTACCTGGCTGCCCTCCGCTCTACGGCAATAATTGCCGAGTCGGACCGGGGCGGACAGGCTTCAGTATCGAACCTGGCAATGCAGACAGTGCGGGGGAGAGTATTTAGGAATTTAGGCAACCTGAGTGGATTCTAAAATCAATTCCAGCAACAGTATTTAAAAACATGATATTCACTATTTAAAATGCCTTGCGTGTCGTTCTCCTTCCTAATTCCTCGCAGCCCTCGCAGTCAGGACAAGCAAGCAGTCAGTTTACCTTCGAATGCAACAGCGGGTCAGGGGACGCTGCCACCACCTCCCTACCGCAGCGCTTCCGGGGTCAGGCCAATCTAAATAGCCCTGAGGGCGGTGACAGCTAGAGTGCTGACCTCCGCTCTAGCGGAAGTATGAATTAAGTAATGCCTGGTTCTTACCTGGCCGCCCTCCGCTCTACGGCAATAATTGCCGAGTCGGACCGGGGCGGACAGGCTTCAGTATTGAACCTGGCAATGCAGACAGTGCGGGGGAGAGTATTTAGGAATTCAGGCAACCTGAGTGGATTCTAAAATCAATTCCAGCAACAGTATTTAAAAACACGATATTCACTATTTAAAATGCCTTGCGTGTCGTTCTCCTTCCTAACTCCTCGCAGCCCTCGCAGTCAGGACAAGCAAGCAGTCAGTTTACCTTCGAATGCAACAGCGGTCAGGGGACGCTGCCACCACCTCCCTACCGCGGGTCACAGTATGTTCTAGCAAGGTGTGTGGCTGCCTCGAGTGCTGGACACAGACCTCCCAATAGGAATATATAGTCGAACCTGGCCCATGTCGCAGCATGAGCTGTGTAGTGCGTACCTTCTCGCTTGTCAGGGTGCAAGTGTCGCCATGCGTCTATTAACGAATGTTCCTGTAGTAGTGCGTGTAGTTCTGCGCTTGTGCGAGTGTAATGATGTGGGCTAGGCTGTGATCTATCAAACAATGGGTCTCTGGTTACGTTAAAGTCGCCTCCCTATATAAGCTGGTCCGATCCTATGTCTACAACAGCGGCCCAAAGTTCAGTGAAGAATACGGGATCATCTGTATTCGGGCCATAACAGCACACCAATGTAACCAACAGGTGTCCCATCCGACCCCACGTCATGCAATATCTACCTTGCGTATCTACCTTCGTACCCAGGACAGTGAACTGTGTCCCCTTCTTTATGAGGATGGCGGTGCCCCTCGCATAAGCGGAGTATGAGGAGAAATTAGTATGGTCAGCCCATCTACAGGCAAAGGTATTTCTGGTCCGGGGGTTGAAATGAGTTTCCTGCAGAAGAGCTATATATACGTGGTGTCTGTCAAGATACGCTAAGACTTGGCGTTTTTTCGCGGATCCCCAGCCCTCGAACGTTCCATATCATATTATTTAATTCAGTAAGCACCATCATACATGATCTAAGTGGTCGGTATCACTCTCATAGCGAGAGGTTGGCAAGTGTGGCTTGACCCTTACTGCTCTGTGCACCGCAACGTGAGTCGTAATCACGCAATCATGCCCCGTGGGGTCTGTGCTCTGCTCCGTCTTATCTGGTGCTAACTTCCCCTTCAAGAGTATTCTACTTACCCCATACATCTTACGGCTATAACTATGTCTGTCTCGTAAAAAAACATCATAACTTCTCATAACAGCATGCAATGCTATGCAATTCCCGGCGAGGCCTCTCCCTCCCCCCTCCCACTGAAGCATACCAAACTTGCCAGAATTCCCTTCCCGCCCCCCTCCCACAACATTGGTTAAACACCCCAGTATCTGTAGTGTACCATACATAAACATTGGGGAATTCCCTACGGGAGGCATCCAAGGTATGCACATATCCACCCCCTTCGCCTTGGCCCCTCATCCTGTTCGGCCCTGCGTGGGCTTAATCAAGGGAAGGAGTGGTGCCTGGAATACATTACCACCAACACTCCAATACTCGTCCATGGTACTCCGGCCCTGCAGCGTCCCCCATACTCGATAGAAGTCCTTGTATGGACCGCATAGGGAATGTCACTGGGACAACACGGCACCATATCGACCAGTCTGCCAATTCAGAGATCACCATCTAGCGATTGCTTGTCTTCCTGCCTGTCTTCATCGCGATTGCCATTTCCTTGCCGTGCCCGCCGCAGATTTTTCAAAAAGTCCTCCACTTGTTGGGGATTCATGAAAAATGTTTGCTTCCCTCGGTGGGTCACTCTCAGCTTCGCTGGGTACAATAATGCATAGTCGATTTGTAGGGCACCTAGTTTCTTTTTAACATCCAGAAATTTACGTCGCTGTTCATGCACTATCGGTGTAAAGTCAGGATAGATTGAGAAGCCAATGCCCTCACATGATAGATTTTGATTAGTGCGTGCTGCTCTTAGCGCCACATCGCGGTCCCGGTAGTTAAGGAGCCACGCACTGATGGGTTTCAGTGGGGCCCCGGGTTTAGGCTGCGGTCCAAGCGAGCGATGTGCTCTTTCGACTATGAATTGTTTAGAAAATGCTTCGGGCCAAATCGCAGGCAGGAGTATCTTTTCTACATAGTCCTCCATGCGCCCCGTGTTTGTGGACTCCGGCACGCCTATTATGCAGATGTTGTTGCGCCTGCTGCGAGCCTCCAAATCTCCGTTCTTAGCTGAAATTACTCTGAGGATATTATCCATTCTCGCGAGCTGTGTGGTATGCGAGGCTGTGGTGTCATCGTTATCAGAAATTCGTCTTTCGGTTTCTTTGAGTCTCTCATCATGTACATCCAATTTGTGTGCAATAGCGTCCATCCTAGATGACATGCGGTCTACCTTTTCCACAACTGTGGCGAATCCCTGCTTCATTTCCTGTACCAGCTGTTGTATATCTGTGGTGGAAGAGCTGGAACTCGCTCCTGCTGTTGACGGGCTTTGTGAACCCCCAGTGTCCGGTGTGTGCCTCGTCCCCATTTTGGTAGCTGTGGATTCAAAGGACAGTTTTGATTGACGATTTTCTGGTTTACCCATAGCGATGTTGTTGCTGGGGCTAGGAGCGCCCAGTGGTGTATGTTTTATACGTGCTTTCCGGGGGAGGCCAGAGGCTCTGCTCATGAGCACAATGCAGTCTGTCTGTAGACCACCGGTGAGAAGGCAAGCATGGCCCACAAACGGAAGATATTGGTCTCTATGTTCGGGCAGGAGAGGGCCGCGATGCATCGCAGCAACCTGTAGAGTCTTCTAAGAATAACCACACAGGTCTGAGTCTTGAATCCTACAACCACAGCTGGGATGGTGACGTGTGATGCCCTAAGGTACACCAGATTGGAAACCTCTTACCTCCTTCCACACGAGCCTGTGGTATCTATGATGCAGTTATCGTTGAGGCGAGGAGGCGAGAGTAGCCAGTGCCCCGCCGGTTGCCGCGGCAGCCAGTCCGGGGAGAGATAGTTTTTATGCAAGCTGCAGAAAGATTAGTGGATAGGTATAGTCAGCCGGCGCCCATTTGCTATGCAGTTTCTCAATGAGCATCAATGAGGGCACGGTTCGGTGCTTTATGTTTGGGAGGCGCTCTGTTATCAATTACGAGTAAGGGTGCAGGTCTTCTTCAATCGGTGCCCCCCCAGGCTGTACATTCATGAATATGGATGTGTTGTCGCAGCGTGACTTGTATGTGAGCTATCCTAGGGTTGGCCTGGCATGGCTGGGCGTTGTCTGCTGCCCCTACTCGAAGTTATTGTTTTGCCACGTCCTATGCCTCTACAATCATCTGGATGTTAGGCAAGCCGTGCTGCCCACCTGAGGTTGGTTTTTGCTGCGTCCCAGGAGGGGGAGAGGTAAAAGAGTGCGGTTTAGGGCATCGGAGGGGCCTTGCCACACAAAAGATAGAATCTGCCTCCTGTTCGTGTATCTCCGAGTCCCCGCACCCCAAATACTCACAGGATCGGCGAGGCTGCTACATCCGTGGCCTGCAGTCAAAGCAATGCGGCCCGTCCCGCTGTGAAGCACTATGTCACAAACTGCCCTGTTGCGTGGTTCGGGCGTGCAGGTGCCTTCCCCCAAGCCACTACAGGTTATGTTGGCAGTCCTCGGTCCAACAGCCAAATGTGGATGATTCCCATGCCCCTGATGGTAATGGTGGAGGAGGCGGGTGGTTTCTCCGGGGGGAGCCGCAATGCAAACAATACAGCCCTCACCGGTACAAACTCCTCGGGTGGCTAGCTGTGGGGTGAGCCGGTGAATCCTTCAATTTAATATGCGCTCCCAGGCCCTTCACGTGGCATCAAGTGTCTCTACCCCCTCCGAGATGTGCACAGCCGTCTCTCCGCCCGGTGGTGTTTCGGCGGAGCTCAGCACGGCATCCGGTCACGTCCCGGCTCCCAGGAATGATGTGCTATCATACTCCTTCCCACAGAGCAGACACCTCCTAGAAGTCACAGATAGCAGTGGACGACCCTTTTCTCCGTTCCGGTACCTCGTATGCCTTAATACTGGGACAGGCTGGCAGGTCAGACCCTTTCGGGATGTCTTTTTTCATGAGGCCTGAACTTCAGGCGGGGAGCCGCGGGGTAGAGTAATTCTCGGCTGCCGACCCCTCGCTCTCTCCGTCTCCAGCGCCGCTGTAGGTCAATAGCCTCTTTACCTCTCCCACTGGACTTGCACGTCGGAACGCAGCCAAACTTTCACTGAGTCCGAAGCTCGGTATTTTTGACCCTCGTGTGTGCTTACATCAGGTTTTTGGTGTTGGTTTTTAAGGATAATTTAAGGATTTATGTTCCAAGCTTGCAGGAGCCTCACTCATGTGCAGCCATTCTGCATGTGCGCCCTCTAGCACCCCCACCACGTTGTAACAGTTGCTTCTGAACCCCCTTTGCCTGGTATTGAGGCAAACTTGACCGATGTAAGATCTGAAGAGGTCACCCCAGAAAGCGCCGGAACGTGATTAAATAAGCGGATAAGGTTGCTTCTGTTGGGGATGTCATGCGGGCCCTTGTGTACATAGTGAGGAAAAAAGACAAGTTCTGCATCTTTTTCCGGACTTTGATATTTCTGTCTCCCTACTGTTTCAAGTAGAGGTGCGGGGGCCTTAAAATGTTGGGGCCGAACTTCAGATGGATGATTGTTCCCCACTGGTTGGCTTTTCCCTCCTGAGACGTATATCAATTGGAACTGAGAAGGCCTCTGCATTTGTATAGGGTGATCCCAAAGAGTTTTGGTTGGGCCACCTGACGAGTGACACAGAGAGCGCCCCGTCAGTTCACCTTCTGTTGTAATTTGGAAGTCTACGTTGGTTTGTTTTGCATTTTCCGGGCCTTTGTTTGGGCTGTTCCATGTGTTTGGTACTTCCCTTAGAGGCTGTACTATGTTGTTTTGACTGCCCAGGCTTTGGTCTTGAGAAGCTGTTCCTTTAGTTTTTTTTGGCAAAGATCCATACATTGCCATTGTAGAGTATAGTTCAGTAGTTCCGGGTGCAGGGGGGGTTCCCTTAGGCACTTCCTGTGTTAATGGCCCAAGATTGTCAGTGGCGTCTTTATTGTCCATGAGAATCATTCTTGCCTCAGGTGTTTTCATTTTAGGTTTTGAGGCCAGGTTAAAAATGGGAAAATAGGAGGGCCCCCTCGCTTGCGAAACTGGCATACTAGATGCCCCTGACCCGTCGAGCCCTGCTCTCCTTTTCGCAAGACGTTGCTTTTTAGATTGTTTTTTAAGTTTCTTCCTCTCCCTCCTAGACAGTGGAGGTTTCGTGGGAAGACTAGATGGCATGTGAGTCCTGTTTAAATGGGCTATGTCAGTGAGATCAGACTGCGTAATCGCTGATGGAATAAGCATTAGACTGCTGATGTTAATGCACTCCGATCCAGCTTTGAGATTGCTTGGGCTGGTCGCCAATGACAAGCAAGTCGAATTATTGAGGTCTAATTCCAAGGAAGGGGAGATAGTTCTTCTCGCTGATAATGGGCCACCCGATGTTGCAGTACACAAGGACTCTTCAGGGGAAAAAGAGGTTTGAGACTCTTGAGTGGATTTCGGTATCCCGTTTCTATTGGTGTTGAACTTCACGCTGTCCAAAAGAGCGCCCAGAATTTCTGGAAGGGATGAGAGTTTGTTGATTAGTGGAAAGCAGGAACAAGAGTTCGAACTATCAAGAGGCACTACAGATCTTTCGCGAGAGCTTAGCCTGGAGCCCAAGTCAGACAATTCTAAAGCCAAAGTTTGAATTAAGTGAATCTGTAGTTCCATTTTCTGAGATTGCCATAACAAAGCTGTTGCAATTGCGTCTTGCTTTACGTGAAGGGACGTCAACGAGACCGAGATAGGACTTATAGATTCCGCGGGGGTAGACACTGGTGGGTCCTTGTCTTCTTGCACCATGCTGAAGGAGTTGTAGTTAGGGTTAAAGCCCAGTGTGTGGGCAAGGGAGTCCTCTATTCGGGCTTCTAGGGAAGCCAGGAATTGATCGGATACATTTTTAGATAACAGGGGACTTTCATACTTTGGGCTCTTCCTTAAAGATGAGGAGTCGCTGGGCTCAATTTGATGTGCACCCGGACTGCATCGTAGTGCGGGCTTCGATACTGAAAAAGCTGCTGCCCGGTCTCTGCAGCTTTCTTGAAGGTTTAAAGGAGCGGGCAGGACGCTGCCATGAACTTGGGCTTGAACTTGTAATTTGGCTACAGTATTTATTACAATAGTTTTTGTAGAATCTGAGACGGGATCTGATGCAGAAAGGTTGCCAGCGTCAGTGAGATGAACTCTTAATGGGTCAATAGAAGTGTCCTGGATCGTGATGACATTGTCCTGGAAAAGCCTATATAGCTGATGATTCTCATGTGGAAGGTGAGCTTCGGGCGAGCATAAGCGAGGACTCCCAGAAAGTGATCTTTTAATATGAACAGGGCTGGGAGAAGAGAGCTTATCGCGGTCCTGGGTTTCCGAGTCACACTGTGGTGATGAAGTAGGAGCAGAGCCAGTTGGAAGAGCAGGTTTACCGAAGAACTCACCGATCCGTGCTTGTGACAGTTGGCCACCTGGGTATGACACTTTATCTTGGGTTGACGGCGACTGTTGGAGAGCACCCCCGGGGGAAACAGCTCGAAGGGTAGTACCCTTACTCCGGGGTAGTTTCCTAAGTGGCATAGTGACTTGGCCCTCCATGAAGCACCCGCAGGATATTGCTTACAGATAAGCGAGTCGGAGCTCGGAGCTTGCACACTCCCTATCGAACCCCCGGCAACCTGGGAGTGGTAGAGGGAGAAACTACAGGGACCACAATCCACCAAAAGCTGGGCCCACAACAGCCCAGAAGAGTTTATCAAGGTCACTGACAGGAGTGCACTTTAATGTTTCCCGATGCCGCACTTCCTTGAGCGTGTGTCCCCGAAGACCGGACCGTCCCAGGTGACTTCACTACCCCCACTGGGAGGTAGAAAGATGCTGGGGTCTGCAGCAGGCTGGAAGAGGCTGAAGGGAGCCTCCTAGCTTCCTCGCTGTTAACGTAGTGGTGCCAGAAACGCCCCGCTGGGAAGGAAAACCAGGACTGGAATCTGCGGACTCTCCGGTACGACTGGTTGCACTCTGCTCCTCACTCTTCGGCCTCAGGATCCTTGGTGGCCCCCTTCCACAGGTTGTTGTGGGGGGGTGGAGAGGCGAAGGGGTGAGTGGCTGGGGCAATTTGCGGTTAGCGGTTGGCTTTTTTAGCAAATGGCCCGCTGGTTTTTCCGCTCGTGCTCACCTGCGGAAACTCACGACCGAGGGCAGCTGTAGTCTCACACTGTACACCGCTCCCCTCCGTCTCGGCTCCATCAGTCCCTCTCGCCCTGCTCCACCGATGGGCCGTGCAGGCCACCGCGGCTCCAGCGGTTCCCACAGCTCACATTCGTTCTCCCAGAGCTCTGCTCTCTGCTCTCCGCTCTGCGTTCTGCTCCGTGATCAGTAATAACAGAAATACAGCATGTAGCAGCTTTCACCCTGCCTCTATTGAAGGTGCTCCAGACAGGAGACAAACTGGTTTGAGTGGTGCTGTGCACACCATCGCGCTGTTTAGTTGTCGTGTTCCCCCATACAGCGAAGACAAGACTTGGCCTTTATATTAGCCAAGCACGAAATCACTAACAGGTGGAATGCGCCGAGCTGCCCCAGCATAACTAGATGGAAGCAGGAACTGGAGAGGTTGGCGGACTGCGAGGGTAGGAACCTGCTCAGGAATGCTAGAAGGGGCATGGGTAAGCTTGAGAGAGCCAGGGCATGGGAGGCACTAGTAACAGAGGTAGGGCGGGCTGACCAGTGTTCTGGATCCACCACTCTGACATTGCATTCTCGACAGGGGAGTCCCATTGGGAGTGACCGTAAGGAGCACTTGAGATAGAGGCCTGGGAAGCAAATCCTTGCAAATATCAGGAAACACTGATTGACCCTAGATTCGGAAAAACCACAGAGAAAAGAATTACCCACTAATGAATAGCATGAGATGTAATTGCTTATCTTACCTAGGATAATCTGACAACCTGCAGTGAGGGAGCGGGTGGAGGGGTTTAAGACAAGTTGAGGGGTAGAAATAAGACTGATTATATGAGATATATGTAAACAAGGGATAGTAGCAAGCACTATGTAATATATAAGGAATGTTTTAAATTTCATGTATGAATGTTAAAGGAAATAAAATATGTTTTTTAAAAAAAGGCGGCAGTTGCTTATAATGCATTGGGAGGAACCATTGTCATGATGATTCCTGCCAATGCTCTACGCTGTTTGGTGAAGAGCTCCCTGCACCATACAGTTTTCTTTTTTTTTATTTTCAAAAAGAAAATCTCAAAACTGAATTTTATTTTTGAAAAAAATGTTATGCTCCTCTTGCCATGGGAGTCATCCCATGGTGAGGCTAACATTATTATTTTATTACCGTCCCTCATCACCAGGATTTGCTTGGCGGTGATGGACAGTAAAAACAATGACTATATGTTTGCATATCCTGATTTGGTGGGTAGACTATAGCCATTTTTCTGACCGCCCAGTTCTCAGGCTCTAGGTGACAGAATCAACAGAGTATACTTAACGAAGACATATAAATCATCCCCTAACTGTGTTAGACTCCATGGCAACAAGGTACTCATTCAGAAGGCAGGAGAAATGCATTACCCATTTTCAGAGAAAGGGATTGTTCCTTGGTAGACTGGCTAGAAACAGGCCAATAGTCAGGTGTACTATTCTAAGTCGCCTCGACTATTGTAATGCGCTGCTACTCGAGTCTCCAGGCTTGCTGTTAGACAGACTTCAAAGAGTACAATCTGCCGCTGCTAAATTGGCCCTTGGCTGGCCTAGGAGATCCTCGTCCACAGCAGCGATGGCCGAACTCCACTGGCTTCCGTTGAAACAGCGAGTGGCCTTTAAATCCCTCTGTCTCGTTTTCAAAGCCCTACATGGATTTGGGCCCAGCTCTCTGCAAGCCATGTTAGACTGGTACACCCCAACCAGAGCACTTCGCTCTACAACGGCATGCCTTGTAAAAGTGCCGAGATTTAAAAAAGCTAGGACCAGAGGCAGATCCTTCAGAGTTGTGGCCGCTAAACTCTAGAACAGTATGCCCCTATATATCCATCAAACGAAAGAACTCCTTCCTTTTAGGAAACGTGTGAAAACCTGGCTATTTCCAAAGTGTTAACTTGATGGCCATTGTACTGCTGCTCTCCACCGTGCTTCCCCCCCTGGAAATATCTCAGTGCCAGGATCCTGTAAGGTGACAGTTGCGCTATACAAATGTTTTAAATAAAATAAAATAAAATAAAAAGCAAAGTAACCAGGATGCACCCTCCCTTTAACATATTCTAAGCGGGAATTCAAATGTAGAGCTTACCTCTCCTATTACACTCGATCTGAGCCCAAGTTTCCCTATACAGGTTTTGAAGAGTTGCTAAGAGACCTGAGGATATGCCAGGGACACCCAAATTTGCCTAAAATTTGCTGTGGTCACCTAGGCCTAAGGGAACTTGGAACCTCACAAAGCAACAGCACAAATGCCCTTTTAACGCAATGCATTGCACAGCAATAACCCAAATGACAAAAAATGATAAATGGTTATATGATTTGCCCGGAAACCTGCTTGTACATATGGTAGGAGTCTCAAAACAATTGCTAAAGCTGTAAATGTTCAAGAACAATCTCAGCATACATTATAGAACCTAAATCTAGCAACTAAATCAAACCATATTGAGAGGAGGCACATTCAGCCCCTTTCCAATTAATGAGTTTATAATGTCCCTTTTCCCTATACCAGAAATGGTGCCTCTAAATGTAACTCATCTAAAAAATAAAAAAACAGACTGCTCCGCCTACCATAAGGGGCTGGTGCTAAATAGAACTACAAGAAGGTTATCTTGGCAACCTTCTCGAGGTGGTTTCCTAGATCAAATTGCAGTAGACATAACTTCTGCCTTCATCATGCCTAACAGCACTTAGTCATGAGTATACACCCTTGGTGTGATGTTGATCTCGAATATGTGTCACTTATTTTAAAGATGTGATAGGTAAACAACTTAACTTTCTTCTGGGACAGAATATCCGAAAGAATGCGGCACTAACAAAGATTATTCACCCATAGCAACAAAAAAACATTGAACGTTTTTGAAAAGGGCACTCTTCCTTTGTTCCCAGCACGCGCAATAATAAATGTTTTACTTTTTGTGAATTCATTCTGATATTCGCTTCTGATTGTTTTCACATCATTTAGCTGCGTCACATCTTTAGATTTATTATACAGCCTTCATTTCTGAGCTAACTCTTTCTTAATATGAAAAACTCTGAATAAAGCCAACATTTCGATTGTGTGCTTAGCCTTAAGCTATTCACATTTCTCTTCTCAACTGATTTCACCTTAAGACATCTTAGTACTTCAGGCTGTCATTGGATACTTTTTCTAAAATCGTTATTAGAAAGTGTACACATATTGCAGGTTCAGGGGTTTTCAATGTTTTGGGTTGGTACAAAATTATTTTTATAATGATGTTAGACTTGATACTTAAAAACGTGCTACAATGACAGGCATTGGTGATGATTCTATCTGGTAGGAAAATGTTTATTTCAACAATTTTCTTTTCTTTTGCTCTTTATGTTTCCCACCGTAATCTTCTAAAGTGAGAACGTTTACAGCCTTTTTGATGAGTTGTGGCTAGTAAATTTTGAAAATGATGGGGCACGCATCCTGTATTTGCTGCAACATGGTTCACTTAATTATTAGTCACTGTTCACAGCACTTTGCCCCTGTGAGCAGGAACGGGGTTAGTTAAGGTAAGGCTTAAATGATCATTGAGATACGGAATATATACAACACAAGAGGCCACACAAAGATGCGATATAAAATAGGTGTATCACATAAAATCCCTTGTATCAACATCCAATGTACCCTGAGGATCAGTTTCAAGAAAGATGTCCAAAAGCAAACCTATTCATTTGATGGAGATATGCTTCCCATCCCAGATGTAAAGAGATTATTAAACAACAAAGGAAAGCAAGTAAAGAAGAACCCACCCAACCCAAAAGATTTTCTGATAGACATTCCTACCTCTATTAAAGAAACTTTTGATCACATGCCTTTTATTTTCTATGAAAACTTACATCCAAGTAAACAAATTCTACTGTTTGCTACTCTCCATAACCTTTATTGTTTAGAAAATAGTGCTATTTAGACGATAGGTGGAACACTTAAGTTAAGATATCCACTCAACCAAATATGCACTAGTCACTCTAACATTAATTACAGTTCCATTTACAAATACGCTAGACTACCAAACAAGCATGCATCCACTTATATTGAAATTTTGAATGCCGCAAAAGGGACTGTGATCTAGCTACGAATCATACCGTTTATGAAAAATGTACCTTAAATTCCAATTTTAGGAATTTGTTTTTTATTTTTCTCAGGTGTGAGAAATTGGATTGTTGAGTGCCTGAGGTGTGCAACCTGGTAAACAACAGCCACAATCGCTTGCAGGTTGAACCACAAAAAGTCACTAAATTAACCAGTACTTAAGCCAAGGTAGTATGGCACAAAAAAACAATCAGGCTGTTTAACTTAAAGTATTTAAGCAGTACACAAACAGAAAAAAGTGAAAACACAACACCATAAAAATCCAACAACAATTTAGAAAACTATAGTAGATTTTAATAACTTATTTGACACCAAAAAGACATAAATTCTATCAATAGAACCGGAGTTATAAATTTTGTAAGGTTTTAGAAAAAGCTAGCGTTTAAAGATCACAGTGCTAATCATGGACATCTAGCTGCTCTGTGTCAAAGTCAAAAAATATTGCCAACTGTGATAGAGAGCAGTTTGGATGCAAGCAGTGGACTGGGCCTGGTCAACTTTTACCTTCAGACTTAAAAGAAATGTTCTGAAAAAATATTCAGAGAAGGTAAATTACTCGAACTATTAAACACAAGAATGGGCCTATCTGGAACGGTGCTCAAATGGTTCACGTCCTTTCTGCATAACAGGTCGCAGAAATTCAAGAGCAACAACTTGATGTCCGCGCCAAGACCTGTATCACTAGGCGTACCACAAGGATCCTCCCTATCCCCAACTTTGTTCAACCTAGTTATGGAAACTCTCACCACCTTGCTGCAAGAATCCAATGTTCACTTCCACATGTATGCTGATGACACCCAACTTTATCTCAAACTACAATCGCCCAAAGACATCACGCTCTTGAACTCAACAATCAGAAGCACTCAATCCTGGCTGGCCGCTAATCATCTCAAACTCAATGCCCTTAAAACAGAGTTCCTTCTGATCTCACCTCCCGCGAAGATCACTACCGCACAAATGTGGCTTAAACACCTAACGGCACTCAATGTTCAACCCACCATCGTGGACTCAGCGAAATCTTTGGGCATAACACTTGACACCAGTCTCAGCATGCAGGAACACATCAACAAAGCAACTAAGGGAGCGAACTACCAATTCAACACCCTTAGGAAACTTAAACCTTTCCTTCCAGCCAAAGACTTCCAAACTGTGGTACAATCACTAGTCATACCTCGAATAGAATACGGCAGCACCGCCCTCTGCGGTCTCCCCCTAGCTACTACGGCACCCATAAGAGCCTCTTTAAACGCCGCAGCAAGACTTATCACTGGATCAAAAAAACACTCACACATTTCCCCTGACTTCAAATCCCTGAACTGGCTGCCGTTTGAAGCCAGAAGAAATCTATCCGTATCTCAACCAGCTCTGACGTCAATCTCGCCAACTCCGAACACCTTCACTTCCAGATCCACATCGATCCCAAAACAACACTCAGAGGCACTCTCCTCTACAGACCACCAGGACCACGCGCAAAATTCAGTGAAGACATCACGGACTTCATCACCCCACACGCGCTCCCCTCCAAAGACTACATCCTTCTGGGAGACCTCAACTTTCACCTTGAAAAGACCAACGACCGCAACACCACCACCCTCTTGGACAACCTCGCCAACCTCGGACTTAAACAACTAGTCACTTCCCCCACCCACATCGCAGGTCACACACTCGACCCCATCTTCACATCCAGCAACCATGTCTCCTTCAGCCACACCACGGATCTCCTCTGGACCGACCACAGCTGCGTTCACTTCATCTACAACAAGCCGAAACCCATCAACCACTCCCAACCTACCCTGCAAAGAAACTGGAACAAGATCACCACTGACCAAATCTCCACATCGCTCCTTCGAAACTCCCCAGCCCCCTCTTCCAACGCCAACGAAGCCGCAGCCAACCTCACCCGATGGCTATCCAACACCGCCGACACCTTAGCTCCACTGAAAAAACGTCAAAGCAAACCTGGCAGCAAGAAAGCCTCATGGTTCAACGATGATCTCAAGAAGTCCAAGAAACTCTGCCGATCCCTTGAAAAGGCCTGGAAAAAAGACCCAACCACCAGCACCAAGGACGCCTTCAAAAGCGCCACCCGATCTCACCACCAACTAATACGAAGAGCCAAGAAAACAGCATTCAAGGATCGACTTGACAACAACGCCCACAACAGCAAAGAACTCTTCAACATCGTCAAGGAATTTTCCAATCCCTCAGCCAACTCAAACGACATCACACCCTCTCAAACCCTCTGCGACTCCCTAGCCTCTTTTTTCCACAACAAGATTGCAGACATCCACAACAGCTTTGACAACCAACCCGGAAACCAGCCCACCCTACCATCTGTGGACCATCTTCCCCCCGTGAACACCCTTAACGCGTGGAACCCAATCTCCACGGAGGACACCACCCGCCTGATGAATTCCATCCACTCAGGATCCCCCACAGACCCATGCCCTCACCACATCTTCAACAAAGCAGACTCCGTCATCGCACCGCACCTCCGAGACGTTATCAACTGCTCCTTCAACTCCGCCACTTTCCCAGAAAACTGGAAACACGCTGAACTCACCGCCCTTCTGAAAAAACCAACAGCGGACCCCACCGAACTCAAAAATTACCGCCCCATCTCGCTTCTTCCATTCCCGGCCAAAGTCATCGAGAAAGCCGTCAACAACCAGCTCGCCGCTTTCCTCGAAGCCAACAAATCCCTCGACCCCTCACAATCTGGCTTCCGAGCAAAACATAGCACTGAGACCGCCCTCATCGCAGCAACAGACGACATTCGAACTCTACTGGACAATGGAGACACAGTCGCCCTCATCCTCCTCGACCTCTCTGCAGCATTCGACACAGTCTGCCACAGCACCCTTCTACAACGCCTCAATAACATCGGAATCCAAGGAAAAGCACTTGAATGGATCACCTCATTCCTCACCGGAAGAACCCAGAGAGTCCGCCTTCCTCCATTCAAGTCCGAGGCCTCTGAAGTCATCTGCGGAGTACCTCAAGGATCCTCACTCAGTCCCACCCTCTTCAACGTATACATGAGCCCCCTCGCGGCCATCGCACGCCAACACAACCTCAACATCATCTCCTACGCGGACGACACTCAACTAATCCTTTCTCTCACCAATGACCCCAGCACCGCCAAAACTAACCTTCACGAAGGAATGAAAGAAGTTGCCGAATGGATGAAGCTAAGCCGTCTGAAACTGAACTCAGACAAAACAGAAGTCCTCATCTTAGGTACTTCCCCCTCTGCATGGGACGACTCCTGGTGGCCGGAAGCCCTCGGAAAAGCTCCCATCCCGACAGACCACGCACGGAACCTAGGCGTCATCCTGGATTCCTCACTTTCGATGAACAGACAAGTCAGCGCCGTATCCTCTTCCTGCTTCAACATTCTTCGCATGCTCAGAAAAACATTTCGCTGGATCCCCTCCGAAACAAGGAAAACAGTCACCCACGCTCTGGTCACGAGCCGACTGGACTACGGAAACACCCTCTACGCGGGCACTACCGCAAAACTCCAGAAGAAACTTCAACGAATCCAAAACGCATCAGCCAGACTCATATTAGACATCCCACGCAACGAACACATCTCTGGTCACCTTAAAGACCTCCACTGGCTACCCGTCAATAAGAGGATCACTTTCCGACTGCTTACCCACGCACACAAATCACTCTACGACATCGGACCAGATTGCCACTCTCGCCTGTCCTTCTACACCCCCCCCCGCCAACTACGTTCTTCCAGCCAAGCCCTCGCCACTGTACCTCGCATCAACAAGACCACCATGGGAGGCAGATCCTTTTCATACCTGGCTGCTAAAACATGGAACTCACTCCCCGCTTACCTGCGCCTCACCCAGAACCACCTAGCGTTCAGAAAGCAGCTTAAAACGTGGATATTTGACAAATAACCCTCCTCCCCCTCCTAAGCGCCTTGAAACCCTCTGGGTATGTAGTGCGCTATACAAATTTTATGACTTGACTTGACTTGACCTAGATACCTCGCTCAGAAGCTGACGATTTCTGGAGGCTCCAGAAACACTAGAGGCACAAACAATCTTTTGCTAAAGCCCAAAAGATTCCGCAAGGAAAAAACCTATCAATGCTCTTTCTCAGGAATGGCTCCCAGGATTTGGAACTCACTCCGCCCTGAAACCAGGCTCATCCCCTCTACCATACTTTTCAAGAAAGAAGTAAAAGCGATCCTCATGGCTAAATACACTTTAACCACTACTGGGGATCAACTTCAAAGACTCAATACTCATCTGTACTACTTGTTCGAACCCTTTGCATTTTTATTTGACTTTGAAATTGACTTACTTGACTGTTTATGATATCACTTCACTGTACTTTTAACACGATTGATGTATCTGTGTATATTTGCTCCCCTCCTCTGTAAAGCGCTCTGATATCTGCGAAGATCTTGTTCGCGCTATATAAAACTTTCAAAATAAAATAAAATAAATAAGTAAAGCTCAGTGGGGCAAGGAAGCAGGCGGTGTCAGAGGAGGGAGTATCATCATCAGGGAGCCTTGAGAAAAAACAACAGTGAAGATTGTTATGTTTGAACTTAGCGCCTGATTAAGAACTTGGCAGATGGGTTACTCCCATCTGCTGAATTATAATTCTCATTAGATCCTATGGGATTTATTATTCAGTGGACTGGGTATCTGTCTCCGTTGTGATGGAGTGACACATCCTCCGAGTTCTAAATCAGGGCCTTATTCTCTTTTTTGGAAGTAGAAAATCTCCTGCAGGTTGAGGCAGAGGACTGTAGCTAAAGACAGTTTGATTTGCTCCTTCAGGGAAGCATGTAGCAAGAGAAGTCACAAAGTCAATTGAACCAGCGATGCACCTCGGAAGGCCAGGTGAGCAGGTTGGTCCCAGTCTCCTAGTTCTCAGAGCAGCTTTTAGCTCAAAAAGTGTTATCTCCAGTTTTAGATTTTGGCATTCTGGTCACCTTCTGAACCACGTGTACGGGTCCAGGATTGAGAAAGCGCCACTTGGAGGGTTAGGACTGTATTAGGCTGGATTTTGGGTGTGAGTCCAAGGTGAAGGGAGCCTTTTGTGTCCCTGAGGTTCGCATCAGAAAGCCAGTAAACTATCCCTTTGGAGTCAGCCCGGTTATTCTGGGTTCAAGGTACAAGTCTAGTCATTCCTCACTGGACAAGAGGACTGCAGGGCAGAAAGGCAGCAATTCAGTAAGGCAGTAGTTCAGCTGGCTACCGGTCCAGCAGAGTGGCAGTCCTTTCAGCAGTACAGCATTACTTCTTCCCGGCAGAGTATACACAGGTCCTGAAGTGCACTGAAGAGTTTGTGTTTGAGGTCCTGTTTTCATACCTGGGTGGCCTCATTATGGAAGATGGGAGAAGCTTCTAGACAGTGCATTTGAAGTGCTTGGAATTTCCTGACTCCCCTGTCTTGGTTACACGCAGGCTGCAGTGGCAATGTGAAGATGATAGATCCATTGAATGAAGGCAGAGCACTTTCTATTCAGTACAAGTGGGGCTGTGCTCTGCTCCACCCCCATCCTGCAAGCAGATGGCCCACTTAGACACACCTAATCCCTCTATTGTGTGTCTGTGTGGGTGGAACTCAGAAAGTCTAACTGTCAGTTACACCCAGTCATGTGACCCAAGTCAGGCTGCAGGCACAAAAGGGCAACGGCCAGAAAAATTCGAACATCTAAATGTGCCATTTTCAAATGTTAATGAAAAACCCAACTTTACGATTGAATAGGGCTTGGAAATTACTAAATATTTAATGGAATAAAGAATCCCCAACGCTTTCTCATGGGAGGAGTTGGCCTTACAGTAGTAAAAAAACGAATTTAGGAGTTTTACACTACCAGGACGTGTAAAATAAAAAATAATGTGTTAAATATCTCAATTACAAGTCACCCTTCCCTATTGGCTACCTAGGGCCTGCCTAAAATGTGGATATTGCTAAATACAATGATAGAACCATCACATGATATTAAATGAGGAATATTACACAATACACTGTGAGCGTCTAATCGAGAGGCCCTTCAAAAATGTTCCTATACCAAACACCACAACTCTCCTTGAATCAGTGTCTTCCCTTCCATGCTGGACACTGATAATCAAATGAGCCTTGAGTTTGCCATTAACTGTAGAACATTTTAGTAGGGAATGTCCTATATCTAAATTGAAGAAACAATTTCTCTGCCATAGCTGGAACAATCTCAGCCATAGTGTATTGATTTTGGGAGTAAGGTTTGAAATCTATGAGCAGCAGGGTGAGTGATCCCGCAGATTTGGTCACATTTTCCACCAAAGTAAATTCCCAGTAGATTTTGTTCACTCTACCGCTGGATATCTAGGACACAGGATCTGTCTAGTGTATTTCCAACCCCAGTTTCCTTAGGAGTGCCCTAAGGGAGCACAACCAAGGGAAATACTAACACATGGGGATAAGATAAGATCCATGAGTCCCACTCGGTAGGGGGTAAGTGCTTCTGTAGACCAGTCCCGAGGCCAGAAAATTAAAAGAATACACTTTATTTTGTGTAACATAAGAAAAACTGAAGTTAGAGGGGTGAGCACCGGAATATTGAGTAGATATCTTATGAAACAATGCTCCATCACAGATAGAAAGTCAGTGTCCCTCATCCCCGCAATTCTGCTCCATAAATAACTGATCCAAAAGCCTTGATGTTGAAAATTTCAAGTGCTGTGGCCACTTTTTTTGACACTGTCCTTCTCTGAATCTTTGTTATATTTGAAGTTTGATGGATAAGTAATAAATGTGCTTTCTCAAGATGTGACGTCCAGCGCAAATTTGCGGTAGGCCTTAAACCTAAATAATCAAAGGGAGAGGCCGATTCGATAGGGTTCTCCCCACATGCATACATCTCTTGGATGGCTTCAGAGCTCCATTAGAGAAGACCATATAATTTGTTTTTGTATCATTTATCTCCAGCCCTCGCTCATCACAGAAGGAATTAAAGTTGTTTAATAACAGTTGGAGCCATTGGGGAGATTTTGATAACAATTGGGTGTCATTGGCAAAGAGAAGGTTTCTCCTCTCGACTCGGGGAATCACAGTTATCTTTATCATGATGTCCACAACCTCTTTGACACATACAAAAAACAGAGTGGGGCTAAAAAGTACCCCACCCTGACTCCACACTTGATTTTAAAGGGTTTTGTTTGCTGCCCCTCCTCTCTACACCTGACCTAGGCAATGTGATCTGCATGCATTCGCCTCGAAATATCCTGTAAATTTGCAGGTATTCCCATCTTGGACTACACCTTCGAAAGTTTGCCCCTTGGCACCAAATAAAAAGCTGTTTGCAAATCCATGAATGATACAAACAATTTGTCCCCATTTATTATCACCTCTTTCCAATAGATGCCAGAATCAAGAACATCCCCCACCACGGATATGAAAAATGTATAATATAGTGTTGGAGCCGAGAGCCAGGTGGGGGCGTTGGCAGGTCTCCTCCATGGCCCTGTGAGCATCTGGGACTCGGAGTCCCCTTGCCAGAACCAAGGGCATCCTGCACTGCGGATATGCACAGTGAGCTATATAGCACTGGAGGTGGGAGTCTGGTGCGGGCGTTGGTGGTGTTGGGTGCCTCCACCTTGGCCCTTGAGTCTCTTGGACTCATAATGCCCCTGCCAGCATCAAGAGCGTCCCCTGGTGTAAACCAATTTAACCTTGTTTTATCCGAGTGAGCACAAGAACTTTAACACTAGTTAGCAGTGGTACAGTGCACAGACTCTTAAGGGCAACAAAAATAAGTTCAGCAAAATGAAGGAAGAGGGATCAAACATTTGGGGCAAGCCCACCCGAAAGCTGACAGGTCTAACATCAGGCAAGCTGAAGAAAAATCAAAAAAACTATGGTGCCCCCCTACATATCCCTGTACCATGTAGCAGGGATTTGCAAAATGTGTATTTTTTGTACTGCGGCGTGATTGCAGCCAGCAGCGCACACTGCAATGCAAACATACACATTGCAAACACCTTCAAGGCGATTGCATTGTAATCCCTATTTGAGGACCGCTGACATCTAGTCGGGTGGTCCCATCCTCAATAGTATGGCAGTCGGAAGAAAGTCCAACAGCCATCATAATCAGGCCCTAAATGCACTCCTGCTCAAGTTCATGTTCACTGCAGCATCTACAAGATAAGACCTATTAGCACCAATATGAAATCACTTTGAAGAAACAAGGATTGACCAACCAGGTCAGGCCGCAGAAGAGCAGCCATAATTAAGGAACCAGGGGCGCTTTCGTCATGTCCTCCCGGTGGAAACAATCGTTTCACTATTCTGCCGTAGAGGACTGCCTGCTTCTCTGGTTCCGTTCTGGTAAAGATAAAAGACGTCATTGGACGAGGAACATTGTTTAAGATACCACATGCCCATTTTCAGGATCCTCAATAGATAATTGAAGCGGGCCATGCATATATTGGAGAGAAAAACTGAAAATGAAGCAAACCCAGCAATCCTAGAAAATACCACGTCCCAACTGAACCTCATTTGACTATATCCAAAGAATATTCTTAAGGGTGATCCCATTGACCCCAGAAACATGACAGACAGAACGTAGTGTCTTGATAATGATGGCTTAAAACCAAACCTACCACCGAAACTCGTTGACGCATTTCCAAGTATAATTCTTCAACTCGGACACTCGTGTTGATACATTATAAGACGGTGCATAACACATGGGTGTCAGATAGAGTTTGAACATACACCTTGTATTGTACAATTGGAAGTCTTACTGTTGTCTGCCCCCCTTATTTGTATCAATTGTGCTGGTCAATTTTGAATTTCTATGTACTTTTATTATTATTGTCATTTTTTAATTGGTTTTACTTGTGTATAGTAGTGCTACTGTCCACTTATCCTTTGTAATATATTGTGTAATTAATAAACTGTGGTTTTTTTACTTTATATACTAATTGTGCTAATTGCTTTGTGATATAAGTTGTTCAATTGAACACCCTACTCAAGAGAACCTTTTCTGTTTACTGGTATAACCATTAGCACATAGAACATATAATGACTGTAGCACCAAAATAGTACATGTAGCACACAACCAGTAATTACTGGTAAAGGGTAAATACCTCCAACGCAACCCTAACACCCTTAGGAAAATCACGCAGGGAACTAGGACCTTATCATCAGGACCTATGGAAGGAAAACAATCACCTAAGCAGGTCACATTTAGCACAGGTAATGAAACATAAAACAATCCTCTAAGCAGGTTACTTTTAGCAAAGGGGAAGAAACATAAAACCATCACCTAAGCAGGTCACTTTTAGCAAAGGGGAAGAAACAGAAAAACCATCAGCTAAGCAGGTCACTTTTAGCAAAGGTAATAACAATTGCGCAGGAATCACATTATCAAGTAAATCATAAATTGCGCAAGGTGCAAATGGCACAACACTAGAACTGTCCCTCAGGCCAACTGGCCTCGCAAGGGCTGAAATGCCCTTAGTCCCAAATGTCAGGGCAGGCTGCGCAGGCAGCCAAGAACACAAACCTAAACGTGGCAACTGCCCACAAAGTGCTGGGCAGTTGTAACTACTGATGAGCCAACGTTGGAGCCTTGTGGGCTCAAGAACAATGGTGGGGCAAAACACAGCGTGGGAGCCACAGGGCTCTAACCAACTACCTGACTGTCCCTCAGGAGCCTCGCTCAGGGCTCTACAACAAACGTGGGCTGTGAGCCTCTCTGGGCTCAAGACCAAAGAACTGGCACCCGAGCCTCTAATGGCTTGTAGAACAACTGCGGGCGTGCAGCCTCGTGGGCTCGAAAACGGAATGGCACCTCAGAGCCTCGGGGCTCTGCAACAACTGTGGGCGTGAACCGCTCGGGGCTCGAAATACACAAACTGCCCCCAGGCGCCTCGGGGCTCCAATCACCAAAATGCGGGCGTCGTTGGAGTCCCTCATGGACTCGAAAGTAATCAACTGCGAGCCTCTCGGGGCTCTGAATCAACAAGGGGCCTTGATCCTCTCAGGGTCCCTCAACAACAGGGGCTCAGGCGTCGGAGTCCCGCACGGGGGACTCGAAAATCACTATATGGCCCCAAGAGCCTCGGGGGCTCTACCGACACGAAAATGCCCCAGGGGCGAAGAGTGGGCTACCAGGGGGGGGGGGGGCGGACACCGGGAATGTGTCCCGATGCCCTTCCTCTCTTGCGGATCAACACCACGGGCCCCCACTCTCCTGGACTTGTGGCGGGGGCTCCCCTGGGCGGTCCCGAGCTCTGGGCATATCTTGCAGTCCGGGTGTCGTCTCTGGCACCGGGCGGGGCTCTCTCACTCGGGAGAGCCTCGCGGTGGAACCAGGCACTTTCAGAAGGCTTCTCCTGTGGGTGGTACGGGCTCCTCTTCCACAACGGAGCCCTGCCTGCCCCTTCAGCCGCCGTGCTCCTTTTCCCTCCTCGGACTGCGGGGCGGGACATCCGCTCCTCCTCTCAGGACTGCACTACCATTGGCCGGCCAGGCACACACTTCCGGGTTGTCGCGGGCAGCGCGGAGGCCCGTTTCAGGCAGGTAGGCGGGGTATTAATATCTGAGGGGTAGGCTTCCTCGTAAATTCAAATATGAAGCGAGGTAGGCACTCGCTATGCTCCGCACTTTTGGGCAAATGCCGGGTGGGCACCGGCTGGGCACACAAAGCGCTTCCCAACGCTAGATGAAAATAAAAGTGTGAGAAGTTGGCCTGATATATGATGTTTCCAATTCTGGAACCACCTTGTATCAGTCCAAACAACCCTTATGGTGTCTGGTTGGTAGTCAACCTTATTAGACAAGCTATCTTAATGGTAGCATAGACTAAGCAGCCTTAAAGGCTAAACTCAAGACGTTGTGTTAAGCGAGCTGTTTTACCAATCACAGTCCTGTAATATCAAATGAAAGGACACCACACAAGTATATATTATAAAAATATATGTATTTATTTCTAAAATAATCCCCAGTACTCTTTATGAGCAAAGGGGCTCAAGCGTTAAATCAAAAGCACAGTATAACATACAAAGTTGCACAATTATGGATGAGGGCGGGTGGCCACTCAAACCATATATTAAAAAAGTGGTATAAGAGATACCAATCGAACAGTGGTTAGGCCTAGGGCCTAGGTATTCGCTGGGAGCAGTCGGGACAAGCAATGCTGAAGTCGGGAAAAGCCTGCTGGATTTGGGTGCAGCGCTTAAAGCACACACATGCACCAATGTTAAGTCAATGGTGAGTAAAAGTTACACAGATAGAGTTTTAGGATACTTCCGCTGAACCAGATGGACAAAACTTTAGACACAGACCCTAGAGGTGTGTACCAGTGTGGGAACACCGGCGTTGCAATGTTACCTCACCCACAGGAAGCAAATGCATAGGAACGAAGTGGCGTCCGGTTTTGTCACGCAGGTTCTTGGTGCTTGAAGCTGAAGATGCTGCAGGCAATGTGAAGGAGAAGTGTCCGGTGTGATCCAAGGGTGGATCAGAGTAGAAAAGTACCTGAAAGCAAAGGGGACAGAGTCTGGGTCACTCAGCAGTGACCAGGGTGGAACCAGGACAGAACCAGGCAATGTTGGGCGCAATCAGGTGGTTGTCGAGGAGCTTCTCTCCGCTGCCACATGGGCTCTGGGGCATCTGCGACATCCAGGAGTGGGTCACAAGCTGTCCCACACAGGCTCTCACCGTTGGCGCTGTCGGCTTTAAGATCGGAGCAAACAACACTTCGCAAGAGCAATCCATCCAGGACTGGAAGATTGCTTCTCACTCGGACCAGGAGAGTCAGAGAGGATGCTCCTTTTCAGAGGAGCTGGTGCAAGTCTGGAGCAATCAGAATCACAAGTTGTATTTAGGTTTTTGCCGGCACAGGGGCCACAAGCCAGCTGGCAAGTGACCAGGCCAACACGTCGAGCCAAAGAAAGCAGAAGGGCCCCACGCAGCACTCGTCAAGTGTAGAGGGGTGAGCTTCGGTGCAAGAGTGGCTCAGGGTTGGGGCTTCTCAGAACCCGGTGTACAGCTTTGAGGGTCACTGGTGGGCTGCACGGTCAGCGTCTTATGGTCTTTTAAAGATGGCATGCCCCACGCTTCCGGTTGCCTCCACGGGTCTCAGCTCTGCAGGGACTGGGAATCGGGCTGTAAGAAGGCAGGCAAGCTTAATCTTGTTGATCTCTGTCGCAGGAGTTCAGGCAGGAACTGCAACAAAGCAGACATCGAGGTGCTGGATGGTGCCTGTTTGCACAGGGTGGTCACTCCTTGACCACAAGGGAGATTCTTCAGTCTTCTACGTTGAGTTGGATGTCGAAGGGTCCAGAGTTTTGTTTCAAATGTTTCATCAGGATAATCTGAGTGCGTTGGCACTGCTCCCATTCTTATACCAATCTAGGGGGCTGGATTACCTGCTAGGTCCCTTCCTATGGGTGGGACCCAGGAAGGGGGTGGATACACCCCTTTCCTTTGATCCAGGCCACCCTGGGACAGGGGATGGTGTGCCCCAGAACCGGTTTGGCTGGATTATGCAAGGGGCAGCCTTGTGCTCCCCAGGCAGTGTCTGGTTTCTTTCAAACCTCCCTGCTACAATCCACTATCTCCTGCCTGGGGTGGTGTAACACCTCCCTGTGACAGGAAACCCTTTGTCCAGGCCTCCTTGGCTGAGTTTCGGTCAGCTGCAGCAGGTCAGACTCGTGTCTGTGGCAGAAGCATCCATTTTTTGGATTTGAGGCTCTTTTAAAAATCAACCGCGTTTTAGCAAAGTAACATGTTGTCTCCCTCTAGAGGGGTGGAATGCTACCCCCGTCGCCAGGACTGGCGAGCGGGTTGTATTCCAAATAGTATGACACCTTACACGACATGTTTTGATAAAGCCAAACCAAAGTTAACATATAACCGCGAGGATTATAATGCACTTAAGAGTATATGGTATGGCATTATCCCGGAACAGCTTAGGGAATTGGTCCCGACAGCTGCAGACAGGCTCAGCTCATGCTAGAGCACCCTCTCACATAAAACCAAGCACTCTGCCTCCAGGATTGTTAAGGCCTGCCATAGGAGTGACTGATAGGTATATATGTGTCCAGATATGTTTAGATATAGGCATACTATATCTAAGCAAGGGGTGATTACACCACCTTGCCCCAGCTGAGTGATCAGCCAGTTGTGTCAATTTTAGATAGCCAGCCAGGGGTGGCAAAAGAGGTGCTGCAGCCCCTGGTAGGCCTTGGATGCACCTATGCCCTGGGCACCTATAGTGCTCTGTACAGGGGCTGATAAGGTGACCCAAGCCAATCTAGTTATGCACCTAGGGTACATGGAATCCATTTTACAGAGAGAGCAGATAGCCTGGGGCCCTGATTAGCAGGGAACCAGGCCTACTAAGTCGAAAACCAGCTAAACACAAGGCTAAAAATCTGGGGTAACCATAGTCAGGTAGCCACCTTCCTACAAAAAGCACTTCCAGCGCTTAGCAGTGACAATAAAGCACTCTCAGGCGCCAGGGGCAAAGAAAAGAGCTCCCAAGCGCTAGGAACAAGGATCAAGCTCCAGCAATGTCTGGATGCAGGCAGGGGGGGCAAGGCTGGGCCCGGATCCAGCTCACTGGGTCTCCAGGCAGGGAGACAATCCAAGTGGCGGCCCTCCTGGCCCCAGCAACAGAAGCAGCCCCCTCAGGATCCTGGAACAGAACAGAACCCCATTCATGGGGACACAGCCCCTTTTTATACATTAAATCCTTTGTCTTGGTCACAGGGTGAAGGGAGAAACCAGTCGCAGATGGTTTTGGAGCACCCTTGATGTGCTCAGCTCCTCACTCTATTCACTGGCAGGGCTAGGGTCATCAGTCGCACCACAGGGGGCAGAGCCAGCATTGTGTGGGAAAAACCCAGGCCTTTTCAGGAACAAGGTGCACTCCTCCCCAGTCATCAGCATGCTAATCTCACACTCACCACCGGGCAGACCCATCCAGACTTCCTGGAGCCAGGCTCACCAGCTAGCTCCAGCCAATCACACGCCAGGCATATTTTACACGAATATGCCAACTCCTAGAAGTGGCACTTCCGCACAAGATACAATCATGACACATACATCATTGTGAAGCATTCAATGACACGAGTCCGCACATACCAAACTCGAGCCCGCACACCTCACTCATCTGGAACTACCAGAGACACACACATTCCCCATGCATTCCTATGGGAGGGCAGGCCAGCCTAACTACACGCACGCACTTTACTCTGGGACACAGGGAAAAAGTGAGCAGAGACCCAAAATCACTAACACAGATCATATATTAAAAGCAAAAAAGATTAGGGGTGAACCTGCCATAAGGGCCAAGTCCAACAGTACAGCTAACTATAACTCGCGCCCCCGCAATGCAGTGCTGATGACACCACATATTACATCACTCATGACATGGTCAGTGACATCACTCATGACATCACTTATGACATCATTCAGTGACTGTGTGTTTCTGTAAAGTTTCAATATGTTTCATATATATAGGGAAAGGCGTATTGAAGAATGAGAATGTGTATAAGTGTCTGAATGGATGATTTAGTAGGTGCGTGACTGACTCTATAAGTGAGTGATTAAACCTATCTTACTGAATGCATGGGTTAGTGACTAAACTGTGTGAATGTCTGTATCCGTCTGTCTGTTGGTGTGTAAGCGGCTGCATGGATTCGCGAATAGCTACATGAGTGTCTTTATGGGTTATTGAGACATTGGGTAGCCCCCACTACCACCGAGGCAGCGCAGAACAGGACAGCAGACCTTTCCAAAATGGCATGGCCCCTCAGCCACACAATAGCTGAATATTGGGAGATGTGGCAACCAAGTATGTGTGAAGGACGCAAGTCACCCATCAATAAAAATGGACACAATGCCAAGTGTAGTGGTGATGTGCTGGACAGACCTCACTATGCAGAGCACAGACCTCTCCATGTGTACATATACTGCTGGTGCTTGTAGTGTTGTTGACGCAAACATGTTACCTCAGGCAGTGGGGAATATCTGGGTCATGTAGCTGTGTTGTCCCCCCCTGTAAGCGGATGCGGAGTGGGCTGGTCCAACTTACGCCACTCCCGGATAGGTGTGTGAATAAATAGGCCGGGGCTCTGGGTATGGTTCACATCTGGGAAGGCCAACGTGTCTGCCACAGTGGCAACCCTCACCCTGCCACAAGGCAGCCTCCTCAACACAGGCCTCCTGCTAAACCAGCGGCACAGCACTGCAGAGTTATGTCTGTACAGACTGCTGCCTTTGATGTACACTGCGGACAGCAGAGCTCACAGTTTGAATTCAGTTTTGATTCATTAATTGCAGAGTTAACTGTACTATATGTCCTCAGATTTTGTCAAGAGGAAGTGACAGAAACCATTCCTCGATGTCTGTGCTAACTACTGCCTTCGATCTACACAGTGAACAGCAGGGCTCACAATTCAGATCGAGTCGCGATTGCAGATGACGTAATCCAGTAAGCAACAAGCATTGCACACAGTGCAGCCTGCCCAGACCATGCATCATCACAGGCTGCGCACACACCGAGTGCTTCAGATGCCACTAACTCAGTGCACCACAAGTCATTGCCACGTAGCCTTATTAAGGAAGAATTCATTAGACAAAAGACATTGCTTTAGTACAATGACCAAATTCATCTTGCAAGTCCAAAGGAACACTGAATGGCAGTCTACACTGTGGACAGCAGAGCTCACAGTTTGAACTCAGTTTTGATTTGTTAATTGCCGAGTGAACTGTACTCTATGTCCTCGGACTTTGTCAAGAGGAAGTGACAAAAAGCATTCCTCTGTGTCAGTGCTAACGACTACCTTTGATTAACACTGCGGACATCAGGGCGCACAATTCAGCTAGAGTCACGATTGCAGATGACGCAGTCCAGTAGGCAACAGACACTGCTCCCAGTGCGGCCCGCCTGGACCACGCATCACCGCTGGCTGCACACATGCTGAGTGCTTCAGGTGCCACTAACTGTGCAGCTCAGATGAACGCCATGTGACTGTTGGCCCTTGCGGACCACTGCCTCTGGCCTACACTATGGTCAGCAGAGCTGACAGTTCAGATAGAGTCTCGATTGCAGATCACGCAGTCCAGTAGGCAACAGACATTGCTACTAGTGCAGCCCGCCTGGACCATGCATCATCGCTGGCTGCGCACACGCTGAGTGCTTCAGGTGCCACTAACTCTGTGCAGCTCAAGTCAACGCCACGTGGCTGTAGGCCCGTCCTTATTGTTGTCTCCGGACTACACTGCGGTAAGCAGGGCTCACAATTCAAGTTTAGTACCAATGCGAATTGTGTAAGAGACTATAATCGGTTAAGAAGACCAAATGCTCCCAATCTTTGCAGTTCAAGTCAATGTCACGTGGCAGTTGGCCTTTGCTGACCGCTGCCTCTAACCTACACTGTGGTCAGCAGGGCTCACAATTTACTCATTAATTTCAGAGTCCAGTAGGCAACTAACTATAAAGTCCCTGAAAATACATATTTTGACAATGTTGTCCATACATATTTATTCTTTTGTTCCATACGCCTACACTGTGGTCAGCTGAGCTCACAATTTGAATTCAGTCTTGATGTATTAATTGCAGACAGAATTGTACTCTATGTCTTCGGATTTTGTCCAGAGAAAATGACAAAAAGCATTCCTCGATGTCTGTGCTGACTATTGCCTTCAATCTACACTGCAGACAGCAGGGCTCATAATTCAGATCAAGTTGCGATTGCAGATGTCGCACAGGGCCGGACTGGCTACCGGGCAGTTTGGAATGCTGCTGAGCTGGGGGCTTATTTCGTTGATGGGGACCTGCGTGTACTAAACAAAATTCGTTTTGCTTTAATTATTACGAAGCACACGCAGGTCTCCATGAACGAAATCAGCCCCCCCCCCCGAGCGAAATCAGCCCCCAGCTCGGCAACATTCCAAACTGCCCGGTAGTCAGTCCGGCCCTGATGTCGCAGTCCAGTAGGCAACAGACATTGCTACCAGTGAGGCCAGCCCGCACCACGCATCATCTCTGGCTGTGCACACGCGGAATGCATCTGGTGCCCCTACCTCAGTGCACCACAACTCATGAACCCTTTATGATAGAATTTTGTGTGTACGATTTCAGATCTGCTGCCACTACGTCAGTGCGCCACTATGCTTGGACCCTTTACGATAAAATCTTTTGTGCATTATTTCACATCTGGTGCCCCTACCTTAGTGCAGGACAAGTCATAGACCCTTTATGATTGAATCTCTGTGTGTGATCCGATAATTACTGTTCTACTTGTTGCCAGCACCAACCATTCCCTAAGGCTGGCTTACACTCACCCAACACGCACCCAGCATAGACGTCACTGGACATGTGACCCTGGTAATAAAAAGGGGCCGAGCACACGTGCCCATACCCAGTTCCAATATCTATCTAACTGTGTCCGTGGGTTCATTATGTAAGCATGATGCTGCCCCTGTGCCCTACCACATTACATTGTGCTGTGGACAGCACACGCAACCATGTTACCTCAGGCAGTGGGGAAAACCTTGGTTATGTACCTTTGTCTCTGTCATTGTATATGTACATAGGTAGACACTCGATCATTAGAGTACTGCAAGGAGAGTGTATAGTGAATTTAAAAGTGCTTGGGAATTGGCAGAGTGATTGGATAAGTACATATGTTGGCGGAGCCTAACCCCCGAGCACGAGCTTGGCTCTAAATGGTTACCCTCCATGTGCCAAAAACTTAAATTTGGGCTTTGCGTGGCCCTGTATTGCTTCAGCTGCAACACTCCACTGAATGTGAAATAAACATTCATATCCACACAGATATGTCATGTGCATGATCTTTCATGTGTGGAAGTATGGATGAATGTAGGGTCAGTGATTCCCCCTACCTTCCATGTTGCCCATGTTGTGCAACTTGGGTCACAGGATGACACATTGGCTCTTGCGGCCCACGTGGCAGCAACTCTACAACAGAGACACCTGCATCAGTTGATTCCTCATACAGCTCAGGACAGAACCATGCCCATAGCTCCAGAGTCATTGTTCACAGCCTCACACAGGACTGGCATACGCCAGGCCAGCCCACTCCGCTTACGCTTACAGGGAGTAACGACAAAGCTACATGTCACAAGTCTTCCCTGTAGTGATCTGCTGATCACAGCTCTAGTTGTCAGCATGCCACAGCCACTCCTTCACTGCTGGTTTACACCCACACCACAACCATGGAGCACAGGCATCACAGAACATGTGACCCTGCCAATAAAAAGGAAAGGGCTGGGTGCACATGCTGGAGGCTATTTCCATTCTCTCCCATGACTTGAAGTACACAGAGTTGGTGGCAGGTGAGGCACTTTGCCCGACATGGGCCTTCTGCCACATGGTGATGACTTGAGTTCCACTGAGTTAGTGCCACCAGAGCTGAGCGGGTGTGCAGCCTGCGATGAAGAGTGGCCTCAATACACCATCTTGGCAATCAAGACCCGATTTGAATTGTGAGCTCGGCTGGACAGCGCGTACGCCATGGCTGAGGAGGTTGCTTTGGCATGTGGTAGGCCCTCTTGGACACACGCCGGTGGCGAATGTTGAGGAGAGAGGCTTGTTTGCACAGCAGCGGGCAGTTACCTCTGGGCAGTGGAAGTGGATGGTGTGCAGCAGCCTGGGTGTGCAGGGGAGGGCAGACACCTCTGGGCAGTGGGAGTGGATGGGTTGCAGCAGCCTGGGTGTGCAGGGGCAGGTAGACACCTCAGGGCTGCGGAAGTGGATGGGGTGCAGCAGCCTGGCAGTGCAGGGGCGGGACAGCGAGGAAGGCATGTGCAGTTGTATGTACTCTACCATTACTGATTCTATATACTATGTTTCAGATGAGTGAGCTTGAGATCTGCAGTATATCCCGGCACGTGGTTGGAGACACACTGGTGGTGGAAAGGTGAGCAGTGAGGGTTTTGTCTGCAGTGTTGGCACTCACTTTCCCTCTCTATCTCTTCCTTTCTCTCTCTCACACTCTTTCTCTCTTTCTCTCTCTCTTCTTCTCTCTCTCACTCTTTCTCTTTCTCTTCCTCTCTCTCAATCTGTTCTCTCTTTCTCTCTCTCTTCCTCTCTCTCACTCTTTCTCTCTCTCTTCCTCTCTCTCTCTCACTCTTTCTCTCTGTCTTCCTCTCCCACTCTTTCTTTCTTTCTTTCTTTCTTTCTTTCTTTCTTTCTCTCTCTCACTCTTTCCCTCTTTCTCTCTCTCCTTTGATGGGTGCATGATGTACAATCTTATCTTGCTTTTTGTCTTTCAGGCTGTGATTCACAGATTGTTGACCCACCCCCCAACACATGCCTCCCGTCATGTGGCGATGTCTTGAATTACAATGAGTTTGTGCCACCAGAGCTGAGTGGGTGTGCAGCCTGCGATGATGGGTGGCCTCGACACACCATCCTGGCAATCAAGAACCGATTTGAATTGTGAGCTTGGCTGGACCGCATGTATGCCACTGCTGAGGATGTTGCTTTGGAACGTGGCGGGCCCTCTTGGACACACGCCAGTGACAGAGGCTTGTTCGCGCAGCGGCGGGCAGTCACTTCTGGCCAGTGGGAGTGGATGGTGTGCAGCAGCCTGGGTGTGCATGAGTGGGCAGACACCTTTGAGTGGTAGGAGTGGATGGGGTGCAGCAGCCTGGGTGCGCAGGGGCGGGCAGACACCTCTGGGCAGTGAGAGTGGATGGTGTGCAGCAGCCTCGGTGTGCAGGGGCGGGACAGCGATTTAGGCATGTGCAGTTGTATGTACTCTTCCATTACTGATTCTATACTATGTTTCAGACGAGTGAGCTTGAGGGCTGCACTGTGTCCCGGCACATGGTTGGAGACACACCGGTGGCGGAAAGGTGAGCTGTGAGTTTTTTGTCCACGGTGTCCCCACTCTCTTTTCCTCTCCTTCTCTTCCTTTCTCTCTCTCACACTCTTCCCCCCCCCCTCTCTCTCACTCTATCTCTCTTTCTCTGTCTTCTTCTCACAGATTGTCGAGGGATGACAACCATGGCTGTACCTACTTTTATTTTGTTGTTTTGTTTGAATAAAATGTTTTATGTGTAAATCCATAGATGACTGTGATTCTCATTTGTCCAACCTCACATGCATCTTTTTTATCATAATTGTGCAACATCAGTCGATTTGTTACGTTCCAGATTTCAGAAGGTAGCTATCACGTTTGTTTTTAACGGGGCTCATGGGGGGATTGCGGATAAGGGGCTGGTGGTGAGGGATGTCTGAGCACTGTTGGGTGTCCGAGCTGCATGATCGCTGGCTCCATTGCATCTGTTGTTGTTCAGGTGTGGCTGTGGGGTGGGCTCTCTTTCATGTTGCAGGTTGTACTCCGACTTTACACCAGGTCAGAGCAGGTGTAAACTTCCTGGTTCTAACGCAGCTTATCACCTGTTTTATATTCTCTTCACCGATCTTGCTGGCTGGTGGTTGAGAAAGTTACGAAGTGGTATGTACGCTGCTTTATGCACAGGAACGCCTACTCTGCATCTCATTAGCGATATTTGCTGGGGTCATCCGTGACGATTCTTTTAGAGGCTGCTATCGCTAGTAAACTGGTTATACGGGCTGTTTTCACAAGCTTGTGAATGGTGGGTTAAATTCATCAGCATTTTGGCTGCGATAAAGTGCAGTTAACTCGGCGATGTGTCCTTGAGAATATGCCCCTCGCTGTTTTAAATACCTGAGAAGTACTCAAGTTGCGTGCTGAGAGCCGCGCACCTGGTGCGTTCACACTAGGGGGCCGCGCACCCTTCTTATTCACACAAGGGGTCTGCGCTGAGAGCCGCGCACCCTTTGTGTTCACAATAGAGGGCTGCTCTAGGGTCGTGACTCCAAACATTTTTGAAAAATAAAAAGCGTTCACTTTCATTAATTTACATTCGCCTCAGAGACCCCATCCCCCGAGGCATGCCCACATCTAAATATTATTATTTTTTTTAAAGGGGAGGGGGGCCAGCGGGCCCCTGGCCCAGGCCACTTCTGGCCCGGGCCCCCGAGACCTGGCCTCTCTGTTGGGGACCGTGGGGGAAGACCCCAAAGCCAACACCGTCATTTCGTTACGTTTGCCTTTCAAAATGTCCACACAAAAAATAATATATATATATATATATATATATATATATATATATATATATATATATATATATATATATATATATATATATATATATATATATATATATATATTACGCTCAACTCTCCCAAAATCCAAAAGAAAGAGGCAGCACTCGCGGACCAAGGTCAAACCAGGGTTTAATTAGAGGGAAAAAGAAAAGCACAGACGCGTTTCGGCGTGAGCCTTCGTCAGTGTGTCATTCGTCCACATCTAACAGTCCATGTTATAAACAAACAAACAAATCATAAGCATTGTCATAGACATAGGACTACACCCCTTACGCCGCTGTGGGCGCCATCTTGGAATGGTGTTCTCCCCAAGGGTCTTTACAAATTCAAACATGAAGTAATCATGGTTAAAATAAAGCCGTGAATCGGCTAGTGTCCTATGATATATATGTACAATGCTAAGATAGTCTCATTAGTGCATGAAAAAACATAAAGAAGTCACACAGATCCTCAAGCACATGAAAGCAAGAAACAAAAAGAATTGATATCTGTCCTATAACAGCCAGTGAACCAATTATTCCGTCATATTTCATCATGGTTCCTAAGTAATGCTATTTACAGGATGTGTAACAGGAAAATACTCTTTTCGATTCATGGAACTCGCAAAGGAAAGATGCATTTACACTATTTACAGAAGTAAGGTTGGACTGGACCAAATCTAACTGTGTTAGAAAATGAAAAATACAATAGGTTGTCAAAAAAGAATACTTCCAGGTCACAATTTTACGTGAATATCCTAATGCTGCAGTGCCAGTTATAGGCAAGGGAGACAAACTTATAATTCAAAATTATACCCTTCATCCAGATATTTGCACGTACATATACAAATAAAATGCCACCCTTTTCCATGTGTAGTGTAGGTATATGTTCGTTAGAGATTGAATGTCTATGGGTATATTGACACATCCATGGTAGTCCATCCTCATTAACGTCGGGAGACAAAAGTATATAGGTATCATTATTTGCATACTCGTACAGGTAAAATATACAAGGTATACAGAAATTCATAGGTCAGGTTCATAGATCTCATAATTGGAAAGCTGTCGACAGAGCTTAATGGGAAAGGTGCTGCTGATCTACAGAGTCCACATATACATTCTCCCATGGAGCATACCTGTTCTAGTTGGAAATTCATTACAGTGTATTTGGCTTCCTATGGGAATGGACGCTCAGCTAATCCTATGTTGTTACTTGCCCAGGTGATATGCTAATTCCTCCCCGCTATTGAGCCCACCAGGTTGTTTTGTTGATAGATCGACTATGTATCTGGACTCTAATCTGCGGAGTCGCCTCAGCCTATCGCCTCCTCTTACATTCGGTGGGACCATGTCCAATCCGAAGAATCAGAGTAGCTTGCGATCTTTGCTGTGCTCCTCTGCGAAGTGTCGGGCGACCGGATATGAGATGTCAACTTTCTCGATCGCCCGTTGGTGCTCCAGGATCCTCAGCTTGAGCTCCTTGATCGTGCTGCCTATGTAGCGTAAGCCACATGGGCAGACCAAGCAATACACCACAAACTGGGAACTGCATGTAATGAAGTGCTTGATAGGCACTTTCTTCCCGGTATCAGGTATATCAAATGATAGCACCCGTTTGCTGCCACTGCAAGCCTTGCAGTGGCCGCAAGGAAAGAAGCCTGCCATCCGCTTCAGGGAGTTAGCTTTTGGTGTTGGTTTCTTAAGGTGGCTCGAGACAAGCATATCACTGAGTGACCTCACCCTGCTAAATGTGATTAAAGGGTAGGCAGGTATGTCATCTGCAAGAACACTGTCGGTTTTTAAAATGTTCCAATTCTTAGTTAGCATTGCTTTCAGATCCCCCGCTCCTTTTGAATAAGGAGTGATGAGTCTGAATTTACCTTCACTTTTATTAGAGTTTCTGTTCCTTCCAACTATGGGAGTTTCAGTAGCCAAGAGCCAAGAGTTGCGATCTCTGCAACTTCCTTACTTTTTTTTTTTTCTTGTGCCATTTTCCTGAAAATTTCAGCCGATTCCGTCCACAAACGCCAAAGTTATTAGACATAGAATTTTCAAAAGTTCCATAGACAAATAATCCTAACTATATATACCTACTGGCTATCGCCAGTAGGTAATATATATATATATATATATATATATATATATATATATATATATATATATATATATATATATATATATATATATATATATATATATATATATATTACCTACTGGCGGTCGCCAGTAGGTATATATAGTTAGGATTTTTTCTCTATGGGATTTTTGAAAATTCTATGTCTAATAACTTTGGCGTTTGTGCACGGAATTGGCTGAAATTTTCAGGAAAATGGAACATTTTGTTTCTGAGCAGCCCCTGACAATTTGGGGGGGTTTCATCAAGGGGGGGCTGAGAAAAAAGGGGGGTCCCAAAACGCGTTTTTCCCATGTTAATTTCCATAGGGCGGTTGGCCTCACTTTTAGCTCGAACGGCTGAATGGATTTGCACGAAACTTGGCAAAATTGTAGGGACTGTTAGCCCGATGTGCCTTTGCTCAGTCTCAATATATGTGCTCCAGTGGATTTTGAGTAATTTAGGTTCAAAAAAAGATATATATCTGGGCGGAGCCTAACCACACATCTGATCTGATTGGCTGTCAGCACTTCATCCAAGAAGTGTTGGCAGCCATCTTGGGACCAATATACATGATAGCACCTCATTAAAAAGCATTGTAGTTAATAGAGGGTTTTAGGACTTTAGTTACATTATAAATCATTTGTTGATGGTACCATACTCGTTTTAGGAATTGTGGTGGGTTCTAAGGTGATTTTACCATGTGAAAAAACCTTCTGCTGTGATATCATGAATATTGTTTGAAAGAAAACTAATATCTCATGATTTTCCCACAGTGGTTTGGAAGGGGATCTATAAGCTAAACGGAAAGCATATTTTCTGTAAATTCACATTATCTTTCTCAGTCATGTGAAAATGAAGTCTGACATTCTCAGTAAAACATGTACATCCAACAAGGACAGAGACTGTCAGTTGATTCCTTTGTGTTCTACTGCAGCCTCCTAGAGTGTTCTAAAGAACAACTAGAGCACTAACAGTCCTACTTATTACAAAGGTATGGCACACCTGATGCCATCTTGATTGAAATAAAGTGGTAACTCTTAAAACATTTAATTTAAAAAGAAACAACATGAGGGGGTATATTTTGCCATAGAAAGTATGATTAGTGCTGCAGAATGAAAAATTAGGGCACATTTTGAGTGACTTCTCAAATCCTTTTCTATTTCATTAAAACATTCTGACATGCAGTCTCCCAAAATGGCCACCAGAGACAAAAGAGCCCAAATGTAGCCCAAATATCACCCAGATGTAGCCCAAGTATAGCCCAATGACAGAATGTCCCAGAGTGTTCTAAAGAACAACTAGAGCGCTAACAGTCCTACTTATTACAAAGGTATGGCACACCTGAAGCCATCTTGATTGGAATAAAGTGGTAACTCTTAAAACATTTAATTTAAAAAGGAACAAAATTAGGGGGTATATTTTGCCATATGAATTATGATTAGTGCTGCAGAAAGAAAAATTAGGGGACATTTTGAGTGACTTCTCAAACCCTCTTCAATTTCATTAAAAAATTCTGACATACAGTCTCCCAAGATGGCCACCAGAGACAAAAGAGCCTAAATGTAGCCCAAATATCACCCAGATGTACCCCAAGTATAGCCCAATGACAGAAGGTCCCAGAGTGTTCTAAAGAACAACTAGAGCGCTAACAGTCTTATTTATGACAAAAGTATGGCACACCAGAAGCCATCTTGATTGGAATGAAGTGGTAAGTCTGAAAACACTCAATTTAAAAAGGAACAACATGAGGGGGTTTATTTTGCCATAGAAAGTATGATTAGTGCTTCAGAAAGAAAAAGTAGGGATCATTTTGAGTGACTTCTCAAATCCTCTTCTATTTCATTAAACAAATTCTGACATGCAGACTGAAAAATGCACTTTGAATACCAGCAGCAGACGTCCCTGGTGAGCAGTAGCTTTACAACAGGGATCTAATGTGCAACTAGAGTGCTAACATTCAGAATGTATGGCAAATGTGTGACACATCTGAATGCCTTCTTGATGGAACCAAAGTAAACAAGCATTGAAAATGCAATAGATCTCGCCCCCGTTTAAGTTAAAGCCATTCTTTTTGTAATGAGGTGGCTTTTTAGCTTTGCTTTTATTAGTGTTTTTTCAACTTTCATGTAAATAACATGCATCTGTATACATATAAGTATATGTATGCATGCATTTATGTTTGTATTTATATAGATATACAGATGATATATGTTTATATATGTATGTATATATATATATATATTCACTGAAAAAACCATAGGTTATAGACCATATATAGTTAGGAATTAGCATTTACAAAACCTTGAAAATTCACTGAAAAAACCATAGGTTATAGACCATATATAGTTAGGAATTAGCATTTACAAAACCTTGAAAATTCACTGAAAAAACCATAGGTTATAGACCATATATAGTTAGGAATTCGCATTTACAAAACCTTATTTTACTCACACAAAACCATTAAAATTCCATATATAGTTAGTTGCACTAACTATATATCGCGCACCCGCAATCCACTGCTGATGATGTCACATATTACATCATTCATGACATGGTCAGTGACATCACTGATGACATCACTGATGACATCTCAAATGACATCACTGATGACAACATCCAGTGACTGTATGTTTCTGTAAAGTTAAAATATGTCTTACATATTGAAGAATGAGTGGATGTATAAGTGTCTGGATGAAGGATTTAGTAGGTGCATGACTGACTGTATGAGTGAGTAATTAAATGTGTCTCACTAAGTTCATGGGTTACTGACTAAACTGTCTTAATTTGTGCATCATTATGTCTGTTGTTCTGTAAACTGTTGCATGTGTTGATAAGTAGCTATATGAGTAACTATATGGGTTATTGATTGGTTGCCCAAGTATTTGTATGGGAGACTGAGTGTGTGTGTGGGTGGCTGGGAGGTGTATGACTCTGTGCATAGATGTGTGAGCAGTTGATTCACTAGATGTATGGTTTCAAAAGTGCATGTGGAAACAGCTGTATGGGCGATTGACTGTGTGCATGAGTGTATTGGTGAGTGAATGGATATCTCAGTGCTACATGTCAAAGTAAGTACATATGTAAAACACAGTACATGTGAGAGTTGACATATATAAATAACTGTGCATAAGAGCCAGTGAATGTGTGAGTGGCTGTATGGATCATTGTGAACTTGTATCAGGGATTGTATAAGAGAGTAAATATGTGTTAGTATATGCTTGAATAAGTAAAGTTTGTATAACTGTATAGTTGAGGAAATGGAGGTGTGATTGATTCTTTGCATGACTGACTAGGTGTGTGAGTAACTCCATGGATGAGTGACAGTCTGTGAGTGTCTGTTTACACTGATTGTATCTAAGGTTATATTAGAGTCTGAAGAGGTTCATCGTATTATCACATGAATGATATAATCAGTGATGTGATCAGTAATGTCAAATGAGATGTCATCAGTGATGTCATCAGTGATGTCATTTGAGATGTCATCAGTGATGTCGTTTGAGATGTTATCAGTGATGTCATCAGTGATGTCACTGACCATGTCATGAATGATGTAATATGTGACATCATCAGCAGTGGATTGCGGGTGCGCGATATATAGTTAGTGCAACTAACTATATATGGAATTTCAATGGTTTTGTGTGAGTAAAATAAGGTTTTGTAAATGCGAATTCCTAACTATATATGGTCTATAACCTATGTTTTTTTCAGTGAATATATATATATATATATATATATATATATTACCTACTGGCGGTCGCCAGTAGGTAGTTATAGTTAGGATTTTTTTCAATGTTAAATCTCAAAATTCTATTTGGAATAACTTTGGCGCCAGTTTATGAATCTGCCTGAAAATCTCCTCAAAATGGCCTCATCGAGCTCCGGTCCTTCTCTGAAAGTTTGGGGGGGATGCATCAAGCGGGGGCCGAGATAAAAGGGGGTCCCAAAACGTGTTTTCCCCATGTTAATTTCTATAGGGCGGTCGACCTCACTTTTAGCCCAAACGGCTGAATGGATTTACACCAAATTTGGCAAAATTGTAGGGACTAGTAGCCCGATGTGCCTTTGCTATGTCTCAAGATATGTGCTCCAGTGGATTTTGAGTAATTTAGGTTTAAAAAAATATATATATCTAAAAGCGCGCCCCAGTACGCGCTCCGGAGAGCGCTCCGGGCGCGCTGCGCGACTTGCGCACAAAAAGCTGCTTGGCTCTCGGGTGTCTGTAAACATTCCAAACAGTCCGGAGCGGCCGCCATCTTGTGTCTCGGTAGGATCGAGACACAAGAGGTGGCAAAAACAAAGGGGGAAATGACCATAAGAGGGCAGGGGTAGACGCCCCCTGACCCCCTAGGTTTGATGTGGGGGTCATAAAAGGACCCCGCGGGGCAAAACATTATTATTTTTTTGTTTTGTTTTTCGTGGGGGGAGCGCCCGGTACGAGCACCGGGGAGCGGACCGGGGAGCGTACCATGAGGGAAAAAAGAAAGACAGATTTTAAAAAATGTAGCATTATAATATAAATTGGAGGTAGTTCTGAAAAGAACTGTTTTTTTTTTTCTTTTTGCTGTTTTATATTTTTTGGGGGGGATTTTCAGAACAATTTTATATTTTTTTTGTAGTTTTTCTGGGGTGAAACAAAAGACAGGGAATTGCAAACAGCTCAACTGGAGCAAAAAATTAGAAAAAAATTAAGGTTGCTTGCTGCAGTGATGGTTGTCTGCAGCTCGATTAAGTAACGTGATGCTCTTGTCATGAGTGATGTAATAAGTGACGTTATCAGCAGTGCATTGCAGGGGCGCAAGTTATAGTGAGTCCAAATAACTATAACGTGGAATTTCAATGGTTTTATGTCAGTAAAATTTCCAGGTAACTATAACTGGTGTGAAACCTATGTTTTTTTCAGTGAATGTATATATATATATATATATATATATATATATATCAATGAAAAAACCATAGGTTTTAGCCCATATATAGTTAGGGATTAGCATTTACAAAACCTTATTTTACTCGCATAAAACCATTGAAATTCGCGTATATAGTTAGATGCGCTAACTATATATCGCGCACCCGCAATCCACTGCTGATGATGTCACATATTACATCATTCATGACATGCTCAGTGACATCACTGATGCCATCACTGATGACATCTCAAATGACATCACTGATGACATCACTGATGACATCTCAAATGACATCACTGATGACATCACTGATGACAACATCCAGTGACTGTATGTTTCTGTAAAGTTAGAATATGTCTTACATATTGAAGAATGAGTGGATGTATAAGTGTCTGGATGAAGGATTTAGTAGGTGCATGACTGACTGTATGAGTGAGTGATTAAATGTGTCTCACTGAGTGAATGGGTTAGTGACTAAACTGTCTTAATTTGTGCATCATTATGTCTGTTGTTCTGTAAACTGCTGCATGTGTTGATCAGTAGCTATATGAGTAACTATATGGGTTATTGATTGGTTGCCCAAGTATTTGTATGGGAGACTGAGTGTGTGTGGGTGGCTGGGAGGTGTATGACTCTGTGCATAGATGTGTGAGCAGTTGATTCACTAGATGTATGGGTTCGAAAGTGCATGTGGAAACAGCTGTATGGGCGGTTGACTGTGTGCATGAGTGTATTGGTGAGTGAATGGATATCTCAGTGCTACATGTCAAAGTAAGTACATATGTAAAACACAGTACATGTGAGAGTTGACATATATAAATAACTGTGCATAAGAGCCAGTGAATGTGTGAGTGGCTGTATGGATCATTGTGAACTTGTATCAGGGATTGTATAAGAGAGTAAATATGTGTTAGTATATGTTTGAATAAGTAAGGTGTGTATAACTGTATAGTAGAGGAAATGGAGGTGTGATTGATTCTTTGCATGACTGACTAGGTGTGTGAGTAACTCCATGGATGAGTGACAGTCTGTGAGTGTCTGTTTACACTGAGTGTATCTAAGGTTATATTAGAGTCTGAAGAGGTTCATCGTATTATCACATGAATGATGTCATTAGTGATGTGCTCAGTAATGTCAAATGAGATGTCAAATGAGAAGTCATCAGTGATGTCATTTGAGATGTCTTCAGTGATGTCATCAGTGATGTCATCAGTGTTGTCATTTGAGATGTCATCAGTGATGTCATCAGTGATGTCATTTGAGATGTCATCAGTGATGTCATCAGTGATGTCACTGAGCATGTCATGAATGATGTAATATGTGCAGTGGATTGCGGGTGCGCGATATATAGTTAGCGCATCTAACTATATATGCGAATTTCAATGGTTTTATGCGAGTAAAATAAGGTTTTGTAAATGCTAATCCCTAACTATATATGGGCTAAAACCTATGTTTTTTTCATTGAATTTCAATGGTTTTTTAATAGCAAATATCAAAAGCTGTCAAATGTCAAGTGCATGATAGGTAAAAACATTTTTGTGTTTATGCACGCTGATGTGCTTTGAACGCTGCCCCCCCTCTTTTCTCTTAGCAGTACTCTGTCTTTGCAGATAGTGAAGGGTAGTTAACGCAGGCCTTTGCCCCCGTTGTAATCCGTCGTGCCTGCTTCTCTCTCTATTTGATTGATTGCTATCCAAGCATTTACTGTTTTAGAATTGGTTCTCTTTGGTTCATTCTGTATTTACAAACAAGCACAGAGTCGCAATACTCTGTTTAGTCTTTGCAGATAGTGAAAAATCGTTTAAAAAAACAAAAGGAATCGAGCAAAATCAGTAGGCCACTAATGGGATCTGTTTTTGACCTCGCTAAAATAGAAACATTAAGAACAACCCCTCATGAGAAATACGAAACTAGTGAGATGAACTTAGCTCCACACCATGATGGCTGCAAGACAGCTCGGCTCCGCCACCCACCCCGCCCAAAATAACGACAAACCCTATGCAAATATTATAAATATATACAACACACCAGCAAAGTAACAGGGTAAAACGTTTTATTAAATAACTATATACATGGCAGCCTGCTGCAACATCGATCCAAATGCCTTTTGGTGACTCTTCCATTGTGAACATTGTCCCACAATCCGTTTGACCTGAAACGATTACACAAATAAAACATTTGTGAGTTTTAAATTTCCGGAGAAGTATAAATCACCAATAGTTTTCTCTGTAGATCTTTTTCCATTAACAATCCCAGTTCCATCACCCGCCCAGGATATCACTACTGTTAGTTGTCATTGTTGCTTCTGTTTTAATAAAAAATGTTTTAAGGTGTTTACTGTTTTTGTTGCGATGTACATATTTATAAGTTATTAAAGTGTTATAATCCTACTAATTTTTTTATCGATTATTGCTGTGACGTAAATAATTAATTTACTCTCTTAATTTCTATGCAGGTAAGTACTTAATCAATGATAACTCAATCAGAAAGAAAACAGAGTCCGTGGTGTTAGAGTTTCTAAGGGTTTTATTCCTCATAAAGGAATCAGGATATCATGTTCTGACCACCACAGGGGTGTCAGAAGGGATAGATGAGCGCGCTCTCGTTTATTGACAATACATAGCTTATATACTTGATTTACATCATAAGGTTCAATGTAAGAGGCGTAACAGCTGAGAGAAGACAAGATAACAGTATACACGTGGTACCAATACATCATCAAGAGGCGTAAACTAGGCGTGAACTAGAGGTGTGTGCTAGAAACGTCACTGATAGGTGACGCAAGTGGGTGGCACCAAGGGGTGGTGCTAACAGAATGTTGCAATGTCAGCAGAAATCGGAAGCTTGGATGCGCGCGCAGCTGCATGACGTGTGATTGACGGGGTGCAGGGGTCTTGACATTTACACGGACGGAAAGAGACAGAAGTCTGGCATGTCAGATCAACTTGTACTTCTATCATATCTGATATCTGATGTTTAGGAACTATACTATCTGGGCGGAAAGGTCTCTAGGGCAGAGACTATTCTATGCTAACTGTGGATGCGTATATGAGCGCCTGAATGTCTATATGTGAAGCGTGGGGCACGGGGCCTTCCATGGAAGCATGGCAACAGAGGCTATGAATTACTTGTATTAAGACAGGTCGGCCCTTTTGGCTCTGCAGCTGGAGAGGATGTTTACAGGATCTAGTAGGCAGGAATGTATTCTCGGGGAGCGGAACAGATAACTCGAAGGTTATAGTCAGTCTTGGCAGAAAGCAGGCTTGAGCTGAGCGCGAGGGGCCGCGCTGAAAGTAGGACAGAGTTCACGAGTAGAGAGGTAGCCTGGGCAGAGTCAGGAGCCACAAAAGAGGTTCAGATGGCAGGAATTCAGGGCCTACTCTGGCTAGAGCAGGAATACATGAAAAGTGTACTACAAAAAGACGGTGGCATAGCATACTTAGGAACGGACTATATAATCCATTCATGGTGGATCTGAAAGAGGACAAGTTGACGGTGGACGCAAATGTATTTGCGTCTTCATAGCTGTCACAGGAGGGAAGTTACATGCACTTTAAGCTGGTACATGGAGTCGGTGGGGTACGCGCTAGGGAACACATCATGACCAAAATTTAATTTTCCTCATTCCCTCCTTGTTCCCTACGGACCCTTCATGAAATATCGATCCTCATGAATCGATCAGTCTGTTCTTGTAACATCATTTGTTCTTCTTTCTTTCGGTTACGTTTTGAGTGGAAACTGGAATGTTCAATACAAGAGGTGGCACACAATCCACAGATCGCTGGCCCACACTGCAGGCATAGGCAGCAACTGAATACTAGGACTAGGCCAATGCCTAGGAAGGATAGGATCTTCCATCCCCAAGCTGTTAACGTTGTCCAGAACCAACCGGACCAAGTCCAGGTGCCTGGATTCTGATGTATCTGATTTGCAATATTATGAAGACGGGTGATAGCTTGATATACAGATGGTGCATTCTGTGGAATGAAAACACAGCAGCTTGACCCGATGACCTTACAGGCTCCACCTCTATCTGCCAAGATGACGTCAATTACAAGACGATTCTGAAGGACAACAACCCGCATAGCGGACTGCTCTTCTGTTAAGTTACCTAAGGCGGAGGTAGTTTCATTTACTACGGCTTCAAGTGTTCTAGTTAATCTGCGTATTAATTTACTATTCTGGACAGGGCCTAAAAAGAAAAAGAATCCTTTATTAAAGTCAGTGTACTGTTCCCATGCCGTTTCTGTGTAGTCGACAAGGGGGGCATCTCTCCTGGGTCTATTCTTGACTAGATTGCTGTTTCTATGGTAATCAGAGGGAGCTAGAAAAACAGGTGGCAGAAGGAATGCAATGTAACAGGTACCATCCCAATCTGGAGGTAGACGTATGTATGCGGTATGACCACAAACAAAGTAAGAATGACTGACAGTTTTGAAAGACGATTTTCCATGATCACTGAATTCGACCACAGTAGTGCATTTACTATGACCTAAGGGTACGGAACCTTTCTTCTTGATACATAATTCACCAGTGACTGGCAGTACTGACATAATAGGTAGAACTGGTGCGGCTTCGGATTCGACAGTAAGAATCATAAGGCTAATTGTGTAATTACCTAATCCATATACTTCATTTTCTAGATCAGTTCCTATTCTAATGGGGAGTCCCTCCTTATCTGGGTAACAGACGTCTAGTAGGACCAAGTTCAGGTTTCCCCAAACCCAACCCCCATCGAAAACAGCAATGTCGGGATCTAAAGAATTAATTATTTTGAACCATGCTCCGCAGGAGCCATTGTGAGTGAACGGGTAAGGAAAGAGAGGCAGGGCTCCCTTATAATTCTGGTAGGGAGGGAGTCGGCCACATATCCAGCAATTTGTAGCATTGTTAGTTTGATGAGAATGATGTAACATACTAATGAATGTATTGTTGCGCAGCGCAAGTCTGTAGGAAAGCTCATGAGGAGGTAACTCACTAAAAGTGTGTTCAGCAGAGACATTGTAAGCAGATTGTTCACGCTTGAAAATAGGATAGTATACAGGTAACAAGATGCTAGCGACAATTATTAATATACTTAGAATAAACATAATTATTAGTGTCACTATGCAGTGACTACGAAGTGATTTGCAATATGTTCTTTTCTTTTCTTCTCTCTCTCTAACTCGATCTAGGGGATACATGTCAGAAACTATTTAACCGATTCACCTAGGGGAGGACTTAAACAATTAAACTGTCTGACTGACTAGATCGCAATTTCATACGATATTGTTCTTGAGGAGTCTTTTCTCTTTTAACTTCGGTAAAGTCTTTGGAATCACAGTCTCTGGTGGGGGTGGGTGTGTCTTGTTCCGGTTTCAGTCCTGGGAATGTTTTGATATGGCTTAGGTGGACCCACCCCTTTCTGCCTTCCAATTTGACTGCGGTCCTTGTCGTAAGTAGAACGGTCTTCGGAGACTTCCAGCGGGGCTCCAACGGACTTTTCCTGTCGAAGTTTCGGACTAGCACAACATCTCCGGGGCGGACGTCATGCTCCTTCACATCGGTGTTGTCAGGGAAGGCTGCGGCAACCTGTGAACGACATGATTGGAGTGCAGACATCAAGGAGGCAAGGTAATCTGTCAACATATTAGAATCAACATCAGTAATCCTTTTAGGAATGGGCGTCCCCCACATATTCGGTGGTCTTCCAAAGACCACCTCGTACGGGGATAGCCCTGATCTCGAATGGGCGACCATTCTCATATAGAATAGTGCCACTGGCAGAGCGACTATCCAGTCGACCCCTTTGTCCTGACATATTTTGGCAAGGCGGATCTTTAATGTCTGATTATGCCTCTCAACAAGGCCTGCGGCTTCTGGATGTCGGACACAATGGAACTTCCACTGGTATCCCAATAACAAGGAAACTTCTTTCATTAGGGCAGACGAGAATGGCTGACCGTTATCTGAGTACACGACACGAGGCATGCCGTATCGTGGGAAAAATTCACGAACCAACTGTTTGGCAGTGGTCGGAGCAGTGTAATCTGGGACTGGGTATGCTTCGGTCCAGCGGGACAGAGCACAGACAACTACGAGAACATATTTGAATCCTCGACAACGGTCCATCTGGATATAATCCATCTGGAGGACTTCAAAAGGGTGATCGGGAGGATGAAATCCACCTTGCTCTACAGGGACGCTTTTACCTGGATTGAACTGACAACAGATCATGCAAGTACGCACTTTCTGTTTTGCTGCTGCTCGTAAGTGTTTATTGTTCCAGAGATTTTGCAAACTGTCTAGCATTGCTTTCTCTCCAAGGTGGGCGGGACTATGTGCTGTATTTATCATGACTTGAACCATAGAGTCAGGGAGAAACCATGTAGATTTTCCCTTCGTCATCCAACCTTGATCTGTCTGGATCCCTCCTAGTTCGATCCATTTCTTTATTTCGTCTGCAGTAGCATGTGTCTGAATGTCAATAACATCTAGTGTGGGATCCCTGACTGTCATGCAGTTTGTCGGATCTGTTATCTTTGTCGTGTCAGTTGTCTGAGTGTGAGTCAGTGCTGTATGTTTTGCTGTCTGATCTGCCAGGTCGTTACCCTGGGAAACAGAATCTGTGGCTTTAGTATGTGCTTTACACTTCATGACTGATATGGCTGAAGGCAGATGTATTGCTTCTAACAGTGCTTGAATGAGAGGACCATGCTGTATCTTTGTACCATGAGAGGTCAGAAAACCTCGTTCTTGCCAGAGCATGCCGAAGTCGTGTACGACTCCGAACGCATAACGGGAATCTGTGTATATGTTAACATTTCTGTTCTTCGCTAGAATACAGGCTTGGGTCAGAGCGATGAGCTCTGCTGCTTGAGCAGACAATGTATCAATACGATGTGTTTCTTTAACTTCAGTTTCAGTGGTCACGGCATACGCGGCCACTAACTCTCCTGTACTTGTTCTCATGCATGAACCATCCACATAAAGTGTCAGGTCTGGATTTGTCAATGGAACATCTGTTAAATCTCGTCTGGGCTTTGTTACTGCATTAATAATCTCTATACAATCATGTGGAGCTGGATCTGTCATAACTGTAGGTAACAATGTTGCTGGATTCAAGATACTGCAGCGTCTGATTTCTATGTGTGGCTGGAATAATGTCAATTCGTAACCTGTCAGTCATGCTATAGTCAAGTGTTGAGTCTGGGTTCTGTTTAACAGAACCTCTACAGAATGTGGAACTTGTACTGTTAACTGATGACCTAAAACAATTGAGTCGCTTTGTCTGATTGCTAACGCTGTTGCTGCTACTGACTTTAAGCATGCAGGGAGTGCCTGTGCTACTGAATCCAATGTGCTTGAAAAATAAGCGCAAGGCTTATGTGAACCTGCTTGATCTTGAGTGAGGACAGACAATGCTGTACCGTCACGTTCTGTAACAAAAAGTGTAAACGGTTTGCTGTAACATGGTGTCGCTAAAACTGGTGCTTGGCATAAAGCTTTCTTTAATTCCTCAAAGGCTTGTGTGTGTTCCTGAGTCCAAGGGAGGACAGTCGAAGTTGCTGCCTCCTGTGTTGTTAACTGGATGAGTGGTTTAGCTAGAAATGCATATTGAGGAATCCATTGTCTGCAGTACGAGGTGAGGCCTATGAAGGCCCGCACTTCTTTTTGTGTCTGGGGTCGTGGCATGTTTACAATTAACTGAATGCGATCGGGAGTGAGCTGTCTCCCCACTTTGGACAGCAAGTGACCCAAGTACACAACTTGCTGAACACAGAATTGTAGCTTCGAAGGAGACACCTTGTGTCCCTTGTCGGCCAGAAAATGCAAAACTATCAGAGATGCTTGTTCACATTCGGGCTCACTTCGTGCGGTGATCAGTAGATCATCGACGTACTGTAGTAAAGCGGTATTAACTGGCATTTGGATACAATCTAGTTGTCTTTTCAGTGCTTGACTATAGATGCTGGGGCTTTCTGTAAATCCTTGAGGTGCGCGGGAAAATTTGAAACTTCGTCCATTTAAACTGAATCCGAAGAGATATTGGCTCTCCGGGTCAATGGGTACACTGAAGAAGGCGTTCTTGAGATCGATTACAGTAAAGAACGTTGCTTCTGAATCAATGGCAGTTAACAGGGAGGAGATATCGGGGACCACAGGATACTGTGGTACAATGCATTTGTTCAGTTCTCGAAGATCAATCACCAGCCGATATACTGGCGGTGCATCGCGGTCTGTACGTTTAAGAATTGGAATGATGGGTGAATTACAGATATTGGAGTCGGTCTCTACGACCACTCCCTGGGCGATAAGCTCTTCAATAATTTTCAGTAAAGCCACTACAGCATCGGGTGGTAACTTGTATTGTCTGATTCTGGGTAGAACAACTCCTGTCTTGAGTGTAACACGGTATGGTGTGATATGCATACAACCTACATCAGCTGGGCCTTTTGCCCATAAGTGATCTGGTACATTTCTCAATCTGACATCAAAGTCACGTAGAACATAATGACCCTTGAAATCCCGTAGAAAGAGTCTGACTCCCTCCGGGGAACAGCAAATTATAGCTCCTAGAGCCTTCAGTGTTTTAATTCCTAACAGATTTTCGGGACATGATTTCGTAAGTAACAAATCTGTAACTCGAGATAATGGACCCACAGCTAGTGGTACTGGTTCTGATACTTCATTTACAATAGGCTGTCCTGAAAAACCAAGGGAAACATTCTGTGAGCCTGAGAGGGGTGCCCCTGGGACTTCATTATGACTTATAGTAGTGCGACTTGCCCCTGTGTCAATTAAAAACTTTCTGTCTTTTCCTAATACGTGACTATGTACATAAGGACCTTCTTGATCTACAGGAATTTCAATAAGAGGCAAATCACTTTCCCTCCCTAGGCTGTTTCATGTATAACGCTGATAATCTGGATATGCTGACTGGGCATACTGGTACATCTGTTGTGATACTTGTCGTGTTGCGGCAGCGGGCTGTGTCTGAGCATGCTGTGGCTGCGGTACTGCTACTGTCTGTACTGTATGGGACTGATCATGCATAGGCTGTGTATTCTGCATTGGCTGTTCGTTCTGTGAGGTCTGTTGTTGACCCTGTTCATGTCTAGGCGGACGCGGTCTTTCTTTAGTTTTACCTGTCTCGATGTTATGTTTCAGGACTGGACATTCATGGACGTAGTGACCTGGCTGCTTGCAATAATTACATGTCCCTTTAACGGGAGCGGCAGAATGATTGGTCTGGGCCCCACCTTTTCTATGACCCTCGGCTGGAATTGTCTGAGCTACTAACATTTTCATTTTCGTGTCTTTCATACGTTTCTGTTCCTGATCTTGTTCTTCCCTTATTCTGTTCTGGTGATATTGTAACATTTGTAACATCTGTGATGGCGTATTTGCCTGCCAAGTACTTTCAACCTTGTACACTCTATTTTTAACTAGTGGTAGGGCGTTCTCTACTAATTTTGTTACAAAAAGGTGTGGATATGACTCGCTACTAGTTTTTAGACCACTATTGATAATGAAACATTTCTCGAATCTTGAATAAAAGTCACTAGTATCTTCATCTTGTTTCTGTTTACAGGACGAGATTGCGTCCCAATCTTCCTTTCGAGTTGTCAATAATCTTGGCAGAACCTGTACTATTAAACCTGGTAATGCTTTAGTCAGATCCCCAAGGCCTAACCCTGGGACTCGTTTCTTTTCTTCGTCTTCTATCTCCGCCCATGCTATCTTTGACTCTCCCACTTCCCAATCCTTCTCCTTTAATTTCTCGTAAATGCCCGTGGGCAACAGTACCTTTAGCATTTTCATAATATCATCATACGTGTAATCTCCCATCAGTAACATGTCTTTAAGCTCTCTGTGAAAACCCGCAGGGTCTTTATCATGGCACGGAACTAATTTCTTCATTTCTAACAGTTCTAACTTAGTCAGTGGTGTGTGAACATACACACGTTTCAGAGTATGATCCTCACCCATAACTGGATGTACTTCTCGCAAGGGATTCTGACTTTCAATGCCACCACCGCATTGCATGTGGTACATTTTTCTTTCTGGAGGCGGGGCGGGAATATATTCAGAGCTCAGGAAGGTGTTATACTTACGTCGTTGTTCTATAATTATTTGTATTAGTTTGGTACTAAAACCTCTCCATCTATCCATGAGTAGTGCTTCTAATGTTTCATGTAAGGGACCTGGATCAGAATGATGGTTTCTGAACTTGATGAGGAGGTGCTGAATCATGTATACACCTGCTATTTTCTGTTCTTCCGGGGGAAGGTTCAAGAATGTCTGCACTAACGTGTCATCATTATATATGTCTGGGTTTTCGGCCCACAACACGGCTGACCGGGCTAGTTCCTGTTCATCCATAGAATTGAGTACATGGTACCCTACTCGATCTCGAAGCCTTTTATCGGTTTCCTGGAACTGATGCTCAGAAGAATTCGGATTTGTTAAAGCAGAGAAAAGGACTCTCTTGCTCTCCGGACGGATACCTTTCCTAAGGTAGTTTCCCCTACCTACATATGCTATAATGTCTGTAGATTTTCCTGATGTTTCATCTTCATCTTCCTCCTCGGAGGAAGTTTTATCATTTTCTTCCTGATGTGCAGTTAATACTGCCTTTCTAATTTTCTGGGACATAGTGGCTATGCAAGTCCCCTTGTCATGTTTCGCGTCTGCTATATTTTGGCCCCACTTGTTTAATGCGTCTAACTCACTTTGATCTGTCCCGGGCCTGTCTCGTTCTCTTATCACACAATTAATGAAGAATCGTAATATCTGTTTTTGAATGTCAACTTTCTGTTTATACATGGCAGCTTTAACACTGTCGGGGTCTTTCCCTGTCTGTATGAATTTGTATAGTCTGTCGAGAGCTTCCTGCATTCCTACACAGCATAGCAAGTTATCGGTGGCAGATCTTAAGCGCAGTGATGCTAATACCATTAGATCGTCTTTTCCGGGTACGGGATCATATCTGCAAAATGACATCCTATCTTTGAATGCCTCAAGCCGCGATGAATAGGGAGACTGGAAAGGATTCTGTGTGTCCTTTAAATGCAATCTGTGTGTCGGTGGCGGGGTCTGTAGACCCGTTGTCGCACCTCCTGAGGCGGATGCTTGGGCATTATCTCTCCGCGGAGTCTGGATTTGGACTTGGATCTGTCTTTTAGTAAGATCGGGTAGTACTGGTTTCGGTAGATCCGTCTTCAGTGGGGGAAGTGGCGGAGGTATCGGAACAGGGGAGGTTTGTCGCGGTACCGGCGGAACTGGATCTGGGGGCGTAGTGCCACCCCCATCCCTGTCAGTAGGCAGGGCACGAACAGGCAGATTGGTGTAAGCTGGTGCTACATCCTCTAGATACGAATTCAGGAATATGTCTTTAGTAGTTTTATGCATTACTTTAGTTGGAACTAATGGTGTCGGTAAGTTTTTCGGTATCTCTGATTCAGGTTCGGATGTGCCATCTGCTATGAGATACATACCGTTTACAAGATTATTTCGGGCACGGTCTATTTGTTCTGTTTTGACTCGGATCCCTTCAGTAACTAATTCGTTTTCTCGTTCTTTATCTGATTCTTTAAGTCTGTCTTCTCTACGAAGTGCTTTGTCAGCACGCTTACGTGATTCCTTACGCCAAAATTCTATGGCGTCCTTCTGAGATTGTCTAGCTTTCTTTTTCCATAATGCTTCTTCTACCCTCATGATGCACTCAGCATCCCACGTTCCGGTAACAGGCCATCTGTGTCTCTCATCTAGGTGCTTGGTGTAATCGGCCCATAAATCTAGATATAATATGGCATCTATGCCGTGTTTTTGATACATAAAATTGCCTGGAGTGTCCCTAGGGGGGATAGGAATTTCTTCCTCTAGTAACCCTTTCCTAGTTCCGATCTGTTTTAACTTGCTGAGGAACGGCATCCTGCTTACTTATTACTTGAACGCTAGATCTTTATTCCTTGATACGAGTTGCTAGTTGATACAAGAAATACAATAATACACAATAAAACAGTCACATTCATACCACAACATTAATCACATAAAAACATTAAAAGACATAGCTAACTACCCCCTACACTGAATGTACCGCTCAACGGTACGGATACACTGGTGTAACAGTGCAAAAATTCGGAATACTTTATATACTGCTAAACAGTACAGATACACTGCCTAAAAACAGTGCAGACCGGACTTGCGTACCCAAACCCGTCTAGATACGACCCAGCAATGGTACTCACCGGGAAGCACGGAAACAGAAGGCCTCGGAAAACTCGACTGGACTCGACTCGGAAACTTCGGAAAACTTCGGAGAACTTTCGGAAAACTTCAGAAAACTTCGGAAAACTGGTGGGCCTCTTCACACCTCGGACCTTGCTTCTTTCGGCTGGGCTCTGGTCGGGATCCTCCGCACTCCTCACCGCCTCGTCTGGGTACTGATCGCAGTCTTCGTCACCTCCGTGGGTCAGAGGGGGATGCAGGAAATCCTGCCAGTACACGTGTAGTCCGTCTAACTGATGGCAGGGGACACGGATTGCAACGCACCTACCGGCGCGTGAGGTGGGGGAGGGGTCCCTATTCGGGCGCCAAAATGACGTAAATAATTAATTTACTCTCTTAATTTCTATGCAGGTAAGTACTTAATCAATGATAACTCAATCAGAAAGAAAACAGAGTCCGTGGTGTTAGAGTTTCTAAGGGTTTTATTCCTCATAAAGGAATCAGGATATCATGTTCTGACCACCACAGGGGTGTCAGAAGGGATAGATGAGCGCGCTCTCGTTTATTGACAATACATAGCTTATATACTTGATTTACATCATAAGGCTCAATGTAAGAGGCGTAACAGCTGAGAGAAGACAAGATAACAGTATACACGTGGTACCAATACATCATCAAGAGGCGTAAACTAGGCGTGAACTAGAGGTGTGTGCTAGAAACGTCACTGATAGGTGACGCAAGTGGGTGGCACCAAGGGGTGGTGCTAACAGAATGTTGCAATGTCAGCAGAAATCGGAAGCTTGGATGCGCGCGCAGCTGCATGACGTGTGATTGACGGGGTGCAGGGGTCTTGACATTTACACGGACGGAAAGAGACAGAAGTCTGGCATGTCAGATCAACTTGTACTTCTATCATATCTGATATCTGATGTTTAGGAACTATACTATCTGGGCGGAAAGGTCTCTAGGGCAGAGACTATTCTATGCTAACTGTGGATGCGTATATGAGCGCCTGAATGTCTATATGTGAAGCGTGGGGCACGGGGCCTTCCATGGAAGCATGGCAACAGAGGCTATGAATTACTTGTATTAAGACAGGTCGGCCCTTTTGGCTCTGCAGCTGGAGAGGATGTTTACAGGATCTAGTAGGCAGGAATGTATTCTCGGGGAGCGGAACAGATAACTCGAAGGTTATAGTCAGTCTTGGCAGAAAGCAGGCTTGAGCTGAGCGCGAGGGGCCGCGCTGAAAGTAGGACAGAGTTCACGAGTAGAGAGGTAGCCTGGGCAGAGTCAGGAGCCACAAAAGAGGTTCAGATGGCAGGAATTCAGGGCCTACTCTGGCTAGAGCAGGAATACATGAAAAGTGTACTACAAAAAGACGGTGGCATAGCATACTTAGGAACGGACTATATAATCCATTCATGGTGGATCTGAAAGAGGACAAGTTGACGGTGGACGCAAATGTATTTGCGTCTTCATAGCTGTCACAGGAGGGAAGTTACATGCACTTTAAGCTGGTACATGGAGTCGGTGGGGTACGCGCTAGGGAACACATCATGACCAAAATTTAATTTTCCTCAGCTGTTTGAGATATTCCCTGTCTACAAACAGAGAAGAATAGAAATATTCTGTCTCCCTTTGCAGATAGTGAAGGATAGGTAATGCAGACTTTTGTCCCCCGTTGTAATCCGTCATGCCTGATTGATTGATTGGCTGGACATTTATTGTTCAAGGAAAAGTTCTTTCGAGGTACTCTCTGTTTGCAAATAACGTGGAATAGAAATATTCTGTCTAGTCTTTGCAAGTAGTGAAGGAAGGGTAATGCGGACCTTTGTCCCCCGTTGTAATCTGTCATGCCCATCTACTCCCCACTGATTGAGAAACTAGTTCCACCTGGACCATTTATTAGAGGTACATCATCTGACTCAACCGGAGAGAACCCCTAATAAAGAAGACATATGTAAAATACGAAGTAATCCCTGTATCCTGTTAAACAGAAACTTTAGCATGAAACACACTTGAAAAGGAAGGGAAAGAAATCGAACAAAATCAGTAGGCCTCTGATGAGTTTTTGACTTCGCTAGAAATAAGAAACATGAAAGTGGTGAAAGAAGCCAAGCTTGACGTTACGGCAGTCACAAGGTAGCTAGGCTCCGCCACCCCCCCACTGCTCCAAGCAAGTCTGTCCCACCGCCTGCCACGCCCAATAACGGTAACATGAAATAAATACAAATCAGCAGATACCTACCCCCATTCCGGAAACTCCCTAAGTGCAACAGGTTCGCGGCTATGCCCATCCGGAAGACGAGGCCTTCGGCACGTGTAGGGCGAGTCCTGCTGGCAGCCGTCTGCCGGGGAGGTCATCCCGTAATGTGGGCCAGGAGTGGAGCCGAGGCCGACGGGATTCTTCTTCTTTCTTAGATAATGGCTGCGACAACGGGGGGGATGTCTTGCACATGCCACCGCCCCCCCCCCCTCGCATCTCCTGGTCTGGCCCCGGCTTGATATGAGCTCCCCGTTTGGGCCTGAAGCGGCGCCCTGCAGGCTACGGGGGGGGATGTCTTGCCTCTGCCTCCGACCCCCCCTCTTATCGCCTGGTCCGGACATCACGGATATCAACGCCAGGTGTCGGCGTGGGGTGCGCTGGGAGGGAGAGGTGGCGCGAACAAGCCTCTCCCACCCCCACAGGTGAGGGCCCCTCGGCTGCACCCCCAACGCTCCACTCACCCAACAAAAGGGTGCCTCCACTCTTGCGATACAGCGACGCTGCATTCACCCGACAAAAGGGTTCCTCCACTCTTGCGATACAGCGACGCTGCATTCACCCGACAAAAGGGTTCCTCCACTCTTGCGATGCAGCCACGCTTCACTCACCCAACAAAAGGGTTTCAACACTCTTGCGATGCAGCGACGCTGCACTCACCCAACAAAAGGGTTTCTCCACTCTTGCGATGCAGCGACGCTGCACTCACCCGACAAAAGGTCTCGTCCACTATTGCGAGGCAATGATGCTCCGCTCACCCAGCGGGGGTCTCGTCCACTGTTGCGGTGCAACGGCGCTTCTGAGTTCAACTAGAAAATGAGTCCTGCATCCAGAAACGTTCTCCTCAACTTTGAAGATTCTATAAGAGCCACGGGGGCCCCCGACCCCCGATTGGGAATGACTGCCATGATCACCCACGGAACGACCACGACGTAGCTGCGGGACGTCGGCACGCTCATGCCGGCGCCGGCCTCAGTCTTGAAATCACCAAAATCCTGCAAGACTACCAACGTGATCAGTTCCGGTGGGACACCAGTATGACCCTGTAGGAGAGATTTTTACCTCCCACCCCTCTTTGACTGATGGTTCATGTCGCCAGTCCCCTCTACTACCCTTCAACGAAAACTTTTAGACTGCCGAAAGAGGTCCCGGTCCAACCACGAGTTGGTGCAGACATTTTGACTATACTTGGACCTTCCTGACCTCACCCAAAATGGCGCTGGTACAAATGAAACTATTGTGCCCCGATTGCTCAGCCTTGATATCATGAGATATGTATGCAGTTTTTAGCAAATGAATTGATATGGGATAAGACTGATTATATGTTCGGACAATTAATTGATCCGGGATGGGTATTGATTATACGTTCGAACAATAAATTGACATGGGACTTGTACTGATTACACATTCGGACAATGAATTGATATTAAGTTCTAATGCATCATTGATTACTGTATTTATTGAAGGTTAGAATTGTCGACACTTTTGGTACTTGCTCACAATGAATTATCGATATGATTTTGTTGCACTTGTCGCACTTTTTACTGATTATATATTCGGACAATGAATTGATCCGGGATGGGTATTGATTATAAGTTCGAACAATGAATTGACATGGGACAGGTACTGATTACACGTTCGGAAAATGAATTGATATTAAGTTCTAATGCATCATTGATTACTGTATTTATTGAAGTAATACTGATCTCTCCGCATGAAATTAATTTTCCACATGCTACACAAGTCAATCTCATCTGCCCAAAGTTCTTTTGCAGATTTGGGACCGTTTCCCTTGCCTCTGACTCACTTATTGCTAAGTCATTGGTGGATGTTTTTGCCGGTCGGGGGTTATCCCCCAAATCTCGAATTTGTGCTTTAGAATAATTAAAAGGGTGCCACCTCTCCATGTGCCGATGCATGGTATGATTACCATAGCAATATTTTTTTTCGGTCCCTCTCAAGAGTTTTTTTTTTGCAGATGAGGCAGGTAACGAACCTGGCTTTAACTTTCTTTTCATGAGAAGGAAAAGAAAAAAATTGCCAGATAAAATTCACTTTCACATGGGACGTTCTTGGCATTTCTTTTAGTTTTTTAATGTACATTTTCATAAAACTATTACACAAATGAAACATTTGTGAGTTTTAAATTTCCGGAGAAGTATAATTTACCAATAGTTTTCTCTGTAGATGTTTTTCCATTAACAAACCCAGTTCCATCACCCGCCCAGGATATCACTACTGTTCCCCATGTCATAAAACCTTAGGAGGTTCAATAACTGAAACAGCTAATATGGGTTTACTTACAGGGGACATCTTTTGTTCTGTTTTGTAAAGTAAAACTATTGTGAACGCAAGTATTATACATAGTAAGTGTTTAATATAGCATTTGTCAGTCATTGGTTAAGCAGCTAGGACCTGTTCACTCTTGACACCCCAGGTGCTGTGTATGTTGCACTATAGTGCTGCATCGGGAAAACGGACAACCCTATTGATGTTGATTTTTCATTATTGATTATTGTAAAGAAATGGCGACTCCCCCTTTAGCAGATTAGCTAAATCTTTGCGTAATTTGGGCATAAAAGTTATATTATTGGAAGTAGATGGTTATAGTTCTGGTTAATTTCCATTCAGAATGTCCTACACAGCACCAATCTAGGTAAATATGCTGCCTTGGGACTATTCACACAACAGACCGCTACTGACCATTGTTGCTTCTGTTTTAATAAAAAATGTTTTAAGGTGTTTACTGTTTTTGTTGCGATGTATATATTTATAAATTATTAAAGTGTTATTTTCCTTCTACTTTTTTGTGAGTGCTATATATTTTTAATGTGACACATAATTGTGAAGACTTTGATGTACAAAAAGGCATCCCTGGAATCTTCCGCTTCAGGCTCAGTCCCACACACCCTCACAGTGAGAATCCCCTCTCCAATCACAATACAGGATGGTTATCAGATTGCAGGAACGCGTGTAGTGTGACGGATCTCATCGGGTGGGGGCCTTGATCTACTGTAACTTCTTTGAAGAGGGGTGATTCTTTACAGTTGAGGCCATAAACTACATCTGCAGGGCTAGGTGATAGCCTGGGACGGGCCTGGACAATCGGACACAGAGGAAGAGGAGTGTCAAAGGGTGCAGTAGTGAATAGGGTGAAAGGCAGGTGTCGGGCGGGCACAGGGTGTGATTCTCAGAGAAGAACAGCGCAGATGGGAGGAGGTTTCTAGCCCATACATGAGAAAGAGAGCGGGAGTGACCAGTGCGTGGGGGAGATACTTGCGAGGGTGCAGACAGTGGGTCTGGTCAAGGCATCTAAAATGGCTGCCGTGCTCAACAAAAGTGTGGCATTGCAAAAAAGACAAGATGGCGCAGACAATGTTTATCAATAAGGATTAATTTATAACAATTATTTAAAACAAAATATTTACTCGCAGTGACAACATGGCGGTCAACAGTTCCTGATTTCCATCGAATCAAACGTTAACAGACGTCACGCAACAATAAAAAAAAAACGCTCACGCACAGCCGCTGGAAGACATGTATCAACGTATATGAGCCTCCTCAGCCACCCTCAGAAAACAAAAGGGGTCAGGATACGTCTCCCGTACCCCCTTATACCTAGTAATTTAATGAAATCGAAACACAAAATGGCGAATTCACGTTTCGCTACCAGTTTGCGAACCGAGAAGCGCTTCTACCGCGAAAAATCAAATTTTTTTTATTTGCCCCACGGGACCCTTTAATAACCCCAACATCATTCCTAGGGGGTCAAGAGAGGTCTACCTAGCCCCCTTTCAGTAAATTCCCCCTTCGTTTTTCTCCTCCTCTTGTCTATCGATCCTACCGACAGACAAGATGGCGGCCGCACTGGACTGTTTAGAATGTTGACAGACACCGGAGAGCCAATCAGCTTCGCTACGCAAAGCTCCGTTACGCGAAAAGTACGCGATCTGGAGCGCTATCTGGGACGCTGTCACAGATATACCTGTTTTTTAAACGTTAATTTCTCAAAATCCACTGGAGCACATATATTGAGACCCAGCAAAGGCACATCGGGCTAACAGTCCCTATAATTTTGCCAAGTTTCGTGCAAATCCATTCAGCCGTTAATTTGCGAAGCGAGAAGCGCTTCTACCGTGAAAAATCAAATTTTTTTAATTTTCCCCACGGGACCCTTTAATAACCCCAACATCATTCCTAGGGGGTCAAGAGGGGTCTACCTTGCCCCCATTCATTAAATTCCCCCTTCATTTTTCACCTCTTCTTGTCTCTCGATCCTACCGAGAAACAAGATGGCGGCCGCTCCGGACTGTTTAGAATGTTGACAGACACCGGAGAGCCAATCAGCATCGCTTCGCAAAGCTCCGTGACGCGAAAAAGTACGCGATCTGGAGCGCTATCTGGGACGCTGTCACAGATATATAAATTTTTTAAAACGTTAATTTCTCAAAATCCACTGGAGCACATATATTGAGACCCAGCAAAAGCACATCGGGCTAACAGTCCCTACAATTTTGCCAAGTTTCGTGCAAATCCATTCAGCCGTTCGAGCTAAAAGTGAGGCCAAACGCCCTATGGAAATTAACATGGGAAAAACGCGTTTTGGGACCCCCCTTTTTTCTCGGCCCCCCTTGACGAACCCCCCCCAAATTTTCAGGGGCTGCTCAGAAACAAAATGTGCCATTTTCCTGAAAATTTCAGCCGATTCCGTCCACAAACGCCAACGTTATTAGACATAGAATTTTCAAAAGTTCCATAGACAAATAATCCTAACTATATATACCTACTGGCTATCGCCAGTAGGTAATATATATATATATATATATATATATATATATATATATATATATATATATATATATACCTACTGGCAGTCGCCAGTAGGTAGTTATAATTAGGATTTTTTTCAATGTTAAATATCAAAATTCAATTTGGAATAACTTTGGCGCCGGTTGACGAATCTGCATGAAAATTTCCTCAAAATGGCCTCTTCGAGCTCCGGTCCTTCCCTGAAAGTTTGGGGGGGATGCGTCAAGCAGGGGCCGAGATAAAAGGGGAGTCCCAAAATGCGTTTTCCCCATGTTAATTTCCATGGGGCGGTCGACCTCACTTTTAGCCCGAATGGCTGAATGGATTTCCACCAATCTTGGCAAAATTGTAGGGACTGGTAGCCCGATGTGCCTTTGCTATGTCTCAAGATATGTGCTCCAGTGAATATTGAGTAATTTAGATTAAAAAAAATATATATATCTGTAAGCGCGCCCCGGTACGCGCTCCGGGGAGCTCTCCGGGCGCGCTACGCGACTTGCGCACGGAAAGCTGATTGGCTTTCGGGTGTCTGTAAACATTCCAAACGGTCTGGAGCGGCCGCCATCTTGTGTCTCGGTATGATCGAGACACAAGAGGTGGCCAAAACAAAGGGGGAAAAGACCATTAGGGGGCAGAGTAGACCCCCCTGACCCCCTTGGTTTCATGTGGGGGCTATAAAAGGGCCCCGCGGGGCAAAAAAAAAAATATATTTTTTTTTCGATTTGCGCGGGGGGAGCGCCCGGTACGCCCACCGGGGAGCGCACCGGGGAGCCCACCAGGGAGAAAAGAGAATGGCAGAGTTTTAAAATTTAAGTAATTTTATATAAATGGGAGGTTGTTCTGAAAATAACTGTTTTTTTATGCTTTTTGTTGTTTTATATTTTGTTGGGGGGGTTTTTAAACATTTTTTTCTTTTTTTGGTTTTTCTGAACCTTTTTAGTTTTTTTGTATTTTTTAAGGGGAGAAACAAAAAACAGGCATTTCAAAAGGGCTCAACAGGAGAAAAAAAAGTGTAACAAATTAATATTTCCTTTGGCACTAGTGGTTTTCCCAAGCACGATTAATAAGAGTGATGCATTGCTCACCATAGCAAATCGTTTGACCACAAAATTTACAAACCATTTTAAAATTTGAAAAGTTGGTTTATATGATGGAGCATGTCTCCCTAACTTCCGGTCCTGATGAGGTGGAAACAGTAGTTTGGGAGGTGCTGGCAGAAGATTGGACAGGGTTTTTGGCCAGTTCCCTGACCTCTGCCCTGTAATAGTTATTGGGATGCTTTCTAAACATATGCCTAATCATTGTGTGGTTGCCGAAGGAGTATTTCTTGTTGGGATTCCCCCTTGACAGCTCCTGATGACAGATTAGGTAGGTTGCTTTAGGTGTATTTACTTTTTTTTTTGTCACTCGGGATAGAAAAAAATTGCCATATGATGTGCTCTTTTGGCTTGTAGGTTATGTTGTCCTCTCGGACGAATCTACTCTCCTCTTCGCCCTCATCCTCCTCCTGTTCTTGATCTCCACCACTGTGAAGTTGTGGAGGTCCTTGTGGTGGTGATGGTGGTGGTGGTGGTGGTCCAGAAGATCCAGCAGCTGCAGCTAATGTAGCCATTTTCGACAGATATAAGTAAAGGTCTTCCTCTCTCAAAGCAAAAAGGTAGAATAAGGAAAAAAGGTGTGGGCTTTCATCATTTGGAAAAAAAATATCCTGAACCAATGAAAAGTGTTAATTTTAGGTCACATGACCAGGGGTTTCATCATTATCGAGTGCTTCCGGGTGCGTTTACGCCGTGCGTATCACGCGTACGCGGCTACGCGATACGTCACGATCATGTTTTCGTTCGCGAAAATGGCGCTTACGGGACGCTCCCCGGGGCGCGCTCCGGGGTAATTCATAATAGTACGCTCTCTGTTGCGCTCCCCAGGACGCGCACCGGGAGCGCTCCAATGCAAAAAAAATTAAAAAAATAAAAATATACAAAAAAAAATTGCAAAATTGAAGGGACTGGTAGCCTGATGTGCCTTTGCTATGTCTCAAGATATATGCTCAAGTGGTTTTTAAGAAAATTTACTTAAAAAATATATATATTGGGACACATTGGGCTATATATATGTTAGAGCCCAAATGTAGCCCAAATGTAGTCCAATGTAGCCCAATGTAGACCAATGTACTTATAAAGTGAGACTTATAGTTAGGAATTAGCTTTTAAAAAATCTATTAAATTCAATGTAAAAACCATAGGTTTCACACTAGTTATAGTTAGGAATTAGCATTAAATAAACCTTTGACATTCACTGAAAAAACCAGAGGTTTCACACCATTTATAGTTAGGAATAAGCATTTAAAAAAACCTATTAAATTCACTGAAAAAACCATAGGTTTCACACCAGTTATAGTTACCTGGAAATTTTACTGACATAAAACCATTGAAATTCCCACGTTATAGTTAGTTGGACTCACTATAACTTGCGCGTGCAATGCACTGCTGATGACGTCACATATTACATCACTCATGACATGGTCAGTGACATCACTCATGACATCACTGATGATACCATCCTTGTGACAGAGTGACAGACCTCCTTTCACTGTAATGTAACCCTTGAAACACATATTCAAAAATACAAACTAAAATTTTCAAAACAATGCAGATACCCATACCAGTTACAACAACCAAATCTATAATTCCAGAACTTATATCCACATCCACTCATTCACCAACAGTTCTATATAGTCACTCATACATATACTCACTCATCATATGTAGTGATACACCTATACATCCTGTTACACACCAACTTACACATACTAACACATGCAAATATACTACTGAACATCCATTTATTTGCACATACAACTATACACACACTACCACCTTACTTCTAAGGAAACTTACACATACTTACTCTCTTAAACAATCACTTATAGAAACACATAAATATTTAAACAGGAACTCTTACAATCTCTCACTCTCACATATACTCACTTATATACATCAATACTCAGATATACTAGATTAAAACATATGTCGTTACTGATAAATACACTAGTGTCATTCACTCACTAACACACACATATACACACTCATCCACCCATACAGTCTTGCACATATGCTGTCTTCAAAACACATACAAACAGAGTCAGTCATTGATGCATCTATGTGCTAAGTAATACCCCCACCAAACCATACAGACACTCATACTGTTACTAAAAAAACATCTAATAACCCATATACACACACATGTAGCTACTTACCAACCCATGCAGCCACTTATACACAAAGTGAAACACTGATACATATACTTAAATATTTAAACATTACTCGCTAATATATGTATTCACTAAGATACACTTAATAAGCCAGTTAACCAATCAATTTTTATTTAAAAAAACATCCTTTTAGACACTTATTTAAACATTTATTCTTCCATCGACCTTTACATATACATATATAAAACATATTTATTTTTCAGAAAGACACATATTCACTGGATGGTGTCATCAGTGATGTCATGAGTGATGTCACTGACCATGTCATGAGTGATGTAATATGTGACGTCATCAGCAGTGCATTGCACGCGCAAGTTATAGTGAGTCCAACTAACTGTAACGTGGGAATTTCAATGGTTTTATGTCAGTAAAATTTCCAGGTAACTATAACTGGTGTGAAACCTATGGTTTTTTCAGTGAATTTAATAGGTTTTTAAAATTCTAATTCCTAACTATAACTGGTGTGAAACCTCTGTTTTTTTCAGTGAATATATACATATATACACTCCCTTTCTCCTTCCTCAAGAAGTCCACCAGGAACACAGCGGGGCTTTCAGACAGATATTTATTTCAGGGCTGTGGCATGACCAGTTTCGGCGTGTGCCTTTTTCAAACGCCAGAAGTCCTTAAACAGTGATGGCTCCCACACAGGGATTTTATAGGCTCCTCCCTCCAAGTGGTGGTTGGGCTCCACATCCTCCTTAGCTTAGCAGCTTTCAGCACAGACCGGGTGATAGCGTCACTCTACACCCTCTGTGCCCAATGTCCCCAGCTGCCTCCAGCGCTTCAGAGGTTCTTGTGGCGGGCCGCTGAATTCACCCGACTCCTCGGCAAAATCACTCCTAATCCAATTATCGAGCGGCCACTTCATGAGAGGGTTCCTCGTGCGCGTAACTGGAAACTGCGCAACTATACACTCCCTTTCTCCTTCCTCAAGAAGACCACCAGGAACACAGCGGGGCTTTCAGACAGATATTTATTTCAGGGCTGTGGCATGACCGGTTTCAGCGTGTGCCTTTTTCAAACGCCAGAAGTCCTTAAACAGTGGTGGCTCCCACACAGGGATTTTATAGGCTCCTCCCTCCAAGTGGTGGTTGGGATCACCTGGAGCCAATTGTCTTTCGCTCGCTTCGTTTTTCGGGACTACCAGTCCCAGTGTACAGCCCGCTGACAATGTACTTCAGGTAACTAGGGCTTCACTTGTAAATTACACGTTTGTTTCTGTCTTCAAGTCCCAAAACTCTCTTCCACCTCCTCCTTAGCTTAGCAGCTTTCAGCACAGACCGGGAGATAGCGTCACTCTACACCCTCTGTGCCCGATGTCCCCAGCTGCCTCCAGCACTTCAGAGGTTATATATATATATATATATACACCACGATTGTTCTCCTTTTCCAAAAAGCAGCAGTCACGGACACCAAAGAGTTTTATGCAGCAAACCTTCATTTATTTAGCACTCGGGTCTGGCAAGATTTACACTCAACGCGTTTCAGGATCACTCCCTTGTTCATGAGTGCTTGATCCTACGTTGCGTTTCATTTTATAAAAACACACGTGACACCCTTTCACCATAGTGGGTGAAGACAGACTAAGCTTATTATACATAAAATTTTCAATCATGTTTAGCTCAAACATGCGAAAATAAGCATAAATGTGAAAAAGCATACTAATGAAACGTAAGAGAAAGCATTATAATACCATGCACTGCCGCAACATACTAAAATAAGTATTTGTTTGTGCTCATTGTAAACAATAAAGTTGCAGCTTAAAGAAACAGTGTCATACTATGTAACCACTAGCATCGGACCAATCGCTCCTTTGCTTACGCACATCTTAGATGCAGAATAACATGTGTTCAAGACTTCAGTGGGTGTATAGATGAATAAACAAAGTTAGATTTCGATGCCCATGTGGGCTGCACACCGCTGTTCTTTATAACACGGATAAAATCATCTCCGTCATGCTGCTGCCTGCTGATGAAGCCCCAGTGGGCTAATAAATCATCAGCACGCACATTAACAAAATATTTCCCAAGTGGGCTGAGCTTCGACATTTCGTATTGCCGCGGATATAAGCATTTCTTCAACTTAAGCAAGTCAAGTAGAATAAACAAAATAATAACGTGTCACCTATAAATGAAAAGTAACATAAATTCAAATTCGAAAAATCATTACAATTACAAATTACAATTTGCTCGGCGGCATCAAACAGTTCTGGGCACTTTATAGGAAGGTACTTGTATACAGCAGAATGACATTTACCACATATAGACTAATTACCCTAAATGTACGGCTAACTCCTTATCGGAGTTATGGCCTAAAGGAGTAAGAGTCCTATATTGTATGATGAGCTTAGACTCTAATCTGCGGAGTTCTTTTAATCTGTTTCTTCCCCTTATATTTGCCTTAACAAAATTCAATACTACAAAACTCAATAAATTGGTGTTTTGTTCATGATGACTCTGAAAATGGCAGGCCTTATCCAAGTTTTTTATTGCACGCAAATGATCTAGGATCCGTATTTTGGCCTTGTGGATGGTACTTCCAATGTAGGCCAAACCGCAGGGACAAAAAAAAGCATACACTGCGTAATCCGTATTACACGAAGTATGCTTTTTGATCACATAGGGCTTACATTCTGAGGACAGGATACATTCTTTCTTATTTCTGCTATTCTTACAAGCTTTGCAGCTTCTACATGTGTAGAAGCCTTGGATTCCTGAAATCCCAGTCTTAGTTGTTTCTACAGCTCTACACAAGGTGTCTCTCAGAGATCTAGCTCTCTAATATATAATTATATCCAACACGATTTTGTCACATTCACTTTCTCCAGATAAACGAATACAGACCTCAGTATGTGCTTTCAAAATGTTAATGGTGCTCGGTCGCCATCAAATATTATATATATATATATATATATATATATATATATATATATATATATATATATATATATATATATATATATATATATTTATATATATATCAAAAAGCTTGTATTGATGTTAGAATATTGTTGAAATCATTTTTAAAATTGCTCACTTTTTTAGCCTCATCTTCAAAAATAATGAATTATATCCTTTAATTTTTCTCTTATATAAAAATAAAATGTATGTTATTACATTTCAAATGTTTTTGGTTTCATTTATTAGGATAATAGTTTAATTAATGTACTAATTATTTGATATGCATATATTATTTGAATTATTTTAAAGGTAATTTGTGTTTTTATAAATATATGTGTAAACTATTTTTAAACTAATTGTACAATATTATTCATAAAGAATTTAGTATTCATTTTATCATCTAGGACCTGAATACAAATTTGGCGGTGTGGGAGTGGGCCGCTAAGCCAGTACCCCACTCTCACACCGCCAAAGTCAACCGATGTCTGTCCACCAGATTACGAGTCATTTCGTGATCTGGATGGTGGGTGGCACCGCGGTCCAGCGGTTGGGCAGTTCAAAGGCTCATATGTGAACTGCAGTGCCAAAATAGCACCACAGCAAGCTCCTGCATGGCACGGACTTTGCAAACAATGCTGTGCAGGAACTGGGGTGCGTGTACACAGGAGGGCACACCATGTGCCCCCGCGTGCACCACCATGTATAGGGGCTTTTGTTACCTCACTGCCAGCAGTTTCATGGTGTGAGTACTGCATGAGACCGCTAGCAGTGAAGAAACTCGAAATATGCTTGGTGGTGTCGAATCTGCACCATCAAGCATATTACGCCTTCAAGACTGCAGCGCCACAGCCAAAGATCACGGATCCCTGGTGGTTGAAGAGGTTTTCTGGAGGTCCGACTACTATAATCATATTATGATGGTCGGACCACTGGTTCGGTAGTCCTTGACCGCTGCCCCACCTCCACTGCAAGTTTGGGGGTCCCATGGATTGCCAAACTCATAATTAAGGCCCTAAGTCTGATCACCCATATTAAATTACTACCAATCCTTGGCCTCTATACCCTGTACATCCCTTCCCTAAAAATTAAAGACTGTTATTATTTTAAAAGGTGTGTGAAGTATTCTTTAAATATTAATACATTAGAATTAAGTTTTAAAAATAGTATAGTATTATACATTAATTAATACCATTCACCAATATTAAATAACTCCTTCACATGGACCACTACATGGTCCCCTACACCTGTTGCATCTCATCCCAAAACAGTAAATATCTTTAATTATTTATAGAAACCACTTTTTTTTCAAATAAAACATTAATATTTGAGTATTCATTTATATAAATATTTTTGGAGAATAAAATATATATATGTGTGTGTGTTAATTCAAAACCCACCACCATCTTAATTAAATGTGTATTCTTTTTTGGAGGTAAAACCCCTCAAACCCTCCATACTTACGTTTTAACCACCTGCAACACCCTATTATTTATTTAATTCATATTTAGATGTTATGTGGGAAGGAATAAACTTCAATGTCCATCTTCATTTGAAAACCCCGCTGCACTTAGTGTGTGCTAAAGACTGCCATGCAAAGAAGAACTTGATATTTGCTGTGTTGTAGATGTAGCATTTTTCAAGAAAAAAACATAAGGATTCAATCATTTTGGCAATAGGAAGAACGTTACCAAAACTAGTCAATGTTAAATGTGTTACACTAAATGAAAAGAAACATTTTGAAGTGTCTTTAGAAAGCTTCCCAGGACCTAGCCACTCCCAGGTACATGCAATTATAAACCAGATGCATTGAGATTCAGTCAGGTACTATTTCACCATGGCTATCAGAGGCTTCTGTGGGGCCTAGTGCACAAACTATTTGTGGGGCTGGGGCTGTGGCACAGAGAAACCAGTGCCCATTCAGGCTCCCCAGCTTGACAAAACAGCATTATCCTGCACAATTACTTTTCTCCACTGTGACTCCTTTACCATGAACGCAATGCAAGAAGACGGGATGCACACCATATTTGTCCGATATTCCAGTTTAATCCATCATTTTTAACGGGTGCGTGCAGCTTGATGAAGTGCTTTGCCCTGGTTGCACTTATATTCAAACAAATGTGTAACGATGAGGCAAGTTTACGCCCCAAACCAAGTGCACTGCAGAAAAATGCCTACTCGGCTCCAATTTTCCACAAGTGATCCATCATTTATTCCATCTTTAAAATTACTCCATAATTTCAATATGGCTGAGATACCCGCCACCCCCTCTCAACACAATCCCCAAGGATGGGAAACCGGAAACGGTTCTGAACTTTTGGAAGGCGGGAGGGAGTGACCCTCCCGGCCGTATTTATTAAAATATGAAACAAAATCAAAACATTAAAATAACAGTTTCATATTATGTACAATTTCATTTCCACATTACGATGTTTGGCTAACCTTAACAGATCTCTAATACAAAGGTTCTCCTAGCCGAACTAACATCCTACAAAACATTTGACTTGAAATTGTACATCCTAACGTTAAGGGCCAACGGCAAGGTCGTAACCGGTGTCAGATCCCTAAACCAGAAATACCAGCCTCACTTGTGAGGGGAGCGACCGCACAGAGGCGTACCTCAAGTGCATCTACCAATTTCCCTTGAACTTGACGGGGGCCCCAATGAACTCGACGCCATTTAACGGTCGTCCGAGGACTCGTGTGAGGTGTCTAAAAGGTAGCGTAAACCCCCTCCCGAACCCCACACAACTTACCCATCTGCCATCGCAGATGTCCTGGCCCCGGGAAATTCCCCAGGAGGGCCCGTAGCCCCTCCTATCCAGGAAGGGGCCTTGACCACCTTTCCTTTCCTTCCGGCGGCCTATCCTTAGACGGGACCGCCTCCCCGTTGAGGGGCCAATGGCCACCTCCCCCGAGCGCTCCCATCCGTAATGGGTGACGCCCCCTCATAGGGATCTTCCAATTACTGCTCACCGATCATGACCTTACCGCCACAGGCCGGATAGTTGACCGGCTATCCGGACCCCCCACAACCACTCCTGCCTAAAGGTCATGTTTTAAACTCTTTAACCAAGCTATGAGGTCTCCTATGAGTAACTCATTCCCCACCCGGGACAAATGAACCCCATCCCCCAAATACATACTGTCCCCTTTGATACAACCATGCAAAACAGAATGCAGTGTACTTGAACGAAACAATCTACTCACTTTGTTATTTATTTTCCTCACTGAATGATTCAGAGCAGAAACCGAAATGGCCCCCCGCCACACTTTCCGTGGGATCATATGGGACCATGCAATTGTGCACCCTGGAACTCTTCTTGCCAACCAACTTACTGTGGGAAGCATTGCCTCAAGAAGAAGTCGTCTACCAGTGGCCACCAAATCGTTGCCCCCAAGATGGACTATGATTATAGACGGCGGTGACCTTGTCCGCCCTAACAAACCCTCGAAAAAGGATTGAAACTGGTCAATACAGAGCCCGCCCTTTCCGTATAAGGACACCCTGTACCCGTATTCCCCAGCCACGTGAATCATGTCACCTGCTTTGAATACGTCCGCGGCACGCCTCACGTATGAGTGGCCCACGACCCACACCTCCTTTTTCGCAGCCGGTGATGTCTGACCGCTGGTCCCCAGGTGTCGGGTCGACTGCACAGTCCGCCCCGCCTCGTAGGCTTGCACAACTGAAAACCAAACAAAAACAAGAAGCGTGAGTACATCATTACAGCTTCACAACATGTGCAACCGCACATACCTTTTATAACAGTTTGAGGACCAACGCCCCACACGTTTTACTTCTTCTACACTCAGACCCCTGGCTGTAGCCTCAGTAGCAGCCCCTATCCGAAAGGAATGGGTCCCGAACTCGCCGGGGTTCAAGCCCGCGGCCGAAATCGACATCGCAAGCACCCGCTGGAACTGAAACCTCGTCAGTGGGGTGGCGTCAGCGTGTCTCAACAAGGTCCCCCCCCATGATGCCACCCTCTGCGCTAAATATTTCTCTACGCAAACAACAGGGCACATGGAAGACCCGGGAATCCTCTGTATGATTATGCAGTCCCCAATCGCACCCTGATCGGTTTTGGACCTGACAAACGAGACAGTCATCGTCTCCCCCTTGACCTGAATGTGCTCTCGGCACAGTCCCCCCATCGTATCCTGCTTGTTCTTCGCCACTAATTCGCTTACCCGCATAGCTCCATGGAATGCTAGCGCAAAAGCGGCTTGGAATAACACTGTTTCATACTGGGATGAACACGTTGCAGGTAGTACGGATAATAACAGGGCCAACCTATCCAGACCTATCGGGTGCCTCTCATCTGCTCTGCGACCCTCTAGGCGTTGCCACCCACGTAGCGCTTTCTGTACCACGAAAGACGCTGTCGGGTCCTGGATCCCATGAGCCTTTGCCATAAAGGAAATGGCGGCCCGATGCCTCTGGGCCGTAGCTACTGATTTGCCTGCCTGATGTAAAGACAGCAAAAATTTTACAACAAGCTCTTCCTGGCCCCAAAGCTCCCCCCTAGCAGAACCCAAAAAGGACCAATAGGAACGGAACGCCCCTTCATATGCCTTCCTTGTCCTGGGTGCTAAACTCTCTCCCACGAGGTTTTGTAGTTCGGGGCACCGAGAGACCAGAGAGCTTCGGGAAAGGGTGCCGCCACCGGGTCCGCTGCGGGCAGAAAACCCCAGAAGGCCTGCATACGGAAACGAGAAAGCGCATCAGCCGCTTGGTTCAGTACCCCCGGGACATGTCTTGCCCTAAAGAGCACATTCAACTGCATGCACAATAACACAATTTCTTTAAGCAGTCTCAGCATCCATTTGCAACGTGCTGCCTGACTATTGATACACTCAACCACGGTCATGTTGTCAGACCAAAACACCACAGAGTGATCCCGGAACCCCTCGGGCCAAGTTTTCAGGGCCACCAAAATAGGGAACAGTTCGAGAAAAGCAATGTTACTCGTCAGTCCGCACTCGTGCCACCATGACGGCCATTTTTGAGCCGACCATTGTGTGCTGAATATGGCACCAAAACCTATACTTCCCGCCGAATCTGTCCACAGCCCCAGCTCCTCAGAGGACACCGTCGGTTTGTTCCAGACAATTCGACCATTGAAATCCGCCAGAAATGCCAACCAAATGCGCATGTCCTGGCGAACCTCTGCCGAGAGCCTCGTGCGGTGATGACCCTCCTTCAGGCCGACCATGGCTTGTGCAATCGAGCGGGAAAAGGGGCGGGCCATCGGCATTACTCTCAGGGCAAAATTCAACTGGCCCACCACCTGTTGCAATTGATGCAGTTTTACCTTAGTCTCACTAATACATGTTTCAAGGGATGCCCTGAATTTTAACACTTTTTCTCTTGGTAATCGAAAACAACCTTCTACCGAGTCGAGCTCGATCCCCAGAAACTCGAGGGAAGTCGAGGGACCCACGGTCTTACCTGGCGCCAATGGCACACCAAAATGGTTCATTAACACACAAAATTCATTTAAAGCCTGTCCACATTCTGGATCCCCGGCTGCCCCTAGGAACAGAAAGTCATCGAGATAATGCATAACATGTTGAAAACCCGTTTTCTTTGTGAAGACCCATTGCAGAAAACAACTGAACTTTTCAAAATAGGCACAAGATATAGAGCATCCCATTGGCATACATCTATCCATGTAATAGCGACCCTGAAACATGAAACCAAGGAGACGCTGATCGTCTGGGTGTACTGGGAGCAACCGGAACGCTGACTCGATGTCTGATTTTGCCATCAGCGCCCCGGGCCCCAGGCGATTCAACATGGCGACGGCCTCATCGAAAGATGCGTACCGCACCGAACACACTTCCGGGTGTATCGCATCATTCACGGAAAGACCACGTGGGGCTGACAAGTTATGTATCAGCCGAAACTCACCCGGGTCCTTCTTGGGGACCACTCCTAGAGGGGAACAAACAAAGTTAGCAACCGGTGGCCAATCAAATGGACCGGCGACACGACCTCGAGTCACCTCCTTCCCAATCTTTACCTGTACTACGGCCGTATGCTGCAAGACCGATAGTTGATTCTTACAGTGTGCTACACCCTGAAAATCCCCCACTGGGATGCGGAAACCATATGAAAACCCGTTTCGCAACACCCCAGCGGAAGCATGATCCGGGTATTCATTGAGCCAAGGAATCATTGCCATGGTATCAATCGGAGTAGGTAAAGGCGCCCCTCGGACTATTTCAGACCTGTTTGGCGCTTCCCCTACCACCGTTATCACCCGTTTTGGCTCTGCACATGGACTCAGGATGGGATGGCTGCCCACACCCCCCACATTCATGTCTGAACTTGCATGACCCCTGGGGCCTCGTACATTTCCCTCTGTTAAAATTCCAACAAATCCCCCTTTTTCCTGCGTTGCCACTCGGCTTCGAGTGATACTCGTTACCTGCACCCGTCCGAAAGGGTGTCCCAGAGTACTGGCGGGAAGATTCACCCCCGTTACTCCCTGACAATGGTACTTTCAACATTCCTGAACTCTCCATTTTTTGCCATGAAACGGAGTCGTAACAATCCCAAGTCAGAATTGGGTCGTGTTCTTTAGCTTTTCTAAAAATATTGTCATAACAGAACCACTGATTGCCCCCGTATGCTACGGAATACTCCATGATCCGTGACTGATAAATAGGCAACTCGGTCAGCAACTCGGGCCTGCGCCCCCCCATGATGGAGGTAAAAATGCCCCATGCTCTGCCCCAAGTACCAATGTTTTCGTCGACCTTAAAGGCGGCCATTTTTGCGCGCCAAACACTCGGATGCATGAGCTCCTTTTGGCTCTTAACATGCTCCATCTCGTAATGATCGGTAAGCAAAGAAAAAATGTTCACATACTTATTTGCCCAAATCTTTTCCTTAATTTCCAGTGGAACATGCTGAGCCACCTTCTCCCTTCGTGAAGGTACAGACCCCTCCCCCGCAATCGGCAATGGCCGCTTACCTGAACCAGATACTGCATTTGCCGCCGCACTTGGGCCTGTTGCATTTTCCGCCGCCGGAACTGGCGGGGTAACAGAAGATGGTGCCTTCGCAGCCTCTCTAGATTCCCGCAGTTGTCTCATTACTGCCCGGGCGTCGTCAGCCGTGGTGCCCTTGCTATCTTTTCCCAACCACGCTGCCAATTGCGCCGCTAACTCGGGAGGCATATCTTCCCCGGTCACGGGGGTGACCACTACGGGGATCGGCTGCCCCTCCTTCGGAACCGGGGTTGGCTCCTCAAGTGGGGTATCGGGAACCGGGGTTTCCCCCCCAAGTGCCCCCCTTCTGGACCTCTTGCCTCTCCCACCAGGAACTACTCCTGGCAAAGGTCGCTTCGGTCCTCCCTCCCCGTCCTTAGCTGCCATCTGCTTCTTCAAATCGGCTATCTCCTTCATGAGCATGCGGAGCATCTGATCGGTACCGACCCGCTTTCCGACTTTCTTGCCTGGCATTCTCACACGAGATATCTGTAAGACAAAAGAGAAAGATTACCACGCTCAAAATTGGCTCTTCGTTCCGTCTCGAGCTCACGTGCAGCGGGGAGGTGCAGCTTCAGAGCACAGGAACAAGAGGATGCTTTCTTGACTTGTTGCTCCTTTTATCCATCTTCAGGGCGGGCGTAAAACCCGCCCCCGCCTGCCTCCGAGGGCGTGGCCGGCCGCGTCAGTGTCTAGGACAACCCACTCCAGGGCGGGAAAAAGCGCGCCCCGGCTACGCCGCTTCGGGCATACCAGCCGAGACTCGCCTCCCGCCCAAGATGGCTTCCCGGGGGGATCGTGGTACTCCACCATACGTTCGGGGGGACCGAATGGTCGCCCCTTTCCAATATACTCCGTTTTTCAATCATCTTTATCCACTTTCTAGATCAAGGCTCTACATGTGGGGTTTCTTAGGGCAATTTCCCATGCTTCTTATGTATAAACTGTGCCCGTCCAGGCCTCTAGCTTTAACACGACAGATGCCAGGGTTCGTTGCAAGCAGTGTTTATTTCTATCCCAATGCATTTTGGGCGGGATACGCCCTACTTCAGGGGATACTGTAATTTAACAATAGAAACAAAGCTATATTATAAAACTGATTGTTATTCTTGCATTTATAAAAAACATATTATTAATTAAATATAACATGTACTCATGCATTTCAATCTACATGTTCCAATAGTAAGTGTCTGCACAATGAAGCAAAATAATTACTGTGAATCATGATTACTTCTTCTTAACATACATCGTTATTCGTGCTATGTTTCTTCCTTCCATGTGCATAGACAAAACCTCTGTATCACCTCGCGTGCAAATACCCTTGCTGAAATTCCTGTGTTTTATGGAGCTCTTGTGCTGAACCCATACTGCGGACTAATGTCTCCCACTATATTTCTTCATTTAGTCCTACTCGCCTTTTAACTATCTGACCCGCGATTACCTACTCTCCACCGTGTGATTACTCAACACCTCCCACGGACCTATAACTTTTTACCTGCGTGCAACTCACACTTCAGAATGATTAATAATGTCCACAATCCCCGTGTGTAACTTTTGATACTTCACCTCCTATATCCCCCATTCTTAGACATTAGTTATTCCCGAAGTCCTTTACCATGGACATCACATTTGAAGGCACCTCAAAATAATTAAGTTCAAGATGCACAAATAATTCTTGTGTATGATGTATAGACTGTAATCTTGCTCCATCTACAACAATGAATACTCAGGTAGGATGCAAAGGGCAACTGACTTGCCTTTTGGGTTATTAATACAATCATGTGGTTTACTACTTCATGGCCATTCAATGCGTTGATAGAATCTAATGCCCTAAAGTGAAAAAATCCCAAATGAACATATTTAAATTTAAATGTTGTACCTCAACTTTAAATAAAGTGGCAGTCAACGGCTCTTGCAGCAGGGCAGGGGGCCCAGGCTGAGCTCAGATATGTTTTCTTAGCGTTCACCGAGTTGTACTTCCTGGTAGTACTAAAGGCCTGTGGAGAATGATGGGACCTGGTATTTACCCCTCACTGCATTGTCATATAAGCTCTGGTAGTGAGGGGAGAGATCCTTGGTCAGCATGTAATAAGGGGGGTCCCAGGGCCTATGTAAGCACACTGCACTTGCAGTGCACAACCAATCATTTGTGAGTCTGGCTTTTCAGAGTGGGTGTGGTATGCTTTATAATGCAAGCTATAATTACAGGGACCCGCACTGTGAAAAATAATGGACGTGCCTCACACATAATGCAACACAGGGCCTCCACATGGAGCGGGGCCTGGAAAAAACTGCCCAATCTGCCTCCTCACTTGCCTGACGGGAATTTGCAGATAGTACCATTACGTAGGGGTGGATGCCTCTGCCAAAGGAATGACACAATTTTTTTTTACAAACAAAGTCAACCCATTTAAGAACTTGAGTTCCACTAATTCTTGGTATTTTGACCAATCATTAAAGGTCACATCCTAGTGTAACAACCGGATTCTCGGACCAGATAGAATCAGCTCACCAGACCACCACCAACACAGCCGGAACGTAATCACCTCCCTCCTTAGGACCTATTTACAACAGGTATCTATGTCTCCTACCCAAGGATGGGGAATTAGCAATATACATGCCTATGTTTTCTACAATACCACACTCTTAATATATAGTCTCACGGCAACTCAGGCCCAGACTATCCTACCCTAAGGCAGTTCTGATTATATACCATTACACACTGGCCGCAACCAGTGCTCGCTCAAGCCACAATCTTGTGGGTATAAATACCAGTCTCCCCCCTGGTACTCTCTTTTATCTCCGTACAAGCCACAATCTTGTGGGTATAAACATCAGTATCCCCCATGATGCTCTCATTAACGCCGCCTCACAACGACGATCACTTTCATATGAATACCGTTAGCTCCTCATGTCGGGGAATCTCTCGCTATTTACTAGAGTTACAATACTACAATATTATAGATCACACAATGATGGCCAAATTATATGATGTACGACTTATTCTCCATTTCAAGGGCTCCTCTCTCCCTCATTATTCAGTTACCACTTACCCAATCGGGGGTTGCGTCCGTTCGGGAGACAGCACTTGACTAGAAGAACAGGTTACCTTTATTATACAAGAACAAAAGGCACATGCTGGTTCACCAAGAACTGGGGTATTTTATTTATCACAATAACAATATAACAACATAACACTATACTATAACATATAGCCTGCAAAGGAAAATGAAAGGTTAGAATGTGTGCACGCTAATAAGAAAGGGTCGACGTCACCTTATTAATATGAAGTCTGGACTCAGCAGTCATCTGGGTTCCCTTCTCGTTTGTGCCTTGGTTCGTCTTAGGGTCACACCTCTGCAGTCACAGATACACGTCTGCACCGCTATGCTCTGTCTCCTACGCTTCCCTCCAAGTCACTGGAACCTTTCTCTCATCAGCTGCTTTCTCTCTGGCTGTTCTGCACTACTCCTCTCTCCTCTCAATCACAGACCATCTTCACTTCTCGGCTTTGATCTTATAACTCAGTTTCTGCCACTCTGGTATTCGTTCCCTTAACTAACTGCTTCACTTTGTATGCTCTGATCTTAATGTCAGAGTTCGCCAGCTGCTCCAACTAAAATAACTTCAATCTTTCTAAGAGAGTATCAGCTTCTCGGTCTTTCTCGGACTTCAAAATGCCGACTGTCTGCCCTGGAATAATTAATGGCATTGATGCTAACGACTAGCTGCCGCCTACAGACTGACTGACTCACTACCTCATGCCTTCGCTAATATGGAAGCTTGTCCCTTCATGGAAAGTTATGGCCAGTAACCTGCCGCCCACCAAATTCTTGTACCTCCCCGTACCAAGGACACGTTCTCAGCCGGCCGGCCTGATGTTATGTCTTTCGATAAGGGCCAGCCTGAGCCGGTTCTCTCCAAGCGAACAACACTTCGTAACTAAAACATTACACTTGACCTAGAAGCATCTCAAGCTGCCAGGGCAGAAAGAAAGATGGAGTATCTCCCGTTTGAGGCCTACAAGGCCCAAAATAAGCATAACTCCCTGGAAAAGTATATTAACACTCTTACAAAAGGACGGATTATCACTAATACTAATGAATCTATCCCCTAACATAAGTTTATAAGCCCTGATCTAAGGAAAAGGGTACGGAATTATATCAACACGCCTTGTGAATAGGCTCTATTTATGGTTCTAATCCCTCCAGTAGAATGATAGTAGACTGAAGTCCCCTCCAATCACCTTCCCTCAAGGAAGGGCCGAAAAAGTCGGTTAGAACACTTCACCCTTGACTTTAGGCTACTAATCATTCGCTAAATGGAACTAACATCTGTAGAAGAATATTATGAAACAAAACGAACTGATCTATTTCTCGTGCCAAATCTACAGTACTGGAGTAAAGAAGGAATGCACTGAATAAAGCAGCAAATAGCTACTAAAATGCTAACAGTAATCATAATACCCCCTAATATCTGTCGTAGAGAATGTAAGTCAGGTAACCACTTGAAGAGCCAGTCAAACCAGCCCTGTTCAATGTGTTTTCTAACCTCTTCAGTCAAGTCATGAAGTTTGTCAATATGAGCCTGAATGGATCTAGTATGATCTGACAGATTAAAACAGCAAAGGCCCTCAAAGTCAGAACAGTCATGTCCATGTTTGGGCAGAAGATAGTCAATGGCAGCCCGGTTCTGCAAGATAGCTCTGCTTTCACCCTGGGCGTCTAATAACATGTCAGATAGGATTGTAGAAGTATGATTAATGGACTTGACCATCCAGCAGGCCATTTTCCCAATAGACTTGGCGTTGTAAACCGCTAAAGCTGGAACACCAATAATTGAGAAAGCTAAACTAAGGTATTCAGATTTGGAATATAAATGTAGTGAAGAATCACAATCTTCATGTAACATCACAGCATCACGAACAACACGGGAATATGTATTAGGATGTGAGGAAAACATCAATAAGCTTAGTCTAGTGATGGCACATGGTCCTCCAGAAATGTTTGCGGGAATGTAGGGCCAGGAAGTATTACCACAAGAGAAAAGCCATCCAGAAGGTAACAGCATGGTACGATAATGACTAGGGGTAACTACTAAACTTTTACAGGTCATATTATTTCTAACAGAAGTACATGATTTTGGGGGTCTTCGGGAACACAAAGTTTGTTCATGAGCTGAAAAGGAAATTGCTGCTTTCAATTTTAAACGTACACATTCAGTAATTGCATTGGGATCACTGGTAAGGAAAAAACACAAGTCTCCTTGAGTGATATTATATGATGTGATTTGGGAATGAATAGGTGGTATTGGATCTAAAAGTACCGTACATAATGGACAGTACTCATGGGTGGCAAAATCTTCAAGGATTACATTGGGCCGTGCACTTGATATATTAAAAATATGGGCTAGAGTCTCCAACGAAGCAGGGACAGCAACCAAACAGGTCGCTAGAATGTCAGTCACCGAACGCATCGGTGTCAAGCAAAAATGTGGAGAGTTGGTAACTCGTTTAGCTAAAGTAGTCCAAAAATTAGATGATGAATCCCACGCAGCAAAGGAACGCGGTACTCGGGTTATCGAATCAACCAAAGTCTGTGGGTTCCCTCCTTTCCCGACGTAGCAGACCAAAAGGAGTCCAACGCCGACACATCCTGCAGCAACAGTCCAGAGAATGATCTGAAATAAAATCAAATACAGGCATTATTCATTCTCGTAAGTAACATTTGTCAGCCGGGACAGCTTCCCAGCTATCTTTCCCTGGTCTCATGACAAGAATTGTATTATCATGACCGGTTGCAATAATTTCAGCTTGTTCAGGGGGATTTTTATACGATTTCACCCACACTCTCGCTCCAGGATTATCCGTGGAGCCAAAACCTTTTTGTCCTCGTACAGTTAGGAATGTTGGAGCAGTGCCTTTTTGAATCTCACCACTGAAAACAGGCATTATTAGCAACTGAGCAATTCGGTCAGTTTAGTGATTTGGTAAATCAACCTCACTGCTATTCAGCAGGAGCACCTTAATCTCTCCCTGATAATCGCTGTCAATAACTCCTCCGAGTACTTGAATGCCTTTTAAGGCCAGGCCCAATCTTGGGGCAATCAGTCCAAAATTTCTAGTTGGTATACAGACACCAACACCAGTTTCAATGATAACTCGATCTCTGCTTTTAATGGTAGTGTCATTCATGGCATGCAGGTCCAAGCCTGCGGAACCTGGGGTTGCTCTGCATGGAGCTAGTGCTCCAGGGGAAATTTCCCAATACATTACAGTATTGCCAATGGTGTTGGGCTTTGCATCAATAGCTGGAGGAAATAAATGCATTAATGGAGATTCAGCATTCAAAAAGGGACGATTATTTAAAATGAACAGTGCCTGAAACAAATAATCTCTCCAATTCTTATATTTGTTGTCAGTTAATTTTCGCAATTGATCTTTTAGCAAACCATTCATTCTCTCAATAAGGCCTGATGCCTGTGGATAATATGGTATATGAAACACCCATTCGATGTTATTTTCCACACAAAATTCCTGCACCAATCTTCCTCGAAAATGGGATGCATTATCAGATTGAATTTGAAATGGAACACCGTAATAGAGCATAATCAATTCCAATGTTTTAATGGTATTCACTTGGGTAGCTCGTTTACAGGGAAAGGCCACTAAAAGGCCACTGTATGTGTCAACAATGGTGCAAACATATTGGCAGTTTTTACTCATAGGAAGTGGACCAATATAATCAATCTGCCAAATTTGAGCGGGCAATTTTCCTCGATGTAAATGACCTTTAACAATTTGGGGTACTTTTCGTTGTCTAGAATGTTGACAGATAGGACAATGCAATATTGTATCTTTAATCAAATTTAAAGGAATATAAATTCCTCGATCGGCATCCCACCTGCTAGTGGCTCTCTCTCCAAAATGTCCTGCTTTCTGGTGGGCCCATTTCGCCAATCCCACCAAATCAGAATCTTGCATGTCCACCACTGCCTCAGCAATTTTAGATTTATCATCTGCAATGTTATGAAATAATTTGTCAAGGGAGTCTATCGGGGTATGAGCATCCACATGAAAGATTGTAACAGTACTTTGTGGGAGCATTTCCCAGATTTCTTGCCATAACTCTTTTCCCCACAGTTCTTTAGAGTGCCATTCCCAATTATGAGAATGCCAAGTTGGTAACCAAACCGCCAGTCCATTAGCAGTGGACCAAGAATCAGTGAACATATGACATGTACCAGGTAACTCTTGTTTCAAAACTTGATAAACAGCATATAATTCTGCAAATTGACTGCTCTTTCCTTCACCAGTCGTACTCAGAAATTTATGTGTGATGGGATTATAGGACACTGCTTTCCAATGCCGTTTCTCTCCTATGTACCTCGCTGAACCATCCGTAAACCACACATGGTTTCTGTCCTCCGCGGACAAATCATCAAATGGCTTACCCCACTTAACAGGGGATTCCTGTACTACAGGTACGAAGCAATCACTCCCAGTCTCAGTCGATGGCGCCTGCGCCACTTGCTCATGTAAAGATGCTACACCTTTCAGTCCCACACGTGCCCTGTCTTGTATGTACCATTTCCACTTAATCACACTCGCTTCTAGAGCATGTCCAATTCGATGAGTTTTCGGCGAACTCAAAACCCACTGCATAATAGGAATTTCAGGTCTCAAAATCACATCATGTCCCAAAGTCAACTGCTAGGTATCCACCAGAGCCCAATAACATGCAAGCAACTGTTTCTCAAAAGGTGTATAACGCTCACCAGCATCGGGTAACTTTTTAGTCCAGAAACCTAATGGTACTTTATTCTTGCCTTGTTTTTGCCACAAACTCCAATTTGCATAAAGACCTTACACGGACACATTCAAATCCATGTCACCATTGCACACAGGCCACAAATACAAAGCATACTGAATCGCTTCTTTTGCCAAATTAAACGCATCTTGCTGTGGTTTACCTCATTCAAACACATTCTTTTTGCGAATGACTCGGTATAAAGGGGCCAATATACGACTCAAATGTGGAATATGCTGGCGCCAAAAGCCAAAAAAGCCAATGAAGCTTTGGGCTTCTTTCCTATTTCTTGGGACTGCAAAATCATGAATTTTCTGTTTCAATTGTGGAATCACCTCTCTGTGACCTTCATGCCAATTGATACTTAAAAATTTTACATTTTGAGATGGACCTTGCAGCTTGTCGGGATTGATTTCCCAACCTTTTCTGCGTAAGCAATCATTGATTTGATCTAACTGGGTCTGAACTTGGTCTTGTGTCTCACCTTGAATTAAAATGTCATCAATATAGTGACATATCTGAATTTGCGGGTGTACAGGTACTTCAGACAAATATTCCGCCACCAGCCGATGACAGATCGTAGGACTATGTACATAGCCTTGAGGAAGACTTATAAACGTCATTTGACGTCCATTCCATGTAAAACTTCATTGTCCCTGACACTCGGGGGCAATCGGAATTGAAAAGAAAGCATTGGCAATATCAATGGACGCATACCATGTACCTGAATGTTTTTGAATTCTCTCAATTAAAGTAATAATGTCTGGTACTGCAACAGTCAAAGGGGGTGTATGTTTATTCAATTCGCGGTAAACAACAGTCATTCACCAAGAATTATCACTCTTACGCACGGGCCAAACGGGATTATTCCAAGCAGAAGAAACCGGAGTTATGACTCCTGTATCCACCAAATCCTGAATGGTAGCACTAATTTCTTCATGGCCACCTGGGATACGATACTGCTTTTGACAGACAACCTGTGTAGCCTGAGGAATTTTTTTATCGGGGGCATTCTTAAACGACCAACTCGTACAGGTCTGAACGATATATAATTCTTACTTCCAAATTGATAACAGCCGTCATCTAAATGCAATGTCATTCCTTTCAAAATATCAATTCCAATTATGTATTCCAAAAGTGGCACAACTAAAACAGAATATGCTTTTCGGGGAATTCTACCTATTTTCATTTCAAGTGTAGTTTGCACTGCAGGGGTTTCCTTTTCACCTAAACCAGTAATTGTGAAAAATTGACCTTTAAATTTCTTTGATTTTCCATGAATCAGAGTGGCCTCCGCTCCCGTATCTACCAATGCTCGGGCCCTTTGGATATTACGATGTTTCCAAAAAATTTCAATATCTACATAGGGTCTATTATCTTTGTGAGCCCACCTGCGTACTGGAGCTTGACCTATTTCCTAGTCGTTTTTACTGCGTTCTGCCAACCAGGACAAATCAGGGTAAATGCTCTCATACTTCTTGGGTGTGAAAACATCATGTTCATATCCATCTCCATGACAAAATGGATTTTTGTCATCTGCTTGGTACTGCGAATTCCGATCGGAAAGTCTGTGTCGATCCTCCCTTCTCGCAAAATATTTTCTCGCAAAAGAGTATGAGCATTTTGCACTTCAACAAACTTTTCTTCCATATCCACATATTGCTTCTGCAATTTCAAAATTTTTTCATGTACGATCCTGTACGCAGTTAAAACAATCCAACCTCTACGTCCTAAAATAGGAAGTTCCTCACCCTTCACTACCGGCGCTTTCTGCAAACAAGAAATCACATGAGCCGGTTCTGCAAATTCCAAACAAGAACTCCAATTTTCACTCAAACCAGTAGAATCGGCCCACTCACGGGCCAAGGCCTCGTAAGGCGTTGATTCCCAGCCGGGAATTTCAACAGGCAATTTGAAAGTAGATTGTGACCTGGATGGAAAGTATATTAACACTCTTACAAAAGGACGGATTATCACTAATACTAATGAATCTATCCCCTAACATAAGTTTATAAGCCCTGATCTAAGGAAAAGGGTACGGAATTATATCAACACGCTTTGTGAATAGGCTCTATTTATGGTTCTAATCCCTCCATTAGAATGATAGTAGACTGAAGTCACCTCCAATCACCTTCCCTCAAGGAAGGGCCGAAAAAGTTGGGTAGAACACTTCACCCTTGACTTTAGGCTACTAATCATTCGCTAAATGGAACTAACATCTGTAGAAGAATATTATGAAACAAAACTAACTGATCTATTTCTCGTACCAAATCTACAGTACTGGAGTAAAGAAGGAATGCACTGAATAAAGCAGCAAATAGCTACTAAAATGCTAACAGTAATCATAATACCCCCTAATATCTGTCGTAGAGAATGTAAGTCAGGTAACCAATTGAAGAGCCAGTCAAACCAGCCCTGTTCAATGTGTTTTCTAACCTCTTCAGTCAAGTCATGAAGTTTGTCAATATGAGCCTGAATGGATCTAGTATGATCTGACAGATTAAAACAGCAAAGGCCCTCAAAGTCAGAACAGTCATGTCCATGTTTGAGCAAAAGATAGTCAAATGGCAGCCCGGTTCTGCAAGATAGCTCTGCTTTCACCCTGGGCGTCTAATAACATGTCAGATAGGATTGTAGAAGTATGATTAATGGACTTGACCATCCAGCAGGCCATTTTCCCAATAGACTTGGCGTTGTAAACCGCTAAAGCTGGAACACCAATAATTGAGAAAGCTAAACTAAGGTATTCAGATTTGGAATATAAATGTAGTGAAGAATCACAATCTTCATGTAACATCACAGCATCACGAACAACACAGGAATATGTATTAGGATGTGAGGAAAACATCAATAAGCTTAGTCTAGTGATGGCACACGGTCCTCCAGAAATGTTTGCGGGAATGTAGGGCCAGGAAGTATTACCACAAGAGAAAAGCCATCCAGAAGGTAACAGCATGGTACGATAATGACTAGGGGTAACTACTAAACTTTTACAGGTCATATTATTTCTAACAGAAGTACATGATTTCGGGGGTCTTCGGGAACACAAAGTTCGTTCATGAGCTGAAAAGGAAATTGCTGCTTTCAATTTTAAACGTACACATTCAGTAATTGCATTGGGATCACTGGTAAGGAAAAAACACAAGTCTCCTTGAGTAATATTATATGATGTGATTTGGGAATGAATAGGTGGTATTGGATCTAAAAGTACCGTACATAATGGACAGTACTCATGGGTGGCGAAATCTCCAAGGATTACATTGGGCCGTGCACTTGACATATTAAAAATATGGGCTAGAGTCTCCAACGAAGCAGGGACAGCAACCAAACAGGTCGCTAGAATGTCAGTCACCGAACGCATCGGTGTCAAGCAAAAATGTGGAGAGTTGGTAACTCGTTTAGCTAAAGTAGTCCAAAAATTAGATGATGAATCCCACGCAGGAAAGGAACGCAGTACTCGGGTTATCGAATCAACCAAAGTCTGTGGGTTCCCTCCTTTCCCGACATAGCAGACCAAAAGGAGTCCAACGCCGACACATCCTGCAGCAACAGTCCAGAGAATGATCTGAAATAAAATCAAATACAGGCATTATTCATTCTCGTAAGTAACATTTGTCAGCCGGGACAGCTTCCCAGCTATCTTTCCCTGGTCTCATGACAAGAATTGTATTATCATGACCGGTTGCAATAATTTCAGCTTGTTCAGGGGGATTTTTATGCGATTGCACCCACACTCTCGCTCCAGGATTATCCGTGGAGCCAAAACCTTTTTGTCCTCGTACAGTTAGGAATGTTGGAGCAGTGCCTTTTTGAATCTCACCACTGAAAACAAGCATTATTAGCAACTGAGCAATTCGGTCAGTTTTGTGAATTGGTAAATCAACCTCACTGCTATTCAGCAGGAGCACCTTAATCTCTCCCTGATAATCGCTGTCAATAACTCCTCCGAGTACTTGAATGCCTTTTAAGGCCAGGCCCAATCTAGGGGCAATCAGTCCAAAATTTCCAGTTGGTATACAGACACCAACACCAGTTTCAATGATAACTCGATCTCTGCTTTTAATGGTAGTGTCATTCATGGCATGCAGGTCCAAGCCTGCGGAACCTGGGGTTGCTCTGCATGGAGCTAGTGCTCCGGGGGAAATTTCCCAATACATTACAGTATTGCCAATGGTGTTGGGCTTTGCATGAATAGCTGGAGGAAATAAATGCATTAATGGAGATTCAGCATTCAAAAAGGGACGATTATTTAAAATTAACAGTGCCTGAAACAAATAATCTCTCGAATTCTTATATTTGTTGTCAGTTAATTTTCGCAATTGATCTATTAGCAAACCATTCATTCTCTCAATAAGGCCTGATGCCTGTGGATAATATGGTATATGAAACACCCATTCGATGTTATTTTCCACACAAAATTCCTGCACCAATCTTCCTCGAAAATGGGATGCATTATCAGATTGAATTTGAAATGGAACACCATAATAGAGCATAATCAATTCCAATGTTTTAATGGTATTCACTTGGGTAGCTCGTTTACAGGGAAAGGCCACTAAAAGGCCACTGTATGTGTCAACAATGGTGCAAACATATTGGCAGTTTTTACTCATAGGAAGTGGACCAATATAATCAATCTGCCAAATTTGAGCGGGCAATTTTCCTCGATGTAAATGACCTTTAACAATTTGGGGTACTTTTCATTGTCTAGAATGTTGACAGATAGGACAATGCAATATTGTATATTTAATAAAATTTAAAGGAATATAAATTCCTCGATCGGCGTCCCACCTGCTAGTGGCTCTCTCTCCAAAATGTCCTGCTTTCTGGTGGGCCCATTTCGCCAATCCCACCAAATCAGAATCTTGCATGTCCACCACTGCCTCAGCAATTTTAGATTTATCATCTGCAATGTTATAAAATAATTTGTCAAGGGAGTCTATCGGGGTATGAGCATCCACATGAAAGATTGTAACAGTACTTTGTGGGAGCATTTCCCAGATTTCTTGCCATAACTCTTTTCCCCACAGTTCTTTAGAGTGCCATTCCCAATTATGAGAATGCCAAGTTGGTAACCAAACCGCCAGTCCATTAGCAGTGGACCAAGAATCAGTGAAAATATGACATGTACCAGGTAACTCTTGTTTCAAAACTTGATAAACAGCATACAATTCTGCAAATTGACTGCTCTTTCCTTCACCAGTCGTACTCAGCAATTTTTGTGTGATGGGATTATAGGACACTGCTTTCCAATGCCGTTTCTCTCCTATGTACCTCGCTGAACCATCCGTAAACCACACATGGTTTCTGTCCTCCGCGGACAAATCATCAAATGGCTTACCCCACTTAACAGGGGATTCCTGTACTACAGGTACGAAGCAATCACTCCCAGTTTCAGTCGATGGCGCCTGCGCCTCTTGCTCATGTAAAGATGCTACACCTTTCGGTCCCACACGTGCCCTGTCTTGTATGTACCATTTCCACTTAATCACACTCGCTTCTAGAGCATGTCCAATTAGATGAGTTTTCGGCGAACTCAAAACCCACTGCATAATAGGAATTTCAGGTCTCAAAATCACATCATGTCCCAAAGTCAACTGCTCGGTATCCACCAGAGCCCAATAACATGCAAGCAACTGTTTCTCAAAAGGTGAATAACGCTCACCAGCATCGGGTAACTTTTTAGTCCAGAAACCTAATGGTACTTTATTCTTGCCTTGTTTTTGCCACAAACTCCAATTTGCATAAAGACCTTACACGGACACATTCAAATCCATGTCACCATCGCACACAGGCCACAAATACAAAGCATACTGAATCGCTTCTTTTGCCAAATTAAACGCATCTTGCTGTGGTTTACCTCATTCAAACACATTCTTTTTGCGAATGACTCGGTGTAAAGGGGCCAATATACGACTCAAATGTGGAATATGCTGGCGCCAAAAGCCAAAAAAGCCAATGAAGCTTTGGGCTTCTTTCCTATTTCTTGGGACTGCAAAATCAAGAATTTTCTGTTTCAATTGTGGAATCACCTCTCTGTGACCTTCATGCCAATTGATACCTAAAAATTTTACATTTTGAGATGGACCTTGCAGCTTGTCGGGATTGATTTTCCAACCTTTTTCGCGTAAGCAATCAATGATTTGATCTAACTGGGTCTGAACTTGGTCTTGTGTCTCACCTTGAATTAAAATGTCATCAATATAGTGACATATCTGAATTTGCGGGTGTACAGGTACTTCAGACAAATGTTCAGCCACCAGCCGGTGACAGATCGTAGGACTATGTACATAGCCTTGAGGAAGACTTATAAACATCATTTGATGTCCATTCCATGTAAAACTGAATTGTCTCTGACACTCGGGGGCAATCGGAATTGAAAAGAAAGCATTGGCAATATCAATGGACGCATACCATGTACCTGAATGTTTTTGAATTCTCTCAATTAAAGTAATAATGTCTGGTACTGCAACAGTCAAAGGGGGTGTATGTTTATTCAATTCGCGGTAAACAACAGTCATGCACCAAGAATTATCACTCTTACGCACGGGCCAAACGGGATTATTCCAAGCAGAAGAAACCGGAGTTATGACTCCTGCATCCACCAAATCCTGAATGGTAGCACTAATTTCTTCATGGCCACCTGGGATACGATACTGCTTTTGACAGACAACCTGTGTAGCCTGAGGAATTTTTTTATCGGGGGCATTCTTAAACGACCAACTCGTACAGGTCTGAACGATATATAATTCTTACTTCCAAATTGATAACAGCCGTCATCTAAATGCAATGTCATTCCTTTCAAAATATCAATTCCAATTATGTATTCCAAAAGTGGCACAACTAAAACAGAATATGCTTTTCGGGGAATTCTACCTATTTTCATTTCAAGTGTAGTTTGCACTGCAGGGGTTTCCTTTCCACCTAAACCAGTAATTGTGAAAAATTGACCTTTAAATTTCTTTGATTTTCCATGAATCAGAGTGGCCTCCGCTCCCGTATCTACCAATGCTCGTGCCCTTTGGATATTACGATGTTTCCAAAAAATTTCAATATCTACATAGGGTCTATTATCTTTGTGAGCCCACCTGCGTACTGGAGCTTGACCTATTTCCTAGTCGTTTTTACTGTGTTCTGCCAACCAGGACAAATCAGGGTAAATGCTCTCATACTTCTTGGGTGTTAAAACATCATGTTCATATCCATCTCCATGACAAAATGGATTTTTGTCATCTGCCTGGTACTGCGAATTCCGATCGGAAAGTCTGTGTCGATCCTCCCTTCTCCACAACTCAGGGGACTGATCCCTTTCCTCTCTATATCTGCTGTTAACACAGTCATCTCTCCCCCTTTCTCTTTCCCCCTCTCGCCCTCTCTCCTTTGCACGGTGAGGGGACACATCACGCACATGCCGTCGTTCACCAAGACGATCAGAATCATCACGACGTCTTTCATCACCACTGTCATCAGAATATCCACGATCACAATCATTCTTCCGCACACGTCGGGCACCCTCCTTTCGATCCAAACCACGCTTGCGAAACATGTCCCACAAGCGATTATTAGGCTCACCATCAATGTCTTCCTGTTTCACACCATCAGCCAACAGCGCAAGAAACATATCACGTCTAGAGAATTTATAATCTCCAGCAGTACGACCCTCAGGTCTGGACTGCCTCTCAGGTTTAAACCAGTCACCCAACTCACCAAGCTGACGGACAGATTCAAGCACCATAGAAAAAGGATTGCCAGTTTGATTAATTAACAAGGTCATCATAACCTGCTTATAAGCAACAGGAGAAGAACGGATAATGGGATTACACATGGAAGATGTTAACAAACCATCCAACAATCTGTCAGCCGTACTCAGAAAAATTGCAGTTTTCATCACCTCCTCTTTCAGCCGTTGCGCCGCATCGCGCAAGGTGTACCACAGCTTGTCATTCACAGGCCAATCAGATTCAGTAGGGTATTTGTGATTACAGCGTCAGTCGCTAACTGGAGTAGACTAGTGTGACCGGCACCATTAAAATTCTGAAAATGATCCTGCACAGTAGAATCGGAACTCAAAGAACAAAATTTTAAGGCATCTCCTGCATCTAACATGATACCTGCAGCGCCTAACTCATAAAGGCGCACCATCCATGTAAGCAAGGCCTCACCAGGCCGTTGTCGAAATCGTTGCAAAATGTCACTAACCTCCTGTTGTGTAAAATCTTTTAAACTATCCAAAGCAACACCATTTGGATTACCAGGAGCTTGTTGTAATTTTCGTCGAAAAACCGGATGCGCAGAAACCTCCGGACGAGCATCCGAAGAAGCCCGATCCATAGATTTAGAGGAACAATCAGAATGAGAAACGTCATTAGAATGGGAAGAGCGACCACGGTCGCCAGAATCATCATGTTTGTCACAAGAAGTAGATTTGAAGTAACGTCCGGAGCGAGGAGCCTCGCGCCTGTCAGACCCCTCAGCCGAGGAGCCAGAATCATTCGAGTCCCAGATATTGCCATCCCATTCATCAGGATTCCAGTCCAGTCCGGCTTTCGCCACGACCAGACGCACCTTACGTTTAGAAACACGACCACGATGATTCTTATATTTGTATTTCGCAATTCGAACAGCAGCCCTTTCGGCTATCGTCTGATAAGTTTTAAGCTTCTCGGCAAGCAATTTATTTTGACAACGCAAAAGAGTATGAGCATTTTGCACTTCAACAAACTTTTCTTCCATATCCACATATTGCTTCTGCAATTTCAAAATTTTTTCATGTACGATCCTGTACGCAGTTAAAACAATCCAACCTCTACGTCCTAAAATAGGAAGTTCCTCACCCTTCACTACCGGCGTTTTCTGCAAACAAGAAATCACATGAGCCGGTTCTGCAAATTCCAAACAAGAACTCCAATTTTCACTCAAACCAGTAGAATCGGCCCACTCACGGGCCAAGGCCTCGTAAGGCGTTGATTCCCAGCCGGGAATTTCAACAGGCAATTTGAAAGTAGATTGTGACCTCCGCAAAAACATTTTGACAAATCAAAAAGATATATACAACTATTAACAAATATTATACAAAATAAACCACGTACGAGCCGAGCGCAAGCCAACAAGATAAAAACAATACAATGCACACAGGCTTCGTAAACAGTTCGTGACGCCAGATTTAACGACCGGATTCTTGGACCAGATAGAATCAGCTCACCAGAGCACCACCAACCCAGCCGGAACGTAATCACCTCCCTCCTTAGGACCTATTTACAACAGGTATCTATGTCTCCTACCCAAGGTTGGGGAATTAGCAATATACATGCCTAAGTATTCTACAATACCACACTCTTACCATATAGCCTCACGGCAACTCAGGCCCAGACTATCCTACCGTAAGGCAGTTCTGATTATATACCATTACACACTGGCCACAACCAGTGCTCGCTCAAGCCACAATCTTGTGGGCATAAATACCAGTATCCCCCCTGGTACTCTCTTTTATCTCCGTACAAGCCACAATCTTGTGGGTATAAACATCAGTATCCCCCCTGATGCTCTCATTAACGCCGCCTCACAACGACGATCACTTTCCTATGAATACCGTTAGCTCCTCATGTCGGGGAATCTCTCGCTATTTAATAGAAGGAACAATACTACAATATTATAGATCACACAATGATGGCCAAATTATATGATGTACGACTTATTCTCCATTTCAAGGGCTCCTCTCTCCCTCATTATTCAGTTACCACTTACCCAATCGGGGGTTGCGTCCGTTCGGGAGACAGCACTTGACTAGAAGAACAGGTTACCTTTATTATACAAGAACAAGAGGCACATGCTGGTTCACTAAGAACTGGGGTATTTTATTTATCACAATAACAATATAACAACATAACACTATACTATAACATATAGCCTGCAAAGGAAAATGAAAGGTCAGAATGTGTGCACGCTAATAAGAAAGGGTCGACTTCACCTTATTAATATGAAGTCTGGACTCAGCAGTCATCTGGGTTCCCTTCTCGTTTGTGCCTTGGTTCGTCTTAGGGTCACACCTCTGCAGTCACAGATACACGTCTGCACCGCTATGCTCTGTCTCCTACGCTTCCCTCCAAGTCACTGGAACCTTTCTCTCATCAGCTGCTTTCTCTCTGGCTGTTCTGCACTACTCCTCTCTCCTCTCAATCACAGACCATCTTCACTTCTCGGCTTTGATCTTATAACTCAGTTTCTGCCACTCTGGTATTCGTTCCCTTAACTAACTGCTTCACTTTGTATGCTCTGATCTTAATGTCAGAGTTCGCCAGCTGCTCCAACTAAAATAACTTCAATCTTTCTAAGAGAGTATCAGCTTCTCGGTCTTTCTCGGACTTCAAAATGGCGACTGTCTGCCCTGGAATAATTAATGGCAATGATGCTAACGACTAGCTGCCGCCTACAGACTGACTGACTCACTACCTCATGCCTTCGCTAATATGGAAGCTTGTCCCTTCATGGAAAGTTATGGCCAGTAACTTGCCGACCACCAAATTCTTGTACCTCCCCGTACCAAGGACACGTTCTCAGCCGGCCGGCCTGATGTTATGTCTTCGGAATGGAGAAAAATACAGTCTTTCGATAAGGGCCAGCCTGAGCCGGTTCTCTCCAAGCGAACAACACTTTGTAACTAAAACATTACACTTGACCTAGAAGCATCTCAAGCTGCCGGGGCAGAAAGAAAGATGGAGTCTCTCCGGTTTGAGGCCTACAAGGCCCAAAATAAGCATAACTCCATGGAAAGTATATTAACACTCTTACAAAAGGACGGATTATCACTAATACTAATGAATCTATCCACTAACATAAGTTTATAAGCCCTGATCTAAGGAAAAGGGTACGGAATTATATCAACACGCCTTGTGAATAGGCTCTATTTACGGTTCTAATCCCTCCATTAGAATGATAGTAGACTGAAGTCACTTCCAATACCCTTCCCTCAAGGAAGGGACGAAAAAGTCGGTTAGAACACCTAGTTAGCTTGGTCCATCTCCTCATTAGATGGTAAAGCCCACTGATGGCGGTCTGTCTTGAAAGCGCACAACTTAAGTCAAATTTATCGATCAAACTTTGCTTTATGCTTTCTGTACAAGCTATTTATTCATGTTTATATTAACATTCAATCAATCTCCTCAAGAACATTGTATGATAATTTATATGAACATAGTTTCATCCATTGACAAAGCAACATAAATCAATTTATACAATAAAGAAAACATTAGATTCTCTTGTGTTTGTTGTTATTCGCCCAATGCATTTCGGGACTATAGTAGGGTCCCTTCATCAGGGGCAACACTGAAAAATAAATGTCATATACAGGCACATAAGTAAGTTATACTGGTTCCATGGTAACATGTTTCAATAAACTTTATCAAAAAATCCTCAACCAGAAATTAACACCCAAAAAAAGAAATGTGTGATGGTGAAAAGCAAAAAGAAACCAAAATAAACTCCACTCACACTAAAACACGAAGACCACTTCCTCTGGCTCTCGTGAGCTCCTTTAAGCTCAAACCAACTCCTAAAAAAACAATATAAGTAACAAAATTGAACTATAGACATAACAGAAAAATTCCCAACAATTTGAACAGATTGGAAAAAAGCATATTGATCCAACTAGCCAAAAAAACGGAGCTAACTTTTCAGAAAGCGGACAAAGGGGGAGCATTAGTATTAATGGATACTGAATTCTACCAAAGGAAGGTTGAAGAACACGTGAATTACACCAACATTTATCTATTGCTACAACAAGATCCGACAATTGAAATACAAAGGATACTACAATCATTGATAGACAAAGCCATAGATGAAGATTGGATTACACCGAACATGGCAAAATTCCTCATGGTAAAAAATCCTAGCAGTTTAAAAATCTTTATGCTGCCCAAAGTGCATAAATCATTGGAAGATCCACCTTTCCGACCTATTGTGTCGGGTTGCAATTCGATTTTTGAACCAGCAGGGCAAATAATTGATTACTTTTTGCAACCTTTCATTCAAAAATGGCACACCTATATACCAGACACAACAGATTTTTTACTCAAGTTGGCATCGATACAATTAAAAGCTGGAAGAGAATACATTCTGTGTACCATAGATGTTGTGTCGCTATACACCTCGATTGGGCATACTGATGGACTAGAAGCTGAAGAATGGATGTTGTTACAACACCCAGAAATGGAAATGAATCCAGTATTCTTACTTGAGCTTACACAGTTTTGTTTACAAAACAGTTACTTCAAGTGGTCAGACAGATTTTACATGCAGTTTAAAGGCACATCAATGGGTTTTACTGGGGCTCCAGTATATGCCAACACTTATATGGCAAAATTTGAGCATGAGCATGTTTTTGCACACAAGGACTGGACAGACAATCTTGAATTTTTTTGTCGCTTCATTGACGACATTTTTTTAATATGGTCTGGTACAGAAGCACAACTGAATCAGAATATATTGATATTGAATTCAAGGAATCCACGCATTCAGTTTACACACACCATAAGCAGATCCATGATTGCATATTTGGATGTGAATGTAGAGCTAGAGGGAGAAAGCATCAATACTTCACTTTACCGGAAACCTACTGATAAAAATAGCATGTTACATTTTCAAAGTTTTCACCCTCAGAATCTGTTAAAAAACCTTCCATACTCACAATTTCTGAGGATAAGGAGAATAGTGACTAAACAAAATGCATGTATTGATTATATCAATGAATACAAGGAAAACTACAAAAAGAGAGGTTACCCCACAGAAGTACTAGAGACAGCACAAATTAAAGCACTTGAGAAAAATCGTATAGATCTACTATCTAAACCACAAAAGGAAGCTCAGAGACGCAACGTGTTTGTTTCTAAATTTTCAATCAATTCGCAAAAGATCAAAAATATTATCCACCAAAGATGGGAACTTCTACAGCAGGAAAATGATTTTCAAAACAGTTTCACGGACAAACCCCTTTTTGCTTATACTCGTTCTAAGAATTTGAAAGAACTGTTGAAACAATCAGAGATTTCCAAAAAGAAAGACTTCAAAGGAATGAGGAGATGTGCAAATTGTGTGCATTGTAACAATGTAATTGTTGGCAATGAAATCACCCACCCACATTCGGGAAGAACCATTAAACTGAAGTTTGAAGGCGACTGCAATAACAACCAAGTTGTATACACTATCAAATGTCCATGTGGACTTCTATATGTAGGAAAGACTGAGCGAAAGCTTAAAATTCGTATTTCAGAACACAAGAGTAGAATACGAAACAAGTCCATGACATCACCTTTAGCTACACATTGGCTAGAAAAAAAGCATTCTATAGCCCAATTGAGATTTACAATTCTAGAAACAGTGTCATTAACAGAAGGGATTGACATAAACAAAAAATTATTGCAGAGAGAATCATATTGGATTAAAATGCTTGGTACTCTGACCCCCGGGGGTCTTAATGACTGTATTGAATTGAGTAGTTATCTGTAAATGTTATCACAATTGTTTCGCAATTATGACAATCTAGTTTTTGTTAACATTGGTAACAACACAGCGTTTTATTATTAATGTTCCTTTATGAAAATTCTATTTCTGAAAAATGGTAACATTATAGAATTTCCTAATCATTGTTTTTTTCGTGTATGAGTTTGTTTCTTTTCTGTTTATATGTTGTTTAATTTTCTCACTATTTTTTATTTTTTTCTTCTTTAAGTGGTCTATAGTGGTTTACGAACGCATTTAGGTCTTATAAAGGTAATCGCCAAGCCTTCTTAGCGTGCGAAATCAGAGTTCGTTAGGGATATATGGTTGACATAGCAGCTAAGCTTTATTGGTACACTGTAGGGTTGAACATTGAAAATTGTCTTTGGAGCCTAGTTGTTAAAGTTTCCCGTTTTGTTAAAACACGTGGTACATCGGTTAAACGTTGGCAGCTAACATGGCTTGTGAAGCAGCGTAGAGAGGCATCTTTCGTATTGATATCTGACGTAGCTGGCCGCGCCAGTGAAAGCCATGCTGATTGGTTGATACTTTTTGGGATTCTCCAATAGAATGAGCCGTTAGGTTAGTTATACCATGAAACGTTTCGATTCAACATTCGCGGGTGATTTCAGATGGAAGAGGAACACCGAGTGGTTTTTGCTATGAGCAGCGTACTTTAGAGCACGGTAAGAGTCGACGTTGTAGGTTGAATTCTCATATTTAGTTTAAACTTAGTATGTAGACTCTTCATTGATTAGGCTGTCCTTTGTGTGACAGGAATTTGAAGACGAAGCGCCTTCGAGCGGTATTTGATCAACGTGTTGTACAGACTTGGCGGATTAGCAGGTATGCACTCGTGTTTGACGTTCAATGGGTACATTGACAGGTTTTGAGCTACGTTAGTTATTTTGTTACTTATATTGTTTTTTTAGGAGTTGGTTTGAGCTTAAAGGAGCTCACGAGAGCCAGAGGAAGTGGTCTTCGTGTTTTAGTGTGAGTGGAGTTTATTTTGGTTTCTTTTTGCTTTTCACCATCACACATTTCTTTTTTTGGGTGTTAATTTCTGGTGGAGGATTTTTTGATAAAGTTTATTGAAACATGTTACCATGGAACCAGTATAACTTACTTATGCGCCTGTATATGACATTTATTTTTCAGTGTTGCCCCTGACGAAGGGACCCTACTATAGTCCCGAAATGCATTGGGCGAATAACAACATACACAAGAGAATCTAATGTTTTCTTTATTGTATAAATTGATTTATGTTGCTTTGTCAATGGATGAAACTATGTTCATATAAATTATCATTCAATGTTCTTGAGGAGATTGATTGAATGTTAATATAAACATGAATAAATAGCTTGTACAGAAAGCATAAAACAAAGTTTGATTGATAAATTTTACTTAAGTTGTGCGCAGCTAAGCCTGTGTTAACAGTGTGTTGACCAGCCACATTTTCATGTTCATTTTTAGGGTATTTGGATATACTCTATTAGTTGCAGCACACAGATCAATAGAAAAGGTTAAAATTAACTAATGTTTGTAAATTAAGGAGTACTCAGAACACAACAGTTCAGATTTCTAACATTACCCACTTTAGCTCTAGAGCACCCAAGTGAGAATAAATTCAAAATGTCCTTTGAATCAATAGCATTATTAACAGAAAACAGAGCGATAACAAGAGGCTACACATCAGAACAAGCAGCAGAAGTGTATAGTTTAATCAGCGAAGTCACCAATCTACAGGCGCATAGTGGATCTATAGGACATCAATTGAAACAATTGGAATTCGCATCTAAACGTGAATTGAACCAGAGACTACATGCATCCACGTTGGTTCAATACCATAAGGTCAAACGAATCGCCAGAGGACTCAGATTATCAATTAAACCCATGCTTTACCGGTTAAAAAATAATCCTCAATTTATGGAGAAATGGTACCAGATATTAAACAAATGCTCGTTGAATTTAATCCTTCTTATTATCGAGGAACTAGCAAAAACCATTGATGAACTTAAAACAGAAATTTCTACTATTCGATTGGATCTTGCTGAAAGAATGCCTGAAGATGAACTATGTGTGAGAACAACAGGAGAAGACCCATAAACCTCGTTGGGATGGGTGTATCATGTGAGTAAAGACAGTTCCCAACAGGTATTATGCGAAGACAGTTTTAGAAATGTATGCAACATGCATTACAAAGAAAGGAAAACCAAGGAGTCAAATGCTTTTCAGAAAGGGTAATCTTATTTTCAAAAGCAACAGGGAAAAGCTTTCAAGGGTCAATACAGTTAAAGCAGCACTGTACAGAGTGGATCTTGTGACAACCCAGTGACACTTGGTGCAAGTGCTATATACAATCAGTGACAAGTGAGTGTGCAAGTGTTAAAAACAACAGCAAAGGCGACGCATTAGCCAGGGTATAAACATCAAATAATGGCTCCAACAGAGACAAGTTGCAATCACTTGAAACACAATTATTTATATGGGAGCACAAGACGTGATATGCGTCGTAAAATTCAAGCTTTCTAGTCGACGGCGTTTCGATCCCCTTTAGTCGGGATCGTCATCAGGACGGGGTTGTCGATGGGAACAGTGCTGTGGACAGAAAGGGCAGTTTGAGCGCGGGGTCTGGGGTTGGCGTACGGAAAAGGGAAGGGGAGGTGCACAGGTGCTTGATCCGGTCTATATTACGGACTAAGAAGTGTCGAGATGTGGAAGGGGTGAGGGCCAGAATGGGCCGGGGGGTAGTGACATAGGGAGTGGCTAGGGTACTGCAGGATATGGGGTAGAAGCCGCTATAGCTCAGTCAGCCTTGGTGGTCATTAAGTTAGTGAATAGGGTCGCCGCATATGGAAAGTAGGAAACTCACACTTAAGCTCAGGCAGGAAGGCGTAGTTGAAATCCTGTTTTAGAAACTCAATGGTCCAAAGTTACTGGGGAGCAAGTGGTAGACAGAGTTTTAGAGAAAGGCTAAACATATTGGCTAAGACTAGAAACCACGGTAACTGTAATTACCTGAATGTTTCCTCCGTCTGGGCAGCGAGTAATACTGGCAAAGCCTGAGGGGGGGGGAGAAAGGAAAAGTACTCTTAGTGAGCCCAGTTCGATATCAAGAGACCGTCACAAGTGTCTCGGTATAAAGGAGCGCTCGACGCGCGTTGGAAAGTATCTCTTACCTGACTTAATCAGGGCTGTAGGCCGTAACCGGGGCTCTGCTGTCAAGCGGGCTGCAGGCAATAATTGCGCTAGCTACCTGCGGCCGTGTTGCTACTCCATATGAATCAGGAAGTAAACGGCTGGGGGCGGAGTCACGTGACTCCCAGGGGCGGAGAGGGGGAGTGTCCGGTGGAGATACCGGAGTGGTATTGGCTTATGGGAGGGCTAGGGAAAAAGTCCTAACGACATTGAAGGAGGACTATAGGGTGTGTAGGGAGGTTGCCTTGGTGACACTCGAAGAGTCGAATCAGCACTAAGTCAGACCGAGCGCGCATGACGCGGTGGGAGCTTGTTAGGTGGAAGTGAGCACCGCTCAGGTATTGAACGGAGACGGACAGGTTGCAAACATAGTTACACTGTTACCATTAGAGTTGCCCCAAGGATCATAGTGAGAGACATTTCAGATTACGAATGTATACACTGGGAATTTTTACATGGTGCATTTAGGATAACGCAGGTCACCCAGATGTCAAGCCATTTAAATAGGGCTTATTCATGGCATAGAGATTCTGGGGTAAAACAAATGATTCAATACATGAAGGTACGAGTCTGGTATAAAACCGGGTGGTTAGATACATGGCGATTGTCTATATAGAGGGATAATTGACTAGGACCTCATCCGAGGTTAAATGATACTGGCATTTACAGTGGACTTCAAGGCATTTTCATATCATACAGAAAACATCGACATCACATTTCTTTGCAATAATCGAGAGGTAGTCAGAAGAGGAATGGATATATGCAGTTGGAGGGATGGACAGAGGGATTAGATGGAGATGGTGTTTGTCCACTCATCAAGGGTATTTAACCCCTGGTTTACAGAGTCAACTCGTGCAATCCATTTGCATTCTGCTCTGTTGAGTAGGGCTGCCATGTTGCCACCCCTGATAGGTAGTGTTGGTTTTTCAATGACCAACCATCTTAGGGCAGTGTCCGTATGTGATTTTTCCAAGAAATGTGCGACCAGCGGAGCCGTAAGTACTTTGCAGTTAATTCTGCTTTTGTGCTGTATTATCCGTTGTTTGACCATTTGAGTGGTCTGGCCAATATAGATTAGTTCGCATGGACAGCGGATAGCATAGATGACGTTTTGGGTCTTACAGTTTGAGTGGTGGGAAAGTTGATGAGTCTGTCCATTGTAAACAAATTCCTTGGTGTTGTAGGTTAGCTCGCAGACGCTGCATGATTGGCATTTGAAGTGTCCAATTACTGGGGTCATTCCCCATGCAGCAGTGATGGTATGTTTGTCCGTTGTGGCAGTTGGCCATGTGATGGCTCGAACAAGATGGTTGGCAATATTATTACCTTCTTGGTATGAGAAAAGCGGTGGTTCATGAAATTGTTCATCAAACCGTAGCACTGCCCAATTTTTCTTGATTATTTTTGCTACTCTGTTGCTGTCTGGGCTAAAAACAGAGACAAAAGGAATTCTGTTCATGGATTTTCTGTTTTGGTTTGGCACTAGTAAATCCTCGCGATGGTTATACCAAGCGCGTTTCTTCGCTTGGTTAATCAGGCGTCGTGGGTATCCCCTGTTTATAAGTTTTGTGGCCAGGATGTCTGCCTCTCTGAAATAGTCCTTGCGCCATTTACAATTGCGCCAAATTCGGAGGAATTGGCCAAATGGAAGTCCATCTCGTAAGCCCCTTGGGTGATTACTAGAGTAGTGCAGAAGGGTATTTCGTTCTGTTGGCTTGCAGAAGAGCGATGTTCCAAGTTTGCCTTCTTCTGCGTGTATAATGACATCCAGGAATGGTAGATCATTTGATTTGGTCTCACTTGTGAATTTAAGATGTTCTAGTGAGGAATTTAGCCAGGTCATGAAGGGTTGTAAAGAATCGGCTGTTCCATTCCAAATTAATAAAATGTCATCTATATATCGACGCCACAAATGGATTTGGGGTCGAAACGGGTTGATGGAATTCAGAATCAATGATTTTTCCAGATTGTGAACATATAGGATGGCAAAGTTTGGGGCAAAGCAAGCGCCCATAGATACTCCCTTGATTTGGAGGTAGTATATGTTTTTATACATGAAGTAGTTGTTTTGTAATCCCACTCGCAGAAGGTCCATGATAAAGTCAGTAGGGATCTTTGAAGGTTGGGGTCTGGAAATTAGTAGATTTTTGATTACCTCGAGCCCTTCATGATGGGGGATGTTGGTATAAAGGGACTCGATGTCCAGGCTGGCCATGGTTTGAATGTCCAGTTCGAAAGGTTGGTCTTCTATGGTATTGATTAAATCCATGGTGTCGCGTATGTAGGTATCGGTAATGGGTAAAAATTCCTTAATGACTGCATCCAGATACTTCAAATGATCTACCATTCCTGGATGTCATTATACACGCAGAAGAAGGCAAACTTGGAACATTGCTCTTCCGCAAGCCAACAGAACGAAATACCCTTCTGCACTACTCTAGGAATCACCCAAGGGGCTTACGAGATGGACTTCCATTCGGCCAATTCCTCCGAATTCGGCGCAATTGTAAATGGAGCAAGGACTATTTCAGAGAGGCAGACATCCTGGCCACAAAACTTATAAACAGGGGATACCCACGACGCCTGATTAACCAAGCGAAGAAACGCGCTTGGTATAACCATCGCGAGGATTTACTAGTGCCGAACCAAAACAGAAAATCCATGAACAGAATTCCTTTTGTCTCTGTTTTTAGCCCAGACAGCAACAGAGTAGCAAAAATAATCAAGAAAAATTGGGCAGTGCTACGTTTTGATGAACAATTTCATGAACCACCGCTTTTCTCATACCAAAGAGGTAATAATATTGCCAACCATCTTGTTCGAGCCATCACATGGCCAACTGCCACAACGGACAAACATACCATCACTGCTGCATGGGGAATGACCCCAGTAATTGGACACTTCAAATGCCAATCATGCAGCGTCTGCGAGCTAACCTACAACACCAAGGAATTTGTTTACAATGGACAGACTCATCAACTTTCCCACCACTCAAACTGTAAGACCCAAAACGTCATCTATGCTATCCGCTGTCCATGCGAAGTAATCTATATTGGCCAGACCACTCAAATGGTCAAACAACGGATAATACAGCACAAAAGCAGAATTAACTGCAAAGTACTTACGGCTCCGCTGGTCGCACATTTCTTGGAAAAATCACATACGGACACTGCCCTAAGATGGTTGGTCATTGAAAAACCAACACTACCTATCAGGGGTGGCAACATGGCAGCCCTATTCAACAGAGCAGAATGCAAATGGATTGCACGAGTTGACTCTGTAAACCAGGGGTTAAATACCCTTGATGAGTGGACAAACACCATCTCCATCTAATCCCTCTGTCCATCCCTCCAACTGCATATATCCATTCCTCTTCTGACTACCTCTCGATTATTGCAAAGAAATGTGATGTCGATGTTTTCTGTATGATATGAAAATGCCTTAAAGTCCACTGTAAATGCCAGTATCATTTAACCTCGGATGAGGTCCTAGTCAATTGTCCCTCTATATAGACAATCGCCATGTATCTAATCACCCGGTTTTATACCAGACTCGTACCTTCATGTATTGAATCATTTGTTTTACCCCAGAATCTCTATGCCATGAATAAGCCCTATTTAAATGGCTTGACATCTGGGTGACCTGCGTTATCCTAAATGCACCATGTAAAAATCCCCAGTGTATACATTCGTAATCTGAAATGTCTCTCACTATGATCCTTGGGGCAACTCTAATGGTAACAGTGTAACTATGTTCGCAACCTGCCCGTCTCCGTTCAATACCTGAGCGGTGCTCACTTCCACCTAACAAGCTCCCACCGCGTCATGCGCGCTCGGTCTGACTTAGTGCTGATTCGACTCTTCGAGTGTCACCAAGGCAACCTCCCTACACACCCTTTAGTCCTCCTTCAATGTCGTTAGGACTTTTTCCCTAACCCTCCCATAAGCCAATACCACTCCGGTATCTCCACCGGACACTCCCCCTCTCCGCCCCTGGGAGTCACGTGACTCCGCCCCCAGCCGTTTACTTCCTGATTCATATGGAGTAGCAACACGGCCGCAGGTAGCTAGCGCAATTATTGCCTGCAGCCCGCTTGACAGCAGAGCCCCGGTTACGGCCTACAGCCCTGATTAAGTCAGGTAAGAGATACTTTCCAACACGCGTCGAGCGCTCCTTTATACCGAGACACTTGTGACGGTCTCTTGATATCGAACTGGGCTCACTAAGAGTACTTTTCCTTTCTCCCCCCCCCCCCTCAGGCTTTGCCAGTATTACTCGCTGCCCAGACGGAAGAAACATTCAGGTAATTACAGTTACCGTGGTTTCTAGTCTTAGCCAATATGTTTAGCCTTTCTCTAAAACTCTGTCTACCACTTGCTCCCCAGTAACTTTGGACCATTGAGTTTCTAAAACAGGATTTCAACTACGCCTTCCGGCCTGAGCTTAAGTGTGAGTTTCCTACTTTCCATATGCGGCGACCCTATTCACTAACTTAATGACCACCAAGGCTGACTGAGCTATAGCGGCTTCTACCCCATATCCTGCAGTACCCTAGCCACTCCCTATGTCACTACCCCCCCGGCCCATTCCGGCCCTCACCCCTTCCACATCATGACACTTCTTAGTCCGTAATATAGACCGGATCAAGCACCTGTGCACCTCCCCTTCCCTTTTCCGTACGCCAACCCCAGACCCCGCGCTCAAACTGCCCTTTCTGTCCACAGCACTGTTCCCATCGACAACCCCGTCCTGATGACGATCCCGACTAAAGGGGATCGAAACGCCGTCGACTAGACAGCTTGAATTTTATGACGCATATCACGTCTTGTGCTCCCATATAAATATTTGTGTTTCAAGTGATTGCAACTTGTCTCTGTTGGAGCCATTATTTGATGTTTATACCCTGGCTAATGCGTCGCCTTTGCTGTTGTTTTTAACACTTGCACACTCACTTGTCACTGATTGTATATAGCACTTGCACCAAGTGTCACTGGGTTGTCACAAGATCCACTCTGTACAGTGCTGCTTTAACTGTATTGACCCTTGAAAGCTTTTCCCTGTTGCTTTTGAAAATAAGATTACCCTTTCTGAAAAGCATTTGACTCCTTGGTTTTCCTTTCTTTGTAATGCATGTTGCATACATTTCTAAAACTGTCTTCGCATAATACCTGTTGGGAACTGTCTTTACTCTGAAGATGAACTAGGTAGATTTTTGAGTGATCTCAACATTAAATTGGATGAATACGGGAAAGAATTACAGGAGACTAAATTAAGAAAGTTCAAACGTGATACAATAGATTATAAGCTGAATGAGGCATAAACCTGGGCAGAGGTGTATGCCCAAAGACGCTTTACTCGATGACCAACAACAAACTCCTCTGAGGAAAGCTTAGCCACAGATAAAGATATTGATTCATCTCGAGCACCTATAAAAACAACTCATCTACCAGGTGTAACTCAGGCAGAAAAAGCCAGTACCTCAGGACCACAGGTGTCTTTTTTAACCGAGGTCGTGGAAATAGATCGTCCACCAGAGCAAGAATTAACAAAAAAACAAGGAGAGGAAAAAGAAAAAGAGAAAGAGAAACTCAAAAAAGGATTACGGAGTCAGGGGAAACCCTCGTAATAAACATCTCCAAGTACCCTTTGACTATCCATGAAGAAAGAATTCTAAATAAAGGTATAACATTTGTTCCCACGAATACAGGCTCCAAATTTGAAGATGAAATAGCTTTTTATAAATTTATGAGAAACCTGAGATTGAGGAATTTTTTTGACAACGTTGTACCAGCAGATGAAAATCAAACAACAAAAAAGATAGAAATCTTTCGACCAAAAAGCACATTTGAAGCACCCACTTCACATAAAACATTGGACCTTTTTGAGACCCTGGTAACGAAGGATTTAAAAAAATTGAACTACAGACATAACAGAAAAATTCCCAACAATTTGAACAGATTGGAAAAAAGCATATTGATCCAACTAGCCAAAAAAACGGAGCTAACTTTTCAGAAAGCAGACAAAGGGGAAGCATTAGTATTAATGGATACTGAATTCTACCAAAGGGAGGTTGAAGAACACGTGAATGACACCAACATTTATCTATTGCTACAACAAGATCCGACAGTTGAAATACAAAGGATACTACAATCATTGATAGACAAAGCCATAGATGAAGATTGGATTACACCGAACATGGCAAAATTCCTCATGGTAAAAAATCCTAGCAGACCAAAAATCTATATGTTGCCCAAAGTGCATAAATCATTGGAAGATCCACCTTTCCGACCTATTGTGTCGGGTTGCAATTCGATTTTTGAACCAGCAGGGCAAATAATTGATTACTTTTTGCAACCTTTCATTCAAAAATGGCACACCTATATACAAGACACAACAGATTTTTTACTCAAGTTGGCATCGATACAATTAAAAGCTGGAAGAGAATACATTCTGTGTACCATAGATGTTGTGTCGCTATACACCTCGATTGGGCATACTGATGGACTAGAAGCTGAAGAATGGATGTTGTTACAACACCCAGAAATGGAAATGAATCCAGTATTCTTACTTGAGCTTACACAGTTTTGTTTACAAAACAGTTACTTCAAGTGGTCAGACAGATTTTACATGCAGCTTAACGGCACATCGATGGGTTTTACTGGGGCTCCAGTATATGCCAACACTTATATGGCAAAATTTGAGCATGAGCATGTTTTTGCACACAAGGACTGGACAGACAATCTTGAATTTTTTTGTCGCTTCATTGATGACATTTTTTTGATATGGTCTGATACAGAAGCACAACTGAATCAGAATATATTGATATTGAATTCAAGGAATCCACGCATTCAGGTTACACACACCATAAGCAGATCCATGATTGCATATTTGAATGTGAATGTAGAGCTAGAGGGAGAAAGCATCAATACTTCACTTTACCGGAAACCTACTGATAAAAATAGCATGTTACATTTTCAAAGTTTTCACCCTCAGAATCTGTTAAAAAACCTTCCATACTCACAATTTCTGAGGATAAGGAGAATAGTGACTAAACAAAATGCATGCATTGATTATATCAATGAATACAAGGAAAACTACAAAAAGAGAGGTTACCCCACAGAAGTACTAGAAACAGCACAAATTAAAGCACTTGAGAAAAATCGTATAGATCTACTATCTAAACGAACAAAAGGAAGCTCAGAGACGCAACGTGTTTGTTTCTAAATTTTCAATCAATTCGCAAAAGATCAAAAATATTATCCACCAAAGATGGGAACTTCTACAGCAGGAAAATGATTTTCAAAACAGTTTCACGGACAAACCCCTTTTTGCTTATACTCGTTCTAAGAATTTGAAAGAACTGTTGAAACAATCAGAGATTTCCAAAAAGAAAGACTTCAAAGGAATGAGGAGATGTGCAAATTGTGTGCATTGTAACAATGTAATTGTTGGCAATGAAATCACCCACCCACATTTGGGAAGAACCTTAAACTGAAGTTTGAAGGCGACTGCAATAACAACCAAGTTGTATACACTATCAAATGTCCATGTGGACTTCTATATGTAGGAAAGACTGAGCGAAAGCTTAAAATTCGTATTTCAGAACACAAGAGTAGAATACGAAACAAGTCCATGACACCACCTTTAGCTACACATTGGCTAGAAAAAAAGCATTCTATAGCCCAATTGAGATTTACAATTCTAGAAACAGTTTCATTAACAGAAGGGATTGACATAAACAAAAAATGATTGCAGAGAGAATCATATTGGATTCAAATGCTTGGTACTCTGACCCCCGGGGGTCTTAATGACCGTATTGAATTGAGTAGTTATCTGTAAATGTTATCACAATTGTTTCGCAATTATGACAATCTAGTTTTTGTTAACATTATTAACAACACAGCGTTTTATTATTAATGTTCCTTTATGAAAATTCTTTTTCTGAAAAATAGTAACATTATAGAATTTCATGATCATTGTTTTTTTCGTGTATGAGTTTGTTTCTTTTCTGTTTATATGTTGTTTAATTTTCTCACTATTTTTTATTTTTTTCTTCTATAAGTAGTCTATAGTGGTTTACGAACGCATTTAGGTCTTATAAAGGTAATCGCCAAGCCTTCTTAGCGTGCGAAATCAGAGTTCGTTAGGGATATATGGTTGACATAGCAGCTAAGCTTTATTGGTACACTGTAGGGTTGAACATTGAAAATTGTCTTTGGAGCCTAGTTGTTAAAGTTTCCCGTCTTTTTAAAACATGTGGTACATCGGTTAAACGTTGGCAGCTAACATGGTTTGTGAAGCAGCGTAGAGAGGCATCTTTCGAAATTGATATCTGACGTAGCTGGCCGCGCCAGTGAAAGCCGTGCTGATTGGTTGATACTTTTTGGGATTCTCCAATAGAATGAGCCATTAGGTTAGTTATACCATGAACCGTTGTCGTTTCAACATTCGCGGGTGATTTCAGATGGAAGAGGAACACCGAGTGGTTTTTGCTATGAGCAGCGTACTTTAGAGCACGGTAAGAGTCGACGTTGTAGGTTGAATTCTCATATTTAGTTTAAACTTAGGGGCATATTTATGTTAACTGGTGCATCCCGAGGGATGCGCCAGTTAACATGCGCCACAGTGCGCCACAGCTACGCCACCCATGGTGCGCCGCATTTATGATGCGGCGAACCATGGGGCAAAAACGGCACAGATGCGTCACGCATCTGTGCCGTAAAAGTGACGCATTGCTGGAGTTGCGTCGCAAGCGCGACGCAGCTCCAGCAATGCTCTGGGGGGGCCTATTCTTTCAATGCTGCCTCAAGCCTTACGCCTGCTTCAAGCAGGCGCAGGGTTTTGACGCAGCATTGCCCTGAAAGTGACTGAGTGAAATCTCATAGATTTCACTCAGCCACTTTCAGGAGGCGTTCCTGCGCAGGAACGCCCCCCCCCCTGAGCAGGAACGCCTCCTCATGGCGCAGTGCTGTACAACGTGACGCATCTTCTAGATGCGTCACGTTGTAAATAGGGCGCAGAGATGCGCCACGTTTCCGCGCCGTTGCATCACGCAACGGCGGCGTAAACGTGGCGCAAGCCCTTCATAAATCTGCCCCTATGTATGTAGACTCTTCATTGATTAGGCTGTCCTTTGTGTGACAGGAATTTGAAGACGAAGCGCCTTCGAGCGGTATTTGATCAACGTGTTGTACAGACTTGGCGGATTAGCAGGTATGCACTTGTGTTTGACGTTCAATGGGTACCTTGACAGGTTTTGAGCTACGTTAGTTATTTTGTTACTTATATTGTTTTTTTAGGAGTTGGTTTGAGCTTGAAGGAGCTCACGAGAGCCAGAGGAAGTGGTCTTCGTGTTTTAGTGTGAGTGGAGTTTATTTTGGTTTCTTTTTGCTTTTCACCATCACCCATTTCTTTTTTTGGGTGTTAATTTCTGGTGGAGGATTTTTTGATAAAGTTTATTGAAACATGTTACCATGGAACCAGTATAACTTACTTATGCGCCTGTATATGACATTTATTTTTCAGTGTTGCCCCTGACGAAGGGACCCTACCATAGTCCCGAAATGCATTGGGCGAATAACAACATACACAAGAGAATCTAATGTTTTCTTTATTGTATAAATTGATTTATGTTGCTTTGTCAATGGATGAAACTATGTTCATATAAATTATCATACAATGTTCTTGAGGAGATTGATTGAATGTTAATATAAACATGAATAAATAGCTTGTACAGAAAGCATAAAACAAAGTTTGATCGATAAATTTTATTTAAGTTGTGCGCAGCTAAGCCTGTGTTAACAGTGTGTTGACCAGCCACATTTTCATGTTCATTTTTAGGGTATTTGGGTATACTCTATTAGTTGCAGCACACAGATCAATAGAAAAGGTTAAAATTAACTAATGTTTGTAAATTAAGGAGTGCTCAGAACACAACAGTTCAGGTCTGTCTTGGAAGCCACAGGTTCATGCAATTGTACATTAGTGGCTCTGTGATCCAGTCAGGTACTATTTTCCCCTGGCTATCAGAGGCTTTTGTGGTCCTAGGGCAGAAACTATTTGTGGGGCTGTGGCACAGGAAAATCAGTTTCCATCCAGCCATTCACAGCTGATACGTTGTATGTTTGACAGCTACAAATATGAGATACATAAAAGATCCATGTTTCTTCTAAGGGGGTAATTGAATACCCTGAAAGGGACTTACGAATGTAGATAACTCTTGACTTGGGTTAAGCTTGGGGTTCAAGCTGGCAATATCACAGAACGTCAGGAGCAGGCAATCTGCTTCAATCTTCAAATGCCAGTTCCTTTCTGCTGCAAAAAGCCACCTCTCAATTAAAATTGTAGGATAGTGAATCAGTGATGTTAGAAATTCTGACTTTTTGGAGGCTACCACAGTCGAGCAAATGTATCCTTGGGGCCTCGGTGCCCCTTGGAATCCATAGAATTCTCTTACCAAGACCACATGCAGGCAAATGGAATCTCTATGCCGCAGCTTCGGGGTGCCTCCCCAAGAAGCCATTCCTGCCAGGATGCCCTCTGGGGCCACCTGGAAAACTGGGGAAGCACATGGTCATGCTGCCTACCAGTCTAGTGTCCGGTTTTCTTCGACCATCCCCCAGCCATGACGCAGTTTATTTATTTTATTTTTATTTATTTAATATGATTTAATATAGCACAAACTTTACTTAAAGGTGTCAGAGCGCTTTACAAAAGCACCAGTTACATTACATAAGGATTACACAGCTACTTCTGTATCAAGGGCGAATATCACCTGGGGCCATGGCGTGTTGCACGAGGGAAGTGGGGGATGGGTGGTATTACGTACCCGGAAGTAAAGGGTGCTTATGCGCAGGTTATAGTAGGGGCAGCAATGAGGGGTCAGTGTCTGAAGATACATGTGGCCGTCCACCAGAGGTTTATGAGTATTCATAAGGCTGCGTGTTCGGTGGCTCAACAGACATCGCCTGAAGAATGCAAACATATTTTATTGACCAAATGATAACTGCATTATTCTACAGCAGTCATATATAATGTATATTAAGAACACAGTTGTTTCTTAAAATAGTAGCATTAAATATAAAGCCTGAAATACCTCTCATAATGTTGATATCCTTAAACCGTAATGAAAAGAAATCCTACAGATAACAAGTCTTTGCCTCTTTATTCATCCCTATCGGTTTCACATATTTTTACTTTCAGCCACGCAATCCCTTCTGGCCCTATTTACACATAAAAAGGCACTTTTTAGATTTGCCGGGATGGGGGTTCACAGTGCTTAAACTGGATGAGTGATTCGTAAAACAAGGCTACAATTCTTAGCACACGAAGCCAAGAACAAAGCAGAACAAACAGAAATAATCAATCCCCTAAACACTAAAGCTAAACAGAAGCTTAACATCAGCACAAACACACCGGTCTAGGGCTCATCTCAAAAACTGAAAACCCTTCGAGGCATATAGAAAGCATGGCAAGCACTGCCTTTCCTTGACGGAATACCTCTGAATCTGACAAAAACACAGATTAGAAGCAATGTCTTGCAAAGACCTTTTGAAATGGATTTCTTCCAAACACACAAAGAAGATATATTTGTAGATACCAGAGAAAATCAAGTACTGTGAAGGAAAGTGTGTTTGGAGATCGGCTTTCAGGAAGAAATGTCTTACAGCTATGGATAAAGTCCAAGATGAAATTGTATTTTCATTATTTTTATTTGTCGTGGCCATGTTGTATTCAAAGGTCGAAAACCTATGTCTGCCATAAGTAAAGATTTAAACATTTGTGTTATACTTTCTGTAGGATTAGAAAAGAACGGATATGTTTACACAAGATTATTAAGATCAGTATAGAGAGAACTTTGGAGAGAGGTAGTATGCAGAAAATCAGTAAGAGCCCCAAAATGTAAGAGGAAATTTTTTAATTCATATGATGAAAAATACAAACATGTTGCGTAATATTTTGCAAGAGGAAGACTAAAAGTAGGAGTCGCTGGGGCCAATTGTTCCTCAGATATTGAAAATAGGTTAAAACATTTTGTCGGTGTTTAATTTGAAAGAAAAAAGAGTAAATGCTACAGTCTAAAAATGTTAGGAGATTGATGCCATGAGAACTGCTTTATAAGCTCTAAGGTCACGTTAAAATCGTGTCTGCAGCATGGATGAACTGAACACGTGTGGATGCCAATACATGTAGCGCCTCACTCGACTACTAGTCTGCCTCTACATGGTCTGTTAAACCCAAGGAGTAAAAGTTATGTTCCCAAAATCACACAGGATATTGAAGAGGGTGATCAGGGAGCATAAAATGTGATGTCAGAGCTACCATATTATGGCCCCCATTGAATATAGGTGCCTCATACCAATACTTTACATTCCAGCTTCCTCATATTTCATTTTTTTCTCAATTTTTATGAAATCTTTTGAATTCAATGTATCTTAAAGTGGGCTTACATCCCGCCACCTTGCTTTCATTATTTTTCATTGTTTCTTGTGCTGCCACTTACTTTTCCTTCATTTCAATTCGTTGTAGTATAGTGTTTCTTGTTTCCTTGTGTTTTTCCTCGATGTGCTTCCCTTAATTTCCCGGCGTCAAAGTACTGTTTCCATCCACTTTTGGAGCACCTTTTTTTAATGCTTTTCCTGCATAGCACTTGCACTGTGCTTGTTTTTTAATGTTATCCTTGCAAAGTGGTTGCGTTGTGCTTGTTTACCTAATCCCTCCTTTGCCATTGTAACTCCTGGCCGGTTCCTGCAATGATGTGCCTGCATGACTTTGTGGTTCCCGCAATTACGCGCCTGGCATTACCCTTTCATTTTGCTTGTTTTCCTAATCCCTCCATTGCCATTACTATTCTTGGCCTGTTCCCACAATAACACGCCTGGCACGACTTTCTTGTTCCTGCAATTACGTGCCCAGCTGTTAGACCTGGCATCTTTGGCTTGGTTTCCCCTGTCTTTTTGGCCTCTACCTCCTGTATTTTTAATGCTGTGCTTGATTTCGTTTTTGCTGGTGTAGATGCTTTGGACACTCTTCCACTGCTGATCAGTGTCAAAGTTTAAGTGCTCCCTCTGTAAATTGTTATTATGCTTGGATATACATGATTGGCATATTTGTATCACCAAGAAGTCCCTAGTAAAGTGCAGAGGATGTGCCAGGGCTGGTGATGACAACTGCTACTAGTGGGCCTGCAGCACTGATTGTGCCACCCACAGGAGTAGCCCCAAAATGGTGTCTCAGGCCTGCCACTGAGGTGCCTGTGTGCAGTCTGTGAACTGCCATGTCCTCCTGGTCAGTGTCCTCACTGACCAGGCCTAACCCTTCCCTTTTTGTGCACATTGGTCACCCCTACGGAAGGCCCAAGATACCCCCTTGGGCAGGGTGCAGTGTATGTGAAAGGTAGAGCATGTACTTGTGCAGGTGACATGCTCTGGTAGTGAATTTCAGCCATTTTCGTTTTTCACTGCTGCAAGACTATCTTGCTCCATAGGCTATCATGGGGGATGCTGGCTACCAGCATATCTTCCCATAGGAAAAAAGATAGGACATAAAAGTCTAGTATCCCTGAACTCAGAATTTAATAACACACCTTTTAGTAAAGGTTGTTTTTGAATCCTGTGTTTGAGAATGTAATGTAATGTAATGTAAGGGACATTTCTACCGCGCAACTTCCACTCCAAAGAGTATCTTGGCGCTAACACAACTCAGATGGAGGAGTTGGAAGGGAAAAGGATGTCCTGATTTCTGCACACACATTACACTAAGGTCCTGCACATGGCGTCAGGCAAAGAGAAAATCCAAGTTTTTAAGGCCTTCCTGAAGGGGGCTTCTTGGGAGAAAGACCGCAAGGAAAGAGGAAGTTTATTCCAGGCTTTAGTTCCCAGTACAAAGAGGGATTTGCCACCCTTTGTGGCCAGCTTGAAATAAGGTGGAGTAAGTAAGTTCTGGCTTGCAGATCTCAGACAACGCGCTGGATGGTATCTTTTAAACCCGTTTCGTAAATAGGTTGGGCCTCGTTGGTGGAATGCCCTTGAGAGAGCGCAAATTTGAATAAAAATTATGTATAGGGCATATTTACAAGCACATTGTATAACGTAGGAATGAAACGTATATCGTAGTGTGAAGTTGACACTTATAGCATATAGATAACCGATATAATCCAAAGTAATATAGGAAATGTAACTATATTCACTTTAGAACATGTATTAGATTTAGAAGGCCCGTATATGTAGTGGGCTGACGAAGAGATGGTGTAGAAATGCTTACGAAATGTAGAACGTGCAAGGGGGAATTCATGTACGTGTGTAACCTTTAAACGGAGAAGCAGCGAGAAATGAAACATGAAGAAATGTGTAGAACATGTATAAAACGATATAGAGAATGAGAATATAAAGTTATGCTTTACGTAGTCTATATTCTATGTACAATGTATTCACATATGTGTAACAGACTTTCGCTAAATACGAATATATATAAATGTGTGTTAAGGGTTATACTGTGTAGAAGGCTTTTTGTGAGAATGTTAGAAAGGTTTAGGTCATTTGTGATTCTAACCGGACTGACCAAAGGTTAGCAGGAGCACAGGCCAATGTGTGTAATTTAGTGGACTCACAGGAGTCGTGAATAGCTTGATGTGGACGTGAGAGCCAAGAAGTCTAGCACTTGTTAGATTTAAGGTGACAACGCTGGACAAGGTTTATGGCCTGAACGTGATGAGAATCGCTTAGAATTTGAAACTTGTTTTGAATGACCATTCACAGGACCTAGAAGGTCAAAGAATAGCAGTTGTAAGTTAAAGTCTTGTTTAAGTTCATATGACTTTTTGATCTGAAAGTGTCAGTTAAAGTCGCCAATAAGAAGATGAAGATGACATCTAAAGAAGAAAGGTCAACTTAACGGACGGCGAAAGAGATGAAGCAATGGAAGAAGCTAGAAGCTGACATCATCGGGGAAAGTCCGTGGTGGGCGTCAAGGGGCGTTCCACCCACACTGTGATTGTGTATTTTAGGGACAGCACCCCGAGGAGAAGAGAGCGTTTTAGCCAAGGCGATTGGCTCAGAGCAGCTCAGAGAGAGAAGGGCGAAGGGTAGATGACTTGAGCAGATGCGCTGAGAGAGATCAGAGCGCAAGAGAGCAGTAGGCCGAGGACCCTTAGAAGAGCGGATGGGTAGGCAGAGAGGGTACTGCTTCTTAAAACTTAAGTTACCTTTAGAGGCTAAGACAGTTTGGACTTCTTTGGGAGTCAAACTGCTGACACCTTTTTAGGTTAGGAACTTGCGAAGTAGGGATGTCACATAGTATAGAGTAGGGACAGATTTAACGTGATACCTTTCTCTTTCTGTAGATGACGCCAAGGAACCACTTCACATCGAAGCTTTAAGTTGCTGATATCGGAATTGATTTTGTATTCTTTTGTATACTTTGAGGTTTATCCTGAGCAGATTGTAATTGCATCCAACTTTGACTTTCATATAAAACTTTCAAACTTTATCAGTTGTAAGTGGTTCTTCAGAGTGGCGTCAGTTAATGGGGTTTGTCTAACCTATGCGGGGGTTGTCTTTTACTCAATGACAGATACTAGCGGTCCAAAATAGATGAATGAGATAAGTTATTAAATTGATCATAAATTGATATCAAAATCTCATTCCCCGCAGTTGGTAGCAGAGTAATGATGGTTATCTTCTTGAGGAAGACGACCTAGGCCAGGTTTAGTTTACCCCAAGGTCCCTAGTCATCGACGACCAGAAGAAGAATTGCAGCCGAAGACGGTGCTGACGGTGCGACGAGAGAAAAGCAGCAGAGTCGGTCGAGAGTGAGTATAAGGGTCATGCGTTGTAAGATTGCGGTGTTTTATGTTGTTCCTGTGTTGTAATGTCAAGCGGAGTTGAATGCCTGTAGTGTGATTGAGGGAAAGTTGTGAGCGCGCACAACCGGATGAAATCTTAAGCTCCAGGGAAGGACTTAAGTGGTTCGGGTGTATCGAACACCCAGAGTAATTTGTCTACCATTGAAAGGGAGTCATGAGGTACCATTGATTTCCCGACAGACCGATGATAGGGGGAGCGTATGAGTGAGTGAATGAGTAACGGACGCTGGTCGTACGTTTACTGTGTGTAAGTAACCTATCAGTTGAGGCGATCGTCTGACCGTAAGAGGGAAGACGTTTTCGTCAGTTGAGGTGACAATTACAGTTAGACTGTGGCCGTACAGTCAGAGAAAAGTGATCGCTTGGACGGAAGTAGTCATTTTTCAGTGTATGAATGAAAACGCATGCGAAATCGTGAGACAAATTGAGAAAGAAGGAGAATTGCTGCAAGTGGGAACGAGTGACGTCAGCATAGAACCACGTTGAGATTGGTTAGTTTGTCAGACGTCAGCGAAGAGTCGCGCTGGGATTGGTCGGTCAGCGTAGAGTCGCGCTGAGATAGGCCGATTAGCGAGAGCCGCGTAGCGATTGGTTGGTTGGTTGTCATCGGGACGTAAACAAGGAAGAGTAAAGGGAAAAATTGTAAATTATCGAAAATGAAGTGTTTTAAGAGTTTAAGAGCACTCTTTAGGAGAAATAGAAGAAACTTATATGCCGGAGAGGAAGCTCCACCAGAAGGCACACCAGCTTATTATATGGCAGTGAATGTAGGCTTGCACTCGATATTATGGATTTCCGAGTGGAATAAGCTGACTGAAGGGAGTAAGGAACTGGCGTTTCCGAGATTCGGAACGTTTAAGCTAGATGTGTTGAACGAACTAAAAGCGGTAATGCTTGCAACAAGACCTCTACCGAGGCCAACACAGTTCGAAGCACTTAGTGTATGGTTTAGAACAGCACACGAAAAGAGCGTAAAGAGGCGCCAAGAAAGAGTGAGAAGATCGGTAAAAGCAGTGCAGGATGCTAAATGGGATGATGAAGCGAAAAAGTGGAGAGTACAAAAGATAGAAGCAGATAAACTGTACCCGATGCTAGAAGTTACGGGAGAAAAGAAACCTCTAGAGGAAGATGAGGAAAGCGAGACAGAAGAGGATCTGATAGAGAGGCTATTAACAGATAGACCACCTCCGTACAGCGGAGGGGCCGCAAGTCCTATATTACCACAAGAGGACGGAGCTAGATGGGGGGAATACAAATCGATCCCAGTAACAGATTGGGATGCCAAGAAAGAGGAGGAAGTGCCTCAATCTAGTTCCGAACAGAGAGTAGTGGGAAGATTCGTGGTCCAGAAAATGCCAGAAACGCAACATGCAAGGTCTTATCAAATGCCGGATGCTCTCTCTCTCAGCGCATCTGCTCAAGTCATCTACCCTTCGCCCTTCTCTCTCTGAGCTGCTCTGAGCCAATCGCCTTGGCTAAAACGCTCTCTTCTCCTCGGGGTGCTGTCCCTAAAATACACAATCACAGTGTGGGTGGAACGCCCCTTGACGCCCACCACGGACTTTCCCCGATGATGTCAGCTTCTAGCTTCTTCCATTGCTTCATCTCTTTCGCCGTCCGTTAAGTTGACCTTTCTTCTTTAGATGTCATCTTCATCTTCTTATTGGCGACTTTAACTGACACTTTCAGATCAAAAAGTCATATGAACTTAAACAAGACTTTAACTTACAACTGCTATTCTTTGACCTTCTAGGTCCTGTGAATGGTCATTCAAAACAAGTTTCAAATTCTAAGCGATTCTCATCACGTTCAGTCCATAAACCTTGTCCAGCGTTGTCACCTTAAATCTAACAAGTGCTAGACTTCTTGGCTCTCACGTCCACATCAAGCTATTCACGACTCCTGTGAGTCCACTAAATTACACACATTGGCCTGTGCTCCTGCTAACCTTTGGTCAGTCCGGTTAGAATCACAAATGATCTAAACCTTTCTAACATTCTCACAAAAAGCCTTCTACACAGTATAACCCTTAACACACATTTATATATATTCGTATTTAGCGAAAGTCTGTTACACATATGTGAATACATTGTACATAGAATATAGACTACGTAAAGCATAACTTTATATTCTCATTCTCTATATCGTTTTATACATGTTCTACACATTTCTTCATGTTTCATTTCTCGCTGCTTCTCCGTTTAAAGGTTACACACGTACATGAATTCCCCCTTGCACGTTCTACATTTCGTAAGCATTTCTACACCATCTCTTCATCAGCCCACTACATATACGGGCCTTCTAAATCTAATACATGTTCTAAAGTGAATATAGTTACATTTCCTATATTACTTTGGATTATATCGGTTATCTATATGCTATAAGTGTCAACTTCACACTACGATATACGTTTCATTCCTGCGTTATACAATGTGCTGGTAAATATGCCCTATACATAATTTTTATTCAAATTTGCGCTCTCTCACCCTAAAGGTGATTAAAAGAAGTTTGAACACAATTCTTTTGCCTATTGGAAGCCAATGGAGAGTGTTTAAGGCTGCTGAGGCTGACGACTTACGGGGCAGACGCAGTACAAGGCGGGCTGCCGCATTTTGGACCATCTGTAATTTGTGGGGGAAGGTTTTGTTGGCTCCGAGGTATAGTCCATTACAATAGTCCAGCCTAGAACTTATTAAGGCCACTGCGACTGTTTTCCTCGCCGATAGTGGGAGAAGATCAAAGAACTTTCTAAGTGCTTTTATAATTTGAAAGCACATGCCTGCTACTGCTACAGCCTGGGGTTTAAAGGATAAGTGGTTGTCAAATTTAATGCCCAGATTGCGGGCGGATGCAATTGTATTAGGGGGCACTTCAGCATCCGGTGGCCAGCCTGCTGTGGGGGAGAAAAGATTATGATTCCCTATAGGTAGAATTTCGGTTTTTCCAGCGTTGCACTTTAAATGGTTGTTGGTCATCCATTTAAAAGTTGGTGCAAGGCAGTCCTTAAGGTCTTCCTTGGCACCTGGCCGCTCCCTATCCAACACCAATATCTGTTGGGTGTCGTCAGCGTATGAAATTGAACTGATCCTGAATGACGCAATCAGATTCATCAGTGGTGCCATATATAGGTTGAAAAGAACAGGGCTCAAACTAGAGCCCTGTGGCACCCCCGAGCTGACGTTTTTAGCCTCAGATTGATATGGGCCTAACACTGTTATTTGGCGTCTGTCGGTAAGGAAGTTCCTACACGAGGCCAACACCTGTCCTCCTACCCCTGCGGCAGCCAACCGGTCCACTAAGATGTTATGGGAGACGGTATCGAAGGCTACCGACAGGTCGAGTAGGATAAGGACGGCTTTATTTTCTTGATCCATTGCTGCCCTTAAAGTTTCTGCAGTGTATAATAGGGCTGATTCGGTAGAGTGTTCTGACCGCAATCCTGACTGATTAGGGTGGAGAACGTTATTCTTCTCCAAAAAGTTAGTCAGTTGACTGTTGACAAACTTTTCAGTCAGCTTGAATAAGATGGGTAACAAGGAAATCGGGCGTAGGTTGGAAAGGGTAGTAGGATCGGCAAGGGCCTTTTTTTGGAGTGGCTTAACAGCTAAATCAAAACACTAAAGGTAGGGGAGGGCCTAAGGGGAATCGTGTTTATAGACTGCTTTGGTACCTTGTCCCCCAACTAAGTACTAGACAACACGGCTTGACAGCTGCCAATTTCCAGTCGTTGGGGATACTTGCCGTTGCTAGAGAGGAATTGATGATCTTGTTAATCATTGGATTAACCGTCTCTATTAGAAGATGCAACACCGGGGGGGACAGGAATCAAAAGGGGAACCCGATTTGCTGGCTAAGATGGCTTTAGCAGTTTCATCCAGGGATACTGGGGCGAAATCATCGAAGCAGGGGGAGGATGTCGTCTCCACTATCTCTTCAACATCCATCGTTGGGGTAGCTCCAGATGGAAAGGTCTTTGTGATGGCCAGGATTTTATTATCAAAATAATCAGATATCGCATTACAGAGGTCTTGCAATGGAGGAATCTCTTGCGATAGAGCTGAAGGATTCATAAAATCCTTAACAATCTTAAAGATTGCTTTTTGTTCCTGGCCTGCCGTAGATATGGCCTGTAGATAGTGTGTTTTTTTTGCTGATTTTATTCCTGCATGGTAATTCCGTCTCGCTGCTATATAGATGTTGCGTGCGGCGGTGTCGTAGTTACGACGCCACCTCCGTTCTAGTGTTTTCACTTCACCTAGTTCAAGCTTAAGAGTTGTTGAGAACCAAGGGGCATTCTTTTTTGCCTTCCTAGGTTTGAGATTCTTATTTTTGGATGATTTTAGCAACGTGCCCACTCCAGCAATCCAGTCACAAAAGATCTGATTGTCTGTGGAGGTACAATCGACTAGGGCTGGTATACTATTCTTAAGTTTCTCAACAATATCCGGTCTGCTGGCTAGTGACTTCCAGTCCGGAGAGGATTTAGTGTAATGTTTGTCATTACATTTTGAGGGGTTTATAGTGGGTTTCGAGATCCCAGCTATATTGAAGGGAATTAAAAAATGGTCTGTCCATACCTGAGGACAAGGGGGTTTAGCTGTCAAGCTAGGAAAATTGGAACAGATACAATCTAATAAATGTCCTGCCTGGTGGGTGGGTTCCCGGTTCACAAGAGTAAGGCCCAACACTTCGATTGTGTCCAGAAAACAGCTAACCCCAGGATCATTTGGGGACTCAAGATGCAGGTTGAGATCCCCCAGTACAGAAAAATTAGAAAACTTGAGTGTTAGATCACTCAGCACATCACCTACAGAGTCCAAAAATTTAGTGGGAGGGCCCGGGGGGCGATAAATAAGAACCCCAGCGAAAACAAAGGAGTCATGGATTGCCAAGGAGAAAGCTAGTGCTTCTGCCTCTTTTATTTCTGTCAGTTCTTCAATGGAACATTTAAAGGTGAACAGCACTTTTAGACAGTTGCTGTTCTCTTGTCTGCCCTATCTGTGTGCCTTGGCCGGTTTGTGTATTGACTATCTTGTTTGAGAGTGACAGGGGCTGGGGATTCCCCAGGAGGCTGGCTGAGTCAGCCTTAGGCTGAATGACTGCAGTGCAACTTGAGTGGTGGGAGGAGATAGCACCTGGGCCTGAATAGGGCTGTGCCTGCCTTCCACAATGCTGGCTCCACCTCCTTCTGGGTGGCTGACGACCCTGCCCCTCACTCTGAAAGGAAAGGAGAAGCCAGGAAAACAAAGTGCTCAAGGAACACCCAGAACTGGTTCAGACCGGGCTCAGGGCCCACTTCCACAAAAAGAACAAAGACTTTTAGGGGTATAAGTACAGGACCCCTGACAACAGAACATGAGATCATTCTGTAATTAAGAAGGAACCTCTGCCAAGGAAAAAGCTGAAACTGAAGAAGGAAGATTGTCCTGTTGTTGCTATGCTGGATTGCTCTGATGTTGCTTTGCTGCCAGGGAGAGGGGAAGGACTTTGCTTTGTGCTCTGTCCACTTGCTTTAAGGAATCTCCAAGGGCCTGAGAAGAGCTGGCTCCCTGTTTTGAAGTCCCAGGAACAAAAGGACATCACCCCCAGCTACCCCTGAGCTCTACTGAGAGAGTCATGTCATTCCTGGAGTGCGTGGCCCATGGTTGGTGCCTCTGGAAGTTGTACCTGTGCTGGGACGCTGGAAACCAAGATTTAAAGACTTTGCTACAGAAAACGTATTGCATCGCTCGCTGCGGAGCGCATCCCCGACAGTGCGAGGAAATTCTCGCTGCTACGGAGGTCGAGATCGTCGCAGCGCCTGTTGCTGCTGCCAAAGACGTCGCATTCTTTGCTTGCGGGAAGATCGCCATTGCTGCGAGTATCCTCGCAGAGCCTGTCATCGCTGGGTGAGATCGCCGCACTGCTTGCTTGCGTACCGCATCACGCCGCTGCGAACATCGTCACAGAGCCATCGCATCGACGAGCTGCGAGAGAGAGATAGCCGCTGGATTGCGCATCGTCGCCCCGGAGATTGTCACAGCCTCTACGAGATCGTCGCATCGTGCCTTTGCGTGATCAAACTTCCTACGGAACCTATGCACAGGAATCCATACAAGTGGCCTTCCTGCCCATACAGACCGGATTTGTCGCAACACGCCCGCTGCTGCAGCAGGGCTGTCACAAACGACTCCCCAAGGTCTCAGGAGCAACGCTTCGCTTGTTTTCCACCGCACCAGCTTCTGCTTTGGAACTTTGTCGCATTTAAAAGGTACTGTTGGCTAAACGTGACGCAACTGTGAACTTTTCACGCAACTGTGAATTATTTTATTGCAACCTTAAGAACTCTTTTGCAACCATATTCTTGAACTGTGTATGTTGGATTTTTGTCATTTTGGTTTTGTGTAGTTTAGATTAAATACTTTTATTTTTCTAAACTGTTGTGGAGTCAGTTTGTGGTGTTTTCACTGTGTTACTGTGAGTGTTGTTACAAATATTTTACACATTGCCTTTTGATTAGCCTTGACTGCTCGTGCCATGCTACCTAGAGTCAGAGCAGGGATTATCTCAGAGGGTTTCCTCCTTACCCTGACTAGAAGCAAGGGTCTCTCGTTGGACAGTGGTACCTACCTCTGCCAACTAGAGACCCCCAGTTCTAACATTGGTGCTCACGGTGGGATTTGAACTTGTATTTGTACTAGAACCACAGTGATTTGTGTACATCACTAGTGAGTGCAGACCACTACGCCACTGCATACTACTGTTTTTTTGGTTCTATTTTTGAGTAACTCCTAAAAGCATCATGTCTGTGAAAGGAAAGGCACTCAGCAAGGGGGCAGAAGTAGACTTGGAGTTTTGCATTTAGAATTTGTATTCTTACAAAGTTGAGCAGCTTAGGAAATTCTTCCACAAGTTTGAGGGCCCCATAAAGAGTGGCTACAGGAAGGATGAGCTGCAGAGAATCTTGAAGGCCCATTGGCAGGCACAAGAGGGAAATGATGCAAATACAGGGAATGTTTTTCAAATCAAAGATCTGCCTGTAAGCAGAGTAGGCTCAATGCCTGGTAGCAACCATTCTAGTAGGGGTTTCACACAAGAAGAATTAGAGGAGAACCAAAGAGTGAGAGAATATGACTTGGAAGTCCTGAAGTTAAAAATAAAGCAATTGGAAATGGAAAAGGAGAGGGAAAAGGGGCCGGAAGAGAGCAAAAGTACCCGTGCCTTGGAGGAAAAGAAATTGCTTCTGGCTCATGAGTTTAGCATGAGAGAACTGGATCTTAAAGCCAAGGAGGTGGATGCCAGTTCAAATGGTGGCAGCGCACAGCCAGTGCATTGGGGTAAAGTATATATTCCCAAGGATCTGATACAGAATTACAATAGGAGTGAGGATGTTTATGCCTGGTTTACTTCTTATGAGATTGCATTGAGAATGAAGGGTGTGCCTGAACAGCATTGGGGGGCGGGCCTGTGTAAACATTTTGAGGCTTCTGGGAGGAGTGCTCTAGAACCCTTAGAATTAGCAGGTGCCATGACCTACCCCAATATGAAGAGGCCCTATGTCTCAGGTATAGACTTACCCCAGAGCTGTACAGACTGCAGTTTAGAAACTCTAAGAAGAAAGAGTCTGAGACTTTGAATGGAGTGTGTGAATTTGTAGTCGCGTGCACTGGAAGGTTGGATTAACGGCAGCAAAGTAACTGATTACATGGGGTTGTTGCATTTAATTTGTTGGGCGCACTTGAGTAGTCTTTGTGTTCCAGAGCTGCGCCAGCATCTTTTAGACAGCAAGCTGACCAACCCCATTGAACTTGCTAAGGAGGCGGACCGCTGGACCAGTACCAGGGTCCAAAGAGGAATTGTGGGTACCACAGCCAAAGGTGGGTAGGTTCCCCAGCAGATGAGTGGGGGGGACAAGGATAACCAAAAGGAGTCTTGCAAGGGCCCCAAAATAGTTCCCAGGAGAAGGCATCCCACCCCCCAGACCTAGACAGCCATGGCCCCCTAGGGGCAGGTGGGACAACAGAGACCCCAGGGACAACAGAGGTCCCCCTACCTGGTTTCACTGCAATGAGGAGGGACATGTTATCAAGCGGTTCCCCAAGAGACCCCCAGAACCCACTGGTGCTCCAACCCCAGGGTTAGCAAGTATAGCTTTGGGGGGGATTTGATTTCAAGTGGAGAGTAGCGGCTAGCAGTAATGTCCCTTGTCTCTTTAGGAGACCAAGAGATGGTCCAGGAAACCTTACTGCCCCTGAACACTAAGAAATATGGGCAGAAGGTGACCATCAATGGGAGGGAGAAAGAGGCTCTGCGAGACACAGGAGCCAGCGTGACATCCGTGAGGTGTCAGTGGGTATCTGAAGAGCAGTGTATCCCCAATGTACTCCATCCTGTAGTTGCAGCTGACTGTTCAGTGCGCCTCTGCAAAGTGGCACGTGTTCCCTTTGAGTGGGGTGGAGTCTCTGGTATATAAAGTTGTTATCAGTGATGCCTTTCCTGTAGACTGTCTGCTAGGTAATGACCTGGAGAGTTCTCCATGGAAGGATGTAGGAGACAGAACTCATTTGGATATGTTGGGGTTGCCTGCGTGGATCTGTGTGACCACGGGTGCGCAGCCAGTAGGGGTGATTCAGCAGAACTGGAGCCTGAAACAGTGGCCGAGAGACCTGCCAGGAGAGGAAACGGCAGACGGCACGGGAAACCAGCCCCCAGCCGTTCCCATGGTCCAGGAGGAAGCAGACCCTAAGGGGGATGCCCTGGAACCTACAGGGGAACAGGTGGCCAAACTGGGCGACCTACCAGAGCTGACCCATTGGCAGCAAGAAGGTGGGCCCTCCAGGGAGGAACTCTGCAAGGAGCAGAAAGAGTGCCCTTCTCTCGTTGGTATGCGGCAACAGGCTGCAGACCAGGCAGCAGGTGGAGTGGCCAGAGATCACTTCATGTACTGGGAAGATGACTTGTTATATAGCGAGCCTAAGTTTGCTGAGCCTGGTGCTGCCCATGTGCTGGTGGTACCCGCGCGCTTCAGGAACTTCCTAATGGGTCTGGCTCATGACGTGCCTCTCGCAGGACATCTGGGGCAAGACAAGACCCTAAACCGGCTAGTCACCCACTTCTACTGGCCCCAGACGAGGAAGCACGTTGGTTCCTTTTGTAGGTCTTGTCAAACATGTCAGGCCAATGGCAAGACTGGAGTGAAGTGCAAGGCACCCCTCCAACCCTTTCCTGTGGAGAGCACCCCTTTCGAGCGGGTGGGCATCGACATCGAGAGGCCCCTGGACCCCAAGCCAGGCTTAGGCAACAGGTTCTTTGTGGTCTTGGTGGACCATGCCACCCGGTACCCAGAAGCAGTCCCTCTCAGGACAATCACAGCACCCATGGTGGCCCGCGCATTGATATGGATCTTTTCCCGTAGGGGGTTCCCCAGAGAGGTGGTCTCTGACCGGGGTACCAACTTCATCTCTAAGTACATGAAGTCTCTGTGGGAGGAGTGTGGGGTAACTTATAACTTCACCACTCCTTACCACCCTCAAGGAAATTGGTTGGTTGAAAAGTTCAACTGCACCCTGAAAGGTATGATTATGGGCCTAGCGGAGGCCATGAGACGGAAGTGGGACGTCTTGTTACCATGCCTTTTTGCCTACATGGAGGTGCCTCAGAAGTCCTTAGGGTTCAGTCCCTTTGAACCCCTGTATGGCCACCCTGTTAGAGCACCTCTCACACTGGTGAAGGAGGGGTGGGTGAAATCCCGTGGGAAAACCCCCCAGGATGTGTTCAGCTATGTGTTGGCCATCCGCAACCAGACACAACGCTTCAAGAAGCTCACTCAGGAGAACCTGGAAGCTAGCCAGGAAGAAATGAAAAGATTGTACGACCGGAATACCACTCTGGTCGAATTTCAACCTGGGCAGAAAGTGTGGGTGATGGCACCAGTGGAGCCTTGTGCGCTCCGAGACAAGTGGACTGGGCCAAATGAGGTGGTGGAGCGAAAGAGCGAAGTACCTGGTTAACTTGAAGACCCCCAGGCAACCACTGAGAGTCTTGTTTGTGAACAGCCTCAAACCGCACTTTGAGAGGTCTGAAGTGACAATGCTCATGGCTACAGATGCTGGAGGGGAGGAGGATAGTGATCCTCTCCCTGACCTCCTGGCAGCTAAGGAGCAAGACTGGTCAGTGGATGGTGTGGTCCTCTCGCCGACCCTGACCCCGGAGCAGCAGTCGGACTGTTGCCAAGTGCTGGGTCAGTTTGCCTCCCTGTTCTCCCGGACCCCAGGTATCACCAATTGGTGCGTCCATGATGTGGACACTGGAGATAGTTTGCCTGTGAAACAGACAATTTACAGGGTAGCTGACAAGGACAGGGCCAGCATCAAGGAAGAGGTTTCCAAGATGTTGGTGCTAGGGGTGATTGAGCCCTCCAGCAGCCCCTGGGCTAGCCCAGTGGTCTTAGTACCAAAAGCTGCTGCAGCCGGTGCCACTCCAGAACTCTGGTTTTGCGTGGACTACCGCGGGCTCAATGCGGTCACGAAAACTGACGCACACCCCATCCCCAGAGCTGATGAGCTCGTGGATCAGTTGGGAGCTGCCCGTACCTCAGTACGTTTCATTTAACATCTGGGTACTGGCAGATTGCCTTAACTGATGAGGCCCAGGAGTATTCAGCATTCTCAGCACCAGAGGGGCACTTCCAGTTCCGAGTCATGCCCTTTGGGTTGAAGAATGCCTCTGCCACCTTCCAGAGACTGGTTAACAAGGTACTGACCGGGCTGGAGGAATTCAGAGCCTCATACCTGGATGACATTGCTGTGTTCTGCTCCACGGGGGAGGAACACCTGCAACACCTCTGTGAAGTGTTGAAGGCTCTGCAAAGGGCAGGCCTCACTATCAAGGCCAGCAATTGCCAGATAGGGCAGGGATATGTGGTGTATTTGGGACACCAGGTGGGGAGCAGCCAGGTGGGGACCCAACAGGCAAAGATTGATATCATTCTGCCTTGGGAGCCCCCAAGACCCAGACAGAGGTGAGAGCCTTTTTAGGTCTCACCGGGTATTACAGACGGTTTGTGAAGGGATATGGCACCATCGTTGCCCCCTTGACAGAGCTGACTTCCAAGAAGCAGCCCAGAAAAGTGAACTGGACCGAAGACTGCCAGACTGCTTTTGATACCCTGAAGACTGCCATGTGCACAGGGAAGCTTTTGCTGCAGTCTGGGCCCTGAAGAAGCAGAGCCCCTACATTTTTTGGGACTCACTTCCATGTTCATAGAGACCACAGGCCCCTCAGATGGTTGATGGAGATGAGGGGTGAGAACCCAAAACTATTGAGGTGGTCCATCTTCCTACAGGGAATGGACTTTACAGTGGAACACCACCCTGGTACAGAACACAACAATGCTGATGGTCTGTCCAGATTTTTCCGCCTTAGTGAAGAGAACTCCCAAGAGGGTGGGCAGTTCTCCTCACTTTCATCTGGAGGGGACAGGTGTTAGACCTCGCATCTTTGGCGTGGTTTCCCCTGTCTTTTTGGCCTCTACCTCCAGTATTTTTGATGCTGTGCGGGATTTAATTTTTGCTGGTTTAGATGCTTTGGACACTCTGCCACTGCTGATCAGTGTCAGAGTGTAAGTGCTCCCTGTGTAAATTGTTCTTATGATTGGATATACATGATTGGCATATTTGTATCACCAAGAAGTCCCTAGTAAAGTGCATGGGGTGTGCCAAGGCTGGTGATGACAAATGTTACTAGTGGGCCTGCAGCACTGATTGTGCCACCCACAGGAGTAGCCCCAAAATGGTATCTCAGGCCTGCCGCCGCAGTGCCTGTGTGCAGTCTGTTACCTTCCATGTCCTCCTGGTCAGTGTAACCACTGACCAGACCTAACCCTTCCCTTTTTGTGCACATTGGTCATCCCTATGGAAGGCCCAAGGTACCCCCTAAGCAGGGTGCAGTGTATGTGAAAGGTAGAGCATATACTTGTGCAGGTGACATGCTCTGGTAGTGAATTACAGACATTTTTGTTTTTCACTGCTGCAAGGCTATCTTGCTCCATAGACTATCATGAGGGATGCTGGCTACAGTGGCTACCAGCATATCTTCCCATAGGATAAAGATAGGACATAAAAGTCTAGTATCCCTGAACTCAGACTTTAATACCACACCTTTTAGTAAAGGTTGTTTTTGAATCCTGTGTTTGAGAACAGCACTTTTAGAAAGTTGCTGTTCTCTTGTCTGCCCTTTCTGTGTGCCTTGGCTTATTTGTGTATTTACTTTCTGGTTTGAGAGTGACAGGGGCTGGGGATTCCCCAGGAGGCTGACTGAGTCAGCCCTAGGCTGAAAGACTGCAGTGCAACTTGAGTGGTGGGAGGAGATAGCACCTGGGCCTGAATAGATCTCTGCCTGCCTTCCACAATGCTGGCTCTTCTCCTGCTGGGCGGCTGACGACCCTGCCCCTCACTCTGAAAGGAAAGGAGAACCCAGGACAACAAAGTGCTCAAGGAACACACAGAACTGGTTCAGACCGGGCTCAGGGCCCACTTGCACAAAAAGAACAAAGACTTTTAGGGGTATAAGTACAGGACCCCTGACAATAGAAAATGAGATCATCCTGGAATCAAGAAGGAACCTCTGCCAAGGAGAAAGCTGAAACTTAAGAAGGAAGATTGTCCTGCTGTTGCTATGCTGGATTACCCTGCTGTTGCTTTGCTGCCAAGGAGAGGGGAAGGACTTTGCTTTGTGCTGTGTCCCCTTGCTTGAAGGAATCTCCAAGGGCCTGAGAAGAGCTGGCTCCCTGTTTTGAAGTCCCACGAACAAAATGACTTCACCCCTGGCTTCCCCTGAGCTCTACTGAGAGAGTTCTGTCCTTCCTGGAGTATGTGGCCCATGTGTTGTGCCTCTGGAAGTTGTACCTGTGCTGAGAAGCTGGAAACCAAGATTTAAAGACTTTGATACGGAAAAGTTATCGCATTGCTTGCTGCGGAGCGCATCCCCAACAGTGCGAGGAAATTCCCGACGCTACGGAGGTCGAGATCGTCGCAGCGCCTGTTGCTGCTGCCAAAGACGTCGCATCCTTTGCTTGCGGGAAGATCGCCATCGCTGAGAGTATCGTCGCAGAGCCTGTCATCGCTGGGTGAGATCGCCGCACCGCTTGCTTGCGGACCGCATCACGTCGCTGCAAACATCATCACAGAGCCATCGCATCGAGGAGGTGCAAGAGAGAGATCGCCGCTGGATCGCGCATCGTCGCCCGGAGATCGGCGCAGCCCCTACGAGATTGTCGCATCGTGCCTTTGCGTGAACAAACTTCCTACGGAACCTACGCACCGGAATCCATACAGGTGGCCTTCCCTCCCATACAGACCGGATTCGTCGCAACACGCCCGCTGCTGCAGCGGGGCTGTCGCAAACGCCTCCCCAAGGTCTCAGGAGCAGCGCTTCGCTTGTTTTCCACTGCACCAGCTTCTGCTTTGGAACTTTGTCGCATTTAAAAGGTACTGTTGGCTAAACATGACGCAACTGTGAACTTTTCACGCAACTGTGGATTATTTTATTGCAACCTTAAGAACTCTTTTGCAACCATATTCTTGAACTGTGTATGTTGGATTTTTGTTGTTTTGGTTTTGTGTAGTTTAGATTAAATACATTTATTTTTCTAAACTGTTGTGGAGTCAGTTTGTGGTGTTTTCACTCTGTTACTGTGAGTGTTGGTACAAATACTTTACACATTGCCTTTTGATTAGCCGTGACTGCTCGGGCCAAGCTACCTAGAGAGTGAGCAGGGGTTATCTCAGAGGGTTTCCTCCTTACCCTGACTAGAAGCAAGGGTCCCTATTTGGACAGTGGCACCTACCTCTGCCAACTAGAGACCCCCAGTACTAACACCGGCATTACCCTTTCATTTGTTGCAGGCGCACTGCCATTAATTATCCACTAACAGGTGGAGACCCGTTCATACTGCTCTGTATATGTTAATAGTGGGGTTCGATCTTTGTTTTAATCAACCTATTCTTTGGTCCGACATGTCCCAGAATGACATATCCCAAGCCGCCCCTCTTCTTCCTCCTTCTTCGCTTTACACTGCTTGGTAGCACATTAAAAATGACATCACTGGCTTCACTTCACCGGGCATGCCATAGTGGTTGCCTGCAGTGACTTGCAAGGTACGTGTAGTGGGCGGAACATGTTTTTTAATTTGAATGTGCCATAGAGTGCCATTGTTTATAGAAGACCTCCGCTTATTAACCTCAGGTGGGTGGAAACCCTTTGAAGAGTCTGAATCTGGACTTAATTGCTGGAGATATCAGACAGGCTTTATGGCCCGCTCCTGTGATTTAAATGTGCCTTATAATGCATATTCATTTCAGATTACCGCTTTTAATTGCAGGCAGCATATAAACTCTTTCTATCTTTTTTTTTTTAGATCGAGTCCCAAAATAATTTTTTGATGTCAGTGATGGGTTCTACACCCCGTTTCCCTTGCATGCTGTAGTATGTTGACTCTTACAGCACCCATTGCAGACAAATGTGAGTGGTCATATTTATGGGCGTTCACACTTGGCTTTTCATGTATCACATTTGCTGCCCTTATCTGTTATGTATTGCCAGCCTAGTTGGTACTACCTAGCAACTCTTCTTCTTTCTGTATGCTCCTCTAGTACACATGGCTGTGTTTTTAGGCGATAGTTACAGCTGCATTTGCTTGAACAGCCACACACTAATGGGTTCACAGACCAATTTATCTAATACAAGTACTTAGTCAATTGGTTAGGCACACTTAGCAAGCTATGCTATAGTGGACTGAGTTGTAATGATTTTTTTCTGTCCACATTCTTTGTTGTCAAATATACACATTAGTATATTAATATTGCATATATTTCGATTTTACCCTGTGTGCTGATGTGCCACTCTTGGGGCTTATGAGTAGGAGATAGTGTTATAAGTAGTCCGTTTAATGATTGCACTGTCTCCTTTTTATGTTTTTCCTTTCTTTTATTACATAACACAGCTCTGAAGTAAAGGTGGCCTTACTAGTCTCAATAGTCCATTGTATCCTTTAATTTTGGGTAAAAGAATCCAACATTTTTGGATATGATTTTGCTTATTTGGTGATGGGCACTAGACACACTGTACCAATACACTAGGAATCACAATTGTTTCCTGCTGCCTTAGTGTGATGTTAATTGAACGCTTCTTATCTGTATTTTGTTCAGCATTTTGTAGAAAGTTGGTGGACCCTCTGATCCGTTGGGCCATCCCATTCCCATTGGTGTTTACCTTTTGAGAAGGCTGTAATGTTGTTTTTACTTTTTGAAGCAGAGTGACTTAACTCTTTTGGTCCGCAGAAGGTTTTGGAACCCATGTGGGTCAATGATAGACAGAAAGATGTTGACCTTGATAAGGTGTATAGTCTTTCCAAATCCCCTGTCCTTGCTCGTTTTTAACCCTATCTCGGAGGGCACCAGAATAAAGTTTATTCTGCACTCCTGGAGTAAGTTGTATCATTATTTTTCTTGCAATCTGCCCTTTAGTCCTAATCAATATCTGCTCACTCTATGAAAAAAACCTCTGTGCCTCCCTATAGGGGAGTTGTAGCGCTTATTAGGTACCTTGCAATCCTGGTGTGATGAGGGAATCCAATGATGAAGTATGTCACCCTTGGGTGAGTGTGGGATCTTGTCCTTAAAGAAGTGCTCTTACACCACTGTACTATACTCAACACTACTGCACTCTATGCTACGGTACTCTGCACCACCCTGCTCTGCACCACTGCACTCTATTCCAATGCATTCTGTGCCACTCCATTCTGAAAGAACTGAACACCACTCTACTCTACACTACTGCATTCTATGCCAATGCATTCCACACCACTCTACTCTGCATCACTCCACTCTACAGCACTCCACTCTATCCCACTGCACTCAATTCCACTCTACTCTGCACCACTCTACTCTACGCCACTCTACTCTGTACCCTTATACACTGCCCCATTCTACTCTGCACCAATCTGCTCTTTACCTCTGCACTTTTCACCTCTGTGCTCTACTATGCAACACTCTACTATGAAAAACTCTAATCTATGCCTCTGCACTCTACGCCACTGTAGTGGCAGCAGGCCCAAAGGTTGTCATAACTCCTCTAAATACATAATATTGCTATTACATCAATTAAGTCTATTATAACCTTCTTTCATTTCATTTTTCAAAAATGTGCTATTACTCACCCGCATCGTACCAATAGTAACGGCACAATATATTGCCTTTTTGTACATAAACAAATCATAACCCTTTTTACAGACTTTCTGTAAATTATTGTACAACTACTTAGCAAGCTACAACTTATAACAAAAAAACTGCTTATTATTAATCACATAGGCAAAACCTAATGCATTTACCAATAAGTATCTGAGGATGCGGAAGCTGGTAGACAGTTTGCTTCTGGCCCGTGCAGAGAGACTAGGCCAGGCTCAGGATCCAGGAAGGCTGCTGGCCCCTTAGAGCCGCAGTCCTATGCTCCAGAACTCACCAGTCACATAGCCTCATATGGGCAAAGTCTGCTGTGATGTTGGCTGGAGCTACTGCAGAAAGCCACGGCCTGTGATCATTATCTATAAGTAGAAAGTGAAAAGTAGAGGGTCAGTGCAGCTATAAGCTCACAATCTGCTAATGTGCACACACATAACAGAGTTAGAAAGGGACAACAGAGGAAATTAGAGGTAATGCAAAATGAAGCGCCAGAGCACTTGTTCTAATGCCTGCAGTTATATTGGGAAACATTTTAAGAGACAAAATAATGCATATGTAGTAAAACAGTAGGCCCTGGTATAATTTTCATAATACTGGCATAATGTAGGATAATCTCCAGCATTTCACGTACCGGACGTGAGGCCCTATGCCGGAGATCATGCCATTTCGCCATGTTGCACAAATGAGATGTCCTTCTGGGGAAAAGGACTATATCGGGAACACAGAAGCAACACTAGGGGGTTTTACTGAACATTAGTGGTTATTGTTTTTAATGTGGGGCACCAATATCAACTCAAAAACTTAATTCATTTTGAGTAGAATTTTTACACAGTAGCATCATTTGGGTAATTTCTTAAGCGCAAAATATATCTTTTGAATGTTTGCTTTACAGGCGGAAGGCCATAAAGGGTGAGTCTACTGTACCTACATTACCATCCTCATCTCAACTGAATCATCTTTCTTTAGCATATTAACTTTTTGGGGAAAATAAAGTAAGTTTGTCGTGGTATTTGAAGTACTTTGTAGTTTGCTGTTTGAGAGAGGGGAGGCACCGCTATTTGTAGTCTTTTTTTCAAATATATAGGCCTCACTTCTTACTGCAGACAATGGATCCCTCAGTATGCATTTCTAGCAAAGCCACTCATACAGTTGACAACACAGGAGGCAGCGTCTTCGACTGTCCTCCCTTGGACTCAGGAACATACACAAGCTTTTGACGACTTAAAGAAAGCCTTATGTCGAGCACCAGTTTTAGCGACACCATGTTACAGCAAGCCTTTTACACTTTTTGTCACAGAACGTGAAGGTACTGCATTGTCGGTACTCACGCAGGATCAAGCAGGTTCATACAAACCGTGTGCTTACTTTTCTAGTACATTGGATCCAGTAGCCCAGGCTCTGCCTGCGTGCTTGAAATCAGTAGCAGCAACAGCTCTAGCAATCAGACAAAGTGATTCCATAGTGTTAGGACATCAATTGACAGTACAAGTTCCACACTCCATGGAAGTTCTTTTAAACCGAACACAGACTCAACACTTGACTATAGCACGACTGACAGGTTATGAATTGACATTGTTTCAGCCACACATAGAAATTAGACGTTGTAACACATTGAACCCTGCTACACTTTTGCCATTAACTGAAACAGACCCATTGGCACATGATTGCATTGAAGTCATTACCATCACGACGAAACCCAGACAAGACTTGACAGACACCGCATTACCAGATCCAGACCTGACACTTTATGTGGATGGTTCATGCATGAGAACTAGTACAGGAGAATTAGTGGCTGCATATGCAGTCACGACAGAAACTGAAGTCATAGAAACAAATTGTAGTGACACCCTGTCAGCCCAAGCAGCAGAGCTCATCGCTCTGACACAAGCCTGTATTCAAGCCAAGAATAAGAGAGTTAACATATACACAGATTCCCGTTATGCATTCGGAGTTGTACACGACTTCGGAGTACTCTGGCGAGAGAGAGGTTTTTTGACTTCTCACGGTGCCAAAATTCAGCACGGTCCTCTCATTCAAGCTCTATTAGACGCAATACATCTGCCTACAGCTATATCCATCATGAAGTGCAAGGCACATACAAAGGTCACAGATGCAATTTCCCAGGGTAACGACCTGGCAGACCGAACCGCCAAGCATACAGCTCAGAATCAGATTCACACCACTGACCTGACAAAGACAATAGTCGCGACACCGACACATTGCATGACAGTCAAGGATCCTGCCCTAGATGTAATTGACATACAGACACGTGCTACACCAGACGAAATAAGGAAATGGGCTGAACTAGGAGGGACCCAGACAGAACAGGGATGGATGACGAAGGGAAAATCTACATGGTTTCTCCCTGACTCTATGGTCCAAGTAATCATTAATACAGTACATAGTCCTGCACATTTAGGAGAAAAAGCCATGTTAGACAGTATTCAACACCTCTGGTTCAATAAACATTTACGAGCAGCAGCCAAACAGAAAGTGCGTACTTGCATGATTTGTTGTCAGTTTAATCCAGGTAAAAGCATTCCCGTGGAGCAAGGTGGATTTCATCCTCCCGATCACCCTTTTGAAGTCCTCCAGATGGATTATATCCAGATGGAACGTTGTCGAGGATTCAAATATGTCCTCGTAGTTGTATGTGCACTTTCCCGTTGGACAGAAGCATATCCAGTCCCAGATTACACTGCTCCGACCACTGCCAAGCAGCTGGTTCGTGAATTCTTCCCCAGATATGGTTTGCCCCGCATCGTATACTCCGATAACGGTCAGCCATTCTCGTCCGAGCTTATGAAGCAGGTATCACTCCTGCTAGGCTATCAGTGGAAGTTCCACTGTGTCCGACATCCCGAGGCAGCAGGTCTCGTAGAGAGACACAATCAGACTCTGAAAATTCGTCTTGCTAAAATCTGTAGAGAGAAAGGTGTCGACTGGATAGTAGCTTTGCCAGTTGCGCTTTTTTATATGAGGATGGTCGCACACTCCAGAACAGGGCTATCCCCGTATGAGGTGGTCTTTGGTAGGCCACCGAATATGTGGGGGACGCCTTTGCCTCGAAAAATTACCGATGTTGACTGTAATATGCTGACAGATTACCTTGCCTCCTTGATGTCTGCACTACAATCATGTCGTTCACAGGTCGCTGCAGCCTTTCCCGACAACACCGAGGTGAAGCCCCATGAAGTGGTTCCGGGAGACCTCGTCTACATTAGGAATTTCGACCGAAGAAGTCCGCTGGAGCCCCGCTGGCAAGCACCAAGACTAGTACTTTTGACCACAAGGACAGCTATAAAAGTCGAGGGCCGTAAGGGCTGGCTCCACTCGAGTCATATCAAAAAGTTCCATGGACTGCCGCCAGTTTTAGACTCCCAGCCCGGCCCTCCTCCACAGACTGACTCAAAACTCCCCCTGGTAGAGAAAACTTCTTCCGAGATATATAAACTGAAATTGAGGTCTAGCAAGTCAGACAGTTTAATTGTTTAAGTCCTCCCCTAGGTGAATCGGTTAGACGAGTCTCTGACATGTATCCCCTAGACCCCAACAGAGAGAGAGATAGACAGAAACAGCTCAAGAAACGTGCATATTGTAAATCCTTGCGTAGTCACTACATTGTGACACTTTTGATTATGTTTTTTCTGAGCCTTATGATTATTGCTGCAAGTGTACTGTTACATGCATATTACCCTATTTTCAAGCGTGCACATTCTTCCTTCAATGTCACTGCCGAGCACTCTTTCAGTGAATTACCTCCGCATGAATTATCTTACAGACTTGCGCTGCGCAACAACACATTCATTAGTATGTTACATCATTCCCATCAGACCAGCAACGCTACAAATTGTTGGATATGTGGCCGACTCCCTCCCTATCAGAAATATAAGGGAGTTCTGCCCCTTTTCCCGTACCCGTTCACACACAATGGTTCCTGTGGGGCATGGTTTAGTTTGATTAATTCTTTAAATTCAGATTCCGTAGTTTACCAGGGCAACTGGGTATGGGGAAATCTGAACACTGTTTTGCATAAAGTATGTTTCCCTGACAAGGAGGGTCTTCCTAAAAGGACAGGAACTGACCTAGAAAATGAAGTATATGGATTAGGTAACTTTACACTTAACCTCATGATTCTGAATGTTGAATCCGAGACAGAACCCGTCTTGCCCGCTATGTCCGTACTTCCAGTCAAAGGTGAATTATGTGTCAGAAAGAATGGTTCAGTACACCTGGGTCATAGTAAATGTACTACTGTGATTGAATTCAATGATAAGGGCAAGTCTACATTTAAAGCTTCCCGTCATTCCTACTTCATTTGTGGTCATACCGCATACATCCGTTTACCTCTAGATTGGGATGGCACCTGTTATATTGCATTCCTTCTGCCACCTGTTTTTCTAGCCCCTCCTGATTATCATAGGGACACCCATCTAGTACACAATAGACCACAGAGAGATCTCCCGATTGTCGACTACACTGAAACGGCATGGGAGCAATACACAGACTTCAATAAAGGTTTCTTCCCCTACTTAGGTGCTGTCTTTAATAGTAAACTGATACGAAAATTAACTAGAACCCTCGAAGCAGTAGTGAATGAAACTACTTCCGCCCTAGGTAACTTAACAGAGGAGCAGTCTGCTATGCGGATTGTTGTTCTTCAAAATCGTCTTGTCCTTGACGTCATACTGGCCGATAGGGGCGGAGCTTGTAGAGTCATCGGATCGAGCTGCTGTGTTTTCATTCCAGAAAACGCGCCATCAGTATATAAAGCCATTACCCGTCTTCACAAGATCGCAAGTCTGATACACCAGAATCCAGGCACCTGGACTTGGTCCGGTTGGTTCTGGACCACGTTGTCAGCCTGGGGATGGAAAGTCCTATCCTTCCTAGGTATAGCCCTTCTTGTAGTATTCAGTTGTTGCCTATGTCTGCAATGTGGGTCAGCGATTTGCGGCCTGTGCGCCACATCATGTATTCCACATTCAAGTCCACATTCAAAACGTCGTCTGAAGAAAGAAGAGCAAATGATGTTAGATGAACAGATTGATAGATTAATGAGGATTGATATCTCATGAAGGGTCCGTAGGGGACAAGGAGGGAATGAGGTAATATGAATTTTTATGGTCAATTGTGTCCCCTATCGTAGACCCCAACGGCTCCATGTACGTGCTTCAAGTACATGTAAGTTCCCTCCACTTCCAGCTATGAAGACGCAAATACATTTGCGTCCAATGTTAACATGTCCTCTTTCAGATCCACCATGAATGGGTCGGATATTCAGTTCCTAAGTGTGCCTTGCCAACGTCTTTTCATGGTGCACTCTCATGTTTCACTAGCTCTGGCGAGTTAGGCCCTGATTCCTGCCATCGAGCCCTTTCTGCCTCCTGTTCCTGAAAACTACAGTCTGCTGCTTTCTAACCCTTGCCTTACTCCCTGTGTAGCGAGCGGTGCCTGGCTCGGCCTGCTTGCCTGCCAAGACTGTATTCAGCCTTCGGGTTATCTGCTCCGCTCCTCGAAAAATACATTCCTGTCTAGTAGTTTAGGAAAACATCCTTCCCAGCTGCAGAGCAAAGGGCCCGGCCTTTCTGTCTCCGTGCAAGTAATTCATAGCTTCCGTTACCATGGTAGGCCCATGGCCCCTTGCTTTACACGTAGACACGTAGTCGCATATGCACGCACTAGCAGTCAGTATAGAATAGCCTCTGCCCGAGAGACCTTTCCTTCTAGATAATACAGTTCCTCAAACACTAGATACCAGATATGATTTGGGATTAGGTTGTTCTGACACCCCAGACTTCTGTCTCCTCATGTAGGGCTAAATGTTAAGTCCCCTTCACCCTCCAGTTACACGTCAATCACACGTCATGCTGCTGCGCGCGCATCTCTGCCACATATTTCTGCTGACTCTGCAGGATTCTTCTAGGGATCCACCCACATGTGACACCTCTATGTGACGTTTCTAGCACACACCTCCGTGTACGCCCTCATGCACGCCTTCTGTTATGCATGTGTGTCCTTATCTCTTTTCTCTCAGCTGTTACGCCTTCTGCATCTATCACCACTGTAATGCATTTGACTATATATATGATGTACTGTTAATAAAGCGTTGTACATGTCCATGTAATTCCCTTCCTGAACCCTCGTGGTGATGGAACATGTTACCTGGTTCGAACCAATTCCTTTTTAAGGAATAAAACCCCTTTTAAACCTCAGATGCCACGGACTCTGCCTTTTCATTTTTACTGAGTTATTCTTATTGAACTTTACCGCATAAATTAAGTATAGGTAATTTATATTTACCAAAATATTTGTAAAAGGCTTGCTGTAACACGGTGTCGCTAAAACTGGTGCTTGACATAAGGCTTTCTTTAAGTCGTCAAAAGCTTGTGTATGTTCCTGAGTCCAAGGGAGGACAGTCGAAGACGCTGCCTCCTGTGTTGTCAACTGTATTAGTGGCTTTGCTAGAAATGCATACTGAGGGATCCATTGTCTGCAGTAAGAAGTGAGGCCTATAAAAGCTCGCACCTCCTTTTGTGTCCTGGGTGGTAACATGTTTGCAATTAACTGGATGCGGTCAGGTGTTAGCTGTCTCCCCCATTTGGACAGCAAGTGCCCAAGGTAAACCACTTGCTGAACACAGAATTGCAGCTTCGAAGGGGACACCTTGTGCCCCTTGTCAGCCAGGAAATGCAAAACCGTCAGTGACGCTAGTTCACATTCAGGTTCACTTCGGGCGGTGATCAGCAGATCATCGACATACTGGAGTAGGGCAGTGTTGTCAGGCATGTGAATACTGTCGAGTTGTCTTTTCAGTGCTTGGCTATAGATGCTGGGGCTTTCTGTGAATCCTTGAGGTGCGCGTGCAAATTTGAAGCTTCGTCCATTTAAACAGAATCCGAAAAGGTATTGGCTTTCCGGATCAATAGGGACACTAAAGAAGGCGTTCTTCAGATCAATTATGGTAAAGAACGTTGCCTCAGAGTCAATAGCTGTCAATAGAGATGAGATATCTGGGACCACAGGGTACTGCGGTACAATGCATTTATTCAATTCGCGCAAATCGATAACTAATCGATAAACTGGTGGTGCATTTGGTTCAGTACGTTTAAGAATTGGAATGATAGGGGAGTTACATAAATTCGAGTCGGTTTCTACAACCACTCCTTGTGCAATGAGCTCATCAATGATTTTCAGTAAAGCCACTACAGCATCTGGGGGTAACTTGTATTGTCGAATTCGTGGTAAGACAACTCCTGGTTTAAGTGTGACACGATATGGAGTAATGTGCATACAACCTACATCAGTGGGGCCTTGTGCCCATAAATGTGCAGGTACATTCTGTAATCTGGGATCAATATCTCTCAACACATAGTGACCTTTAAAGTCACGTAAAAACAATCTTACTCCTTCCGGAGAACAGCAAATAACAGCTCCTAGAGCTTTCAGTGTCTTGATACCTAGCAAGTTTTCTGGACATGACTTTGTGAGTAACAAATCTGTAGTACGTGTCAATGGACCAACTGCTAGGGGAAGTGGTTGCGATACTTCATTAATAATAGGCTTGCCTGAAAAACCAAGGGAAACATTCTGTGAGCCTGAGAGGGGTGCCCCTGGAACCTCGTCGTGACTTATCGTTGTTCTGCTTGCCCCTGTATCAATTAAAAACTTTCTGTCTTTCCCTAATACTTGACTGTGTACATAAGGACCCTCTTGATCTACAGGAACCTCAATAAGAGGCAAGCCAACTTCCCTCTCTAGGCTGTTTCATGTATATCGCTGATAATCGGGATAATCAGTTTGGGCATACTGGTACATCTGTTGAGTTGCATGTTGTGTTGCGGCAATCGGTTGTGGCTGTGGTACCGCTACTGTCTGTACTGTCTGTTGTGAAGCTTGCATAGGCTGGATATTCTGTGGTACTTGTTGTTGGACCTGGTCCTGTCTAGGAGGACGCGGTCTCTCTTTAGTTTTTCCAGTAAGTATATTATGTTTCAAAACTGCACAATCGTTTATATAGTGACCTGGCTGTTTACAGTAGTTGCATGTCCCTTTAACAGGAGCTGCTGAATTATTGGACTGTGTCGTGCCCTTTTTCTGACCGTCAGCTGGAACTGACTGAGCAACTAACATTTTCATTTTCGTGTCTTTCATACGTCTTTGTTCGTGATCATGTTCTTCCCTGATTCTGTTCTGGTGGTACTGTAACATTTGTAACATTTGTGAAGGCGTATTTGCTTGCCATGTGCTCTCGACTTTCTGTACATGATTCTTAACTTGTGGCAGGGAATTCTCGACCAACTTTGTTACAAAAAGATGTGGATATGACTCGCTACTTGCTTTCAGGCCACTATTGATACCAAAACATTTCTCAAATCGGGAATAAAAATCACTAGTGTCTTCATCGGGTTTCTGTTTACAGGCTGAGATTGCATCCCAGTCCTCCTTTTTAGTTGCTAATAAACGTGGCAAAACTTGTACTAACTATCCTGGTAATGCTTTAGTTTTGTCCCCAAGCCCTACACCTGGGGTTCGAGTATTTTCTTCGTTCTCTAATGCAGCCCAATCGATCTTTTGCTCTCCCACCTCCCAATCCTTTTCTTTGAGTTTCTCGTAAATACCGGCAGGCAATAATACTTTCAATATTTTCATAATGTCGGGATAGGTATAATCACCCATGAGTAACATGTCTTTGATTTCACGGTGGAACCCTGCTGGGTCTTTGTCATGACTAGGCACTAGTTTCTTCATTTCTAACAGTTCCATTTTAGTTATGGGCGTGTACACAAACACGCGTCTAAAGGTATTATCATCATTCTGGACTGGATGCACTTCTCGCAAGGGATTCTGTCTGTCTATGTAATACATTTTTCTTTCTACGGGTGGAGCTTGAACAAAATGTGTATTCAGAAAAGCATGATACCTGTGTCGATGTTCTAGAATTACTTTAATTAAGTCGGTACCTAGACCTCTCCATCTATTCGAGAGTAGCTCTATTAAAATATCAGGTAGGGGACCTGGATCAGAATGTTGGCCTTTGAACAATGTAATGAGGTGCTGAATCATATATACTCCAGCTAATTTCTGTTCGTCAGGGGAAAGGTTCAAAAAGGTCTGCGCTAAGCCGTCATCACTATATTTATCAGAATTGTCAGCCCATTGTACTGCTGACCTAGCTAATTCTTGTTCATCCATGGAATCGAGTACATGGTACCCCATTCGTTCTTGAAGTATTTTATCGGTAGCCTGAAATGGATGTTCAGGGGTCTTGGGATTTGACATGGCAGCTTGATAAAGTCTCTTACTTTCCGGACGTACCGGACGTATTGAATTATTAAAGGGTCTTCCCTTACCTACATATGCTATCGTTTCTCTAACTGGTAACTGCAATTGTCCTGTTGTCGTTTCTGGTTGTTCCTCATCCTCCGAGGTTTCATTTTTGTCTGTTTCTATTTCTCTTTCAGGCTGTCTTCTTTCGTGTATTTTTAACACTGCTTTTCGGATCCTTCGGTACATGTTTTCTATACAACTCTGCTTATCATGTTTTCCGTCTGCTATATTCTGACCCCATTTATTAAGTGCTTTCATTTCTTCCTGGTCTACACCAGGCCTATCTTGGTCTCTTATTAAGCAGTTTATGAAAAACCGTAATATCATCCCTTGAGTATCAACTTTCTGGTATGCCATGGCCTTGCCAATACTTTCAGGACCTTCCCCCGTTTGGACAAAATGATATATTCTGTCTAGATGTTCAATCATTCCTGGTAGTAACATTAAATAGTTTGTAACTCGTCGTAGACGTACTGATGATAGCATCATTCTGTCGTCTTTACCGGGTACTGGATCATATCTACAGTCTGTAAGAGGCTCTTTAAGTATGTCATAACTAGCTGTCTGAGGTGTACGTTGTTGCGCTAAATCCCTATAAGTCAATCTATGTGTTTGTGGTGGCGTTTGAAAACCTCCGGCTGCACCCCCGAGGTGCCAGGTCCAAAAGGGTTTAGCGGGTTAATGGTAGGGAGAATGGGTGCCGGAAGGGCCGGGAGAACAGGCGCAGGATGTGGAACGGGAGGAGGAGTTTGTTGTTGCGGAAGTGGGTGTACATTATCTCGGGGTGGGGTGCCGTCATCGGGTGGTGCAAGGACACGTGTATTTGTATATGCCGGAGCTACGTCGTCTAAGTAGGAAGAAAGGAATATGTATTTTGTGGTTTTGTGATGTAATTTAGTCGGGAGCAATGGAGGGGGCAGATCCTTCGGTATTTCCGGAGTGGCCTTAGGTAAACCCTCGGCCAGCAGAGGATACATACCATTCATAAGAGTGTTTCGTTGTCGGTCTACTTGTTCTGCTTTTACTCGTATCCCCTCCTCAACCAGTACGTTTTCTCGGGCTTTGTCTGAATCCTCTCTACTCTTCTCTGCTTTTCTGAATGCCTTCTCTGTGCGTCTGTGCGATTCTTTACGCCATAGTTCAATGGGGTCTTTCTGTGACTGTCTGGCTTTCTTTTTCCATAACACTTCTTCTACTCTCATAATGCAATCGGCATCCCATGTCCCTGTAGCGGGCCATCTTTGATTCTCTGCTAAATCTTTGGTATAGTCTACCCACAAGTCGAGATATAATATAGCATCTAAGCCATGCTTGTGGTACATAAAGTGCCCTGGAGTGTCCCTAGGTGGAACAGGCACTGCTTCTTCTAGAATCCCTTTTCTAGTTCCTATCTGTTTCAGTTTGGAAAACAGCGGCATGTTTCAGCCCTACTACTTGATACTTACTTGAGCTTGGACACAACTAATACAGTAAACACGATAATGTAGATCGAACAATCACTCATGCCACGACATTTAAAACACATTTAAACATTTTTGAAAAACGAACAATAATAACTAGAATAAAACTAACTACCTGCATACTCGATATACTGCTAAACAGTACAGATACACCGCTAAACAGTGCAGACCGGGTCTGTGTACCCAAACCCGTCTTGACCGGCACAAATTAATGCGCTCGTCTAGATGCGTCCCCAGCAACGGTACTCACCGGGAAGCACGGAACAGAAGGCCTCGGAAACTCGACACTGGACTGGACCGGACTGGACTCGACTCGACTCGTGACGTAGATACTCAGGAACTTCGGAACTGGTGGGCCTCCGGATACCTCGGACTTTGCTCTCTCAGCTAGGCTTGGGTCAGGATCCTCCGCACTCCTCACCGCCTCGTCTGGGTGTCGATCGCAGCCTCAGTCACCTCCGTTGGCCTGAGGGAGATACAGGAAATCCTGCAGGTACGCATAATTGTCCGTCAGCGCTGTGGCAGGGGACCGGGCCTGCAACGCACCGCCGGCGCGTAAGGTGGGGGAGGGGTCCCTATTCGGACGCCAATTATGTGGTAAATATAAATTACCTATACTTAATTTATGCGGTAAAGTTCAATAAGAATAACTCAGTAAAAATGAAAAGGCAGAGTCCGTGGCATCTGAGGTTTAAAAGGGGTTTTATTCCTTAAAAAGGAATTGGTTCGAGCCAGGTAACATGTTCCATCACCACGAGGGTTCAGGAAGGGAATTACATGGACATGTACAACGCTTTATTAACAGTACATCATATATATAGTCAAATGCATTACAGTGGTGATAGATGCAGAAGGCGTAACAGCTGAGAGAAAAGAGATAAGGACACACATGTGTAACAGAAGGCGTGCATGAGGGCGTACACGGAGGTGTGTGCTAGAAACGTCACATAGAGGTGTCACATGTGGGTGGATCCCTAGAAGAATCCTGCAGAGTCAGCAGAAATATGTGGCAGAGATGCGCGCGCAGCAGCATGACGTGTGATTGACGTGTAACTGGAGGGTGAAGGGGACTTAACATTTAGCCCTACATGAGGAGACAGAAGTCTGGGGTGTCAGAACAACCTAATCCCAAATCATATCTGGTATCTAGTGTTTGAGGAACTGTATTATCTAGAAGGAAAGGTCTCTCGGGCAGAGGCTATTCTATACTGACTGCTAGTGCGTGCATATGCGACTACGTGTCTACGTGTAAAGCAAGGGGCCATGGGCCTACCATGGTAACGGAAGCTATGAATTACTTGCACGGAGACAGAAAGGCCGGGCCCTTTGCTCTGCAGCTGGGAAGGATGTTTTCCTAAACTACTAGACAGGAATGTATTTTTCGAGGAGCGGAGCAGATAACCCGAAGGCTGAATACAGTCTTGGCAGGCAAGCAGGCCGAGCCAGGCACCGCTCGCCACACAGGGAGTAAGGCAAGGGTTAGAAAGCAGCAGACTGTAGTTTTCAGGAACAGGAGGCAGAAAGGGCTCGATGGCAGGAATCAGGGCCTAACTCGCCAGAGCTAGTGAAACATGAGAGTGCACCATGAAAAGACGTTGGCAAGGCACACTTAGGAACTGAATATCCGACCCATTCATGGTGGATCTGAAAGAGGACATGTTAACGTTGGACGCAAATGTATTTGCGTCTTCATAGCTGGAAGTGGAGGGAACTTACATGTACTTGAAGCACATACATGGAGCCGTTGGGGTCTACGATAGGGGACACAATTGACCATAAAAATTCATATTACCTCAGTCTGTTTGTTGTTTGATCAACTGGAGTTTGTATTAGAGAGGGCGGGCAATGCTCATGTGGAATTCGATATAATGTGCAATGTGTATTGAGTGATTCTGGCAGCATGGGTCTGTGATTTCTGTATGCCGCACCGGAGAGACAGAAGTTGTTAGGATATATAAATATATATATATACATATATATATATATATATATATATATATATATATATATATATATATATATATATATATATATATATATATATATATATATATATATATATATATATATATATATATATGCGCTCCAACTCGGTTGCAAAGTGCCTCGTGCACACAGCGGGTACGCAGACAGCAGAAGAGAAAACGCCAGAGCCGGTCTTTAAATCGTAGTGCGTTTATTCTGTGCAAATTCGGTGCATGTCGTCAGACGCGTTTCGGGCACGTCCGTGCCCTTGCTCACTGATACTGGATTGTTACAAACACTGCATATTTAAAAGTACGGGTACTCTGCTGTTTTTTCGTGCAATATACATATACATTATCTACTGGCGATCGCCAGTAAATAGTTATAGTTAGGACCTATTTTCCATAGGAAATTCGCAACATTCTATTCCCAATAACTTTGGCACAGATTGACGAAGCAGTGTGAAATTATTAAAACATATGATCTTCTCGGGTCCGCTACTATCCTGGAAGCTTCAGGGTAATTCGGCAAGCAGGGGCTGAGAAAAAAGTGGGGTCCCAAAACATGTTTTCCCCATGCAATTTCCCATAAGAAACTTAAGACACAGCTACAGCCTGAACTGCTGAACGGAATTATACCAAATTTGGCAAAAGGGTAGCTCTTGGTTTAGAAAGATCCCTTTTTGTTAAATGGTGTGAATCCGTTCAGTAGTTGCGGAGAAACTCAAAATTAAAAAAACGTTATATATCTATGGCCGCGCAGGATCCAAGCACCTTCCCGATCACAAGCTGTGTGCTGATTTGCTGTCAACACTCCAAATCAGGAAGTGTTGGTAGCAATCTTGTGCCTCGCTAGAACCGAGGCACAAGAAATGAGTAAAAGAAATGTGCAAAACGCTAAAAGGGGGCAGGGTAGAAACACCCTGACCCCCTAGGCCCCCAGCCCTGGGGACTGCCACCCCCCGGGAGCTTTTATAAAATATTTACGATTGAGGCTCACAACCCCCCCAGCCCCAGGGACTGTCACCCCCCGGGGCTTCAGAGGCCTCCAAGCACCAGAGACCACCCCCCCCCCGGGGCTTTAAGAACATATCTGTGGGGGGCTCACCGCCCCCCAGCAGCCCTGGGGACCGCCACCCCCGGGGGTTGTGTTGCATTTGAAATTACAAAAAAAAAACGGTGTGGGGGGCTCGAGCCTCCCAACACGCCCCGTGGACCGCCACTTCCCGGGGCTCTAAATATTAAAATAGGGGGTCCGTGACAGACCCCCCAGCCATGGGGACCACCAACTCCCGGGGGCTTTGGAAATGTTGGGAGGGGTGCTGCACAGCCCCCCTCCTGGAGCCCTGTCAAGGCCCTGTGGACTGCCACCCCCCAGGGCCGGCTCCTGCAGTGTCCCGGGGTACCCACCCCGGGACACTGCTGTTTGCTATGGCAGAGTGGGAGCCTGGTTGCTCCCACCCTGCCATAGCAAACTGCTTTGGTTTTTGGAAAAACCAAAGACGATTGCTTTTCCACACAGGGAGCGGCATCTTAGCAGCTCCCCGTGTGGAAAAGCAATGCCGGCTCCCAAAGGACGCAGGAGCTGGCGGGAGGGTGGGGGGATTGGGGACCCCCCCACTGTCCCCAACGGAGAGGGCCAGCCCAGGGGGAGGGGATCCCCGGGGCCATAAGTGGCATGAGGAGGGGGGCAACGCAGCCCCCCTCCAAAACAATTAGAAAAGAAAAAGGCCATACCCCGGGGGATGGGTTCCCTGGGGCCGATTAAGGCCTTAGGAGGGAGGCCACGCTGCCCCCTTCGAATTATTTAAAAAAAAAATAGGGGGCAGGACCTGGGGGATGGGGTCCCCAGGTTCAAAAATTAGGAAAAGAAGAAGGACCACAAATCCCCCCTTCTTGAATTTTTTTTTTTTAAAAGACCAGCATCGTGCCAGAGGCCCGCCCCCTCCTTGCAGCACTCTGCAAACGCACCCCTGGTGCTAGGCAGATGAGGCACTAATTCATCTTGAATACTGGCAGGACCTGGGGGCCAACTAGCCCACCGGTAACCTCCGGTATGCGCCAGGGATCTGCATAGCAGAGTGGTGTGCTGAGGCCACGCCCCTATTTACACCTCTCTGCAACGCAGCTCTGTGGCACTTACTGGAGGTACCTTGTGGGCTAGTTTGACCCTAGGGACCCTCAGGATTCAAGGGGACCTAATCTCCCTACTTAAACAGACACAAAGTGCATTTACACAGTGGTGAAGGGAGAAAGCTTCCAGTAAGTGCCAATGTGCTGCATTGCATAGAGGTGGTCCAGGCTGTGCCCCTTTTTACATCTCTCTGCAATGCAGCTCTGTGGTGCTACCTGGAGATACCTGGTGGGCTAGTTGGACCCAAGGGACACTCAGGATTTAAGCGGACTTTATCACCCTAATTAGCATCGCCACATGGTGTGTTTGCACACATGTCACCTCAGGCCCCCCATCCCTTCACCAGTGTGCAAACACGCCCTGTGGCACGTTTTAGGAGGTAGTTTAAATCCCCCTGCCTTATTATGTACTAGGGACTTACAGAGGAGGCCATGGTAATCACAGGGGTACCCTGACGCAGAGTGTTCCTTAGTGTATGGAGGTGTTTTTACTGTATTCTTAGTGTCTTTTAGCATAACACTGGCTCTAGAACTGGTTAGTCAAAGTCAGTTACCACCAGTACCCAACTGAAAAATTTGAGGATACAGGATGATTTTGCAACAAGGCCTCTTTCTGCTCCCCTGTTTGTTCTTTCTGCATGTCTTACTTCTTCCTGCACTTTTCTTCGTCTTTAAGGACTTCTGTTGCTTCTTTCAGCATTTCTTTTGCTTTATTCTGTGTGTTTTTTCTTCTTTTTTCACATGTCGTACCTCTGTAGGCATTGGTAGAAACTAGCATTTAAAAAACCTTAGAAATTCAATGAAAAAAACATAGGTTTCAGGCACGTTATAGTTACAAATTAGCATTTAAACAACCATTGAAATTCACTGAAAAAACCATAGGTTTCAGGCATGTTATAGTTAGGAATTAGCATTTAGAAAACCTTAGAAATTCACTGAACACCATAGGTTTCAGGGGCGGTATAGTTAGTTGGATATTGCACTCGTACAAAACCATTGAAAATCCCCCGTTATAGTTAGTTCAGCTAACTATAACTTGCGCGCCCGTAATGCACTGGTGATGATGTCACATATTACATCACTCATGACATTGTCAGTGAAATCACTCATGACATCACTCATTACATCTCAAATGACATCACTGATGACATCATCCTTGTGATAGAGTGGCAGACCTCTCACCCTAATATACCTTTTGGTACACCCAATCAAAAATTGAAACTAACATTTTCAAAACAATGGACATATTAATACCACTTACAAGAAACCTATTTAGAAATTCCAAGATCTACACACACATCCACTCATTCACCAACAGTCCTATACAGTCACTCATACATGTACTCATACACCTATACATCCTGTTACACATTGACACTCATCCATAAAGTTACTCACACACATAGTCATACATGCAAACAAAGTATCAAACATCCATTAAATTGCATATACAGTTATACACACACCTCCACACTTACTGCTACAGAAAGTTACACATACTTACTCTCTTAAGCAATCACTTATAGAAGCAAAGACTAATTTATACAGGAACTCTTCTAATATCTCACTCTCACATATACTCACTTATATACAACAATACTCACATATACTAGTTTAAAACATATGAAGTTACTCAGAAAGGAAAGCAAGATGGCTGCCACGTAGTTGTGGCCGTTGCAGTGGAGCAGTGAGGGTAATAAAGAGCCCAATGGAAAAGAATTTCCCGACACCGCGAACAGGGAGGAATTTATATCGGGAACGGGAACGTGATGCTGACGGCACTTACCTGCCGCGGGTCTGCCAAACAACTCTTGCGGGAGTTGGTGCTTGCGTGGCTGCTTTCTCCCCTAGCCATAAACTTCACGAGAGCACAGGAGAGCGGAGACAGGTGCTAAGGCGGCAGAGCAGAGCGGAGCTCAGAAGAGGAAGCAGATGCCGAGGAACTCTGAGGCCGCCTTGTCAGAGGAGCGAGGCACGGAAGGAAGCAATGGATCCTAAAGTTAATGTGGGATCGAAAGCGGCGTCCCTGAAGAAAAAAGCCGCGCGTGAAGAAGCCGAGGTGGAGGGAAATGAGGACTCACGGAGAAACCAAACACCCCCGGTGGAGCAAGTAAAAAAGAGGCAACAGGTTGCTGCAAGGACCCGTCTGGCTGCAGCTTCAATCGCTGATCTATTCTCCAAAGCTGGTAAGGAGAAGGAGGCCAAGGAAGCAGGGGGCAGCATACCTGCTAAGGTGGAGGTACGAGATGAGGTGCTAATTGACGATAGCATGGTGGGGGAAGCCCCCCCAACCAGGCCCCACCCCCGGCTAAGGACACCCCGCTGACGGTAGGGAAACCACAGGGTTTAGCCGATAGGATTATCTTAGAAAAAGCAGCCCTAAGTATGGAAAAAAAGGATTAAAATTCCTCAGCGCTTTTGGAAACTGAATTAATGCCAGGCGGTGTCCAAACGTCCTCGCAGGTTTCCATTATTGTTAATACGGTAGAGCAAATGGAGGGCCATGGATAATATTGATACCTCAAGTATAGAGACTGCTCTGGCTGCTGGTGGAGCTTGCAACGAAAAGGAGAAAGTTCCCATGAATCCTTCTTCTCGGTTTCAGATGGGGTTGGGTGGTCTGAGGAGGACGAGGAATGTAGCTCCTATCTGGACTCTGAGAGTGACCCCGAGCTTGATCAGCCAGCAACTGCGCTAAGGCCTCTGGCGGTAGTGAAGGGTCAGGTTCATCCCCAACACAAACTGAGTTGGGATCATTCTTCTGCCATGCCTCTGCAGGGAAGCCCCTGTGTGGAACTTACCCATATATCGCTTTTGGAGACAATCCATCAAGAGATAATCACGCATATGAAGGAAACACGCCAGGACAATCGTAAATCCCAGGCTGCAATGAGGAAGATGCAGGGCGTGGTTAGGAAGCTATCTAAAGCCTGTACCAATACCGGGGACAGAGTCTCAAATCTGGAAGAGAGAGTGGTATCAACTGAGGTCGAGGTGGCCGTGGCCACTAGTAAGGTCAATGCTCACTGTTCTCAGGTGGTGTATCTACAGTGGAAGCTGGAGGAGATGGAGAACAGGCTCCGTCAGAACAACCTGAGGGTCCTGGGAATTCTGGAGGGGGTCGAGGCTCGAGGGCTCCGACATCAGGGCATTTATCATCAAGCTCTTCGAGCAAGCATTTCCCGAGCTTTACAGCTGGAATTGGTCCATCGAATTACAGCGGGTGCACCGCACCCCCTTCAAAATACGAAGGAATGCTAAGAAAGGGGACAAACTCAGGGTAGTTTTAATATTTCTTGGCAATTTTATCCTGAGGCAGTCTATCGCAGAAAAGGCTAGACCAGACGCTAGGAGAAGCACCGATGGGGTCTCATTCTTCGTTCGCCCGGACTACTGCCACACGACCGTAGAGCGACGTTGGCGATTGATTGAAATGATTAAGCCTTTTCAGGATAAACAGATTCAAGCCTTCCTGATAAATCCGGCTCAGCTAAAAATAATCAATGAAGGGAGGACATATATTTCTCATCAGAAATTAAAGCGAAGGAGTACCTTGACTCTGTAGGCAAATGGGTTTGAATATCTAATTGCAGATAGTAGGTTTCCTCCAAGAACTGAAAGGTCTGATGTGTTGTATAAAAATCAGTGGGGATAATGTTTGGTTGTGAATTTTGGTATTATGTTTATTGGTGCAAACGGCTTTATTGGAACTTTAGGTATTGTTCTTAGTATTAGCCCTTACTGCTAACACCGCAAGACCATCACGTGCACAGACTAGGTCTGAGCGCTTCACAGAGTGGGGTTCGGGGGGAGTTTCAGGGGGGCTTGGGTCGAGATGGGTGGGTTGGGGGGGTCAGAGGGCTGGGAGTGGGGGATGGGGGTGTTGGGGGAAAACAAGAAAAGGGGAAAAAATGGTGCACTTTGGAATATTTTGGCTCATTTTCTGGACAATTTATAGGCCCAGCAAAGGACAGGTTGTATAAGGCTCAGTTCAATGTAGTTGGTCAACTAGACCGTCATGATGGTGAACATTAGAATATGCACAATTAATATAGGTGGGATGAATGACTGGAGGAAACGTCAAAGATTGGCTCATTTTGTGAAATATAATAGAATCGACGTTCTCTGTCTCCAAGAGACCCATCTCCCTTGGGCTAAGAGGAATCTTTTGTCCCTTAGTGGTTTTGAGCTGGTTGCATGTTCAACGCAATCTTCGACAATTAGTGGGGGTTGCAATTTTAGCAAGAACTTCTCTGGGAGGGGCTAAACGGGTTAAAGCGGATAGCTATGGAAGATGTGTAATAGCTAAGCTAGAAATGGGCCATACATTGTGTGTAGTTTACGGGTCTAATAAAGATGACCCAGAGATTTATGACCTCCTAGAAGTAGAGCTAGCCAGTTGGTCAATCCCCACAATATTCTGTGGGGATCTAAACATCTCAGCAGACTGGGATAACAAAGCAACATATGAAGGAGAGGAAACTGAACGTTTTTAGGGCAGTAAAGGGTCTCATCAGATCACATGGGCTGAAGGATGTTTGGGGGGTTAAAGAGCCTCAAAACCCAGGCATTACATACTTCTCAAACCCCTTCCAGACATACACCAAGTTAGACTATTTCTTTATCTCTTCTCCTGAAATAAATAGGGTAGGAATAACAAAACTTCTGAGAATGATTTCGGATCATAATCCGCTGGTACTAACCTACGAATTGGATAAGGTGGAAAGGAAAAGGACCAGCTGGACCTTTGAAAGGAGGCTACTGGCAGATAACAGATTCGTAGAGCACTTACGAAATGGTCTGGTGAATTTTTTGCAGCTAATAGATATACTACTTCGCGAAATGGTGTTTGGGAGGCATTTAAAGCGGCCTTAAGGGGCGAATCTATAAGCTGCTCAGCCAGGCTGAGAAGAGAGGATAGGAGTGAGGTGGAGAGATTAATGGGGTAATTAGTTATCGCAGAAGAACAGCACATTACGGATATTGCCCTTGGGGGGGATGGTAGGGAGAGCCAAAGGGAACTGTTGACTGTTAAAGCAGAGTTGCAAGAGGTGGTAACGCAGAAGGCGATTGGCGAATATCAAACATCCAGGGCCAAGCGCTATGAAACGGGGGCGAACAGGCAGGTAGAGCTTTAGCGATACGACTAAGACAGGAAAAAGCTAAGAATATAATCTCCAGTATAGAAGAAAATGGTAAAGAATATACCGAGGCTAAGGAGATACTACAGGTTTTTAGGAATTTCTATCAGAGCTTGTATGACGCGATCGCGATGGAGACCAGGGGGGGGAGTGCGGGGACAACGGTCCCCAACTAGATGATCTAGCGAGAGAAGAGCTGGATAGGGATATTACCAGGAGTGAGATCACAGCCGCATTACAGGAGTTAGCCTCGGATAAGGCGGCGGGCCCAGATGGAATTCCCCTAGAGGTATACAAATGTATTGAATCTGAGATCACCCCGCTGTTTGTGGACTTATTTAATGGTGTATTGTGCTCAGGAGTGATCCCAGATTCTTGGAGGGAAACCAACATAGTAATCTTCCACAAGAAGGGGAAACCCAGGGAGAAACCTGGGTCCTACCTCCCTATTTAACTGATCAATGCGGATACCAAATTGTACTCTAAAATCTGGGCTACAAGGTTGGGCAGGATCATTGGCGGTCTCGTCTCCCCGTGGCAGCATGGGTTTGTCCCTGGGCATGGCACACCAGATCATACAAGGAGAGCAATAGCTCTGTTCGACACCCAGGGTGCCACGGGGGGGGGGGGAGATGACCATGATCCTGCTCGGTGCAGAGAAGGCCTTTGACCAGGTGGTTTGGAATTTTCTCTGAGGTATCCTGGCAGGGAGAGGCTTTGGGGATAAAATTATCAGAGCCCTCAAAGCTATGTATAGAGACCCTGTAGCGCGAGTGGCGGTCATGGGTGAAAGCTCAGACAAGATAGGTATTAAGAGAGGTACACTTCAAGGGTGCCCCTGCTCCCCGATCCTCTTCTCACTGTACATTTACCCCCTCATTCAGAAAATATTAGGGTGTCCAAGGATTAGCCCCGTTGTATTTAATGGTCACGTAAACAAAATTCTGGCATATGCTGATGACCTGACGGTTATTACCAATGATCCCCAGCAGGCGATTCCAGTTTTGGCTCAAATGGCAAAGGTTTTCTGTAGTCGATCAGGGTATCTATTAAACGAATTGAAAACACAGATAATATGTACTAAAAAACATTGTTAAATCCGACCCAAGATTTGTGGACTCTGCAACTTATCTAGGGGTGAGAATCAATGCCTCAATCAATAACATTGTAGATGAAAATTATCTCCCACTCATTAAATCTATAGAAGTAGATCTGAAAAGAATAGATATGTTACACTTCTCATTGATTGGGAGGGTAAATGCGTTACAAATGACAATGTTTCCCAAAGTGCTGTATTTGTTTTGGCCATACCTTAATTTATTGAGGAGAAAATAATCAAACGTCTGGAATCTATCTTTATAAGGTTTATTTGGCAGTATGGGAAGGTCAGGCATTCCACTAACTTTATGTCACTTCCTAGGTAAAGGGATGGGATGGCCCTCCCAAACTTAAGACTATACCACTGGACTTGTCTTTTGACACAAATGTCTGTCCTTTTTCATTCTGAGGTGAATTCTGTTGTGGAAAATATTGATATTCAGAGCCCCCCATCTATCTTTGAGCTTTTGCTGGGGAGAAAAACAATTGGTTTATTGATGTGCGAAGTCGACCGCAGATATTGTAAGAGGGCCCGGCTTAAGATTTTGGAAGGGGCATGGAGGGTTTGGAAGCCCACCCTAAAGTTTTATAACGTTCCGAAGGTAAATTCATACCTCCATTTATGCAACTCTAGCCTTTTCTCCCAATTGGGTGCAGATAGGAACCTTCAGGCGTGGAAGGGGCTTGGAATTAAGACTTTAGGGGATATTATGGAGGGAGATGGGATATTGGGGTTTGATGCCCTGCAGCGTAGGTTTGGTATTCCATCTAATCATTGGTTTTTGTATGGTCAAATTGTACGAACCCTGAAGGCACTAAGGCCTAAGCCGCCGCCTCCGGTGGATATCCCCTTGTTGGACTCATTAGCTAAAGGGTGCAAGAAGATAAAAGAAGTTTCTAATCTTCTCCTGATGGGAATCCAAATGACATGGAGAAGACCGAATGTGCTCTGGCCACGAAATTGGGTAATCCAGATGCAGACCTGGATCTCGCCCTATGTTTGAATAAAAAAATATTTCGGTCTTCAAATTTGAGGGCCCAGCACTACACACGTTGTTTCATCTTTACCATACGCCTGCAAAACTATATGCTTGGGGGGTTAGGGAGGACGATAGTTGCCCTAGATGTAATTCTGGACAAGCAGATCTATTGCATATGTTTTTCCATTGTGGACTGCTAGCTCCAATCAGGGATGAGATAGAAAAATTTTGGGAGGGGCTGCTAGGTCATAAGATCGATCTATCCCCTACCCTGATGCTATTGGGTATAGACAATAAGCTGAAACTGGGTAAAGATGAGGAAGCTTTGTTCTTTGTCTCAGTAGCGGTACTTCGGATCTTAATTTCATCGGGGTGGAAAGATACTACCGCTCCCTCATTCAAAATGTGGCTTTCCAGATAAATGGGCATACATAATATAGAGTCCTGCCTATATGAACAGAAGGGTAAAAAAACTCGGGATCTGGGAAGACGCATATGGGCCCCTCTCACAAAATGGAGGGAGGCAAGATTGTAATTTGAGGGTACAGCATGCCATGTCTAAACCTGCATTTCTTTTATCAGGCTGGCTTTGGCAAAGGATCTAGTGCTATGGTTTTAAAATGCTTTTATCATCAGTTATGTGTTTATTCTTTGTTTAATACTGTAATTGTCCTGAATCTGCACCTATTTGTCTGTCTAAAATGCTGGGCCTTAGCCTTATTTACTCTGTTTTGGAATAATGAATTGTAGTCTTTTTTATGCACCGGAAATTCCCAATAAAAATATTTGTAAAAAAAATGAAGTTACACATAAAGACAATATTGAGACAGTCATTCACTCACTAACACACCCATACACACACTCATCCACCCATACAGTCCGGCACACATGCTGTCTTCAACACATACAAACAGTGAGTCACTCTTTCATGCATCTATGCAGTATGCAATACCCCCCACCGAACCACACAGAAACTCAGACACTCATACTGATATTCAAAAAAACAACTAATACCCTATATAGACACTCATGCAGCTACTCACCAACCCATGCAGCCACTTATGCACAAAGTGATAGACAGATACAGATATTTACATATTTAAACATTACTCTCTAACTCATGTATTCACTAAGATACACTTAATCAGTCAGTTATACAATCAATTTTACAAAAAAGCATCCTCACAGCTCCCACCCTACCAAAGCAAACTACAGTGTCCCAGGGGTAGGCACCCCGGGACACTGCAGGAGCCGGCCCTGCGGGGTGGTGGTCCCCAGGGCCACCTCAAGGCTCCAGGACCGGCCTGCCTCCTTTTTAAAAATAAAAAAATATTTGGGGATGGGGGCCGCGTGGACCCCCTTCCGGGCCACTTCTAGCCCCAGGGACCCCATACCCCGGGAAGGGCCCTCTTCGTTGGGGACCGTGGGGGGTCTCCAATCCCGCCAAGGTCCCTGCCTGCTCCCCGCATCCTTCAGGACCCAGCATTGCTTTTATACATAGGGAGCAGCTAACATGCTGCTCCCCATGTAAAAAATCAATAGTCTTTGGTTTTTGGAAGAGAGAGCAGGTTTCCTGCTCTCTCTTCCAAAAACCATATCAGTTTGCTATGGTAGGGCGCGAGCCACGAGGCTCCCGCCCTACCATAGCAAACTACAGTGTCCCGGGGGTAGGCACCCCGGGAAACTGCAGGAGCCGGCCCTGGGGGGTGGCGGTCCCCAGGGCCACCACAAGGCTCCAGGAGGGGGGCTGCAGGACCCCCTCCCAACATTTAAAAGCCCCTGGGGTGATGGTCCCCAGGGCTGGGGGGTCCGTCAGAGACCCCCAAATTTAAAAATGTAGTGCCCCGGGGAGGTGGCTGTCCCTGGGGCATGAGGGGGGCTTGAACCCCCTCACACATTTTTTTTATTGTATTTAAAAAAAAGAATCCCGGGGGTGGCGGTCCCAGGGGCTGCGGGGGGGCGTGAGCCCCCGGCATACATAATGGTAAAGCCCCGGGGGGATGGCAGTCCCCGCGGCTGGGGGGCCCCTCTGGGCACCCTATTATTATTTAAAAAAAGAATCCCTGGGGGTGGTGGTTCCCTTGGCTGTGGGGGGCCTTGATCCCCCCCATACGTGATATTAGAGCCCCGGGGGTGGCGGTCCCCAGGGAGAATCAACATTGCCCCTGGGATTTGGCTCCCCCGGGGGCTAATTACAAATTAAGCAGGCTTCGGGTTTGTTTTTCGCAGGAAAAGCATACACTACATGCATCCCGCGATTTAAAAAAATATGTATATATTTTTTGGGCTTGGGGGTCCTTGTGGGACCCCCTGAACAGGCCTAGGGGGTCAGGGTGTTCTACCCCGCCCCCTTTGCGTCTTTTGCGCACTTGTTTTTCAGTTTTCTTGTGCCTCGGTTCTACCGAGACACAAGATGGCTGCCAATACTTCCTGGTTTGGATGGTTGACAGACAGTTGACAGCCAATTATCATACAGCTCATGCTCGTAATGGTACACGTATGATCCTCTTAGGATACGTGTACCCTACTTCATCCATAGATATATTTATGATTTTACTTTTGATTTTCTCAGGAACTACTGCACGGATTTACACCATGTCGGGCATAGACCAGTATCCAGGCAGAAACCAGAGTCCTCAGAAGTGTAGACAGTGCCAATCCCCTTCCCCAAGACAGACCCTCCCCCGTGATAAAGAAACACAAGGGGATGGCTCACTATCTTAGAAAAAGAGAGAGACAAAAACCAAAGGTCTAAATGTGGTCCGGTCAGAGAACCAAATGTCACTTCGGCACAGTTCCCTGCAGAAGGTAGAAAGACAAGAAACACAAAAGAAATAAATAACATTCAATCATGAACGTCTTCTCACTTGCTAACTAGTTACTAGTAACCACAGGAGGAATATGCTTTTACGCTCTTACCTGACCTTTGTGTCAGTAAACTTATAAGGTTTCCAAATAGCACCAAATAACAAAAGGATATGAACCAAGCAGGAGTCTGTAGGTCTCTCTAAAATAAATAAACAGTAAGGCCACGGAGTCCCAGGAAGGTTTCCTTTTCCCTTTTGTTCTCCGGGGACTGTATCCAGATAGAAGGTTCCAAACCAAGAAGGACTGTTTTTGTAAAGCAGGAAAAAACACGACCACACGTTCTCAAGGATTCACTATGTGGAAAATGTTTGTTACAGAAACGCTACCTCGCGTTTCCACAAAATAATAAAGTGGCCAAGGGTTCTTTGAATAGAAACGCTTCCTCTCGTTTCCAAATGATAAAAAAACGGAACCGATTATAAAGTGCAGACGCGTCCTCGCGCTGCATTTATCCAAGCACAAGAAACCAAAGTTTGTTTCGTGTAAGCGCTTCCGTGCACGACACGAATCTTCAGGGCAAGAGTCACTGAGGTGAAGGAGGGTGGAGCGGGAGCGAGGTGAGGGTCACGGTGTCCAGGCTCATTAATGTTTAGCAATCAGCGAAAATGCCGTGAGTCACTAGGAATCAGGAAGAGTTCAGGAGTTCAGGAGAAGGCAGGCATGAATCGCCCAGACGAACGATGACAGAAGCCAGGGTAGGTTAAAGGTACAAACACGGAACACGCCTATGGATTGAAGCGAGGAAAACCAAGCGCCGCCATCTTGGTGGAGGAGGTATAAGAGCCTCCCTCATTGTCTGTGATTGGCCCATAGACACCTGATATCTCTCTCTGTCCTTTCGCCCACACCAGGGCATTCTGGGAGATGTAGTGTAAGTAGCGTGTTACAGCATACTCCTGCCTGTAGCCACACTCAGGATAGGGGAAAGGAGATCTACGGCCTTCGGATCCTAACACACCATTTAACAAAAAGCGTGATCTGTGACCTAAACTCTACCTTTTTGCCAAATTTGGTGTAATTCTGTTCAGCAGTTCGGGCTGCAGCCGCGGCTAAAGGTCCCTATGGAAAATTGCATGGGGAAAACACGTTTTGATACCCCACTCTTTTCTCAGCCCCCGCTCAACGATTCACCACGAAACTTTTAGGATAAGAGCGGAGTGGAGCGGGCCATCTTGGAGAATTTTGGGATGATTCGCCAACCGGCGCCAAAGTTATTCCAAAATCAATGTTGTGGATTTCCTATGGAAACTAGGTCCTAACTATAACTACCTAGTAGGTAATATATATATATATATATATATATATAAATAAAGTTAGATGATAATGTCAGTTACAGCATAAGATAAAAATACAAAAAACACTGAAATTCACTGGTTATAGTTCAGTGAATAAACTTTAGCTCATACCCTGAAGTAACTATAACTCACAACGTGCCATCCAGCAGGAGCAGGTGGCCATTTTGGTTTTGTTTTCCATGCCTTTTACTTTGCTTGTTTATTAATAATTTTGTGATGGCCCTTTTGTGAATCTATGAGATATTGATTTGTTTTTCATATATTGTTTCTCCTATTTATCCTCATGTGTGTAGGTGATTGTAATACTCTGTAGAATTCAGTAGTATATGGCTGTTGGTTTTCACAAATTGAATCCCATACGGATACAATGAGCCCTCAAGGTACACTATATCATATTTGTAATTATTTATTGGCTTAAAAAGAACACGAGTCATGCAAGCACGCTACTCAAAATGGCCACCTCCTATAAAGTTGCAGAGAGCCCATCGTGAATGATGAGCTAGCTTTTATGCATATTTAGGACAGTTTTCTTCATGATAAAGGTAAATCTCTTTGGCTTTTAGCCTTGGTCCCTATTTGGTGCAGAGTTCGGAAGTGTTTGCAGTCTTTGCAGCAATGAAGACCTATTGGTGGCTCTGCTCAGGCTCTCTATACTACTCAGCTGGAATTCCTGTCGGAAAAAATGTGGCTTTAGCCTAGGGTTCTCCTGCAGCTGGTCTTAGCTGCTGCAGCTCCAGAATCTCACTAGTTAGACTGATTTCAGCATTTATTATTTTTTTGTTTGCCACAAAGTTTATTCTCACATTCATCATTATGGAAGGCAAAAATATATCTTTTGACACCAATAAACGTAAACAGATTGTTTCTCCACTACCTATTAAATAAACAATTGCAGCCTCTTCTGAACTAGTACTTGTCACAATTATGGAAGAATTACAAGCTGTTCCCTTTAATACTGGCAATATTGTCACTGAAATTAAAAACACTCACAAAGAAATGGCTAGTCTTGCTATCAAAGTTTCCAATAACAAACCTAAAATACATGACAATACATCTAAGATGGACCAGCTGCTCCCTCTCACAGCTAAAAGTCTTCCTATAAATCAAGTACTACTAGATTTGGAACAGACAAGCAGTCTTAGCACTTTGCGAGTATTCAATCTGCCTGAACACATAGAGGGCAATGATTGCAGACGGTATTTGGAAAACGTATTACCTTACGCACAATGTATTACATCACATCATAAACCTGATCAAACCAAACCTGTCAAGTGATGTTTACGTTTTGTGTCACAAACATTAAGTGGCTCATTATGATGTTGGGTGGAAAGCCTCTACCCAACACCGTCTCAGAAACGAGACCGACCGACCACTGTAAAACCCTGCACTGTGTGTCAGGCACCATGGGGTGCCTGCGACAGTGTGCAGAGTTTTATACACACATCCCATTTCCTCATAGGGTCCTGTGTTATGGCGGTTCTTGGGCAAATCACAAGCTCCTATAGGAAACAATGAGAATCCCACTGAACAGAGTTCAATTGCATCGTAACAAGGCAGTCGGAACCGTATACGCCTGTCAGTCTGCCCAGAATTCGAGACGGTTTTGGTAGGAGGCTCTCCGACCGACATCGTAATCAGCCCCTAAATACAACATTTCCACCGTAGGCTTGTTCTCTACACTGGCTATTCTTCTACTTGTAGGCACGAGATTCACAGCCACTTTTAATGTTCAATATTGTCTTTCTATCTTGGTCTTTGTCTTTTTTCTTTTCTATAGATTTCCGTTTTATCAGAACTACTTCATCACATTATCTTCATCCTTACTTTCTTACCTTAGTGACTATGATCAGTTTTCCTTCTTATTTTTTTGCTGTAATGAATATTTCTAATCAGATTAAACATGCTTTTGTTAATGTTAAAGGTTCACATTATCCAGTTAATGTTAGATTATTTAGCTAGGCCTAAAGCTGATATTTGTTTGCTCCAAAAAATCCATGTTGATACTACATTTTAGCATCCATGCAAAAAAATAGATATGTCACATTCTTTGCACACCAGCTGTAGGTAACAAAATGGAGTGGCAATTTTCTTTTATTTAAACTTTCAGTATAGATAATTGATAAACATGCTGATACAGATGATAGATATTAATTTGTTAAAATTGAAGTCTATCTTGTCAGCGGTTCATTCCTAGCACTTCCTGCATCATTTCCCCTGACACTAGGGTGGGGCTTGATCCCCCAGAGAACTTTGAGGCCTGAGGTGGGCCAGAACGATACCTGTATGCTCTTCAGTGCTGGTCACATCCCGCATCGCAGGTCCCTCATGCCAATGGTTCCCTGCCCACAATTTCTGTAGCATTTCTCCTAACACTAGGGTGCATACTTAGAGGCATGAGACGTGACCAAAGGACTATTAGTACGTTCATCAGAGTGGGTTGCACTGGTCCCTCCATTTCTGCAGATGTTCTTCTGTCGCTGGGTTGGGACTACATCCCCCAGCATGCTTTGAGGCCTGAGAAGGGGCCAAAGGACTACTGGCATTCTCTTCAGCATAGTTTGCATCCCGCAGCATGGGTTCCTCTCGCAAGTATTTTTGTGCTTGCTCCGTTTAACGCATTCCGCTGGATGCTGGGGTGCTTTGCAGCCTGAGGTAGGGTCAAAGGATTACTGGCACACTCTTAAGTGCGGGGTTGCATCCCTCAGCATGAGACATGGTCAGGCATATGCCCTGCCCCAGACAGGCCCGTCATTGCCTGGAGGAGGCTGCACTGGGCCATCCCCCTACATTGGCTTTTAAATTGTATTTTGCTCTTCCACTTCTTTTTGGCAACCCATTGTCAGCTACTGTGTTTAAGCTCCTGTTGACGGGGTTACCACAGCTACCCTGCCATTTCCGTTATGGGGAAACGCAGGGCTACTCACTCAAAAACAATGCCTGGCACCTCATTTGATGGCTTTCAACTGCAGGTTGTGGGGGTAATCAATAGGGAAATCAAACTTTCAGAACAGCGTTTGGCCCTGTTATCCTCACTTGAACTGGAACTTGAGTCTTTGGGGGTATGCATTTAGCCCACTATGGGCACCGCAGACATCTACTCACCTTGGCAAGTTGAGAGTCCTGGTGTTTTGGACATCCTCACTTACCCAATGATGGCCTCATTGCAGCTGTTGAACTTGCAGGTCATTCTGAGGGGGCTCAAATCTCTGCCTTTGAGGGTGGGATGGGCAAAATAAAAAGCCTAATGGGTAAGAGGAAGAGAGCAGAGAGGGGGGCCCAAAGCAAGAAATAATGTCTTGGCCTCTCATTTCCTCTGCCTGGCCCAGGCCATGTGCCATAATATTGGCCTCAACAGCCACAATATGAGCAAGATCAAGGACAACGCACCCAACCTAGTTGAGGAAATATGTAAAGCTGTGGTAACCTCCTTCACGTGTGCATTCGGACTGATTTTGGATCACTATGAGAAGGTTGAGGAAGCATTGATAAATCTGAGTGGTGTCCTTGTGGAGCATCGCCCAGCACGGTTACTGCCATCTGGCCCTACAGGTGATTCAAGTATCACTATTCTACCTATTCAGCCTTATGCTCCATCGGATCCTGTGAACACTCCTGTGGGAGGACTGTTGAATATTTAAATGAGGGTATTAGTAATTATGTTGAGAATGGGACAGGCTTGCAAGGCACCCTGTCAAGGTGAGGCGAGGTCCCGGTGTAAAACAGAGGGTCTTGTGGTCCAGGTAGCAATAGAGCTGGATGTACTCTTGTGTCCCTGCCTCCTAAGTTGCCGAGGCTACATCTTTTCCCCCGCAGTCAACCTCTTTTGTCTTGATCTTTAAAAGTGTACCTCCTCTGATGCGTGCTCACAAAGACAATGATGCACTGGTAAAAAAAGTGCTACACTAGACCAATGGCAGACTGGGCTGCCCTGAGTTACTCCACAGCGACATCAACTCTATCAGCAGAGTCTCATGGGTGGGAAATATGGTTCGGGCTGGACTGTTCCCATGAGGCACAGGGTCAAGGCTGATTTGCATATGGGCGTGTCTGAACTGGGGTGGTGTGCAGTGCAAAAAAACAATGGATTTATGCCCAGATCTCTGTACTGGGGTGAATGTATGACATTGTTCTGCATTCTGTCCATCACCTGTTATTTTTGCATTTGTCACCCTGAGTGGAATGGGTATGCTCAGACGCGAGTCCCATGCTCTCCACACCACTGGAGTCAAGCTATCCTGGCTGAAGACGGCTGATAGCTGGAAACCGGTCCTAGGATGCTTGATTCCAGTCTAGGAAAGACATGGCTTAGTCGTTCGGGCTGGACTGTTCCCATGAGGCACAGGGTCAAGGCTGATTTGCATATGGAAATGTCTGAACTGGGGTGGTGTGGAGTGCAAACAAACGATGGATTTAGGCCCCGATCTCTGTACTGGGGTGAATGTATGACATTGTTCTGCATTCTTTCCATCAACTGTTATTTTTGCATTTGTCACCCCGAGTGGTATAGGTATGCTCAGACGTGAGTCCCATGCTCTCCACACCACTGGAGCCAAGCTATCCTGGCTGAAGGCGGCTGATAGCCAGAATCCGGTCCTAGGATGCTTGATTCCAGTACAGGAAAGACATGGCTTGGCAGTTCAGGCTGGAATGGTCCTATGAGGCACAGAGTCAAGGCTGATTTGCATATGGCCATGTCTGAACTGGGGTGGTGTGGAGTGCAAAAAAAAGATGGATTTAGGCCCGGATCTTTGTACTGGGGTGAATGTATGACATTGTTCTGCATACTGTCCATGAACTGTTATTTTTGCATTTGTCACCCGAGTAGGATGGGTATGCTCAGACATGAGTCCCATGCTCTCCACACCACTGGAGTCAAGCTATCCTGGCTGACGACGGCTGATAGCCAGAAAAGGGTCCTAGGATGCTTGATTCTGGTACAGGAAAGACATGGCTTGGCAGTTCGGGCTGGACTGTTCCCATGAGGCACAGGGTCAAGGCTGATTTGCATTGCCATGTCTGAACTGGGGTGGTGTGGAGTGCAAAAAACGATGGATTTAGGCCCAGATCTCTGTATTTGGGTGAATGTATGACATTGTTCTGCATTCTGTCCATCAACTGTTATTTTTACACTAGACCAATGGCAGACTGGGCTGCCCTGAGTTACTCCACAGCTACATCAATTGTATCAGCAGAGTCTCATGGGTGGGAAACACTCAGAAATGTGATTGTAACAATTGCACTGTCATCTACTTTAAAGACAGAAGGCCAAAGACATTTTGAGCTAGCATAACCTTATTGGGCGAAACTCCTCGACTGTAGAAACGCTGCCACTAGGCTACTTTAACAGGCCACCGACAAGATTGATGCCTGTACCTATGACCTTTCGTCATTCTGACCCCATTTCAAATATCTTTGTGCCCATCTGGCAGCTGAATCAGTTGAATTGACTACCCGCTGAGGCCACCTCTGTTAACCCTAACAATTTACAGGGTGGGAATCGGTTCGTCAGGCACAGGACAAGCCCAATACACTTTTGTGCCATCAGGGATAGCTATATCCTCACTGAAGAACCTGGAAACAGCTCACCCTAGTCAACAATGATAGCCTCATTAAAGGTGGCAGTACTGGCGATTAAGAGGGCCAACAAAGACTGGTGCAAATGTATCAAACGTTATGCAGTCATTTGTCTTCAAGAGACATGGCTAACTGACCCTGTATCCATTGATGAGTATGCCACTTATTTTAAACCAGATGATATGGGCAGGGCCAGGGGAAGACTTATCACCTTTATCTCCCTCTTTTCCCTGTCCAGGTTACATGGTCGAGTCTTTGCTCTGCACACTATTAGCTCATTGAATTACAGTTAAGCCTGGGCATAGTTCGTGGAGTTTTGCTGCGCAGAACTCCGCAAAGTTACAAAAAAACTCCATGAAGTTTCACAGGGTAGTATGACTATACGCACTGGTCATCCTGCCGCTCGGGTAGAAATTCTACCGGAGCAGCAGCTCACACTCGCGAACTTACAGTTCGTGAGCACGAGCGGGGATAAAACTCTGCTGCACTACATGAAGCGGAGTTTTCTGCACTCCGTGAGCTGCACGGAGTGCATAAAACCTACAAACTCACCACCTAGGCCTAATTACAGTGTCCTATTTTGGAACCTGAGGGATGGGCTATTGTCAAGATGCACATCGATATTAACCCCCTGCTGTAATTTTTTTTCAAACAGCAACGGGGTGACCAAGCGCTGGTCTTGGGTGGACAATGATTTGTTTTTATCAACTATGCTTGGCTCTACATTCTCTTACTTTTTGAGATGTTTAGACAAAATCTGTAAGCCGAGGGCTGCATGAGCTGCTCAATAGTTTTGATAGAATATGCAATACAGCAGGTGACTTACTCATGGTTCCAATTAAATCTGGCAATAGGAAGCTTCTTAAATGGTTTGCTGCTAATTGTACCAAGGTTCATAATCAGTTACTGGCAGCCCTCAAAGAAGTTCCTAGGGATCAGGAGATGGTGCGTAGCTGTAGGGCACAGTACAAAAACACCCTGAGGGTGCGCGAGAATGCAATTTGGGACAACGCTTATTCTTCCCTAGTGCAGGCCAATGAGTTAAAGGACAGTAAAGCCTACTGGATGACGTAAATTGTAAATACTTTGAGAATATTCAGGAATCTTGCCTTGACACAGTGATCCCCCAGGAATCCTGGGTTGCTCATTTTACGCACCTCTACTAGTGACCCTTTTTCTAGGGATGCCCTTTCCCTGGATGAGGCTGTTTCTAATTCGCCCTGATGGTCTCCAGGCTCCCCAGTGCCTATCCAGTCCTTGGGTATGTCATCTGTTGGCCCGGTGATTGAGCTGAGTGAGGTTAAATCAGCAGTAGCTAGCTGCTTGGCTGGGAAAGCTCCAAGCCCAGATGGGATTACATCAAATCTTGTTAAGGCCAATATTTCATTGTTGGCTCCACTTCTGACGAATGCACTCAACCCCATTTTAGCAACAGGTCCACTGAAGGCTTGGTCCCATGCAACCATTATTTGTGTTTTAAAAATAGGCTTCAAAGGAGATCGCAATGCTATCACCATATCTCATTGTCTAATTCAAATGCAAAGATAATGGGAGGAATATTGCTGGAGCGTCTGCAAACTTGGGCCTGTGAGCCCAATGTGATCTTGAAGCTTCAATTTTGTGTTTATCCTGGGCTGGGGATATTTGAGCAGTCCCTCAATCTATATCTTTTAATGAGCTATAATTCTGTGACTAAAAAGAGCAAGTTGCATCTGGCATTTGTGGACTTGAGTTCAACTTTTGACTCCATACATAGAACCTAAGCTGTGGAGCATTATGTCAGGCATCAGGGTAGACCAGAACATTATTACTTTCCTAAGAGAACACCATAAGGAAGTAACTACCAATGCAAGGTACAGCTCTGGATGGAGGCAACTGCTGCCTTAAACCTGGCCAAAGGTATACACCAGGGTTGTGTCCTCCCCCTTGCTCTTCTCACTATATGTAAATAGTCTGGAACAACAACTCTTGGAGCTTGGTGTGGACTTTCCTTGTATCAGCAATTCTAGCATCCCCGCTCTGATTTATGTCAGGACGGCAATTGTTTTGCAGCTTCTGTTTGACCACTTTTGTAGCTTCATGATGAGTTTGGACGTGAGGGTCATTCAGGCCAAAACCCATGTTATGGTTTTTGGTGCCATGAAGAAGGATGGAACTGTTTTTTTATGCATCCCGTTTGACAAAGCCTTAACTGGGGCTACTGAAAAGAAGTAGGCAAAATGCACTTTAGGTAGTTCATGGCCATTTATAAACCTACATGCTGCACAATTGCTAGCTATGCGGCAGGGGTTGGGGCCTCAGTGACCATGTAGGGATTGGAAAGGATTGAGAATTGCTTTATTAAGAGATGACTGCCTGTCCACAAATCTACTAACTCTTTTATCTGCTATTCTGAGGATGAGCTATGATTTATCAGTGATGTGAAAAAGAGTCAACCCCATCTTCTGTAGTTCAGGATCAGGACAAGGAGCCAGAGCAAGAAAGCGCTGGGGAAGCTGATATGCCTTCTTTCCTGACATTTGCTGAGATTTGTACAAGTAACGGTATTGAACCGTACTGATCATGGATTAAAAACAGGCACCAGACGTTCCTGCTTGTGAGACTTAGATTGAGCCGAGTGCACTTTTTAGTCGCCCTCTCTCAGCAGGGTTCTTATTTTGATAGCTTACCTCTGCTGGTATGCACAATGTACATTGCAATTTATGTTTTTCTGTAAATAGTATGTATTACTGAGAAAGCAATTTATTTTTCATTTTTTAAAACAGGCTAATATCTGATATAGTGGAACGACTTTTACTTTTCTGCACTTATTGTCAACTATGAGGATCTGCTTCTCGTTCTTTATGTCTTTTTAATTGTTTTATGATTATTATATGTTCATATACTGATTGAGTAAAGATTGTTGAATCTGAACAATGATACTAACATACTGCATTCAATCAATATTTATAGTCCAACAGTTGATTACCCAATTTTCTCGGGTAATATCATATCGGAAATTGGTAAATTGGGCAACATTCTGCTTAATGTTGGTAGTGACTTCAACTTCCTATGTGGTCCACTAATAAATAGAGTATCCTTTACTCAATTTAGACCTACCAAAGCCTTCCATGCATTAGAAACATTGTTGGAAGTTACAGTTTTCTTCAAGATCTTTAGTCATGTTTCCTTCTCAGGATGGCACATTAATGTTGCTATTGCTCCTAATGTACATAATAAGACTAAAATGTTACCTGATATTTAAGAATACTTTTCTTACAACCGTGATATTTTAACATCTGATGTCATAAGATGGGATGCTTTTATAGCTTATTTTAGAGGAATAACAATTTCTAAAATGGCACATGAAAATACATCCTTTCAGGCAAAACTTGCTGATTTAGAAGCAAAATCTGAATGCGTTTTTCACATTTAACCCCTTCCCCGCTGCCGTCGGCTGTTGGCCGTCGCGAGCACTACCTTGGCGGTGCTGTGAACGTCCAACAGCCACTGCGGCTCCGCCCATTTCGCGGAACCGCCGCACTGCTGCGAAATCGTGGCCGCGGCTAAGGGGTTAAAAACAACTCTTTTATACTCAACTACAAAAGGCTCATGTTGAATATAATTTGTTGTTAAGTAAAAAGGCACACATTTCAAAACAAAAAGCTAAATCATATTTTACTGCTAATAGACCTGGGAAATTAAAAACAAATCATCCTTGTGTTTAAAAAACATAGAACTCAGATTAATTTATTATCTAATATTGGTATTAATATTGAATTTTTAGAATTGTAGTTGTCTTTATATTGCAAACCTTATCCTTTTTGACAATCACCTTATAGATTTGTTTTTGAAACCTTGTAATCTTCAACTAATTTCCCTGTCTGCAGATCCAAATTGGATTTGCCCATTTCTAGTAAAGAAATTACATTAGCTATTAATTCATTACTACCACGCAAATCTCATGGGCCAGATGGTATTCCTGCTGATTTTATAGAGCATTTTTTTCTCAACTCGCTCCTTGTTTCAGTTTTTTACTAATTTCAGCGACACTGGTATAGATTTAGGATCTTTTACTGAAGCAATGATTAAAGTCCTTCCTAAACCAGATAAAAACAATTCTAAAATATCCATTTACCATCCAATCTCTTTAATCAATCAAGACTGTAAACCTCTTGCAAAAATCCTTGCAACTAATGTTTTCAAATATCATTTATATAGATCAAAAAGGTTCCATGTTATTTAAGCTATTCCATCTCTATCTTTATCCTCTGGACTTTTAGTACTTGATGCTGAGAAAGCTTTTGACAAGGTTCATTGGCAATTTTTATTTTACAGTCACAATATATTTGATTTAGTTGAATCACTCCAAAAAATAATGTCAGCTCTATGCCACTTTTAGGGCACTAGACAAAGCTGTCCATCATTGCCCTTAATTTTTATACATTCAATTGAACCTTTATTTCTCCTTACCAGAAAGTCGCCCAACATTCACAGTCTCACTATTAAAAACATTACCATTACAAAATTCTGCTTATGGAAATTAAGTTTGACTGATTATTATTGATCTGTAAATCTATACACCTAATATTCTCATTCTAATATGTGACTATTCCTTTGTTTCTGGTTACACTTTAAACACTAATAAAACTGAATTTTTTCCTTTAGATGTACATTTTACCTCGGATATGCTAAACAGTATGAATATGATTTGGCAATAAGATTAATAAAAATATTTAGGTATCCAAAGTTCAAATTCTAATAAACACTCAATTTTATTGAATTTTGAATACCTTCTTTCAAAAATTACAGATACAATTCATAATTGGTCCGTATCACATCTCTCACTGTGGAGAAAAACGGAATCTATTAAACTCTTTATTTCTCCTCAAATATTTTATATTCTATCTATGATTTCAATAAAATTACCTCTCACATTTTATAAAAAATTTTTTTGAATTTTGTCTCACTTTGTTTGGAATCATACACTCCCAATTTTAGCATATGCTAAACTCAAATTTGTCAAACATAATGGAGGTCATGGTGTGCAAGATATTTACACATACCACAAATGTTAATTTCCTAATGCTATAAATGGTTCACACAGATAGACTCACTTCATTCACTCATACGGATTCCTGTTGAACCAATTTGAGTTTTGCTCTTTTCTTTACCTTCATTATTATTTATGTCAAACTCCAATATTATAGTCAAATTATCCTGTAATATTAAATCCATTAATTTAATTCTACAAGATTTTTACTCTTTATTTCAATCATCAATTTCTGATTCTGTAGAAATCTTCTTTTTTGCATAATCCCAAGATAAAATGTGCTCATAGCATTACATTCTGGAAAGTGTGGATTGATGCTGGTATTTTCTCTCTAAATGATATATTGACAGTGATATCTTTTTTTACCCATTTTGGAATTGCAACATACATTTTCATTATCTTCTACTTATAGTACTAAATATGATCTTTTATGTAACACTTTTCCTAACTGTTTTCCTACTAATTTACAATGCATAAAAATCCCTCTTTTAGAGATTTGCATCAATGCTGTCAATGATTCTTCACATGCAGTTTCTTAAATCCTATGAAAAATTACACGTCTAGTCAATTTTCTTTTTGTTAGTCATTGTTGGAATAAGGAACTTTCCGTATCTTTTTCTTTAGATACTTTAAGAAAAATATGGTTAGCAAACATTTATGATAGCCTACCTGTTCTATGTCAAACAAAAACTTTCCTCATGTTCAACAGTCTATAGGCAACATTTAAATTATTTGAAGCCAAACTATTAGGCTTTCCATTGTGTTGGCATTGCAATGTGATTGATGGTTTCTTATGTTGTTTGATTGTACTATATTTTTTTGACCTATAGAAAGCTCTGTGGGACATTTTTAAGAAACTGCTTCACATTCCTGATAATCTCTCTGAATGCTAAATAATCTGATATGCATAACAAATTGTTATCTTCAGCTCCCAAATTATTTACAACCAAATGGAAAAGTGACTCTTTATAATCAGTTCACACTTGGTGTTCCTGAATTACATTTACTTAACAAGGAGCCCATTTATCTAATAAATGTTTTGTTAATACTACTTTGCCTTTTCAGTTGTTCAGTATTTATAATGTTCACTATTTAGGTGTATAGATTATTTCACTATAGCTATGCCATATCTTTAAATGACGTCGATTTTGTTTGTTTCCCTCTTTTTGAGCTCTATTTCACTTCATGTACAAATTACAGCAGCATTTAACTATGCACCTGGTCCCAACTCAGTATTATATCACAGACTTTTCGAGGTTCGATTGGTAGAGTCTGGATGCAAGGTGTGGCGTGGCGAAGCAGTGCGAAGCGAGAGCCGGCTGAAGCTGTGCCCCGAGTGTGGGTGCTCCGAGTGTCATTACGGACAGCCGGCGATTTGAAGGCCGAAATCCGTGACCAGCGACCCGTGACCCGGGAAGAAGCCGCGGCGGCGGGTGTAGCCGCGGCTATTGCAGCCATTACGGACCTTGCAGGGGAGTTACGGAACTGGACCGGAAAACGGAGAAATCACCACCAGCCATCTACACCAGTCATCACCAGTCATCTCCACTCCACTACCACCATCACCTGCCCGCATCCACCTGCCCGCTGCCTTGCTCTCTGCCACGCAGGTGACAGCGGTCCAGAGGTGAGCCCCGGAGGTGAGGTGCGGCTGACGCCACTAGAGCGAGGAAGGGGCAAGGGGCTAGTGCGACCTGTGGTAGCCAGGAAGGAGGACAGAAAAGGGGCCGGCACTGCTCAGTGACCAGGTTCCTGAACCCCGGCCCCGCACTTTCAGCCCCACACGAGACTCCACTCCCGTTCGACCTGCACACCCCGTTCCTGCTTGTAGCACGGCCACCAGTCTCCTGTCACCTCCAAGCGCTTCCCTGCTATCATCTGCAGCAAACTGTGAATTGAGAGCCACAGTGACACAGCCACAGCGGTGCACGCGGAGTGTGTGGCGTTCTAGCTGCGGGGGTCGCCCAGCGGCTTTCTTCACCTTTGTTCTTTGTTTCTTGCCCGTGTCCTGTGTCCTGCGTCCCGTCTTGTGTCCCGTCTTGGTCCAGTGGACGGAGTCTGGGGACGGAGTAGGAAGGAAGGAAGGACGGACAGAGCCGGAGGGGCTGAACTTGGTGCCTGGAACGGACTCAACTGCAGAGGCAGACGGCAGCTGCTGGAGTGGCCGGGAGAGAGGCTGTGAGTTAGCGGCCCCCACGAAGTCCGTTCTGCCCGCATCCTGCAGCTGAGGCACCGAGCTGCAGTCAGCCAAGCAGTGCAAGCAGTGCAAGCAGTGCATAGGCGTTGCTCAGCCGAGGAAAAAAAAAGACGCAGCTGATCATTTTTTTTTGGTCCCTTTAACCCCACCATGAGGCAGCCTGCTCGGAGCAGCATGTTTTTACCTTGAGAGTCGGGCTGTGGAGAAAGCCATCGTCAGGTGGGATAAAGGAACACAGCCCTGCCGCGCTCTGAGGCTGTACTCACTAGCGTGCCACGCCGGTTCTAAGACTCACCTGAAGCTGCCTTAAGCAGCCTGTGCGGAGCGGCGTGCCTTCGAGCTCAGAGTGGTGCAAGAGGGCGTTTGTGTCTGAGAGAATCAAGAGCAGTTTGAAGCTGCAGAATCCAAGGCTCACAACAACTCTTTCTCATTTATCAAACCGAGATCAGAGGTAGAGTTTGGGCTCAGGGGGAGAGGCCCTCACGAGTCCACTCCGCAACTGAAAAAAAGAAAATTGTATTAAGACCAAACCAAAAGGGAGCGCGATGAGATCTGGACTGATCAGGCAACACCCTAAACCTAACTCCACTCTGAGATCACGGAAAAGAAAACTGGGGAAACCCGAGACAACAATCCCAACAAACCCGATTAATCCCAAGGAACCCGGGTCAAATGACCAAGAAAAAACAATCACAAATAATATAGAGGTCTTATCTCTTACAGTAATGGAAACAACTAAGTTGACCCCAACTCAATCGCTAAACATCAACGGTCAAGTCAAGGTCCCCGCCGCCTCACCTTCCTTAACTACTGCCCTCCGGCTACCACAACAACAACAACCACAAAAAGAGGCCCAGTTCAAATTTTCTCAAGTACCTCAAATGGAAAAATCCTTATCAACGGACCCAGCTAATCTTGTAATGATTGACGGCACACCGGCGAAGAAAAGGATATGTTCACACCAACCTAAGATTTATACAAAGTTCGCCTTTCTTAAAGACCCGGGAACAGCCATATTCTCAATGACTGGGAACATCAGAGGTCTTCAATCTCCACTTTTAAAAGACGAGCTCGACTCCAGCCATATGATCAGCAGCTAAACAGGCTTATCCACCCCAGTGGAAATTCAGTGTCAACCCACTCATGAGATAGCGACTGTCATTCCCATATCAACTTCGCCGAAAATAAGAAGACCAGTAGCACTCATCCCTCAGGAAGTTCTTAAATCAACCCCCTCCAAAACGTGGGGATTGACGTCCGCTAGTCAAACCACCGAAAAAGGCTGGATTATACCAACTGAGGCAAGGTCTCCAAACACAGCGGCCGACTCACATCCAGTTCAGCAGTGTGAGACCCACTCTAGCAAGACCAGCCCCCATTACCTCGGTAAACAAGACGCTACAATGGAAATCAAGGTTTTGATACATAAAGAGGACGAAAGGGCAATTCAACAATCGCCCCACCCAGTTAGCAGTTCTCCAAACCCAACAAAAGACATCAGAGCGATTCGAGTAAAATCACCACTAGAAATTGAAGAGCAACAAGGCGGTACCAAATTGCCGCCAACGCTATTCACCTGCCCGGCTGCATCCAAGTCACTCCAGCTAATCTTAAGTAGCACCACCGACCACACTATGGCGATCAATAAGCCTACAGTGCAAGGGGCCACCCTGGGCGGTACCTTATTATCGAATAATGATTTCTCGCCCACAAAAAATCTCCCTGACAATGACAATGATAATGACATGTCTTCTATAGCCGCACAGGAGTGGGAAGAACTAGTGGCGACCTATAACCGTCATCCATCTGAATGGAAGCCCACTGCCGATGCTTTGCCAAGATCCGAGAGAAGTCACAGCCCAGGAAAAACAGCTCCTGAATCAATTTGGGCGACAATCTTAAACACATTGCAACTCTCGGCTACAGCCCTGGAATTTCAATCTCAAAAAATGGACATACAGCTCTGTGTTTTACAGACAATGGCTGACTCAATTTCAGGAATTGACTGTAAAATCGCTGAACTGAATGGCCTCATAAGGAGAGGTCAAGATGCCGTCCTTGCGGCCCAACCAACACTATCACAACCACTATCTTGTGATCCAATTTTAGATAAACTTTCATCTTTACCATCGATGTTGGGGGCACTAATAAGTGACCTAAAAGCAGCAGTCTTACCAACCCATACATCACAAACCTCCGACTCACCCTTAGATGTCCCAACAACACAAACGGACCTATTTGAATATCCTATCGAGCGGAGGTCAAACATCATTTCATCTTCAACCGAAATAGTACCAACCAGACCGCTGGAATCTGAGCAACCCATCACGACTGCCATCACAGTCAAACCTTTTTCAACACTCGTCCAGGAATCTTCTAAGGCCCGTAGAAAGAACAAAAGGAAAGGAAGGAATCGGGCACAAAAAAGCTCAAATAAGATGACGGTAATATATTCTAATTCCTCCCCTTTAGTAGCGACTGCTACAGAGTCTGTTACAGAGTCCCCAACAGCCAACGTAGCACAACCCCCTCAGTATAAGGCATCCGGTACTGCATCTCCTGTATCCCCATTGGCACACTCAAAAGCAACAAGAATGGCTTCTACGAGACCTGCACAAAAAAAACTTAAGCAGAAAACCTTACAATTCACAAAAACTAAAGTGGCAGAAAACTCTATTAATCCGGAACCAACATCACATGAATCCGTCCCAACACGAGGAAGAGTGGATACCGCCGTAGCTAACAACACTGAGTCCTCCTTACACTCGACACCTACATCGGTTAGTACCAACGGTAACCCGCTCATAGCTAATAAACAACGTGAGCAATCAAACGCTTCAGTCATACCAGACCCAAGCAACCTTTCTCAATCAAATCAACAGGGTGTCAAGAGACCACTGTCGGACTCAACCAAACCACTGCTTGTGAACAGTCCAACAACACACATAGCCAATACCCAACGCGAGCAATCAAACGTTACAGTCATACCAGACTTAAGCAACCTTTCTCATCCAATCCAAAAGGGTGTCAAGAGATCACTGTCGGACCCAACCAAACTACAGGTTGCGAACAATCCATCCCCAATTCTTTTCATCCCGGAATATACATCTCGTGGCAGGAGTGACATACTGAATAGGGGAAACATAATAAGGCTAATGCATTCAATACCAAATTTATCAAATATCAGTTCATCTGATCTTCTGGCAATAGAATTCCAGCCAAACACCGATCCTCTTCGCCCTGAAATCACAAAAGCAACTTGGCTCTCACTTGAGATAGCACTTAAAATTATGGAAGAAATAGCGACGTTCCAGCTATGGGGAATAGAGCTGAGACTTGAAGAAAGACCTCGCTATCCTACTCCTTTTCTTCCTTTAGTCAGATCCCCAACACAAAAAAGCACTACTTCAATATTAAAAGGAGCGAGAAGCAGCTCGCCTAGGCCGTGCTCCAGAGACCTAGAAAATCCCAACTCTGAACTAAACCAAAAGTTTAGTAGCTGTTCACCACGTAAAACTGGTCATAATTGGAACTTAATTCAACGCACATTCACAAATTCCACAATTAATAACTGACAGATAGAGGGAAACATGGACATTAGAATTTGCTCTTGGAACATCAATGGTTTGGCGTCCAAAAGGAATGACCCCGAGTTCCTAGAATATCTAACTACATTTGACCTTATCTTGCTCCAAGAGACCTGGGAAGAAAAAGCATTTGAGCTCCAAGGATTCACGTCCTGCTGTATTCCAGCAAATAAAAACTCAACCTTTGGCCGAAGATCAGGCGGTCTGATGCTTTTTGCATCTATATCATCAATAGGTGAAATCGAGGCAATGGATCTTTTTATCCCTCCCCCAAGTGTCATTCAGGCGGTAAAGGTCCCACTTTGGTTAAAGAAGCAACCCCAAGCTGTAACCATAATTAATACATACCTCCATCCCAAAGACAAACAAAAAGGCGCGAAAGACCTAGTCAAACTGATGAAAAAAATAACGGAGGAAAGCGAGTCTGACTTATTCATCCTGACAGGGGACTTCAACATGCTCCTAATTAATAAAGAGCAACCTAGCGACCTTACTCGGGACCTGAACGTTGCATGGGCCGTGCCGACACAAGGCCACACAAAAAACAAGAACTTAACGAAGCACTCAAAACTTCTACTTCGTCACTTGGAACAACTCAACTTAAGGGCCCTGAATGGCCGCTACCCTGGTGATGATCCACCAGTTGCCACCTTTCATGCGAATAATCAATCTTCCCATCTCGACTACATGTTCACATCACTAAACATAATCTGTCGGGTAAAGTCCTTTCGAATAGGTACGACCGACCTCAGTGATCACCTGCCACAAGAGGCCACAATAAATGCCACTTCCCATCTGGGACTTGAAACACTCACAGGCCTCGAAACAGATATTGCCCCAAATTTAAGGCGGCTTCGCTGTACCGCCGAGAACATCGATTCAATTAGCTCCATGGCGAAAAATCTCTTCTCCCAAGCCACCAGCTATGCCTCCAAGGGATCGGACGTCTGGGACACTTTCATCAAAACCATCAGGGAGCAAATGGTAAAAAAGGTTCCCACCAAGCTACATCACCAACAGTTGCCCCTTGGTGGGACTCGCTCATGTCCAGAAATGAAACTACAAAAAAGATTAGTAAATCAATTACTGAGACAATTGCGAAAGGACCCCACAAATCATAGCTTGCAAACTGCCCTACGGGAAGCTAAAACAAAATTGAAACGGACAAAATGGGGCAACCAGCAGCGAAGGAACGAAGAACTATGGGCGAAACTAGTGCACGAGGGGAAGCAGAAGAACAGCTCCAGATTCTGGCAAATGGTTAAAAGAATACAGAATCCTGACCTTCCAGGTCAGAACTCGCACATAACGGAAGAAGTATGGTCGAAATACCTACAGGAGCACTTCAACAACGATGAGGCCATAGACAAAGTTACTACAAATAAACCTTCTTTAATACCTACAAAACATAACAAAAAAGCAAACCTCAACCACTACACCCCCACAAACCCCCGTGAAATGGGGGAACACATTGTCCTGAATGCACTAAAAACTGATAAAGCTAAATTGGATAAAAACTTAACAAAAGCACTTGAGTCAGGGCCCAAGCCAATTCGCCCATCAGACATCCAACGACAAACATCAAGGGGGCGACCAACTGGAGCTCCTGGGCCGAATGGCCTACCACCTATGCTCTACAAATCAGATGCTGAATTTTGGAGCGCAGCCTTAGCACCAGTGTTTAACAGTATCAGACTCACACAGACCCTTCCTGAGTCCTGGCACGGTTCAATCATTAGCCCGATACACAAACAAGGTAGCAAGAGGCTTCCAAACAACCACCGCCTCATTGCTCTCATAGACGTGGAGGCAAAATACTTTGCTGGCCTTATCCTGGAGGAGTTAACACCATGGGCAACTGAGAATTCCATCATGCCAATTAACCAAACGGGTTTCTGTAAAGGCCAAGGGACCACAACCAATCTAATGGCACTATCACTGCTGATGGAAGCAGCAAAAGAAACTAAGTCATCTCTATTCTTTTCATTTATTGATTATACAGCTGCATTTGACCACGTGGACCGAAACAAACTTTGGATGAAATTGGACAAACTGGGAATACCTAAACACCTATTAGACGTCCTAATACTGCTCCACACAAACACCTGGATTAAAATTAAACTTGGGGCTGGAACGCATCTTTCAAAACCCATAACGACAACAAAAGGACTGAAACAGGGATGCCTACTTGCACCGATCCTATTCAATCTTTTTTTAGCCGACTTACCTGGGCAACTAGACAAATGCTCCAATCACGCACCAAAACTAGGTAAAATCATCCTCTCAAACCTGTTATATGCGGATGACCTGTTGCTGATAAGTCGGACTCCAATGGGCCTCCAACATCTTTTGAACATAACCAATGCCTTTTCAGAAGAAAATGCCCTACAAATAAACTTCAACAAATCAAAGGTGATGACTGTGAACTATAAGAAAAAAAAGAACCCTCGCTGGTACTTGAATGGCGAAATGCTTGAGCAGGTTACCACATATAAGTACCTGGGAGTAATCCTGGACTCAAACAACACTTCGAGGGCGCAGTTTAAATCTTTGCGAGGGAAGGCTATAATGACTTATATGTCTCTAAAAACATTGAAGGGTAAATTACCCGATCTGACACTGAAACCTCTTCTCGATCTATTGAGTGCCAAATTAAAACCGACTCTCACATATGGGAGTGAATCACACCATGGTAAGGACGCGGCGTTACTGGACACTCTTATTGCCAATTCATACAGGGCTATTTTCAATCTTCCCAAGTACGTTTCCCCGGCTCAGATACGACTAGAATTCGGTATCTTGAAACAAACTCTAGAGAGGCGGAGCGTGTATGCAACAAACTGGCATAAAATTCGCAACGCAGATGCTGGATCTCTATGTGCAAACCTATGGGAAGAATTACTTCGGCACCGCAATCTCGCGCCGAGAGCCTACTTATATGAATCTCTCAAAGTTCTAGGCCTGACTGAAACCTGGGAAACATCAATGGATCTCTTGTCCTTTAAAAAAGTAGCTAAAAAATCAGCTAGCATCATCTCAGCGATAGAAGACAAGAAAGACCTAGCAAACCGAGCACATGGATGGCTAACGGTGGGAGCTTATGAAAAACTGCGGCCACAAGCGTACTTCAGTATTGGCATGAAAATAAATGTTAAAGAAAAATTCCTAAAATTACGACTTGGTGTAATTCCCATACTTCCACATCTTCCACCTTGGGAGAGAAATAACCCGTCACAACAGTGTCGCATGTGCAAAACCGGTAAGGAAGACATAATTCATGTGATTTGCATCTGCCCTAGCATAAAGGACCTGAGGTTCAATCTCTTACGTCCTTTTTTTAACTTTTATGCCGTCCGGACCTGCAGACAGGCAGCCATATTGTGCTTTTCTACTAGCGACACTAAATTGAACTGTCAAGTTGTGAAGTTCTTTGATCTAATAAGAAAGAGACTTAACCATGCCATATGAACTTTTAATCCTATGATGCTAACCATATAACTGTTAACATCACTGTAATTTTATGCACCTTATTTTTTGTTTTTGTTTGTACATTAAAGCAAAAATTACTACGGATACTTTTCAATTTTGTAAAGATTTTAATTAATCATATACAAATAAATTTTTTACTTACTTACTTACTTACAGTATTATATCATGGGACATTTTTTATTCAGAGATACAAGCAAAGGAGAGCAGTGGGCACCAACCATGTGCCACTGCTTTAATAAAAGCTACATGCAGGTAAGATAGTGATATGATCTATAAAATTAGAAATTAGTCAATTTTTCTTGAAACATCCCATGTCCCAAAAAAACCAAAACACTCGCAAAGTCTGCTGCCAACATATGTTTGCATCAAGAAAGACGGTAACTGGAAACGTGATTCTTTGAAGCCCAAAACAGCAAAGTTTAGCAGTGGTCTAAAAACAGGTAAACTCAATTGCACACATGGCCAAATTTAAAATCCCTGCTAGTTTATGGAAGGGTGTGCATGAAGCACGGGTTCTAGGCTCAGCCCTGCAACACAAAGAATTATATGAGGACACAAAAAAAAACATGAAACGAACATTCTGAAAAACGTATGTATGTTCTGGATAAACAGATTCACACCTATCTCAGAAAGGAGTACTCCATCCGTGTCATATTTGGAAGGGGCCAGGAAGTTAATAAGGCTGTGTCCCATGTAGCCCTAACCCATAATGTAAGAATGTACACATACTTCGTTTAACTTCCTCCTGGACTCCCAACATGCTCACTTGTGACTGTTCCCCCAGGCAAATGTTGTCTGGGAATAATGTCACACCATAATATTTCTGTGGCACCAAGTTCTCTGAACTGTTAGTCTTTAGAGTAGTCTTGGAGAGTTAGCTTAGAGGTCAAAAGAGTAGCTCATCAGAAATTTAAATAGCTCTCTGGTGTTAAGCACAGCCTAAAACACAATTCTAATGATATGTGCACACTAAGGAAGTGTTAGGAGTTCTTAGCTGGATAGCCAGCCAGACAAGTACCAGTGACCTACACCACCACAAAAAGACAGTCAAAGCACACAGGGCATGCAACATGAGCATGTGTCTTCACTGCCAGTCTAACAAGGTCATAAGGAGACTAGTCAGGCTTCAAGTCTCACTACCAGCCACACTGCATGTGTGGACAGTGGGTTAGAAGCAACACATTCTCATAGAAACCAACAAAAGACCATATGTGTGTCTTTTTTCTCCTGCTTACTCTTATTTTTTGTTATTTCAACACATTAATATATTTACATTGTTCTCATTTGGAAACTATTATTATCATTCTCACACACACATACATTTTACATTTTATTTTTTACAATTTTTCTTTTTAGTTTCTTTACATAGTAAGGAGTACAGAAAGCGCCAAGACACCTACGGGTATACGCGCGCTATACAAGTTCATAATAACATATTATTAACATATTTGTCTCACGTCAAAAAAGCTGTTGACTTTTTTTTATATACAATTCAAATACATTTATTTTGCCATTCAGTTCTTGACATATATCGGAGATGGATTTCTTTCTGTGTCACAAATGGCTGCGTGAGTCCCCTGCTGCAACCAGGGTTTCGCTGATAGCACAGAGGTCACGATGGTTTCCATGCTACATTGGATTTTTATGTACGCCATTATCAGAGATTGTGTTGAAGTACCAATATATAATCCCAACTCTTATTCATTTATAATGGCTCCATCCATCTACCACTCTAAAATCATAATTACGGTCAGTTTAAAAAGTACACGTGCTTTATGTACATCTGCTTGAGAATACAGTGCAAGTGCAAACATTCTCAGCTCTTCAAGATAGCAGCATGTTTATTCTGTCTTTGTCCATACAGAATCTCATTATCCAGCCTAAAAGGAAAATGTAGCAGAAAATACTGCTGTAATTTCTGCTGGAACATATATTTCGCTCAATTATGTTTTCGTACAAATTTGTGCAGATAATAAATAAAGAAATAAATAAATAAGGTGCCAGTGCACCTGGGTCTAATAGCAGCATAATCAGGTTTCACAATAGTGTGCAAACCGGTATCTAAAGTGCATGTGTTATAAGGTGCATTGTCATTCCCTCTTGGGATAAGGATTCTTAAACAAATATCCCTATGTGCAAATTAGGGAAATTTATTTGATATATGATAAAGTGCAAGTGCTTAATATCACAGCAGATTTGTTTCTTTTTAACTGTTTACTGTTAATCAATTATCTGGCAACACATCCATTTAACATTCTCCATTGGCATATTCTCTATACCTAGTTCATCATAATTTTTATAGGTTACACTTTTGGGTCCAGTAAATCGGTAAAATGATCCTAATATAAAAATTATGGCACTAATAAATATCTTAAAAGAAAATTATTGTGAATAGAAAATGTCAACTAGCCTACCTAGAGTTCATACTACATCCTAATCTTCTATCATACACTTGGGAAATTTCCTTTTTTTTTTTTAATATTTTTTATTGAACTCAATGCAAACAGGTATATAACAAAGAAATGATACAAAAAGAACACAAAAGAACCAAGCATGTTAGAGAGGAGTACAAGTTAAAATCATAAAGCATCATACTCATAATCATAATAGTAATCATAATAGTTTTCATTTTCAAGGATTTCAATTCGATAAGAGAGAAAAATAACAGAATAAAACAATATTTGATATATATTATAAGTTGTATGCTGACTTCTATCCCATCTAAGAAAATCTAAATAGGTTTAATCCTGCTTTCCAGCTCAAGACTGGAGACCATATTGATTCACCCAGTTTTTTCCATTTAAATCCTCTTGTAGAGTATATGGCTCTCTCGAAGCTGAAAACAGCTAAAAAGCAAGCTAGCCACATCTGGAAGCTTGGTGGTTCAGCTTCTTTCCAGCGGGCCGACAAAATAATTCTAAGTACCGCCGTACCTATAAATAATACATTTTGCTCGCTCTTTGATAGGGCGATCGAAGAGTCATATCCTAAAATAAACAGTGAATCTGACTCCGGAAGGTTATGACCAAACAGCACCCCCCAATAATTAGCAATCATATGTTTAATTTGATTGAGTTTGGGGCAGCTGCTTAGCATGTGTATTATATTAGCTGGTCTTTGTGTACATCTTGGACATAAATCGTTTTCCCTTTTACCCCAAGAATATAATTTAGCGGGTGTGTAATAGAGGCCAAAAATAGTTTTATAGGTTTGAGCTTTAAGGTTGCTAGCCCTAAAAAGTCGTTGGCTCAGCTCAAGACTTTTATAGATGTCAACATTGGGATTACTAAGTTTAACTGCCCAGCTAGATTCTGTTTTTTCCAAATCATCTTGTACATTTACAAGGAGAAGATTATATATAACACCAATTCGTGTATTGGACCTATTAATGGTCTCCAACAGATCTATTTTTTGTAGCCCAAGGGTAGATCCCTTAGCCTTAAGGTTTGTATATATTTGCACATATTTGATGTAATCCCCGTTAGAAAGATGATATTTATCCTTAACATCCGAAAAAGTAGTTTCTAGACCATGTACCAGAAAATCTTTAACGCGCAGGATTCCAAGTCTCTGCCATTTTCTTGCTATAATATCGTTTGAAAATGGTATGGTCGCCTTCATATACCATAGAGAGGTATACCTGTTCAGTTTAGTGATGTGCAGGTGTTTGGTAACTTTGCCCCAAACCTTTAATGCGCAGTTTATAATTTCATATTTCCGGTCATAGGTGTAGTCTTGTGCCTCAATCTGTTGTAAGAACAATCCATTGGCCTTGTCTCCTAGCAATAGCTCATATATTGATGGTGGAATATTATTATCAGGGGGTAATACCCTTAAATTAGAGCTAATCAGTGGGGTCATTTGTTTAAGAAGTGCAGCCCAGTAATACATACTAGTATTGGGTATTGCCAACCCACCTCTTTCGCTAGGCAGAGACATTAACTTATGAGACCTTCGAATTTTACCATGTTGCCAAACAAACTTAATCATAAGGGATTCAAGAGTTTTTAGGATCTTAGGATCAATAGCCAATGGAATTGCTCGAAACAGGTAAAGGCATTTAGGAAGTATATTCATTTTAAGAAAATTAGCTCGCCCTATAATAGACAAATGAAGTCCATTTACTCTATCCAAATCTTTTTTTATATTTTTGAATCAGTGGGTTGAAGTTATAATTAATTGTGGATTTAATAGTGGGAGTAATGACAATTCCTAAATATGTAGCATTTGCAGCTTTCCTTTGGTCATTGTAATCAATGTTATCAGTACATAAAACAATTGTCTTCGTTTTATTTAGAGAATATTCAGAATATATGCCAAATTCTGTAGTTATAGCCTCAATTTCACCCATAGCCTCAATCGGATTTGATGTTACGACCGCGATATCATCAGCATATGCTAATACTTTAGTAGAAAACGGGCCAAGAACAATTGGAGTGATAGTAGGGCTCTCAATAAGTTTCAATATCAGGGGATTAATATATACAGCAAATAATAAGGGGGAACAAGGACATCCTTGTCTCGTACCTCTAGTTATACTAATGTCATGAGATTCAGAGCCCATCAGTTGTATTTTAGCTTTGGGAGATAGGTACATTGATCTTATCGCTTTAACAAATTTAGGGCCGAAATTGTTAAGCTTCATAATTGCCCACAGGAATTTCCACGAGAGGCGATCAAACGCCTTCTCGGCATCTAATAGTATCATTGACATTCGGCCCCCCGTGACCGTCATGGCATCAAACAGAGCGATTACCCTAGAGGTATGGTCTGTTGTTCCTTTACCAGGTACAAAGCCATGCTGCCACGGGTAGACGATTTGCTCAATAACTCTACTAAGTCTCGTGGCTAACACCTTGGCATATAGTTTGGAATCCGCGTTAAATAATGATATGGGGCGGTATGACGTTAGCTGTTGAGGTGATTTTCCTTTTTTGGGGAAGACAATTATATTAGTATTATTCCAGGAATCAGGGGTTATCCCATTCCATTGAATACCTAAAAAAAGATCATGAAATATTGGACCCAACTGAGAACTCAGAATTTTATATAGGTCTATGGGTAACTTATCAGGACCTGCTGCTTTACCCGAAGCAAGTGTGGTTAAAGATAATAAAACCTCATCTAAGGTGATTTCGCCTTCCAGATCCAGTCGTGTAGTATCGTCTAATTTTTTTAGACCCTCGGTGTTATTTATAAAGTTATTCAGAAACTCATATTCTGTACTTAATAGTGGGATAGAGTCTTCCGTATAAAGATTCTGATAATACTGCTGGAATAAGGAAGTGATCTCATCTGGCTGCGTATACGATTTACCATTATCAGTTATTAATTTTATCTGATTAGAAACATTCCTTTGTCGGGTGTATAACGCCAGCTGCCTCCCCACTTTCTCTCCATTCTCATAAATATCTCTCCTATGAGCACTGTAGGTTTGAGCTGCTATTTGGCTACGGTTGTTGTTTAGCTCATTTTTTAATAAGGTAACTAAATACATTGACTGTGTAGCATCTACCCCCTGAGAAATAGCTGTGGTATGATCCTCCTCTGTCTTAGACAAGGCTATTACTTTAGCATTGAAGTCATTCTTGTTAAGCTCTCTTGCTCTAGCTTGGTAGCTAATGGTCTCGCCCCTAAGGGCAGATTTATAAGAATCCCATACAGTGTTTCTGGAGGCACTAAAGCGGTTGATATCAAAAAATTCCTCCGTCCATTTTTTAATGTAACTAATGTATTCACTATCGACCAATAGTTTTCGATCGAATGACCATTGTCGCGGCTGTTTTTGATCGCCAACTGTTAGTGTAAGAACCAGGGCATTATGATCAGATATGTGATAATCTTTAGTTATCACTGAATTAGCCACTAAATCCCTAGTGGAGAAAAAATAATCTATCCGGACATGTTTTTGGTGTGGGTGGGAGAAGTATGTACATCCTGAGTCCTGCTGATTCTTAACACCCCATATATCAACTAGTCCCAAACTATTTGTGAGTCTCCTGATAGCCTTATATACTTTAGGCTTCCGTCCTACATAATTCTGCAAATTATGGGTATTTTGATCGTTAAATAGATATGTCTTTAAAGAAATGCTAAAATCCCCACAAATTACTAGCGAGCCTTGCCAAGTTGCAAGCTCAGCTTCAAGTAATGAAAATATTGTCGGATCATCCTGATTAGACCCGTAAATTGTGGAGATAATCAAGCCATTTGCTAATTTCACTATTGCCCATCTACCATGTGGATCAGAAGCAGCACATATAGGTTGGCCAAGATAAGTTTTTGCGAGTATTGCCACCCCTCTTATATTTGATGTTTGGGTAGAGACGGCTATCAAATTATATCCTCTGAGCCTCAGTTGTGATCTTTTTACCCATGGAACATGTGTCTCTTGTAGGCATAAAATGTCTACAGGATTAAGTTTTATTAATTCACATAATCGGCGCTATTTTTCCCTATTCAATAAACCCCCAATATTCCAAGTTTGAATTTTCAGTCTAGCCATTAGTCAATGAATCAGCATATATAAAAAACTCTCTCATTCTCTCGTTGTACTTATCAATGAGCTTTGGCCTCTTCATCATACAGTTACTTATTTTATTTATACAATTTTTAGATTTTACAGAATTTTTTTTACCTTTTGGATCAAGTTCTTTTCCTTTTTTTTTTCCACCCCCCCAAGCCCCACCCACCCTACAGGCCCCTCTCCCTCTAGGGACCCCCCCCCACAATTAGTGGGCAATCGGACTCTACCCGAGTCCTGATGATGCTAGCAGTGTAGCACCTGAGCTACCGTATCCATTTACATAATGTATTATAGGTTTAAGTCTCAAGGAATAGAGAGTTACACAATATATAATAAGCAATATCTCCTTGAAAAAGAGAAGAAAAAGAAAAAAAAAACAAAGAAAGCATAAATATCAAGCAATGTCAAGCAATAATCAATCGAATGATATCTATTAAACAAGAGACTCTGAATTCTATATCATAGCATTACTGGCATTACTGGACCCTATTTGTTAATCTCATCAAGGTAAGCCTTTGCTTTAATTTCAGAGATAAAAAATTTCGCCTGCCCTGCCCATACAACCTTTAGTTTTGCGAGGTTATTTAAATAAGCCTGGGCCCCTTTTTCTTGAAAGGGTTTAATTAAGGATCTTAGTCGCCACCGCCTCTCCGCTGTAGCTTGGCAGAAATCAGGCCTAGTGAAAAAAGAAACCTCATTACATGTAAGTTTATGATCAGGTCTAGCTTTCTCGGCCACTGATTGTCTCAATAAGAAGTTTCCAAAATAGATTAGGATAGCCCGAGGATAGGGGCCAGGTTTAGCAGGAGGATTAAATTGCATCCTGTGGGCTTGTTGAATCTCGAGTTCCCAGTTCCAATTTATTAGGTAGGGCATAGATTCCTTGAACAGTTTGATCACAAAGGCTCGCACATTCTCCCCCTCAATTTTTTCCGGTATTCCCAACAGGCGTAAGTTATTACGACGCTGGCGATTCTCAAAATCCTCCAGCTTCCATTTCATATCCATTAGTTCAGCTTCCTGGAGTTTGATCTTCTCTTCATTTGCTTGAGTCTCATTTTCAGTAGTCAACACTCTTGACTCGATTTCAGTAACCCTTTCGGCAATTGATTTACAGGTTTTAGTCAGATTTTTAACCACCCCTTGTATCTTGCTTTGAGCCAGCCTCGATCGTTTGCTATCCTCCTCTGTCTGTTCTCTATGGGCCGCGGTGGCCTGTAGAATTGCTTCTACTGCAGTAGAGGGGAGTGTATCTTGATTAGACAAATCCGTACTACAAGGACCTCTTTGTTTAGTCCTGGACAGAAGCTTAGGTTTGGATTTGATTGTGTTTAATTGTCCTTCCTCCTCTATACTCTCTTCTGGTGAAGTTGTAAACAGAAGGGAATAGCCATCTTCATCATATTCCATATCATCCTCATCACACTCTATACTAGAGTTAGCTTTGTCTGATTCACCATCCTCGGTCTCTGCCTCTGCCTCTGCTCCTGTTTCATCAGAAAAGGAGTAAAATACATTCCCTTCTTTTTCAGCTTCAGGAAGGGAAGATCCCTGAGTTATCGACCCCCCCCTGTTCGCCTTATTACTGTCAGTCAATGGTTGAGGGTCAGCATTTACGTGGCCATGAGTTAGAATATGCTCCCCTAGAGGTATTTCTTCCGTCGTATTCATTAAGGCGGAGCCCCCTGCTAAACCATCTTGGAGCAGCGTATCTTCCACTACCCCCATTATGTTTTCGCCAGTCCCACAAAACGACATTGAAAATGTAGTAATTGTATCACTTTGTGTATTGGGAGAGATGGTAATAGAGTTGGGAGAGGCAATTGGGGCGGTATTAGGATCTATGAGGCCATTAGTGTTAATGCCAACACCACCATTGGTGGCTCTTAAAGTACTTACAGTTAGATTCGCTCCCAGGCTCATCTTCAGGCTCACCACCAGTGTATCTTGCGCAAGGGCAGGAGTATTTTCCTCTAGTTGTTGCAGGGGCGGTGACACCTCAAGGGCTCCCCTCGTGTTAGGTGAATTAGGCGAGTGTGCTAGGGTATCCTCTGTACTCCCCAGGTTCACTGAGGCCCCTTGCTTTCTCCTGAGCAAGTCCATAACCGTGTTACCGGGGCTCGCTACCTCATGAGTACTATTGATTCTCCGTTTAGTGGCTAAAACCTCTTGGCGTGGTAAACATGTGGTTGGTGTCTTCTGAGCTTGTTTCCTTGTTTTGGCACTAATTTTAGGAACCGTGGATATATCGCCGCTTTGATTGCCTTCTCCAGACTGCTGCAGCTGTTGCTCCTCCAGCTCCGCCTCACGGAGTGCTCTCGCTGCTTTTGCAAGTCTTGCTCTTGCTGCTGCTGATGAGGCCGATTTAGAAGGCATTTCCAGGGCCAATCTCAAATTGAAACAGCAGTCAAGCGGTGTCAACGATGTTGGCTCCGCTAAGTTCAGCAACTCCGCAACTGCCCCTCCCAGCCGTAGACAAAGGCTGTCAATATTGAGTTCCTCGTCGGGGTAGTCGAGACTGTCTTTATTCACCTCTAAACACTTGCTGCACAGCGCTGACGCCTTCAATGGAGTTTCCTCGTTCCGCTCCGCTCTGAGCTCCGCCCTGAGCTCCGCGGAGTCAGCACGCTGATGCAGCCGCTCCCACAAATGCTGCCGCAGCTGCCGAGAGACTGTCAGCGTAATCCGGGTGATAGCCCAGCCTAGGAGAATCAACAGCTCTCTACGGACCGCTGAGTCGGCTGCCGGTAAGTCACACTCGTAGAGGGACGATGGTGTGATAGTATTAAATGAGCTCATAATGTTTTTTTTGTTTTTTTAGTAGCCGGTTTTGCTCCGACCTCCCGCTTCTCCTCGGTTCTTCGGCTCTTCGGCTCTTCTTGGTAACTACTCGAGTGAACAATCCTGTATTACCATGGTTACAATTTCGATTGAGATTTGTTCTCTAAAACGACTTTTATTTTTTCTCCGCTGTAATCTCCGCTGTAATCTTTTGATCACTTTCCCATTACTGGATGCTCTCTATTCCCTACATTTCACGGAGCTCAGGAAAAACGCTGCTGTGCGATCTACGGCCAGATTTGTGCAGATAATAAATAAATAAATAAATAAGGTGCCAGTGCACCTGGGTCTAATAGCAGCATAATCAGGTTTCACAATAGTGTGCAAACTGGTATCTAAAGTGCATGTGTTATAAGGTGCATTGTCATTCCCTCTTGGGATAAGGTTTCTTAAACAAATATCCCTTTGTGCAAATTAGGGAAATTTATTTGATATATGATAAAGTGCAAGTGCTTAATATCACAGCAGATTTGTTTCTTTTTAACTGTTTACTGTTAATCAATTATCTGGCAACACATCCATTTAACATTCTCCATTGGCATATTCTCTATACCTAGTTCATCATAATTTTTATAGGTTACACTTTTGGGTCCAGTCAATCGGTAAAATGATCCTAATATAATAATTATGGCACTAATAAATATCCTAAAAGAAAATTATTGTGAATAGAAAATGTCAACTAGCCTACCTAGAGTTCATACTACATCCTAATCTTCTATCTTACACTTGGGAAATTTCCTTGGCGAAAAACCTCAAAATTATCAGAAAAGAGGAGGAATCTCAAAATTGGGTGATTGATTTTTTACAGTTCTTTAAGTTAAGTGAACATACTTTTTTAGCCACTTTTCAGCCCTTTGAAGTTTTGCAGTCAAACATTAAAATATACCTTGATTCTAGTTTCCTTACATTTGCTCCTCTATTCCCTCCTCTTCTTTGCTTAGGGACCGAGTCTACTAGATAAAATGCTAGATCATCCACTTTACCCCCATGTATTTCATTAATGTGCCTTGCAACAGGGTATGATTGATCTTTGTTCTTTACTGCCTGTAAGTTTTGCAAGATTCTAATATGCACCATATGGATTGTGCTTCCCACATATGTTAGGGGGCAGGTACACTGTAACACATAGACCAAATGGTCACTCTTACAATTTATAAAACGTAGAATCCTCCACGGTTTTTCCATAAGGGGTAATTTTACTTCCTTCATGTTTCTCCCATGCTTACACGTTTTACATTTCAAGCATCTGGTAAAGCCTGGATTTGCTTTTAACTAACTCCCACTTTCCACTACCTCTGGGTTGCTCTTTTACTAGTTTTTGTCTCATTGAGCAGGCCCTTCTGTATGTAAGCATGGGTCTTCGGGAGATTGTTTTACCTAAAATGGGATGTGATTTAACCAGGTGCCAGTGCCAATTCATTCAGTCTCCCAACCTGGCATGATAGGCACTCTAACTGGTTGTCATTCGAACATCTTGAGCTTGGGCCTTCGAGCTTCCACACTGATCCTGTTTCGCTGTTAGAATCTGATTACGGGACTTTTTCTCAACTTTTGCCAATGCCTGATTTAAAACTGCATTTCTGTACCCTCTTTCCCTGAATCTTCCTGTTAAATCTGCCTGAGCTTGAGCTAGAGTCACCTTCACTACAATTTCTTTTCATGCGCAAATGTTCTGCTTTTGGGATACTCAGCTTAAGATTTGCTGGATGGAAGATTTCAGAGTGTAAAATAGCATTTCCTGCTGTTTCCTAGCTAAAAGTTTGTGTGTGTAGGACAATATTCTGGGTAAAAACTTCTAGATCAAGGAAATGTAAACTATTTTCACTAATGGTTTTGCTGAATGACAGATTGAGTATATTGACATTTATAGCAGTTATACAAGCATTGGCACTCTCCATAGAGCCCCTCCACACAATAAAAAGATCATCAATGAATCAATACCAGGCTTTGATGTTATCCCTCCATTCTGTTTCAAAATCAACTTTGAGCACTTGCTTGTCCCACCAGCCCATATGCAAATTTGCGTAGCTGGGGGTGAACCAGGTGCCCATTGCCGTTTCTCCCAATTGCCTATAGGTATTGGTTCTAAATAAAAATAAATATTTTTCTAGACACAGTTTTGCCATTTGTTTTAGCATTTCTGTATGCTTGTACAACTTCAATGGTTTTTCCCCAGAAAGTGTCTAAGGGCTCTTAGGCCATTTTCTGGCTAATGCTAATGTACAGTGAGATCACATCAAGAGTCATCAACAGGTGTCCTCCTACTCATTGCATATTTTGCGATTTCCTCAAGAAGTCCCCTGTATCTTGGATGTAGGAGGGCAGGGACTTCACAATCTCCGGTAGAAAATGATCCAGGTATCTCAATGTGGTCTCGAATAAGCTCCCAAGAGCTGACATTATTGGCCTTCCTGGGGGCACCGTCATGCTCTTATGAATCTTTAGGATTAAGTAGAGAATCGGGGTGATGGGGTTCTCAATCCTCAGGTAGTGGTAGTCTGCTTCTGTGACTAGCCCCATCCCTCTCCACCCCGCCAATTCTTTAAAAAACGTAGTTTAAACCTCCAAAAGAGTACTCAATGGAATTCGCTGATAGCAGTGTCATTTAGCTGCTTTTTGGCTTCTGCATTGTATTGCGTCAAGGGCCAGAGGACACAGTTGCCCCCTTTGTCCGATTGCCTCACCATTATGTCTGCCCCTGCTCTAATTTTGGCCATAGTTTTTTCATATGTTCTTTCTTTATCTTTTGTCTCGTTAGTAAAATTTTTGCTAGATTCTGAAATGATCTTCTTAATGTGTAGGACAACTCAGATCTATTGCGTCCTTAGGTAATGGAAGTATGATAGTAAATTTTTTTCTGAAGTCCGTTGCTTGTGTTCCATAGATGTTAAGACTAACTCTTTCTGCGGTTTCTTTAGGAATTGGGTCTGCAGTGAGGCTCTCTTGTGTTCTCCATAAATCCTCCAAATTACTCAGCAATTTTAAATCATCTATCACTAGATTATTTTCTCTATCTTTTCCTTGATTTTCTACATTACTCTTGGTTTTGTATGACTGATTACAAAAGTATTTTTCAATTTTAGATTCCTTATGTAGTGGAAAGAGTCAATTCTGTGCATAGTTAAAATTCGTTCTGCGACAGAATGATAGTCCCAGGCTTAAAATATCCATTTCAGCTTCTGATAATGTTAAATTTCTGAGACTGATGACAGTAATGGATTTTTCCATTGTACTCAGTTTCTCCATTTCGAATTTCTTGTTCTGCTCCCTGATCTCAGCTCCATGCCTTCTCCTTCCTCTCTGTCTGCTCCTTTGTATCCCCGAACAGTTCTTTTTGGCAGGCCTTCTCTGGCGCTGTTGTTTCTGTCCATGCCTAAAAAACAAAATTCTTCCACCACAGTTGAGGGTTTATCCAGACTTGTCAAAGCTCTGGCACCATCCTCCAAGTCTCTATCGACTTCTGAACTCCATTCAGAGCTATTATTTTTTGCTCTCCTTTTTACTTTGATTTTATTTGCCATTTCTGTTGCATTTGATAATTAAAGGTGTCAAATCGCTTGGCAAATGTGTATATATATATTCACTTTAAAAAATCATAGGTTTCAGAGACATTGTCGTTAGAAATTAGCATTTAAAAAACCTTTGAAATTCACTGAAAAAAACACAGGTTTCAGGGACGTTACAGTTAGAAATTAGCATTAAAAAACCTCTGAAATTTACTGAAAAACCCACAGGTTTCAAAGACGTTATAGTTAGTTGGACATTTCATTCATACAAAACCAGAGAAATTCAGTTGTTATAGTTAGTTGAGCTGACTATAACTCGCTCCCCCGCAAAAATCTGCTGATGACGTCACATATTACATCATTCATGACAAGGTCAGTGACATCTTTCAACACCCCTCTTCCCTCTTTCTGCACATTTCCTGCCTCTTTCTGCACCTCTCTTGCATCTTTATGCACCTCTGTTGCTTTTTTCTGCACTTCTCTTGCATCATTCTGCATCCCTTTTGCCTCTTTCTGCAGTTCTCCTGCCTCTATCTGCATATTTCGTGCTCTTTCTGCACCTCTCTCGCTTTTTTCTGCACTTCTCTTGCTTCATTTTGTACTTGTCTCGCCTCTTTCTGTAGTCAAATAGGAAGTGTAAGCTTTCAAGTTTAAAGGTGTTATAGTTAGCTGGACATTTCAATCATACAAAACCATAGACATTCCTCTGTTATAGTTAGTTGTACTAACTGTAACTCTCGCACCTGCAAACCACAGGTGATGATGTCACATATTACATCATTCATGACATGGTCAGTGACATCACTGATGACATCACTGATGACATCTCAAATGACATCACTTATGACATCATTCAGTGAATGTGGTTTGGTTCCATATTTAAATATGTATTATATATATAGCAATCTGCATTGAAGAATGAGTGGATATATAAAAATCTGGATAGTGGATTTATTAGCAGTGTGATTGATGATTGATTGTTTACTTGAGTAATTTATAGTTTCTCACTAAATATATTGGATAGTGACCAAACTGTGTGAATATCTGTATTACTTGGTCAGTTGTTGTGTAAACTGCTGCACCAGTTGGTTACTAGCTACGTAAAACTCTATAATAGTTATTAATTAGTTAACTGATTATTTGCAATGGAGAGTGAATGTGTGTGTACTTCAGTGGGGCGTCTGTGACTGCCCAAAGATATGTGAATAGTTAATTCAGTACGTATATGAGGTTGAAACTACGTATTATAATACTTGTTTGGGTGAGTGAATATCTTTATGGGTGTGGTGATGAGCAAAAACATTTCTCAATGGTACATGTCCAATAAAGTAGAAAAAATAAAAGGTAGTGTATGTGACGGTTGTTGTATATAAATAAGTGTACATAAAACTCATTGATTGCATGAGTGACTGTATAGATAATTGTATACTTGTAATAGTGATTTCATAACACACTAAGTATGAGTTACTATTTATATGAATAAATGAAGTGATATTTGTATAAGTGTGTAGCTGAGTAAATGTAAATAAGGTACATTGTTTGCAAAAGTGAGTAGGATGACTGCGTAACTGAATAGGATGTGTGCTGGTTTGTAATGTTAATATAAGTGTATAAGTATATTTGATAGTATTCTATTGATCATTGACATCATGTATGAGTGAATCTATAGGTAAGTGATTAGATGTGTGTGTAGATCTAGGAATTACTCAGTGGGTTTTTAGATACTTGTATTGCTGTGTCAATGGATTCAAATATGGTACTGTGTATTTTTCAGTGAGTGATAAAAGTTTATAGTAGTGTATGATGAGGTGTATCTGATTGTCACATGGATGGTGTCAACAGTGATGTCATCAGTGATGTCATTTGAGATGTCATCAGTGATGTCATCAGTGATGTCACTGACCATGTCATAAATTATGTAATATGTGACATCATCACCAGTGGATTGCAGGCGCAAGAGTTACAGTTAGTACAACTAACTATAACGGAGGAATTTCAATGGTTTTGTATGAGTGAAATGTTCAGCTAACTATAACACCCTTGAAACCTATGGTTTTTCCAATGAATTTCCAAGGTTTTTTAAATGATAATTCCTAACCATAACCTGCTTGAAACCTTTGTCTTTTTCAGTGAATTTCAAAGGTTCTTTAAATGATAATTCCTAACTATAAACCTGCCTGAAAGCAATTATTTTTTCAGTGAATTTCAAAGGTTTTTAAAATGATAATTCCTACTTATAATGTTAAACATTTCCCCATATTTTGAAAAAGAAACAAAATCTGCAATCCTACCCAAAAAATCAGGTAATAGTTTCAATTACCACTAACAATTTAACATCAACATTTAAGTAATGTAAGAACGTCGACTATGTACTGGTTGAATTACAATCAACTCACACCCATATTTAAAGAACAATATGTGATAGAGGTTCTATTTATACACTTCCAACACCAAACAAAATCACATTACCCAGCGCCACAACTACCCTCCCGGACGCCTCCCCCCTACTACCTCAGAGGCAGCACAAAACAGGACAACGGACCTTTCCAAAATAATATATCCCCTCAACAGCACACAAGCTCAATGTACAGAGATATATAAGGGAAAGAACTCGACCATCAACAATATTGTACACAACTCTAAGACTACCGGTGAAATACTATACACAATTCACTATACAAACCAAAAACGTTTCCGTGTGTAGATATACCATTGATTTATTTATTTATGGCATTTGTAGAGCGCTCTACAACCCCACGGGCATCCTGGCGCTGAGTACATATAGCTGAGAGACCTGTAGACAGAGGTCAAGGTGCTGATCAGTTAGATTTTTGGGTAGATTTTTGGGAAGAGCCATGTATTAATCTTTTTATGAAAGGCCATCAGTTTGTTTGTTTTTCTGATGTCAATAGGGAGGTTGTTCCATAAATGAGCTGCAGCTATACTGAAGGCTCTTCCTCCACAGGTGGCTTTCTTGATCCTAGGAATGCTGGAATGCTTGATACGTGTAGTGTACTGAATAGTGGATGAAACCATATCGTCTCTAACTAGGGAATATTTCGGTCATGTAGCTGTGTTAACCCCCCCATTGAACCAGAAGCGGAGTGCGCTAGTCCAACGTAAACAACGACAACAAAATACTATAAATAATTAGGCTACGCCTTGGGCGTGGTGCACTTCTGCAAAGAGAAGAGACTGCGCCACAGTGAAGGTCCGCACCCTGCCACGTGGCTGCCACCTTGACCACATGCCTCCTCGATACAGGCCCATTGCGAACTCAGCGCCATAGCACCGCAGACTTATGTCTGTATCAACTACTGTCTTTGATCTACACTGCGGACAGCAGGGTTTACAACTTGAATTCAACTTTGGATCTAAATTTATCGCCGGTATCTGTGCTGAGTACTGCCTTCAATCTACACTGATGTCATCAGAATTGACAACTTGATATCAGTTGCGCATCAGCACTACAGAAAACATTGAATTCAGTCTTGATTTATTTAAAGCAAAGACAATTGTACTATGTCCTCAGATTTTGTTAAAGTTTGAACAGTAGGAAAATCAGCCTTCATTTATTTAATGCAGAGACAATTGTACTACATGTCTTCATATTTTGTTTACATAAGTGACAAAAAGCATTTGTCCATGTCTGTGTCAACAACTGCCTTCAATCTACACTGCGGACAGCAGGGTTCACAACTTGAATTCAGCTTTGCATCTACACTACGGACAGCATTGAAGTTAGCCTTGATTTATGTAAGGCAGAGACAATTTTGTTAAATTATGTAAAAAAAAACATTCCTCAGTGTCTGTACTGAGTACTGCTTTTAAATGTACACTGCGATCAACAAAGTTCACCATTTGATACCAGGAGCGCATCAACACTACAGACAACATTAAATTCATTCTCAATTTATTTAAGGCAGAGATAATTGTACTGTGTCCTCAGATTTTGTTAAAGTATGTGACAAAAAACAGCATTCCTTGATGTATCCATTACAGCCTTCGATCTACACAGCAACCAGCAGGGTTCACAACTTGGTACCAGTGGTGCTTTGGCTCTACAGACAATATTACATTAATTCTCGATTTATTTAGGGCAGAGACAATTGTACTGTGTCCTTAGGTACTGCTAACTCAGTTCACCAAAAATCATCCCTCAAACCTACACAAAATCGCCACGTGGCCTTACTAAGCCAAAATTCACAAGACAAAAAAACATTACTATCAGTATGGCCTGCCCAGACCACACATCATCACAGGCTCCACAGAACCTTGTTGTTTCAGATACCACTAACTCAGTGCAAACCAAACTAAGTATACCACCTATCATTCAAACCCTACACAATATCCCTTTAGTATGATTCCTTCAACAATTTAATATATATCTTATAGATTTAATTGAATAATAAAATGCACCTTGCATACATGTTCGATCTTCCACTTCAATCATGATTGCAGATGATGCACTCCACCCTAAGATCTGCACTGCAGACAGCAGGGTTTACAACTTGAATTCTCCTTTGCATCTACTCTATAGATAGTAGGGAATTCAACCTTGATTTATTTAATGCAGAGACAATTATACTGTATGTATTCAGATTTTGTTTAAATAAGTGAAAGAAAGCATTCTTCTATAACTGAACTGACTAGTAGCTTCGATGTACACTGTGGACAGTAGGGTACAGAACTTGAATTTACCTTTTGATCTACACTACAGAAAGTATTAAATTCAGCCTCAATTTATTTAAAGCAGAGAAAAAAATAGTGCTGTTGTACTGTTAGTATGCGCAAGCACCTTCAACCATTGCATCCTGTGAACTATGGTCACAAAGAATGTAGAAGATTTCGCCAAAATGTACCTCCACCACCAGCAATACCAAGTACCTCAGGGGTATCACCTTCAACATCGCCACCAGACGTATGTCCCCAATTTGTGAAAGTTAGAATGCACTGCGTGAAGTGGAATCGTTTAATTTGTTATAGGGAGCAATCAGTACACCTAGTTTGCACAGCAATTGATAACCATCGATGCTAGTTTCCCCCCGCAAAGTTCATATAGTCCAGTATGCAACAGTGAATGCATTTCAGTGCAGCCTGTTCAGACCACGAATCATCGCAGGGTGAGCACACGCTAAACACCAGCCGTACCACTAACTTAGTACACCATAAATAATCGCCACGTGCCCTAGTTAAGGCAAAATTCAATTGTCAAAACACATTTTTACCAGTGCAGTTGGCCTGAAAGACGCTTCATCGCAGGCTCCACACAAACAGCCCCTACCTCAGTGCACCACAACTCATGAACTCTTTACGATAGAATCTTCTGTGTATTATTTCACATACAATGCTCCTACCTTTACACAGCAGAAGTCATAAACCATTTATCATTAAATACCTGTGTATGATATCATGATTCCTATTCTACTTGTTACTAACATCAACATAATAAAATGGAGTCGAGCACACGTGCCCGTTCCCACTTCAACTATCTATCTGTGTCTGTGTATTAATATGTTTGTAAAATGCTGCTCCTGAGCCCTACCACGATATATTGTCCTATAAATAGTGTAAAAAACCATCTTACATCTGACAGTAAGTGTGGGCTATCCCTATTTTTTTAAACATATTTATATAGCGCAAAATCAACTCAAAACTATAACAGCAATTTACATGAGCACCGTATTTAGAGTACATTTTCAGGCACACGTACATCACATCATTACTCTACTATAACAGGATGTGCACGCAACTCTGAGCCTCGAACACTGAATTCCAGCACCAAGTTCTACAGTGTACCTGAATAACCACATACATATATATATTAGCTTCCCTTCATGTGCCAAAAATCACAACTTAAATCTTTCACAGCCCTGTATTATTTCAGCTACAAGACTCCACTGAATGTACAACAAACATTCATAATCACAGAAATGTTTCATGTCCACCATCTTTTATGTATGCAACTATGAACGAATATGAGTCAGTGATGCCCCGTACCTTCCATGTTGTCCAAGTTGTGGAACTTTACAGGTATAATGACGCATTTGCTTTTGAGACCCAGGTGACATCAGCACTACAAAATGGACACCCGAATCACTTGATTTTTCATATAGCTAATGACGGAATCATGCCCAAAGCTCGGGAATCATGGTTCAGAGCCTCGCGCAGAACTGGCATACGTCAGGCCAGCCCACTCCACTTACCCTACCAGGAAAAAACAAAAACAAAACATTGCCAAGATTTCCATTGTAGTGATTTCTTAGTACCAGACCCATCCAGCACATGCGTCACTACACATGTGACCTTACCAATAAAAAAGACAGGGCGCACGTGCTCTACACCATTTTAGAGTTGCTCCCATCCCAAACGCTGAGATGGCCCGTCCTAGTGGTTCGGACGCCTCAAGTAGGCCCGAACCACCGAGTACAAGTGCCCACCACTATGTGCGTGGTCTCTTTGGTTACTGAGTTACTGGTACCGGAAGAACTGAGCGGGTGAGGAACCTGCGATGATAATGGGAGCACAAGTATGTCATTAGCCATACCGATATCAAGACTCTACACCATATGTCGGAATTCTTGGTGGCAGAGCGGGACTGCATGATGTAGAAGGTGTCCTGTCCACGAAAAGGTGAGCAGTAATTCCTGGGTCCGCATTGGAAGGAGTCGATGGGCAGCAGCAGACTGGATACAAAAAACCAACGCAGCGATTTAGGCGTATGCAGTCCTATATACTGTATCTTATTGCATTTATATATATTGAATTCCAACAGCAGTTATTATCGGTCAAACATCTGGAACATACACTGTACAAATAGTTGTTTTAAATGCGGGAGGGAAGTTGTGTGAAAGGGCAAACTTATTGTACTCCACATTAAGATAGTAACAAATACCAATCATAATATCTTTCCTTTAATATCTTTTAGTTGTAGAGCTTCAGGGTGCAATATGTCCCGGCATGTGGTGAAAAACACACCAGTGACAGAAAGGTGAGCTGCGAATATTCTTTTCATTCACTCTCTCACTTCCTATCTCCTTTGATAAAGAAATGACGCACAATGTTAACTTCCTTTTTATTATCTTACAGGTTGTGTTTTAAAAATTGGCGTCATCCTCCCCAAAACACCTACAAAGCTCTACGTTCGTAGATTCTGCTATGATGCGTGGCCATCGTAACAACGTCTGGGAAGGCTGCTTCGACACGTGGTGCACCCTCTTTGAATCACGCCAATGGCACAAGATGAGCAAATAAGCTTGTTTCAGAAACAACAACAAGTCATCTGTGAAATGAGTGACTGGGTAGTGTGCAGCAGCTTCACTGCGTAGAAATGTACAATTACCTCCGACAAGTGAGGATAGGTTACAACAGTCTGAAGGTCAGATCTACAAGCCCCTTGCGCCATTTTTGTGGCACTTTTAACACGTGAAATGCAATATTGAGAACTCACCGCTATGAAGTGGAAGTGCATGGAATATACTACTTTGGAAGAAAAACAGCACACAGACACCTCCTGACAGTGGAAGTTGATGAAATACATTATCCTGAGTGTACAAATAAATAAAGCAAAAATGTACGTGTGCAGTTGTATGTACTATGCTATTACTAACTCTATATAATATCTTTCAGATCACTGAACTGGAGGGTACACCAAGTACCAGCACGTGCTAAGACACACAACGGAGGCAAAAGGTGAGCTACGAGTATTTCTGAAGTATTAACTGCTCCATCTATAACTTTCTCTCTCTCACAGTTTTAATGTCGTTTTTTCTCTCTTTCTCTCTCACACTCTCTCTCACATGGTTTCTCTTTCTCTTTTAAAGTTATGGAAGCTGCTGTTCACTCTGCCATGTACAAACAAAGCTGAGTTCAAGTTGTGAACTCTGTTGGTCACAATGTTTACATAAGGTAAGCAGAGTGGCCTAGATATACAGTGCCCCCATTTAAATACTTTAGAAATAAAAGAGCTTATTTACAAGCCCTTTGTGCCACTTTTGAATCACTTTTATCATGGGAAAAGTAATGCAAAAGTGGCGCAAGGGGCTTGTAAATAAGCCCCAAAGAAAATTGTCCTGCTTAATGACTTTATCTCTCACCTATTTCTGTCTCATCTCTAAATCATTGGAAAGACCTGTTGGTCCACACTGTAAATCTGACGCAGTAGGTACTTCCCTACAGACACCTCTTGAAGTGTTACCTTAACTTGTAATGTTTGACCTCATTTAGTCACATTGATTACTTATTTTCATGTTTGTTTTGCAGATTACCTACCTGACTTCTATTAGAGTCCTTATCACATTTTGTTTAATTGTTTTTTAAAGTTATGTTTCAAGGTATTTATTACATTGTTATCTTTCAGTTACATTTCCAGTTATTTATTGTTGTTTTAATAAAAGTTAATTAAAAAAACTTTATGTCTTCTTTTTCTGACATTTCACTATTATTTAGTGTGAAGTATAATACTGAGGCTAACTCATTACCAGCTCTTTACCAGAGTCTATAGCTATGACTAATGGTTCCTATGGAAATCTTTTAAAACTCCAGCACAGTAACTGTTTCAATTAGCAACATAGGGTGGTGAACTTCTAACCTCTGTGCTCACTTAAGTGTTCCATGAACTGTTACTATGGTAACAGGCAGTAAGCCGTTTGAGGCTGGGTTGAAAGGTACTGGCTGTACAGAAACCATTATTTTTACCCAGGATCATTTACATGACAGACAGGAAAGCAAAGTAAAACAGAACACTGTGTACCAGATTTAGAACCCCCTTGCACCACTTTCGCGTCCAAGGCCCCCACTGCAAAATAAGAAGTATGGAGGCCTTAACGACCCCCCTCAAGCCCCAGAAACCACCACCAGTGGGGATTTGTATATTGTGGGAGGCAGACTGCGTGGCCTTCCACCTGGAGCCCCCCAGGGCCGGCTCCTGCAGTGTCCCGGGGTGACTACCCCCGGGACACTGCTGTTTGCTATGAGAGGGCGGGAGTCTCACGGCTCCCACCCTCCCATAGCAAACTTGGTTTGGATTTCGAAAGACAGAGCAATGAAATCTGTTCTTACTTTCAAAATCCAAACCAGATTGCTTTTCCACATGCAAGTTAGCATCTCCCCATGTGGAAAAGCAATGCCGGCTCCCGAAGGACGCGGGGAGCCAGCGGGACCGTAGGGGCATTGTGGCTTCCCCCACGGTCCCCAACATTTTTTATAAGACCCAGGGGATAGGGTCCCCGGGGATATTAGAAATTACTGATAGGGGCTATTTTTTTTACCTAAAATTAGAAGTTGCGCACCCAGTGCAGCGCTCAGCGCAGCCCCCTGGTTTGCACGTGCTGGATGCACGGCTCATATTCTGTAGGGTGTGCGACTCCAGCGCCTTTGCTGCACAACCTCTACGCATTTGGGAGCCGGCATTGCTTTTCCTCATGGGGAGCTACTATCATGCAGCTCCCCATGTGGAAAAGCAATCCAATGAAAGAGAGAACAGATTTCCTTGCTATGGGAGGGCGGTATGAACACCCCGGGATACTGCAGGAGCCGGCTCTCCCACAATACATAAAGCCCCGGGGAGTGGTGATCCTTGGGGCTTTGGGGGGTAATGGGGCCCTCGAATGCTCCAGGAGGGGTGCCACACAGTCCCCCTCCCACAATACATAAAGCCCCTGGGGGTGGTGGTCCTCACGGCTTTGGGGACCTTGGACCCCTCCCCCACCTTTTTTTTACCCCAAGGGTGACTATCCCCGGGGCTGGGGGGCCCCTTTGGGCCCCCATAAAATGTAATCATGTTGCCCCCTGTATTTAGCCCCCCTGGGGGCTAATTATAAAAAAAAGCTCTGTTTTATTTTATTTATTTTTTTCGGCAGAGTCCACGCACCCTACATGCACCTGCGGGGTCTTTTTAAAAAAATAAAATAAATAAAGAATTGTGGACCCTGGGGGTCCTTCTGGGACCCCCTAAGCAGGTCTAGAGGGTAAAAGTATTTTTACCCTGCCCACTTTCTACATTTTGCTCACATATTCCACTGACTTCTTCAGCCTTGCTTCTACCGAGGCACAAAATGGCTGCCAACAGTTCCTGGTTTCGAATGTTGACAACTACTTGACAGCCAATTAGCATTCAGGGTGTGATCGGAATGGTGCACTTATGGTGCGCTCATGGTGCGCTCTGAGTGCGCAGATCCACCGCGGCCATAGACATATAAATGCTTTTAACTGTAATTTTCTCAGGAACTACTGAACAGATTGACACCTTTTAAGCAAAAGGCACAAATCTCAACTGAGGACTACATCTTTGCTAAATTTGGCATAATTCCATTCAGCAGTTCGGGCTTTAACTGTGGCTAAAGGTCCTATGGGAAATTGCATGGAGAAAATGCGTTTTGGGACCCCCTTTTTTCTCAGCCCCCGCTTGACGAATCATCCTGAAACTTTCAGGATAGGAGCAGACCAGAGCTGGGCGAAAATTTCACAAGGATTCCTCAATCAGCCCCAAAGGTATTGAGAATAGAATGTTGCAGATATTTCCTATGGATAATATAATATATATATATATATATATATATATATATATATATATATATATATATATATATATATATATATATATATATATATATATATATATATATATATATATATATATATATATATATATATATTTCGGATTGGAGTGTATCTCTGAGAGCGCGTTGATGGGAAAAAGTTTGTGGACATTATTTCCGGCATGCTGTACTGGCGTACGTGCCACTCTCCACAGGTTTGTTGATCCAGTAAGAGCAATGAGTGAGTGGATATATATATGTGTACATATATATATATCACACAGTAAAGCTTAAATTCAAAAGTAAAATAAAGACAATCAAATCAATGCAAACAATAGTCATATAACTTGAAACCTAGCAGACACCTATGCAAGTCGCATTCTAAAAATTGAAACATCCCAAATGTGAATACCTAAGAACTAGGCATATCTAAATTGTCAGCACTCTGGTGCATGACGTCTGCAGTAATTGAGTGGGACCGTTCATTAGTGAAATACTATCATGCACAAATGAGGTTATTTCAGACATTGACATGGAAAACTACATCTCCCAGGAGGCAATGGGTGTTTTTGTAGTTTTAAGTAGACCAATCCAAGGCCGTTAAATAGGAGAAGGCACGCCGGCCAACGTGCGTAATTTTGGAGAGATAATTTGTTTCCACTAAAGACTTTGGTTCTAGCTTCTGCTTGTGAATGTCTATTGTTTTATTGACAGGTTGCGTAGGGCTGAAGAAGCCGATTTTGTTCCTTTCTTGTCTGCGCCTGCCTATCAGAGTTCGGAGGAGGTGAGGAGAGTGTCTGAGCTTCACATACTTTGTGGAAAATAAGGCACCCAGGCAACACATAGACACTGGCATAGTTCAGGTAACAAATTAATAATAAAAAATAAGTAATAAGGCACTAGATTTGCACCAAAATTTCAATTTAATAAATTGTATAAAAGTGTCATGAAATAATTCATCGACATACTGATTAAAAAACAGTAAAAATATTTCTTTCAGTGAGTATATAATAGATGCATGTTATTTGTTTGTATAATTAAATAACATAGTAGGGAGATGGTTTCCATCTACGCGTTTCGACACGTTGAAAGTTTCTTCCTCAAGACACTACCATCTTGTTACTGAAAATAGATAAACAATGTATTTTAAAAGTGTGTCTCTTTGCTAGGCAGTGCACAAATGTCAATACATTTTACTTGAACAATAAAGCCAGTGATTTGATAAAATACCATGATATACCGCATTACATCAGTTCATTCTATTTTCTTTATCGTAGAGAAACTATTGGCAGGACATGATCCAGTTATGACAAACATTTATCATTTCATCACATAAAAACATAATTTAAAACAAGAGAATCACAAAGGTTAAAGGGGAAGATAAAAATAGTACATAGGTACTTAACAGAAAGAAGACTGGTATTGGTAAGACCGAGGTAATGGTGTTTGGAGACCTAAAACCATCTTGGTCTCCGATCTGGTGGCCACCGGAAATGGGCAATCCACCCACCCCAGTTTCAAAGGTCAGAAACCTGGGAGTGTTGTTTGACAACAGGCTAAGTTTCACCAATCATGCCAATGCAGTAGTCTCCTCTTCCTTTCTCATGCTACGAAAAGTGAAAAAGCTGCTACCTTACCTTCCCCTGTCTGCAGGGAAAACCCTTATGTCCTCCTTGGTGTTGTCCAAGGTGGACTACTGAAATGGGCTTCTGCTGAATGCTCAGGAGCAGGTCTTTAAAAAGTTACAATTGGTGCAGAATGCCGCTGCACGAATTTTGACCAAAACTCCCAAGTTCGCACCTATCTCCTCCGTCGTTTACCAACTACACTGGCTCCCAGTAAAAAAAAGAACCAAATTCAAGGCTTTGTGTATTATATACAAGACACTGAATAGCCAAGGACCTGACTTTTTTAGGGAATCACTGCAGCTGTATGTCCCCAGGAGAGCGTTAAGATCTGCCTCATCCGCATCCCTATACATTCAACGGGTGAGAACAGTTACTTGGGGAGACAGACGCTTCTTGGTGGCCGCCTCGAAGCTCTGGAATACCTTGCCCCATCATATAAAAAGCAGCTCTTCACTGATGAGTTTCAGAAAGCAAGTGAAGACCTGGCTATTCATTCAATAATGCACAGGAGGTGCCTCTCTGTCTGCTCAGCGCCGAGACACCATTCGTGGTATTTGTTTGCGCTTTACAAGTTTAGAAATAAATAAATAAATAAATATGCATCCTTTACAGAGAGAAAACTGACACTTAACAGAAAGAAAACTGGTATGAATCCTTTACAGAGAGAAAACTGGTGTGTCTCCAGTCGAGGATTTAAGTATACATCTATTAAGATGGTCAGGAATTTGTTTTACCTATTTAGCTGTACTTCAATCAACTACCTTAAGGGGACTAAGGGACAATGCAGATGATAGATGATTAGATACGGGAGATACCATAGTGGTTGGGAATATTATTTAGTCAAGCAAGATATGAAATGTCAGTGCTTACCATGTATCATATCTTCGGATAATGTAGAGAAGATTAGTCAGAATAAGTCCGGTCGGGGTCTAGACACAGGACTTCTTTATCTATTTGTGCCCACCAAAGAGAAAACCAGAAGAACCAGCTGTTACAGTCAAGACACGGTTATGTTGAGCAGAATAAAATAAAAGGTTAACCATGACTAATCCTTCTAGAATTACTATGGTTCAAAAGTCTCTGGCAGCCGTAACTAATGGATGAAATTATCACTTGCAGAGATGTATGTGTAACTGTTTCAACTTATTTACAAGAGATAAATCGATAAGGATGGCCTTTACGTTCCGCCAGATGATGTTAGTGGGCTTTCCTATTATAGAGATTGTAATATATGTTTTGCAAATGGGTCACTGTTTTAGGACAAATACCTGAGGTGCGACTGGTTCGTGATGTTAAAACTCCTTATGCTGAAAAGAGGCATCAGCGTTTCCCATTTTCCATTTTTGTTCTTTGGTAAATAAAAATTTGGATATATCCCCAACATGAGAAGGGATAAATGGCTTTTCCAGGACCGTCCACTTAAAATCTGATTCATTGTGGTTGTGATCCAGAAAGTGTTTGGTTAGTTTGGAAACATTCTTTTTACATCTGAGGGAGCTCTAATGCTCCAGCATGTGTGTTCGGACCTTTCGGGTTGTCATCCCAATGTATCTCTCATTACACGCATGCTGGAGCATAAGAGCTCCTTCAGATGGGTATATATCCAAATTTTTATTTACCAAAGAACAAAAAGGGATATATAAATTATCCACTGACAGTCGGGGGCTTAATGATGAAATACCATGGACCAGCCTGGGAAACAGCTAGACACTGGTTCATTGATATGGCCCTCTGAATACAGTAAGAGACAAAGTGTATCAATGTACTATATTGATGTACTATAGATATGCTGAGAGAAAGCTACATGACTTTCGGGGAGGATAGCTGATTATAATACCTGTTGGCCTTATGTTTCCTGTTAAAATATTACATCTCCCTTCCAATCTCAGGGGGAATGCAGACAGGCTGTTTCTTTTGGACAATTATTTCGATAAGGATTTTACCCACATTGGTGCTTAACTCTATAGTTGTCTGCCTGCACTCCTGTACCAGATTTTTGAAGCGCAAACACGGGTGCTTTGACATCTCATACACTATAGGGCTACTCCTTATGATAGTCTGTCCCTTAGATCCTATTTGGGTTAAATGCATAAGTGATAATCACTTTATTTGTGGCCTTACTCCCTTAGATAGACATGCAGTGACACTGAGGGAACACTTTCCTCTTGTGATTGTGTAATTTTGAAACGAAGGTTGTTGAAGACTTGGCTCTAATCTGCCTGTTTGTCCTTCAGACAGATCTGTATAAAGTTTTTTGACAGTTTTTTTACACATCCCAATAGGCGACGATTTTTCACACATGATCGTTAGCATTAAATATAAGAGTTTATTTGTGCTTCTGTGCTCGTGTATAATCTCAATTGAATGTTATCCTTCGTGTAAGTCATGACGAACTATGCACATCAATATTGTGACCGTGTAAACTTGGAACTACTCCTTCTCGGCGTATGATGTCATTGTGTAGTTCGTGAGACTACGCGAGAAGGATCAGGACAATTGGTAGTTCGCTCCGTTTAACTACGGAGATCGTTTGGAAGCCAAAAAGAAGTTTTCAACCTCTCCTGTTGCTAGCGAAATAATCCTGTTTGCACAGTCTAGTAGGAACAGTTAAGTCCCACCATTGGCTGCAGACATCGGCAAATTCACTACAAATAACCCCTCCCTGATCCGTTCGTTGCCTCCCCCTGACTCAGGATCCGCCAGAGGCAACGACCGACAGGTAAGGGTGGTGTTTGTTTGTTGCAGCGGACCTCCTTGAACGCCTTGAAGTTTTTAAACTAATTTTTTTAACTCTTCTATAATTATACAGCCTTAGACCTAGTATCATCTTGAATAAGACCGCTAAATACATGAAATTGAGACCTGTCTGACTCAGTAGCCATTGAGGTGTCCCTATTGAGGGTTGAGCCGGATTTTGCGTTATAGGCAAGGAGAATGGGTATACTTGGAAGTAATGAAACATATGTGGGCACATAAGACAGAGAGGAAGTGAATAGACTCCGTCTGCTTATATTGGGCTCATGATTTCTTACCTCCACAGAGCAGGCCTCATATATATCCCTTAGCCTGGTCCAGGAGAGGTGAGGTCCAGTCCCCGGTCTTTCTGGGTGAGTGAACAAAAAATCTTTGACTTTATGTTGATTCTAATTTTTATGCATTCAGAGTAGTGCGCTCAATTCAGAACATGGTGTCGAACATGTGTTGTTTGTTATGTGTATTCTAGATGAAAAACACACCATTTGACACGGAGAAAAAGGAACCAAGTTCCGGTTGAATATATCCTTTAAAATATCAAAATATTAAGTTTGACACAGGTTTGCTTATAATAGCACTTGCAGTAGCATCACATTTTTTTAGAACAGAGGCCCTGAACAAAGCCTGGAACCACTATCCCTGTAGGCTGAAACATGTTGGCCCACAAGCGGTTATTTGTTTCAAACCGAGTTTTTTGCAACTGTTCTTGTTTTTAATTAGGAAAAGGGCAAGCCTAATAAAATTTCTTTTCTTTTGACCCTGTATCCTATTTTAACTCACCACTTATTATTATTTCTTTGCACTGCACTTATTCTCATCTCCATCTTGATCACATGGCCTAGGAGTGACTGAGGGTCGGAACCCAACTCCGCCTATGGGAAGAGCATTTGGTCTTAATGATTAAGAGACACAGCCTTCCTGTTGGATAACCAAGTGATAATATTGATCATTACAAGAGTTTGATGGGAATCCAAGAGACACCCTTGGGTTTCACTCACTTTCACTGTTGGTCCTGTGTTCTGTGATAACTGTCCTACTCTGATAAATTGACTATTTTGGTCTTTGGCTTTCAAGGCACCTAGGCAGGCACGTTAGCTCTTTATCTTGAGGTTTCTTTATATCCTCTATGTTAGACCCCTGGGTTTCTTTGTTATGAATACTGTTATTAGGGGATTGTAACCCGGGCAGGTCTTAAAATATCCCTTGGACCCTTACTACGCTGTATGTTGTTTTGTTTAGTATATGTGTGGTGACCAATGACTCTTTTTGTTTTCTGGTTTCAAGGATAGCGTACGTAGTATTGGGGCACTTGCATTGCGGTGTGAAAGACGTGAGAGAAAACCGTAATCTTGGCCGAGGTATGTGGGGTTCCCTTATTTAGCAAGAATTACTGAGAGTAGTTTTTTCCATGCGGTTAATCCTTTCCCTCTCTCTTCTTTCAGGTTTCTCCTCTTCCCAGCTGTTCCCTTCCTATCCCTGTCCCCTATTGATCACCCTAATATTCTGCTTCATATATCTAAATTGGGGGTATTGAGTGGTGGACCCATTTCAGCATCGTTTGGATCCTGAGAAGTTCCTTCTTTCACTCTTGCCAGGTGGCAGTAGTGATAAAAAGTATTAGTAATTTATACCAGGCACGTCTCATCTCACAGCTAAGTCTATTCTAAGCCCCCAACACAAAAAGGCACATCATAACCATATGTATTGGCCACTGAACATGCACACCCAAGTAACACACAACACAACTGCAGTTAATGCCTGGTGTCCACAATGTTATGCAGCACCATGAAGAATACAGGAACTAAGGTGTGGCCTGTATTTCAGAGCTTGAATGCAGGAGCTTGCAGCCTGGATGTCCTCCAACTGCCTGAGCCTGAATGGCAGCAAGACAGAGGTGCTCGTGGTTATGGGGGGCGTCTGTGTGGTGCATGGTGGCCACCCTGTCTGGGGTTGGCACCGATACCTTGTCAGAAAGCTAAAAATCTTGGTATCTGGCTTGATACTGACCTGACATTTAGGCATCAGATTAACAGAGTGGTGGGGGTGTGCTTTGGTGTCCTGAAGGGCCTGCGGAAGGTTCTTGAGCTCCTACTCACGGAGGCCCGAAGAACGCTGGTGCATGCCCTGGTAACAGCACGATTGGACTATGACAATCTCCTCTATCTGGGGGCCACAGAAAGGACCCTTGACCGCCTCCAGGTGTTGCAGAACGCCGCGGCCCGCTTGGTTTTGAGGTTTCCCAGGAGATCGGCCTCGAAGGCAGCGCTCCAAGCTCTTCATTGGCTGCCGGTGAGGAGTAGAATTGAGTTCAAAGCTCTGTGTACGTGCCACCGCATCATGGGCGGTAAGGCACCGGTGCCATTACAGGATCTTGTTACCCGCTATGAGCCGCCCCGAGGATTGAGATCTGCTGGCTCTGGGTTACTGAAGATCCCCAGAGTGAGAAAGGCTCGCATGGGGGGCAGGTCCTTCAGGTTCCTGGCTGCAAAAAGCTGGAATAAACTCCCGCTGGTACTGCGCCTAGAACCTTCAGAGTCTAGATTTAAGAGTAGACTCAAAACTCATCTTTTTGTTCGGTAGACTGGTGCTGTATTAAGTTGAGAGGGTTCTGCTACTACCACCCACCATAGCGCGGGGACATGCCATTGAGCATAACCAGGTGCTTTATAAACCTGCCTATTAATATTATTATTATTATTATGTGCTTTCACTTCTGATGTCTGTTGTGTGTATGTTATTGTTCTCAGGTGATGCCTCGTTCCCGATCTCTAACATAGGCCAGAATCTGTGTCTATGCTATGTAGGGGTGTGAACTTGTACTTTACTGCTAGGCCTAAATCTCCAGAGTTTTTTTATTGCATTGAGGCAAATATTTACTCCTAGGCATAGGAGTTAATACACATGTGCAGGTATTTCCATCCATAGATTTAGCACTTTGGATTGGACCGAAAGTGGGTATTTCCATCATTATTACCTCACAGTTGACTAATACAGTGTGTTCAGTGTCCCTTGACCTTCTGCAGAGAAACATCTGCAGATATATTTATGTTGTAAATAAATGTAGAGATAAAGTCCTTCAGTGAACAGGATAGGTTTATTAGGCAACAACCCTGTGACACCTTCAGGGCCAGGCACAATAGCTCCAACTGACAGGAGCAATCTAAGACAAACAAATATGGACCTGTATGAAACAAGCACTTGGAATACCATTACATGGTGAACATTTCTCTAAATGAAGTTACAACTTTTTACAAATGTAGCTAAGCACATAATTAAGATAAACAGACGTACATATTTTCTTCGTACACAAAGACACCTATAATATGATTAAACTTTTCTGATGCGTTATTCGTTGAAGTTTAAAAAGGGGAGTTGTGCTTATCAAATATTTAAGAAGATTATTTTGGAAGCATGATATAGTTATTTTCTGATAAACAATTTGTATTATCATGGATAAACTAAAACAAAAATTATGTTTTGATTGGAATATATAAAGATGAAACACAAAGCCTGTGTTTGTAAATTGAAGTACATTATTTTCTGCATCAAGCCAAGCAGTGCTGCATTCAGATACCTCGTGCGTGGGAATGTTACTGGTTCAGAGACAGATAAAGCATTTTAAAGTGAACAAAAGTTGTACGGTATAAATTACCAAGTGCATATGCATTCCACATGTACTTTTATCAAGTTAGTAGGACATCTCACTTTCAAAAACAAGCCCAAGATTGTGTACATCGGCGCCAATTTGTAATCAAGCATGATTATATCAGTTACTGTTTCTATGTTCACAAAAGAGATTTGCGCTACCCTTCAATGAGATAATATTGATATGATTTTTTATTTTGTTTAATTAAACAAATATGTGAATAAATTAAACAGATTATTTGAAAAACGGTTCAATTTTCTCCTATTAGTTGAATTGTGAACAGCTCTTCTGGAAAGGGGCGACCACTCGGTCCCCCCGAACGTATGGTTGGGTGCCTCGATCCCCCGGGAAACGATTTTGGGCGGGAGGCGTGGCTCGGCTGGTATGTCCGAAGTGGCGTAGCCGGGGCGCGCCCTTTCCCGCCCAGGAGGGGTTGTCCTAGACACCCGCACGGAAGACCACGCCCAGTAGGCGTACCGGAGGAGGGTCCCCGCCCTCCCACAGATGGATAAATAGAGCGGGAATCCGAAGAAGCGTCCTCTTGTTCCTGTGCTCTGAAGGCTGCACCAACCCGTTGCTCGTGAGCCCTCGACGGAACAAGCGGCAATTTTGAGAATTTGTAATCTTGTTGTTTCTCTTTCAGTTATTTGAAGTACAAAGGATCCCGGACCTCGTTGATCAACTAGAGCAGAGTACTCGAAACCATGGCCGGCAAGAAAGCGGGAAAAGGCTCCGAGATGGAGAAGGTATTGCGCCATTTGTCGAACCGAATGGCCAGCATGGACCGAAAGCTCGGAAAAGTTGACTCGATCGGTCGAGGTTTGGCTGAGGTTAAGAAACAGTTAGCGGCCCAGAACAACTCAGGCCGTCCGAAGAAGGAAATAGGCGGGCCTTGCCGGGAGTCGTCCCCGAGGGTAGGGGGAAGCGGGTTAAGAGCAGGGCGGTTTCTGGGGAGGTTCCTGTTCCTGAGGTACCCCCAGTTGCCCCCATCACACCGGCGGACAGCCTGGTACCGAACCCAGATACAGGTTTGCCGATCCCGGTTGTAATTACTCCTGTTAACGATGAGGAGATGCCCCCCGAATTTGCCATCCAGTTAGAGGCGGTGTTGCCATGGCTCAAGAAGAAAGCAGGGGGGGCAGTGGCTGCGGGGGACCCGGCCGAGGAGGCCAGACTAATAATCGAGCAATTGCGGCAGTCGAGAGAGGCCGCAACGGCGAATGTTCCTCTTGTTCCCTCACAGGTGGCGCCGGGAGGACCTGCGGTTAGCCGGGCAAAGGCGGCAGACACAACAGCCGAGCCTGGTAAGCACACATTGCCTATGGCAGGGGAGGGTTCATTACCCTCAAGGCGGGAAAGGGTGGCACAGCACATCCCTATGGCCACAAAAGAACTGATATGGGGGGAGAAGTATGTAAATATGTTTTCAATATTGACTGACCATCGCAAGATGGAATATGCAAAATCCCAGAAAGATTTATGGCATCCCAGTTATGGCGCGCCAAGATGGCGGAATTCAGGGTTGATGAAACGGTAACAAATTGGGTTAAGGCCTTTTCCATATTTATTGCAGTCATGGGGGAACGAAAGCCTGAACTTATGACCGAGTTGACTTGCTATCAGAATAGGATTATGGATTTTTATTCCATGTATGAGGGGGATGAATGGAAAGGTTACGATATGAAATCCTGGAAAGCGAAAGAGTTTGATACTACTTTAACTTGGGATTGCCTCGACTCGGTGTCATGGCACAAGCAGCTCTTGCCTGGGGCGGCAGGTACGTCCTCGCCGGGCGGGAGCGGGTCGGGGTTAGTTCGCCAAAAGCCTGCGGTGCCCTTTCGAGGGGGCGCCGGTGGGGACTATCAGCCCAAGACCCGTGGGAATGGCAGCAAGCGGGGGGTTTGTTTGGGCTTCAATAGAGGCAACTGTAACAGGCCCCAGGGAACATGTAGATTCAGGCATGCATGTGCGGGCTGTGGGAACTCCTCACACCTGGAGAGTAGCTGTAGATCTAAAAACAGTGGGACGGGAGGAAAAGGGGGGTCTAAGCAAGAGTGAGGTAAGACTTTGTAACCGATTGCCTACACCTGTTGATATCATGGCTCTGACTCCTTGGTTGAACAAATACCCTGATCATGTATCCGCCGGGTGTTGAGGAAGGGATTCCTATATGGCTTCAACATCCCGGCGGGACTCCTTCTGTAAAAACCAGTTATCTGTCCAACACAACCCAAGCATTGCGGCAAAGAAGATTGCAAAAGAAGTCAGCTTGGGGCGGGTGGCGGGGCCTTTCCATCGCCCGCCGGTGGCGGATTTCGTGTGTTCCCCGTTAGGGGTTGTCCCGAAGAAAGACCCTGGGGAGTTTAGACTCATTCAAAACTTGTCTGCCCCAAGGGGTTCTTCGGTTAACAAAGCCATTGACCCAGACGTTTGTTCAGTGCGGTATGCATCGTTCGATGATGCCGTGGCCATGTTAAATCACCTGGGCCCCGGGGCGCTGATGGCGAAATCTGATATCAAATCGGTGTTCCGGTTGCTCCCGGTACACCCACATGATCAGCGCTTGCTAGGTTTTGCATTTCAGGGGAGTTATTACATGGATAAATGCATGCCGATGGGTTGCTCCATTTCTTGTGCTCATTTTGAAATGTTCAGCTGTTTTTTACAGTGGGTATTCACCGAGGCCACGGGCCATAAGCATGTGATGCATTATCTAGATGACTTCTTGTTTTTGGGTACAGCCGGCGATACGAGATGTGCGCAGGCGCTACGGGACTTCTGCATCCTCATGCGGGAGTTCGGAGTCCCACTGGCACCAGGTAAGACGGTTGGACCATCTACTTCACTGGAGTTTCTGGGAATTGAGCTCGATTCGGTGAAAGGATGTTTCCGTTTACCGATGGAAAAGGTGGCCAAATTCAGGGCTTCCCTGATACAATGCCTGGGCCAGGAGAAAGTGACCCTTCACCAGTTACAGCAAACAGTGGGTCAGCTTAACTTTGCCTTGAGGGTGATGCCAATGGCCCGCCCCTTCTCACGCTCTATTGCACAAGCTATGGTTGGTCTCAAGGAGGGACACCACCGTACGAGACTATCGGCGGAGGTTCGCCGGGATATGCGCATTTGGTTGGCATTTCTGGCGGACTTCAACGGTCGAGTTGTGTGGAACAAGCCGCCAGCATCTTCGGATGAACTAGGTTTGTGGACCGACTCAGCTGGAAGCGTGGGATTTGGCACCATTTTTGGTAACCGATGGTCGGCGCAAGTATGGCCGACGTGGTGGCACTCCAGCGGTCTAACAGGTAACATTGGGTTCTTGGAGCTATTTCCCATTTGGGTTGCTCTGATGGCATGGCCAGACGACTTCAGGGACCGCTCGGTGGTGTTTTGGTCTGATAATATGACTGTGGTTGAGTGCATTAACCAGCAGGCAGCCCGCTGCAAGTGGATCTTGAGATTATTGAAAGAAATCGTATTACGTTGCATGGAATTGAATGTACAGTTCAGGGCAAAACATGTGCCAGGTGTACTGAATTATGCGGCTGATGCACTCTCTCGTTCGCACATGCAGGGTTTCAGGGGCTATTTACCCACAGCGGACCTAGTGGCGGCACCGTTCCCCGAAGCACTATGGCTAATCGGTGCCCCGGATTACAAGACCTCGTGGCAGCCAGCTTAGCACACAGAACAAGGAAGGCATACGAAGGAGCGTTTCGTTCCTACTGCACATTTTTGGGTCCATTAGGGAGACAGAGCTGGGGTCAGGAGGAATCCTTCCTGGGGTTTCTGGTTGCACTGCACAGGGGAGGCCGATCAGTGGCAACGGCCAATAGACATAGGGCGGCCATTTCGTTCATGGCACAGGTGCATGGCATAAGAGATCCGACGGATTCCTTTTTGGTTAGGAAGGCACTCCGCGGCTGGCAACGCCTAGAGGGTCGCAAGCAGGATACGAGGCACCCGATTGGTTTGGATAGATTGTCTCTACTCTTAGCGAAGCTAGATGAGACGTGCTCCTCCCTCTACGAAGCAGTTCTGTTCCGGGCAGCTTTCACCTTGGCATTCCACGGGGCTATGCGGGTGAGCGAACTGGCCGCGAGGAACTAGAAGGAATATAGAGGGAGGCCTGGGCAGGGATCACATCCAGATAAGGGGTGATTCGATGGTAATCTCGATAGCCAGGTCCAAGACTGACCAGGGAGCCATGGGTGATAGTGTTATAGTGCAGCGCGCACAAGGGTCCCCCACTTGTCCGATAAAATGCGTAGAGGAATACTTGGCATTGAGGACAGCTACGTGGGGGGGTGCTTGCTGAGGCACAAGGATGGCACCCCACTGACGAGATTTCAGTTTCAGAGGGTGTTAGCACTGGCAATCGCTGCCGCGGGCATGGACCCGTGCGATTTTGGGACCCACTCATTTAGAATAGGGGCTGCTACTGAGGCTACAGCCCGGGGTCGCAGTGAAGAGGAAGTGAAACAGCTGGGCCGTTGGTCCTCGAATTGCTTCAAAAGGTATGTGCGATTGCACATGTTGTAAAGATCAATTGACTTGCACTCACGCTTCTTGTCTTTTGTTTGCATTACAGTTTCGCGAGCCTGTCACGCGGGGCGGAATTGGAAGTCGACCCAGCACCAGGAGACCAGCGGTCGAGGATCACCGACTGGAGAAAGAGTGGTATGGGTCGTGGGCCACTCATATGTGAGGCGCGCCAGGGATGTATTCAAAGCAGGTGACGCGACTCACGCATCTGGGGAATACGGGTACAGAGTGACCTTCCATGGGAAGGGCGGACTCTGTATTGACCAATTTCAATCGTTCTTTGAGGGTCTTTTAGGGCGGCAAAGGTCACCGCCATCTGTAGTCATAGTACACCTGGGTGGCAACGAAGCTAGGAAGACGAGTGTTATTGGAACACATCCTGTCGGCAGTTAGCTGGTTGGCTAAGAAACTCCCGGGGTGCACGATTGCCTGGTCCCACATGATACCCAGGAAGAGTTGGCGGGGGGGGGGCATTTCAGTGTCAGCGTTGAACCATTCTGTGAAAAGGGTTAACAACAAAATAGGGAAATTGTTTCGCTCAGCTCAGTTGCATAGCATTCCTCACGGGTGTATTCGGGGTGATCACATGTATCACATGTATCTGAATGATGGGGTTCACCTGTCCAGGGAGGGAAATTATTTACTCATAGGTGACTTCATAGCATGGCTAAGGGGTTTGAGGAAGCATGGCCTTTAGGAGGATTGGGGGGCCGGATAGTCGGTCAACTATCCGGCCTGTGGCGGTAAGGTCATGATCGGTGAGCAGTAATTTCAAGGTCCCTAGAGGGGGGCGCCACCCAGAAAGGATGGGAGCGCCCGGGGGGAGGCAGCCATAGGCCCCTCCCAGGGGGGAGGTGGCTAGATGCCCCTCCGACGAATTTCCCGGGGGCCGGATATCCGCGACGGCGGATAGAGAGTGTGGGATGGGGGGAGTCCACGCTGTCCTTCCTACAGATACCTCACACGGGAACTCGGACGACCTTTAAGATGGCGTAGAGTGAAAAGGGGGCCCCCACGACAAGGGAAGTTACAGGTGGCAATGAGGGTAAAGTCCTCTGCGCATGGGCCACTCACACCGTGAGGGCGGGATTTTGGTAGTAGGGATCTGACACCGGTTAAGACCTTGCCGTTGGCCCTTAATGCTAGGATGTACAATTTTAATTTAGAATGTATGCATTTTCAGGATGCTAGACTCGGCTAGGAAACCTTTGTATTAGAGATTTGTTAAGGTTAGCCAAAGAACATGTCTTCATCGAAATGTAATAAATGTAAAATTGTACATAATTTATGAAACTTTTATTTAATGTTTAAATATTGTTTCATATTTTAATAAATACGGCCGGGGGGGTAACTCCCCACCCGCCTTCCAAAAGTTCAAACTTGCGTCTGTCTACTCCCATTGGGAATTGGTGTTGGGAGGGGGTGGCGGGCATCCCGGCCATATGGAAAGGGGCGACTACTCGGTCCCCCCGAACGTATGGTTGGGTGCCTCGATCCCCCCCGGGAAACCATTTTGGGCGGGAGGCGTGGCTCGGCTGGTATGCCCGAAGTGGCGTAGCCGGGGCGCGCCCTTTCCCGCCCAGGAGGGGTTGTCCTGGACACCCGCACGGAAGACCACGCCCAGTAGGCGTACCGTAGGAGGGTCCCCGCCCTCCCGCAGAAGGATAAATAGAGCGGGAATCCGAAGAAGCATCCTCTTGTTCCTGTGCTCTGAAGGCTGCACCAACCCGTTGCTCGTGAGCCCTCGACGGAACAAGCGGCAATTTTGACCCACCCACCAGCCCCTTATGGCAATGTTTGTTTAAATAAAGTTTGATTAAGATAGAAATGTATAGGCCTTTTTTCCTTTGAAGAAAAGTAAGGAAATGTGTCATATAATGATGTGGCTTCGGAAGGCGCTAGGGGGCGCACAGCGAGATGGCTGCCTGAGCAGCAGCTCCGCCGGGCGATCGTCAACTTTGTGGGATTTCGCCGGTATCGCCCCGGCTGCCCGCTCCCCGAGCACTTCAACAGATGGGGGAAGTGCTACTGCATTAGATGTGAAGCAGAAAGCCCCCCGACCGGCGTGGATTGCAAGTTTAATAGCCGGTAAAAGCTATGGAGCGTCCGAGTGCCTGACAAGATGGCCGACGCTGGGGGACGGATGCGCAGCTAGAATGAAGCAGGCAGCCTTAAATCGTCCATCCATGCCACAAACAGCATTTCGGAGGTAGGATCTTGATCCCTGGACCTTCCGGTGTCGCTACCATGCCCTTACACACTACAGGGTACCGGGGACCCCCCTCAATGACACCGAGGCTTGTGCCTGACAATATGGCGGCTGCCTCCGAGAAAACGCGGGCATAGCTGACCCCTCTCCAGACATCGCGCATATGCCCCGGCCTTGCCGATCCTCCGGAGTGGCAGCGGAGGTGATTGCTGTCTGTAACGCAACCAGCGGGGACTGCAGGATTGATCGCTGGCGAAAGTTAAGGCGCGTCTGAGTGCCTGACGGATAACCAGCGCTGGATGACAGACGCGTGACCAGAGTGAGGCGGGCAGTCTATGCTCATCCGTCTGCGCCAACTACAGCACTTCAGGGGTAAGGCCTCGCCCCATACACCTTCCGATGTCACTGTCCTGCCCCTTCAGCCTGCAAGAGAACAGTGCACCTCTTCAATAGCGCCGAGGTTGGTGCCTGACAGAGAGGCGATGGCTGGCTGGTAACCACATGTGTAGCTGACCCCTCTCCGGTCGGCGCGCTAATGCCCCGGCCTTGCTGATCCACCAGAGCGGATGAGGAGGTTTGCTGCCTGACGCGAGACTGTACCTGTACGGAGGGCATACAGGCTACGCTGACTGACTAACGACATTGTACACAGTGTGCGAACGTGGTGCCCGCTGCGCCCACACGCCACCTCGGGGGAAGGTGAGGCCCGGGAGCTCATTCACACGGTGCGCTGCCACAACCTCTCGCACATTCTGTATTGCTGAGTGGCCACTGGTCGGCCACGTTGAGTAGTGCTGCTGTACGGCGAGGCGACCAGCGATCAACCACATACCCTCGCGCCCAGGCAAGTGTCGACTCTGCCCCCTGCACAACGCTGTGGGACGATATAACACACGACGGACGTACCAATTGTGGGGATCACCACGGCGACGGCGACCAGAGTTACGACGGCATCGGGGCCCACGAGCAGGAAGACAGTATCCCCGACCACCACCATGGGTAAGCCAGACAAGCAACAACAAAAACTGTCATTTGAGGCCAAAAAGTCGCAGAAGCCCACCAACGAAGTTGTGGATGATGGCGATGGTGCAGGGCCTGTGCCCAACAATAACATAGAAAAGATCCTATTGGCGATTCAGTCGAATCTGCAGGACATTAATGGCAAGCTGGATAACCTAACTTGCAGAATGGACGGCATGGCGGCACGGCAGGAAAAGCATGGCGAGCGTCTGGATGAGGCCAAAACACGCATCTCCGCGGTCGAAGATGAGGCGCGGGCCTCCACCTCAAAGTGCGCAGATATGGAACGACTCCTGGAGGTGATCAGAGCGAAGGAGGAGGATTTGGAGGTGCGCTCGAGACGCAACAACGTACGGATCGCGGGCCTGCCGGAGACCACCAACACAGGACGGATGGAGACCTACGTGGAAACGCTGTGTAAGGACTTGTTCGGTGCAGAGGCCTTATCGCCCCTATTCATCGTGGAGCGAGCACATAGATCGCTGGCCCCGAAACCACCTCCTGGCGCCACGCCGAGACCGATTGTGGCGCGAATCCTCAACTACCGCGACAGGGACACGATCCTTCGACTAGCGAGAGAAAAGGGGAAGATTCAGCATCAGGGAAACTCCTTGGAGTTTTATCCTGACCACACGGTTGCGGTCCAACAGGCCCGGAAAGAATACACCACAGTGAAGGCCAAATTGCGTGATTTGAACATTGTGTACTCGATGATGTACCCGGCGCGCCTACGGGTGGTATGGAAAGAGAAAGCGATTGTACTGGCGACACCAAAGGCAGCACAAGAATTTGTTAAGAAAGTGCAACGCGAGATGAGGGACAACTCGCAAAATGAACAGCATCGTGACTCGGACTGAAGGCGTTGGATTGATTCTTAGTCGGCCAATGGTGAGTTTATTGTTCTGTCCGAATACATGCGTTCTAGCATGACCACTGTTGTCCACACTTGTAGGGCTCACATGACTCTGATCTCCTGAGTGAACAACTGTGGTGTTGGTACAGCAAAGACTGCGTGATTGGATGGAGGGGGCCTCTTGGGGTAGAGAGACTACTGTTCGATAATGTTGGGGTAATACTGACTTTGGATTGTAAATGCCCCGCGATCCATGCCCCCTCATTTGTGCTGTACTGACCAACACTGTCTAGCAACAATGGTGCCATTTGGCAGTTGTACTGTGAAGCTCGGTTCACATATAGTGGGCCGCTGATTCCTGTGTGATATACTTTGCTTACTATGCACTAGCTTTAACGTGCTTCAATCACAGCCTACCTTTGCGGATTCCGATACACTATGTGTGGCGATCAGCACATGTGGGGGGAGGAGGGGTATATTCTTGGCTGTTTAAATAATGAAACTACGTTGAGGTCGCACTGCTCCAGGCATGTTGTTAATTCTGCGGCACTGTTGGTGTGTGTTCGGGGGGCGGTAGGGGGGAGCGGCGAATGATCACCTAAATTGCGTGCCATACAGCTTATTTAGTATCGCCCACACCCGTACACCGGGTGGAGAGTTGTGCCCCTGGTGGACCTCTGTGAGGGTATAACCCAATAAGAGTTTGGTTCTGGGCACTGTAGTTATGGTTGTGAATTTTACGGAATGGTGCACTGAATGGGGATGGCTTCGGCAGGTTGGGGTTGCTGGAGTGGGTGGGATAAGGGGTGGCGGGTTGTTTGAATGTATATATAGACCGACAGAGTATGACGTATCTCATCATGCTGGTTCCCCGTTGGTTCTGGCTACCACTGTACCAATTAGGACTACTACTGGGAAGAAGCTGACAATTCATAAACAGTTGACAGGAGGGACGCTGTCATGCATTGTATTACTCAAATGTGATGGGGTCAAGGGATTCGGGTAGAAGCAGCTTAAACATTCTCACTTGGAACGTTAGAGGATTCTCGCAGCCACATAAAATAAGACAGATCTTCGCCAGCCTGACAAGGTGGAATGTGGACATAGCATTCCTACAGGAATCTCACCTGGCACCACACACACACGCTCATTTGGGGTCAAGGTGGGCAGAGGGGGTTTACAGGGCCTCATACTCTTCCTACTCTAGAGGGGTGGTCATTTTGGTAAAGCGTGGGGTGGGGTTTGAGACTCACACTGTAACACAGGACCCATTGGGTAGATTTGTGCTGGTATCAGGTACATTGAGAGGCCAGCGAGTAACGTTGTTGAATGTGTACGGTCCAAACACGGACGCCCCGGACTTCTTCCGGGAGGTGTGGGAACACTTGCAAAAACACAATAGCACACACATATTATGTGGGGGTGACTGGAACATGACCCTCCGTGACGGCCTGGACCGATCATCTAATTCCGTAGAACAACACAAGCAGTCACGCCTACTGGTGGGTCACATGATGAAAGACCTGGGTTTGGAGGATCTTTGGAGGTTGAGAAACGCTGACGCATCTGGGGCTACGCACATAACAGCTTCACATAACAGCTGGTCCAGGCTGGATTACTGGCTAGGTACCAAGGACCTGGCGCTGTGGGTTCGTAACCTGCAGGTGCTGCCCGCACACTTTCGGACCACAATCCCGTCCTATTGCAATTGGAAATTCCACGATACATACCCCCTCCCTTCCAATGGCGCTTTAACTTGCGTGCCCTAACTGACACGGTTTATGCAGACACCATTAAAAAGGCGATAAAGGATTATTTTGACCTTAATACTCCGTCGACTGACGACCCTTGCATCCTTTGGGAGGCATTCAAAGCCACGATCAGGGGGGTCTGTATTAGCACCACTTCGGGGGTTCTTAAGGATATTAGGGCCCAAATACGCAGATGCGAGCAGCAGATGAGGGACCTGGAATCCCTGTATGAGTCCACTCAAGATGTCTCCCACCTAGCTAAACTACGGGAAGTGCACACTGAGCACGCGGACTTTCTTGAATCCGAAATGAAGTACCTGAACCGTACGCATGTGGCTAGAGCCTTTGGAGAAGGGGGTAGGCCGGGAGCATTTTTGGCTCGGAAAATATGTACAGGTCGAGGTCCAACTGCGATACTTAGGGTAAAGACCAAGGAGGGAGAACCACAGACTCATGCTGCAGACATCTTGAAATGCTTTGTTAACTCCTTTGGGTCACTCTACAGGTCCCAACCCACGGCCCCGGCTGCTGACACATATGACTACCTGCACGATGTGGCGATTGGTTGGCTATCGGATGCGCATAGGGAATACTTAGCTAGGCCTATCACGGCGGATGAGGTAACTGAGGTAATAGGTTCGCTGCAGAATGGCAAAGCACCTGGCCCGGATGGGTTTACCTCGGAATTTTATAAACAGTATACGGACATTCTCGCACCACACTTAGTGGACATGTATGGCACCTCATTTGAAAAGGCGGTGCTCCCCCCCACGCTACGCGAAGCCATGATCATCGCTCTCCTCAAACCATCTAAAGATCCGGAGGAGTGCGACTCGTACCGACCACTGTCACTAATAAACGTTGATTCGAAAATCCTCGCGAAACTTATCGCAAAGCGGCTGTCACCCCTGATGACCAGTTTGGTCCTGCCGGACCAATCTGGCTTCGTGCCCTCCAGATCAACCACGCATAACACTAGGACTCTATTTGCACTCTTGCACTACCTACAGCCCTCGGTCAAAGCGGTGGCGGTCATGCTCGACGCTGCAAAGGCGTTTGACTCCATTGAATGGCGATATATGATCACCGTCCTCAATAGAATGGGATTTCCTAAGCGATTTGTGCAGTGGGTCTCCCTGCTTTACAGGAAACCACGTGCCAGGGTCAGAATCAATGGATACGTGTCGGATCAATTTGCAATTGAGCGAGGGATGAGGCAGGGCTGCCCACTCTCGCCGCTCTTATTCGCATTGGCACTGGAACCTCTGGCCTGTCTGATACGACAGAACTACAAAGATTCGGCGCTACACTTTATAGCCAGGCCGCTTCACATATCATTGTATGCGGACGATATGCTACTGTATGTCCGTGACCCTGAGACCCACCTGAACACACTACTCCGGGAATACATCAGATTTGGGGGACACTCGGGTCTGGCTATAAATTGGACCAAATCCTCTATAATACCCCTCACTGACACCACCTCCCCCTTTGTAGTGGATTTCCCGCTAGAGTGGCAACAAGACCCGATCAGATACCTAGGGGTCATGTACCATAGAGATCCAGAAGAGGTGCTGAGGGCGAACTACGGCGTGGTACTCTCGAAACTGGAGGACAGTATCCAGCGCTGGATACATCTGCCCCTCTCACTAGCCGACAGGATAGCGGTTGTGAAAATGAACATATTGCCCAAACTGCTATACCTGTTTAACAACATTCCAATCACGCCTCCGCAGGCTATATTCCGTCGAATAAACTCCCTGGTGAGGACCCTGATTTGGGCTGGCAAGCAGGCCCGTGTGGATCTGCGGACTCTTACACTCCCACTTGCGCAGGGTGGTTTCAGTGTGCCTGATTTCCTCCTATACTACCTATGTGCGCAGGCGCAATACGCGGCATATTGGTACCATGCGATTCCATACCTCACCCATGTAGCTATAGAGGAGAGTGATGCGCATCCTGTTCCCTCACAGCAATAATCTCACATACACGCCCCTCGCTACATGCTAGGGATATTAACACGGTGGATACTACGGTCAAGGCTTGGCACAGACTAGGGCAGCTGGCTCATAAGACCCCACTGTATGCGCCGGCCATGTTGCTACACCATCATCAGGAGCTGTCAGTCACTGGGGACGGTGTCAGAATGTCACTACTGAGCAGAGCTGGTATTGACAGGATGGGGGACGTGTTTCAGGGTGGCGAGGTCGTGGGCCTTGACAAACTGGGATATGTTCAGAACCAAACATCCGTGTTTCGCTTTACATATTACAGACTCACTAGAGCCTTGAGGGAACACTACCCAACGTTCCCTTCGGAACCTGAATGCCTTGCACCACTACAATTATTGATCACAACTAACGATTTATCACACCTGGTGTCTAGACTTTATTCAGCTGCACAACTAGAACTAGCTGGACACACGTCAAAGGCAAAGGGGCGGTGGGATGCACTACTGGACACACCATTGACTGATGAAGAATGGGCTAGCACTTAGCCCTGACACAGATACTGACACCCAACGGCAATTTGAGGATTATTCATTTTAAATTCCTTCACCAAATTTATTACACGCCGACGAAACTGCTTCGATTCGGGTTACAGGAGGAAGATAGATGCAAAAGGTGTAACAGGGAGGGAGCGAACTTTGCGCATCTGGCATGGGACTGCGCCAAGATAGAGAGTTACTGGGTGGAGGTCACTGCCACATTGTCTGTTATTCTGGAGGAGGAGGTGCAATGTACGCCCAAAGTCTGCTTGCTGGGAATAGTACCACAGTTCAGGGCTTTGAAGCGCAAGTTCTGTGCAATAGCATTATTATTGGCAAAGAGGCAGGTGGCACAATGCTGGCACAGTCGCAAGGTACCGAAGGTGAAAACATGGTTGCATGACATGTCCACCTGCCGAGACAAACTACAAACGTATGAGGAGTTATTAACGGCAAAGTCCAGACCAAAAAGTATTTGGGGTTATTTGGAGGAGAATCTTGCTTCCCTACAGGATGATGAGGAGGTCCGACCCTTGGATTGAATTGATTGGACAAATGGATGGGTAACCGCAGGTATATGAGCAGGTTGGCGGCGGGAATTTGGAGGGAACTGTCACTATCATTACAACTGAAGTGTAGCAGGTGAGGGTTACACTGTACGGTCTAAGTTGGGGAGTGTTGTTATATTGTTCTTGTTATAAAAAGAGAAAATGTAAGACTCACTTCCTTTACCAGCTAGTAGCCATACATAAGACACACGACAGAGCTCTGCATCGTACTGCAGAGGTGTTCATATGAAACAATAATTTACAATGTTTGTTACTGATATTAACGTAGTGAGCCGGCCGCAGGGTTGTAGGCTCATGCTGTGTCAACTGCTTTGTGATTAATAAAGGTCTTACACAAAAAAAAAATATATATATATATAATGATGTGGCTTCTGTTTTAGGATAATGTTTCCCTTTGCAGGAAAATTAAGTTGATGACTCACCAAGGCTTTGTTAGAATTTTTCTTCTCTTAGTAGGTAAAACAACTGTCGTATTTATTTTTTGGTCGGGCAGTACGGTCATGATCGGTGAGCAGTAATTTCAAGGTCCCTAGAGGGGGGATCCACCCAGAAAGGATGGGAGCGCCCGGGGGGAGGCGGCCATTGGCCCCTTCCACGGGGAGGCGGCACCCACTAAGGATGGGTCGCCTAGGGGGAGACGGCCATAGGCCCCTACCAGGGGGAAGGCGGCTAGATGCCCCTCCGACGAATTTCCCGGGGGCCGGATATCCGCGACGGCGGATGGAGAGTGTGGGATGGGGGGGAGTCCACGCTGTCCTTCCTACAGATACCTCACACGGGAACTCGGACGACCTTTAAGATGGCGCCGAGTGAAAAGGGGGCCCCCCACGACAAGGGAAGTTACATGTGTCAATGAGGGTAAAGTCCTCTGCGCATGCGCCACTCACACCGTGAGGGCGGGATTTTGGTAGTAGGGATCTGACACCGGTTAAGACCTTGCCGTTGGCCCTTAATGCTAGGATGTACAATTTTAATTTAGAATGTATGCATTTTCAGGATGCTAGACTCGGCTAGGAAACCTTTGGATTAGAGATTTGTTAAGGTTAGCCAAAGAACATGTCTTCATCGAAATGTAATAAATGTAAAATTGTACATAATTTATGAAACTTTTATTTAATGTTTAAATTTTGTTTCATATTTTAATAAATACGGCCGGGGGGGTAACTCCCCCCTGCCTTCCACAAGTTCAAACTTGTGTCTGTCTACTCCCATTGGGAATTGGTGTTGGGAGGGGGTGGCGGGCATCCCGGCCATATATGGTGGACCAGCATGAATTTGTGTTTGGACGGTAGCCAAATAGCTGACATTGATTATTGACCTCAGCTTTGACCCAAACAAGAATCAATTTCGGTTCTTTCTTTAACACAAAAGGTGGAAACCTCAAAAGTAAATGAGCCCGCATATACATGTATATGTTTTCTTTGGTATCTACACCGGTTGTGACCGAAACTCAATGATTTACCTTTATTTTCCACTTTCATTTGAGGACATCCCAGTCCCTAATATTATTTTAATGAATTATATATACATAGTTGCCGTATTTGTAAGTGGACGTTTGAGCTAATGCAGATAACTTCATTTTAAACTAGCTGCTGCATGTTTGTTAGGTAGTGGCAGACTGAAGGCAATCACAACAGAAATACAGGCCAGGTCAAACTTAGCAACAGTGGTGGTACAGAATCCTGGGGAATATTATCAAGGGGGTTTATCTCCGCTTTTTTGGCTTTAAAAGCCAAGAAAGCGGAGATAAAATTATCTCCCTATCACCTAGCTGTCGCTAACACCAGTTAGCGACAGCTAGTAGGAGATAGCGAACATCTTGGGCCCCACTTTGCAGGTCAGTGATATTTATCACTAATGACATGCAAAGTGGGCGTGCCAAGATGTTAGTGTCTGGAAACAGTCGCTAACATCGCTATCTCCTATTACCAACTGAATATCTCTAAAAGCTAACACCTGCCCTGAGCAGTTCTTAGCCATGTTATCCAATGGGAGGTGGATAACATGGCTAAGGGCATTAGCTCGCTAATGCATGAATATCGCTGACTTTTCAGCAATATTCATGCATTGTGGCCGACTTTTATCGCATTTGTGATAAACCTTGGTAATACCAAGGTTTATGTGCGATAAAAATCGCCGCAGCTCAGTGGTAAATTTTTGTCTCTAACCAAGCAATAGCGATAATTATCACTATTGCTTGGTAATATGCCCCCTAGTTACTTACCATGTAGTGAACGTGCCATGGGTCATGGCGATGTCTCTGCCTAAGTCTTGGGCCTAACAAAGCGTCTGTAGTAGGGCTGGAAACTCACTACTTTTCGGTGTTTTCCTCATGTCCTTATAGGCAGATTAACGCTAGATGTCCCAGTTTCTTGCTATTCTACCGATTTTGAGTTATGGGTCCAGAGAGACTCTTTCAGGATTCCTATTTACCTGGTTTTTGCTGGAGTTGGACGATTAATCTATGCTGTCCTCCAAATATTTGACCCACCATGCACCTGGAATTAGTATGCTCCAAGGCATACCAATGCAGTTGCCTTCTCAATGTACCCCAACTGCTTGGGAGCGATGTAGTTCCTCTACAGACTTTGGTGCTCCTCTACAAATCTGTCTCAATTTGTTGAATCAAAGCATTGACGAACCTGTAAACATTCTTAATAAGAATGACAGACAGCAACTAAAAGTTTAAAGGTTTTCTCAAAAGATATGAGTGCAGAAATACATAAACTGGATAATCCATCAATTAATCATATATCGTAAAATCAGTCAAACTTAGAGAACTCAGTGAAATACTATTGAAAATCCAGCATAGATTTGACTTCTATGATAGGGAAATGGTGATTCCTTATGGCAGAGAAAGCCAGGTCCTTTTATAGGATCTTAGACAAATGATTTGATGATATCACTACACAAGTATTTGGTTCACAAGGTATGCACCAACGAGGGACAATCCATCAGACACATTTTACTGCAGAATATATAAAAGCATTCTCGCACAATTCTACTACAATAGACTTAAGCATTCCCAGAGTATATTCAAGTGACATGACTAGTTATATAGTATGTGATTTGCTCTGAGACCATTAGGTTATCCTCGAGAAGGTCCATCACGTTCAAAGTGACTGAAAACATCTTGCCTTCTCAATGGCAGCTCACAATTCTTAATTGCAGCGGTAAATAACAACAACAAAAAAGATCATGTGATAGACTACGATGTCTCATCCAAGCTGGAAGAAAGCACAAAATCGACTAAGGCTTGCATAAGCTTGATTTCTAGTGCATTGAATGCTACAAATTAAGAAACACAGATTTCATAGGTTCCAGTTGAAAGCCTTAAGCCCCCTGCATAGTCACACCAGGGCAACAGCTAATAAGTGACATATGTATTGGGATGGAAGAGTCCAGTGCCTATGAGGAAAGGACCTGAAAGGAGGTGAGCATTGAAGTAAAGTATTGGAGCGGGCTCGGGAGGTATCAATGCTGGCTTGCTAGGTCTCTCTACCTGAGCTGCGTAACAGTGCAGAGCCACAGGCGCTTCAAACCCTTTCCCATATTTCGTGAGACCTGATGGCAACTATTCAAGGACCTGGTGGACCTGTATAAACATGACGCCATACAGGACGAGGGAAGTGTGATGAATTGGTGCTTTCAGTCAGACTTTTCAGGCTCATTACTGACTTGTCTTTTGTGTTCATATGCTCATGCAGACTTTCAAGTTCATACAGGCTGGCCTTTGGTGGTATTGCAGAATAGGCAGACTGGTATTTTACATTCATACACAATTACTTTTGACATTCATGCTATCAAGTCTTCGATGTTGAAACCGACTTGTCTTTAACTTTCATAGACACTGGCTCTTTGTGTTATTAGACTGACATTTTACATTCATACTGAATTGCCTTTGGTGTTCATTATAACTGGCCTTCGATGCTCATGGAGACTGGCCACTAGTTTTCATTACTAACTAGCCTCTGATGCTTATTATTGACCGGCCTTTGAGGTTCATACAGACTGGTCCCATGATACAAACTACAGACAGACTTTTCATATTTATTATTGACTGGACTGTGATGTTCAAACAGACTAGACTTGAAATGTTGAATATAAACTGCTCTTTGATAGTAATAAAGACTGTCCTTTGGTGTTCATGCAAACAGTCATGTAAAAGGGGTACATGCGTGACGCAGGGCTCTCATTTCCATTTATGATGCAACACGAAGCCACTCTGCGTGGCGTTGAGTGGCTTCATAAATCATGAGTAAGGTGACTCAGCAATTTGCATTGCGTCACCTTTCTCTGAACCTGGCAGGTGGTCCATGGGTTTTGTGGTGGGTTTTCCCAAGCAACTCCAATGGAATTTGATGCTGCCCAAGATTTGCAAACTGATGTAAACATGGGGAAGTGCGAAATCCATACTCCTACAGAGGGTGGAATGTTCTAATAATCCTATAGCCCTTTTGCCTTGGGCCATACCAGTGATATATGCCATCTACCTTGTTATAGGCCCTTGAAAGCTGCTTGTGCCTTTAACTCGTTTGCAGGGCGTTTAACAACTAGTATAGCCCTGGGTGGAGAGCTATAAGGCTATAAGCCTCTGATACGCATTATGAACTGGATTTGGATGTTCTTTGATGACTGGGCCATTGATATTCATTAATGACTGAGCCACTGATGTTTATTAATCTATAGCTTTTCTTTTACCTCCAGATTGGAAATGTTTTGGTGACATTGCCGAAATTTATATTGTCATGCAACCGGTTAGAAATGCGTTTGGATCCGTTCAGAAATATATTTTATAAAGCCCATCACATACTGCACATTACAGAAAGTACAAATACGATAAAACTGAAGTCTTAGACTTTGACCCACAAAAAAGCTGAGCTGATTAAAGCCAAGAAAAAAAATAGCTTACAAAAAATAAGGATTTGTAACTAGTTCTCAAATGGAGTTAGGGAAAGGCATCAGTGGAACAAATGTGGACATAATATCACAAAGTAAGACAAACATCTTTAGTGGCGAGAAGCCCAGTGTGGTATCTCCCTCTTTTGTCCCCCGGCAGCTCCGCGTCTAATGGTGCTACTCGCGGTGACATCACTTAGAATGTCACCGCGACCAGCGTTCCAAGGCGAGCGCCGGGGACACTGAGGCGGTGACAGCGTGAACAAGAGGCTGTGGCTGAGGTCGCAGGTGTTGTATTTCATCTTAATAAAGACTTCTGTCATTACACGTGACGGCTCCGTCTTTCCTTTGAAGCCGTCACCACACTGGCGACGAGGGTGACCTTCTGCGACCTCAACACGCCAAGGAGACTTGAAGAAACACAGCTGACGTAGAGGGAAGGAAGCAGGCGTTGCTGCGAGATTCAAAAAAAAAAGCGGAAAGTGAAAGAGAGTGTCCCGAGGTCATCGAGCAATCGGCAGGGGTGAGCCGTGTGAGGCGTGTCAAGAAGATAACTGCCTTGGTCTTCAGAGAAAGTAAGGTGACTCCTGCCTGCTATCAGCGCGCCCCCTTCACAGCACACTGTCAGACTTTCTCGCAGGCACTGGCTGCATCGAAGTGTGACAGGAGCATTTTAGCATATGGGCACAAGCTCCGTTCGAGCCTCCAGTCACTTGCTGAAGGAAAGACTTTTGCCGCGCGCCCCTTACAAAGCGCATCTGAATATTTCACGTGTGTGTGGGAGCTTAAACAGACTCCAGTGCCGCTTCAACGCATGGCAACCTACCGCTTTGTTTCTGTGGAGCACAATGGGGCAGCGCATTAGTAGAGAGCAATGTGTGTAGACTCCCTCCACGTCAGGAGCCTGTGTGAAATACATTAAGGGGGCTGCGAGGAGCGCCTAATAAGAGTGCTGCGGGGAAACGAGGAACAACCTCGGCGCAGGGAGGTTTATGAGCAGCACCTCAGAGGGCATCTGGGAAGCGCGACGCATGTAGCAGTGTGAAGCCTTGGAGCTCAGCGCTAATAAGCCTTATAAAGACCTCGCCGTGATCTACACAGCGCAGGAGGAGTAGAGGATTGACTAGTAGAAAGTTTGGCCGTGTTTTGTCGTGGAACTTTTTGGAGGGCACTAGAACAGTGAAAACATTGACTGTGGACGAATTTTGTACTGGAAGTGTTCACCCAGTTGCGCAGAGGGATCTTGGACTCTTCACCACAGTCTTCGCCAGACTTTCTTTTTGAGTTTTAAGTAGAGCAGTGCGGTGCACCCTTTAGCTGTAGTAGCTAGGGCCCCTAGCAGTATTGCCTGGCGTAGGCTGAAAGTGTCCACCTTTCTGAGTCTCACGAGGGAGGGGTGGTGCAAACGTACAGAGTCCTGTCTTGTTCTGAGACTGTTGTGGTTTGAAACATGCAAAGTGTAACCCCTCCACCCTTTTTCTTGACAAACCCAGGTGACCCCACCATCTTATGGAAAAAATGGAAGAAAGTTTTCTTAAATTACGCTACTGTGTGTGGGCCTAACTTAGGGTTAGAAAGAAAAGTTGCTTTGTTAGCTTATTATCTGGGCGCAGAAGGGGAGGAAGTTCTAGACCATCTCCCGGATTTAGGGGCGCAGGAAGCAAGAGGACTGAATGAGTTTGAAATTAGCCTTAAGAAGTTAGATCTGCACTACCTCCCTAAGACTAGCACAATTATGGAGAGGTACCACTTTGGTAAGAGAGCGCAGAAGGAAGGAGAGTCTATAGAGGATTTTGTGTCTGAATTGAGAAAATTGGCCGCCACATGCAAGTTTGGGGGAGCGAGTGAGGAGAGAATAAGGGACCAGTTTGTTTTGACCTGCAGGATGGAACGAGTGCGTGAAGAGCTGTGGCTTAAAGATGACCCGCCATTAAGAGAAGTTCTCATCATAGCCAAGCAGGTAGAGCACATGTTGCAGTGCGTCAAAGAAATTAAGCAAGATGCAGGGGAGAAGAAGATCGATGACAAGGCCAATGTCAGTGAGGTGGTGTCCGAATGCGAGACCGTGTCTGTTGTTAAAGGCCAGAAGGCAGTGGGCAAGGAGCAGAAGGAAAGCAGACCGGGAGGGTCATACAAAGGTACCTGCTACAGGTGTGGGAAACAAGGGCACCTGGCCAACGACAAGGAGTGTCCCGCCCTCAGGTTCACATGTAACAAGTGTGGTAAGAAGGGCCATTTCAAGCAGTTTTGCAAGAGTGGGCAAGGGACCAGTAGACAGAATAGAGACAGAACGAATGTGGTGAGCGACGAATTTGTTGTGCAAGTAAAAGAGTTGAAGACGCCAGGTCCCAGAAACCCCTTGGGTAAAGAAGTTACAGCACAGGTAGAAGAGGAACAAGTTGAAAGCCCTAAAGACACCATAAAAGTTGGGAGTGTTGAGTTAGATGCATTGTTTGACTCTTGTTCTCGCATAACTATCATTAATGCCAATGAGTTCTCACGTGTGTCAAAAGGCAAGATAACCTTGAGGAGATTAGACCTGAGGCCAGGAGGGTATGCGGGGCGCCCCATCTCCATGAAAGGGTACTTCCTGAGTAAAATTGAGTACAGAACCAGGTCTACTGTCTCCAAAGTATACGTGTCCACTGTAGGGGACAACATTTTGGGGTGGCGTGCACAAAAGGGGTTAGGGGTGTACCTCAATCCCAACAGCAATCCCCAGATTTTGATACAGGAGATACAGGAAGGTGAGGCTGACGTCACAAGAGAATTTGAAGAGGTATTTAGGGAAGGGCTTGGGTGTTTGAAGAACTACTGCCACAAAATCAAATTGAAGAAGGATGCCAAGCCCGTTGTGGCGAAAGTCAGAAGACTCCCCATAGCCATTCAGGAGGAGGTCAGAACTGAACTGGAGAAACTGTGCAAGGCTGGAGTTATCGAACCGGTGGAGGCGACCGAATGGTTGGCGCCCATCGTGGCAGCGAAGAAAAAGGATGGGTCAGTCCGGCTCTGCATTGATTTGAGGGCACTCAACAAAGAGGTCGTCGTTGACCGATACCCCTTGCCGAACATCACCCAAATGATGAGCATGCTAGAGGGTGCCAAGGTGTTTTCCACCCTCGATCTCACCTCGGCCTATTTCCAGATAAAACTTCACGAGGAGTCTCAAGAACTCACTGCTTTTGTGACACCCATGGGCGCTTACAAGTTCAAAAGGATGCCTTTCGGCCTAGTCTCGGCGGCTGCCGTTTTCCAAAGAATCATGGGCAACATCCTGAAGGACATCCCTGGCGTCATGTGTTACCAAGATGACGTGCTGGTGTTTGCTAAGAACCAAGTTGAGCATGATCAGAGACTGAGATGTGTACTGAGGAGGTTTTTGTCCCAGGGTCTTACCGTGAAGAAGAACAAATGCGTTTTTAGCTGTGCCGAGTTGGATTTCCTGGGTCACAAGATTACAGCAGAAGGCATACGTCCCAAGGTCGAGCTCCAGGACACCATTGTGAATCTGTCACCCCCCAAGAACAAAGACGAGATCAAATCATTCATGGGGATGTTGGAGTTTTATGGAAAGTTCATCAGAAACTTAGCAGGCAGGACTTACGCCATCAGGCTGTTGCTGAAGAAGGAAAGCGAGTTCAAATGGAGCCAAGAATGCCAGAGCGAATTCGAGGATGTAAGGAGAGCTCTTGCGGAAGCCCCTAGTTTGAAGTCCTACATGCCCGGCCGGACAACGATCCTCACCACTGATGCTAGTGCAAAAGGGTTGGGAGCGGTTCTTACCCAGAAAGGTGTGGAAGGTGAAGAAACCGTGGCCTTTGCCTCAAGGTCACTCCAAAAATCTGAGAACAACTACTCAGTCATTGAAAAGGAGGCATTGGCGGTATCCTGGGCGGTAGGCAAATTCAGAGACTTCCTGTGGGGTACGCAGTTCACCCTCCGAACCGACCACAAACCGTTGGTAGAAGTGTTCAGCAAGAAGGGATTGGATGCCATCTCCAGTAGGATAAGGCGTTGGGTGGTCAGTCTCCAGGAGTACACATTCAATGTCGAGTATGTTCCAGGAACGCAAAACCTTGCAGCTGACTGCCTGTCCAGGCTTGTCAGTGATGTAGAAGCAAGTGAAATGCGAGACAAAACAGATGAAGATGAAGAAGGAATTATGGTTGAGAATGTCTGCACCATCCAGAAGGCGTTGGGTGAAGAAACGTGGAGAAAGGCACAAGAAGAGGACAAGACCATGGAAGAAGTTTGCAGAAGAGTGAGAGATGGATGGAAGCACGGGGACAAACGTGATGAAGACCTACGGCCTTTCCAGGCTGTTAAGGACGAGTTAACCATTGTTGACGGATGCCTGTTCAGGGGAACAAGACTCGTACCACCAGCTACCGTGAGAGACAACCTGGTCGAGATAGCTCACGAAGGGCACTTAGGTATCACTAAGACCAAGCAAAGACTCAGGGAGAGCTATTGGTGGCCGAACATGGACCTGATCACGGAAAGGAGAATCAGGGAGTGCATCCCGTGCTGCAATAGCGACAAGGTCCTGAAGCAGCAGACGCCACCCATGGCGTGCAGGCCGCCCCCGTCAGGACCATGGGACGAGTTGGCTTTAGACATCATGGGCCCTATGTCTGGGGAACTGCGGACACCTTACATGCTAGTGCTCATGGACTTGTATTCTCGGTGGCCGGAGATAAAACTCGTCAGTGAAGTCACGACAAAGACTGTCATCGGATTCTTACAGGAGGTATTTATCCGAGAGGGGCTCCCCAGCAACATCCTCACTGACAACGGAGTGCAACTGTGCTCAAAGGAGATGGAAGACTTCCTGGAAGAAAGAGGCATCAGACACAAGCGATGCGCATTATACCACCCAGAAACCAATGGCATGGTCGAACGCTTCAACAAAACCATCAAGGAGAGCATCCAGCTGGCCAAAGCCAGTGGCATAGGTTGGAAAGAGGAAGTGTGGAGGCGTCTGGAAGCATACAGGTTCACTCCGCATCAGACGACGGGCGTCACCCCGTTCGAATTGCTCCGCGCTAGGACACCCAACACCAAGCTCACTCCGGGGTGGATGGAATGGCACAAGGGGTGGTCAGACCGCACCAAAGAAAAGGATAGCCTGAGGAGGCAAGAACGAGCCATGAAATCAAGGAAAGAAGGTTATGACCAACGCAAGGCCACTCGGGAGGTTGAGTTCGAAGTAGGTGACAGTGTCAAGATCAAAGCTCCCACAGGAAAGGCAAGCTGGTCAGAGTACAGCAGTCCCACGAAAATCACAAAACTTTTCAAGAATGCAGTCAAAACCCAAGAAGGGAAAATATGGAACCTAGGGAGAGTTGTGAAGTACCACCCTCCTGTAGAGGTCCCAGAAGATGCCAAGGGGGGGAAGAGGGGTCCTGGGAGGGATAGCGGTTTCACTGTCAGGAGACCGTCAGGTGTTCCTAATCCGGGCCACAGGCCCAGCAGGAGAGTGACCAGGCCTCCCAGGCGTTTTGATCAATATGTGATGATGTGACTATTGCCATTCTACCTATGTACAGTTTTAACCCATTTCTGGTTTCTGCACTGTGTTTATCTTATGTTTTCAATTCCCGCAGGGAAGGGGGATGTGTGGTATCTCCCTCTTTTGTCCCCCGGCAGCTCCGCGTCTAATGGTGCTACTCGCGGTGACATCACTTAGAATGTCACCGCGACCAGCGTTCCAAGGCGAGCGCCGGGGACACTGAGGCGGTGACAGCGTGAACAAGAGGCTGTGGCTGAGGTCGCAGGTGTTGTATTTCATCTTAATAAAGACTTCTGTCATTACACGTGACGGCTCCGTCTTTCCTTTGAAGCCGTCACCACACCCAGCTGATAGAATTCAAGCTTTAGAATGAGATGTGAAGCTTTAAAGTACAATTGTTAGAATTAGATACGTGCAGTGAACACATTGTGAGACTCCCTGCTGGAGTCGTGATTGCTTTACTGTTCTGCCTTGTGCGGGCCTCAGAAGGGAGCCCTTGTAATGACAGATCGAAATAAATGTGTGAAGTTGTTGAGCCAGAAATGTCAGCAGGGCAAGGAAGAAGGGCACAAAGTAAAAAACAAAAAGGATTCTCAAAAGTAAGATGTAGCTCTATGTATCCACCTCTCAAGCTTCTGGCCTTGACGGCATTTGTATTCATTACAAGAAATGTGCATAAATACCAGCTGCCATCCTTTCATGTTCTGATACTCCAAAAAGGTGCTGTAACAGAAATGCTAATGGGGTTGAAATCCACATAACTTCATTAGGAAATGAAAATCCCTGAATCTGTACGCATGCAAACACTTGTCTTTGATCAACTGTAGGCAATGCATTAGCAACATCAAATGTGCATCCGGGGTCCGAGTGTTTCCTGTTGCTTTGGGTTCATAATTTAGTCTATTTATTAAAAATGTGAACGCAAAATTTATGAGAGTCGTTAAACAAGTTCTGGCTAATGCTACAGCAAAGATGCTCCCCATGCTATTAGATGTGATTAGAAGACGAAACCAATGAAATGCATTACCACCATCGACAAAATAACACTGCTTAAAGTACAGCCCAACAGTGCAGCACTCTCATCAGTATTGAGGTGCTGTGATAATCCTGGTGGCAAAGACTTGCTGCCAATGATAACTACCAATGGGGACATGGGTACCAGGACTGGCGGACATCATCTCTTGCTTGCAGGTTTGTGATAAGTAATCAGTAACATGGCCAGGCTGATTTTCCTGCATTATCGGAATGGGGTCTACTAACCCACTAGATTGAAGTTCTGTTGCTGTGTGCTTAGCTCGCCCTCAGCCTGCATCAAGATGGATGAAGCATCAGAGCAGCATGTGCTCTACGCTGCACACTTTCATGTATGTGTGCCAGTGGTAGCAGTACAGATGTGCCTGTGCACATGTCTCCACATAGCGAACTGTTAAATATGTTTGTGCTCATGGGAACAGTTTAGGGAAGCTTGCCCTTGTGTCTTATCATGGGGAGTTGTTATGTCTGTGTGCCCACGGCACAGGGCCAGAGTGGGAACCCAAAGCTATACTGGTGATGTTTGTTAGACCAGCTCTAGTACGATGCAGAGCGAGCGAGCGCAGGAAGCGAGCCTGACCACTACAAGGCGGGTTTGGTCGGGTTCTTCCCCCAAGAAAATGTAGGGAAATGGCAAAAAGCATGCATTCCACAGTTCCTTTTTTATTATATATTGAATTGTATTAGCTTTTAAAGCATAGTAAATTATAATCTCACCAAGAAATGACAATCTTTGGTGGTGCCCTTCAAGGATTCCCTGTCACCCTCCAACAGTGCCCCTCATCTCTCCTTAGCCCCTCTCTCACATTCATTTCATTTTTTTTATAGCACCACTCCTACCAATGTAGAGTTGTGGAGCACTTACATCACACACATACACAGAAAATGAATCATACATGGTATATCAGTATATAGAAAATGTTAAGTAAAATAAAAGGGAATACAAGGTTAAGGATTCACATGTTATCGATACTTGTAGGCATTTTATAGGAGTGCTTGGTCTGGAGAAGCACAAACTCAGTATTTAAAATGTAACGTAGCCGTTAGCGTTGGACATAAAAGTAAGAATGTTTTTCTACCAAAATAAACCCATTGTAGCAACATTGGTATAATGAACGACTGGGGAGAAAACATAAGACTCAAAACTTTTGCATGTAGTTTGCATTCAGCACTTAACTGGCAGTTCATTGCTCAAAGTACTATATTAGGATTGGAAGAAATGATTTGCAAGTGACCTTGCACCCCCACCCGAGACAGATTTGTGGGTCACTTCATACTTGAGAAGTAGGTGGGACACAGAGCGGAGGAAGGAAGATCCAGGCCCTTCAATATACTTCAAAAGGGGCTCCTTTATTGTGAATAGGTCCCTGGTCAAAGGGGCCTGAGTATATCTCAGGGAGGAGATTGGGCTCATAAGAGAATTATCATGGAGAGGGCCTGCCCTCTTTGGGAAACTTTTGATGCACATATCACTAAGGCTGACATTCAGGTATGAATCTCCAGTCACCCCCATGGCCTATTTGGAGGCTATCAAGATAGACTGGAGATTGCCATGGAGTAATAGACCACTTTCTGAAAGAAAAGCACAACAAAGGAGAGAACACTTCAAAATCGTTAACCCACGGAATACGAACTTCGAAGACAGAGACACTAAATAAGCTTTGAGTCTAGACATAGATTATAAAAAAGGGAGCTTGAGGCTCCCAAATTGTTAGATTGTTAGATTGAAGGTGTACACCAGCTTGGAGAAGCTAAACCCAAATTCTGTCTGTTGTGATCAGGACTAGGCACACATTATATTAGCCACCTGGAAGGGTGAATATGTGGAAATGCTCAAGTTACTACACAGTGAGTTGAGGTCCAAGGAAGGGTCCAAGGAGGAAGAATATGAATTGGCAAAAGGGCATAAACAACTGGGCTGCAGGCTTTTTAAAATACACAAGCATTATGGCCGGGATGCCCGCCACCCCCTCCCAACACAATCCCCAAGGATGGGAGAAGTCGGACACAGGTTGAACTTTTGGAAGGCGGGAGGAAGTCACCCTCCCGGCCGTATTTATTAAAATATGAAACAAAATTTAAAACATTAAATAAAAGTTTCATAATCATGTACAATTTTTCATTTATTACATTTCGATGAAGACATGTTCTTTGGCTAACCTTAACAGATCTCTAATACAAAGGTTTCCTAGCCGAGTCTAACATCCTGCAAATGCATACATTCTAAATTAAAATTGTACATCCTAGCATTAAGGGCCAACGGCAAGGTCTTAACCGGTGTCAGATCACTACTACCAAAACTCTCGCCCTCACGGTGTGAGTGGCGCATGCGCAGAGGACTCTACCCTCGTTGCCAACTGTAACTTCCCTTGTCGTGGTGGGGGCCCCCTTTCCACTCGACGCCATCTTAGAGGTCGTCCGAGTTCCCATGTGAGGTATTTGTAGGAAGGACAACGTGGACTCCCCCCCATCCCCACACTCTCTATCCGCCGTCGCGGATATCCGGCCCCCGGGAAATTAGTAGGAGGGGCATCTAGCCGCCTCCCCCCCTGGGAGGCCTATGGCCGTCTCCCCCTAGGCGACCCATCCTTAGTGGGTGCCGCCTCACCGTGGGATGGGCCAATGGCCGCCTCCCCCCAGGCGCTCCCATCCAATCTGGGTGGCGCCCCCCTCTAGGGACCTTGAAATTACTGCTCACCGATCATGACCTTACCGCCCGACCAAAAATAAATACGACAGTGGTTTACCTACTAAAGAAGAAAAATTCTGACATTGCCTTGACGTGTCATCGACTGCTCACTCCTACAAAAGAAAAAACATTATCCTACAGGCAGAAGTCACATCCTTAACTTAAACATTCCTTTACTTTCTACAAAGGAAAAAAGGCCTATCTTCAGCAAAACTTTATTAAAAACAAACATTGCCATAAGGGGCTGGTGGGTGGGTCAAAATTGCTGCTTGTTCCATCGAGGGCTTACGAGTAACGAGTGGGTGCAGCCTTCAGAGCACAGGAACAAGAGGACCCTTCTTCGGATTCCCACTCTATTTATCCTTCTGCGGGAGGGCGTGTACCCTCCTCCGGTATGCCTACTGGGCGTGGTCTTCGGTGTAGGTGTCTAGGACAACCCTTCTTGGGCGGGAAAAGGCGCGCCCCGGCTACGCCGCTTCGGGCATACCAGCTGAGCCACGCCCCCCGCCCAAAATGGTTTCCCGGGGGGATCGGGGCACCCAGCCATACGTTCGGGGGGACCGAGTGGTCGCCCCTTTCCATATGGCCGGGATGCCCGCCACCCCCTCCCAACACAATCCCCAAGGATGGGAGAAGTCGGACACAGGTTGAACTTTTGGAAGGCGGGAGGGACTCACCCTCCCGGCCGTATTTATTAAAATATGAAACAAAATTTAAAACATTAAATAAAAGTTTCATAATCAATGTCAATTTTTCATTTATTACATTTCGATGAAGACATGTTCTTTGGCTAACCTTAACAGATCTCTAATACAAAGGTTTCCTAGCCGAGTCTAACATCCTGCAAATGCATACATTCTAAATTAAAATTGTACATCCTAGCATTAAGGGCCAACGGCAAGGTCTTAACCGGTGTCAGATCCCTACTACCAAAACTCTCGCCCTCACGGTGTGAGTGACGCATGCGCAGAGGACTCTACCCTCGTTGCCAACTGTAACTTCCCTTGTCGTGGGGGGGGGCCCCTTTCCACTCGACGCCATCTTAGAGGTCGTCCGAGTTCCCGTGTGAGGTATCTGTAGGAAGGACAGCGTGGACTCCCCCCCATCCCCACACTCTCTATCCGCCGTCGCGGATATCCGGCCCCCGGGAAATTAGTAGGAGGGGCATCTAGCCGCCTCCCCCCCTGGGAGGGGCCTATGGCCGTCTCCCCCTAGGCGACCCATCCTTAGTGGGTGCCGCCTCCCCCCGGGCGCTCCCATCCATTCTGGGTGGCGCCCCCCTCTAGGGACCTTGAAATTACTGCTCACCGATCATGATCTTACCGCCACAGGCCGGATAGTTGACCGACTATCCGGCCCCCCCTACTCCTCCTAAAGGTCATGCTTCCTCAAACCCCTTAGCCGTGCTATGAAGTCTCCTATGAGTAAATCATTCCCCTCCCTGGACAGGTGAACCCCATCATTCAGATACATGAGATCCCCCCGGAATACACCCGTGAGGAATGCTATGCAACTGCGAAGAGCGAAACAATTTACCAATTTTATTGTTAACCCTTTTTACCGAATGGTTCAATGCTGACACCGACAGGCCCCCCGCGATACCTTCCTGGGAATCATGTGGGACCAGGCAATCGTGCACCCCGGGATTCTTTTAGCCAGCCAGCTAACAGCAGACAAAATTTGTTCAAACAACACTTGTCTACCCAGTGTCACCAACTCATTGCCCCCCAGGTGTACTATGACTACAGATGGCGGTGACCTTTGCCGCCCTAAGAGACCCTCAAAAACGATTCGAATTGGTCAAAACAGAGCCCGCCCTTCCCATGGAAGGCCACTCTGTACCCGTATTCCCCAGCTGCGTGAGTCGCGTCACCTGCTTTGAATACGTCCCTGAGCTGATTTGCATATCGCCATTGTCTAACCCAGGGTGGTGTGGAGTGCAAAAAAACGATGGATTTGGGCCCAGATCTTTGGACTGGGGTGAGTGTGTGACATTGATCCACATTCGGTCCATCACCTGTTGTTTTTGAATACGTCCCCGGCGCGCCTCAAACATGAGTGGCCCACGACCCATACCACTCTCACTTCAGACGGTGGTCCTTGACCGCTGGTCTCCTGGTGCTGGGTCGACTGCAAATTCCGCCCCGCGTGACAGGCTCGCGAAACTGTAATTCAAACAAAAGACAAGAAGCGTGAGTGCATGTCACTTGACTTTACAACATGTGCAATCGCACATACCTTTTGAAGCAATTCGAGGACCATCGTCCCAACTGCTTCACTTCCTCCGCACTCTGACCCCTGGCTGTAGCTTCGGTAGCAGCCCCTATCCTAAAGGAGTGGGTCCCAAAATCACACGGGTCCATGCCCGCAGCAGTGATTGTCAGTGCTAGCACCCTCTGGAACTGAAACCTCGTCAGTGGGATGCCATCCGTGTGCCTCAGCAAACTCCCCCCCCCATGTAGCCGCCCTTAGTGCCAAGTATTCCTCTATACACTTTATCGGGCAGGTGGGGGACCCTCGCGCGCGCTGCACGACAATACTATTTCCCATAGCCCCCTGGTCGGTCTTGGACCTGGCTATCGAGACAACCATCGAATCACCCCTAATTTGGACGTGATCCCTGCACAAACCTCCCTCAACGTCTTTCTTATTCCTTGCGACCAGTTCGCTCACCCGCATAGCCCCATGGAATGCTAATGCGAAAGCTGCCTGGAACAGAACTGCTTCGAAGTGGGAGGAGCATGTCTCATCTAGTTTTGCTACAAGTAGAGACAACCTGTCTAAGCCAATCGGGCGCCTCGCATCTTGCTTGCGACCCTCGAGGCGCTGCCAGCCTCGAAGGGCCTTCTTAACTAAAAAGGAACCCGTTGGGTCTTTTATGCCATGCACCTGCCCCATGAATGAAATGGCCGCCCTATGCCTACTGGCCGTTGCCGCTGATCGGCCTTCTCTGTGCAGCGCTACCAGGAACCCCAGGAAGGATTCCTCCTGACCCCAGCTCTGACTCCCTGTCAGACCCAAAAATGTGCAATAGGAACGAAACGCTCCTTCGTATGCTTTCCTTGTCCTGGGGGCTAAGCTTGCTGCCACGAGGTCTTGTAATCCGGGGCACCGATTAGCCATAGTGCTTCGGGGAATGGTGCCGCCACTAGGTCCGCTGTAGGTAGATAACCCCTGAACGCCTGCATATGTGAACGAGAGAGTGCATCAGCTGCATGATTCAGTACGCCCGGCACATGTTTCGCCCTGAACTGTATATTCAGTCTCATGCAAAGCAGCACAACTTCTTTCAACAATCTCAAGATCAATCTGCAGCGTGCTGCCTGTTGGTTAATGCATTCAACAACAGTCATATTATCAGACCAAAACACCACTGAGCGGTCCCTGAAGTCGTCTGGCCATGCCATCAGAGCAACCCAAATGGGGAATAACTCCAAGAACCCAATGTTACCTGTGAGACCGCTGGAGTGCCACCACGTCGGCCATGTTTGCGCTGACCATCGATTACCTAAGATGGCACCAAATCCCACGCTCCCCGCTGAGTCAGTCCACAGACCTAGTTCATCTGAAGACGCTGGCGGCTTGTTCCACACGACTCGACCGTTGAAGTCCGCCAGAAATGCCAACCAAATGCGCATATCCTGGCGAACCTCTGCCGACAGTCTCGTACGGTGGTGTCCCTCTCTGAGACCAACCATAGCTTGTGCAATAGAGCGTGAGAAGGGGCGGGCCACTGGTATCACCCTCAAGGCAAAGTTAAGCTGACCCACTATTTGTTGTAACTGGTGCAGGGTCACTTTCTCCTTGCCCAGGCATTGCGTCAAGGAAGACCTGAACTTGGCCACTTTTTCCATCGGTAAACGGAAACATCCCTCCACCGAATCGAGCTCAATTGCCAGAAACTCCAGTGAAGTAGATGGTCCAACCGTCTTACCTGGTGCCAATGGGACTCCAAACTCCCTCATGAGGATGCAGAAGTCATGCAGCGCCTGCGCACATTTCGTATCACCGGCTGCTCCCAAGAACAGAAAGTCATCAAGATAGTGCATAACATGCCTATGCCCTGTGGCCTCGGTGAATGCCCACTCTAAAAAACAGCTGAACATTTCAAAATAGGCACAAGAAATGGAGCAACCCATAGGCATGCATTTATCCATGTAATAACTCCCTTGCAAATGCAAAACCTAGCAAGCGCTGATCCTGAGGGTGTACCGGGAGCAACCGGAACGCCGATTCGATATCTGATTTTGCCATGAGCGCCCCGGGGCCCAGGCGATTTAACATGGCCATGGCATCATCGAACGATGCGTACCGCACTGAACAAACTTCCGGGTCAATGGCCTCGTTCACCGAGGAACCCCTTGGAGCAGACAGGTTATGAATAAGTCTAAACTCCCCTGGGTCTTTCTTCGGGACAACCCCTAACGGGGAACAGATGAACTCCGCCACCGGCGGGCGATGAAAAGGCCCTGCCACTCGCCCTAAGCTGACTTCTTTTGCGATTTTCCTCTCTGCCACGCTTGGGTTGTGCATTTCCGATAACTGGTTTTTACAAAAGGAGTCCCCCCGAAAATCCCCCGCCGGGATGTGGAAGCCGTGTAAGAATCCCTTCCTCAACACCCCAGCGGATACATGATCAGGGTATTTGTTCAACCAAGGAGTCATAGCCATGAGATCAACGGGTGTAGGCAATCTGTCACAACGTTCTACCTCACTCCTGCTTGGACCATCCTTTTCCTCCCGTCCTGCTATTTTTTGATCTACATGAACTCTCCGGGTGTGAGGAATTCCCACAGCCCGCACACACATCCTTAAACCTACATGTTCCCTGCGGTCTGTTACAGTTGCCTCGATTGAAGCCCCAACAGACCCCACGCTTGCTGCCATTCCCGCCGGTCTTAGGCTGGGAATCCCCACCGGCACCCGCTCGAAAGGGCACCGCGGGCTTTTGGCGGACGACCCCTGACCCACTCCCGCCTGGCGAGGATGTACCTGCCGCCCCTGGCAGGAGCTGCTTGTGCCATGACACCGAGTCCAGGCAATCCCAAGTCAGAGTAGCATCATATTCTTTCGCTTTCCGGAATTTCATGTCATAACCTTTCCAATCCTCCCCCTCATAAATTGCATAAAAATCCATAATACGATTTTGATAGCAAGACAATTCAGTCAACACCTCGGGTTTACGTTCCCCCATAACTGCAGTAAATATAGAAAAGGCCTTAACCCAGTTCGTTACTGTCTCATCCACCCTGAATTCCGCCATCTTGGCGCTCCAGACGCTCGGGTGCCACAAATCCTTCTGGGTTTTAGCATATTCCATCTCGCGATGGTCAGTTAATAATGAAAACATGTTAACATATTTGTCTCCCCATATTAACTCCTTCGTGGCCATAGGGATGTGCTGTGCCACCTTCTCCCGCCTCGAGGGTATTGAACCCTCCCCCGCCAATGGCAAAGCGAGCTTACCCGGTTCAGCCGTTGTTCCCGCCGTCTTCTCGTGACTAACTGCAGGTCCTACCGGTGCCACCTGTGGGGAAACAAGAGGAACATTCGCCTTTGCGGCGTCTCTCGACTGCCGCAATTGCTCGATTAGTAGTCTGGCCTCTTCAGCCGGGTCTCCAGGGGCCACTGCGCCCCCTGCCTTTTTCTTGAGCCATGCTGCTAACTGGATGGCCAATTCGGGAGGCATTTCCTCATCATTAGCGGGAGTAATCACAACCGGGATCGGCTGACCCGCATCTGGGTTTGGTACGGGGTTGTCTGCCGACGTGAGGGGGGCGACTGGGGGTACCCCTGGAACCGGGACCTCTCCCGAAACCGCCCTCTTCTTGACCCGTTTCGCTCTACCCTCGGGGACGGCTCCCGGCAAGGCCGGGCCTATTACCTTCTTAGGATGACCCGGATTGCTCAGTGTCGCCAGCTGTTTTTTGACCTCCGCCAAACCTCTACCGATCGATTGGACTTGTCCGAGTTTTCGGTCCATGCAAACCATCCGGTTCGAAAATAGGCGTAACACCTTATCCGTCTCGGAACCCTTTCCCGCTTTCTTGCCAGCCATGGTTTCGAGTATTCTGCTCCCAGTCGATCAACGAGGTCCTGGACTCTTCGAACTCCAAATAACTGAAAGAAAAACAACAAGATTACAAGTTCTCAAAATTGCTGCTTGTTCCGTCGAGGGCTCACGAGCAACGAGTGGGTGCAGCCTTAAGAGCACAAGAACAAGAGGACGCTTCTTCGGATTCCCGCTCTATTTATCCTTCTGCGGGAGGGCGTGTACCCTCCTCCGGTATGCCTACTGGGCGTGGTCTTCGGTGTAGGTGTCTAGGACAACCCCTCTTGGGCGGGAAAAGGCGCGCACCGGCTACGCCGCTTCGGGCATACCAGCCGAGCCACGCCCCCCTCCCAAAATGGTTTCCCGGGGGGATCGGGGCACCCAGCCATACGTTCGGGGGGACCGAGTGGTCGCCTCTTTCCAATATTGTGAGAAGCACCCTGAGAGATGCATGGTGCTTTTCAAATATATGGATGTCATAGGGAAGGTTTGGATCAATTATGGTGCTATGTTTGGGCCCAATATGATGACAAATTTAGGGCACAAATGACTTGGAATCTAGAAAAACAATTGGGGGTCTAAATACCAACCTATGGCAGCAGACCATGGGCCCTTTCAAATTTGAGAAGATATTTTTTACTGTCAGTTGTTCGTCGATAGTAAACTGGCCCTTTCAAGGACGTCCCACCGGAGGAAGGGTGGTGCGACAATTAAAGGACTGTCAAGGCTGACTGGAGCAGGTTGGGACTTCAACAACGGCATGTGTTTGGGAGAGTATTGCAAGTTTCAGCATGAGTGTTTGAAATATGCTGACAGACATGTACTCGTGCATTGCTATGGGCCAGAGGGGTGAACAACCACACTGGCAGGGCAATGGCAGCAGTAGGGGTCTATAAGGGGACAACGGCATAGACAAATCTCAGGATTTCAGTCGGTACGGGCACAGGGACCTGCAGGCAAGGGCTCATATGCCAATTAGTTTGGAGAGGTTGGCACAGTATAATAAGAGGGAGGATCCCACTTTGTTAGGGGAGGGTTTCAGATGGGGGTACACATTGGTGTATGAAGGACGTAGCTAGCAAGGGTGGACGAACAATTTGATGTCAGTGGGAGCACATGAACAAGTGGCGAAGGACAAGTTGGCAAAAGAAATACAGGAGGGAAGGATGGCGGGCTCTTTCAGTGATTAGCCCATGGAAGTTTGGATTGGGTATGCAACTGTTACCACGCAACTTTTACAACGCATACTGTTACAACGCACACCATTACAACACAGGATCCTTTACAATGCATACCTTTACAACGCATGACATTACATCGCAGATACTATTACAACGCATGTCATTACAACGTAAGTATAGGTAAGTATATCATTTTATTTAACCTTTTTTTAAATTACCAAAATATTTAAAATTTATTAAATAAATTAATTAAAGTAATTTTATATATAGTTTGGGTTTTGGGGTACAGGGGTATTTTTAGGGTTCAGGGCTAGGTTTGGGTTATGGGGCACAGGGGTATTTTTAGGGTTTAGGGCTGGGTTTGGGTTTTGGGGTACAGGGGTATTTTTAGGGTTCAGGGCTGGGTTTGGGTTTTGGGGTACAGGCGTATTTTTAGGGTTCAGGGCTGGGTTTGGGTTTTGGGGTACAGGGGTATTTTTAGGGTTCAGGGCTGGGTTTGGGTTATGGGGTACAGGGGTATTTTTAGGGTTCAGGGCTGGGTTTGGGTTTTGGGGCACAGGGGTATTTTTAGGGTTCAGGGCTGGGTTTGGGTTATGGGGTACAGGGGTATTTTTAGGGTTCAGGGCTGGGTTTGGGTTTTGGGCTACAGGGGTATTTTTAGGGTTCAGTGCTAGGTTTGGGTTTTGGGGTACAGGGGTATTTTTAGGGTTCAGGGCTAGGTTTGGGTTATGGGGTACAGGGGTATTTTAAGGGTTCAGTTTTATAAAAATACTTAAATTAAATTAAATAAATTTATTTTAGTAATTTTAGGGTTTTGGGGTACAGGGGTATTTTTAGGGTTCAGGGCTAGGTTTGGGTTTTGGGGTACAGGGGTATTTTTAGGGTTCAGGGCTGGGTTTGGGTTTTGGGGTACAGGGGTATTTTAGGGTTCAGGGCTGGGTTTGGGTTTTGGGGTACAGGGGTATTTTTAGGGTTCAGGGCTGGGTTTGGGTTTTGGGGTACGCGGGTATTTTTAGGGTTCAGGGCTGGCTTTGGGTTATGGGGTACAGGGGTATTTTAGGGTTCAGGGCTGGGTTTGGGTTTTGGGGTACAGGGTTATTTTTAGGGTTCAGGGCTGGGTTTGGGTTTTGGTGTACAGGGGTATTTTTAGGGTTCAGAGTTGGGTTTGGGTTTTGGGATACAGGGGTATTTTTAGGGTTTAGAGTTGGGTTTGGGTCTTGTGGTACAGGGGTATTTTTAGGGTTCAGGGCTAGGTTTGGGTTATGGGGTACAGGGGTATTTTAAGGGTTCAGTTTTATAAAAATACTTAAATTAAATTAAATAAATTTATTTTAGTAATTTTAATATTTATAAAAAAAAGTATATATATATATAATTTTAAAAATTACAATGACAATAATTAAAAATATATTTAATAAATAAAATCAATTAAATATTTATTAATTACATTAAAAAAAATATATAATAATATTAAAATTAATACACTTACCTATACTTACCTTGTAATGGCATGCGTTGTAATAGTATCTGCGATGTAATGTCATGCGTTGTAAAGGTACTCGTAAAAGATCCTGCGTTGTAAATATTGCGTTGTAAGGGTATGCGTGGTAAAAGTATGCCTTTTAACGTCATACATCCTTTGATAGTGTCCCCTATTGGCATGGTACCAAAAAAGGAGATGGGCCGTCTAGGTAAATACACCTCTCATGGCCAGAAGGCACTTCCGTCAATGATTTATTCCCGGATGACAAGGTATCAGTGTCATATTCCTAGGTGGATGTTGCAATTTCCATGGTGGAGTAAGTTGAAAAACAGGACCGTATGGCAAAATGTGACATGAAGTCAGCTTTTCGCTTGCTGCCAGTACTCCTGGAGGATTTTCAGCTGCTGGGTATTCAGTTTGAGGACCAGTGGTACGTGGAGAAGTCACTACGGACGGGGTATTCAATATCATGCTCCTTATTTGAAGGCTTCAATATTTTTGTGCAGTGGCTTTTTTCTCGGTGCAGAGGCCTGACACCAATTGCTAGTAAGCATTCAGGAGCTCATGGGGGACTTGGTGGTAACTTTGGTGCTAAAGAAGACAGTGGGGTCCAGTACGGTACTGTCCTTCCTCAGCATTGAAATTGATTCAGTGGCAATGGAAGCTCACCTTCCAAGGGACAAGAAAATCACTATGAGGTTGCTGTCGGGCGCAACGTTAGCTGAAAACAAGGTGACAGGTAAGGAAGTACAGTTGTTGCTGAGACATTTACATTTTTCTTGCAGGGTAATGCGTGTATGGAGTATTTTCTGTAGGCAAATGGGGATAGCATTCTCTGGTTTACATTTTCTACATCACCAGGTGCGTTTGCCATTGGGGGTAAAGGCAGAACTGTGCATGAGGTGTTTTTTTCTGCAACCCTTCAATGGGGTTTCTTGGTAACACTGCAGGAAATTGAATGGGATACACACATCTCTTCTAATGCTGCAGGGGTAGGTTTGGGGCCTTATGGGCAGGATTGGTGGTGTTTAGATGAATGGCCTATGGCCTGGAAACATGGGGGATGAAGTGTTGCCTTCCTTGAACTCTTTTCTCTGGTAGTTGCAGTGACCTTATAGGGGGAATTGCTAGCACACAAGAAAATCTTGTTTATGATGGACAACACAGCTGTGGTAGAAGTGGTTAACCGGCAGTCCGCTAGGGATGAGCGGGTCTTGAAGTTACTGCTGGTCTTTGTATTGCAGTGCTTGACAGATTAAGTGACTGTGCATTGGTGATTATTTTTTAATTTCTTTCTTCAATTAAAACACTCAATGCAATAGGAGTCTCGAACCCGGAACGCTTGTGATATTTCCAAGCGCTGACTACATTTCCCAAGGCTCCCTCTATGTCACGTGGAACGCCCCGGCCGGTTCACAACATGAAATGAATGCGGAAACACGGCGCATATCACCTGCGCGGTGTTCCGGTTTGAAGGTGACTGAGCCGGGACGAGCCTACGGAACGGTAAGGAGAGGGCTTCATGGGGGTGAGCGCGAGTAGTACAACCTACAGGCAACACCCACGAAGGGACTTTGATTTTGAAGAACACTTACGTTATATCCACCAATAGACGTATAACGGGAGGGGGAGACCTGGCAGGTAACATCTCCTCCCGCATTTTTCTTTACAGATTGTGTTCTTGGGCGTCCCCCTCACCGGACACCAGTTCGAGTTTGTAACTATTATGAACTTGGTAAGTGAATAACACTGACAATTATATTATGAGTGGTGGCACATAAACAGCAGGAGTTACAGATTGTACCACAATGATGGTCCCTCAGTCATAGAGTGGGCTAGGCACGGGGTCCGGGTGATTACACTAAATACAGAGACATGGTTAATTACAAGGAACTGTATCTTGTATATATTTGACCACATAAGGACAAGTGATCAATAATGGTTATTAAATAAGAGAGACAGGGATGACATGAAATAATCTGATAGAGTAGGTGTATACTAACAAGGGATTATATCACTTTCTCTCTATACTCTCTCTCTTTGCTGTAGTGAATGTTCTCCCGCATCTGAGGGAACACTCTTCACACACAACAAAGGAGAGGCATGGATCGATATGACCTGCCCCCCTGGTGGGATAATATTTCTCCAGAGTACGGGGAATCCCAGATCGACACCGAATGCGACGGTCCTGAAGAAGACCGGAGTGACCTACAGGCGCATACAGAGCGGTGGAAACATGTTGACTCTGGTAGTGGTAGGAGGGATGCCTTGAGGTTCCTCATTATTCCTTAGAGGCCTATTCCCATCCTTTTCTTCAATTTTTAATACTGATAAGGGTGTCAAGGAAAGTTTAATAAAGTTGGTTTTTGGTTGACACCTTTGATCACTTGGTGTTTGCACAATTTTCACCAATTTATGTGTTTTATGTTGTTGATGTCCATTTGTCCTGACTATATGTTGTGTTAAGAGCAATTTATTATTTTTTCCCCTCCCTTATGCTCCGTCCTGCATGGGGTACACCAGGACGTATTGTAAGCAGGCCCAATGATGAAGCATGTCACATACCTTGGTATGTGAGTGAGGTCAGTTTTTTCAAATAGAGTGATTTGCCCTATTGGGGCCTTCTCTGTTTGTTGTGTATATATGTATTTTTATGTTATTTACTCTATTCACCCCTGATGTGTGTACAATTGAGGTCTTTGGGGGTCTGGTTTGATAGAGTTAAAACTGAGTTGACCCTTGCCCCTTTTTTACGATTGATTAGTGCTTGACACATGACATTTAGTTCAGAGCGAAATGTGCCCTGAGTGGACAATGACATTGTGGATGCTTAGTCTCATTCACAGTGGGAGAGATTCAATGGACTGGACACAGAGGTGGACAGAGTAAGGACATGAATGCCACAAGAGCAGTGGGCAGTAGGAAAGAGAGGATACTGCAGTTGGTGGTAGGGTCATTGGTGGTGTTGATGAGGAGAACTTATCCTGAAGCATGGTCAGAGTTTTTAGATAGTGGCACACAGAAGCAGCAGGAAGGTTGGGAAAGGACAGAGGATATTGTACAGTTTATTTTGACATTGATTGAGAAAGGTCAGTCTTGAGTCATGTTCACCAGGAAGCTGGTGGGCTCAGCATTCATGGGAAAACTGTTTTGGTGGTATGTTCCCCGGAGGGTGAGCTGGAGAAGAGGATGTTGGGAGGTTGGGCCTGGGAGGCCAGAAGGGTAGGGCTGAAGAGACGGCTGACGGTGGGTGTTTTTTTTGTGGGGCCCGGTCCACACTCCCCACAATATGTCTCAGGGACCCCAAAGTTGTGTTGTTTTCCACCTTTATGATGTGGATGTTTTTGGTGCAGTCTGAATTGCTGGGGGGGTAAAGGGCAGTCAGGGCTTCCCTGGAGGGACCTTAGTGAGTGTGAAGCAGGCATAGCAATCAGGTTGCATATGTCCAAAACGGAACAGAGGGGTCAGGGTAGAGCAGTATTGCTTCAAAGTGACACGATTGGCAGCGTGTGCCTCATCAAATGAGGGGATTAAATCCCCATGCAAACCAAGCGGTTGGAGTTTAGAGTTTTTCAGCACGCAGATGAGAAGCCGGTTTCAGCCTTCTGACTGTTGGACGTTTTGCACAAGGCATCGACTGGGGTGGATGCCAGAGGGTACGGAATACTTTCCTTTTGCATAAGGTGTGAAACAGAGGTGGGTAAGAGAGACTGGAGTTGAGAAAGCACAACGGTACTGGGTAGGTGCTCATTGGACTTCTTTCGACATTATATGCGGGACGGGAGAAGGGGTTCGCTAAGACATCACAGATGTTTTACTTCCTTTTTATGTTTTGCAGGTTTGGTGCCCTGCCTGGAGGCCTCTGGATTGTTGGTGGGAATTGGTAGGCACATGTTTATCAAATGGGAAAAGCAGCATGTGAGCCAGAGAAATCTTGGAGTACAGTTGACTTTTGACTACAGCTTGGTGCAGTTTCGGTAGCACGGAAAGTGGGTATGAGGTGGAGAGATCAATTGCCTTGTTGAACACCATGTTAGTAGGGGGTCGGTTCCCAAATGTTTTGGTTCTATATGTCAGAGAGAATGATTTAGTAGTGCAAAAAGGTTTAGGACTTATGCGGTCGATGAAGGAGGGTTTGAAGGAGATTCGGCGGCAGTGGTCAGGTTGTCACATTTTGTGGAATGAGTTCATTCCTAGGAAGATTTGGAGGGGCTGTGAGGCCAGCTGTGATAGGCAGGTCCTGGTACAAAATTAACAAGGAGATGCAGAATTTTTGCAGGGAGCATGGCATTGGCAGGGTTGAAGTTTTTTAGGGGCGATGGTGTCCACTTGTTGAACTATGGTGTGGAGCTGCATCTCCTTCGAGTGAGAGAAGTGTTGGCAGCTAAACTGAACCTTCGATGAAGAGTGTCTGTGGGTCATGGGTGTAAGGGGCGAAGAAAAAGTCGTTACAGACATTTTCTGGGTCACATTAGGCTAAAAAGTTGGCAGGTGTTAGCTGATCTACAAACTCTTTTAACTAAGTCTTTCATCTTATGCCTACATATGCAGATATGATGGCGATTTGTTTTTTCTTGTATTTGCAACATGTAAATAAAAAAAAAGTTTTAAAAAAAGTGGCAATTCAAGCTCACGCCTTGGCGAGGCAGGAAGTTAAATGTCAATTAGGAATATACGTAAGTTGAAGGTTAATCAATGCAGTAAACCTGGATAGAAGGTTAAAGAACTCAAATGCAGAAAATCAGCACAGGAGAAAGTAGAGATTTGAAGATTTAAGATTGCTGGAGGAGGCAGATATTTATGGATGGGAGAGTTTAATGTAGTTGAGCATTTGTGTACAGTGAAGTTTTAGTTTTTTAAGATGTAAGGCCCATGGTTGTTTACGTGATGTGTACATGTTTCATCAGCTTTTTTAAAACAACCCAGTGTCAGTGCTCTGTATTGCAACCCTCTGCCCCGAGGGGGTCTGTTAGGAGAAGCCTACCACGGGGAGGTCTGCCCCCCCCAGGAGATTTGGGGCATTGGTGCAGTCCAGCGACTGCACCGCTTCATTTTGCTTGGTTTTGGGCTGCAGAAATAGCCCACTAAACCAGGATATTTTGTTAGCCAGCCACCATTTTGTCTTAGGTGACTTGGTGGCTGGACGTTGAAAGAGAATTTTCACACCCATCTCACTCCTTTAAAATGTAGTTTGGTACTGGTTAGCTTTTTGGTGGGTGTTTATTTCTGGGCGGGCTCTATCTTGGAACATGTGTGCAGGGACGGGTAATATGAACACGTTGTCACTTTGAAGTAGGTGCAGAGGCCGTAAGCTGTAAAGTTGACAAAGGTTACCGGATGTTATTGTTGTTGAAAGCCGCAATCCAGGCTGAAAGGAAATGAGTAGACAAGCTCACGCCTGGACGAGGCAGGGGTTTAAACATTCATTCGAAAGTAAAGTTAGTTAGAGGTTCATAGATGCAGTAAACCTGGATGAAAGGTGAACAATCTCAAATGCAGAATATCAGCACAAGGCAACTAGAGAACTGCATATTTAAGGATATTAGGGGAGCACGATATTTAGGGGTGGGGGTAGTGTAACATGTCAAGTCAAGTCAAGTCAGAGAATTTATATAGCGCACTACATACCCAGAGGGTCTCAAGGCGCTTAGGGAGGGGAGGAGGATTACTTGTCAAATATCCACGTTTTAAGTTGCTTTCTGAATGCTAGGTGGTTCTGGGTGAGGCGAAGGTAAGTGGGGAGTGAGTTCCATGCTTTAGCAGCCAGGTATGAGAAGGATCTGCCTCCCATGGTGGTCTTGATGATGCGAGGTACAGTGGCGAGGGCTTGGCTGGAGGAGCGTAGTTGGCGGGAGGGGGTGTAGAAGGACAGACGTGAGTTGAGGCATTCTGGTCCGATGCCGTAGAGTGATTTGTGTGCGTGGGTTAGCAGTCGGAAAGTGATCCTCTTATTGACGGGTAGCCAGTGGAGGTCTTTCAGGTGGCCAGAGATGTGTTCGTTGCGCGGGATGTCTAATATGATCCTGGCTGAGGCGTTTTGGATTCGTTGGAGTTTCTTCTGGAGTTTAGCGGTAGTACCTGCGTAGAGGGTGTTTCCGTAGTCCAGTCGGCTCGTGACCAGAGCATGGGTGACTGTTTTTCTGGTTTCGGTGGGGATCCAGCGAAATGTTTTTTTGAGCATGCGGAGAATGTTGAAGCAGGATGAGGATACGGCGCTGACTTGTCTGTTCATTGAGAGTGAGGAGTCTAGGATAACGCCTAGGTTCCGTGCGTGGTCTGTCGGGATGGGTGCTTTTCCAAGGGCTTCCGGCCACCAAGAGTCGTCCCATGCAGAGGGGGATGTACCTAAGATGAGGACTTCTGTTTTATCTGAGTTCAGTTTCAGACGGCTGTGTTTCATCCATTCCGCAACTTCTTTCATTCCTTCGTGTAGGTTAGTTTTGGCGGTGCTGGGGTCATTGGTGAGAGAAAGGATCAGTTGAGTGTCATCCGCGTAAGAGATGATGTTGAGGTTGTGTTGGCGGGCGATGGCCGTGAGGGGGCTCATGTAAACGTTGAAAAGGGTGGGGCTGAGTGAAGATCCTTGTGGTACGCCGCAGATGACTTCAGTGGCCTCTGATTTGAATGGAGGGAGGCGGACTTTCTGGGTTCTTCCGGAGAGGAACGAGGTGATCCATTCCAGTGCTTTTCCTTGTATTCCGATGTTTCTGAGGCGTTGTAAGAGGGTGTTGTGGCAGACTGTGTCGAAGGCTGCAGAGAGATCGAGGAGGATGAGGGCGACTGTGTCTCCATTGTCCAGTAGAGTTCGAATGTCGTCTGTTGCTGTGATGAGGGCGGTTTCAGTGCTGTGTTTTGCTCGGAAGCCAGACTGTGAGGAGTCGAGGGATTTGTTGGCTTCGAGGAAGGTGGCGAGCTGGTTGTTGACAGCTTTCTCGATTACTTTGGCCGGGAATGGAAGGAGCGAGATGGGGCGGTAATTTTTGAGTTCGGTGGGGTCCGCTGTGGGTTTTTTCAGAAGGGCGGTGAGTTCAGCGTGTTTCCAGCTTTCCGGGAAGGTGGCGGAGTTGAAGGAGCAGTTGATGACATCTCGGAGGTGCGGTGCTATGACGGAGTCTGCTTTGTTGAGGATGTGGTGAGGACATGGGTCTGTGGGGGATCCTGAGTGGATGGAGTTCATCAGGCGGATGGTGTCTTCAGTGGAGATTGGGTTCCATTCGTTGATGGTGTTCAAGGAGGTAGAATGTTCAGCATATGGTTGGGTGGGTTGGTCTCCGGGTTGGTTGTCGAAGCTGTTGTGGATGTCAGCAATTTTGTTGTGGAAGAATGAGGCTAGGGAGTCGCAGAGGGCTTGAGAGGGGGTGATGTCGTTGGAGTTGGCTGAGGGGTTGGTGAATTCCTTGACGATGTTGAAAAGTTCCTTGCTGTTGTGGGCGTTGTTGTCAAGTCGATCCTTGAATGCTGTTTTCTTGGCCTTTCGGATTAGTTGGTGGTGAGTGCGGGTGGCGTTTTTGAAGGCGTCCTTGGTGCTGGTGGTTGGGTCTTTTTTCCAGACCTTTTCAAGGGAGCGGCAGAGTTTCTTGGACTTTTTGAGATCATCGTTGAACCATGAGGCCTTCTTGCTGCCAGGTTTGTTTTGACGTTTTTTCAGTGGTGCTAAGGTGTCGGCGGTGTTGGATAACCATAGGGTGAAGTTGGCGGCGGCTTGGTCTGGGTTGGAAGAGTGGGCTGGGGGGTTTAGAAGAAGCGATGAGGAGATCTGGTCGATGGTGATTTTGTTCCAGTTTCTTTGCAGAGTTGGTTGGAGGTGGTTGATGGGTTTTGGCTTGTTGTAGGTGAAGTGAACGCAGCTGTGGTCAGTCCAGAGGAGATCCGTAGTGTGGCTGAAGGAGACATGATTGCTGGAGGTGAAGATGGGGTCGAGTGTGTGACCTGCGATGTGGGTTGGGGAAGTGACCAGTTGTTTAAGTCCGAGGTTGGCGAGGTTGTCCAAGAGGGTGGTGGTGTTGCGGTCGTTGATCTTTTCAAGGTGGAAGTTGAGGTCTCCCAGAAGGATGTAGTCTTTGGAGGGGAGCGCGTGTGGAGTGACGAAGTCTGTGATGTCTTCACTGAATTTTGCGCGGGTCCTGGTGGTCTCTAGAGGAGGGTGCCTCTGAGTGTGGTCTTGGGGTCGATGTGGATCTGGAAGTGAAGGTGTTCGGAGTTGGCGAGGTTGGCGTCAGAGCTGGTTGAGATGCGGATTGATTTTTTATGGACGATAGCGATTCCTCCTCCAGTGTGGCCGGTGCGGTCCTTGCGTGTGATCTTATAGTCTTCAGGGATGGCGATGGTGATGTCTGGGGCGGAGGAAGCGTTCATCCAGGTTTCTGTTAGGAAGGCGACGTCTGGAGAGATGGTGTCTAATAGGTTCCATAGGTCAATGGCGTGCCTGTGGACCGATCGGGTGTTGAGCAGGATGCATTGTAGGTGGTTGGGGTCCGGAATCTGAGGTGTGTTCGTAGCGGAGTTGGTGACGGTACCGGAGAATTTGCAGGAGTGGCAGGAGAAAGGTCCATGGGTGTGTCCGGGAGCGGCTTGGACGCAATCGGGGGCGCGACCGGGGTTAAGGGTTAGGAGGGTGGCGGCATCGTAGGTAATGCGGGAGGGCTGGGCAGCGCGAGGGGCAGGGGGTCTGGCGCTGGGCGCGGTCCAGGCGTGGACGGGCGTAGACGGGCTTACCTTTGGCGCACCTTCGGCGCTGATTGGGCGCGGTCGCTGCGCGTGAACGCTGCGCGCTTGGGCTGCTGTCATATATGGATGGTGGGAAAAGGGAGGGGCGAGGGCGGCTCAGCTGGGAGGCGGGGCGGGCTCGGGTCAACACGAAGCACAACAACAACAGCTACAAAATGGAGGGGGGAGTCGAGCAGGGCGCTGGGGGGTATCGCGCAGTTAACTTTGGCAAGAAAACAATGGTGCAAGCAAGCGAGGTGCAGTCAATGCAGTTAAAGGCACAGTTAAATAATGCAGCTCAGTTCAATGATATCGGCAGGCAAGCGAGGTCAAAACAATTAATTAGATGGCAGTTCAAATATGCTACAGTCGCTCAAAGCAGCTCAGTTCAATGATACCGACAGGCAAGCGAGGTTAAAATAATTACTTAAATGGCACTTCAAATATGCTACAGTCGCTCAAAGCAGCGCAGTTCAACGATACCGCTACACGGTGGAGAGGCAGGGGAGCGACCACTCGGGGCAGAAGCACAGAGGGATCACAGCGCTTCTGGTACAGGGAGCGCTGTAAGTAGATAGTGGGAGGGCGGCTCAGCTGGGAGGCGGGGCGGGCTCGGGTCAACACGAAGCACAACAACAACAGCTACAAAATGGAGGGGGGAGTCGAGCAGGGCGCTAGGGGGTATCGCGCAGTTAACTTTGGCAAGAAAACAATGGTGCAAGCAAGCGAGGTGCAGTCAATGCAGTTAAAGGCACAGTTAAATAATGCAGCTCAGTTCAATGATATCGGCAGGCAAGCGAGGTCAAAACAATTAATTAGATGGCAGTTCAAATATGCTACAGTCGCTCAAAGCAGCTCAGTTCAATGATACCGACAGGCAAGCGAGGTTAAAACAATTAATTAAATGGCACTTCAAATATGCTACAGTCGCTCAAAGCAGCGCAGTTCAACGATACCGCTACACGGTGGAGAGGCAGGGGAGCGACCACTCGGGGCAGAAGCACAGAGGTGAGCATTTGTGCATAGTGAGGTTTTAGGTTTGTAATGCGTAAGGCTCAGGGTTGTTTATGTGATGTCCACCTGTTCCAATAAAGCTGTTTTTTTTTCACTCAACTGGGTGTCAGTGGTCTGTACTGTGGCCCTCTGCTCCAAGCTAGGCAGGCTTGGCTAAGTCAATATCAAAAGTCACTTCGTGAAAGGACACCTTGCAGGACTTGTGATAATTATGGTTATATACAACGTTGTTTTAAACCAGTTTGTGAGTGTTCTGCAGAGCATGCAATTGATTCCAGTTTAACGATGCAGAGTCTTTATAGAATGATAATAAGGTCAGAAAAATAAAACAGCTCTGGTCAGGCAAAGCAATCTTGTGATTTACCAAGAACTGGTATGGCAATGTACGGATCGGTGGCCGCCACAGACATGAGGAAGTGGGGCAGTGTTGCCTACACAGCTACAAAGGGTACAGGGTTAGGTGAACATCGCAAACATTCTACTTTGAATACTGAGGTTAAATCCTTTGCACTTGCCAAGGAGCCATCAAATATACTGATGGGTGAGAAAGAACGAAGGTGCATGGGCTTATAATATTGCCATTATTATGAGAATACTGGGAACACGAGTGCACTCATATTACACCCGAAATTAACAATGATATATAGAGTACGGTCATTTCAATGCCTGATATTGCAAACAGTCGTTTGTTTTCCTGGCAAAATAGCCAATCAGAAGCGCCGTGATCGACACAATTTGAAATCCCAATCGGCCGGTAATTCCGCGGTTACTGGCTGCATCAGAAATACCTCCAGGCCTATGTTTTTACATTTTCACTGTAGAATAGGATTCCTTTCCCTCCAGATTGAGAATGTTTCATCACCTAACCGAATAGAAATGAAACCCCGTTTGCACTTGTTCGGAGAGATATTATTTATAAAGCCCATCACATACCACTGATTACCAGAAGGTAAGAACAAAACACGATAAACTGAAGTCTTTGACCAAAGACAGTATGTAGCTGTTTAAGGCCAAGAAAAAAAATATCGTTTATGAAAATTGAAGATTTTTATGGCAGAGAAATGCACCTGTGTAATTAAATGTAGAAATAATATCACAAAGTAAGACACATTTATTAAGTAGAGGGAAACCCAGCTGATAGAATTCAAGCTTGCCAACTGAGATGCGAAGCATTAAAGTACAATTGTTAGCATTAGATATGTGCAGTGAACACATTGTGAGACTCCCTGCTGGAGTAGTGATTGCTTTACTGTTCTGCCTTGTGTGGACCTCAGAGGGGAGCCCTTGTAATGACAGATCGAAATATATGTGTGAAGTTGTGCCAGAAATGTTAGTTGGACAAGGATGAAGGGCATGAAGTAAAAAACGCAAATGGCGTCCGAATACGATGTGTTCACCTGTCAAGCTTTTGGCCTTGATGAAATTAATATTAATTATTATTAAAAAAAAATTCATAAAGATCAGCTGCCATTCTTTCATGTTCTGATATTCCAAAAAGGCAGGTGCTGTACCAGAAATACCAAAGGGGTTGAACATCGCATTACTTCATCACGAAAAGTAAAAAAAAAAATCTATGTACCCAATGCAAACTCATCTACTTGCAGGAAATGAATGTCCAACATTGAAAATTCAAAGTACTTAAGTTCGAAATGTTTCCTGTTGCTTTGAATTTATTGTTTAGTTAATGTATTAAAAAGGTGAGCGCAAAATGTTTGAGATTCATTAAACGAGTGCTTGCTAGTGCTACAGCTAAGATGCCCCTGTGCTGATGGATGTGATCAGGAGAGCAAACCAATGGAATGCTTGAGACTATGTCTTAGTGTGCTTATTCATGAAACTGAGTTGTGTATGCAGAAGGCCTTCTGATACATCCCCTATTGAGGCACACCAATGGCGTTCATAGAAATGATTCGCGGAAAGGTAGGTTGAAGGATTCAAAGTTTTCAACGTTTTAATAACATTTAGTTCATGCTGATATTTACAACATATCAGTTACGATGCTGGTTCATTGGGTTAATGCAAAAGTTAGTCCCAATGCATTTCGGGCGAGAGAGCCCTTGATCACGGAGTTTGGTGCTACGAGTAGCGTGCCTGGTACTACCAGGCACGCTACTCGTAGCACCAAACTCCGTGATCAAGGGCTCTCTCGCCCGAAATGCATTGGGACTAACTTTTGCATTAACCCAATGAACCAGCATCGTAACTGATATGTTGTAAATATCAGCATGAACTAAATGTTATTAAAACGTTGAAAACTTTGAATCCTTCAACCTACCTTTCCGCGAATCATTTCTATGAACGCCATTGGTGTGCCTCAATAGGGGATGTATCAGAAGGCCTTCTGCATACACAACTCAGCTTCTTAACTTGGTGCATGGACGGTCTGCACCACCCTCGAGAGCACCCTAAAACCAACTCATATTTTCACCGCAATATACCAACCTTTAAGCTGTGCACCTCCCACCATTTACAAGTTTGTCTTATTCATGAAACAGTACCACTATAAACAAAATCACACTGCATAAAGTACAGCCCTACTGTGCGGCAATCTCAGTGGTATTGCAGTGGTGTTTTGATCCTGGTGGCATAGAATTCCTGCAAATGATAATTACCACTGAGGCCATAGGTACCAGGAGTGGAGGACACTCCTCTTGCTTTTAAGAAACACTGACAGATACTAAATGTTATCAATGCACAGAGATATGGCCGGGATGCCCGCCACCCCCTCCCAACACAATCCCCAAGGATGGGAGAAGTCGGACACAGGTTTGAACTTTTGGAAGGCGGGAGGGAGTCACCCTCCCGGCCGTATTTATTAAAATATGAAACAAAATTTAAAACATAAATAAAAGTTTCATAATTATGTACAATTTTACATTTATTACATTTCGATGAAGACATGTTCTTTGGCTAACCTTAACAGATCTCTAATACAAAGGTTTCCTAGCCGAGTCTAACATCCTGCAAATGCATATATTCTAAATTAAAATTGTACATCCTAGCATTACGGGCCAACGGCAAGGTCTTACCGGTGTCAGATCCCTACTACCAAAACTCTCGCCCTCACGGTGTGAGTGGCGCATGCGCAGAGGACTCTACCCTCGTTGCCAACTGTAACTTCCCTTGTCGTGGTGGGGGCCCCCTTTCCACTCGACGCCATCTTAAAGGTCGTCCGAGTTCCCATGTGAGGTTTCTGTAGGAAGGACAGCGTGGACTCCCCCCCATCCCCAAACTCTCTATCCGCCGTCGCGGATATCCGGCCCCCGGGAAATTAGTAGGAGGGGCATCTAGCCGCCTCCCCCCCTGGGAGGGGCCTATGACCGTCTCCCCCTAGGTGACCCATCCTTAGTGGGTGCCGCCTCCCCGTGGGAGGGGCCAATGGCCGCCTCCCCCCGGGCGCTCCCATCCATTCTGGGTGGCGCCCCCCTCTAGGGACCTTGAAATTACTGCTCACCGATCATGACCTTACCGCCCGACCAAAATAAATACGACAGTTGTTTACCTACTAAGGAAGAAAAAATTCTGACATCGTCTCGATGTGTCATCGACTGCTCGCTCCTACCAAGAAAAAACATTATCCTACAGGCAGAAGTCACATCCTTATCTTAAACATTCCTTTACTTTTCTACAAAGGAAAAAAGGCCTATCTCAGCAAAACTTTATTTTAAAACAAACATTGCCATAAGGGGCTGGTGGGTGGGTCCAAATTGCTGCTTGTTCTGTCGAGGGCTCACGAGCAACGAGTGGGTGCAGCCTTCAGAGCACAGGAACAAGAGGACGCTTCTTCGGATTCCCGCTCCATTTATTCTTCTGCGGGAGGGCGTGTACCCTCCTCCGGTACGCCTACTGGGCGTGGTCTTTGGTGTAGGTGTCTAGGACAACCCCTCTTGGGCGGGAAAAGGCGCGCCCCAGCTACGCCGCTTCGGCATACCAGCTGAGCCACGCCCCCCGCCCAAAATGGCTTCCTGGGGGGATCGGGGCACCCAACCATACGTTCGGGGGGACCGAGTGGTCGCCCCTTTCCATATGGCCGGGATGCCCGCCACCCCCTCCCAACACAATCCCCAAGGATGGGAGAAGTCGGACACAGGTTTGAACTTTTGGAAGGCGGGAGGGAGTCACCCTCCCGGCCGTGTTTATTAAAATATGAAACAAAATTTAAAACATAAATAAAAGTTTCATAATTATGTACAATTTTACATTTATTACATTTCGATGAAGACATGTTCTTTGGCTAACCTTAACAGATCTCTAACACAAAGGTTTCCTAGCTGAGTCTAACATCCTGCAAATGCATACATTCTAAATTAAAATTGTACATCCTAGCATTACGGGCTAACGGCAAGGTCTTAACGGGTGTCAGATCCCTACTACCAAAACTCTCGCCCTCACGGTGTGAGTGGCGCATGCGCAGAGGACTCTACCCTCGTTGCCAACTGTAACTTCCCTTGTCGTGGTGGGGGCCCCCTTGCCACTCGACGCCATCTTAAAGGTCGTCCGAGTTCCCGTGTGAGGTATCTGTAGGAAGGACAGCGTGGACTCCCCCCCATCCCCACACTCTCTATCCGCCGTCGCGGATATCCGGCCCCCGGGAAATTAGTAGGAGGGGCATCTAGCCGCCTCCCCCCCTGGGAGGGGCCTATGGCCGTCTCCCCCTAGGCGACCCATCCTTAGTGGGTGCCGCCTCCCCGTGGCAGGGGCCAATGGCCGCCTCCCCCCGAGCGCTCCCATCCATTCTGGGTGGCGCCCCCCCTCTAGGGACCTTGAAATTACTGCTCACCGATCATGACCTTACCGCCACAGGCCGGATAGTTGACCGACTATCCGGCCCCCCCTACTCCTCCTAAAGGTCATGCTTCCTCAAACCCCTTAGCCATGCTATGAAGTCTCCTATGAGTAAATCATTCCCCTCCCTGGACAGGTGAACCCCATCATTCAGATACATGAGATCACCCCGAATACACCCGTGAGGAATGCTATGCAACTGCGAAGAGCTAAGCAATTTACCAATTTTATTGTTAACCCTTTTCACCGAATGGTTCAGTGCTGACACCGAAAGGCCCCCCCCCGCCATACCTTCCTGGGAATCATGTGGGACCAGGCAATCGTGCACCCCGGGATTCTTTTAGCCAACCAGCTAACAGCAGACAAAATTTGTTCAAACAACACTCGTCTACCCAGTATCACCAAGTCATTGCCCCCCAGGTGTACTATGACTACAGATGGCGGTGACCTTTGCCGCCCTAAGAGACCCTCAAAAAATGATTCGAATTGGTCAAAACAGAGCCCGCCCTTCCCATGGAAGGCCACTCTGTACCCGTATTCCCCAGCTGCGTGAGTCGCGTCACCTGCTTTGAATACGTCCCCGGCGCGCCTCACATATGAGTGGCCCACGACCCATACCACTCTCCCTCCAGACGGTGATCCTTGACCGCTGGTCTCCTGGTGCTGGGTCGATTGCACATTCCGCCCCGCGTGACAGGCTCGCGAAACTGTAATTCAAACAATAGACAAGAAGCGTGAGTGCATGTCAATTGATCTTTACAACATGTGCAATCGCACATACCTTTTGAAGCAATTCGAGGACCATCGTCCCAACTTTTTCACTTCCTCCGCACTCTGACCCCTGGCTGTAGCCTCAGTAGCAGCCCCTATCCTAAAGGAGTGGGTCCCAAAATCGCACGAGTCCATGCCCGCAGCAGCGATTGTCAGTGCTAGCACCCTCTGGAACTGAAACCTCGTCAGTGGGGTGCCATCCTTGTGCCTTAGCAAATTCCCCCCCCATGTAGCCGCCCTTAGTGCCAAGTATTCCTCTATACACTTTATCGGGCACATGGGGGACCCTCGCGCGCGCTGCACAACAACACTATTTCCCATAGCCCCCTGGTCAGTCTTGGACCTGGCTATTGAGACCACCATCAAATCACCCCTAATTTGGACGTGATCCCTGCACAAGCCTCCCTCAACGTCTGTCTTATTCTTTGCCACCAGTTCGCTCACCCGCATAGCCCCATGGAATGCTAATGCGAAAGCTGCCCGGAACAGAACTGCTTCGAAATGGGAGGAGCACGTCTCGTCTAGTTTCGCTACGAGTAGAGACAACCTGTGTAAGCCAATCAGGCGCCTCGCATCCTGCTTGCGACCCTCGAGGCGCTGCCAGCCGCGAAGGGCCTTTTTAACTAAAAAGGAACCCGTTGGGTCTTTTATGCCATACACTTGCGCCATGAATGAAATGGCCGCCCAATGCCTACTGGCCGTTACTGCTGATCGGCCTTCTCTGTGCAGCGCTACCAGGAACCCCAGGAAGGATTCCTCCTGCCCCCAGCTCTGACTCCCTGTGGGACCCAAAAATGTGCAATAGGAACGAAACGCTCCTTCGTATGCCTTCCTTGTCCTGTGGGCTAAGCTCGCTGCCACGAGGTCTTGTAATCCGGGGCACCGATTAGCCATAGTGCTTCGGGGAATGGTGCCGCCACTAGGTCCGCTGTAGGTAGATAACCCCTGAACGCCTGCATATGTGAACGAGAGAGTGCATCAACTGCATGATTCAGTATGCCTGGCACATGTTTCGCCCTGAACTGTACATTCAATTTCATGCAAAGCAGCACAACTTCTTTTAACAATCTCAAGATCCATTTGCAGCGTGCTGCCTGTTGGTTGATGCATTCGACAACAGTCATATTATCAGACCAAAACACCACTGAGCGGTCCCTTAAGTCATCAGGCCATGCCATCAGAGCAACCCAAATGGGGAATAACTCCAAGAACCCAATGTTACCTGTGAGACCGCTGGAATGCCACCATGTCGGCCACGTTTGCGCCGACCATTGATTACCTAAGATGGCGCCGAATCCCACGCTCCCGGCTGAGTCGGTCCACAAACCTAGTTCCTCTGAAGATGCTGGCGGCTTGTTCCACACGACTCGACCGTGGAAGTCCGCCAGAAATGCCAACCAAATGCGCATATCCTGGCGAACCTCTGCCGACAGTCTCGTACGGTGGTGCCCCTCTTTGAGACCAACCATAGCTTGTGCAATAGAGCGTGAGAAGGGGCGGGCCATTGGTATCACCCTCAAAGCAAAGTTAAGCTGACCCACAGTTTGTTGTAACTGGTGCAGGGTCACCTTCTCCTTGCCCAGGCATAGCGTCAAGGCAGCCCTAAACTTGGCCACCTTTTCCATCGGTAAACGGAAACATCCCTCCACAGAATCAAGCTCAATTCCCAGAAACTCCAGTGAAGTAGATGGTCCAACCGTCTTACCTGGTGCCAATGGGACTCCGAAATCCCTCATGAGGATGCAGAAGTCGTGCAGCGCCTGCGCACATTTCGTATCGCCGGCTACTCCCAAGAACAGGAAGTCATCAAGATAGTGCATAACATGCTTATGCCCTGTGGCCTCGGTGAATGCCCACTCTAAAAAACAGCTGAACATTTCAAAATAGGCACAAGAAATGGAGCAACCCATAGGCATGCATTTATCCATGTAATAACTCCCTTGGAATGCAAAACCTAGCAAGTGCTGATCCTGTGGGTGTACCAGGAGCAACCGGAACGCCGATTCGATATCTGTTTTTGCCATCAGCGCCCCGGGGCCCAGGTGATTTAACATGGCCACGGCATCATCGAACGATGTGTACCGCACTGAACAAACTTCTGGGTCAATGGCCTCGTTCACCGAAGAACCCCTTGGAGCAGATAGGTTATGAATGAGTCTAAACTCCCCTGGGTCTTTCTTCGGGAACAGATGAACTCCGCCACCGGCGGGTGATGAAAAGGCCCTGCCACTCGCCCTAAGCTGACTTCCTTTGCTATTTTCTTCTCAGCCACGCTTGGGTTGTGCTGTACCGATAACTGGTTTCTACAAAAGGAGTCCCCCCGAAAATCCCCCGCCGGGATGCGGAAGCCACGTAAGAATCCCTTCCTCAACACCCCAGCGCACACATGATCAGGGTATTTGTTCAACCAAGGAGTCATAGCCATGAGATCAACGGGTGTAGGCAATCGGTCACAACGTTCTACCTCACTCCTGCTTAGACCCTCCTTTTCCTCCCGTCCCGCTATTTTTAGATCTGCATGAACTTTCCGGGTGTGAGGAATTCCCACAGCCCGCGCACACATACTTGAACCTACATGTTCCCTGCGGTCTGTTACAGTTGCCTCGATTGAAGCCCCAACAGACCCCACGCTTGCCGCCATTCCCGCCGGTCTTAGGCTGGTAATCCCCACCGGCGCCCGCTCGAAAGGGCACCGCGGGCTTTTGGCGGACGACTCCTGACCCACTCCCGCCTGGCGAGGACGTACCTGCCGCCCCTGGCAGGAGCTGCTTGTGCCATGACACCGAGTCCAGGCAATCCCAAGTCAAAGTAGCATCATATTCTTTCGCTTTCCGGAATTTCATGTCATAACCTTTCCATTCCTCCCCCTCATACATTGAATAAAAATCCATAATGTGATTTTGATAGCAAGTCAACTCAGTCATCACCTCGGGTTTACGTTCCCCCATAACTGCAGTAAATATAGAAAATGCCTTAACCCAGTTCGTTACTGTCTCATCCACCCTGAATTCCGCCATCTTGGCGCGCCAGACGCTCGGGTGCCACAAATCCTTCAGGGTTTAAGCATATTCCATCTCGCGATGGTCAGTTAATAATGAAAACATGTTAACATATTTGTCTCCCCATATTAACTCTTTTGTGGCCATAGGGATGTGCTGTGCCACCTTCTCCCGCCTCGAGGGTATTGAACCCTCCCCCGCCATCGGCAATGTGAGCTTACCCGGTTCGGCCGCTGTTCCCGCCGTCTTCTCGTGACCAACTGCAGGTCCTACCGGTGCCACCTGTGGGGGAACAAAAGGAACATTCGCCTTTGCGACATCTCTCGACTGCCGCAATTGCTCGATTAGTATTCTGGCCTCTTCGGCCGGGTCTCCAGGGGCCACTGTGCCCCCTGCCTTTCTCTTGAGCCATGCTGCCAACTGGGTGGCCAATTCGGGAGGCATTTCCTCCTCATTAGCAGGAGTAATTACAACCGGGATCGGCTGACCTATATCTGGGCTTGGTGCCGGGTTGTGTGCCGGCCCGTGGGGGGCGACTGGGGGTACCTCTGGAACCGGGACCTCCCCCGAAACAGCCCTCCTCTTGACCCGTTTCCCTCTACCCCCGGGGACGACTCCCGGCAAGGCCGGGCCTATTACCTTCCTAGGATGACCCGGGTTGCTCAGTGCAACCAGCTGTTCTTAGACCTCCGCCAAACCTCGATCGATCGTTTGGACCTTTCCGAGTTTTCGGTCCATACAAGCCATCCGGTTCGACAATAGGCGCAATACCTTATCCGTCTCGGAACCCTTTCCTGCTTTCTTGCCAGCCATGGTTTCGAGTATTCCGCTCTTAGTTGACGACGAGGTCCTGGACTCTTTGAACTCCAAATAACTGAAAGAGAAACAACAAGATTTCAAGTTCTCAAAATTGCTGCTTGTTCCGTCGAGGGCTCACGAGCAACGAGTGGGTACAGCCTTCAGAGCACAGGAACAAGAGGACGCTTCTTCGGATTCCCGCTCCATTTATTCTTCTGCGGGAGGGCGTGTACCCTCCTCCGGTACGCCTACTGGGCGTAGTCTTTGGTGTAGGTGTCTAGGACAACCCCTCTTGGGTGGGAAAAGGCGCGCCCCAGCTAAGCCGCTTCGGGCATACAAGCTGAGCCACGCCCCCCGCCCAAAATGGCTTCCCGGGGGGATCGGGGCACCCAACCATACGTTCGGGGGGACCGAGTGGTCGCCCCTTTCCATAAAAAAGCATGATTCACAGAGGTTGAGACATGAACACTTTGCAGCAAAACTTCTGTCATTATCTGAATATGTAGTCACAGCCTAGTCAGAGTGGTTAATTCTTTTAATAGTTTACTAGATAACTTATTTATAAACGTCATCCAAAGAAAACAAGTACATACAAATATTATACAAACGCTTGTGATCCGTTCAAGAAGACTGATCTATTTGAGATATTACTTTCTAGAACCTAAAAAATTAATTGTCACCTCAGGAGTGTCCGTAACTAACAAACCCATTGCAGCTGCAGAACACAAATCTCATTTACAATGAATATTTTCTTACAGCATAATCCATCTGCATGTTAATAGCGTAGGCATAGCAACATCATCTACCTTCAAACAACAACGACATCTGCAGGGCTCCTTCTTCAGTACAAGTATATCTTGCAAAACATCTTCATATATACAATGCCAGGCTTAGCTTGAGTAAAATAATCCTGATTTAAAACAGGGACACCTGGCTTATTTGAACTAAGGCCATCTTCCGGTGTATCTTGGCAAGAAGTGCAAGAGTCAAACTTTCTTCAAAAATAGTCTAGGTTTGGCACATAGAGCGACTGTATGTCCACGTTTTTGAAAAATAAGGGGCAGCCTAAACATATATCATAATAGATTATTACTTGGGTCCTTTTCATTGCGTTTGTCAAGCAATCTTTTTCCAGTGAGGGAAGAAACTGAACATTTTACAGCAGAATGTGTGGCCGCCACCGTTTCTGCATGCACTGTTGGAGGCTTCAAATCTAACTCCAGTCAGTCAGTCAAGTTTGCTTTATTCGAGATAAAAACTCATAAAAGCACAATAAAACATTTAAAAACATTTTGGTCCCGTACAAAACAAGTTAACAAACTCCAATGAAATTTCATTATTAATAATACAATTAGAAATTTAAAAAAAGAAAAAAAGAGAGTGATATTTTCTAGAATTCAATATTCAAAGCATTTTGACAAACTATTTAAAAACTTCAACAGAGTCAATAAAATCACAGTTCAATAAAATCACAGTTCAAGGTGCAAATTTCCTTCTGATTGCCCAAGCCCACCCCAAGAATGTTGCGGCCGCTACTGGGATGACCGGCAAGGAGCTAGTGCAAATTAATCTTAATGCAACCTTGCTATCACTTGTGCCTAGCATTCTGCACATTGCTATTAGCCAAACACGTCGGGGGGTTGAGTAAGCCCTACAGACAAAAAGGAGATGGGCAATGGTTTCAACACCATTCTTGCAAACCGGGCAAACACTGGAATTGGTTGCAGCCCATCTGCCCGTTAATTATCTTACTGGAAGTGACCCTACTCGGAGCTGGAAATAAAGTTTACGGTCCCCAGGCTTTGTAATCACATCCCAATAGGGCTCCAACCTGAGGAGATCTTTCGCTTCCAGATATCTACCCTCCATAGATGAAGGAGCAGCATCGTTACACTTCTGGTAGGCAACCATTTCCCAATACCTAGCTTTTAGCTAGCTTTTAGCAGTTCCCTTCTTTGGAAGGGAACTGAGCTGACTCGGGATTCTCCCATAGTCCCTTCATGCCAATTTTGATTAAGACTTTGGACAGTTCTTTTAGCCAGCTTATCTTGCGAAATGTGTCTGTTTTAATTACGTCCGAGAAGCCCTGGGCATAATGCACAAGCTCCGGGGTGGCTCAAATGCGACGCCAGTATAGTATTGGTCTCAGTCTGGCCATGTCCGAAACTGCTTTCCTGCCCAATTCATAGCACAATGGTCTCATGGGTGTGCTCTTAGGGATGCCAATAAGATTACGCAAGAATTTGTTTTCAACAAGAGTCAGTGACCCTAAATTCTCATAGCCCCACAATTCGGCACCATAAAGAGCCGAACTGATGGCTTTTGCCTCATACACTTGGAGTGCTGGCTGGATCGGCTTTGTCAAAGATGTTCTATGCTCCACAGTTATGGCTCCTGCATTTTGGCGAAATTTAAGGGCCGCCATTCCTATATGCTTCCCCCAGGTAGCTCTCTTTGCTATGTGGATGCCCAGGTAGACTAAATCCGATACCTTTTCCACCTTTCCACCGTCCATAAAAAAGTTTCCTTTAAAGCTATGGTGCGGGTTAAAAACCATGAGCTTTGTCTTGGTAACGTTGACTTCCAGCCCACGGTCAGTCCAAAATCCCTCAAAGATCTTTAGGGCTCGCTGCAGTCCACTGGGGGTTTTAGAGACAATGAGCGTATCGTCCGCAAATAGTAAGATCGTAATCTTCGCTCCTGCCAGTAACGGGGCATCTACATCACCTGTCATCATGCGTTCAGCCACCCCATTGATATACAAAGAAAAGAGCGTGGGTGCCATAGCGCACCCTTAGCGCACACCCCACTTGACAGTAAAGTCTTTGGGAACTTGCCCATGTCCCCCCCACTGGATTTTAGCATGGTTTCCCTCGTGCAATGTCATCACGACGGATAAAGTTTCCAGCGGCATACCCATCTGGCTTAAAACTTCCCAGAGCTTTACCCGAGGTACCAGATCAAATGCGGCTCGCAAATCTATAAAGGCAGCATAAAGGCTGCCTTTCCCGAGCAGGACTGTCTTCCAATGAAGTAAAGTAAAACTGAATATCTGGTCTATGGTGCTGGTTAATCTGCGGAAGCCAGCTTGAAAAGGGGACAGGATTTTTTCTTCGTCTGCCCAGACCATTATTTTCTCTAAGGTCAGTTTCCCTACCACCTTTTGGAGTGTGTCTATTAGGCTGATAGGCCTATAATTCCCAGGCAGCGCTTTATCGCCCTTCTTATAGACGGGAATTATAACCGCCCCTTGACAAGACTTCGGGACTGGGGCCCCTAGTGCCACTGCATTGGCCAGCTTTATTATGTAGCTGCCCCATCGGGCTTTATCATGGAGGAAAACGTCTGCTGGGACCCCATCGGGACCGTGAGGTTGAATTGAGGGCCGCTTCTACATTGCTTCTGCTAAAGGGGGGAGCTGTGTGGAAGATAATAGCTGGCGCGTCTCCGGACTTGTCCTCAGGTCGGCATGCATATTGGGGGCCAACGTATTCTATCCAACTACTCTGGGATACATAATTAGTTGGTGGTTCAGGTTGACCTTCTATCCCCCACTTAACTATATTCCAGAAAAGTCTGGAATCCTTCGCAGCACTGGCACTTTTTAGGTCTTGCCAGTGTTGCTCATCCCATTGCTTTTTAGCCCTCAAAATACAGGTCTTATACTCAAACCTTGATTTCCTGACAGCAGGCAGATCTCTTTTTTTAATAACAAGACATATCAGTGATCTTGCAGACCTGCAGGCCTCATTGTACCAACCCTTTCTTTTAGTCCTCTTGTTATTGTCTACTGGTTTAGGTGCTACCCTGTAGAAATGTCCTTTTACGTTTTCAAAGAAGTTGTCATGCAACTTCGTAATTTCTTTCAAGTGATTGGCGATCTCTGATCCAGCCTCCAACCTAGCATCCACAGCCTTAGTGATTTTATCTAGTTCCTCGCTGATGCTCTCGAGCACTTCCCTTTTAATCATAACTTGGGCCCATCTTACCCGCCTCATGTTATTCGATGGGACAATCTCCCCCAGGGGCTCCTCACTATTATTTAACCCCTGTGGATCTCCTCCCCACAAGCGATGTGTAATACATAAGGGGTTATGGTCGCTCTCCGGTCTATCCACGACCTTCATATCCTTGATCAGCTACCAGATAGCCATACTACAGACAGAATAGTCAATCCTGCTCTGTGAGCGACCGTTGTCAAAAGGGACTGCTCCATTTACGTCACTCATAGTTCTTCCATTGAGTGCTCTAAGCCTTCTTTCGCTACACAAAGCATTGGACTGTAATATGCTGTCCGACCATTTCTTTACTGGTTCAAGGTCCAGCTTAGGGGCCACCACTGGGATTCCTCATCCTCCCCTACGTACCAGTCATCTACTTTGAGAGGCTCGTAGGTCATATTTAAGTTCCCTGCCACTAATATATTGTTCCCCAGGGGCTGGATGTCAATCAACTGGTCTAGAGCAACCAATACCTTCGACTTCCTACCTCCTGTCCCTCTAGCATATAGATTGTAGATATCCAAGAAACACCCTGCTTCAGTCATGATCCTTATCAGCTGGATGTCGCTGCTGCCAAACGTGAGCTCTAGCACTCTGGTAAAGAGTTCTTGTCGCACCCAAATGGTTAACCCCCCTTTTGGGCAACCCTTGGGACCCTTGACAACCGGGACAAAAAAGTTTTAAAAAACTCAGAAGAAACTGGGGCTCACAGGCCCAGGTCTCTTGGAATATACAGACGTCAAATTTACTTATAAAAGAAACACACTCTGGTGATTGTAGTCTAGTGCCCAGTCCAGCTATATTCCATGATACTACACTTCCTCCTTCCCTGCAGACTTCACACACCGGTGGTTGGTTAGCTAGATCATATATACTTGTACCTTTTTCGTTTAAGGATTCCAGATCTATATAAGGTGGGATGGAGTCACCAGAAACCACCCCGGCATTTTCCTGTTGTATCCTGTCGTTTAGCTGGCGACTCCCTGTCGGTTCTATATGGGCCAAACTCCAGTCATTTGAGCTTCCTAATGGTAACCCTGTCTGTTTTTAACTTTCCACAACCCTAATGAGCTGTATCAAGATAGAGGAGCTGCAATTTCTGGATTGTACGGTGTTGTTGCGACCACTTTTTTTCAAAAAGGGATATTCAGGGGCAATTTTCTTATTCCTCCACGCTTATTTCTAAAGTGTGTTAAACATTCATTGCCACCACAAAACCAATCCTAACCATAATATTTTGGTCATACCATGACGAAATCCGTGTAAACATTACTCCCATACTCCTATATTGTCATATGGTAGAGAGTGGAGCAACACGTGGCTTACAGGTGAAGGCAACAGCTGTTTTCATCACAAGGTTTTTGGAAATGGCCCTTTTTGCAGGGTTATCTCCAAACTTTTTTCTTCTTTCTCCTAGTTTTTCCTGACTTGGTTGTGTTGGTGTTAGGACTCTGGGCACTTTACCACTGCTAATCAGTGCTTACCACTGCTAATCAGTGCTAAAGTGCATATGCTTTCTGTGTAAATTGTGTTATGGATTGGTGTTTCCATGATTGATTTGGTTTTCTTGTCAGCCCCTAGTAAAGTGCACTGAGTGTGCCAGGGCTCAGAAATCAAATGCTACACATGGACCTGCAGCACAGATTGTGCCACCCACGTGAGTAGCCCGTAAAAGGTACCTCAGACCTGCCATTGCAGAGTCTGCACGCATTTTATACGTGTCTTGTCGACTTGGCCCGTGCACACACTGGCCAGTACCTACCCTTCCTTTTTCTTACATGTCAGGCACCCCTATGGTAGGCCCAAAGTACTCCTGTTGGCAGGGTGCAGTGTATGTGAAAGGTAGGAAAATGCCCTGGTTTGTGTGACATGTCCTGATAGTGGATTACATCCCATTTCGTTTTTCACTATTGCAAGGCTATCTGTTCCCCATACAACAGAATGGAAAATGTGTTTATAACATCTTATAAACATAACTGGCCCTGCGAACTAGGTGGTAAAATACACATTTTGTATGCCTGTAGTAGAACTCTTTTGGATCAAGAAGAAGAGCTGGAGAAGCTGTGAGGAGGAACTACCACTTTGCTGTGTGCTCTGCAGTGTTGGCCTGCAGCGGCTGCTTATGACTGGAGTGAACATTCTTGCATCTACTTTTATGAGTTTCTCAAAGGACTTGAGGTAGAGCTTGCCTCCTGTTCAAGAAGTCTCAGGAACAGCAAAGACTTCAAGCTGTTCTGCCCTCAGCACTGGGGACTGTGTGTTTTATGCTGCCATAGAAGTAACGATTCAGAAAAGGGGGTGTGATGAACAGAGTGTCTGAATTAAGCAGACCACTCTTACCCAGTCCAAAGATCAGGGCTTGATCCATCACCGTTATTTAGCTCACTGCACCATCCCAGCTCAGAACCTGGCTATATGCAAATTAGTCTGTCCCTGGCCCAGTGCATCATGGGAACAGGGCAGACCAAACTACCAAGCCAATTCTTCACCAGAAAGGAGACAAGCTTCCGGGGACCGGTTTCTAGCATTTCAGCCGTCGTCGGCCCGACTTGCTTGAATCCTGATAGTGCAGATTTTCTGAATCATTTTGTCCACCATAAGCGTGGAAGGGTATACTCAGATGTGAGTCCCTTGCTCACTGCACCATCAGGATTCAAGCAAGCCGGGCCAAAGACGGCTGTAATGCCAGAAACCGGTCCCCGGAAGCTTGTTTCCTTTCCAGTAAAAGAATTGGCTTGGTAGTTTGGCCTGCCCTGTTCCCACGATTCACTGGGCCAGGGACAGACTAATTTGCATGTAGCCAGGTTCTGAGCTGGGATGGTGCAGTGGGCTAAAAAACGGTGATGGATCAAGCCCTGATCTGTTGACTGGGTAAGAGTGTTCTGCTTAATTCAGACACTCTGTCCATCACCACCCCCTTTTCTGAGCCATAGAAGTAAAGCTTCCTGACGACGTCTACGATGTTGCTGTTGACTCCATGTCCTGAAGACACGGCAGAGGGCATCGCTGCAACGCCGCACAGCGACCCTGGTCGCACCGTTGATGCCTGCTGATGCCGCCACTGAGCCACTGCTCGCACCGCGACCTGTGGGCACCGCACTCTGCACCGCCTCACTTCACGACAATGCCTTGGACTCCCCGACAATGATGCCCCATGCCGAAATCGACACCGCCACTTGCACAGTGGTTCGAGGGCACCGCTTGTAAAGTTACACGATGCACCGCCCTCATCCCGCACCATAGCCTTGGCCTACCGATGCTGGCGCTATCGATTCCAGTTCGTCAGCCGATAACAGCGCTTCAGCAATGACGACAACGCTGCTTGCACCGTGACCTGCCAGCACCATGACGAGCACTGCCCTCATCTCGCACCGCGACACTGGTCTCACCGACGATGCCTGCCACCGAGTCGCTGCTAGCACTGCGATCGTAGGGCACCGCTGCACTTCGTCCGCGGCACACGACGCCTGCTGACGCCAGTGCTCCTGACTCTAACAGAGAGGAGATCGACCGGCAACGTGTGTGACTTTGAGGGCCCCGACGATTCCTGCAGCAACCTCCGGAGCCAACGCCTGCGAACACGTGTTTTCGGAAGGTCAACAAGAGGTCGCCGGTGCCCTGCATTTCTAAAAGGTACTGTTTGCGGGTCTTCCCGACACCGTAGCTGGCCTGCAACGCCGCGGTCAGCCAGAACTATTGGATTTGTTTGCTCACAATGCTGTGATAGCCCCGGACGGAGCTATCGACATCAAGGAACTGTTTTTAAAGGGTATTTTGATAACCGTGGATTTTTAAGTACTGTATTGTGGATTTTTTATCGTTTTTGGCCTTGTCTTAACTATATATAAAAATATTGGATATTTTTCTAAACTGCTGTGGTGTTCTTTTGTAGTGCTTACACTGTATTACTGATGGCTATGTGCAAATGCTTTACACACTGCCTCTAATATAAACCTGACTTCTCATGCTAAGCTACCAAGGAGGGCAGCAGGGGTTATTTTAGGAGTGTAACTCCCTTATCCTGACTAGAGTTATGGTTTCTGTCTGTCTTTGGCACATGCCCTAGCCTGCCGAAAATCCCATTTCTAACAAAGGTAGACACAAGTTGTTGCTTTATTTATTATAAATTTACTTTGAATGCACTGGAAGCTTATTCTATCAATCTGATGTGTTCAGCCTATTGGCATGGCAGCTAAGAGTGACTGTTCGTCTGCCTAGAGTCGCACACTTGGCTAAACCAAGCAAGTGTTATACCTACAATATATTGCATGGATTATATTGCATGACAATAATATCACACCCACTGCATAGATCCAATCACTACAATGCAAGTAAGGTGTAGATAAGTATGAGAGGCTGGTGTAGAAACAGTTAATATGGTTAGGTAGAGGATGTAAAAGTACAAAAAAAGACGATATGCTGGAAGACAATGCAATATAAATGTACATTAATACATTTGACCTCAATATGGTGTCATAAATGCAGAAAATATAATCAATAGAACTGGTGCAAATATGCATTTATAATTTAGATCTTTACCGAATAATTATTATTTGTAAGACTCTTTCCATCATCAAGAAGAACACTGACTTAATGTTCAATTTGTATATTTTTCGATAGCACTGCTCAACATTATGGGGATATTCACGTTAATCAATGCACTTAGTGAGACGCCCGGCATGATGAGTGAAAATGCTTGTGGAATTCCGTGAAGTATGGATTGAATTTATCAGGGTTGAGAGCCAAGGACCTTGCTTGTGGATTCCATAAAGTAAGGACCAGGTGGAAACAGCTGAACGCATTAAAAAACTCTTTATGTTCCAGATGATTTGGCTTTCTGTGTTTTTTCCCACACTGCTTGAGATTCCAACATGCAGTGTAGAAAGAAGAAGTGGTTTAAGTACTTAAGATATTCAGACATCACCTCTTCTCATAAACTGACAAAAAATGGATCTTGTCCAGCTCACCGCTATAATCTATAACTTCAAATCATGTCTGAAGAACAGCAACAGTGAATTGTCCCACCCCTGAGGCACCTCCTTCTCTGCTAGTTCTTAGGAATGCCATCCAGGTCTTACACTGTATGGGGCATGTTCTCGAGTACTTATCGCTGAATTAGCGGCACTTTATTGCAGCCAAATTGGCAATAATTGTATTGCCCTATTCACAAGCTGATGCTAACAGCCGATATCACCAGTTTTCCTGCAATATCAGCCGCAAAAAACATCACCACAGATGTCACAGGCAAGTAACGCTAATGAGATGTAGAGTAGGCGTTCCCGTGCAGAGAAAGACGCAACAACACCACTTCGCAACATCCACAACAACCAGCCAGATCGGGGATAAGATCCCAAAACATGCGATAAGGCGCGTTAGCAGCAGGGATTTAACACCTGCTCTTCCCTGGTGTTAAGTCGGGCGACAACCTGCACCATAAAAGGGAGCCCAGCCCAGAGTCACACCTGAAGTACAACAGATGCCATGGAGCTACTGATCATGCAGCTCGGACACCCAAGAGGGCCAGAACACCCACCGCCAACAACCCCTGGTTCGCCCCTCGAACTCCCCCCGCACTCCTCCCGGACTACCACAGAGGCAGCGCAGACAAAGACAGCAGACCTTCAGAAAACGCACCAGCCTCACAGACTTAACACCTGCGACTATTCACCAATGTTGTTGCCAACTACCTAGGTAGTGTGCATGATTCCTTCATCTTCCGACATTCCATTATCAACCAGTGCTTGAGGCTGGCACCTATGTGAATGCATTGCTCGTTGGTAAGTACCAAATGAACACACCATATACCTAAACTTCACAATCATGCAATTTACAACTCTGGGAACGCACACTTTCCAAACTCACATACAACATGCCAAACAACATGCCCACCCACCAGACATGATAGTACAACTTACTGTGGTAACCTGGGCTAGCCATGTACACAAGCCATCAACAGCATGGCACCTCAGCCACACAATAGCAGACTGTGTGGAGAGGTGGGAACCAGGCCTGTGCGAAGGAGGCAAGTGACCCATGAATGAGAATGTACACAATGCCAAGTGTGGCGTGGATGTGCTGGACAGACTGGAGTATGCAGACCACAGACATGTCCATGTCGACATACACTGCTGGTGTTTGGAGTGAAGTGGAGGGTAACCGCAGCCATGTTACCTCAGCCAGTGGGGAAGATCGCAGAAATGTAGCTTGTTACACCCCTCCTGTAATTGTGAGCAGAGTGGGCTGGCCCGGCATACACCAGGCTAGAGTAGGGTGTGAATAAAAAGCACGTTGCTCTGGGTGTGGTTCTCTTCTGGAATGGCCAACCTGTCTGCCAGGGTGGCGCATATCACCCCGCCATGAGGCCGATGCCGTGAGTGTTGGTGCCGGCGATCCTGTGCGCCTGCAGCACTCGTGGCCGCTGGTCCCCAGATCCGTCTTGGCGGCCCCTCCGCACCCAGGCCTCACTGCTCACCTAACGACACCAGCGTGTGTCAAAGAGGGCCCACCATGTGCCGGTGCAAGCTTCAAGCCTGAGTCCTGTGACCTTGGCAGCCTCCTCAGACCATTTCTGGCCTCTGCAACACAGACACACCCCACTCCTTTCTCGTAGATATACTCCACCACTGCCTCAGGCCTACACTGCGGTCTAGTAGGTCCTACATTTGGAACTGAGTCTTGATATCATGATGGCTGAGTTCATATGTTAATGGAACGTTTGATATCACTGTACTCCCTTCGATGTGGAGCCACCAACTCTGCATAGCAGTCCAACGACACATGTCTGTGGTCTCTTGCTGACTATTGCCTTTGGCCTACACTGCGGTCAAGTAGGTCACACATTTGGTATGGACTCTTTATTTTTCAATGGCCAAGTTCATATCATTGAACTCAAGGAAAGGATTAAGTGTAAGACGAGGTTCAGTCCGGAGGAAAAATGGATCATCATTATGGAGGTGATGGATCACTACCAACAACTGCTCTGTTGCCACTAACTCTGTACGTCGCAAGCCAACGTCCTTTGGCTGTGGGCCCTTGCTGTCCGCTGCCTCCGGCCTACACTGCGGTTAACTAGGTCACACATTTGGAAATGAGTCTTGATTTTTTATGGCAGAGTTTATATCATTGTACAGGCCTCATCGCAGACTGCAACCCCTTTCATCTCTGGTGCCAATAACTCTATGCCCCAAAATTCATGGACACTCTCTGGTTGAACTTTGGTGGCATCTGAGTATATGGCATGGGGGTTGTCTTCATCATCATGTAGCTGATACCGACTTGGTGTGGAAAAGGAGCCTGTAGCATTCATCTCCTCCATATTGCATGTTTCTGCTTGGTTATGCCCTATGTATCATGCCCTGGAAGAACACCTTCCACTGTCCCCCGAAACACTCCACGACATTCACCTTGGACATCGACGAGGACCCGCTCAGCTCTTGTGGCCCTACCTCAGTGCACTGCAAGTCACTGCCCCGTGGCGGTGTGCCTGTGCTGGCCTGGCTGCAGTGCATCCGGGGTCACTAACTATGTGCAGATCAAGTAATGGACCCTCGCTGTTTGAACTCTGAACTTCTGATTGTCTAATCACTGTTGTTGTTGTTGCCAGCACCAACCACTCCCTGAGGGCTGGCTTACACTCACCCCACACCCATCCAGCACTGGCGTCACTGGGCATGTGACCCTGGCAATAAAAGGGGCCAGGCGTACGTGCCCGTAGCCAGTCCCAAAAAGTATCTAAGTGTGTCCGTGTGGTCAGCATGTATGCATGAGGGCCCCAGCCCTACCACATAACATTGTGCTGTGTACAGCGGACGCAACCATGAAACCTCAGGCAGTGGTGCTGTGTCGTACCCCCTGTAAGTATAAGTGGAGTGGACTGGCATACAAAAGCCCAGCATAGGGGTGTGGTTAATCAAACCAGGGCTCTGGGTGGGGTTATGTGTTGGCCTTGCAAAGGACGTAGCTAATGCGTGTGTCTCTGTTGTAGTGTCGGCACCACCTGTCCCACAATGGACAATGTTACAATGTAGCATGTCCCCGGAGGTCAGGCTCGGTCAAAGGGGTAAATGAGGGAGCATAAGCCTGCTCGGGGTCCAGGATCATACATGCCAACTGTTGTGTGTGTCGCTATTACCGCAGCATAAGCCAAAGGTCTACCCTCAACCGCATCGCAAGTTCAGCCAGCCATGAACTCTACATCTGTGTCCTCCCTATCCTTACCATAGGCCTACACACACTTGGCCGCCCACCTTCAACGCACAACATCACAGTGTCATTGACAGGCTTGTGGACATGCGCAGACAGGCATGACAATGGTGTGCCGTAGGAGTGCAAGTGATGCAACCGTGCTGCACACACTAGTAAATAGGCTCAGGGGAGAGAGGGGCAGCAGTAGGGCTACGTAATAAACATTGATGCCACTCATTTGCTACAAGCAGTACATGTCAAACAGGAATCACTAAGTCACACATATCACACACGAATGAACCAGTGAGCCTGCCAACACATCATGCAGAACCAACTATTGACTCATGTCTCTCTGCACTGTCACAGGTGACCAAGGATATGCAAGCTGACCTTGGATGATGTCACCCCTCCGAACCCCGAACACACAGGCCCAGAGGCAGTACAATGCGGCCCACAAATGCTCCAGGGGCATCGTGGAATGCATATTTAGCATGTTGAAGTCACATTTCAGGTGCCTGGACATCACAAGTGAAGGCTCCAGTACAGCCCAGACATCGTGTGCAAGATGATCATTGCATGTTGTGTGTTGCACAACATATGTGTACACACCAATGCCCCAGGACTACAAGTGCCAGATGCAACGGACAATGATGAGGAAGGTGGACCGCACCCCACTGCGGCTGCAGCAGGAATAACCCATAGGAACACCAACATTGACAATTTCGTCACATGAGCACGTCACATTGTCTTTGCAGTCATGGGACAGTACAAAATGACCACAGGCACAGCATGTGCAAACAAATTCATTCCAACACACATTTCCTGAGTGCATGTCACTCCTCTGTACAAGCACATCACTCTGACAACTGTAAGTGTAACATGTAGTGCTAACAATCCCAAAAATTGAAAATAGATGTTGGGTGGGTCACCTCTGTACAGAGAGACTGTTTGGGGTGTCATATATTTGAAATGCCATTTCTGTGTGTCAGAGATAGTATGGAATCCCACTAATCAGCGTTTTACATGTGTCCCAAATCATTACATATAGGCTGTCATTTGTGACCTACAATTGATAACAGCGCTTCTTTTGGGGTCAGATATGTACCACCATGATACAGGGATGCAGCCTGTGACTCGAGTCCCACAACATGAGCAACATGGACGTAAGGGGTAATCACTGCCCCTACATTCGTCCATGCTTTCATACTTGATTAATCATAGACATGATACATCTGTGTGTATTAGTATGTATTATTCACGTTCAGTGGAGTATTGAAGCTGTATTAGTACTGGGTCATGCAGACAACACTTTACAATGTTGCCCCGTGGAGGGCCAGCCAGAGTCCTTTAGGGATTGACAAGTTACTCAGAAGGGGAAGAGTAAAGTCCACAGGCTGATTGCTGTGTCATTGTTATGCAAACAAAATATGGCAGACCATGTTGAGGTGCAAGGTTTATGTCGCAGAGTGTATGGGGGGACAGTAGAAGGGCTTATTCCAGAGCATGATGCAGATAGCAGAACCAAGCAGAAAGAAGCCGTATGGCGGAGATGTATGCTACTGCTCCCTTCTTACCACTAAGGCAGATTCATCCTCATCTTCGGCCTCTGACATTTCATGTGCCTCACATGTGGGTGGTGGTGTTTGGTCTGCAGCACTGTGTGACTCTGACACCTCAGGGGCCGGTGAGATGGATATAGAAGTAGCAGCAGCATTCATCTGCGCAATGTTTTGTGGCATCACTCCCATGATGAGGATCTGCAGGGCATGAAAGATCCCATCTACAGCTTTCTCGCGTACAGCCATGGTAGCCATTCTTTGAGCCTCCTTATGTTTCCCAAATCAAGGATGACATCGCTGTAGCCACTCTGACTAGACAGTTGTTGTTGTCTCCAAGTCATGACTCCAGCGACAACAGCCATGGATGTTGGAGGGCATGGGTGAACTGTGGTTGTCCGTTAGGGAGTGTTAGTGGTCCCTGATGGGACTTAGACACCCACGTATGGCATCTAGTTTGGCTGCCATGATGCCAAACCCCACCTGCACCTGTTCAGCCAGCCCCTTCTGGCAGTCTACCGCCATGTTCTTCGTGTGGTGCTGGGAGCCAAATATGGTGGTGGGTGCTTCCGGCTGTGTGGTTTGTGAAGGGGGTGGGCTCACCTCGATGGTGCTGGGCTACCCTGCTACTGGAGGTGGGGTGCCGAAGCTGTCCATGAACCCTTGGAGTTCATCGTAGTCGATGTCCTGTGGGCCGTCTCCATCATTACTGACGTGATGTAGGGTCTGCTCTGCAGGAGTTGTTGATTGTCCCTCTGCAATGTAAAGGGGAGATGCAGTTTCACAGTGTGTTTCATGTATGTTGACGCATTGGCGAAGTTTACATACAGACTGCATGACAATGTACATTGTGACTGTGAGGAGATGCGTATTTGATGTGGGACAGTGGACATTTGTACTAATTCACAGATGTGAGGTTGTACTCGTACATTGTCATCCCACAGTTTCCTGTTATGCCAGATGTGATTGGCCATTTTGTACAGATATGGGCCACTAGCTGTGTCCTGTGTTTTGTTGTGAAAGTGTTGCAGTTTGTACCACATTGTTGTCGATGTGGAGGTGTTTTTATTCTTATGTGTGTGTGCTGCATTGTGGTTGAGATGCCCCTGTAGTTCTGATTTGGCAACCCCTTATCCATTTCAGGCGGTGTGCCTTTGACTTCTGTGCTTCTACAGTGCTCAGATGTAGCAGACTTGGGTAAATTGGGCTCTTGGTCGAGTTGTGACTCTTGGCATGGTTTGTCCGCAGATGTGCTGTTGACATCAGGGGTTGTTTGTGCACATGGATGTGTCATAGAGTGACCTGTTCCTTTCCGGATGTGGTCCACACTCAGCCCCCTCAGTGTCGTGGCGTGCGCAATGTCAGGATGAATGGACTGCAGACATGCTAATCATCATGTAGTGTCACTTGGATTGTCAGTGTGGCTCACAAATACACAACTTTGCTGGGTTTCGCACGTGTGCATGTGTTGGTGTGGATATTGGTGATGTGTGGGATGGGAAACCTTTGGGCACATGGTGTACGGGAGCCCACTTGGTGTTTGTACGTGTGCTGCAGTGTGCCATGGGGATCAGGGACATGATCCAGAGTCATTGTGGATGTGCAGTGTGCTCTACTTAATTGTGCATGTGTGCCATTCTGCCCATCTCCCCCCCCCGACCCCCACAGTCCCTGGTCGGTGCTCACCCTGTTGATGTTGTGTCAGGTCATGTTGAGCATTGTCCGGATCCCCAACTCCTGGCACCATATCCCGACTTATGACTGTGGCCACCATTTTCTCCATGTCATCCAGCTCCTTCGTCTTCTGCTGGACCCCCCACCTCCAATCAGCGTTGCTGCTTTCATGTTGGCATCGAGTTTCTTCTTGGTTTTGCCCGTTACTTTATTCCAGCACCTCTTGACCTCTTCCATTGTCCTCCTCAACGCTGCAACTGCATTCACATGGTACAAGATAGTCAGCCATGTTTGCGTCTTTGTCGCCAATGACAGATTGGAGGTGCCGAACATTTGTTGGTAGTGTTCTATCACCTCCGTAACGATGATCCTGTTTCCTGCGGACTGAACCGCATCTTCATCTTCCTCTTCTCCTTGGCCTTCCCAGACCCTGAGCTTCCTTACTGGTCATCTGTGGGGCTTGTGGGGTTCGCGTTGTCCTCTGCACTCGGTCTGAGTGCGTCCATGGTGCTACGCAGTTACATTTTTTAATAATGTGTTTTTCTATGCTTTTATAGTACATTTTCCCACATGACGCGTGGGAATTACAGGCCTGTTGCTGGTTATCGCTGATTTTTGGGTCCCGATTTGGGGCACCGCAACAATTTTCACGCTTGTGTTTTGCATTTTTCGGCGTCGTGTTAATTTTAACGTGGACATTTGGCGCCCTATCGTGAGACTATCGCATGGTGCCGCCGGCTTGAGAATACAACGATAACACAGTGTTATTTTCCCACAAAGACTGCGATATGCAAAGTTGCGTTAAGCTAATTTTGCAATAATTATTACACGTTCTTGAGAATATCCCCCTATGCATTTTCATAGACCTAATTCTAGTAATAGTTTCTTTCACTAGCAGTTAATTTACACAGGATTCACCACACTATCCAATAGGGTAGATGACTAAGTTGTGTTATGGAAACTAATTGTAGCTAAATACTCTCCCCACATTTCTACGGTGGTGCCTGATATATCCTTTCTATTGAGAACCAACATTTCTGCCCCCATAGAAGAGTTTACAACAAATGGGAATCATTCTGGACAAGCATATCCTCTATCTTCTTCCACTTTCAGATCCCAATATAATATTGAACAACCCTGTTCCACGATTGGCATTGTGGGCATATGTGGGAGCAGTGGTCTAGCAAGGGTCCTCCCTCAACCCACTTAACTGTGACTGTCCTAGAGCACTCAAGCTCTTCACGTTTCCACAAAGTCATGTAAGCAATGTGGCAGTAGGATCTCCTTTGTCCTATATTAGCACACTATTTCATACAAGGGTTAAAAAAAAGAAAAGTTGGGGGCAACAATCTGGACCTCCCATCTCTGGTGACGGGGTGTGCGGTGAGTTAAGTATAGCATTGTGAAACACACTAGCTACTTTTTCCTTTGTGACTCTCAGAGAATGTGATGATGAGTTATTGTCCTTGGCGTCCCTCCCATGTCAGTGCTCCTGTCAACCAGGTCAGCTGAGGGATTGCCCCTCCTAACTCTGACGAGTCTGATCTGTCTTTTGGGCAACATAGATTGATTCAGGCTCACGGCTGCCAATTCTCCAATTTGGCCACCTTACTCAGCACCTTCAAACCATTTTTTGCTAACAGTGTAATCCATTTCTTACATCAAGTCATGTATGTTCATGTACTATTAACATTCATCTTATATGATTCCAGGTTGTATTATCTTTATTATTTTGTAAAGGAGAAAGCCCAAAGTAATGAATTATGACCTTCTGGCATGAATTTTTTGCTGGCTGTACTCCTGAGTCACACGTATTGAAATAGAAGTTCAGAGCCATTTCTCAAATCACACTAAGGGCCAGATTTGCAGAGATGCCTGGCAAAACAGCGCATTAGTCCTAAGGATTATTTAATTACGTACACAGTAAGGTATAGACTTGAATCAGTACTATATCTGGTTATTCCAGTACCCAGCCGGGTCTTGAAATTTGATTAAAAATATGTAACAAAAATTAGGTGACCACAAAGAGGGTCAGATTCAAACATTTGATAGGGTACACGCCTCCACCTATCCAAGAGTAAGCTGACAAACAATTTAGAGAGAAGGTAGAAATAGAGAAAACAAACAATATCAGGCAAGAAAGACGTGGGAGCCAACTGTCCCTTGCAATTGGATAATTAGTAAGGCAAGTTTAGACATACAATATCTGCAATCACAATAGTCTCAATAGACATATTGCAGAATTGTTTAAAAGGTTGACGACGTTTCAATCCCTGGCTCCTAATGAACCGGGAATGATCATCAGGACTTGGTGATTTAGTTGCCTGTTTTGAATTTTGAAGCGCCTGTAAAAAGAAGGATAGATCATGGTCCAAGGACTAATCCTGTCGCGCCTCGACTGCGGTAATGCCCTATATTTAGGCGCTCCACAGTCCACACTGTCCAAACTACAAGTCATTAAAAATTGTGTGGCAAGAATCCTCTTGAACCTTCCTCGCTGATCCCCAGTTATAGCCAGACTGAAGGACCTTCACTGACTCCCTGTGAAAGCCAGAATAGAATTCAAGAGCATGTGTGTTGCACACCAATCCTACTGGGGAACAGGCCCCACCATAAATCACTGCTTGGTGGAAGCCTACTGTCCTTCCCGGGCCCTCAGATCCGCGACCTCCTACCTAACCTCCGTACCACGCATCAGAAGAGCCAGATGGGGAGGCCGCTCGCTTGCTTACAACCTAGCCAGGATCTGGAACTCTATTCCCCCCGCAATTAGGTCAGAACCCAACCTGCTTACCTTCCGAAAACTCTTAAAAACTTGGCTCTTCAATAAATCCCACATTTAACCTGTTCCTCTGCCCCCCGCACTCCCATCCCTATAGCACAACCCTTCAGTCAGTTTACAGCGCTGGGACGCCTCCGGGTAGCCATCGCGCTTTACAAATCATCATTTCATTCCATTTCATTTCATAGAGGGAAAAAGAAAGCAAAGGCAATGTAAAACAGTTTAAAAAGAAACGTCCTTCATTTGTCAGACCTTTTTGATAGTGTTCCACATGCTTGTTTCCATTACTGCGTGCAACAATAATAACAACATCTTATAAGCATCACCTGGTCGTGTGTGACTTGGTCGACCATAGTGGAAGAAAGTGCAACATGGTGCTGGCTATTGACATTAAGGTCCTGAAGTACACATACGGCATGCGTGGAGGTGGGTGCCGAGTCTAAGGAAGGTCTAAATGACATGAGCGTATTTGGTGAGCATGTGCCTGTGAACCTAAGAACAATAGTCGACAAATTAGTGGATTGGTTTAGTTAGTGCTGACGAAGTGAGCTTGACTTTAAAAAGTGTGCAAAAAACCGGGTGGCGAAACCGCCGCAGTGATTTAATTGGGAACAGATTGAGAGAGGATTCTGCTGACCTGGAGGGGTCCAAATAATTCCGTAAATCAAGTCCGAGAGTATATGATAGTCCTTGTAGCGCGAGGTTGTATACCTAAAAATTAAAGTGTTGTTAATTACTATAACCAGGCTAAACATTGCGGTAGGGCAGTGGCTCGGCAGGGCAGTGAATATTACCTCAGGGTTGCGGTATCTAACGCCGGATGGAGGTCGAGGGCATCTAGTTTCCAATGGGTAGCCCTCTTGGCGTGGAAGAGCGGTGCTCCCGGGGCGAGTAGTGACAACAATGGCGAAAATCCTCTCAGGACACTGCAAAAGTAAGAGGAGTCAAGGGCAGCCTTAGTCTGGGCAAGGAGCCGATAAATTTCAAAGTGCCACAGCTGGATTGCTTACCTATTATCGTTAAAGAAGCATCAGTGTAGCTCCACAATCGGGCAGTATCACAGTCGTCGGTAGGCTCAATGGCCAAACATCCCGACATCACGGAAATCCGTATGTGGCTGTCTAAGGCGCTGGAAGTATAAATCAAGTTCACAACATGGCGAAAGCGAGGGTGGACTATTGAGCGCCACGACGGCCATATTGGAGTGGGGTCGTAATGTTAATAGGCCATGCATTACCGAGGATGGTGAGAGTAGTGACAAGTGATAAGTGACGCGCTGGTCGGAATGGGAAAGAAACAGAGTGCAAGGTGACACCAGGGTTCAGTTTCTACGAGACCTATGGATACACATATAACCTCATTTTGCTTACACTTAAAATTATACATGGTTAAAACAACATTTGGCATGTAAGAAACAACATACTTCATTACTGGTCATGGCTCAGAAGTTCAGTCATATTTCCGATCATATCAGTTAAAGTCCTATTCAAAAGGAGGAATTCAGAGAAACAACATAGTTCATTACTGGTCATGGCTCAGAAGATCAGTAATATTTCCGATATTATCAGTTAAAGTCCTTTTCAAAAGGAGGAATTCAGAGAACATTACTGGTCATGGCTCAAAAGTTCAGTAAGGCTTTCGATTTAATCAGTTAAAGTCCTTTACAAAAGGAAGAAGAATTCAGAGAAGGCCAGCCCAGTCCTCCGTACAAATTAGTCTATTCTGGATTGTGTCCAACAGAATTATGCATTTAAGTTCCTCCTTATTCAATAACTGCGACATGTTCCCACCTCTTGGTGGCAATTTCAGGACTTTCAGTATGCTCCATCGGATATTGTCTTCGTGGGAACATGTCGCAGTTATTGAATAAGGAGGAACTTAAATGCATAATTCTGTTGGACACAATCCAGAATGGACTAAATCGTACGGAGGACTGGGCTGGCCTTCTCTGAATTCTTCTTCCTTTTGTAAAGGACTTTAACTGATTAAATCGAAAGCCTTACTGAACTTTTGAGCCATGACCTGTAATGATTTCTGAATTCCTCCTTTTGAAAAGGACTTTAACTGATAAGATCGGAAATATTACTGATCTTCTGAGCCATGACCAGTAATGAACTATGTTTTTTCTCTGAATTTCTCCTTTTGAAAAGGACTTTAACTGATATGATCGGAAATATTACTGAACTTCTGAGCCATGACCAGTAATGAACTATGTTGTTTCTTACATGCAAAATGTTGTTTTAACCATGTATAATTTTAAGTGTAAGCAAAATGAGGTTATATGTGTATCCATAGGTCTCATAGAAACTGAACCCTGGCTGTCATCTTGCACTCCGTTTCTTTCCCATTCCGACCAGCGCGTCACTTATCACTTGTCACTACTCTCACCATCCTCGGTAATGCATGGCCTATTCCCATTACGACCCCACTCCAATATGGCCGCCGTGGCGCTCATTAGTACACCCTCGCATTCGCCAGGTTGTGAACTTGATTTATACTTCCGGCGCCTTAGACAGCCACGTACGGATTTCCGTGATGTCGGGATGTTTGGCCATTGAGCCTACCGACGACTGTTATACTGCCCGATTGTGGAGCTACACTGATGCTTCTTTAATGATAATAGGTAAGCAATCCAGCTGTGGCACTTTGAAATTTATCGGCTCCTTGCCCAGACTAAGGCCGCCCTTGACTCCTCTTACTTTTGCAATGTCCTGAGAGGATTTTCGCCATTGTTGTCACTACTCTCCCCGGGAGAACCGCTCTCTGTCGCCAAGAGGGCTACCCATTGGAAACTAGATGCCCTCGACCTCCATCCGGCGTTAGATACCGCAACCCTGAGGTAATATTCACTGCCCTGCCGAGTCACTGCCCTACCGCAATGTTTAGCCTGGTTATAGTCATTAACAACACTTTAATTTTTAGGTATACAACCTCGCGCTACAAGGACTATCGGACTTGATTTGCCGAATTAATTGGACCCCTCCAGGTCAGCAGAATCCTCTCTCTATCTGGAGAAGTGGAAAAGTGTGGCTCAATGGTTAGAGGAGGCAGACCTGGAAGCAGAGGTCAGCCTGGGACCAGGGTTCAATTCCCGGCTCGGTGGGGTCTTGAGTCCTAAAATGTCCATGGACTCGACAATTCTCGCTCCAGTGCCTACTCAATTCACGGGTTCACACTCTGCGACTCTGGGCAATAGCTTGCCTCATCTCCACAACGGCCCCTCGCGGTGGGATGCCTGGCTTTCACCTTGCGGATACCCTGCCGGGGTCATCTCACAGGGGAATCCCAGGACAGGTTCCCTAAGCAAGCGCTTAGAGACCGGTTGGTGATTTGCGCTATATAAATAACTGTAAATTTACATTTACATTCCCAATTAAATCACTGTGGCGGTTTCGCCACCCGGTTTTCTGCACACTTTTTTAAGTCAAGCTCACTTCGTCAGCACTAACTAAACCAATCCGCTAATTCGTCGACTATTGTTCTTAGGTTCACAGGCACATGCTCACCAAATATGCTTGTGTCACTTAGACCTTCCTTAGACTCGGCACCCACCTCCACGCATGCCGTATGTGTACTTCAGGACCTTAATGTCAATAGCCAGCACCATGTTGCACTTTCTTCCACTATGGTCGACCAAGTCACACACGACCAGGTGATGCTTATAAGATGTTGTTATTATTGTTGCACGCAGTAATGGAAACAAGCATGTGGAACACTATCAAAAAGGTCTGACAAATGAAGGACGTTTCTTTTTAAACTGTTTTACATTGCCTTTGTTTTTTTTTCCCTCTATCCTTCTTTTTACAGGCGCTTCAAAATTCAAAACAGGCAACTAAATCACCAAGTCCTGATGATGATCCCGGTTCATTAGGAGCCAGGGATCGAAACGTCGTCGACCTTTTAAACAATTCTGCAATATATCTATTGAGACTGTTGTGATTGCAGATATTGTATGTCTAAACTTGCCTTACTAATTATCCAATTGCAAGGGACAGTTGGCTCCCACGTCTTTCTTGCCTGATATTGTTTGTTTTCTCTACTTCTACCTTCTCTCTAAATTGTTTGTCAGCTTACTCTTGGATAGGTGCAGGCTTGTACCCTATCAAATGTTTGAATCTGACCCTCTTTGTGGCCACCTAATTTTTGTTACATATATTGAATAAAATTTCCAGACCCGGCTGGGTACTGGAATAACCAGATATAGTACTGATTCAAGTCTATACCTTACTGTGTACGTAATTAAATAATCCTTAGGACCTTTGTTTTCTAGAATAGATTGTCCACCCATGGTCCGAAGGTATCCATTGGGTTCCCTTGGTATAACTTAAAAGGCAACACAGCGCAGCACAAAAAGTAGCTGGACAGCGTTGTGTGAAAAGGAGAGAGCAATATCTTAGAATTCTATGCACAATATACAGGCAAAATAAAAGATGCTCTATGGGTCGAGAATGGAAAAGCTCAAACGACTTATCATGGATGGTTTGACTTGCATTGCAGTAAAGCCTATACAAAATTAAAACATACTTTGCTATAAACCAGAAAGAAATATCATTGAGATTAGGATGTGTGGAAGGGTTTATAATCTGTCCCAGAAATCCCGCAAAATGGAATTAAAAAATGAGACAGGGGTAGCGTTACATGAAGACTCACAAAATAAGGACAGTGCAGCATTCTGGTGAGCAGTAAATGCCCCATTTCTTAAAGCTAAAGATATACCTACCATTGAGATTGCCACTGATGAACATCAGTGGCTGGGTTTTTACTCTAAGGTATATAAACTGAAAATGGAGAATAGCACACAAACAACACATATATATCACAAGGATTAATGACCACTGTTAAATATCCCATAGATCTTTCTTTCTCCCTATAGGAAGTAACACGGGCAATAAATGAGAGCAAGGGAGGTATGGCACCTCGTTCTGACGGCGTCCAAGTCGACCTTTTCAAGTTAAATCTGCTCCTTTGGGCCCCACTCTTAATGCAGGTTTTAACGTCATTCTGTTCTACTGGATTCATCGAAACATGGTCAAAATCCATTCTGGTACCTATTTTTATAAAGGGTGACTGGCAGAATCCAGCGTGTTACCGTCCAATATCTTTGCTGGATTTGCTAGTAAAGATAGCAGGACGGATCGGCTCCAAGAATGGGCAGAGATAATCATTTCCTTTCAGACGTACAATTGGGTTTCGCCAGGGTTTGGGAATACTTAAACAGGGACTAAACCTTCATATTTTGATAGGAAGGTGCATGTGGTCCAAACAAGGTAGATTGTACCTTGCCTCCGCTGATTTTACGGCAGCTTTCAACTGCGTGATACACAGTAAATTATGGGAGATTTTAACTACTATGGGGGTGGAGAGTTCACTGATCCAATTTTTAAGCCAATTGTACTGCAACACAAAAACAAGGGTTCGCTATGGACTAAAGGGTGAATGCACTGCACCGTTCGTTGTGGAGAGGGGGGTTAGGCAGGGATGCGTCCTGGCGCTGTTTTTATTTAGACTCTATACCAATGGTTTGGAACAAACATTGATAGAGGAATGCCAGGATTTACCACAAATAAATAATCGTCCCATTCCCGCCCTTCTATACGCGGACGATGCAGTGTTGATGGCCCGAACACAACTAGGACTCCAAAGGGTACTTTCCAGCTACACTGAATATATGGAGAAGTTGGGCCTGCGAGTCAATTTTACAAAAACTTTTATAATGAAGTGTGGCAAAAACAGCTCTAGATGCAGGGGCATTTTTATTGGCAATAAAAAGGTGGAACCTAAAAAAAATGCCCTTACCTATTTATTTTATTTGATAATAAGGGGGAATGGTACCAGGCAGTAAAAAAAACAGGAGTTTGTTTTTTTGAAAGCTACTGTAGCCCTAGCCAATTTTGGGAAGAAGCTGGGCAGAACCACCCGGGGAGCTCCTACAAATTGACAGGGCAAAATGTATTAGTATAGCGATGTATGGAGTGGGTTTGTGGGTCTATCGGGATACCAAACTTATTCAACAGTTGCTTTCTTAAAATATCTCATGGCAGTTCCAGATAGCACTTCTGTCTATGTATGCCACTCAGAACTAGGATTGCCTTATATCTCAGACCTAATAAAAGTCCAACCAGTTCTGTTGTGGCATAGGATCTGGACTTCTCCAAAAACTACCTTTAATAGTGACCTATTAACAGATAGCCTCATGCTGGATCGGGATTTAGAGATCGCTTGGCTGAACTATATAAAAAACGTCATGAATGACTTAGGACACTCTGAATATTTTAACAATCCTGGAATTCTACATTCTCTTACCTGAAAGTCTTTTAAAAAATGCTGTTTGATACATATATCGAGGCAAAGAGATTTGCCCAAGAGGCAGCTTAGTCGTTGGTACAATCTAACCAACTCTTACTCAATGCGTACAATATGCAGCCGTACCTAAACTTTGAATTAAGGGGGTATGATCGATTTGTTTTGACCCGTTTCAGATTCGGATTTTTCCACCGCTTGATAAGCTTTTCTGAAATAAATGACTGGTCTATAACATTAAGTAGTTGCCGATGTGTTAAACAATCTCCGCAAAATACAATGCATGTGGTATTATTTTGCAACTGTTATGCAATGCAAAGACGGATGTGGACTTTACATATTTTAAGACTGTTAGGTCTGCAACAATATGGGCCAGCGCTTTTATCACTACAATTTTTAGAAAGCAAGTGTTTTGCAAAGTTAACAGCATATTTTTTAAAAAGTATCGTTAATTGCAGGACAATAGTTTTTATATGAAATTCGCTGGCAAAGAGAAACAGAACTTGTAATTACTTCTGGAATTAAACGCTGTAATATCGAGTAATTTGTATTTAAAAATAACTGTAAGAATTTTGAATCTTGTAATATTGATGTTTTAAACTGTATGCTTTTATGATTTTGGCACAAAGAAATCGAATAAAGCTGGCATTGAATTGAATAGTCTTCCATTATGCCTAATATGAGCCACACTGAAACAGCTTTTGATATTGTGATTCAATCTACCAATAATAATGAGCTTTATGGAAAGAGTTCTGGGAGAAAACGATTCATCTCTCTTTGTCCTCCTACTAAAGGCCTCTGGCAACATGTGATGGCATGTTATTTTTTTTTTTTATTTATTTTTTTTTATCCTCATTTGTGCGCATAGCTCCAATCTACCAAAACAAAAGAGAAAACCACCACAGAGCAATAGGCCGACCAGTCGTGTATTGTGCCACTCAGCTTGTAGCTGGTAAGGGAAATTATGGAGAGCGAAGTAAGGCCAATTCCACTCAGCACTATATACAGTGACCAATCTTAAACCAGCTTAGAATGGTATCTCAGTTGATAGTGACCGAATTATCGAGATCCCATTGGTGCCAAGATTGTTAATCTTGTTAACCGGGATGGGCAGTGCACACGTTAATCATTGGACCTGGGGGAAAAAAAGAAAAAAAAAAAAAACCCAGGATTAGTCACGACTAAACCAGCATTGCCCAAAACGCTCTGCTATTTGGACTCCCTGCCCTAGCTAGGTCAAGTTTGGAAATTTGAAATAGTGATGTTCGCCATTCATGCACTGTAGGGGGTTGAGCGTCTTTCCAATGCCTGCATATCTCCCTGCGTGCAGCAAGTATGGAGTAAAATATCAATTTGGATGCTGAGTTGCAGATTTTATTTCTCACACCAAAAATAACAAGAACCAAATCTATATTGACCTGTTCACCCAAGGATTCTGACAGCTTATTTTTGATGGCTTCCCAAAATTCTGTTAGCTCTGGGCATTCTAGAAACATGTGAGTGTCCGTAGCTTCAATTAACCCACATCTCGGACATTTAACTGGGCCTGTTAATGAAAATTTAGTTAACCTGTATGGAGAATAATATGCCCTATGTATGGTAAAAAGGTGGTTTCTACGAAGCCACGAAGGTTTAACTAACTTCCATAACAATGAGCATGAAGCAGTCCAGAGCTCTTCTACATCAAATCCTGGCATTAATTCTGCCCACAGCGTGGTTGGTAACTGGAAACTGACATCCATTTCATCTATTATTTTGTTATACCAGCTTGAGATTTCTTTTTTTGCCACCGGACTTTCTACCAAACAGTTGATCAGGTCACTAAGGCCACCTATATGTTGCTTGTTACGTCTTGCTGGCAGATCTTTATATGACTGAGCCCAGCTGGAAATCTGAATATATTTAAATCTTGACAACCCTGGACCAACTTTGTTGCTAAGATGATCCCATGGAAGTATAGACCCGTCCAAAAACAGGTCTTCCCAGCAATGGATATCAGCTTCTAATAGTGATTTGTTAAGAGCATCTGTTGTCCATATGGGTGGGTTGGGTAGGTTCCATATTGGAGCCTTTGCAGAATAATAGCCAATCTTTATCGCTTGCCTAATTTTATACCACGTAGATATAGACCCTTTTAGAACTTTCAGTTTTATCTTTTTAAAGAATTTGGGATCACCAAACTTAAACAAAAAACTGGCATGATCAACTCCTTCACAATCCAATAAAGTGGAAAAAAGCGGGCCCTTCCCTGTAGATGTGGGGATTTTAAACAGCATACGCATATGCGATAATTGGAACGCCCATGCGTATATTTGAAGGTCAGGGCCAACCAAGCCCCCATTCTCCCTACGACGCCTAATTTTTTTCCAGGAGATTCTAGCACTTTTATTATTCCAAATGAAACTAGTAATCGAGCTCTGCAGTTTAAAAATTAACTTAGGATCAAAATAAAGTGGTATAGTGGTAAATAAAAAAGAAACTTTCGGTAAAATACTCATCTTCACCAAATTAAGTTTACCCAAAATGGAAAGTGGGAGATGAGACCAGCCTCTCATAAGTTTCCGGCACTCTGCAGCTACTTTATTAAAGTTTAGAGAGGCAATAGCGTTGATATCATTAACTATATTTACACCCAGATACCGAATTAGACTTTTTGATGTCCCATTATTATTCGTTCTATTGCAATTCCAGGACATTGATTCTGTTTTGAGGGCATTAATTTCGTACCCGGACACTTTCCCAAATGTAAGGGCCTGTTCAACTACCTCAGGGTATGCCTCTTCATAGCTTGTAGAAAAAATCATGATGTCGTCAGCATAGAGTGCCACCTTCTTATCCCAACCACCAAAGCTAAAGGAGTTAATTAGACTGTTATTCCTAAGCATTTGAGCAAAGGGTTCTATGTAAACGTCAAAGAGAAGAGGGGACAGGGGGCAACCCTGTCTGGTTCCTCTCATGACCTTGAAGGGTTCTGTCAAACCACCATTAATTAACAATGAGGCGGATGGGTTACGGTACAGGAGCTCTATGGTCCTCCGAAATCTGTCACCAACATTAAACCTCTTCAAAGCCTCCGATAGGTATAACCAGTTCACTCTATCGAAGGCCTTGGTGGCGTCAAGGGTAAGCACAACCAGTGGAATCTGCTCCTTTATAGCAATGTCTATTGTACCAATCAATTCATACGTAAGATCGCCAAGCTGTCTCCCTTTAATAAACCCCTTTTGTGTCGGATCTATAATATCTGGGGTCACCTGACCTAGCCGATTTGCTAATATAGAAGTAAAAATTTTATAATCGGCATTTAATATGGAGATGGGTCTGTATGAGCCACATTCAGAAGCGGGTTTGCCAGGTTTCAGGATGAGAGTAATAGAGGCATTATTCCATGATTCAGGTGGTAATTCGCCTTCTCTAAGAATTTGGTTGAACAAAGTGGCCAGCACTGGAGCGACCTCCGAGACAAGTTTTTTATATATCTCGCAAGGCATACCATCAGTACCTACCGCCTTTCCGCTCTTGGATTTCTTAATGGCCTCCTCAACCTCTATTATAGTTATTTCTTTATCTAATGAGCGGGACTGCTCAATAGTTAGGGACGGAAGAGATATACCTTCAAGCCAATTAATTATGTCACTCTGTTTGGGCTTAAGATCATCTTGGTATATAGACTCAAAAAAATCCCTAAAGACTGCTCTAATTTCATCATCCCTGGAAACAGTGCCCTGAGGAGTAGTGATAGAACAAATATTGTTACGGACCCGGTCAGATTTTGTTTTCCAGGCGAGTAATTTTCCTGCCCCCTCCCCATATTGGAAATGTGAGAGTTTGCTTGCCTCCCATCTCTGAATGACCCTCTTCTCCAGAACTGTGGACAGTAAAAGCTTCAACTCATTCAATTCCGCTTGTTTGATATTAATGGCTGAATTATCCATAGGGGTAGTATTGTCTAATTCCCTTTGTACATTCAAAATATTTCTTTCGATAGAGGTTACTTCGTCTGTATATTGTCTAGCACGATAAACTACTTTATTTTTAATAAGACCTCTTAAAGTACTTTTGAACGCGTCCCAAATAATTCCTATGGGGGCTGTTCCCTCATTAGTACTAAAGAAGTATCTTGTCTCTGATAGTAAGAATGTAATATCTTCCGTTGATGAGAGAAAAGATCTGTCAAAAGACCATATTCTAGTAAGAGGTGTCATCGCCAGTTTTAGATCTAACACTAATGCAGAATGGTCAGAGAGATGTAATGGATTGTGCTTTATTCTGGTGACGTTATCAGCTAAAGCTCTACTTGTAAGGATAAAATCAATTCTGGATCTATGTCTGTATTTCCAGTTTCTAAACGAAAATTCTTGCTTTGGACCCTCTTTGAATCGCCAAATATCTATGTAATCATATTGTTTCATTAAACCTAGTAGACAGTTTCTAGATTTAGAGATGGTTTTCTGCCTACTATTAGGTGATTTATCCAAAAGTGGATTCAAAGTTATGTTGAAATCCCCTGCTATAATAACAGGGTCAGGAAAATTAAGCAGATGGCTAAAGAGGGTTTCTAATACTGAGGGGTCGTCTATGTTGGGACCGTAATATCCTACAAGAGTTAGCTTGGTGTCACCTAATTCTACTGCTACAATAGCCCATCTCCCTCCGGAGTCTACTTTTTGGTGTCTTAATTTAAATACCACTGATTTTTTGAATATAATCGAAACCCCCCTTGTGTTGGAGCCTTGTGTTGTTGAAATAGCTGATTCTATCCATCTATTTCTATGAACCAGATCAAGCATTTCAGTCTCGATTAGATGCGTTTCCTGGAGGATAATGATCCCCGCATCACAGTCACGGAGATACTGCATAATTTTGTTAGCCCGCGGTCTGGTGCGAAGACCATTAACATTCCAGGATAATATTTTTAGATTAGCCATAGGTCGCTTATTAAGGCTGACTGTAAGAAAGAGAAGCTGGAAAATTCAGAAAAATTATTGCAATATAGCTTAGGATGAGAAAAAACCATAATGTTAAGGAAAATATTTACAAAAAACGATTGGAGCTTATTTCCAAAAATATAATTGTGTCCCTTTACCTCCCCATTCACCCCCCTAAACCCACCCTGGGAAAACCCCGTACTCACCAACCGGAAAACTTCCGGAAGTAAGTGCCCCTAGCTCTTCCCCATCTCGTCGCTATGTGCCTTTAGTTTCTACAAAGTGGCTCACCGTTTACTTCATAGTTGACTTAATTGCTAATAATGTAAGTGAAGTTATGTGATTTTTTTTTTTTTTTAACTTTCTTACCCCACCCAAATTTTTTTTTTTTTTTTTATTTATTTATTATTATTTTTTTTTTTGTATGTTTTGATATGTTTTTTTTTTTTTTTTTTTTGTCAATGCTTTATTCCCCCGTACGTTTAATGTTTTTATATATATATATATATTTTTTGGGGATAAGCTTTATGAGCTTTGTTAGACTTTACATTATGAAACCACATGACAGCTACCCAACAGTTGTGGGGTGTTACTCACGAAGATATTAATTAGTGATATCTCCTCCGAACTTGGTATTACTCTCTTTGTTTCTTATTGCCGAGAGACAGTAAGAGGTCATCAGCAGCTTGCACTGATCTGATGTTGTGCATCTTGTTATCGATCATGATTTTAAGGGATGCAGGGAAGCCCATCTGTACTGTCGCGCCTAGTTTGCGGAAAGCGTCCATCCTTTGTCCAAGCCCCCATTGTTTGTCCAGGGTGAAGCGAGACAGATCAGAGCGGATCTGAAAATTATAGCCTTTGTAAGCCTGTGACTTAAGCTTAAGAGCCTGGTTCAAAATATGTTCTTTTACGGAGTAAGTATGGAAATTAACGAGAATCTTTCTAGGCTTGGTCCTCTGAGGGTTGCGTCTGAAAGGATCTCGGTGTATGCGCTGAATTTCCGCTGCTAGCTCTTCAGTAGTTTGAGAAAGATTTAGAGTTTCTTTTAATAAGGTAATAATATAAGTCTTAATATCCTCCCCTTCGCTTCCTTCCGGGATATTCAAAATGCGTATATTACACCTTCTTGCATTGTTTTCTAAAGTCTCCAATCTTTCAGAGAGTGCCTGGTCTTCTTTCCTAAGCTTTACAATATCCTCCACAGTGCCTTCTGCTCTCATTGATATTTGGCCCACTGTCTCCTCCAAAGCTTGAGTTCTTAACGTCAGGTTGCCTAATCTCTCATCGAGAGACTCGCAAAAACTTCTTATCTCCCTCTGATTAGAGGCTGACTCTGCAAATCCTTGTTTGATCTCTGCAGATAACGCCGCAAACATTGCGTGTATAGATGCAACAGACACTGTCTCTACGCCTGAACCCACCTCTTCACTTAACTCTTTTGACGTGCCCGAGGAGGTTTCAGAGAATATCTCAGCCTCGAAATTATCTTCGATATTGATATTGTCGATAGGGTTCCTGACTGCATCGCCTCTATCAGCTACTGTATGCTTAGATAATAGCACTTCGTCCACTGCCACTGCCACTGCTACTAAATTTTCATCATCTATTGTGGCTTGACCCGTAGTATTTTTAAATTCTGAGCTGACCAAGTCAATCTCTGCCGATGAAGTCTCCTCTGCTTGCGCAGCGTGAGGCAGACCGATGCTGGTAGCATGGTTTTCAACTAGAATAGATGGTGTCTTGGGTGGCTGCGCGGCCTCTAGATTTTCCATCGTCTCGAAACCAAAATTGGAAGTGCTGCTGCTTGGCTGAAATTGCTCTCTCTCAAGGTTCAAAATCTGAGGAACCACTTTAAAATATGAGCGCAAGGAGGGGGTCACTCTGGGAATAGGAGCTGCAGAGGGTTTAACCTTGGTACGTTTTCTTCCCCTTTTTGTTTTCACCTCAACTGAGAGATATGAGGAAGACTCTTGATCTGACTGCGGGCTTTTCACTGTCTCAGGTACCTTCTTATCAGTTTCCTCTGCAATGTCTTGAAGTACGCTCTTCCCTCTCTTCCTGCGAGATAGTACAGCCCCCACTAAGACCTTGGTTGCTCCTTTCCCTCTTAGTTTCCTAACTGACTCCGCAGCACTCATGTGTGCCTGAGTTTGGCAAAAAGAAGCGCAGCAAGCACTGCTTTCAAATCGTACATTCACACTTATACAAGCTCCACTTACTGTGATTAACTTGGAGGATCCATCTATTGAGGCAATGCCCTTGCATCGAAAAGCAAAGTTTTCCTGTGGTTCAGCAGCTGGCAAAACGAGAAATCCAATGCCAAAAAAACGGGGAGCTCCGCTTGTGTGTACAATTCCGTAGAGACTTCGAGCGCGTTTCAGTTTGTGTAACTCAGCGGCGGCTCGCCTCCATGGATGCAGCGCAGGTGGGGGCTTGCAGTGTGATGGGCGTTCACTGCCTCGTACGCCGCCGTGATTGCTGGAGCTGCCGTGTCCTGCCTCCAGACCGCTGGTCCTAGCAAGAACAACTCGACACATCGACACAGCAGTGAGTTTAACGAAGTGCACTTACGGTAGAATGACATGGAACCAAGTGAAAGCCATGAAAACCGAAGGATCGGTAAATCGGTATATCGGAGTTTCAAAAGCCAAATTTGGGGAGTTAACGAGCCAGCGAGTCACGCTCTAATTATTAGTCAGCACGGCATCGGTATATCGATATATCGGTATATCGGAGTTTCAAAAGCCAAATTTGGGGAGTTAAAGAGCTGGCGAGTCACGCTCTAAGTATTAGTCAGCACGGCATCCAAGGACGAGAAGGAGCGGAGCACTGCTGCAGTCAGCCGACTGCCGCCATGTTTTCCTCCGAGTGATGGCATGTTATTGTGGGCATCTTAAATGGGGGCTTACCACAGAATCAAAAGCACTGTGGGGGAATTCTCCTCATGTGAGATGCGTGTGAGAGTGCAAAGTAAATAGGTGCCTGACATGAAGGAATATTATAGTCAGCTGGTGTCTTGATTGGGATGTAGCTACAGTCAGCATATAGTAAACCCATCCATGATCTATCACTGGAAAACCCTGAGTAGCTGCCCATTTGTTTCACATTCGACTGCTACTGAGTGTAGGTGTGAGTGAGCAATAGAACAGGGAACATTACTGGCATTTATCACAAAAGAGCTCATATCATACCTACAATCCCATGCACGACCTTGAGATACCTGCCAGCTATATCAATTAATTCCTGCAAGAATGAGGTTTGTGAACAAGTCTCCATTTTATGTATAGGTAATGATAAATGTGCACTTGAATCCCATTTAAAATTGAGTTAATCTTTTTGTTCTGGCAGTCACAACTGAGAGTGCCTGGGATAAAAGTACAGTCTGAGAGGAGGGTCTGTGGGTCCTGTTGAGGAGCATAAGTGAGGCTCTGGTAAGTATTTTCTCCTAGAATGTTGAAAATGCAAGATTGAATTGCCAAAATATTGTGGCCAAAGTATGATTTCTCAGAATATTCTAAAGGTAAGAGTAAGACATTTCCCTTTTCTTTGTTGTCTTTCCAGATTTTTAAATGTTTTCTGGATCTTTTTTTACTGAATTCTGTGCACTTTTAGTAATAACTGAATCTGAAGTCCCTAGCACGCTGCTGAGGTTGCGGCTTGTGTATTTCCCTAAAATCTGCATTTTAGCATTTTAAAATCGCAGTTTAGACTGTGTTTTGAATGATTGATATTCTGCACAGTACAGGTTTTTTAAAACTTTAGCATTTTATGTTATTTGCACGATATTAAAACAATATTATTTCGGGGAACCTACTGCTTTAGACACCGCCTATCTACCTGTTCCACCGCAGCTTGTGCTGTTTGTTGTGGAGGGAGCCAGCTAGCGCGGAACAGAGGAAGTGAAGCACACTCACTTCCGGGGGCCATTTTGGAGGAGCTGATGGTCTAGTGGTTACACTAGGACCCTTAGCAGCCTCCTATTTAGGGCGAGCAGTTTTGGCGCGCTGCAGTAATAACTGATTCTGAAGTCCCTAGCACGCTGCTGAGGTCGCGGCTTGTGTATTTCCCTAAAATCTGCATTTTAGCATTTTAATATCGCCGTTTAGACTGTGTTTTGAATGATTGATATTTTGCACAGTACAGGTTTTTTAAAACTTTAGCAATTTATGTTGTTTGCACGATATTTAAAAGAAAAGAAGTCCCTCAGCATAAGGATATCCCTTACGTCGTAATACAACCAGCCAAAGAGATATTATGAAAGGCAGTACTCGACCCAAAGAATAACCGTACAATCCAGTTAAAACTGTCTTCGCTCACTAAATTTGAAGATAGTAACTAACGTAACGTCAGTTTGGAGACACCAGAAAGCTGTACCAAGATCCGGTGACAGGGAGGCCGCTGCGGTATAAGAAGATTAAAAGCCATAATACGGAGATAAACAAAACGGCGGAAGGAAGCAAGTATCAAGACGTTTCCCTCTTTTATTTGTCCAGCAGTCTCAAGACTTCCCTTACAAATGACTCCATGATGGGATTACATTCAGCATTATAAAAAAGAGCACAATTGTGTCTGATCCTATTACTCATACGGTGGTCACCCTTGGTACAGAGATTAACTCGTTAATGCAACATTTTAACCGAGGTGGAAAATTTCTAAAATAAGCATCTCTAAAACTGCAAGATACGCCGCTAAAAGAATAAGAAGCAGTATCTTCCATGTATAATCTGTTATCTTAAATCCCTCAAAAAATGAGGTATGTGATGGCATTGAATGCTTAAAAGAAGGAGATATAGACCAGAAAGTGAAATAGCAAATTAATGCACACGTAAGGAATTAGATACATGTGAACGGAAATAAATGTAACATGGGCCATTTATATAAAAAACGGTGAACAATTAGCTGTTTATGGGCCATTTATAGAAAACAGTGATCAATTGGCTGTGTATAATTTTTGGTCTTTTTTTAATTTAATATTTGTACGCTACAGGCGCTGGAATATGTGATTATATATGATGACACGCTAGAAGCTAATGTGTAATGACTAACGTCAGGATATATTAGGACTCTGTTGTAAGTAAGTGAATTTTAATTGTTGTATTTCTTTTTAGTGATTTAAAAAAAAAAGTCCTGAAGGAGGTGTGCTCATCCACATAAGACACCGAAACGCCGCATCAACTCTTGTTTTTTTTACTCTGTGTTGTGCATAATTATTTGATGAAATGTCTTAATCATGTATTTTGAAGTCTTAATATGTTTTTAACTCTTAAGAAATAAACTTATGGTTTTAACTGTTTTTTATAGTAGATTTTTCTAAAATGTTACATGGATTTACACAGAGTTTCCAAACTGACGTTAGTTACTATCTTCAAATTTAGTGAGCTCAGACAGTTTTAACTGGATTGTACGGTTATTCTTTGGGTCGAGTACTGCCTTCCATAATATCTCTTTGGCTGGTTGTATTACGACGTAAGGGATATCCTTATGCTGAGGGACTTATTTTCTTTTAAATTTGTTCACCCTGTCCCGTATTGGTTCAGAGGGTACCTCCCTTTTTGGTTTTGGGTTTGCACGATATTGAAACAATATTATTTGGGGGAACCTACTGCTTTAGACACCGCCTATCTCCCTGTTCCACCGCAGCTTGTGCTGTTTGTTGTGGAGGGCATTACAAAGGGGTGGGATTGACCCATGCAGTCGCGGGGACCTGGGCGATAATTGGTACATAAGAAAGGGATCCCCGCTGAAAAGGGAGTTGTGTTAATAAACCAACAAAGTTTAATTAAACACTTTCATAAAGAATGATTTCAGGAGAAGGAAAGGTTCAGTCTGGGTACCGTATTTTAATTAACAATACCTGAATAGTAACATAATCATAGCAGTTTTGTGAAAAAGCCCCAAAATGGAAGAGGGAAAGGGAGGGGGAGTGCTTGGGGAAGTGTAAAGGAGGAATCAGCACAGTTCAATAGACAAGTGACAGGTACAGTAGTTGCAACAATTTCAAATTATATACAAATACAAAAGCCCGGGAGTCAGGGCACACAATGATAACTAAGTGACCAAACAAAACTTTCAACGGACACACAGTCAATCAGAAGCTGTAAAGGGCTTGTGCCGGAAGTTTGAAGGGAAAGCCGTCGACGTTTCGACCCCTGTGCGTAGGCTAGATACAGTCCTTAAATGGGGTCTTCATCAGGACAAGGACCAGGGAGAGTGAGGGGCAACCTGTCAGATAAATTAATAAATTGAGTAAGTATGATTAAATGATTTCAACTAATACACCATGGCCTATTAATATGGACTATGAGAAAATTTGCACCAACAACTTAGAATAAATTACCATGGAGTCGTGGCCCGTCTGGGCTCAGGACGTGGAGTGATGATGGACAGTGCATGAATCACATGTCATTCACCAAGTGAGATAATCACAATGCTACAGAGGAGAAGAAAAACCAGTGAGATTCTCAAATATCACTGTCGATTAAAAACACCAGGTAATTCGTAAGAACACGGTGTCAGTTTTTTGTACATCGGGACAAAGGGAAAATAAAATTAATCTAATCATGCTATCAAAACCGGACTAGCCAATGTCACAGGACTACACAGTAATTAAACGGCAAAAAAGCCTATTGTTGCCTTAATATATGAATGTCCAGCATACCTCTGATTTAAACGGAAAATCGTGAATGCGATTTTCAAAAGTTTTGCTGGAGACGCTGGGTTAATATAAACAACAACGGTCGCTGGTTTTGCAGACGGTGTGGGTCGTGAAACCACAGGATATTCTAGGAGGAAAAGGGAGGTCATTGGTATGGAATCCCAGTATTTGAATGGCTCATGACAAATACGGAACTACTTACTAATTTATTTCAAAAGGGACGCTAGAAATGGGTTAATCCCAAAGCACAGAACACAAAACACAGATACCTGGGGTGCTCAATATACCTGTGACTCTTTCTTATGTACCAGTTTGTTGTGGAGGGAGCCAGCTAGCGCGGAAGAGAGGAAGCGAAGCACACTCACTTCCGGGGGCCATTTTGGAGGAGCTGACGGTCTAGTGGTTACACTAGGACCCTTAGCAGCCTCCTATTTAAAGCTCACATGGAGCCATCACACAGCGGGCGCGCGCAGCAGGCGCACAGATGGCGCGCCGAAGGTGCGCCAAAGGTAAGCCTGTCTGTGCCCGTCCGTGCCTCGACCGGGCCGATGGCCGACCATGCTGTCCAACAGTCCTCAAAACAGGGCCTGTCTAGGGAGTTTATAAGATCCTTAGATAAACACGCTCCCTGTTGTCATAATGCGCTAAAGATAGATACATGGGAGGGTCCCGTCGGATGTTGGCATTGCAATAATGTGGTAGCCCCTGTACAGATCTGCTCAGGGAATAAAGTCTCCTTTGCTCTTCAGGGGGTACTTATCAATGCCAGGTCAATGCGTAAGAATGCACCACATATTTGATCTAATCGTGGAAGAAGAGCTCGATTGGCTTCTTATCACAGAGACTTGGCTGAAAGCTTGGTGCAATACAGACATCGTACGGGCTCACCCACCAAGCTACCTAATTCAAAGACTGGATAGGCAGGAGCAACGTGGAGGGGGCTCGCTATTATCTATCGCGATACCCTGAAGTGTATCATTTATGAATTACCAGACATCAAAGGGGCGGAGAGTATGGCTTTTTCTTGAAAGATTCATGATTCTTTTACACTTTCAGGTGCTCTAATCTATCGCCCTCCCGGTCCTCCAAAAGACTTTTTGGAAAGCATCGGGGAGGTTCTTAGCGACCTTGCTCCTAGATCTGCCAATTTCACGGTATTAGGTGATCTAAATCTGCACCTTGACTCGATCACTGATACGGGGGCAAGCTGTTTCAGGGATATAATCAAGGTACTTGGGCTAACTATGCTAACCCATGACATTACACACAAAGTGGGGCACATGCTTGACTGTGTTTGTTCCAATTTAGACCTTTTGAAGGTTAAGCCGCCTTGTGTACAAACATGGTCCGACCACAAACTCATTCCATTTGAGCTTATTGTGGAAGGCAACTCGCCAGGGAAAGGCGTCAGCAAACTAGGTGGGCAAGCCAAACCCCGCTGGAAAAAGCTAATTGCCAACCCGGAGCTCCCATGGACGGCAGATAGCAGCAAGCCCGCAATGACCGGTAATACCCTAATTGATAATAAACGCTTCTGTGATTGGATCACTGAACTTAGTAGGCCTCTGGATACCACAAGCTCAGGCAAGACACATGGAGCAAAAAAAGCCTCTGCACCATGGTTCTAATTGTCTTTAAAAGAAAAATTAGGCAAAGTTAGAACACTGGAACGGAGATGGAGCCGAAACTATGATTCGGCCGAGCTTAGTATTTATAAATTGGCTCCGCGACAGTATCACGCCTTGATTAAAATTGCAAAAAACGCATACTATCTGGAAGCCATCTCTTCCACGGAAAACAGACAGAAAGAAATCTTTAGGATAGTTAATAGCTATAGTAATCCCAGAGTACTTTCGCAGGACATCCTACCCTCCTTGACTCTATGTGATGCCATTGCTAATCACTTCGAGCAAAAGACACAGGACATAATTAGAGACTTCCCTAAACCAGCATCCCCCCCCTGGATGGGAGGAATGGTAAGGATATGGAAAGAGTCCGGTTTAAAACGTTTCGCCCTGTGGGACTAGAGGAGTCTCATCTAGCCATCCTTTCTAGTAAATCGGGCTCACCCTTTGATCCCTGCCCTCCGCGGTTTCTACAAGCAATAATAGACTCGGTGAATCCTATCATTAATGGTATCATTAATACATCAATGGCTACTGCCGGGATACCTAGTGACTGGAAATTAGCTGCTGTTAAACCTTTACAGACAAAACCCTCAGCAGATCCAGCAAATCTTTCAAAACCTTCGCCCTATTTCCTTAATTCCAGTGCTATTTAAACTCACCGAAACATTCGTGAATAAACAACTCACTGAATTTTTGGAAGGAAACAACATTCTGCATCCCCATCAGGCAGGATTTAGGGCCCAGCATTCGACAGAATCTGCCCTCCTTTTCACTATGCAGACCGTGCGGGACGCCATCGACCAGGAGAAGAAAGCCGTACTGATCTTGCTTGATCTATCGGCGGCGTTCGATACGGTGTCACATACCATACTGATCAACCGTCTAGTAACATCAGGGATAGCAGGAACTGTACTGGCTTGGCTAACAAACTTCCTTAACCAGAGGAGGCAAGTTACCGTACAAGGCGAGTTCTGCTCTGAAGAGAAGGTTCTGATGTCGGGAGTGCCGCAGGGCTCCAGTTTGAGCCCTGTACTGTTTAATCTGTATATGGTCCCCCTGATCGAACTAATTTCTTCTTTTCAGACCAGTACAATCTCATATGCTGACGACACTCAGCTTATCCTAGTACTGGATAGGGAACTGCCTGGAGCAGAAGAAAACGTTAAAAACTGCCTCACAGCCACTTTTGACTGGATGAGGAATATTCATCTTAAGTGTATCTCGGGTAAAACCGAAATTCTGCCTTTTGACCAGCAAAACTTGTTTTCACCCAAACTATGGTGGCCGGAAGATGCAGAAGCCCCCCAAATACCATTCCTGCCGCCCGCAATTTGGGCATCAAGTTTGATGATTCCCTCTCATTTAAGCAACAGGCAGTGACAGTGGCTGGCACCTGTTTTAACATCATTAGAGGTCTCAGAAAATTCTTTGACCTCTTGCCCTTGGATGCCAGAAAAACGGTGGCGGTTACACTAATAACATCTAGGCTGCATTACTGCAATGGTCTGTATGTGGGAGCCAATCAATCTGTGCTCCACAGACTGCAGATGGTCCAGCATGCAGCTGCACACCTTGTTCTTGGCTGGCCAAGGAAGTCGTCCGCCTCGGCCACGCTCAAAGACCTCCATTGGTTGCCAATACATAAACGCATCTTGTTTAAACTTCTGGTAATCACCTTCAGAGCTTTCCACTCGCAAGGGCCTAAATATCTTGCAAATAGTTTCAGACGCTACGCACCTTCGCGGGTCCTCGGGTCATCAAACCTGAACCTACTGGTGGTGCTCAGATATAAGCTCTCCACCAAGGGAGGAAAATCCCTGGTAGTCATGGGATCTAGGGCCTGGAACAAGCTGCCCCCTAAACTGCGAAAACTCACTGATGAGAGCCAATTCAGGAAAGGGTTGAAAACATGGATCTACACACTCACTGACACAGCTTGCAAAGCCTTAGTATAAGCGCGTAGGACTTCAGAACTCCATCTGTCAGCAGCCTGATCCATCTGGCTACGTTACACAGCGCCAAGATGCTCCTTGGAGTGATAGCCGCGCTATAAAAATGTGACATTACATTTACTTCTGCTAAACACAAGTAAAGTGCCTGTGCCCCCTTTAAACATGGTTAAATTGAATTATCCCTATTTGACATATTTAGCTTACCTATTAGCCCTTAGTATATAAGATACAAAATGTTAAATGCCACATGTGGAGTGAAACACTTTTTGTACCATCCACTACGGTGGCAGGGTAAACATGGCTGCAAGCCTCCTCTGTGTAGCCTGAAAGCAGCAGCTTGAATCCTGTTGCACAGACCTGTCAAAAATCCATTGACAGGTAGGAAAATCTAATATTAGTTATGAAATAACACACTGCTAAGTCCATTTTGCCACCCACAGTGTAGGGCATATACTATTTAAGAGTGGAACCTGTGTCACAATAGAAATAGCATGTTCTCCCAGTGACTAAGCTCAAAAAGAAGTTGTCACTGGTTAGGCTGTAGCTGGCACATATAAAGAGTCAAAGTATAGATTAATCAATCAATGTTTGCTTTATTCGATTCAAGTATTAAACCATAAAAGCATTTAAAAATAAGCATCCATAATTTAAAAGTTTTTCAAGCTAAAAACATATTAAAATCCATTACAATTACCATAGATATGAAATAACAGACAGATGTCAAAGTGTTATCCGCATGCACAGGTAGTAATAAAATCATCATGTGAATCAGTTAGTTTCAACAAGAGTTGGACCTTGCATTGATGACCTTGTTCTGACCACCCCTCTCAGATATTTTGCAATGTCACCAGTGACATTTTCATCAGCTAGAGATTGAAGCCTTAAAAATGCGGGTCGACATTGCCTCAGGCCTAGAATCTTCAAATAAGGCACAATCCATCTTCTCCCAAGTACATGAATTGTCAACTGATTAGATACATTGTCACAAGGACAGGGGCAGGGAGAACATGACCAGTCATTTAATTGGGGAAATGTAACCAGGTTGTTAAAGTTGCCGAAGCGTAGGCATATCAGTAAGAACCTATCATAATTACTTGGGGTACATAATAAATAGGGTTGTATCCCTGTTTGAATCAAGAATAATTTATTGGCTCTGAGTGTCTGTTTCATAATGTTAGAAGACAGACTGATCCTCTCCAGATGATTTAAACATAATGTTTTTGGGTCCTTCCTTGAGATATGAAGCATGGCGTCAGGATTGTCAAACAACTCAATGTGGTCCAGGTCACCAAAAAATGTTGTAATATATGTGAGCCATGGGATGTAATTTACCTGCTGCTTTTTCAAACAATCTAAAATTACTTCCCGATTTAGGCCTGTAGACACACCTGTCCAGACCATATGCCATAATAAAATCGGCTAGATTTTAATAAGGTCAGACAGGTAAGGCATGCCCAGTTCGGCATGGCAGATGTAAGTAGCTGTGATATCAGGGACAGCCAAGAGGTATCTCAGAAAACTATTTTCAACTTGTTGGAGTGGCTCCATATTTACTGGGCCCCAAATGCCAACCCCATACAAGGCAACAGAGGTACATTTGGCTTTATATATTACCAGGAGGTCATCAATAGGGCGCCTGCCCAACCTCCTAGCAAAATTATTCAGAGCATGTGTACCTTTAGCAAAAAGTAATTTTCTGAAATTGACGGCTTTTGCCCACAAGCTCCTATTGTCAAAAATAACCCCCAGATATGAAAAATGATCTACAAAATCAAGTTTCCCGCTATGTATGAAAACATTGCGGCACTTTACACTGGGCTTACTACATTTCATGACAAAGGTTTGTGAGATGTTAACTTTAAGGTCCAGGCTTGACATATAAGATACGAAACTCGTCAATAATTTTTGCAGACCGTTCGGGTGCAGGCTAACAGGACCGCCTCATTGGCGTATAATAATACGCCAATCGCCCTGTTGCCAATGCTGGGCAGGTCCTGACATTCCCGTGCTGAAAAGTCTCTCAAGCTGTTTATATAGAGGGTAAAAAGGAATGGTGCGAGCACACACCCTTGCCTTACCCCCTATCCAATGGGAAAACTATAACTAAGCTCATCCGTTCTGCCGTATTGAACCCTAGCGCGGGCCTCTAGATAGGATTGTTTTAAGAAATTAACTAATTGACCTTCCACCCCCATTTCCTCTAGAATTTGCCAAAGCTTTGAGTGATTGACACAATCAAACACTGAGCTCAAGTCAGCAAAACACATATACAAACTCCCTTTTTTTGCTTGGACATATTTTCCTATAATGAGGTTCAGGTTCAGGTTTTGTTCGATTGTGCCCAGACCAGTGCGAAATCCGTACTGTAAATCTGAAATGATACGTGTATCCTCAGCCCATGTCTGCAATCTATTTAAGACCACACACCCGGCAACCTTTACTAGGGAGTCCAACAAGGGAATGGTGCGGTAACAAGCTGGGTCATTGCGGTCACCTTTCTTAAAGATGGCAACAAGGGTGGATTCTGTCCAGGTCGGAGTAAAACCTTGAACACAGCATGCCCCTAGGAACAATGTTAAAAGTGGACCCCACAACTTAGGGCATGATTTGAAAAGGTCCATGGGTACACAGTCTGGGCCCGGAGCTCTGTTCCCAGCACTAGCGTTTATAGCCTCAATCACCTCATCCACCTCAAAATCAAGGCGGATAGGGAGATGGCTACAAGGGCCCAAACCAGGGCCCAAACCAGGGCCCACACCAATGGCAGAAACAGAGCCACTGCCATATAGTCTAGGAAATGGGACAACCATTGATCCTCCCCAATTGTATTTTCAAAACTAGGGGAGTGTTTGGGGGCCAAGAACTGTGCATTCATGGCCTTCCAATAGCCTTTCTTGTCCTTTAAGACTTAGGCTTCCCTCAGTGCCTGCCACAATTCAGTTCAAATGACCTCTTTACGTACTTTAAGGGATGTTGTATATGCCAGCCTTGCCCATTTTATTTCATCCCGATCTCTAGTCGGCTTATGCATGACTGATATCAGGGCAGCATGCGACTTACTACACTGAGAGTTGAACCAACGCGACCTGCTGTTGGAGGTGCTTTTAGATTTTGCCATTAGGTTTGTTTCCATAGCCTTTGAGATTTTTTAAAGGTATTACGGATATCTACATCCGCTGCCCTCTCATCTAGGCAGGTCTGAAAATCTAGATTATAATTGGCTAGAAGTGTTCTATTTATAGCAATGTCTTTTAGTGGCTCTTTAGGTAAGCGTCCAAGGGATACCACCTTAGTCCTCAAGTCTAACTTAAAACTGATTGGAAAATGATCACTAATAGCTACTGTGTGGGTTTTAAAGTTAGACATTCTATCCACATATCTATTTGTTATTAGAAAAAAGTCTATAGTTGAGGACAACCCTGCATATTTTAATCAATAACATTTGACCTGTACTGAATACAGACTCCCTTGAAAGATTTATTTTAATGTATAGTACACATTTAGTCCAATGGTTAAACATAGCTTTTAAAAAGTTACCTTTACCGTGCCTGAAACTGCATGGGACTAATTTTCATTAGCTCTCCAGCAACTGCTCAGCCTATATGTAGCCTGAATTAGGTATGAAAAAGGTGTGAAAACTGCTCTCAGAGCGGAGACAATGGCCTCTGAGTGGTTAGGTGCTTTCTTTCTGTGGCAGGAAGACCAGTTGGGGTGAGTACAGGTACTTAATTAAATTGAAAGGGCGTGCCCTGTCACAAGCGCATTTTACATGACAATTGCAAAGGCCTAGCCTTCATCCCCATTGTCAGGCTGGTACTAAACCCAGTGACTGGAAAACTACCCCCAAACCCGATTTTGAATGGTCATTGTGGAGGGGACTGCTGAGGAAGGGGCTGCTTGTTAACCGGGTCACACTTCTGGGTGAGCACACAGGCTCTGCGCACAGGAAGAAGGGTTTCCCCATATTGGACTTTGAGACTTAGGGGCCATATAAAACGGTCTGCAGTAGGGCAAGAAAGAACTGCTAAAAAGGTGGGGTTGCCCCCTGGAACTTTTATCCCACTTTTATCCCATTGCGTAGGTAGTGCCTAGGAGTTATCCCCACCCACTAGGTGGTGTAGACATGGATGTGGCCTCCCCAGGAACCATTCTTTGAACACTTTCTGGACCTGCGGAAGATCAGAAGAGACAGGTCCTACTGGCTGTGACCTGAAAGGAACCTTGAAGTACTGAACCCGGCTTGCCCTTGTACCCAGGACAAATATGTAAACTCCAAGGGTCCGTTGGGTGACTACCTGTGTGCCTAAAGATACGGAATGAAGTGCACACAGCCTTTTTCAAGCAGTACCTAGCTGGCCAGTGACAAATGGGTTTAGACTTCACTGTTGGCCTCTGCCTGGCACCCTGAGATTCTCCAGGTGCCTCCCCTGAGATCCTAGGGGCCTTAGAAGTGTATTTCATTGGTTGTTTGGTTGATAGAAAAAAGTTTGGAAACTTTTGAAAACATTTCCTTCACAGCCTCAGTAGGACTCACTGGAAATGTATTCAACTACCATTTCCAATGCATCGGATTGAATGTCCAGGTTCATCGTGGGCAAGGCTCCCTATGCTTCTGAAAAAATGATGAAGTCCTGTTCTGTGTTGGGACTTAGACAATTTGCAGTGAGACAAATTCAGAGTTTCAGTATGACCAACCTACTTAAAGTATCTGGCCTTCAGTTCCACAGCGGTTCCACACAGTTTCAGCGGTGGACCACAGAGGAAGGATAATTATTTTTAAAAGTAGCACAGTGACTTTCCACATTGGGGTTTAGAAGAAATTACGGCACTTTCATCCCAAAAAGTGACTTAGAGCTAGATGTACTAACATTAGGAATACTGAGTTCCTAATTGTGATTGACTCTGAATCACAATTAGAAAATCAGTATTCGTAATGCACAAAACCTTTTATTTCTTAATAGTGATTTCAAATAGGCCGTAACTTGACCTACCTCATGAATAATAATGAGATAGGTTGCAATTTGGGACCCATTAGGAATCACCAAAATCACAGGGACAGCCACGGCCCGTGGAGGGAGTTTCGGTGGGGCAGAGAGACGGGGCAGGAGGGGCAGGGTGGGGGGTGCTAAAAACTGGAGCATGGATAATTGAACGTAAGTAAACAATTTAATAAATAAAACAAATTTCGTAGCGCACCCTGCATCGCATTTTGCGATGCAGGGCGGCTACGAAATTCGTTTTAGTAATTCAATTGTTTACTTACCTTCAATTATCCATACTCCAGTTTTTAGCACCCCCCACCCTGCCCCTCCCCCGCCCCGCCTCTCTGTCCCACCGAAACTCCCTCCACGGGCCATGGCTGCACTGGGATAGTGGCCTCCTTGGGTCAGAAGACCACCATGTCTGTGATTGTTTATTAATAAAACAATCTTTTTTTTTAATGTAGCCAACTTTCCATAAAGGAAAACAGGTTTTTTTATGAGCAGGCAGTGGTCCCTGCTCACAGGTATAATTTTACTAGCAGTACTGAAAACCCGCTATAGGACACACTGACTAAACATGTTAGATATTTTATTGTTACCTTGCTGAGCTTTGTCTTCGTTCCTTCTCCTAAAGCCAGCAAATAATGGTTCTTGATCTATCCAAAATTATGTTTGGAAATCCAAGTAGTCTTGTAGCATCATTTCTACTGTCATATTTGTTGATGTTTGTTTTTGCTATGTTTCCTGTGACTGTGGGTGATTTAAGTCCTGTAACCACAAAAAACTAACCCATTACAGTGGTTGATTGAGGAATGCTATTATTGTTCTTCATTCAATAGCAGCTGTGTCTTGGAATGATGCTGCCAGACAGATGATTGGTGAAGATAGCACTTCAGTTTTTTACCCTTGAAATGTTAAGCTTTCTTGTTCTAGTTCAGTCACGTTCTTGATGACTACATTCTTAGAAATGGACACAACCATGCTGAAAAAGGAATCTATAGGTAGATATCCCTTGTTTATACAGTAGATCTAGTGTAGTGGAATAGATGTACACTTCAGAGATTGTGGTCCCTTGTTACAGCCTGAGGTTTGTGTTCAGGTGAACATTTAAGCTGTAGACCAAACCAGCTGCTTCTTCATTGAATTTGATCTTACACAAAAGGTCTTGTAGTAAGTACAACAAAGAGATGGTTTAGTGTAGGATAAAATCCCCCTTGCTGGCAATCCTTGTCAAAATCTCGAAAGGCAGTAGCATTTAGATCAGGCACTCTTTTCCCCACCCTTTGTAAACCTCAAAAAGCATGGCTTTGGCAGTTGCATCGCCTCTCCTTTGTAGTACATAATCATTGATAGACCTGTACTGCTCAAAAAGACGTTGCCCCATATAGAACCTGGATTTCAATGGGTTGGGATCTTGTGTACGAGGAAATGTATGGCGACTCTATTAGCCCGCTGAATGCTCTTCAACTAATTCTAGCCTTTGGAGGAAAAGTAAAACATCCAAATCCTGTAACAGGTGATCAGTACGTTGTGAACTACTTTGTTTTTGGAAAAGTCCAGCACATATAGATTGAAACAATGAGCTAATCATACCACTCTTACATATCCTACTTCTATCATGACTTTGAAGTTATTGCTGCCATTGTGACGTGCAAGTACTTCAACTTTGACAGCTCTGATTGGAACCCATTTGTCGACTTTGGTATTGAATTCTTTCAGGATGGTGGCAGCTGTGTGGGCTTGCTGCATGGAGAACACCGCAACTATTGCGTGCAGACAAATGCGTCAAAAAGGATCAGCAATGTTGGTGCCAAAGGTAAGTCTTTGTTTGGCCGCTTTGAATGACACCCAGTGTGTGGTGATGTAGGTGATGTATATTTTGTCTATAGTTTGACAACTGGCCCACAGGTGTTTCGTGAGTTGGATGGCCTGTATAACATTATCCTTCACAGTGTTAACAACCAAATCCAGACCTTGAAGGTGTAGCTGTAGCACATCAACAGTTAGCAAATGAGTACAGCATTGAACCTTTCATTTTGGCCAAAGGGCCACCACAGGTTCATTCCAGAAACCCTTCTTCATCCACAAAAGAAAAAGGGGGGAGTTCACTCATTAATGTTTTAGTGAGTTTCAAATTGTAATAGTGGACCAGATAATGTATTTGGTGGTATGGAGACTCTTTGCTTAATATAGGCTTGATAGTGGATTGTTGTGTTTGTTTTTTTTTGGGACAATCCCACCTCAAGTAATCACAGTGGAAGTGCACTGCTTGGATGCTTTGGGGTAATCATGGCGATCGTCTTTTGTTTATGAAAGGCAGAGGTTTCTGCAGCTAATGAGTGCATGATCTGAGCAACAGGGCTGCATCTCATTTAATCTTCATTATCATCAGCACCGTCTATTTGTTCTGGTTCCTCTCTTTCAGCAACAGACATCTTTTTTTAGGTGCTGTTTCCACAGGATTGGCTATTGCTTCCCCATATGGGTCAATAGGCCCCAGGTAATAGTATATCCAACTAGCTTTCCACGATGCACTGACCTGCAGTAAATTGTGCCCTTCGCAATGTGGTCCTCATTCGGCCTAATTGTAAAAAAATCGTCTAGAAGAGGTTTCCTATAGAGTCAAACCAAGGGCTGCAATTAGATCTATGCTGTGCTTCTTGTTCTTTAGGGTGCGCTGTGACTCCAGCAGGACTTGATGGTGCTGGTTTATGAGTTTGTGGGAAGGTGTATGCATGTGATGATGGTATAGGAGTAAGCTGAGAAGAAGTTACCTGGGCTAAATTCAACATGAACACTGCCAACTAAGCTTTCTGTAATCTTTCTTTTCTCTTGTCTCTGATGGTGAGACTGAGGGGTTAACTGCAAGTCATGTTAATCAGAAGGGGGTTGGGAGAAGATGGGATTGTGGGCTTTCTTTTCCTCAGAGGAGATGGTAAGATGATCTGTCCAATGTAAGAGTCACCTCTGGTGGACCTTGCCCTCGCTTCAGAGTCACCCCTAAACTTTTTGCCTTCACACCTCCACCTTTCTGTTTTGCTGAATTTGTTGTTGTAGGCCTTAGGACTCTGGACACTTTACCACTGCTAACTAGTGATAAAGTACTTGTGCTCTCTCCTTTGAACATTGGCTTACACCTTATTGGCATATTTCATTTACATATAATGTCTATTGTACAGTGGTATACCATACGCCAAGTGCCTGTAAATTACATGCTCCTAGTGGGCCTGCAGAACATATACAGCTACCCACTTAAATAGCCCTTTAAAATGTATCCCAGGTCTGCTATTACAAACTGAATGCAGTTTAAACTCTAAATTTGACTTGGCAATATAACCCCCAGGCCAAGCCTTAAACTCCCCCTTTATTGCATATGTCACCCATAAGGTAGACCCTAGATAGCCTATAGGGCAGGGTGCATTGCAATTGAAAAGGTTAAATATGTACTTTTAAGTTTTACATGTCCTGGTAGTGAAATACTCTTAAATTTGCTTTTCACTACTGTGAGGCCTACCTATCCCATAGGATAAAACTGGGTTGCCTTATTACATTTAATCTGTGCTAAAGTTTGATTGGGAACATGTAACCATTTCATGTTTGGTGTCAGACAAATTGTAACTAAAAATTATCTTTAACGGTAAAGTCTCATTTAAATTTACAATTTTGAAATTGCCACATTTTGAAACTTGGTATTTTTCCATCCAGTCCTGGACCCTTGGTGGTGGTGCTTAAGGTGCCCAGATAGCCACAATCTAAAAATTGATGCTTACAATATCTTTGGCTAAAAAACACTCTGAGAATCGAGAGAATACCAGAACCAACCTGCTAGGGGCATCGCTGGTTGACCTGACATTGCTGCAGCTGCCGCTGCGTTCTTCAGATGCTCCGTCCATCACCACCCCCTTTTGTACTGCGTTCTTAACCACAGCAGCAAATCCTGTTCAGTGATCCTATGCCTTTGGTTATCTGGCCTCCTGGAATGCTAATCAGCCACAGCCTCCTGCCTCGACCCGCTGGAAATTTTTGACTTTTAAAAAAGTGAGCAATTCTGAACATAGAAATCTTCACAGCGACTACATCCCTCAGCTCGCCAATGACAACGCTCCCTCCTCGGACACTGCCTGCAGCCTTGCCCGCTGAACTGAACCTTCTCTGAACGTTTTTGATTACATTTCTTCAAATTCTGAAGGTAAGCCCTGACCAGGCCCAGTCCACTCTTTCTATCTGACCCATGCTCCAGAGCGGTCGGCTATATTTTTAAACTTTGACCCGGTCTTTCAAAAATAGATGTTTGATGTTTGTGCTTTGATCTTATAGATGCTAGATTTTTCATTGACCTTCAGAAATTCATATCTCCGGTTCTACTCATTGATTTTATGTCATACTGGTATCAAATAATTTATTAAAATGTACTCTATTTTCTGAATTGGTGTGGGATGTTTTCTTGTGGTGCGGTTTCACTGTATTACTGTTTTTGTACTTCATAAATACTTTACTCATAGCCTCTAAGTGAAGCCTGACTATTTTTGTGGTAAGCTACAAGAGGGTTAACCCCTTTGATGCTGATGACGAGCTGAGCTCGTCATCAGCCACGGGGGGCGTGTGCGGATGACGAGCTGAGCTCGTCATCTAACGCGGCTTTTGAAAAAAAGCCGCGTAGGGGACAAATCACCGCAGCAGTGATGCGGTTAAGGGCAGGTTAAGCTAGTGAATGTTATGGTTTGCCTTGACAGAGATTGTGGCTGTTGCTTGAACAGGGATCACACCTGCCTTCAACCAACAGCCCAATATCTCACAATCACAAAATCCTGATGTGAGGCAGGTCCAACTTCATACTCGACTCCTTCCTCTTGAAGATCAGGTTGCAGCAGACTCTTGTTGCTGTTAACTTTCTTTAGACTGAAACAATTCTGCTTCAGAATTTCTATTCTCAGCTATGACTGCAATCATTACAGCAGTGAGATATATCTCCTTTGGTTTTGGGGTTAGGGGTACTATTATTGATCCAGGGGCTAACATCTTTCTTCAGAGAAGAGGGTGCAGCAAGCATGCAGGATTGCACATCTTGGTGGACAATGGATGAGAGCTGGATGCAGTCGCTGCAATAGCCTTCTGATCCTTGTTGACTGCATTCTTGACCGTAGCTTCTTTCCTAGGTGCTGTCATTTTCACTTCTTCTTCTAAAGACGCATGAGAAAGTGGTTCTTATCAGAGAGGTATCTGGAATCTGGCATCAGCTAAATTTCAGATGGTTGCTGAGAATTAAGGAAAATATATGACTGCTAACAAATTTGTCATTAATTCAAGGCTGTCGGCATGCCACTAAAATATCTCTAGCACAGCAACAGGGCCAAGCCATCAGTTGCTACCTAAACAGGTTTACCTTTTCAAGACAATGTAATGCCAAAGGTAGCACATTCCAGACTTTGGAAGCTAAAACCATTAACAAGCTCCCCTCTCTGGTTTTCAAGCAAAGCCAAGGATTTTTTAAAAGTAGGACATGTTCTGATCTCAAAGTGCTGCCAGGAAGATAATGACAGAGGGGCATCATCCAACGCAGTGCATGTGTGACACAAGCCCAAAATGCAATTTATCAAGCCACGCAAGGCCACCTTGTATGGTCCTGAATGGCTTCATAAATCCAGAGGAATGCAATGCAGCACAAATCTCTGTGTTGTGTTACTCTGCCCTGGGAGGGCATTCCATGGGTATTGCGTTGGTGTTCCTGCGCAACTCCAATGGAGTTTAACACATTCCCAGGATTACCATTGCTGTTTCACCTGGAAATGCACATAAATGCTACGCCTTCCTAGTTAAGGCATATTGACGAGAAATATCTTTGTTTTTCCTAGGTACTTCCTCCTTTTATGTGTGCTGCATTCTGCAACACACTTAGAATGAGGAAAATGCCTCAGGGTGTTGTTTTTCTCAAGGAAAGTGCCCCTTCCTGCACAAAAACAATCCACCTTACATCGCAGGCACCTTCACATCATGGTGGTGCAAGAGTGCCTGTGTTGGCTCTAGGCAGCCAAATCTGTGCCAGTGCAGGGAGAAAGGCAGGAATGCTCTGTATTTGTTTAAATATGGTGCATTCCTTCCCTTTCTCTGTCACACAGTGTGGTGCAGCAAGGTCACTTGCTGCACTGTGTGACTTTCCTATAAATATGGCCCTAAGTTCATTGCACAGATATCTATTCATCATCTGATGGAAGCCTGAAATGCATTGGCAAAGGCTTTATAAGTGATGTGTTTTTCTAATAGGAGATCAGCTAAATGGTTTCAGTTGGAGCCGAACCAATTGAGCTTTAGGCAATCCAAATCAGGTTAGCTGCTGTGTTTTGCACAATGTGTAGCCGATTTAGCAGATAAGCGGTAGACCTAAATAAAGTGCATTGGCGCAGTTCTATCTCGAGGTGATAGCTGTGTGCACAATAATTTTCTGAGCATCCAAAGGTACAAATTCCAATGTCTTTTTCAGTGCCTTTAGCATAGTAAAGCATATCCTCACCACTGCAGAGATCTGAAGGCCAAAGGCAAGAGTGTTCATTACTTTAGGTGCTGCGATAAAAAGATCCAAATATACATCTCTATCTGATACAAAAAATTTTAATCCAACTAGAGCTGCATCACCAATCTGCAGATCTGCAAGTCTGGTTAGCAGTAGCTGGTGAGAGATAGTGTTGGAGGCAACCAAAAATTCAAACACAAAGAGGACGCCATCTGACCATGATCAAGGCAGAATTTGATCTCTTCAGATACCTCCAGAAGGGCAATTTCTGTACTATTAGAACAAAAACCCAATGGTAATGGAAGGAGTAGGTTGTTTCCTATATGTGCTTAATTGGCAATTTATCAACTTTTCCAAAACTTTAGCTGATGCTGGAAGGAACGGGATGAGGCAAAAATGAGCGAACTTTGTCTGGTCCGCTGCTGTTTTTTTCAGGATAACCACTGCCTGTTTCCAACATCTTGGAACCGATCCTTAGGCAAAAGAAGAGTTAAAAAGTTAGGGTCTCATTATGATGTCACCTTTGCGGAAAAAAAACATCTCACCACAGGTCAGCAGTTCCGACCACAAAATCAGGATGTGACCACCCATAGGGCGGTCGGAAACATCCATTATACAATAGCAGCTTGTGCTGGGGACAGAAAAGGCCCCCGGCACAAGCTGTTAGCAAAATAAGTTACCAGTATAATTTCCAGTAGCTAGGTGGTTGGAGAGGAACAATAACTGGAGTATATCCTCCCTTTAAACTATATATATCACTAAATATACTCCAATGAACTTCCCCAGTGATGAAAACTGGTGATGTGTTACCTGTATCGAAGAACAGGAACACAACGTGAGAGGGACCTATAACTACAGTGAGTCTCTCAAGAAAAATGCTATGCTAATCACACCCGTGAAAGGTTATGCTAGCCATAACTGTGTGTTAGGGGAAAAAACACTACTTCTTTTTAATTACCCTCACACACCCTAGTGGTGTCATGCTTCATCATCGGGTCACCCCGACCCCTAAAAGTCAGGGTGGGCTCAACCACATTGTTGGGAGCTCTTCAGATAGATGAAGGAAGGGGGGGCTTAAAGATTAAAAAACCTCAGTCAGACCCCTGGTTTCCCTCTATTCTTGGGTCTGGCTGGGTCAATACAATTCTAAAAACGGGTCTTGTTGGAGTTTATTGGTCCTAAGACCCTAGTGCCGACATGTTTCAGTCCAGAGCGGCCGTAAAGGTCCAAGACTTTCTTCAGGGCTAGAAAAGAACCCCCCTATATGTGTGGATAATAACAGGATGGGGGGCCCTATCTTATCCGTGAAGCAAGGGAAGAGTAGCTTCTCCTCATGTGTTGTAAAAATCAATGTGTCAATGTATTGCCAGGCTCCATCCAATGTATGGGGGCTTCGCGTTTCACACATGACCGAATTGAAAGAATGAGTAGTCTTAAAGTTAAAGTCTCACCCAGCTCTTACACCTAATGCGGTTTTGGTCCCCTTTACTTTAATATTGCAAAAACAAGCTGTTTTGACACACACGGAGGGACACCTTTCCAGAAATAAGACCTGTGTTTGTCCTGTGATGTGAACATTGCATCTAGGCCATAAGGTATGGGGGCCTGCTGGCAAAGTCCAGAGGTCTTCTGTTTTATAATAAACTATTTCTTGTAACGGGGAGGGTTAGTTGAAATAAACATTTTAAACTATACTGCGTCTCTGATTACTCACATTGTGGACATGTATGAGCGGCTGAATGAAAGACCATCTGATTCCCGTGATTCCCAAGATAGGGTTACGTGTTCTGGGTTGTCTAATCATTGGTAGCTTCGCTGTAGATGGAGAACGAATGAGACACCATAGCTAGTCGGTAAGGGATTTTGGGTACAGAAGTGGTAGGTCTGTACACCACCTATTCACTGTGGTCCTGTTTTCCTGTGCATAGTTCGGTGTATGTGCAGAATCCCAGCAACAACATGAGGGACAGTTCAGTGGGTGATCACTGGAATCTACATCCAGGATTGGGCAGTAACAATTTGGATGACCGAGAACAATTTGCTCCGATGAGGCATGAGAAAGCCTTTTTGGCTGTCTACTGTAATACAGCAGAGAGGATGTCCATTATCTGCCATGTGTGCCACACAATATCCTATCTGCCAGACTCTACCATCCCCTCAGTTTGGACTACGGGGTAGCATTGAAGTGGGAGCCGGTGGGGAGCAGGGCCATTGGAATTATTAGTCAATATCATAACATGCCATTACAGCTGCACCAAAAACATGCTGTGAGTAGCAGACTCACCAGTGTGCCTCCATTAATGTTGCACATACAGTCAAGTATTAATTGTGCAGCACACATATGCCCTACTCATTAATGGCAGCTAATTCATTTATTAATATATAGAGTGCCTGTACAGTTTCACTATAAATCCTACAAATTAAAATCAATTTGTGAATATGTTCGTGTTCTGGCTTAGTTCTTTGCATTGAGTGCTATTGCATTATGTGATGCATGTGTGGGAGAAAAGTGGCCCTGTGACTAATCACACATCTAAATTAAATTCCAATGGCCCAGGAGGACTAGCAATGTTCTCCTACTGTGCCTCTATTGACAGTATAAACAAGTGTTTGCACTGAGAATCAACATTCATTTTCTTTAACTTTCTTTATATAGCTACTCCTGCTGATGGAACTGACCAGCAACTATCCCGGAGGGAGATAGGAGCCCAGCTGCAAAAGTTAGAGACCATGTCAGCAGAATATAACCAGTTGGTGGCCTTGGAGGAGGTAGAGGAGAATGCATGGTCCTCCAGTTCCTTTGGCTGCCAGCCAGGCTTGCCTCCAACCTGGTGCCACCTGTACCTGGGGTCCACTGCCACCTGGAATAACACCAGCTCCCCTCCCTGTCATCATCCAACCACCTCCTCCATCGAATCCTACTTAAGCTGGTGCTACTCAGGTTTGGCAGCAAATCTGGTCCAGGAGATGGCTGACATAAAATCTGAACTGCGTTGACTCATAATTCTTTTTTTGTTATATTTGTTTCGGTTGGATTGTCTGTTTTGGGTGGAGAGGGTGGCAGGGGAAGTTGGGGAAAGGGTCAATGGGACATTTTGGGTTTTTCTTGAAGGATGGGTGGGTTTCGTGTATTAAAAAAGTAAATAGGCTTTTTACTTTGTCACTATTAGTCTTTGCATTGCTAGCTAGTGGGGCATTGTGGTTTAGTGACAAGAGCAGGATGAGAAGCTGTCCTCTGAAATTGACATTATAGTGTACATCAACTTTCCCCCATAGACTTTCCCTACCTGAATTCCCTTGCCATGTATGTTTTCTTCAGTAGGGTATTTGTCTGTTCCTGTAGTCCAGTGTACCTCGCTGCCAGAGTGGGAACAGAAACTGACTAATTCTTTTTGACTTTATTGCTTGATGGGGTTTTGCAGAACCCAGTCACCTATGAATGATACTGTATACTAGTGAGTTACTGCCCTTGTCCAACTATCTTCAACTATTGACCACTAATGGGCTCTGCCAGTAAAATACACAAAAATCTCAATCTTATCTCTCCTTCCTGAGAACAACTTAAGTACAAAGTTCCTAACTAGTTCCTACCTGAATAGATTAAGTGATGTCTGCCACCATGCTCAATCTTCCCACACCTTAATGAAGGGTTCCCCAATGGGTTTTCTTAATGCTGGTAGTAGTAGTGGGCTAGCACTAACAGGGAAGACATTGCAAAGTGAGGTCCCACTCCCAATTATACTGGGTGAAGCATGCAAGGTGAACTCCAATTGTAGGATTATTTAGAAAGATTATCCATCACAGGCAACTAGACAGAAAGAAAACACAGAGTTAGTGGGTAATCCAAGATTAAGACCAAGATGACAAAAAAGTCATACAAACAACAATTAGCAGTAGTGATGTCAAATCAATTTGGGGATCTAGGAACTATTTAATTTATCAAAATAAATGATAAAATAACATACAAAAAGCTTGAGTCAGGAGTGTACCATATAATTAATTATAGTTAAATGTGACAGAAATATAATCATTCAGGTAGATTCATCCATCAGGCCCCAAGAATTCCAAATCAAGTTTGCAAATTAGTTACAACGCCCACCCAGCCACCACGCAAATCGTCACTCACTCAATACATCACTTATTGGTGCAATAGTTACCTGTTCCAAGTGTGGTGCGCATTCGTCTATTGTAACTTCTCTTTTACCAAGGAAGCAACAAACAATGGCAGTCTTTTATAATTAATGTTCTTTACTAGCAGCCCAGCAATGGAACGAAAAAAGAAGGATAGGGATGGGAGGCATTGTCTTCATGAACTTTAAGTGAATCAGGAGGCTTCTTCTGTGCTTGCTGTTCCACTCCACACCTTTGAATAAATAAATATATATCTAAATGTTCTTCTATATCCTTTTTTTTTTGCAAAGCAGTTTGCTGATTGTTAGACCTGACAGCCTTAGGGTGATCTTCCCCCAAAAATGTTTGCCTGCTTTGTCTCACATTTTGCTGATCTGTTTTTATTGGCCTTAGGACTCTGGGCACTTTACCACAGATAACCAGTACTGAAGTTCATGTGCTCACGTCCATAAAACACGGTAACACTGGTTTATCCCCAATTGGCACATTTAATTTACTTATATGGGCCTGTCATTTAACGCTACTAGTGGGCCTGAAGCACTGATTGTGCCACCCACTTCAGTACACCTTTAAACATGTCTCAGGCCTGCCACTGAAAAACCTGTGTGTACAGTTTTAAACTGCCATTTCAACCTGCTCAGTTAACCAACCTGCCAGGCCGATCCCTTCTTCTTTATTGCATGTCACTCACCGCTAAGGTAGGCCCTAGATAGCCCTAAGGGCAGGGTACATTGTATTTAGTGTAATAATAATTGTATTTGATTTCATTAAAAATCATAAAAGAGTATACGAACCACCATAGTACATTATGAATTAACTTAGAAATTCTTAACAATACAAGAAGTACGTACATGACACAATCAAATACCTGAACAGTCGCCGATGATTAGATTTAAAAAGTATCAGATTGTACTATAGAATATTATTGTAAAAATGTACAAATGATTAAATAAAAGATACCTGTGCTATTTGAAAATTGGGCAGGCTGTTCAGTTCTGGACTGCTCCAGTTAGTATATTTGTAATTTTTTTGTCCAGTTTTTTTGCCGCAATTTTCCAGAAGGTTATAGCTCTTCAAGACAGTTGAATTGACAAGCCTCTGAGACATTGTGTAACTGCCCCTCTACATCTCCTTATTTGTGCCTTCCTCAATACCTTGCGGAGCATTGTTTTTCTGATTTCTAGTAATGAGGGGCAAATGCATAGAAGGTGTAACAATGACTCTTCTCCTTGTCCGCAGAGGTGGCATTTTTTGGTCGGCCAGCTAAATTTCCATTTCGGAGTTAAGTCTTTCGTTGGGAAAGAGCCCAGCCGCAGCAGCGTCATGTATTGCTTTTTGTGCTGTGGAAAGTGTTCAGATAAGTACACTTGGGGATTCAGCAACTGATACGATTGTATCACTCCCCATGCGTGACTTTTCTTGGCAAAGGTAGTTTTGTCCATTAGCAACAAGACCCGTTTAATTGTGTTATTCTCTGCGGTTTTGAATTCGGGGTATGTGGTGATTGTGAGCCATGCCTCTTCGAGCTGTCAGGCCAGGAGGGATTTTTTTAGCATGGTAAACATTGAAATCTTTAGCCTGGCTTGTTTTTTTATCTCTTTCCAGCCGAAGTGGGACAGAGTGTTGCCTTCAGCTTCCCTCATCTGCCAGTAATATTTGGCCATTGCCCCTTGTCTAGCAGGTATCTGATTTTTGAGTCTGTATTCCAATTGAATTTGAGCCTGAGAGGTATATTAAGGAAATGAAAACAGTCTCTTAAAAAGACTGGACTGTGCTAGATTTAGGACAGTGAAACGGAACAAGTGCCAGTACTGAGTACTATTACCTAAATCATTTAATGTTCATAAACTAAATCAACATGTCCATACTGTTTAAAGTGCCATTATTCATTTTATTTGGCAGCAAGCTTTTTAATTGCTTATCAAAAACACTCTATACCAAAGGATGTTGGCAATGGAAGGGAAGATATGAGAGTTACTTCACCTGTTGTATTGTAAGTTTTTAAGATGTGATACATTTGTCGTGTATGCCGTAATGTGTGATATGTACAACCTAACTTCAGATGGAGAAGTTTATTATTTATATGGATGTGAATAAAAAAGCAATACCAATAAAAATACTTTTTAAAAAAAGAAAAAAACTCCATAAAAATGTATATTTACAGAAAAACCATCAAAAACATACTTAGTGAAAATCACTAAACAACAAAGACACCCACAATCATTCAATACATCCCTTCATTCATTTCCTCAATCATTCAAAACCATTCAACCCACACACCACGCACACGCCTCACCGGGGTGAGCCAAACCAAACTGCTGAAAATGTAAAGGTGGCTACATACCACCTACTCCATACTCCTACTCCATAAAAAGTCAAACAACCATACAATAACATTACAATCTCACAGTGGCGCACACCTAAATCAGAACTTCCATAGTCTACAATGTACGATTATTTACAGTGCACCAGTGGACGACCTAATTGACAACTAGGTTTGTTTGACAAAAACAAACAGAAAAGGTCGACGCATTTCGAAACCACCAAGTTGCAGGGTTCTCATCAGGACCACAGAATCTTAGTCATGCAGATCTTTGTTTGCTGTGTTCAAATATATATTCTACCAAAAACTGAATTTTCCGATTTTGGAGCTTTCGAAAACCCGTCTGGTCGCCTCACTTGACTTCAGCGTCTGACGCAAAGCATCGAAATTCCCTACAGCCTTACTGAGTAGAGTCAAGGCCCTTTGGTGTTCTTTAGATTCAGGACAGTGGTATCTTTTGTTTTCATGATTTCTGTCCCATCGGTTAGAGAGAGAAGGAATTTAGCAGCAATTAATTTAAGGAGATGTCCTGTTGAGAAACCTGTTAGCTTTTGCTGAGCAGTTTTAAAGGCAAAGAGGAGTTGTTTCACTTTTATTTTCCCTTGATCCAGTTGCAGCTTAAAATTAAGATTGTGGTCGAGATGGAACCCAGGGTATTTGCCCAGCTGAGATATTGGTTTTGCATCTAGCTTCCAGGTAAATTTACCTTTTTTCCTGGTTTTAGGATGTTTTGAAAAGCATTGCACCTTTGTATTTTGATGATTGATTGTGGCTCACTGGTTAGAGCAGGCAGACCCTGAAGCAGAGGTCAGTCCTGGGACCAGGGTTCAATTCCCAACGCAGCAGGGTCTTGAGCTCAAATGTCCATGGACTCTATAATTCTCGCTTCGGTGCCTGACCTAATCATGGGTTCACACTCTGCAACTCTGGGCATTAAGCTTGCTTAATCTCCACAATGCCCCCCCCCGTGGCGGGATGCCTGGCTTTCACCTTGGGGATGCCCTGTAGTGGCTATCTCACAGGGAAAAGCCAGGACGGGTTCCCAAGGCAAGCGCGGAGATACCACTTCGGGGGTCGATTCAGGCGCTATATAAGAAACATAATAATAATAATAAAGTTGCGCTGAAGTAATATAGGCACCTAATTGAGATATCGATCGCTGCAGACCTATAGGTGTTTGGGCTAGGAGGACTATGTCATCTGCGTATTGGAGACTAGTTATTGATGTTTTGCCCAGTTTTGGGGGGTCAGTTTGTGTGAGTTGGAGGTGCTTCTCAACGTATGCAGTATAGATGTTAAATAGACAGGGAGGTAAAACGCATCCCTGTTTTAGTCCATTGGATGTTTGGATATTTTTGGTTATAGTGCGCCCGTCACCTTTCTTTATTTGGACCCACGAGTGAGAGTACAAATTGATTATGGCCTCCAATAATTTAGTGGGTGCCCCCCAAATTAGCATTTTGGCTCATAACTTTGCCCTCAGGACGTTGTCAAATGCTGCTTTGAGGTCGAAAAAGCATGCATACAAGTTGCAGGATTTTGCATAGGCTTGGTTGGCTAGAAGGGTTAACGCGGAAATGTTTGTAAGTGTGCCCATTCCTGCCCGAAATTCCGTTTGTGTGTTTGGCATCAAGGCTTTCGATCAACCCAATCCTCTAGGTCTAGCAACAGATTTGAGCATATAATTTTGCCTCAACATCGATTAGTGCTACCATTCTATAGATGGAAGGGTCAGAGCGAGGGCCTGATTTGTATATGGGGTTTATGATGCTTCCTTGCCATGAGTCTGGAATTGAGCCAGTTGCACGAGCATGTGTAAAAAGCGGGGTGAGAATACCGCTCTAAAACGATGGGTCCTACTGAAATCAGGCATTTGGCAGACCATTGGGCCCCGGGGCTCCCTCAAACCTTAGATTTTGTATGGCTTTATGACCTGATCTTGCAAAAACTGGCTAACAAATTCCTCTGAGACTTAGGTGGATCCACAGCTGTTCCTGCATAGAGGTCCCCATTCCCAGAATGCATTCCATAGATTTTGGGACCTGGGGTAGAGGTTGCATTATACGTTTGATCAATATGGGCTCTCCAGTTATCCTCTATTATATCTGAGTTGAAATGTCGGTTCTGGCCATTTGACAGCTGGTTAATTTTACCCCAAAAGAGTCTGGAGTCTCCTTTCTTGCTGGCATAGAGGAGTTTTGCCCACAAGAGTTCTCTGAGATCACGCTTGGCCACCTTGATGTTTCTTTTAAGTCATTTCTAGTTTTGGCTATTAAGGATATGGTGTATTGGGAGGATTCTTGACTACAGGTTAGTAAATGTCTTAAATATGTATTCAGTTGATTTTTTTGTTGTTTCCTTAGGCTGTTTGTGAACCATGCTGCCACAGATGAGCCTCCTGCTTTGTTCGCATAGCCCTGTCTTGGGAATTCTTTATTTAATTTGTGAGCAAAGGATTCGCAGGCCTCTATACCCAATGATTCATTTTCAAAACTCTCCAGAAGGGTGATACATATACCCATTTTAACACCAATAGTTTCTATTTTCCAGGTGAGGCGCTTTAGGTTAAAACATTGAGATTGTGTAGACATCACCTTATTTGTTTTGAAGGTTTGTGGTAAGTGATCCCTTTCTGCGCTATCTTGTATTTGAAAATTCGAGATGTATGGTAGAATGTAGTAACCCGTAAAGGTGTAGTCAATGAGTGAGCCTGTTTTTTGTGTAACCCTTGTACAAGCTGGAGAATTATTGATCAGGAATGTATAACTAAATAACTACTTCCTAAACCACGACTTTCTGAACCAAGAAAGCTGAACAACGAGCTATGCTAAACCACTACTGTTTTTAACAACGACTTCCTAAACCACGAAAAAACACTCTGTGACTGGCCATTAGATGGCACTATTGTAATAACAATACTTCTTCGAAATATTTTACATTGCTCATTACTCATTTTATTTTTAACTAGCGGCCCGTCCCGACGTTGTCCGGGTATGAAAAGAATGTCTGCAATGGTTCGAATAGGTAAGAATATTGTATTTCAAAACCTCATGGTATACTACATTTCTTGTTTCATGAGATTGTGGATTTAGAATAAATTGGTTTTCGGCATTCCCGGACCTAGAGAGGGCGACATATAACTGGCCATGAGTGAAGCAGTCCTCTCGTAAGTCTATCCCAATGACTTTGTATGTCTGACCTTGCGATTTTCTGAAGTTCTTTGTCCTTGGCGCTGAAGTTGAGCGTGCGTGCCCGCTCCCAAATAGTCTGGCCTCACAGTCTGCAAATGCGGCACAGCCGTCCTGCCGTGCACATTGTGCCCGGGTGTCTTAGTACTTTCATGCACTTCAACAACACGGCGTGGTGCACACGCCGCGTCAACGTCATCCGACGGCGTACTCAGACGCCACATATTTTCTACGTGATAGAACACTATTCTCTCTAGAACACTATTCTCTCTACATGATAGAACGCTATTCTCACGCTTTACAATGCTCAACGCACACGCCCACCACAATACTGGTGCTACATCCAATGGACTACTTTGTCCCACAACGTGCTTTGTCCCTTCCCAACTAAATTTTGCGCTGGAGTATAGCCTATGTCCATTTGCTTTGCCTCACCTTTCCCATGCTGTATGCGGTGTTCCAGTTGGCGCTGTGGTTCCGGAGCTTACCTGCCTCAATAGTTTGGTCTCTCTCTTTATATTAATAGTATGGATTTATTCAGCTTATATTTTAATTTATAGTTATATTTTCTAAAACCTGACGAACTACAAATTATTGTAAATTGTTGAAATTGATTTTGTGCTTAAAAATTAAAATGCATAGAAAACCTAAACATTAACAATATCGATTAAGCATATTTTTTATTTTAATTTCATATCATTTTATTATTAAAAATATGTTTTTTTACAAAATGTTGACTATGATTTAATTATTTTACAAAGGAATAAAATAAATATTAATGAAATCAGTTTAATGTAAAATGTACCTCACCTACCTGCCAACATGGATGGGGAAAAGGAGAGACTTGTAGTGTTTGGTTCCCCCAACGTATTACCATGCTGGCATTATGAAGTCTGGCTGCTTTCCAACCTTCCTCTGAGCCCGTCAGCCTGATATCTCTATTCAATTGTCATGTAGGGTAATGGCTTGAAATGCATTGGGTACAATATCAATCATAATTGAGGATGTTTGGTGGACTCGAGCGTGCCCAGAAAAAAGGCCAGGATGGGCATATCTGATGCATGAGAAACGTTGAGAAACACCTGCATCTAACATTGAAGGACTGGGTTCTTTAAGACCCAGCGGTGCCAGGGCACAACACCTGAAACCTTCGTGGGTAACCTGCTCCGGCGTACGAATCACAGAGACACGGGACACTTCCTTCGGCGTCAAAGATTCAAGGTTTATTTGCTGCAGGGAACACAGAGATCACGACAAGTACACAACGTGCAACTTGGGGAGACTGCTTCAAATTGGTTCTGTGGATCGCTCCTTTTATACAGTTTTTACCCATAGAGTTACATTGAACACAAAAGTTTACAACCCGGTTCCCATCATTATCCCCCAGAGGGGTCGCTTTGGTCACTTTGAAACACATGAGGTCCGGAACATAAGTGCGGAAACATTTGGCGGTTCCCAACTGTAAAAACCCATCTTCCCACCATTAGCAAATTCCAATCAGCAGTAAAACAGATCGAAATAGGAACAAAGACAGGTGCAGAGGAAGACGGAGACAGTGGGGAGATCGGAAAGGGTGTAAAAGGGGAGGTATCAGGAAACACGAGATACAGGCATCAAAGGGACGTGCCTAATGAGATGCACGGCTGAGACAATAAGTCCGTGCGGCAAGATGAGCCTCGAGCGGCGCCATCTGCCTTACAGTAGCAACCCCCTCGTCATAAAGACACTCACAAAGAACATGTGTCTTCCGCAAATATCTTGGGAGTCCCAGGGTCGCGAAGCGGACAACGTCCGTTCGCTGGCTACTTGAGGGCAAGAGACAAAATGGATGCCGTATCTAAGATGGAACCCATGGGTACAGATGAAAAGCCCACATAACAAACGAACGGTTTAAGTTAGCACAGCGAAACTGCGCACACTTACTAAACTCGTTATTTGCGGTTCATAGATACCAGACTCGACCATATTCGTGCGAGTCGAAAACACCACTTACAATTGTCACGGAACCTCAGACGCTCCTTTTGCCCTCATGTAGGCAAGCACTAGTCGGAATCATATTCGATATTCATCAGACCATCGAGATGTTGCTGTAGCATAGCTCTGTCCAACTGAGTCCCCTTGGTAACAGATGGTTGTCTCATACACGTTGTAGCACAGAGGCCACATAAGGCAGGACCACACTGCACACAAAGGCAACACGTGAACAGGAACACTACAACGACTCCGATGATCATCAGAATCTTCCAACCCCAAGTCGACATCAGGCCCCAAAACCATCCAAGTAGCGTCCAATCCCCTACATCCACGTGTATGGATTCGGAGATCTTATGCAACCTCGAGATGGCTTGATAGACAGTAGGAGCATTATCTGGGATAAAAATGCAGCAGCTCGAATGGATCACCTTACATACCCTACCTCGATCTGCTAAGATGACATCTAAAACCATACGGTTTTGTAACGTCATAAGTCTCTCCGCCTGAAGTTCTGTGGTGATATTACCAAGGGCACTGGCAGTAATATTAGCTGTCGATTCTACCACTCGAGTCAACTGTCTCAGGTTCCTACTATTGACCATAGGTCCCCAAAACGGGAGGAAACCCTTGAAAAAGTCTCCTGCCTCTTGACCAGCAGTATCCTCTTCGCTAATGACGCCTCGCACAACTCTAGTCTTATGATAATCGGCATCTACAGTGAACGTCGGAGGCAACAGATTTGCAATGAAACATGAGCCCATGAAGTCAGCGGGCAACCATGTGTATGCACGATCATAGCAGATAAAGTATGTACCCTTGGCAGCCAGAAACACAGGGGATGAGGACATCGGCAGAATGTAATTTTCAGTGCAAGCACTTGCTCCAAGTCGGGCTTGCGATCTTCGGCCACGACCCATAAGACAAAAATTACCAGTGTGGGGTACGACCCATATCGGAGGCGAGCTTTTAAGCTGCTTTTCGCTACTGAACACACTATATTCACCTCTACTTAGGACCCTGTAGGCCTGTACCTCTTCTTCGGGAATAAGCGAAGGATCATAGATCTCACTATCTAAATCCTCTATTGCTATCGACAAAGGTTTTTGATACGAGGTAGGACCAGAGTAGGGGGAACGTGGTTCTCGAATGGGGTTGAAACCCAGTGCGCTTCGAAACATTGTTTGAAATGCTCGAGCTGACCCTTGGGAACTATACGGTAACACCAGATATGGAATTCCCTTATCCGTCGTATGTGGCATCAACCCACACACCCAACAATTAGTAGTGTTAACCACTAACTGATGCTGATGGAGGAGCTGAATAAAGGAATTATTGCGGAATTCTACACGTCTAGCCTGTTCGTGTTCTGGTAACATATGAAAGGAATGAGGAGAAGCAGTAGAGGTAAGATTAGGGTAAGAAGTAGGAGTAGGGGTAGCAGGTAAGAAGTAAGACATCGTGTAATACACCCCACCCGCCAATAATGCAGAAGCAGTCAAAAACAATACAAACAGTTGGAATATAAAACATTTGGTACGACTGAGTTGCTGCAGCTTGAATCTGTGGACTTGAGCTCCCTCCAAATCATTCAGCTTCGAGAATGCCATTCCCTACGACCGTCCGCAACGTTTCTTGACGCACTTCGTTCTGTACAGCAATAGTCAATCCCTAGGAGTTCCCAGGAACCGACGGCCTTTAACCTAGCGTCAAGACCTACTATCCAGAAGGAAGTACGCGCGCGGCCCTACGGCCTTCAATGCACAATATATGTATGCAAAAACAAAGTCTCTCAGCTGTGGAAGCAAAAAGTACAAGGAATGAAGCTCAATATATATGTACAAAAATAATTACAGTAATGCGAAAGTTCAAAAACTGATCACGGGAACCGAGATAATGCAGTTGTCAATTCAGCAAAGCAAGATCTTTTATTTGTCCTTAGTGCGAGATCGCAAAAAGTATCGGGTTTTCCCAGGACGTGTCTGCTCGTCAAACAAAGGATCCGTTGAAGAGACAGCGTCCTGCTGATCAGTTGAGTGTTCTGGTCTTGAGTCTTTTGATGCCGATTGTTCAACAGTGTCTTTCTGCTGTGCCGAGGGTTCTCCAACAAGCTGTGCGTCGCTAAAAGGCACAAACGCCGGCAATGTTTCTGTTTCAGATGACGCAATGCCTCTCCTTACCCACGGGTCTGCCGGCAAAGGGATGGGGACTCTCTTGGTGTGCGTGGCATGCACCCAATTCTTACGTCCCTCGAGACGAACGGCAGTCCTCGTGGCCAGGAGCACTTGGTAGGGTCCGGTAAACCTCGGGTCCAGGTTATTTTTGCGTGAAAAGTTCCTTGTCACCACCCAGTCTCCGGGCTGGAGCTGGTGGCCTGGACCCTCCGTCTGCGTCGGCAATGCGTCGTAAACCTGTTGGTGAATTAACCTCAGTTTAGCAGTCAAGTCATGTAGATAATCGATCAACATTGGGTACTCAAGATCAGAAAACATTCCTGGCCTAGGAACCCCCCACACATTCGCAGGACGGCCGAACACTATTTCATAGGGACTAAGCCCTACTCGGGAGTGTACAGTCGCCCTAGTTGACAGTAATGCTAAAGGTAAAGCGTCAGGCCACGAAAGACCAGTCGTAGCCTGAATCTTCGCTAACTTTAGTTTAAGGGTGCCGTTGTACCCTTCAACCAATCCAGCTGACTGGGGATGATTGGCGCTGTGGAATTTTTGATTAATTCCAAGGCCCTTACACACACTCTTCATCACACTTCCAACAAACTCACTTCCGTTATCTGACCACACGACTCTAGGCATTCCATACCGAGGAAAGTATTCCTTCAGTAGGATTTTCGCAGTAGACAAAGCAGTATTGTCTTTGAGAGGATAGGCGTCGATCCATCGGGAGAATGCGCAAACCACAACCAAAACGTATTTCAGGTTATTGCATCGCTCCATATGGATGAAGTCCAATTGAATCACCTCAAAGGGATACGAAGGGGGAGCAAAACTGCCAGGAGGAGTTGGGGTTCCTTTGCCAGGATTGTACATCATGCACACCATACAATTCTTCACCAGACGTTCAGCACATTTCGTAATGCCATCATTCTTCCACACAGGAGCCAGCAACTTACAAATACCTTTCGCGCTAATATGTGCTAACCCATGTGCCATTGTCACAACGGCCAGCACATACGCATCAGGCAACAACCATCTTTTCTGATCCGACAAATCAATCCAACAACCATTCGCATCCAACTTTCCCGTACTTTCTTTCCACTTCATCTTTTCAGTCTCGGTGGCCTCATTCTGAATTGCTTTCACACTTTCGATAGTGTCCTCACACATACTCGATTCTGTAGGCCACCTAACCGAACTCGTCACATACATTCGAGTGCTAAGGTTCCGGGCAGTCTCCTTAGCAGTCTCGTCCGCAAACGCGTTACCACGACCAACATCATCCGTCACCTTACGATGCGCACTACATTTAACAATCGCAACTTGCGTAGGCAAAGTCAATGCATCCAAAAGATCATTCACAAGCTGGCCATGCTGTATCTTCGTACCGTGCGACGTCAAGAAACCTCTCTCTCTCCACAATCGTCCAAAGCTGTGAGCAACACCGAACGCATATTGGCTATCAGTAAACACATTCACACGTTTCCCTTTCGCTAACACACATGCTCTAGTAAGAGCAATCAGCTCCGCAGCTTGGGCAGAATTCTGATTCAACCTTGCAGTCTCAACAACAGTATTCAATGTTACAACAGCATAAGCAGTAGTCACATCGCCATTCGACAGCTTAAAACATGACCCATCCACATACAAAGTACCATCCGGATCTTCCAATGGGGTGTTTTTAAGGTCCACTCGACCTTTTGTTTCCTCTTCAGTCCTCAAGTAGCAGTCATGTTCTGCTACTTCATCTGACTCTGTGCTAATTGGTAACAAGGTTGCCGGGTTCAAAACGTTACAACGTTTTATCTGAATGTGGCTTGCCAAGAGCGTGAACTCGTACCCAGACAACCTCGCACTCGTCAAGTGCTGAGTTTTCGTTCGATTCAAAAGAGTATCGACTGCATGCGGAACCATCACCGTAAGCATATTATCCATGACCAATCCTGCTGATTGTCGGATGGAGACCGCGGCTGCCGCTGTCGCTCGTAAACAACTCGGCAATGCTCTAGCTACCGGGTCCAAGGTCGAGGAAAAATATGCACATGGACGTTGCTTACCACCAAAAGGTTGCGTTAAGACACTCAAAGCACAACCTTCCCGCTCGTGAACATATAACGTAAACGGCTAACTGTAGTCAGGAGTACCTAACACAGGAGCCGAACACAATGAATCACGCAGTTCAGAAAAACTTTTCTGACATTCTTCCGTCCATGGTAAAGGAGTTGAAACATCCTTGCACGTAAGAGCCACCAATGGTTTCGCTAGCAATGAAAAATTAGGAATCCATTGCCTGCAGTACGACGTGATACCTAGAAAGGCACGCACATCTCTTTGGGTTTTTGGCACAGTCATTCGCGCAATCGCTGCAATTCTCTCTGGGGTCAATCTCCTTCCCTCCTTTGACAATAAGTGACCTAGATAGGTTACTTCTTGACAACAATATTGGAGTTTAGAAGGAGACACCTTGTGATTTAACTCACAGAGATGTTGCAGCAACGACACCGTAGCAATCTTGCAAATGTCCTGAGTATCAGCAGCCACCAACAAGTCGTCGACGTATTGGATCAAGGCCGCACCGACCGGCAACCGAAACGCATCCAGTTGACCCTTCAAGGCTTGGCTGTAAATAGATGGACTTTCACAGTAGCCCTGAGGAGCGCGTTTGAACCGGAAGCTACGTCCACCGAGAGAGAAACCGAAAAGGTCCCTGCTCTCCTCGGCAATCGGGATGCTGAAAAACGCATTTTTCAGGTCAATCACCGAAAACCATGATGCAGAAGCTGGAATCAGAGTCAGTAGCGCCGTGATGTCAGGCACAACAGGAAATTGAGGAACCACAATTTTATTCACCTCCCGTAAATCGATAACAAAACGATAAACAGGCGGCTTTGAAGGATCGGTACGTTTAAGAATGGGCAGCACAGGGCTGTTGCACACGTTTCCCCGAGTCTCCTCAATAACATCTTTCTCAATCAGATCATAAATGATCGCTAACAGTGCTCGTTCACCATCAAGGGAGATACGATATTGGGGAATACGTGGCAGCCGCACATTAGATTTCAACTGAACAACATAAGGGGAGATATCAAGCAGGCCCACATCATTCGGACCCGTTGCCCACAAAGATGCAGGAAGAGAACTCAATTCCGGTGGGAGCTTATCGAGAGACAAATACATAGGAGAGACAACCCTCTCTCCTAACGTAAGCTTTACACCCGCAGGAGAACAATACAAAGTTGCGTACAAACGTTTAAGCAAATCCAGGCCCAAAAGATTTTCACCACAACCCGTAGTCAAAATCAACGGAGCTTCTAGCTCACGTGGCCCAATTTTAAGGGGCAAAGGGCGTGAAACTGGATTGCTAACGGGGGCGCCAGAGAATCCAACGGAAACATTTGTTAAGCCAGACAAAGGTGCGCCAGGGAGTTTCGAATGCATGATAGAACTTTTCGCTGCACCAGTGTCCAACAGAAAAGGCTCAACGACGCCCGATGTAGCAACTGCGACGTAAGGCCCTCTCTGATCAACCGGAACTGATACCACTCCCTCTCCTTGTCTATGGCTGTCCTAGTAATTACTGTCGTCAGTTCCCTGATCGACGTAATAATCGTCTACATTGTACTGCGCAGATCGTCCTTGCGATGATCCACGTTGATCGAAACAATTATTAGAATTGGATGAGTTATCTGAGCGATCGTTCTGAGCACCACGACCTCTACCACGTGATGCCTGCTGTGAACCACCACGACCTCCTCTCGATGAGTTACCATTGTTACGTTCATTCAAAACAGGGCAATTGAATTTAATGTGTCCCTCCTGTCTACAATAAGCACATTGATTGTACCCTAACGAGGATCTATGGGAAGAGGAGTCATTACGATTTTGGGATCTATTCGATTGTGGCTGTGATCGATTCTGTTGCGAATTATTCTGGTTCGAACGCGGAGGATACGCTTGTTGCAGCAACACTTTAGTTTTGAGCTCTTTCGTCTTTTTATCAGCACGGTCATTCTCTTCTTTCTCTCTATTCTCATAGTATTGTGCCGTAGCCAATATCTGAGCCGAAGTAGAAACGGCCCATGCACTTTCCGAATTCTTTAACTTATTGCTCAAATCGGGCAATAAATTCGAAACAAATTTATCCACAAACAATCTCTGACCACCCTCAGTACCCATATCCTGTCCACTATGGTCAATGAATGCTTCCTCGAACCTCGTAAAGAAGTCGGAAACACTCTCATCTTTCTTCTGCTTACAAGCTGACAATTTGTCCCAATTCACTCTCATAGCTGGCATAAGAGTTTTCATTAATGTTATTATTCGTTGAGGAAGGTCAGTAATCAACTGGTCAGGTTTAGTAGCAGCCACTTGTCCGGCATCTGCCGCTACAATGGCAGCCCAATCACCGCCTAATTCAGCCGGATGATTTTTCTGCCGAATCTTAGCCCATACCGGTTGCGGTACGACATTGCCGAACAACATATCGATATCGGCAAGGTTCATTACCGTAGCATCTACGAGCTGCGATAATTCCTTGTAATACCCTGTAGGATTTTTGCGTGGATCAGGCAAAGATTGCTTCACCTGTAGCACTTCCGAGCGTTTCCATGGGAGGTGAATCCACACTCTCTGGAAATGCGCTGCTGCCGGAGGATTAGCATTAGGATCAGCTGGTATCCAAACCGGCGGAACTTCACGCATAGGATATTGGCCAGACTCGTCTGGTTGTTTTTCAATATCCTCAACAAACAATGCATGAGGGATTGGAGCGGGACGAAGAGATAGCAATCGTTCAACAGCACGTCGAACGTTGGTATCCACTATCAGCCCATTTGCGAACTGAAGCTGGAGATCAGACAGAGCGGCGAGCACCTCGTCAGGCGCATCGGCCGCTATTTGATCATAAAGGAACTTGCACATTTCATTAAACACATATCTCTGGGTTGGCACATTGAATTGACAAAATGTTTCGAGGACAACACGGGGTGGACACCTAAGAGGATTTACCATCCAACCCATCGCCATATTATATAACGCAACGCGTTCTCTGTTTCCAGGAAGCTGACTACGTCTCTGAGGACCATCAGAACCAGCGGACCCATGAACAGGTCCGAGCGAATGAAAGAAGCTAGTCGCAAGAGGAGAATTGCGACTACGAACAGAGGGAGAAGAATAAGACACAGGACTAACAAGAGAAGGAGTAGAAACAGTAGCAACAGCAGGAGTTAACAAAACAGGAACAGTAGCAGGAGCAGTAGCGGGAGCAGGAGTATGTGGAAGCGGAGGAGCAGTAGGAATAGAAACAGACAAAGGAGCAGGAACAGTCGGAAGAACGGGTGCAGGTTGAGGAACAGGCGGAGGAGGAATAGGCGGAAGAATAGGTACGGCAGGGACCACAGGAGCTGCGGTACCCTGTACGTACGGAGGTGGCGACTTCATAAGATAAGACATTAAGGGATCCTCAACTGGCTCTTCCTTCTTTTCCGACTCCGTAGGCAAAGCTGGATAACATTTATCTACAGTCATACGCTGTAATCTATCAAACACTTCCTTATCCTTAACCTCCTTATCACGCTGAAATTGCTCTGCTTTCTTCACTATGGTAGCAACATTATCTCGCTGATTACGTTTAGTCTGTCTGATTTCTTTCTGTCGGGCTTCTTTGCGCCACAACCGAAAGGCATCAAACATGGCCGGCCTTGACTTTCTTTCGAACAATTTAATCTCTAGGTTATCTAAGATCGGGGCCTCGAAGCTACCATGAGGTGGCCAACGAAGGTCGCCGTCCTTTTTCGTGTATTTAATCCAGTAATCGTTAAAGGTAACTGGGCCTAGCCCATGCTTACTATAGAGCTCATACGTGGGAGTTCCAACCGGAGGTATCGGACACGAGTCCTCCAGTCGGGAATCCGTACCACAAGGTCTGAAACAACTAAACAAAGTACTGCGACCAGGCATCTTGCACACTAGCCGAGTTTCACAAACTTCAAGGGTTACGGGATTTACCAAGTCCCAGCAAAGAACAAAACCCTCGGTTTTTGGCGGCTGCAGTCGTCAAACAACACAACAAAGTACGCTAGGAAAAGTGTCACCGACAAAAACACTCACACAGCGTTAACAACAAAAACACTCGCTAAAGTGTCAACAACCAAGAACTCTGGAAGCGACCCACAAATACTTAACTCAAAGATCGATGGCGTCACCGGGAAGGCCCGTCAATCGTCTCGCTATACCAAGGTCTACGCCAGGCGCCAAAACAGGTCTACAGTCAGGGCAGCAGTCCGTCGCAGCCGTCCGGAGGCGGGAATCTTCGCGGGAAAAGTCTTCGGGCCACTTATTTCGACAACAGGATCGATGAAGCGGAGTGCACCTTCCCTCGGAGATTTCACACGAAGTTCCTCACGATCGTCGGGCTTGGACCGGTACCACTGATGCAGCCCCACGTTGGGCGCCAACTGAAGGACTGGGTTCTTTAAGACCCAGCGGTGCCAGGGCACAACACCTGAAACCTTCGTGGGTAACCTGCTCCGGCGTACGAATCACAGAGACACGGGACACTTCCTTCGGCGTCAAAGATTCAAGGTTTATTTGCTGCAGGGAACACAGAGATCACGACAAGTACACAACGTGCAACTTGGGGAGACTGCTTCAAATTGGTTCTGTGGATCGCTCCTTTTATACAGTTTTTACCCATAGAGTTACATTGAACACAAAAGTTTACAACCCGGTTCCCATCATTATCCCCCAGAGGGGTCGCTTTGGTCACTTTGAAACACATGAGGTCCGGAACATAAGTGCGGAAACATTTGGCGGTTCCCAACTGTAAAAACCCATCTTCCCACCATTAGCAAATTCCAATCAGCAGTAAAACAGATCGAAATAGGAACAAAGACAGGTGCAGAGGAAGACGGAGACAGTGGGGAGATCGGAAAGGGTGTAAAAGGGGAGGTATCAGGAAACACGAGATACAGGCATCAAAGGGACGTGCCTAATGAGATGCACGGCTGAGATAATAAGTCCGTGCGGCAAGATGAGCCTCGAGCGGCGCCATCTGCCTTACAGTAGCAACCCCCTCGTCATAAAGACACTCACAAAGAACATGTGTCTTCCGCAAATATCTTGGGAGTCCCAGGGTCGCGAAGCGGACAACGTCCGTTCGCTGGCTACTTGAGGGCAAGAGACAAAATGGATGCCGTATCTAAGATGGAACCCATGGGTACAGATGAAAAGCCCACATAACAAACGAACGGTTTAAGTTAGCACAGCGAAACTGCGCACACTTACTAAACTCGTTATTTGCGGTTCATAGATACCAGACTCGACCATATTCGTGCGAGTCGAAAACACCACTTACAATTGTCACGGAACCTCAACATGTGTCATTACAAGAACATCAAATAAATAAATGAAAAACATTGGAACAGTTGGAATTATTTCTTTTTGTGTAATTGGAAAAACTGAAGATTTACATCCGCGAAAATCTCGCTACTCGCTGTGCACCTGGCAAAGAAGTGTAACTTCGCTTCATTAACTTTAATACTTATGTATACGTAACATCAGGGTGGATCACGTGGTCAAGGTTGCACGCAATTAACTCAAATCTATAAAGCTGGATGAATTATGGTCAATGCTGGAAAGATCGGTGTGCACTGTACTTCTTGTTTACTTAAGTAATATGTCCACCCATTGGATTATACATTAAAAAATATGACATGAAGATCGCACACGTAGGATGGCACATCCTTGTTACGAATTTCAAAGAAAACTGTTGGATTGTTTTTGAGAGAACACCGAGACTTGAATTTTGAGTGTGTTTTAAATGTGTTTCCTCCGTTTTCACACATGTTGTGTTGCATGTGTATCATCAATGTGTACGTGGGGACAACAAATTGTAACAACCAAGCACGAGCGTTTAAGTGCTTGATTGGTTATCGTAAGGGAGGGCGGAGTATTCTTATAGATCTGTAAGGTGAGAGCTTTTTTAGCATAATGTGGGCCAAAATAATTTCAGTAACAGCTTGCAATAGTGGACCCGAGTTAGAACAAAACCATAACCTAGTGCATTATGGGTAATGTAGTGTGGAGGATAGATTCAACAACTTTGGGGCTGAGCAGATTGGTTAATTGTGAGGGGTGGAGTCCCGTTTTGTTAATTAAAGAAGGGTGAAAGCTAGAGACGAACAGAATGCTTTCCGTTGTGCGTAAAACAAGTAGAGGAGTTGATGATACTGGAAGCAGTTATGAAGGTACGAAAAGGGAGTCCTGTGCTGTTTGGCATTAGAGTACAGTGTTGTTATTAGAAGGCGTCAGCCCAGTTATTAGGGTTAATATCATGTCGGGTGGAATGGGAAAGTTTACCCAGTAAAAAAGAAGTGGGAACGAGGTTCTTTCAGATTAAATGGTTGAAGCGTATTACTACGCTCGTAGAGAGAAAACATCGTGCAGAAGCACTTGTAAAAACACAACTTGTTTTTTTCCATAATAGTTGTGAATGTTTGTGAAGACATGGGGTTTTTGAACTATAAATCTAATGGTATTGTTTTTTATTCGTAGTAAACCCCTGATGAAGAGTAGCTAATGGCTTGAAATGCATTGGGTACAATATCAATCATAATTGAGAATGTTTGGTGGACTCAAGCGTGACCAGAAAAAGGCCCGGATGGGCATATCCGGGTGTGTCATTACAAGAACATCAAATAAATGAATAAAAAACATTGAAACAGTTGGAATTATTTATTTTTGTGAAATTGGAAAAACTGAAGATTTACATCCGCGAAAATCTCGCTACTCGCTGTACACCTGGCAAAGAAGTGTAACTTCACTTAATTAATTTTAACATTTAGAAAGTTTACAATTTCTTACTTTAGCCATTTGTTGCCCACTGCCTGTCACTGATACATGTCTGGGGAGGGTGACGGCTGGGTTTTGTGTATTCTCCCTTGACAGCCATAAACATTGGGACGTTGGGTGTGACTTGATGGGCTACCCTGGGAGGATGGGAGGGGCGGATCTGGACCCAGCCTCACTTACACCTGCATAGACTGTCGTGTCCCTACAAAAATAACTGCATACCCTTCTTTGGTGAGTCTGGAGCCAGGGCAGGAAGGGAGAACCTCTGAAAAAATTAAAAAAAATGTCTTTGAAGTCTTCCCCATTTCAAAGGCCCAATGGGGTATAATACTGGACCACTGATGTTCAGTAGATTTCTGCACCTGTGGAGACTGCCACGAAGAAGGACTGCTGTGCTGCTGAAGGACACTACACTGCAGGACTGCTGCTTTAATTGACTTCTGCCTAGCTGTGCTACCCTGATGTCTGCTGTTGCCCTGTCTGGGTGAGAAGGACTGGTCCTCCATCCTTTAAACCCAGAGGGACTCCAAGATCTAGCTGGCTTGCCTCATCATCTGAAGTCTCAGGGATGTAAAAGACTTCCAAGTCACTAGCTGCGGCACTTGGACTCTGACATCTGTGAGCCTCCCCTGCCAAGGGGTGCCAACTTAGACCAAGACTCTTGATAGTGAAGCCTAAGGTACTTGCTCCAGTGAAATCCAGGCATCCTCTATCCAACCGGCGAATCAGTGCCATTGTGTGGATCAAAACCGGTACGTCCCCCCTGTTGCATCACCAGAGCCAGCTTATCGCCTCTGCTGCATGAATCGACCTATGGCATTGCCTTCAGAACTAGCACTGTGCAATGCTCTCCTTGAGCTCTCTACATTTCTGTTGATGGCAGCTTCAAGGATGACACTGAGAACTCTGCATCAAATCCCCTGCACTCATCAGAACTAATGCTTCACTGCTCTGAGCAGATCAGGACCAGCATATAGCTGCCACTGCAAGGATCTACAATGGTGCATTTCGTTGACATCGACGGATAGCTTTGAATGCATCTTGCATCCCCATTGTCGACATGATCTTCGACGTCGACTCAACCTGGACCGCGGTGCTTTTGCTTGTCCCTGTACACGGCATGCGCTCTATCACGGTCAGCTTGAACATTTGACATTGTCCCAGTCCAGCACAACCAGATGTCCCTTGTTGGTGCTTGGTGCTTTTTAGAGCTATTTTCACTTTAGTGTTAAAAAATTCATATCTCAAGTTCTAAATATTGAATTTTTGTTATTTTGGTCTTGTTTTATTTATTAAATGAAATGCTATTTTTCTAACCTGGCATAGAATTTTTTTGTGTGGTGTTTTTACAGTTGTACTGTTTGAAGTTTTCCACAAATACTTTATACATTTCCTCTAAGTTTAGCCTGACTGTCTGTGCCAAGCTATCAGAGGGTTAGCACAGGTTCATTTTGGGTCTGCCTGGTCTTTACCTTGACAAGAATTGTGTTTTTTTCATGACTAGGATTCATACTCCAGCAAACGTATAAACCAAATTCAAACAACACTGAATTACTAAACTTTAAACAGGAGTTAGGATCTCCCCACTTATTTGACCACATTCAGCAGACTTGTTGCAGAATTTGAATGAAGAAGAATAGAGCTTCCTTATTCTGTTGGGATTTATGAGATGATCAAAAGGATTTACTGGCTCGAATAGTAGGACTGCCAGATGACTTTGATGACCTGATTGACCTGGTTGTCAGGTTAGATCATTGATCAGTAAAGGAAATCTGATCGAGGTAAAGCAGAACAACGAATAACCATTGCTCAAGAGAAACAAGATTGTGAGCAAGGTGGTAGATGCGACACACACTATGCAATTTGGGAGACTCCGAGGTCCTATCTCTAACAAGGAAAGACAAAGGCTTAACGATAAAAATGTTCCCTTTACTGTGGAAGTGCTGGGATGGTACCAGGAAACCTAAGGAAAAGGCTAAACTTATATCTACAGTCGTTAAGGAGTTGGGAAACTCCTAAGCCCGTTCATTATAGAGACCAAATATCTGGGTAGTATAAACACAAGGGTATAATCCAGATTTAGGCAATATCAGCTGTGAATTTCCAATTAAACATTTTCATGTACCTGGATATCTAAAATGGGCAGTGAATAAAAGCATTTCTTTAGATTTGTTGACTGATTCTGGTGACACAGTTAACTATGGGCTTGTCATTTGCCAAGGAGTTGGATATCCCTAATGTGCTCAAGGACAAGTTTTAGAATATTTATGCGATGGACGGTAGAGTGTTAGTGTCAGATCCAGTAGTATCTTAAACTATACAACTGGCATTGGTAATGGTGAACAATCATCAAGAGTCCATCTGTTTTGATACAATAGTTGGTGCTCAATTCTGGGCTATTTTGTTTTGGGTTATGCCAACATAATCCTTTGATTGATTAGGTTTCAGGGATCGTACCTTTTTCATCCGTCCATTGTCAGCAGCAGTGCTGGTGAAAATTTCATTCAAGTCAGGAATTTATTCAAGGCACCCATAGGCAGACCAATTCAGACATCCCTCTTGAATACCATGGTTTCACTGATGTTTTCTAACAAACAAAAGCAAAGTTTTTAACCCCTCATGGACCTTTTGACTGTAGGATTGATCTGCAGCTTGTGGCTCAGGTACCGTGTAGTAGAATCTTCGCTTAATCGAGTATGCAAATCTATATTTAAGAGAATATCTGGATGAACCCTTAAAAATTGGACTCATTCATCCATCCCGTTCTCCAGCATTTTCTTCTCTTTTTTTGTCCCTCGAGAAGGGAGGTGAGCTGAGAACCTGCATAGACTGTAGAGCTGTTAATTGTGTTGCGATAAAAAATAGGTAAACAATTCCTCTGATCTCATCCTTGCTAGATAAAGTAAAGAAAGCCACAGTCTTCAGTAAATTGGATCTACGAGTGGCCTACCACTTGGTGTGGGTTCAGGAGGGTGATAGGTGGAAGACTGCCTTCTGTATTAAATTTGGGGCCAGATGCACAACTGTTATTTGCGGTCGCAAGGGGGATTTCGGCCCCTTTGCGGCCGCAAAATAGGTCAACCTAATGCACTAACCCTATTTTGCGAGTCGCTAACCTATTAGCGAATTGCAGAATAGGGTTAGCGACTCGCTATTATGAAGGGGCATCCAGGGGTGTCCCTTCCTAATAGCGAGTCCTTACCCAATGTATGGTTGTTTTAAGACCGCAATTCCGGTCACAAAACACTCGCAGTTTGCCACCCTTCGAAGAAGGGTGGTCAAGCACTCCAAATGGGAATGGATCCCCAGGGGACTCCTTCCCCTTTGTGAATGGATGCACAAATATTTTTTTAGAGCAGGTTGTGGTCCCACGGACCAGTGCCAGCCCTTAGAAATGAAACTGAAAAGTTTCTTTTTTTCTTTTTTAAATGCATCCCATTTTCCTTTAAGGAAAACGGGCTGCATTTAAAAAAAAGAAACTGCTTCATTGACAAAGCAATCTCAGACATGGTAGTCAGCTGACCCCAGCAGCCTACAATCTGTGGGAGTGCCAGTCATTCCCAATGGGGTCGCAAATTGAAACAGCCTCATTAATATTCATTTGACATGAAATTTGCAACAGTCTGAGACACTGTATGTACATTAAATTTTGCGACAAGCAAATTGCAACTTGCAATTTGTCAAAATTTGTGAGTCGCAAAATTAATTGGTCGTACATTTGGCCCTTGATCCATATGAATACATGGTGATGCATTTCGGGCTTTGCAGTGCACCTGCTGCATTCCAATACTTCATAAATGAACTATTACAATAGTACCTAGATGTCTGTGCAGCGGTATATATTGATGATATACTCATTTTTTCCAATTCTTTCGAGGAACATTAAGAGCATGTTAAGAAGCTTTTATGAAAGCTGAGAGAACATCAGTTGTTTGCAAAATTGGAAAAATGCACATTTCATATTGAATAGATTGAATCCCTAGTCTTTATCACTTCTTCAAAAAGAACTCAAATGGATATCTCAAAAGGGGAGAATAGTTAGCCTAACGGCTAGGGCGGTCAATCTAGAATCTGGGGAACGGGTCTCGAGTCTCGGCAACGACTCTGAACATTCTGTGATTCTGGGCACATCACTTAGGGCCATATGTATCATAGTTCCGATTTGCGATTCCTAAATAGCGATTTTTAAGGAATCGCTATTTAGGAATTGCAAAACGGTATGTATGAAGAAAATCGCTTTTTTGTAGCGATTCCTTAATCTTCCTTTATTATTTATGTATTTATTTATAGAGTTTTGTATAGCGCGGACAAGACCCGTGGGTATCAGAGCGCTTCACATGTGATATAAATTACAGACATTATGAAGGCAATTGTAACAACATATATATATGACGTATAAGACACTGAGATAAGTTGTAAGGGGTAGATTACAGACATTATGGAGGCAATTGTACCAACAGATATATATGACATATAAAACGCTAGGATAATCTGTAAGGGAGATTATAAGTAAGAGTTCTTTCGCCCATCCAGTTAGTAGTAGGAGGTGGGTGAGGTATGGTTATATAGTTTAACAGTGCAAATAACATGTGTAAATAGCATTAAGGAGTAAAGAGTGTTGCCATGTAACCAGGATCCTGGCAATAAAACATAATGAGGTAGAGCGTATATAGTATTATCTGAGAGATTATCGATATCGGGTCATATACGTTTGAGGTAGTAGTAAAGTGTGTGGCCAAGGTTTAAACATGAAATCAGTCAATTGGCAGATAATTGATCTTCAGGAAGTTTAGGTTGAGGCCTTCTCTCTTTGGTGTAGATGTTTTCATCAATAATCTGTACGCTACTCTATGAGAGGTATTTGCTCATCATGTGGTTCTTCAGTTCGCGTTTGAATGTTATCAAATTTTGAATCTTCCTGATGTTCGGAGGTATTGAGTTCCAGACTCTGGGGGCGGCTCCTGAGAACGCTCGGTCGTAAGTCTTTTTCTTCCGGAAAAAGGCTGGCCTCAGTAGCAGTTCGTTGACGCTTCTAGTTGGTCTGTTGCCTCCCGATAGCTTAATTTTCTTGGCCAGGTATCTCGGCGTGTTGCAGTGAACTGCTCGGTGGGTAATACAGGCCATCTTCATTTGGATTCTGGCCTCATAGGGTAGCCAGTTTAGTGTTTTCAGGTGAGGAGATATGTGATCGAATTTCCTCGATCCCGTGATCAGTCTTGCCGCTGCATTGAGACAGGCTTTTAGTGGTGCTGTGGATGTTTTCGGTAGTCCCGCTAACGTGGTGCAACCGTATTCGATCCTTGAAATAACTAGGGATTGTACAGCCAGTTTTAGGTCCGCCTTTGAGATGTACGGTTTCAGTTTTCTTAAATAGTTCAGATGGAAGCGGGCGCTCTTGGCCATTGAGTTTATGTGGTCTTTCATGTTCAGATTCTCATCTAGGGTAATTCCCAGTGATTTCAGTTTTATGGGCATTTAGTTTCAGATGGTTCGTAGTTAACCACTGTAGAGCTCTCTTTAGTGTCTTGTTCATTAGGTCAATGTCAGCAAGGGAGGCGATCTTTATGTATATTTGCGTGTCATCTGCATACATGTGATAGGGTATCTGTGATTCCCTAAGGATCTCCGTGAGGGGTTCAACATACAAGTTGAATAGATCTGGGGATAAGGTTGAACCTTGTGGGACACCCACGGCAGTAGGACAAGGGGAAGAGGTTGCTTGATTGACCAGGAAACGTTGAGTCCTATTCTGCAGGAAAGATTTAAACCATTTCAGCACATTTCCCGACAAGCCCATCCTTTCTTGTAGCCTGGTCGTCAGCAATTCATGATTTACCGTGTCAAATGCAGAAGACAGGTCTAGAAGAATCAATAGGCATGCTTGATTTCTGTCTAGCGCTTGTAGGGCGTCGTCCACGATATGCAGGATCGCAGTTTCAGTACTATGCCCAGCTCTGAATCCAGATTGGCAATCATCTAGTAGTGAGAACTTAGCGATGTGTTGACTCAATTGGCATTGTACGCATTTCTCAATAAGTTTGGCTAGTAAAGGTATATTGGTCACTGGTCGATAGTTGTTCGGGTCAGTTGCATCCGCTGTCGGTTTTTTGATGATAGGCACAACCTGGCCAGTTTTTAGGCAGTCGGGTAGGGTCCCTTGTGTAAGTGAGGCATTTATTATCTCAGTCCAGATTGGGACTAGGGTGTGGCTAATTTCTCTTACGCACTTTGCTGGTAGAGGGTCTTGATAGTGGTTATTCGGTCTGATTTCCTTTAGCATTTTGGCGATCTTTTCTTGGTCATAGCATTCAAAAGTGTCCCAATTGGCCTTATTTTTAGTTTGGGGACTCTCTATGGACTCATTGGGCTCTTTTGTAGGTGCGGTAGGGGTCGAGATGTTAATCGCGGCAGTTGAGAGCTCCACTTCAAGCAATTTCGTTTTCTCCGTGAAAAATGTAGAGAATTCCTCACAACTTAAGGGAGTTTTTGGGTTCTCGTGAACTGTTTTGGCTAGTTTATTCGACTGTTGTTTTAAAATCTCAAAGAGTTTCCGAGGTCTGTTTGAGGCATTGTCGAGTTCAGCTTTTATAAAATCTTTTTTGGATTTAATTATCTTCTTGTTATATTGCCTTCTGGTATTCCTTAGGGCTATCAGCTCGGGAGAGGAGGGGTGTTGCCTCCATTTCCTTTCGACCATTCTCAGTTTGCGCCTGTCCTCATTCAGTGACTCACTGAACCAGGGATTTTTTGGTTTTTCTGATACTCTTTTCAGTGTCTGTGGCATGGTGTCATTGACGATATTTCCTATTGAGGTTAAGTAGTGCTCCGTTAACTCGTTGACATTCAGTCGGTTGTTTGGTGGCTTCAAGACATTAATTGCAAATTCGCATTTTGCGAAGTCGCAATTAAGGAATAATTTCCAATGCATTCCTATGGGCCAGGAGGCTTACAACAACCAAAACTAAAGTTTAAGAAGTATGCTGACAGACACAGAACACCAGTAAAGGTATATTCAGTTGGGGATCACATGTGGTACTCCACAAAACATTTATGTATTAAGGGTCGAAATAAATTCCAACCCAATATTATGGGGCCTTTTAAGGTTTGTAAGATCACCAATCTTGTAGCCCTTAATAGATCTACCTTCTACTTTCTTTATCCTTTGGTAAACCAATCATGGATGGTACACGCTTGGAGGAAGCAGCCCCACCTCTAGAGGTTGGGGACAAACAAGGATATGAAGTGAAATCTATATTGCACTCAAAGAGAGTGAGAGGGCGTACTTGCTATCTTCTTGCCTCGAAAGGCTATAATCCTGAGAGTTGATCCTGGGTGTCTCGCACATATGTGCATGCATTCGGGTTGGTTAGAAGGTTTCATGTGCAATAACCAGACAAACACATGTCTGTGGGAGGGGACTTGGGAGGCGTGTACAGTCACGTCTGTGCATCCCAAACAGTACCACGTGTCACAGGCGATGACAGGAAGTGAGGCTGGACCAAGGTAGGGATGCTGTCGAGTTCTCCACATTCCCTGCATCAGCCCTGGCCTCCTGGAAGGCCAGCTAGTCATACTTAGGATTCTGGGGTACAGCAGTATAAAAGCTACCTTCGGGAGTCCCCCTTTGCCTGTGATTATTCTTACCTGGTGAATACTTACACAGTGTCCTGTCTTTTTTCACACTGATGACTTGAGGGAATCAGTGTATGTGGCAGTGGTGTATGTGCATTTGAGTCTTACTGATGACTTGAGGGAATCAATGTATGTGGCAGAGGTGTATCTGCATTTGAGTCTTGCGCCATTTGGAGGTTGCTAATGCAGGTGATGCTGGCACACTAAATAGGTCAGGGATGCTTTGTGTAATGGCATCATCCTCTTCTTCCTCATGACCATCTTCTTCTTCTAGCACTGTGTGTTGAGTTGATTCCCGTCTCTCATCACCACCGACACCAGCAGCTATCTTTTTAAGGTGCTCCTCTCACCAGAATGTGTGATGTTTTTTTAGTTGAGATGTTTGGCCCCCTGTACCAATTGAAAATCTGACTTACTTCAATGAATACTTGTGAGGAAAAATTAGCATATTGCACTGTTTTCCTCCTGCTTGCTCATCATAAAGAAGTCGCAAACTTGAAAGGATACATTTTTTGTGTACCACTACCAATGCCTGAAGAACTGTAGGTAGGTAGCTGTGTCATTTGCCTCTCTGTAGGGCATACTTTGACAGTGGTCGTGGTGGATGCAGGTATTGATGGGGGTCTTACAAATATGGAAGCCAGCAGTGGTGATGGTGAAACCACATACCTCTGAGCAGGCTGAATAGGAGGGGTCATCTTGGTGTCCTCTGACCCACCCTCCATACCGACAATCACTGGATTGTCATCATCATTGTCACTTTTCATAATTGTAAGGCTTTCTGGAACCTTCCTTTTCCCCTGTCTCTCGAGCGGGTCTCACACTCATCCACGGTCCATCCATGTCCAGATTATCAGAAGGGGACCTGGTAGAAGATGGTGGGGTACCCTTTTTTTTCTTGCTGAAGATTGTGAAGCCAATGGTTGAAGAGCAAAATCTTTCTCAGCAGGAAGCTCACCCTCCTAGTCCGCTCTTCATTCAGGAAGAACTATAGCTGGCTGCAGCTCCAGTTGTCAACTTTCCTGTGATAATGTGGTACTTTGTGGCGGAGTCTGATCCAGTTCAGACTCACTGCTGTTCACCATGACTGCAGTGGCTGCATTACTGAGAGACATGGGCTTGGGCTTAGGCTTAAGTTTGGGTGGTGCTGTAGATGATGTAGGAGTGCTGCTCCAGATTTTTGCTGTCCAGATTAGGGTGCGTTATCAAAAACAGTGGTCCTAGACCTTGATTTTAAATAGAATGAAACAAGCTTACAATCATAATTTACCTCATTCTTTGAGCTCCTGCTTTGATCGCTCATGATACTTAAATATAAACATAATTTTTAGAAAATCCAAGAACAAAAACCGATTTCCCCGCCCACCTCCTCTACTTCCGGGTTGCGGTAGGAAGCGGCCTGGCAACGTTTTGCACAGCAGCTCGGGTTGCGGGCATGATTCCATGGCAGCATAAACAGGGTTGGCACCCGTAATTTAAATACGGACAAGGAGGGTGGCACCCGTAATTTAAATAAAACCCCCATAAAGCGGAGCAGGCTCCCGCTATGTGAAATATGAAAATAAGCAGGGTGGGCACCCACACTGCGAGTAAACGGGCAGGAGCAATTCCTTCTAGCAAAACGACAGCGCTCTGCCCACAGTTAAAAATGAAGCGCTCACGAGGCGCTGGGGGCACAGAAACCACAAAGCCCCCAAGGAATGACCCCTAAAGCAAAAAAGGGGTCCCAGCAACAAGGTTCTCCAGCACCCAGGGACAGGCCAGGGCCCAGGGAGGCAAGCCTTCCCCTGGGCCCCAGCAGCAGCACGCCCCTGATAGATTCGAGCCACAAGCAGGAACAAGAACATTTTCATGGGGTCACAGCCCCTTCTTTTATAAACAGATATCCTTTGTTTCCAAAGGTGCAGGCAAGGGGCGAACCAGATTCAACTGGTTCTGGAGCACTTTGTTTTGCTCTTCCCCTCTCCTTATTCACAGGACAGGGTCATCAGACACACCACAGGGGGTGGGGCCAGCATTGTGGAGGGAAGGACCAGCCCTATTCAGGTCCCAGGTGCAACTCTTCCCTGCCATCAACATGCAGATCTCCCCATTCACCACCGGGCAGACCTATCCTGACTCCTGACTCCTGGAGCCAGGCACACCAGCCAGCTCGAGCCAATTACAAGCCAGACAGTCAATTCACATTTAATGCACAGACATGCCAACTTCTAGAAATGGCACTTCTCCACTAGACACAATAAATCCGCACACATCATTGCGCAGCATTTAATCTCACGAGTTTGCACCCACCAAACTCGACCCTGCACTCCCCACACATCCGAAACTACCATAGACACACATATCCCCAAGCATTCCTATGGGAGGACAGGCCACTCTCACCACACATACACAGAGAGCGCACACACTTTACTCTGGCCCATCATGAAAAAGTGCGCAGAGGCCTAAAATCAACAACACCAGGTTACAGAAACAGGCTAGGAAAATGCAAAAAGTTTCGGGGTGAACCTGCCAAAAGGGCAAGTCCAACAGCCCGCGATCGCCCGTGTTACAAAATGGTGCGGGAAGGCTTCCTAGCAACCGGAATTCATGCTATAGGAAGCCAAATCACGCTCATGCTCGCCAGCTTGCTTGCTGGAGACTCACATTGTTCCAGTTGTCGTCGCGTTTGTTAAACTGGAGCAAAATTCTGCCACGCAGCAATTGGCGACCCTTTAGTTGTACTTTGCATCGGAACCCCCTACAGCCAGTCACTCTACCCTAGCTGCCATGTAAGTATTTTCTCTATTCTGTGTCCAATTGGACACTGGCGAGTTAGCGTTTGGTATTTCAGTCCACATTCCCATATCGGAATTCTCTTTAGCTGGACCCTTCAGGCTAGCTGCTGTGTTAATACTTTTATACCCCTCATCTAATCTCCCCGCATGCGAGCTGTGCCGACTGCTGCTTTTCGCGGTTCGGTTTGATACTTTGTACCGGCCGCTCGCAACTTACCTTAACCTGCAGTCTGCCGCCATGCAACGTAGCAATTTTTTGATTAAGACTTATTTGCGGGCAGGCAATTGAGCTATTCTTCCACTAAACTATTTAGAGTATTTAATGTAGATTCCCATCCATCGACCCTTTAAACCAGGGCTCTTTTAGCCCAATACATTTATCTGAACCTACAGTTGTCACATAGTGGATCATGTATGACATTTGGGTCTTTTTATGGCTGGTCCAAGATCAAGTGGCTGAGGGACGTGAAATGCTTGCTTGGGGTCATTGGTCTCGGCGAAGCGTGGGGGGCCAGGACTGCCCCCCCAAAGCCGTCCTAAAGAAACTGTACTGGACTTGGAGCTCTTGTAAAAACTCTACAGACTCTAAACTTTGCAAATCGACTTTAGATTTTATGAATATTAAGGATGTGGTGGTTTATGAACTGTATCTAGATATTCTATCCAACCCCCTAGATCGAGCCCTGTATTTTAAATTCAGAATAGGGACGCTTCCTGTAAATGAATTGTTAGCACGGAGGAAAACTCCCTACCAGCGTTCTCCTTTTTGTGCGTCTTGTCCAACGCGTGTTGAGTCTGTTGCCCACTTTTTTTTTTTTTATGTCTGGCCTATCTAGCCCCTAGGCGGCGGTGGCTCAAACCACTATGTAGCCACTTGGGCACTCGGCAACATAAAGTGGCCCTCCGTATTTTAATGTCCGACACTCGCACTTTTTTTGTTTGCTGTGTATCCAAGTTCCTGAAATGGTCTTGGATAATTTGTTCAAAAGGCGTGCCCTGTCAATTTAATACTTGTCTTAACTGCTTATACAATGTTTTTATTGTGTAAATTGAATGTGCATGTAAATATTGATTTTAACTCATTGTATTATGCTTTTATGATATTCTTTTATATCGAAATAAAGCCTTCAATCAATCAATCATATCCGATATAAGAGGCAATCCAAGCCTTATCATACATCACAATTATCCAGTTCCAAGATTCCCCTAAGGTAATTATATTTACCCTGTAGGTTCATTCCATTGCCTTAGTTTAGCCCATCATTATTTTTTTTTATTTAAAAAAAAAAAAAATTTAAACCGTTTTTTTATGGCTTTTTCATCTGTCACCCTACAGGTCCTCTTGTGTTTCTAGCGGTGCTCTGCACACAGCTGTACTTGGTGGTAAAATAATCCATCCAAATTTTAAGTGTTCCACTTTCTGGCCAACGTTCAAGATCCATCCATTTCCAACCTTGGCTTGATATTCTATCAGGTAGTGTAACATCTCAATAATAAGACCACCCCTGGTACTTTTGTCATAGTGCACACCACTACATGTGAATGTATACATTTTATAAAAATTGTGTGTTTTTTCACACTACTCAGATTGGAAACTGTGATCCAAACCTGCCCTAACTGAAGTCGCCATTTATCATTGGCTTCATCAGTTATTTGTTAACTCTCTGGTAAATACACCCTTCATAGGCTTCTAGTTGCTATGGCACCTAAGTGTACCACTTTAGATGACCATTTATAACAACATAATAAATCATTTTTCTTGTCATTTTTTCTAGTCAAGAGTGCTGTTCACACTTGAGAAATATCTCCCTTGCACCACCTTGCGCCAATCTATATTTGATTTCAAGGTAAGGATCCATATTCGGCTTTAAAATTATTTTTTAGCATGACCACTTCATCTTTATGTCACCTTGGAACGTTTGTGTGGATGCATATCTTTCCTACTTTATTCTCTTTTCTGCACACATTTATTTTTTGGTATTTTCTCTCTCCTTCACTCATTATATACATGAGCTCCGGTCCTTCCTTGAAAGTTTGGGGGGGATTTCGTCAAGCGGGGGCCGAGATAAAAGGGGGGTCCCAAAACGTGTTTTCTCCATGTTAATATCCATAGGGCGGTCAAACTCACTTTTAGCCCGAACGGCTGAATGGATTTCCACCAAACTTGGCAAAATTGTAGGGACTGGTAGCCCGATGTGCCTTTGCTATGTCTCAAGATATGTGCTCCAGTGGATTTTGAGTAATTAAGGTTCAAAAAAATATATTTATCTATGGCCGCGCCCTGGTACGAGCACCGGGGAGCGCAGCGGGCGTGGCAGGCGAGGTGCGCACGGAAAGCTGATTGGCTCTCGGGTGTCTGTAAACATTCAAAACAGTCCGGACCGGGGGGAAATGACCATAAGGGGGCAGGGTAGACCCCCCTGACCCCTAGGTTTGATGTGGGGGCTATAAAAGGGCCCCGCGGTGCAAAATAATTTTTTTGATTTGCGCGGGGGGAGCGCCCGGTACACGCACCGGGAAGCGGACCGGGGAGCGGCCCATGGGGAAAGAAGAATGACAGAGTTTTTAAAAAAATGAAGCCTTTTTTTTATAAATTGGAGGTAGTTCTAAACAGAACTGTTTTTTTTCTTTTTTTGTTGTTTTATATTTTTTTAGTGTTTTTGGAACATTTTGTACTTTTTTTGGCTTTTATGAACTATTTTATATTTTTTTTATTTTTATGGGGAGAAACGAAAAAACAGGGAATTGAAAATAGCTCAACTGGAGCAAAAAAATAAATAAGAAAGAATTAGGGTTTTTTGGGGCATTTGTGGTTGTCCCCTGCAAGGACGATGAGCTTTATGCTCAGTTCACCATAGGAGATGGTCTTACCACAATGAATACATGTTATTTGGAAATCCCCAAACTGTGGCTGAATGCAAGGGATTGTCTCACTTGCCTCTGGTCCCGATGGAGTGGGTTGCTTTCTTTTGGAGGTGGTGCTTGAAGATTGGGGAGGGTTACTGGCCAGTTCCCTCATCTCTGCAGCAGAATAATTGATCGGATGCCTGAGCTGCATGTGGCGAATCATGGTGTTGTTTCCAAAAGAGTATTTTTTGTTAGGGTTCCCCCTTGAAAGTTCAATGCCACAGATTAGGCAAGTCACCTTGGCCGCATTGACTTTTTTCTTGCCCTCTGGGATCGAAAAAAACTCCCGTACAATGTGTGGTCTTGGCTGGTATGGGGTATTGTGTTCTTGCAGCCACCTTCTCCTCCCCTCCTCCTCCTCCTCCTCCTCCTCCTCCTCCTCCTCCTCTTGTTGACCACCAATGTTATCTTGTGGTGGTCCTCTTGGTGGTTGTGGTGGTGGTGGTTGTGCAGATGCTCCAGCTGCTGCTGCTACTGTAGCCATTTCAAAGTACAAAATATACCTCAAAGATTGCAAAACAGGTCTTCCTAAGTCAAAGGACAAAGTCAGAATAAGGAAAAAAGGTGGGGTCTTTCATCATTTGGAAAAAAAAAAGGCCTGAACCAATGAGAAGTGGTATTTTCAGGTCACAAGACCAGGGATTTCATCATTATGAAACCAAAACTGTTCTGCACCATTTAAAAGTGTTATTTTCAGGTCACATGACCCGACGCGCTTACGCGGCGCGCCCCGGGGCGCGCCCGAGAGCATGCCCCGGGTTGCGTCCCGTAAGCGCGTCGGATGTTTACGTTGTGCGATCGTATTCGCTCGAGTGCCTCCGGGTGCGCTTACGCCGTGCGTATCACGTGGACGCGGCTACGCGATACGTCACAATGATGTTTCGGTTCGCGGCAATAGCGCTAACGGGACGCTCTCCGGAGCGCACCCTGGGGCGCTTCAAAAGACTACGCTTTCCGGGGCGCTCACCGGGGCGCGCCCCGGGAGCGCTCCAGGGCAAAAAAATAAATAAAAAATATACATTACAAAAATTGTTTTAAATACAAATATAACATAGGATTCATTCATTTTCAAAAATATTACATTTCATAGCTATAGACATTTGCTATTAACAAAATTTTGAAATTCAAAGAAAAAAACTTAGGTTTGGGGCCTTATATATAGTTAGGAATTAGCATTTAAAAAACCTATGAAATTCACTGAAAAAACCATAGGTTTCACATCCGTTATAGTTAGGAATTAGCATTTAAAAAACCTATTAAATTCACTGAAAAAACCATAGGTTTCACACCAGTTATAGTTAGCTGGAAATTTTACTGACATAAAACCATTGAAATTCCCACGTTATAGTTAGTTGGACTCACTATAACTTGCGCGCCTGCAATGCACTGCTGATGACGTCGCATATTACATCACTCATGACATCACTCATGACACCATCCTTGTGACAGACTGAGAGACCTCCTTTCAGTGTAATGTAACCCTTGAAACACATATTCAAAAATAGAAACTAACATTTTCAAAAAAATGGAGATACCCATACCAGTTACAACAACCAATTCAGTAATTCTACCATCTAGATACACATCCACTCATTCACCAACAGTTCTATATAGTCACTCATACATATACTCACTCATCATATGTAGTGATACACCTATACATCCTGTTACACACCGACAGTCATCCCAAAGTTACTCACACACATAATCACACATGCAAATAAACTATTGAACATCCAATTATTTGCATATACAGCTATACACACACTACCACCTTACTTCTAAGGAAACTTACACATACTTACTCTCTTAAACAATCACTTATAGAAATGCATACTTATTTAAACAGGAACTCTTACAATCTCTCACTCTCACATATACTCACTTATATACATCAATACTCACATATACTAGATTAAAACATATGTAGTTACTGATAAAGACACTAGTGAGACAGTCATTCACTCAGTAACACACACATATACACACACATCCACCCATAAAGTCCTGCACATATGCTGTCTTCAAAACACATAGAAACAGTGAGTCAGTCATTGATGCATCTATGTGTTAAGTAACACCCCCACCAAACCATACAGACACTCATACTGATACTAAAAAAAACTTCTAATAACCCAAATACACACACATGTAGCTACTCACCAACCCATGCAGTCACTTATACACAAAGTGAAACACTGATACAAACATTTAAATATTTAAACAATACTCGCTAACAATAAGCCAGTTAACCAATCAATTTTGGGTTTTTTAAAACATCCATTAAGACACCGTCCTTTTTCATATACATATATAAAACATATTTATTTTTCAGAAAGAAACACATTCACTGGATGGTGTCATCAGTGATGTCATGAGTGATGTCACTGACCATGTCATGAGTGAAGTAATATGTGATGTCATCAGCAGTGCATTGCAGGCGCGCAAGTTATAGTGAGTCCAACTAACTATAACGTGGGAATTTCAATGGTTTTATGTCAGTAAAATTTCCAGCTAACTATAACTGGTGTGAAACCTATAGTTTTTTCAGTGAATTTAATAGGTTTCTTAAATGATAATTCCTAACTATAACGGATGTGAAACCTATGGTTTTTTCAGTGAATTTCATAGGTTTTTTAAATGCTAATTCCTAATATAACTGGTTTGAAACCTATGTTTTTTTCAGTGGATATATATATATATATATATATATATATATATATATATATATATATATATATATATATATTCCAGAGCTCTATCCTTGCGAATCCAATCACCAACCAGGACTCAGATAGACAAACGCGGACCCATTTTTTCGTGCTTCATTATTTATTAAAGGTTATTTCGCCACGCATCAGTATGCCGCCATGACGCGTTTCGGTCCGACCTGGACCTTGATCACATGACGCGTTACAACGGACCCAAGCCAATTTTAAAGTGCCAGGTAACATATAATTGCAAACAGCTGTTACATTACAAAATGAAACTGAAAGACAGACTATGTAATGAACAAAATGTTGGTAAACCAGACTGCCGATAGGGTATATCGTAGATGTCAGTAAAATGTACAATTAAAACAAGCATATTTACAAGTTAATTCATAAATGTACACCTTAATATTGATAAAAAAATATATATGCAATTTATAGAAAAATATATATAAATACATCTCTCAATAATTTAAGACATCTTGAGTACTACGCTCCAAAATAATATAAGAAGCATTCCTCACATAATCCCAATTTAAAACCAGCTCACTGGTCATGTAATATACAAAGTTCATACGCAGTCTGCAATGTGCTGTTTGCATTAATATAGCCCAAGTGGGCAAACACTTCCAAAAAAGTAAGGCAAAAGGATCCTAGATTTGAAAGATCGATATTATCAGCTGCCTGAAATATGTAGGCGAGAAATTGTGTGATAACAAAAACTGTGAATCAGTGAAACAATACTAATGAAATAAAGACCAAAGTATTCCATTTGATTACAAAAATTATAACCATCAGTGTGTTACGTGAATTAAAAAGACAATGCTTGAAATCCTATAAAAGCGCAGGTGTTTTACAAGAGAGACCTATATATATAGGGCATTGTTGACTAAAATAAATGGAGATTCAAAAATGCGCCAAAAGGTAATTCATTGAATAGTAGATTAAATTTCTTAAACCAAATGAGGTCTGCCATATCATGCTAAAGTTTTTACCAGGACAATGAGACAGCATTTATATACAGGTGTACAAATCCTCTGTGGTGTTGAGACCGTTAGGAACCTTGGAATTGAATTCCAGAATGTATCTGGTCTCTAACACTCTCAGGGCACTGTCCCTATTGCCACCCTTGCGAGTTGGAGGTATGCAGTCAATGGCATAGTACTGTAGCAGGGTATTATTGCTATTGTGCTTGGCTTCGAAATGCCGTGCTACCGGATATGTTTGATCCTTGTTATTAATGGCCCTGAGATGTTGCAGGATCCGCATGTGCATGGGTAGCTTAGTACTGCTAATATAACGCAATGCGCAAGGGCATTCCAACACGTAAACGACGTATTCAGTTTTGCACGTAATACGTCGCTTAATTTTTACTGGTTGGAGCAAAAATGGAGTACTGTACTCCTTCACATTTTTTGCATTTTTGCAGGCCTTACAATGGGAACTTTAAAAAACCTTTTTGCTTAGACACCCAATTCGAGGGAGGTCTGATTTCAGGATTACATCTGTCTAAGCTGTTTCCCATGGATCTGGCCTTACGGAAAGTTACTTGAGGGGTAGGGTTGTCTTTAAGCAAATCCTTGCCCAAGACAGGGTCCTTCAATAACAAGTCCCAATGCCTTCTAAAGATCTTTCTGATGGCCGCCTGTTGTTTATTGTAGGTTACAATAACTCGCACCTTTTTATTTTCTTCACTGGCCATGGCAGGGTTTTTAGGGGATAGAATACTCTCACGGCTCAAAGATTCAGTTTTCTTAATCGCTTTGTCAATAATCGCCGGTTTGTATCCCCTTTGGAGGAACCGCTCTTTACAGCTTTTCTGTGCCAGTTTACACTCCTCATTATCACTGCAGATGCGTTTGATCCGCAGTATCTATATATATATTACCTACTGCCAGTCGCCAGTAGGTATATATAGTTAGGATTTTTTTCCTATGGGATTTCTGAACATTCTATGTCGAATAACTTTGGTATTTGTAGACGGAATTGGCTGAAATTTTCGGGAAAATGGCACATTTTGTTTCTGAGCAGCCCTTGAAAATTTGGGGGGTTTCGTCAAGGGGGGGCCGAGAAAAAAGGGGGTCCCAAAACTCATTTTTCCCATTCATTTTTCCATAGGGCGGTTGGAATCACTTTTAGCTCGAACGGCTGAATGAATTTACACGAAACTTGGCAAAATTGTAGATATGGTTTGCCCGACGTGCCTTTGCTATGTCTTAATATATGTGCTCCAGTGGATTTTGAGAAATTAACGTTTCAAAAAACAGATATATCTGTGACAGCGTCCCGGTTAGCGCCCCGGTTCGCGTACCTGATGCGTAACGGAACTTAGCGAGGAGAAGCGGATTGGCTCCTCGGTGACTGTGAACATTCTAAACAGTCCGGAGCGGCCGCCATCTTGTGTCTCGGTAGGATCGAGACACAAGAGGTGGCAAAAACAAAGGGGGAAATGAGCAAAAGGGGGCAGAGTACATCCTCCCTGACCCCCTAGGTTTGATGAGGGGGCTTTAAAAGGGCCCCGCGGGGCAAAAAAAAAAAATGTATTATCTTTTTTTTTGCGGGGGGAGCGCTCGGTACGCGCACCGGGAAGCGGTCCGGGGAGCATATATAGGGAAAATAGAATGAAAGAATGTTCAAATAATGTATGTATGTTGATTGTTCTTCTTTTTTTTTCTTTTCTTTTTTTATTTAAGTACCAACATGTAGGTACCAATGCAGAGTCTAAAAATGAAAATACACTGTTTCCTTTGTAGATATCTTGCATGTTGTTTCAGAAGTTATTGTGGTATATGGAATTCATAGCATAGTCTGTCAGGAAAGCAGAAGGAATATGGAGGCAGGAGATGAAAAAGAGATGTTAAATACACATTGGAGATAAAATAGTGGGAGAAAGGAAGTAAGTATGAGCAAACTTACTATGTTACACAAAAAAGTTGCACAGTATATTTAAAGTCTGACTTTACATTATAATCAATTTGGTACTAGTTTAAAAAATACATATAAAAATGGATAATGTCTCAAACTATTTTTTAATTATTAAATATAAAATTATTTCTCAGATTCGTTTTCAAAATTTAAAAGAACTTCTAATATTTAATTGTCAGAAATGTCCTCATTTTCAATCAGGAAATATACTGATTCTACACATTGAAGAAGTTCATAGTCCCGTGATTCATCCATGAATTCTGTGTCATTGGGTTCAATAACATTATCTTTGTTGCTTTCCAGAACAATTTCGATGGTATTTTTTTGCTCTCCTTCCATTTTTGTGCTGCAATTTGAATTAAAAAAAAAAATATCAGTAGAGATAGGGCACTGTTGGGTTTACGTTCAGACAGGTAGTTTGTTTTTTTTAACAGTGATTTTATCTTTGGGCAGTGTATGGTATCAGATTGGAAGTAAAAATATAAAAAAGTGTATGTGATAAAGCCTAAGTAAATTCATAATTATACAAGACAAGCCTAACTCCATCCATAACTATAACAGAGAAGTCTATCTTATTCTATAACTATTACAGAGGGATAGTATATAACTATCAGAAAATGTTTTCCTAATTAACTTAAAGTGCACAACATACTTCAGTTTTTAAAATAACATCTTACCTTTCAAAAAGAAGTTGAAGTTGTCAGTTGAAATGCACTTGAAATGTACTTCAGGAAGAAGTAGTCAAAATGGCTGTGTTTCTCTCTCTTTCTTTATATATATTCAGGTACATAACCAATCAAATGTCATGAAATAATAGAAGATAATGAAAGTAGCATTTTAATTGGTTGTCAATTCTAACACTTCATAAGTGTTTTTGTTAAGTAATTTACCTCAGGATATTTAGTCAGGCCTACAGCATAATTTTCTCAATGGAATTCCATCAAATTTGGGTAAATGGTAGGGACTGCTATGTAGTAGGGCCTATTCTATATTTGATGAAAGTGTCTCTAGTGGTTTTTCTGTAAATTACTTTCCCACCTTTTTTTAGCGAGCGCTCACCGGTGCGCGCCCCGGTACGCGAACCAGCAGCGTTACGGGAGTCCTCCATTTTGTGTATCGGTAGAATTGAGACACAAGATGGAGGGCAAACAATGTTCGGAATGGGTAGAAGGGGGCACGGTAGACACTTTGTGACTGTCCTGACATGGTTTTTGGCTCTATTTCTGAGTGATGGTGACTTTAAGCTTGCTAACATCTTGAATCTCTATTCTTGCTTTGTGTTGGTCCTTTTAAGGCCTTTTTCAGACCTAGAAGCATAAACTAGAGGATAGCTGCTTTATATGATGATAGATCCCTTATTCTTGACTCTAATCCATCTATTGCCTATTGGCTTTGACATAATTATGTGTCCTTTCATCATCCTACCTATAGTAGAGGGTGGATCCTGTAGTCCTGACTTTATATTACATATTGGTATGGTTTGTGTATGTACTCTGACAGAGCTAAGTGTTATTTCATCCTTCTCAGGCCTACAAGGCCCAGAACTAGAGAGACTCCATTTTGCTTTCTGTCCCTGCAGAACTGAGATGCTTGCAGGGTAAAGGTAATGTTTTAGTTATAAGGTGTTCTTCGCTAGGGGAAAACCAGCCGAGACTGGTTCTTATCGGAAGAATGTGTTTGTCTCCTGGGCCCAGACGTAACATGCGGATGCACACTGCGGTTGCGCGAGGGGCCCTGGAGCTGGCACAGGAATTCGGTGGGAGGCAGCCCTCTGTTGGAAATTTCCATGAGGGAAGAGCATTCTATGTTAGTGAAGTGCAGAGGCGGAGTCAGACAGAAAGAGTTTGAGCTGGAGTTAGTTGAGTTGGATTGGAGCAGAGGAGAGGAATGGAGTTGCAGAAGGAGTGGAGCATGAGAAAGAGTTTGAGTTGGAAGGAGTTCAGTCGATGATTGGAGCAGAAAGAGTTGAGTGCAGAAGGAGAGGAGTTGGAGCAGAGGAGAAGAGACAGAAGATGCTTGGAACAGAGAGAAGACAGACAGACAGTCAGTGAGCTGAAACTGAAGGAAGCAGTCAGAAGCAGTTACTTATCAGAAGGAGTTGTGAACAGCTGGAGTCTGAAGTAATGCCTTTTGGAAGAGACTGAGGTTATATTGTAGATTAATCTGTGGGAGATGCTGGAGTGAATTGGACATTGGAACAGAGACAATCAGACAGAGTGAAGAAGCTAGTGGAGCGAACGGTTATCAGAGCGGCAGAAACTATAAGACTGAAGTTGGAAGGTGGAGAGAGTTCGTGGGGGAGAGGAATCCAGTGCAGAGTGATCAGCGCAGATGTGTGTCCAAGAGTGCAGGAGAGGATCTAAGACGAGCTAAGGCACAGACGAGAGAGGAGCCCAGATGACAGCTAGAGCAAGACTCCATACTCCTTAGTTGATACCCTTCTTTATCTTTAAATATTAACCTTGTCCCTATTGTATGTCTAATCCTTTTTCTTTCAGCGGCGTGCAGTCTATTTACAGTCCCTGTTAGTTACATGTGGATGTGGTCAGTCTATTTACAGTCTCTGTTAGTTACATGTGGATGTGGTATAGTAATAGAGCTTTACCGAGACCTTGCAGATCTGTGTATGTGTCTATTCCCATTTTGCCTTTCAGGCTATGTGTTATAATATATTGTTATATTGTAATAAAGATACCCCAGTTCTTAGTGAACCATTGTGCATATGATAGAGCTAACCTTTCTTCTAACCAGATGCTGTATAGTAACTGATGGATCAAAAGGAAATAGGAGCGCTTAAATCAGGGAATAACTTTTGCATACAGTGTGTGCCTCTTGTTCTTACAGTGCAGGTAGCCTTTTCTTCTAGTCAGGTGTTACAGCAGGTAAGTAGCAGCTGAATAGTTAGGGAGAGAGGAGCCCTTGAGCTAGGAGAATAAGTTATACACTAAGTAATTTGGCCATTCCATAATATTATTGTAGTAGTGAACGCCTAGTGAATAGTGAGAGAACCTTCCCAACATAGAGAGAGAGAGAGCTGAAGGTATTCTTAGGAAAGTGATTGTCGTTGGTAAGCGGCGTTAATGAGAACACCAGGGGGCACACTGATGCTTAGACCCTCAGGATTGCGGCTTGGGATGTAAGTAAGAGAACACCGGGGAGGAGACTGGTGTTTATACCCGCAGGATTGCGGCTTGGGATGTAAGTAAAAGAACACCGGGGAGGAGACTGGTGTTTATACCCGCAGGATTGCGGCTTGTTCTTGAGTGAGCACTGGTTGTGGCCAGTGTGTAATGGTATATAATCAGAACTGCCCCAGGGTAGATTAGTTTAGGCCCAGTGGTCGCGAGACTATGAGGTATGAGTGTGGTGTAGGGCATGGATGTCCTTAGTAATCAGTGAGTATTCCTAGTAATCCCTATAGATTTAGTGGTGTTTCTGATGATATGAGCTTGTATATTGCGAGTTCCCCATCCTCAGGTAGGTACCCAGGTGCCTGGATAGATGGGTCCTGAGGAGGGAGGTGGTTGTGTTTCGGCTCTGGTGAGCTTATTCTATCTGGTCTGAGAATCCGGTCGTTACAGTGACCCTCTAGGTTTTCTGAGGGGGGCTTAGGACGCTCATATAGGCAAAAAAAAATAAAAAATCGCGTGGGAAGCGCCCGGTACGCGCACCAGTAAGCGAACCGGGGAGCGTACTTTGGTGAAAAAAATACAAAAAGTTCGAAAAAGATAAACGTTTTGAATGATCAGAGGTAGGAGTTGCAATGAAAAGAGCTATTGGGTTCTGTGGCTAATTAAGGTACTTACAAGTAGGGTACAATGCACAGTTTTAAATTCAGCAGGAATATTCTATTCCCCTCATCGGAGAAGTGCACACCATCTCCTCTTTAGATGTCTTGCATGTTGTAACGCAAGTTATTGTTGTATATTAAACCCATTGTAAATTCTCTCATGTATGCAGAAACAGATTTATTCACATGTTTCCGTGCTTTCTCAAATTGTGGAAAAAATTGGTTGGACCACTTCCATTTCTGTCATTGGCATATATTGGAATATACCAAGGCAGTTTGGGAAAAAAGTGTCATCAATTGATGAAAGGTGTCCTTTAAAAGCATTTCCAGACCAACCCCAGTCATAGTCCCAAAATCAATTCCACCACAGTGCACTATTAAGAGGTTAGGGTTGGGCAGATGCATAAAAAAATTATATTACAAACATATAAAATATATTTTTCATTTAAAAGAATAATACATTTAACAGTTTTTGATATTTGCAATAAAAAAAACATTGAAATTCACTGAAAAAACAATAGGTTATAGACCATATATAGTTAGGAATTAGCATTTACAAAACCTTGAAAATTCACTGAAAAAACCATACGTTATAGACCATATATAGTTAGGGATTAGCATTTACAAAACCTTATTTTACTCACACAAAACCATTGAAATTCGCATATATAGTTAGTTGCACTAACTATATATCGCGCACCCGCAATCCACTGCTGATGATGTCACATATTACATCATTCATGACATGGTCAGTGACATCACTGATGACATCACTGATGATATCTCAAATGACATCACTGATGACATCTCAAATGACATCACTGATGACATCTCATTTGACATTACTCATCACATCACTGATGATATCATTCATGTGATAATACGATGAACCTCTTCAGATTCTAATATAACCTTAGATACAATCAGTGTAAACAGACACTCACAGACTGTCACTCATCCATGGAGTTACTCACACACCTAGTCAGTCATGCAAAAAATCAATCACACCTCCATTTCCTCAACTATAAAGTTATACACACCTTACTTATTCAAACATGTACTAACACATATTTACTCTCTTATACAATCCCTGATACAAGTTCACAATGATCCATACAGCCACTCACACATTCACTGGCTCTTATGCACAGTTATTTATATATGTCAACTCTCACATGTACTGTGTTTTACATATGTACTTACTTTGACATGTTGCACTGAGATATCCATTCACTCACCAATACACTCATGCACACAGTCAACCGCCCATACAGTTCATTCCACATGCACTTTTGAACCCATACATCTAGTGAATCAACTGCTCACACATCTATGCACAGAGATACACACTTCCCAGCCACCCACACACCCACACTCAGTCTCCCATACAAATACTTGGGCAACCAATCAATAACCCATATAGTTACTCATATAGCTACTGATCAACACATGCAGCAGTTTACAGAACAACAGACATAATGATGCACAAATTAAGACAGTTTAGTCACTAACCCATGCACTCAGTGAGACACATTTAATCACTCACTCATACAGTCAGTCATGCACCTACTAAATCTTTCATCCAGACACTTATACATCCACTCATTCTTCAATATGTAAGACATATTTTAACTTTACAGAAACATACAGTCACTGGATGTTGTCATCAGTGATGTCATCAGTGAGATGTCATCAGTGATGTCATCATTTGAGATGTCACCAGTGATGTCATCAGTGATGTCACTGACCATGTCATGAATGATGTAATATGTGACATCATCAGCAGTGGAGTGCGGGTGAGCGATATACAGTTAGTGCAACTAACTATATATGCGAATTTCAATGGTTTTGTGTGAGTAAAATAAGGTTTTGTAAATGCTATCCCCTAACTATATATGGTCTATAACCTATAGTTTTTTCAGTGAATTTTCAAGGTTTTGTAAATGCTAATTACTAACTATACATGGTCTATAACCTATGGTTTTTTCAGTGAATATATATATATATATATTCACTGAAAAAACCATAGGTTTCACACCAGTTATAGTTAGGAATTAGCATTAAAAAAAAATATGAAATTCACTGAAAAAACCATAGGTTTCACACCAGTTATAGTTAGGAATTAGCGTTAAAAAAACCTTTGAAATTCACTGAAAAAACCATAGGTTTCACACCAGTTATAGTTAGGAATTAGCATTTAAAAAACCTATTAAATTCACTGAAAAAACCATAGGTTTCACACCAGTTATAGTTGGAAGTTTTACTTCCATAAAACCATTGAAATTCCCACGTTATAGTTAGATGGACTCACTATAACTTGCGCGTGCAATGCACTGCTGATGACGTCACATATTACATCACTCATGACATGGTCAGTGACATCACTCATGAAATCACTGATGACACCATCCAGCGAATGTTTGCCTTTCTGAAAAATTAATATGTTTTATATATGTATATGTAAAAGTTGATGGAAGAATAAATGGTTAAATAAGTGTCTAAATGGATGTTATTTTTAAAAAAAATTGATTGGTTAACTGGCTTATTAAGTGTATCTTAGTGAATACATATATTAGTGAGAAATGTTTAAATATTTAAATATATGTATTAGTGTTTCACTTTGTTTATAAGTGGCTGCATGGGTTGGTGAGTAGCTACATGTGTAGGTATATAGGTTATTAGATGTTTTTTTTACTATCAGTATGAGTGTTTGTATGGTTTGGTGGGGGTATTACTTATCACATATATGCATGAATGACTGACTCTCTCTTTGTATGTGTTTTGAAGACAGCATATGTGCAGGACTGTATGGGTGTATGAGTGTGTATATGTGTGTGTTACTGAGTGAATGACTGTCTCACTAGTGTCTTTATCAGTAACTACATATGTTTTAATCTAGTATATGTGAATATTGATGTATATAAGTGAGTATATGTGAGAGTAAGAGATTGTAAGAGTTCCTGTTTAAATAAGTAAGTGTTTCTATAAGTGATTGTTTAAGAGAGTAAGTATGTGTAAGTTTCCTTAGAAGTAAGGTGGTAGTGTGTGTTTAGCTGTATATGCAAATACATGGATATTCAATAGTTTACTTGCATGTGTAAGTATGTGTGAGAGTAACTTTTGGATGACTGTTGGTGTGTAACAGGATGTATTGGTGTATCACTACATATGATGAGTGAGTATATGTATGAGTGACTATATAGATCTGTTGTTGAATGAGTGGATGTGTATATAGATGGCGGAATTATTGAATTGGTTGTTGTAACTGGTATGTGTATCTCCATTTTTTTGAAAATGTTAATTTCTATTTTTGAATATGTGTTTCATGGGTTACATTACACTGAAAGGTGGTCTGTCACTCTGTCACAAGGATGATGTCATCAGTGATGTCATGAGTAATGTCACTGACCATGTCATGAGTGATGTAATATGTGACGTCATCAGCAGTGCATTGCACGCGCAAGTTATAGTGAGTCCATCTAACTATAACGTGGGAATTTCAATGGTTTTATGTGAGTAAAACTTCCAGCTAACTATAACTAGTGTGAAACCTATGGTTTTTTCAGTGAATTCAAAAGGTTTTTTAAATGCTAATTCCTAACTATAACTGGTGTGAAACCTATGTTTTTTCAGTGAATTTCAAAGGTTTTTTTAATGCTAATTCCTAACTATAACTGGTGTGAAACCTATGGTTTTTTCAGTGAATTTCATAGGTTTTTTTAATGCTAATTCCTAACTGTAACTGGTGTGAAACCTATGGTTTTTTCAGTGAATTTCATAGGTTTTTTTAATGCTAATTCCTAACTATAAGTCTCACTTTATAAGTAAGACTGTTAGCGCTCTAGTTGTTCTTTAGAACACTCTGGTACATTCTGTCATTGGGCTACAGTTGGGCTACATCTAGCTGATATTTGGGCTACATTTGCTTTGTTTGTCTCTGGTGGCCATCTTTGGGCTACATTGGGCTACATTGGGCTACATTTGGGCTACATTTGGGCTCTAACATATATATAGCCCAATGTAGCACAATATATATTTTTTTCAAAGTTAATTTTCGTAAAAACCACTTGAGAATAGCAAAGGCACATTGGGCTACCAATCCCTACTATTTTTCCCAATTTCTTTTTTTTTTCTTTTTTTTTTTGCTATGGAGCGCTCCCGGTGCGCGCCCCGGGGAGCGCCCCAAAAAGCGTACTTTTATAAAGCGCCCCGGAGCGCGCTCCGGGGAGCGTCCCGTAAGCGCCAAAATCGCGAACGAAAACATGATCGTGACGTATCACGTAGCCGCGTCCGCGTGAAACTCACGGCGTAAGCGCACCCGGAAGCACTCAAGCGAATACGATCCCGCAACGTAGACGTCTGACGCGCTTACGCGACGCGCCCAGGGGCGCGCCCCGGGGCGCGCAGCGTAAGCTCATCAGGTCATGTGACCAGAAAATAACACTTTTCATTGGTTCATACCAGTTTTGGTTTCATAATGATGAAGCCCCTGGTCATGTGACCTGAAAATAACACTTTTCATTGGTTCAATAATTTTTTTTTTTCTACATTTTGAGAAACCCACCCATTTCTCTCACTATTGATTTGCACTTGGAGAGAGCAAGAGGTGTTTTGTGAATTCTCTACTCATTAATTTTCCTGATCTACAGCAATGGCTGCAAGAGAGTCATCCAGCAGTGATTCAGATGGATTTGTGCAAGAGGACCCTCCTCACCAGAAAACAAAGAACCACTTTATCTGGAAATTTTATGACATCCCTGAAGGACAAAAAAAAGTTAATGCAAGTAAAGTAACTTGTAAAATATGTGGCAGTATTTTATCCAGAGGCAATCCTATAAAAAAATATAGCTTTGGAAATGCCAATTTAATTAGGCATGTCAAAAGAAGACACCCCAAAAATTATTCCAGGGAGAGGGTCAGGGAGCTGGCAGAGAATGCACGAAGAGATGGCGGCAGCACCTCCACTGGTGGAGCAACACCTTCAGGAAGAACACGTGCAAGAATGGTCCCTAACGTTCAGCCGGTCTTTGCAGGCATAACATTTTTATGCGCGGACTGTGACAAACTACTTTTTTATGGAGAGTAGAGCGTTGAACTCATTGCAATGAAGAGACAGGAAGACCGATGCTTTCCCCGTCCCTAAATTTTCTCTTTTTTTGCTCCTGTTGAGCAGTTTTTGAATCCCTGTTTTTGTTTTTCCCCTGAAAAAAATCCCCCAAAAATATAAAATCGTTTTAAAAAGTATAAAAAAAAATAAAACATTAAAAACAAAAAAAAGGTTTTTTCAGAACTACCTCCAATTTTTAAAAAAATTCTATTTTTTTTTTAAAAAGAGTGTCATTCTTTTTTCTCCATGGTACGCTCCCCTGTGCGCGTACTGGGCGCTCCCCCCGCGCAAATCAAAAAAAAATTTTTTTTTTGCCCCGTGGGGCCCTTTTATGACCCCCACAACAAACCTAGGGGGTCAGGGGGGCTGTACCCTGCCCCCTTTTGCTCATTTCCCCCTTTGATTTTTTCCACCTTAATCCTACCGAGGTACAAGATGGCGGCCGCTGCGGACTGTTTCGAATGTTTACAGACACCGAGAGCCAATCAGCTTTCCGCGCGCAAGTCGCGTGGCGCGCCCGCAGCGCGGCTCTAGATATATATATTTCTTTGAACCTAAATTACTAAAAATCCACTGGAGCACATATCTTAAGACATAGCAAAGGCACATCGGGCTACCAGTCCCTACAATTTTGCCAACTTTGGTGGAAATCCATTCAGCCGTTCGGGCTAAAAGTGAAATCGACCGCCCTATGGAAATTAACATGGGGAAAACGCATTTTGGGACCCCCCTTTTATCTCGGCTCCCGCTTGACACATCCCCCTCAAACTTTCCGGGAAGGACCGGAGCGCCGCGAGGCCATTTTGAGGTAATTTTCAGGCAGATTCGTCAACCGGCGCCAAAGTTATTCCAAATAGAATTTTGAGATTTAACATTGAAAAAAATCCTAACTATAATAACTACCTACTGGCGACCGCCAGTAGGTAATATATATATACACATCAGGAACTACCATAGACACACATATCCCCATGCATTCCTATGGGAGGGCAGGCCACTCTCACCACACATACACAGTGAGCGCATGCCTTTTACTCTGGACCACCATGAAAATGTGAGCAGAGGCTTAAAATCACCAACACCAGGTCACAACCACAGGCTAGGAAAATGCAAAAAGTTTCGGGGTGAACCTGCCAAAAGGGCCATGTCCAACAGCCAACGATCGCCTGTGTTACAAAATGGTGCTGGAAGGCTTCCTAGCAACCGGAATTCATGCTATAGCAAGCCAAATCATGCTCATGCTCGCCAGCTTGCTTGCTGGACACTCACATTGTTCCAGTTGTCATCGCGTTTGTTGAACAGGAGCAAAATTCTGCCACGCAGCGATTGGTGGAATTTGGCTGGAAGTCTGCATTACAAGATTAGTGGGGAGGGACCAAATTCTGTGACTGGAAAGAAATTCGCCACCCGCGCCTAGTCAAGTCTGTCTTATCAGCTACTCTTCCGAGTGCAGAGGTTTAAAATTGGGGTTGAGAGATCCAGAACATGGGAATTTCCTACTCATCCATTGATGTCACATTATCCTGCTACCCCATAACTGGATTTTCGGGTGAACGGTTCACTTTTTTCCAACCCCTTTAAAGATATTCTGATAAGAAACAAGAATGATGGCCATCGCCAAAATTATAGCACTTCCCTCCTGTTAGCTATGCCCCTCTAATTTAGGTCTGGTACAAGCCTTCAAGGCTTCAAAGTCATCCCAGTGGTGGCTGTTGTCAGATATTTCCTTGACCTCTCTTTGTACCTTTTGAAATCATTTTGGAAGTTACTTGAGAAGGAGGTGCTGGTAATAATTTTAAAAGGGTTCACATCCGCCCCCTTATTCTGTCAGAAAAAATCTAAACTGTCTAGGATGGGCCTATTTTTTTATTTGGATTGTAGGTGGCATCTGAGCGGTGGCACGAGTAACACTCCATGCAAGACAGCTCAATGAATGAACCACTCTACAACTGGCTCAGGCAAATATTCTAATTGTATAATTAAAAGAACATATTCATTTTCAGCTTTTCTTAGTTATGCCTCTACATTAAATGTCTTAGCAATGGAAGATTAGACATTAAAAAAAGTAATGTCAAGTTGTAGGTACAAATTGTTAAACGTTACTTCCAGAGTTGTATTGCTGTTTTGTTTCGTGCAATAATGTCCTATGTGGAGCCTTGTGAAGTCCTGCTGAAACAATGGTAAAATGATGTTTGAAGTACATCTGAAAATTTGAAGAAAAATAAGCGAAGGTTCAAATACGGAGAAGCCATTGACCATGGAATGTCCTCTCCCAAGTTCACAAACGTTTCACTTATTTCTCTGCTAATATATTGTGTTTACGCTCTGTTTGTCTGGACTGCCCTTTAGCCAGCAAGGACTTTGCCTGTGGATTCCTGCCCTGGAACTTTGTTGCTGCCTGAAACGCCACTCCTCGCAGGACCCGTTGCGCGGGTCCCGCTTCGCGGGTGAGGACTGCTGGGAGAGACTGGTCTGTGTCCTGGGCGCTGTTGTTTGGGAGCAAAGGGGAAGAGCTGCAGGGCTGCGAGCGACTGCAGGGACTCCAAGTACCAGGAGTCCCTGCCCGGCCAATAGTCTACACCTGGCCCGCTCTCCCTGCAAGCCCCGCCCCCAGTGAACAACCCTGCCTATAACTGTAACAACGCTCACCGCAATGCGGGAGCTCGCAGGAGCGCCCGGGGCTAAGCCCGGGCAAAGGGCGGGCCGTCTGTGGCCGTCAGGGGCCGAAGGAGGCCGGGCTGGGCCACCTCATTGACGTTTATGGTTAAGTAATCGTCTTCGTTAGTATTGTGGACCATACCTATTTATTTTGATCTGTGTCATATTGTGATAACGTACTTATTGTGTTGTTGAGGGGGGCTGTAAATAATGTCTGTAACACACAATAGCACTAGCACTAGCCTGGTCTCCTCCCAGGCAGAGGGTGGATTAACCATCCTTGGTCCTTTAGACAAATTTTTCAACCGTGTTACCCAAGATATTGATAAGGAAATTTCTCTAGCTGAGAAACGTGCCGAGCATAGGCTGTCTATCGAGCTTCTTAAGAATTCCACGGATAAACGTTTACCGCAAGTCTTCCCGGCATTAGTCACCCCTCTGTCGTCCACAACCTTGCCTGTTGTGTCTGATGTACTTAATGTATCTCCTCTAATACTGGAGACCGAGGGTGGTCTGAATTTGGGATCAGAGATCTCCACTTTGTCTATAACCTCATCTGTACAGCCTATTGATTTTCCAATCTGTATAGCTGAAACTAGTGTTTCCACTAGAGCGCTCAACGTAAAACCATGCGCGAAAAGAAAGAGGAGTACTGCTCCAAGGAAATGTCATTCCTCTAAACCCCCAACTAAAGTTAGGAAAGTTGCAAAAAACCTCGTGTCCACCCAAAAGGAGCATAGTGGGGTTAGTGAAAGTGGTGACCCATTAAATGAGGGGGGAACTGTTCTTGTAGCGAGTTCAAGCCTTACCACTAATGACTCCCTGGGGAAGGGGCTGGTTGTGAACGCTCCCTCGACACATCCACTGATACCTGAGCTGGAAAAGCTATTAACACCTTGGCTGCTAGGCGTTTCCCCCCCCTGTGCTGGAAATTGCTTTATTACTTTATTCATGACGAGCTCAGCTCGTCATCAGCACAGCTCAACTGTGCATCATGACGAGCTGAGCTCGTCATGAGCATCGAAAGGGTTAAGGTCTCTTTTGGCACCTATAGAGGATCAAGTCAATAACATAATTAGTCGTCTGGATCATTTTGAGCAGGCCACCTTTGACAATTTTTTCTCTACGAAATTGTTAATCAAATCACAACCTAGGTTAAATGAGAGTAGCAAGTTTCAGGAAACTAATGGAAAGGAAAAAAATCTGCCTATTATTGAAATAAAATCCCCGGCAGGCAGAACTACAAATGGGTCCCAGAAAAAAGGTCCAAGTCAATTGACTAACCCTGTAGTGTTAGCCTGTCCGGGCACTAGTGCAGGGAAAAAAACAACTAAGGTCCCAGACCCATTGCCCAAGGGCAAGAATAAAGAATGTCTGCAAGGCACTACTTCTGTCCCTAACAACCCTCAGCCTCTGCCAAGTATTCCTAAACCCCACTATAACGTTGGAGCAGTGGGCAATAATGATTCCAGGTTAAGTAATATTGCACCCACTAATTCTAAGCCAACATTAAATATCTCTATATCTCGTCCCATTGTTCCAGCTATTACACAACCATTACTCCTTCCTATGAAGCCTCCTCAAAAGATACCCCCTATGAATCTTACCCCAGATTCCTATCCTTACGTTGCGGTCCTTACCAACGTGCCACCTCTTTTGGTTGGTCAAAGAGAAACCTTCCAGATGCTTAAAAACAAGGTAATGCACTGGTTAAGGGTAAACAGACCACTACCGGGGGAAGTGGATGGGTTGATAATAGGGGTAAGGAGGATTGACTGGATTGGTCATACTCCCAAAAACCTGGGGGGGGATTGTATTGTTATCAATTTTCAAGATCCCAGGGTGGTTGGCTGGATAACGAGGCAGGGCTGGGGTACAAGCAGTGGCGGAATTGGCATTGTGGACCTTATGTTTTTTTACCCAAGGCAAACCTGTGTTCAAGTAGGTTTGCCTAGGAACTCAAGCTGCTCTAATAATTTTTTGTTGGTAGGGGTTGCCCCATCCATTACTCCATTACAATGGCAAACCCATGGCAATGGCCCAAATTATAACTCTTTGGAAGGTATGCAATGTTTGGGTTGGGGTTGCTGACCAAATTTTGACGATTGGAATAGCTGGGGAGGTACATTTTGTTGGAACTCATGTTGGAACCTTGACGTCCCTGAATCAAATATTAATGTTGTGTTAAATGAAGCAAATGTTGGTGAAAAGATTGTCCTTGAGGAGGCACCTATTGGGGAGTTAGTGCAAAATCTGGGGAGTGGGGAACTGCATGCATTATCTACCACTGACTCTCTAGGAGTGGAGCAAAACACTATGGGTAATGACCAAAATTGGGGAGAGCATGATGGTAGCCCTGTGAACCCCCCTGTATCCACCTCCATAAGAACAGTGTGCGGGGATGGACCTGTTGTAGGGAATTTCATATCTTGGAATATTGCAAGTTGATGTCACAATCATGGATCGATTTTATTAATGGGTTTGAATTGTGTATTCTACAGGAGACATGGGCTTGTGACCCTATCTATCTTCCAGGTTATTTAAATTTCTCAATCCCAGCAAGTAGAGGTCCCAGGGGTAGACCCATGGGAGGCCTCACAGTTTGGATTAGGCAGAGCTTGGATGCTACTATGAAAATGTGGGATTTGGGTTGCAGAGATATTTTAATGCTGCGAATTTCCTCAGTAAAGTGGGGTGTGATAGATTTGTATAACATCTATGCTAGAGGCACCAACACCGGGAGTTCCCCTACTCTAGAGGCCTTATCCACCTTTTTGCAAACCAAGTCCCTTGGAAATCGAGTAATAATAGCTGGGGATTTGAATAGGACTTTTGAACCCCTAGATAGTACTGAAGACCCCCCGGGGCAGGAGGAAGATAATCTATGGGGAGTCCCTTCTTTAAACCTAGCCCCCGTCAAACGCTGGACGAAGGATATACTTCTCCTAAATGCTATGTGTTTGGAACACGGGATGAGAGCCCTGAATGGGAGAAAAAAGGGAGATAAGGAGGGTGTGTGTACATTTGATAATGGTCACAATAGAAGTAGGATAGCTTACGTTATATGTAGTCTTAATCTCTGGCAGGGGGTTTGTGACATGGAAATCAAGGGCAGGATAGAAAGTGATCACAACCCCCTCTGTGTGACTCACACATGGTGGAACTCTGCCCATTCCAATTCCCAGGCAAGCGACGGTTTGCTCCCGGACATGGCAAATGATATGCGCAGATTGAAATGGCCATGTGTCTTGGAGAATGCAGCATCTATGGATTTCATTGGTTCTGAGGTGGATAATGCTCTTGCCTCTATGGAATTAGCAAGTCCCAGCTATAGTCCCAGGATCCAGGGCAATTACTGATATCCATAACAATCTCTTTGCTCTTCTAAAACCCCATTTTATGAGAGCAAGTAAGGGAAAACGTTCAGCACCCCCTAAACCAGCTAGATGGTTCAATCAACAGTGTAGGGTAGCTAGATTAACCCTGGGTAATGCCATTAAAAACAGGGATAGGGCTGCAATTAAAGTAGCAAGGAAGCAATACAATTTAAGCATCTCCCTGGCAAAAAAAATGTGGGATGAGAAGTATTGGGATGATTTAAAGGAGGCCTCTGGAGCCAAGGATTCCAGGCTCTTCTGGAAGTTAGTGAAGTGGGGTAGAGGTGGTATCCCAAACAAACCAGATAATAATGTTGCAGAGTCTGCTTGGGTGAACTATTTTAGGCCTCAATATGCAGAGACAAAGGTAATGGTGGCGGGGGAAGCAATTCCAGCTGTATTTCCCAAAGACAATCTGTTTTCCGCCAAAGAAGTTGAACTAGCAATATGTTCAGCACAAGGGGGTAGGGCCCCTGGTTTAGATGGGATACCCTCAGATGTTTTTAAAAACGATAAAAATAGGTGGGTCAGGTATGTGTTCCTATTGGGGAATGCCATCGCAAAAGGTGCGCTAGTCCCAGATCAATGGAAGGGAGCCATTATTATACCGATCTATAAAAAAGGAGATCGATCCCTTCCGGCAAATTATAGGCTAATAAGTTTGATTGCCACTATCCAAAAAGTGATCGGGAAGATGGTGGTAAACAAACTTATGGAATGGGTGGATGAGAATAATTCCCTTTCCCCTTTCCAGGCAGGCTTCAGGAGGGCCACTAGCACCGTCGACCAGGTGCTTCATTTTACTATGATGTGGTGGGTGACGGTACTTCTTGGCAAGGGCAGCCCGTATGTCGCTTTTGTCGACTTGCGGGCTGCCTTTGACTTAGTTCCAAGAAGTAAGCTCTGGGCAGTTTTAAAGAAGATAGGTATTCCAGCAGAATTGCTCACCTTAATTATGAGGCTACACGAGAGCAATTTTGCCAAAGTACAGTGGGGGTTGAATGGCCAATCTTCTATCGACTTTCCAGTAGAACGAGGGGTTCGCCAAGGTTGTGCAATGGCACCCTTGCTTTTTACATTATATATTAATGGGATAGTTGGTAGGATGCTGGATGCCAGTGTGGATGCTCCTTCGTTAGCGGGCCTCAGGGTTCCGATCCTGATGTTCGCTGATGATACGTTAATAATGTCTAAGACCCCCGCTGGGTTACAGCGTGCCTTGGATATTTTTGATGAGTTCTGCCTGGAGCATGGTTTCGAAGTTAACGTAGGCAAGACCAAGCTGATGGCTTTCTCCCGAGGATGTAAACCTCGCCCTAGGATACACATGAATAACATCGAGCGTGAGGTAGTTAGGGAGTTTACCTATCTAGGAGTACAAATAGCAACTAGCCAGGGCTGGTCCCACCACATAGAAAAAGCGGTTTTGAAACACCAGCAAATTTCGGGGGCTCTACGGGTGGAGCACAAAAGATCAAAAACAAAGCCCATAAAACCTGTCCTTGCTGTATACGACGCTAAGGCAATAGGGTCGGCCCTTTATGGGGCAGAACTGTGGGGTTTTGAAAAGCTTACTTCCCTACAGATAGTAGAGAACAGGTTTCTTAGGGGAATTACGGGACTCCCTCAGAGTACCCCATTAATCCCGCCTTGACCTTGGGAGAAGAACTGTTAGCGATCGAGCTCGATTGCGTCCTATCCTATATTGGAGACGACTCTGGTCTACTCCTGAAATTAAGCATTATGCGGACGGGTTTCTGGCAATAATTAAAATTGACATCTTTCATAAAATATCATGGCTGAAAAATTTAAGGGTCATGCTAGGCGAACTGGGTCTTTCCAATTTTTGGGATAACCCTGCGGGGGAAGTTTTCCCAAGCAAAAATACCCTTAAAACTCTATATTGGGAATGGATAGATGGTAGGCTCTGGAGGGGAGCAAAATCCGATTCAATGGGTGGTCGTTTTCTGGAAATTAAAATGTGTCCTGTGTTAGAACAGTATTGGGACAGCATAACTGTCCCCACGGACAGGAAGTTGTTTTTCCAGTTAAGATCTGGCTCCCTCCCCCTGAGACATTTAACAGGCAGGTGGACGAGTTTGAATACCTTGTGCTGCCCAGCATGTGGTGCCGCCAATGAAAGTGTGGGTCACTTCCTATTTGCTTGTGATGCCTACGCCACTCCAAGAAGGGTCTGGTTAGCTCCAGTTTGCAAGAACCTCGGGACAACTAGTGCTGTCGAGGCAAAGAGAATTATCTGCACCACCACTGAAGAGCCTATTGTTATGGGTATAGCTAAATATCTAGGGTGGGCCTGGTCCATTAGGCGGAGAGCCCTTCTTACAAATCAGATTTGATAACTGTTTTAAATAGTGTGCTAATTTTAATATTGGTTAAGCTTGCACAACTGTCTTATAAAATGTTTTTGAATGAATGTAATCTAATTATCAATTGTGATGTTTTAAAATGTATGTTGTGCTTTTATGAGTATGCAACTCGAATAAAGCTTTATACTACTATTGTGTTTAATAGCTGTGGATAAGGGTAGATTTGTCAAGATTTTGCACTGCAGCAAAGTCATGCATATGGTATTTATGTCCACCAAATTCCCTACCTTCTTTGATGTCAGTTCATGTGATGTCTTTAGATCGCAATTGTATAGAAATTCCTCCTCTCTGACTGCCCCTTGGGAAACTTTTACGTCAACCTTTTCTGCTAGCACAAAATGCTCAAATAAAGGACCAATAAAATAATGAGGCGGTGATCTCTAAATAGTGGGGTGCTCCTCCTCCAGGCAAGCAGAGACCATAGCCTCCACTGACTTAGAGGGCAGGTTGTCCAGCCACGATTCTTTACATGGTTCCCGGAAAACTCTGGCTGTTTTCCTGGGTGGGAAAGAGCCGTGGTAAATTCTCAGGGCATTCCCAACATGGACTTCTTGCTCACTTCTTGTCGGGGGGGTGGGGGGGGGGGGATTTCATGGAACATCAAGGACATGTGAGCAAACGTTTTTGAGTTTAGATCTATTCTTTGTGAAACACTAGAGTCGTTTTACACTCTTATAATGTTATTTGCTAGTGCATTTGACCTTAAGACATTGGTTTGGTCGTTTTGGTTTATTGTTTGGACTGCAGCGATCATTAACATAAGTCGAAGTGCTGGACAAGGAGGAGTTTAGTAGGGGCTCGTGTATTCTTCGCCATGATAATGCACTAGCGTGTTAACATCGAGGCCTGATTTGATTTCCTTTTAGTCTTCTTTTTTTAACAAGGACCAGATCTATTTAGTCGTTTTCATAGCAGTGGGATGCATTTGAAATACATATTCCCTAGGACTGTGTATTAATTATTCAGTACGGATTCAATTTGTGGTCAGCTAATGAGACACATGGGAGGAATTATACTAGGAAATATTTTGCAGCGTGTGTTTGTAAAGAACTAAGAAGTTATTGAAGTACATTTATAGTTTCGGTTGTTGCAAAAACAAAACTTCCATAAAGTAATTTGAAGGTCTAAAAGTCCCAAACTCCCATTTCAATTGAGCTTATTGTTAGCTTTATCCCTTTGCAGATTTGTTAGGAACACCGATGTGTAGAATTTACCCAGTGCTGTCTCCCACTTTCGTGTTCATTTATTTTAGATGTGAATTCTCTGGTAACACTTAATTCAATTCTCAGAACATTCTGATATCTTCAGAATTTCCCGTGAAAAATAAAAAAACGCATAACACAAAACAACAACCAATATGTACTTGAGAAACAATATAGGAAACAATGTCGAGAATGGCAAAGGTCAGTGCAGGATTGTAGGTCAAACGCAGCCCTAGAATATCTTTTAGCCACATGCAGCCTGACAAAGTAGTGCAAACTTGGGGCACAAAGAATAATTTTACAGCAATGGCTTCTAAATGGACTGACTAAAACCCCATGGGTTTTACAGGAAAATGAAAAAAACAGACTTCTGGAAGTGGTAATGTGTGTCAAGATTATTCATGAATATTTTTGTGTTGCAATTAGCTGTTATGATGATTTGTTGCATTTTTTGTGCTATTGTATTTTTGTGCTGCACGTATGTGTTGTGTTGCATTATTTTTTTACTGTTTCCTTGTGTCATGTTGTGTTATGTTCACCCTCTCCCCTGGAGCTTTGTAGTTTTTTTGTTGCTTTGTGCTAGGCTATTGTACTGCGTTGTATTGTGGTCTGTAATTACTTTAAAAATGCCAACAAAATGCAATGTTTTGAGTCAAAATCGCTACTTTCCTTTAAAGTCCCAGTGACAACCAACCCCTAAACACTTTAGGGTGTGGCTTAATAGCTAGAACGGCCAATTTTTGAAGCTGGGGAAGCAGGTTCGAGACTGGCTCGAGGATCAAGCATTATGTGGATCTGGACAAGTCACTTAATCTCCCCGTGGATAAAAATGAATGTGAACTTCTATAACTCAACTCGTGCGTATGTAAAGAGCCCTGATTCATTTGTGTCGAGTTTGTACTAAATAAAACTGCGAAGTGAAAAAATACCACTGCTCTTGCATGTATTTGTCTTTGTATTTGATATTTGTAATGTGCACAGCTTCCCAAAAAGTGTCCCGGCGTGAGCCTGGAGTTAGGAAAGAGGAGACAGCTAGATGAACAGGAATGTCTTGAGCCTTTTCCTGAAAAGCTTAAAATTCTGAATGCTGCGAAGATCCAGAGGGTGAAGGTTCCAGGCCAAATATGCCCTGAAGGCGAGAGAGCTCCCACCCATTCTCTTAAAATGAAATGTAGGGACATAGGTGAGAAGCTGCGTTGCAAAGCGCAGCTGGCTGGTAGGAGCATAGAGACCTGAAGCTCTTTCTTAGGTAAGCAGGGCCGTGCCCATAGAGATGTGAATGTGCCAGGACCAGGGATTTAAACATAATCCTCTCTAGTATGGGCAACCAATGAAGATCCCGCAAGTGTTGTCTCACGCTGGTCTGTATAGGAACATTAAGGAGACTTCTGGCAGCAGCATTCTGAACCACCTGCCGTTTGTTCAGATGGTAGCAAGGCATTGGCGTAATCCAGGCGCGAAGATACCAGTGCACGGATAACAGTTTCCCTTGCTGACCTGGGAAGAAGAGGAAGAATTTTTTTTAAGGGTTTCAGAATGCCAAAGCATTTGCCTGTGAGCTTCTTGATCTGAGAGGAGAAGTGAAACTTCTCTTCAAACCAAATTCCCAGATTTTACATTGGAAGGCCTTCCATATGAACTATATGAAACTCCCTGGAACCCAAAACTGTGAGACACTGTGCCTTAAATGAGCATTTCAGGTACTCACTTTAATGGTTCCAGATCCTGCAGCGGTTGTATGTTAAAACCTTAGACAGTGGTAAATAGTTGTTTGGCAATGGAACGGTAAAATAGTTTGCGGCTCTCGGCTACAAACATAGCAGTGTTTGTCTCTAATGAAATTATATGCACAACAGTAGATAATACAGCAAGTATAATAACAAGACAACGAAACAGGATAAGGCAAACCAGAAGAGCAAAACAGAAAAAAACCTTCAAAACAGAGCCACAGAACAAAATACAAAAACATGCAAAGCAGTAATTCCACAAAAAAGTTCAAAAACCATCAGCACATAAGAACAACAAAAAGACAAACTCACTGCCATAACACCAAAGCAAGACAACCCAAAATACCAACACAAAACACAACACAGCAATGAAGCACAAAAATAGAGCAATGCATAGCACAAATGATTAAGCACTTAAACAAAACAATTTTGACACAACAGAACACAGAAACACAACAAATACACCGCCAGAATAACACATTTACAACAGCACAGCCATATACTACAGAACAACAAAACAGAAGAAAAGCTCTACCACAACCCAGAATAATGACAGCACACTACAAGAAGACAACAATAAAAAACAATTTAAAACAACACCATTTCAAAAAGATTTGTAGTGTTGTTTTTTTTAAAATTTAATATTGTGTTGTGCTGGTGTGTTGTGTTGGCTTACTGCCTTCTATTGATGAGTTGTGTTTTTATGTTATAATATTTTGTCTTGCTTTTGGTGCATTTTCCTAGTGTGTGTCATTGTGTTGTATTGTATATGTGTTGTTGTGTTATGGTTGTATTGTTGTGTTCACTTGTGCTGTAATCTTGCTTTATGGCATTGTTGCAGTCAGTCTCTCTACTTAAAAATGCTTACTTGTTATAACTTGCCACTTTCACAAATCTGTTTTCATAAAATGGTGGTAAAACATGTTTACACCGTGGGGGCGTGGCTAGCAAGCCAACATGGCAGACGCGACCTGTTAGAGCTCCGTCCACAGGGCCCCTACGATCCTACAATTATCCTGCTAAGGTGCCTTTTGCAAACCCACAACGCGCAGAGCTGGCGTGTGACAGCGCTAGATGGCGATTGAGTCGTGGAGCGGCCTGAACCCAAGCGTCGGCGGTGGAGATACGGAGCCGGGGCTGTGACACCGCTGCTGATCCAATGAAGGCCCGAAACTCACCCGCTTCCTTGGCGTCCTCGGAAACCCTCCGCAGCACCATGAAGATCGCGCCGGGAGGAGACGGAGTCTGCCCTGGGCCCCAATCCTTCAGTGCCAGGGCGTGGACAGCCATTGTGCGGGGGTGAGTGATCCCACAACAGGCGGCGGATGGCGAGAGGCCGGAGGCGCACAGAAGGGTTGGACGAGTCCTCGCGCCCGAGGCTGGAGGCGTAGCGGAGACCTGGGCGGAGGGGCCTGGAGGAGCTAAAGCATTGGGCAGCGGACCACAGCGGATTCCTTCCCGCACACCTGCGACTGCAACTCGTGGTGCACAGTCAGTGCTGCAAGATCTGATCGACCGGGTCCACGTACTAGAAGACCACCCGGTGGACGCGGAAGGACGCTCTCGGCGCAATTACGTTCAGGTGGTTGGTCTGCCGGAGGGAGAGAAGGGGAAGAACCCTGAGCAATATACAGAGACATGGCTGCAGACACTCATGCCACCCTGGACACTGTCCTCTCACTTTGTGGTGGAAAGGGCACATAGAGTACCAGCGCAGGCTCGGCGGCCCGGGACTTGGCCTCGCCCGTTTCTCTTCAAGCTCCTCAACTACCGTGACCGTGATGTGGTGCTCCGCGAAACCCGGAAGCTGCACGACCTCAAGGTGGGCAACAGCTGCGTGATGTTCTTTCTGGACTACATGGTGACAGTACAGAAAAGAAGAGGCACATATATGGCTGTGAAGCGGCAGTTACGAGAGCTGGAGTTGCCTTACTCCCTACTGTTCCCCTCCCGCCTCCGGGTGGTCACTAAAGAGTGCGCATGCTTCTTTGAGGCCCCGTCGGAAGTCTGGGACTGGTTGGAAGAGAAGGGGCAATGGACTGGAACGAGACCCGCGGGCCCGGAGGAGGGCGGATGGCAGGAGCAGCGCTCTAGGAGGCGGAGTACAGAACTAGGCCTGGTCGCTCCCAGCCCGGAGAAGATGTGACAGGTGCAGCAAGAAGCGCTTGAGGCGGTTGCGACGCTAGGAGTGGTGAACAATACTGGCAGCTTTGACGCCCGGCAGCAGAGTGACTTGGATATGAGAGGTTCGTCCTCGCCATCCACTGTACAATCAGAAGATATAAACCTGCCTGTGGTGACACCCCAGACAGCGGACTTCCTTATGTGACTGAATTCAGGACTCTGATGGTCAGATTGAAGGTTTTGACTTCCATGCACTGTTCATTATATGGATCACTGAAATAATATCGAGGGACAAAATATCGACTTGCAAAAATATTGTGGACAAAATATCGACAGTCAAAATATCGAGTTTGTATCTACAAACAGGTAAGTGCAAAAATATTGAGTACAAAATATCGTTTACAATAATATAGATGTAGAAAATATCGACTTTATTAAAAACAGTGTTAAATTAAATTAATATTAAAATTTAATTATTAAAATATACTTAAAAATACTTACATTAACTTATAATAATTAAATAATAAATGAAAATAATAAAAAAAATGTTTACAATCTTATTTGTGAAAACATATATATATAGTAACATACTATAATTAAATAATATACTATTATATTACCGTACGATACCAGAAGTTTAAAAAATACTATTCCCACTCCAAAGAGTGCAAGCGTAGGGAAAGCGTTGGATAGCGTAGGGGTTAAAATTACTATTCCCACTCCAGTGGGTGCAACAATAGGGAAAACTGACCCTGAACCCTAAAAATACCCCTTTACCCAAAAACCCAAAACTGACCCTGAACCCTAAAAATACCCCTTTACCCAAAAACCCAAAACTGACCCTGAACCCTAAAAATATCCCTTTACCCAAAAACTGAAAACTGACCCTGAACCCTAAAAATACCCCTTTACCCAAAAACTGAAAACTGACCCTGAACCCTAAAAAAACCCCTTTACCCAAAAACTGAAAACTGACCCTGAACCCTAAAAATACCCCTTTACCCAAAAACTGAAAACTGACCCTGAACCCTAAAAATACCCCTTTACCCAAAAACTGAAAACTGACCCTGAACCCTAAAAAAACCCCTTTACCCAAAAACTGAAAACTGACCCTGAACCCTAAAAATACCCCTTTACCCAAAAACTGAAAACTGACCCTGAACCCTAAAAATACCCCTTTCCCAAAAACTGAAAACTGACCCTGAACCCTAAAAATACCCCTTTACCCAAAAACTGAAAACTGACCCTGAACCCTAAAAATACTCCTTTACCCAAAATTCATTAATATTATTTAATTACCAATTAATTATTAATTAACAATAACAATAAAGTAAATATATCAGCACATTAGCTGTAATTAATTTAATTTAATAATTAATGTTATTTTTTTACCAATTAATTAATTAACAATAACTAAAAATTATATATATCAATAAATTACTCTAATTAATGTAATTAACTAATTAATATTATTTAATTACCAATTAATTACTAATTAAAAATATGTACAAAATTATATTAATTAATTAACTAATTAATATTAATTAATTACCAATTAATTAATAATTAAAAATATTTACAAACATATATTAATTAATTAATTATTATTAAATTACTTCCCACCCTTATCCCCTATTAACCCAACATCCCGCTCCTAAACATTAACTACAATTTAGATTACTATTATTAAAAAATATATATTTTTTTAACCTTTTTTCTACATATTATTGAAATTTTTTACTTTGACTATTTATATATATTTTGTCGATATTTTTGTACTCGATATTTTTTTAACATTATTTTAATCGATATTTTGACCAACGATATTTTTGTTATCGATATTTTATTATTATTGATATTTTTAACTCAATATTTTGTCCATTTGATATTTTTGAGTCGATATTTTGTCTGTGCACCTCATTATATCCTTTACATAGCTGCTGCGAAGCGCGCTGCCAGAGTAGGACACTATGGCCCCTAAGCTAGCGCTATTTGGGACACATATCCCATCCGAGCCATACAGGGGCGTTCTCAGGTGAGCGATTAGGCAACACTGAATCCTGGGTGTGCACAAAGGCCCGTACAGGAGGCTCACGCAGGCTCTGAGCGCTACACGTCTTAGACATCCTCAGGCACCTCTCAGACACCCACAGGCCCTAGACAAGGGAACGCCTTAACTCGACTGTTTGCTACATGCTCCGTTGCATACACTGCATTTAGACTGCACATCGTAAGTGGTAGACCCACTTTTGGTTTGGACGTATGCCCCATTGGGAACACGCCCACTCGGTTGCATTATTGGTTATTGCTCATGTGGTTCAGAAGCGGCAAACTGATAACTCCTACCGAGAGGCTGCCCATTGGTCCTGCTTGAGGCGCCCCCCCTAGGCTCCCACACGGCTCTACTACGAGCCCACACATGGCATGCACTAACATCGTGACTTGGAACATACGCGGCATGCACACATACGCGGCATGCACACCCTGGCGCTCCGCTACTCTGTCTTCTCTTATCTCCAACGGCACAGGGTGGGGATTGCATTCATTCAGGAGACACACATGTCCCAGACAGAACTCGATAGACTCTGTAGACGTTGAAGAGGGCAGATATATGGCACAACATTCTCAGCACATGCGCGCGGCACGCTGATTTGGTTGAGGGCCGGCGTCCCGTTTATCTGCGAGGACGCTCAGGTAGACCCAGAGGGGAGGTACTCTCTAGCAAAGGGAAGGCTAAACGGGCAGGAGGTCCTACTGGGGTCCTTATATGCCCCCAACACAGGTTAACCCTTATTCCTGGCAAGCCTAAACCAAACCCTTGACCCATACACTGCCTCCCATGGTTACAGGGCGGGAACTTTAACATGGTTCTCGTCACACATCTGGACCGGTCCTTCCCCCCTCCGTGCTGCAGCAGTAACATAGAACGCACAGGCATTACAGGACTGACTTACACACTGGGGAATGCACAACCTGTGGCGCGCACAGCACCCTGCCGACAAAGTGTACTCATACTATTCACCAGTCCATGACCTACATGTCCGCTTCGACCGAATAATCGGCTCCCAGTCAATACTCCTGCTCCTGACTAGGTCAGAGTATCTGGAAGGAACACATTCAGACCATAATCCCCTTCTGTTCAAAATAAGTTGGGAGGCAGACCGACCCCCTGTGCCTACGTGGGGGCTACAGCCGGCCGCACTCGAAGACGCTGGGTTTTGCTGTTCACTGGGTACGGCCATCCTAGCTTATTTCGAGGAGAATGCAGGGACGGCGGGGGACCCTATGGTGGAATAGGATGCACATAAAGCGACCATACGCGGGCACTGTATGGGTGCCACATGGAACATCCGTAAAACTGTGTCTGACTCCCTGACTGGAATAGAATCCGAGCTTTTGCGCTATGAGAGGGAGGGTGATGGGACTGGTAGGCACTCAGCCAAGCTCAGTGACCTAAGGAGTGAACACGCGATCCTCATGGAAAGGCTGAGGTGCCACAATTATGCGGCACACGTGGCCAGGACCCACGCCAGGACGGATAGAGCTGGCCGCTTACTGGCCTGGCTGGTACAAAAGGCGGATCGTGGTGCCCCGGTGGGTGCCATACGCACAGTGGGAGGGGAGATAGTCTACACGCACCGCGAAATCCACCAGGCGCTGACTGACCACTACCGATAATTATATATGGCTTGAGGTACTTGGGAAGTCCCCGGGGCCCGACAGCCTGCCAGCCAAATACTACAAAGTGAACAGGGAGATCCTAGCGCCCCGGCTCCTCCAACTGTATAATGCAGCGATAGACGCAGGTTTGTTCCCACCATCCTTGCGGGAGGCATTTCTGGTTTCGCTGCCTAAACCTGAAAGAGACCCTACAGCACTGGGCTCATATCGCCCACTAGTGATGCTTAATGTAGACTACAAAGACTTTGCCAAACTCCTAGCAGACCGCTTGGCGCCGGTGGTCCCTCACTTAGTTCATTCAGATCAAAATGGCTTTGTGCCGGCGCGGTCCACCTCCCTGAACCTCATGAGATATTTCAGGGTAGCGACGGAAGCAACGAGAGACTGGCCTAGAGCGGGGTCCCTGGTGTTAGATCTGGAAAAGGCCTTCGACTGCCTGGAGTGGGGCTATCTGAAGGCAGTGTTAGAGAGATACGAGCTAGATGTAGACTTCCTACAGATGGTGGACTTCTTATACCGAAACCTAGTGGTTCGTGTGAGGCTAGGACCCTATGTCTCGGAGGCAGTGGCGGTAGGCAGAGGGTGCCCTCTGTCCCCATTACTCTTCGCACTGGCCATGGAACCCCTGGCTGCATCCATGAGACAGACCCTGGGAGATGGCATTCCTCCCGGTGATGGCACCCACCAGGTGTCACTATATGCAGATGACCTGCTGGTATTTGTCAGGGATGTGGGCTGCATCCCGGAGCGACTGGACCGTCTGCTGAGCCGTTTCGCAGAACTCTCCGGGCTACAGGTGAACGCAGGCAAGTCTTGCCTCTATGCATTCAGTGGCTAGGTGGAAGATCCGGGGTTCCAGCTGCATGGCACACGAGTCCAATGGAAGGCGGACACATTTAAGTACCTGGGACTCCAGATTTATCGCCAGCCGTCTGACCTCTTTGATGGGAACATGACAGCGCTCAGATCTCAGATTGGTTTCTGGTCCACGCTCCCGCTGACGTCCACGGGCAGAGTGACCCTTGCCAAAATGGTCATGCTCCCTCGACTTCTATACCACTTCACCAACCTGCCTTTATTTATACCCATTTCCTTTTTCTCCATGCTCAACAAGGTCCTGTGCGACTTCATTTTGGGCACGTCCCGACACCAGCTAGCGCTCGGGAAACTGTTCCTTCCTACTGACAGAGGCGGATTAGATTCTCCCTGTTTCGAGCATTACTACCTGGCTGCGCAACTCCAATGGATCGCCCACTAGCTAGCAGACAGGGAGAGGGAGGACATGGCTACGGACGATCCACCATATACACTAGAGCGAGTCCTTGCGCTATTCCACCCGTTGACGGCTACGGCGCATCCCGCTACGCAGATATTGGCGGTGGCGTATAAATGTTTCCGTAGGGCGCTACAGCTCACGCGGACAGTACTCCCCTATGCACCAGCGGTGCCTCTGGAAGGCTCGCCGGGAGGGGAGGGGGTCCATACGCACCACATGTTGGGAAGATGGCATGAATCTGACTTTCAGACGCTAGGCGTGCTGTACAGAGATGGGACATTGATACCATACGAAACACTGGTTGCTGATGATGGGCTTCCTCCGGGGGGGGGGTTCCTGCTACACCGCTCCCTTCTGGCACACAGGACGACTAGGTGGGGGGATGTGACAACAGAGCATAAGCAGCATCTAACTATACAATACCTTCACGTCATGGGTAGGGGTAGACACATGCGCTTCCACCAAATCCAGGTATATATTGTTCACAGGGCCTACCTTACGCCAGCCTACATTAATAAATACTTCCATAGAACTGAGGCGTCCTGTCCATGGTGCGGTGAGGTGAATGCCGATCTTCTCCATCTTCTATGGAATTGTTCAGGGCTGGGCAATTACTGGGGGGAAATTAGCGGTCTCCTTAAGCAATGTACTGGACGCACCATCCTCTGTAACTGGACTGAATTTCTCTTACACCATTTTAAGAGGCCTCCCAAAGATAAGGAATCCTCCTGTTTCCTGGACCTGGGAATGGTAGTGGCAACGCGCCTCCTCACCAAGAGGTGGCATGCGCGGGATCCTCCTAGAGTGCGGGCCTGGACCCTGTCCCTCCAAGCATGGGCCCGGGCGGAATGGACCACCATACTGCGGGAGGAAATGGTGGGGCTCTGCAGAGAACCTATTGCAGAGCACTGGGAACGTGTGATTAACGCCCTACAATCAGCAGGCAGTACTGTGAGTGGGGGAGTGACTGGGGATTAGCCGAGCACATTGGGCGATGGGGTGGCACACTGTGGACAGTGCGCCTGACATCCAGATTGGTGCAATGCGCAGTGCTGCAGCGCTGGTGAACAGTGGAGGTGGGAGGTGCATGTAGACCGGGGAGCAGGGGGGGGGGACTGTCGGGGGCAGAGGTAGGAAGAGGGACAACACATACTGTGTATTTTTGACCACGCCGCAGTTTGTTTGTTCTGATTGAAAATACATTTTACTGTTCTTCTATGAAAATCATTTCTGTGTACAGGGCTGGGCCACGCAGGCCCCACCTGGCTGTAGACATATCCTGGTACATGTACTAAACCCGGTTATATCCATGTGTCTACTGCAACGCTCAGGGGACTTAACATGCTACATATACACGAACGCTTGTCATACTCACAGCGATGTAATGTATGGAACTCCACCAGTATTGTAATGCCTATAAATATAAATGCCAATAAACAGATTTGACAAAAAAAAACATGTTTACACCGCAGACTGCCTTGTTTACCAACAAGGACTTGTAGTAAAGCCCGCAAAAACAAATGTGATACAGTCCTTAATTTTGTTTTTAAAGACACTGAGATAGATCTCTGGACATTACTTTCTCTATATTTAAAAAGTAGCATCTGTGTTGGAATGAAAGCAGGGATGTATATGGTAGAATGTAATTCATTAAATGTGGCGTGGCTTGGGGAACTCTAGACTCTAACTATGGTCTGTGGTAATGTGCTGGTTATGGGGCACAGTGTTCACAGATTACCCATCCTTGCATTAAAGGCCCTTTCAGTTTTTCTTGTCTTCCACATCCTAGGCTTTTTTCTGTCTTCCACTCTTGCGTAGTGCGGAACAAATACCAAAAAAAGAGACACATTGCATTATTGTAATTATGTTGCATGTTTTTATAAAGTGCTCATACTGATGGAGCAGATTCCATCTGGAGTCAGGCATTGTTTTATTTTTTGTACTTCAGACAGACTGCATTTAAATTGACAAACACATTTTGGTGCAAGTTAAAACTCATGGCACATGAAATATGAAAATGAGGCCTAGTCAGTCTGAAATGCTTGTGCTGAATTAACATGTCTTTTTGCAGTGTAGAGAAAAACTTGTGATTTAAGTGGCATTTTTAGCTTTGAAGATTAATAGAATGTGTTCTCTCTTCCCAGCTCATCCCTTGCAATCTACATTCACTATTCTGGTCTTAAGAGACTTTGGCTTGTTGCATATTTGGTTAAAAATATTTCAGTTTATAACATCGCTTTTTATAATGTGTGTTATTTAATAATGCACCAAACACTACACATGGGGATAAATGTTTTTTTTCATGAAACGCTATCTAAAACATTATTGCATGTTCCTATGAGTATGTAATAACTGTGTGCGCTTTTAAAATTTACACTAATGCCGAATAATGCTATGTTGTACTTTACACATTTTGCATGTTGTGCACAAACAATACGAAAAGCTGCTTGAAATTAATAGCTTGGCTAGGTAATATTTTATAAAGGGTATTAGTATAAGGTTAGGAAACATAATGGGCGTATTTATATGAAGGTAATACTCTTTTGTGTTTGTTTTTGGGCCTAAAATAACATGGCTGCATGTGAATCCAGCAAGGCTGTGACTTGCATTAAAAAGAATAGAGCATGCGCAGATTGTACCAGCTTGCCTCAAGACACGAAGAAGTCAAGGCCACTGTGAACTGTACATTCTTGTTATTGTGCCAATGTACCAGTGTTAGTTAAAGTATCCTTCCTGCCTACGATATGACAAGAAGGAAAATTAGACTGAAACACTTTTTCCCAGTAAATGTTGCAAAAACATATAAATGTATTAAATCATTAATGCTCCCTTTGTTAAAACTGGTATGGTTAGGATTTTGTAATAAGACCAGGATGATGTGACCTCATGCCATTGTGGCTGACCAATCAGGTACAAGCTTTTCTGAAAATGCAACATTTTGTGTAGTCTGCCAAGAATTGGAGTATAAATAATGACCTCTTAGGGGGCATGGGGGCTCTTCTCTTTAAGTCAGGGGGGCTCTGTCCCAGAGAGAGGAGAGAGGAAAGGCAGCAGATGAGCTCAGACGTCCATATGGTTTCAGTATGAGAAATGTCGCAGGAGATTGCTACATCTTGGGAGGAAATTTGCGTCTGAGTTGAGGCGAGGTTTCTTGCTCATATTCTTTTTAGAGAAGTCCTTGCACGTCATATTTTTGGCATGGCAGGCCACATTCTTTTAAGGTCTTGTGAAGGAGGGGGCGCTTTCAATGAGCAGCTCCTGTCAGATCATGGAGAGGGAGAGAGACAGATTGATCATCACCAGAGAAGAGAGTGCAGCTGATTAGAATAGGTTTGGATGCTAAAATTCTAAGTTTTATACTTTTGACTAATTAATTAGTTTTGAAAAGATTTATTTGTCTTATGCATTTATTTCTCTTAATGAGAGATTTTTGCAAATTATTTATTTATTGATTATCCTTGCAAGACTTCTTTTTCTTAGAAACTCTAAGAGTTTTGACTGACATTTTGCAACACATTTTTTTTCCTAAGTGTGATGCTTATATGCAGACTGTAATATGTTCTGTATTAATGCTATTTTCCTGTTTTTCAAATTCTGTAACCTGATTGATATTTTACTAATGAATAAAGGGTCAGAGAAAAATTCACTTTTGACTAGAAAATAAAACCCTTTAAAATACTCAACGACTCTCTTCATCAGCTTAAATAATAATTGCAATTTTGACTGGGCATGTTTATTTAAAGTCTCCTGACTGTAATACATGGTGTAAAGGGCCCAACACCATTTCAGCAGTAAATTGGAGGCAGATGAGGTTCTGTATTGAGAAATTACAGCCAAATTATTGCTGCATCAATACTGCCTCCTTCTTTGCACAGCTCTAGCACTTTTGGGATTCCCAATTTAGTTTACAAAGTTCTTACAATCTGTAAGCACACTGAGGCTCTAGTATAAAAAAGAGAAACTATTTCTGCATTTAATTTTTCATCAGTGATGTCTTGGAATGTCAGAGACAGTAAAATCAAGTTGACTTGCAGAACATTAAAAATTATTCACAGATCTGCATTCCTACATGTGCTCTTGTTGTGTCTTTGAAATCCTCTGTGATATCCAACTCCAGCTTTAATTTGGTGCCTGGAGTTATATCACGAGTCCATGTTAATGCTGCAAGTGTATTTGAAAATAATGTATTACTCAGATAGGTTCATAGACTTCATAGACTTACCAGCTAGCATCTTTCAAGCGAATATCAGCGGCATAAATACGATTAAGAGTATAGAAATATCTCTGTAGGGAGAAGCTGTTAGCGTTTATTTAATGATTAGTTAGGTTTTAAATTTAAAAGACAAACCATTTAGAAAAATGTCTGGGGTAATCTGCAACTCAGATTAGCTTCATGCTGTTTAACAACAAATTATTTAGCAAATTGTGTAAATGCTATGTTTATTAGCCTCATAGCCAGAGTGGATTCATGGAATTTCTTTTATAAGATGTGAACTAATAAAAAGAAGGGTGACTAGGGATGAATCAGATCCCGGGCAATATATTTTGTTTTCAATAATGTTTTAATGTTAAGTTGTTTGCTATTCATCTAACAACCCTTTGTCTCAACACAGTGAAACCCCAATTTTGAACCTCATCTAAGAATTTAGGTCACCAAAGACTTATTGAATTTAGAAGAATGGATTTAAATTATGACAAAATAGTTTTGAGAAATATAGCCTTGCATAAAGAAAACATTGATTAGCATGGCCAGTCGGACAGGCTTACATTTTATAAGTGAGGGGCAGATTTACTAATATTTAACGCAAATGTAACAAGCAAAGAAACTTGGGGCCTCATTTATGAGAAATGACGCATCGCTGCGTGAAAGCAGCGATGCGTCATTTCTCAGTGCGCACTCCTTGCGACATTCCTGATGCGTCATATTTAATGTATGACGCATCATGTCGCAAGGAGTTACAGATACGTCAGTATTTCTGACGTATCTGTATGGCGCAAAAGTGACGCATTGCTGGAGTGTGTCACAAAAGTGACGCAACTCCAGCAATGCGTTCTTTCACATGGGGCAAGCCCCATGTTAAAGGGCCTGCGTCAGTCTTACGCCTGCTGTGAGGCAGGCGCAAGATTTTGACGCAATGGCGTCCTAAAAGTGACGCAGTGAAATCTCATAGATTTCACTGCGTCACTTCTACGACCCTTCCTTGCGTCAATACGCCCCCCTTGCATACATTATACCTGGCGCAGGTATAATGTGGCGCAGGGGTTTTCAAAGTGACGCATCTACCTAGATACGTCACTTTGTAAATATGGTGCAACAAGGCACATTTTTTACGCTGCTGGTGCGTCACAAAAAGTGACGCACCAGCGGCGTAAAAGTGACGCACAGCCTCATAAATGAGGCCCTTGCTGCTTTGGGTTGTGTGTAAAGGGGGAGAGCAAACAGCTGCAGTATCTAATAAGATTTGCTGCGCTTGTTCTTTCTCTTAGCAATGGTGCACTATGTATTTCCTAGCACCAACGCAGGCACCCTTGCGCCATGCATCTGGGTTTGCACAAAAATAAATGTGTAAATTCTCACATAGCACCCATGTTACACCCATGTAACGTATACCGGACTGCAAGTAATGCAAGGCAATGCAATGCACTGCATTGCGCTACTTTATATTAACTAAACAGTGCAAATCAAGTTGATAAATGGCAAAATTGATTTTGTGTTGGACTGCATCACAAAAGTGATGCAACCCAACACCAAACTGCAGTAAATGTGGGCCCAGATTTTAAGGCGTTGCCAATTCTAAAATCTAAGCAATGTATTTTTACATATGAGAATGGAAAGATTTGGGCAAGCAGTAGTGTTGGCAGAGAGAAAAAATAAAATGATAATAACTAATGTTATCTTCATTTTATTTTGTTCTTCCGCTGTGGCAGCTTGCATGAGGGGATGGGACAGGGCTGAAGAGCAGGAGAGGAGTGGTATAACGCTCCTAAGTTCGTACTTTATATGGTTGGAAAACATGACCACCCCTCCAGCTCCTGGTCACAGCGCTCAGACTAATCGCAATACTGCATTGCAGAATTGTGATTGGTCAGGGGATCCTGGCTGTGCTCCCTGTTCGTGGAATCAGTTGCAGGAGACACAGGACCCAGCAGCCGATAAAGTAAAAAAAAATGTTTTTCTGTTGCGGCCCACGTGCCAAACTCCCCCCCCCCCCCCCCCCCCCCCCCAATGCCCGGCACTCCAGCCACGAGCTGTGCTAGCCACCACTGGCCACAAGTAGGGGATAAGAAAGTTATAGGTATTGAATGGTGTAGGCTGGGTGCAGGCTTTGAGAGGTGAAAGTACTAAGAGGTAAGGACATGGAGAGGTAGGAAACAGGTAGGGTGCACGTTGGGAGACCTCTGGGCAGGGATAGCTACGGGCTGGGAGGAGTGCAAATAGAGTTCAAAGGTAGGGAAAGGTACAGACCATGGGAAGTAAGGTTGTGGAAACTTGTGGCCTGGGTTCAAGCTTCGGAGGTGCTATTAGAGTTAAGTGTTGGCAGGGAGGGGTGCACCGAGGGAGAGTGGGGGGAAACAGGAGGTAGAGGCTAGTAGAGGTATGGAGAGGAAGCCTTGATGGCAAGAAGAATATGAAGTGGATGAGTTGAGAGAATGGCATGCAGGCAGGTATAGTGAAATATGCGGCCAGTGATGGTACCCTGATGAAAGGTGTAGCTGGGAGATATTTGGACAGTGATGTGTGCTGCTTTGGTGTAAGGTGGGAAAGTTGCTTGTTTGGAGCAGTATGTGTAGGGAAAGGCTCAGGCATGGATAGGTTTGAGCAAGTAATTATATGGGCTGAGAGAGTTCCCACAGAGGAGGTATGAACAGAAAAATGTATAGGGAGGGAGATATAACGGGAGGTGGAGATGCAGCCAGAGAGAGTTACAGGCTTGGAGAGTTACAGGCAGGATGACTTGCGCACTTATAGAGGTATAGCCAAAGAAAGAATGGGGAAGAAGAGGTTGAGAGGGAAAAGGGTGAGAACAGCCATGACCAGTGCAGGTAAGAGCAGTGGGGCCTGGTGGGGGGAATTTCTACAGATGATGACTAGGGACAATTAATTAGTTATCAAATTTTCACTCGTCATCATCCGTCAAAATCACCCCCCAACTAGGCCCCACTACCCACCGCTCTTACCTGTACTTACCGCAGCTGAGTGAGAAAGTGGAGAGATGAGATAGGTGCCGCATCTGAGAGGTGCAGACAAAGATAAATGTAGTATGGGTTTTGATTGACAACGGTGTGGACAGGGAGGGGACAGCTAGGGACAGGTGCAAAATAGTTGAGACTGACAGTGCAGGGTGGGTGCAGGCTTAAAGAGGTTTTAGTCAGGGAGAAGTATGATATGAGATATGTAAAAGACATTAGAGGTATATGTAAGGAAAGGTGCGAGCAAGGGCAAACACAGTTTTACAGAGATACAAGTAAAAAAATGTAATTGTGCAAACGGTACATGTTTGCATATTATATGAAATCATCATCATCAATCTTTATTTCGATCTACACGATCATAAAAGATATACAACAATTAATAATCCAATTAAAAAAGATTGAGGTAACACTGCAACATTAGTCTAAAAAGTTACATTATTATTACAAAAAGGATTCATTTCTGAGATAGTTCTAGCCAACAGTAAAATAAACAGTTATCAAGTGTCTCCAGCCACCTGCAACAGGCGGGTGCGAACGTGCCACATCGCTGTTAGGTATTTTGCCATGGCAAAAACGATCTGCGGAGATTGTTCAGTCTTTAAAAGTCTGTATGAAGGAGAGAACCGTCTAAATCCCAAGTTTTTAAGAAGAGGGACAAGCCAGTATTTTCTAATGTTCCGATAGGCTTCACAGAAAAGAACCACATGCAGATCATTCTCCTTGTGATAGGCCCAAGCTGGGCATTCCTCTCTAGAGGACCTACAGGACCATGATTTAGTGAATGACCTGAGAGGAAGTGTCCCATAGCTCCACTGTAAAAAAAACTTCCTTGTTAAAACAGGAGTCATGCCATCCAAAACGCATTTCAGGTTGTAAGAGTCTTTGTTTTTGATAAAAAGATTTGTTAGGGATCCATCACGGGTGGTGTCCAGGGCTAGAAAAAGCATATAGTCATAATAAACTTTATACAGCACTTTTCGTGGGATCCTGCGACTTGCTCCTTCCGGGTCAGACCATAATTCGGGTAGTCCCAGGCTCTCACAGGTTCTCTTTATATAGCTTAGCCAGGGCACGTTGGTGGCGTTTGGTAGGGATATAAATTCCTGTAGCTCAGATCTGTAAGTAATCAGATCTTGGCTACTCCAGAGTCGTCGCCAATAAGTTAGTGGTTTGACGCGGACTTCTTCTGCTATTGGCCTCAAACCTAGGTTCAGTCTCAGGGGCAGGAGCGGGGTGCTAGATGGGAGAGCTACCAGCTGCCTGATAAATTTTGTTTTCTGTTATCATCAGGTTCTGGAATGAACAGCTTCCCCCATAGGTGACTGCACCCCACGCCTGGGATTTGTATATTTGGATGGCAGGGCCAAGTGGTCGATATGATGATTTACTTGCAATCCTGGAAATGCCACCTGCTATCTGGACTAATTTCATATTGGCTTTAGTCCGATGTGCTCCCCACGTCATTGGTTTAGGGTTACCCCCAAATACTCAAATGTGAAGACCCTCTCCAAGCGCACAGAACCTAGCAAGGTATTGGGGCGTTTAGAAGGTGTGGGGTTTAGGATCATAAATGTTGTTTTCTGTGGATTGACCTCTAGACCCCTTTCGGTGCAGAATTCAAGGAACCCGTCCAGTACTCGCTGTATTCCCATGGGGGATTTGGACAGCAGCAGGGTGTCATCCGCAAACATTGTAGCGGGCAGCCTGCTGCCGTTCAGTTTAGGAGCGTCAATATTGGCAATCCTTGTCAGGTGGGCGATTACCCCGTTCACAAAGAGGCAGAACAGGGTTGGTGCAAGCACACTACCCTGTCTCACCCCTCTGCGAACGGGGAATCTTTCAGTTAAGTTGCCACTTCTCCCACATCTGACACGAGCAAAATTGTTCTGATGTAATTTTATCAGGATGGAAAGGATGTCTCGAGGAACACCTAGCTCAGCCAATACACTCCATAGCTTAGATCTTGGCACCAAATCGAAAGTGGCATGCGTGTCCACGAAAACCGTGTACAAGGTGCCGCCCTCGATCCGTGCAGTCCTCAAATAAATGAGATTCAAGCGGAATATCTGGTCGGTTGTGGACACCCCCCTTCTAAATCCCGCCTGGTATGGGCTCAAGGTAGCCGTTTCCTTGAGCCAGTTCTGTAGCCGATTTAATATTAGCCTTCCGAAAAGCTTCTGTGACACATCAATGAGACTAATTGGTTGGTAGTTGGCTGGGAGCAGAGGCGAGCCCTTTTTAAATATAGGGACCACCTCTGCACCCAGCCAAGTACCGGGAATCTCCATGCCCTTGAGGACAGCATTGAAGACTATCAAAAGGTAGGGTGCCCACACACCTGGCTCTTGTTTAAATAGGCCGCCAGGGAGCCCATCCAACCCCGGGGCTTTGTCTGTTGACAGCCCTGCAATAGCTGCCCGTACTTCTTTTTCTGTAAAGAGCTCAAACTCTGCCTCATTATTTAAAATACGGGGTTTGGAACTCGGATCCTCCTCCTCTGCTGCATATAGGGACTGATAAAGTTCTTGCCATACACTCGGGGCAATGTTTGGTTCCATGGCCGACGGCAGCTCTTTTGATCCAGTGTTAACTACCCGCCAAAATTTACGCGAATCCCTGGTGGCAAGTGCACCCGCAAGTTCCTCCCAATGGTGTTGATCCCAATCGATCTTAGCGTTTGCGAGCATTTTCTTATACGCCCGTCTTCTGGCCTGTATCTCCTCTCTACTTTTCCCCACCTTAATGGCGAGTAGGAGTTCTCTTTTGGCAACAACCCGGCATGAGGCGTTATACCAGGTCTTATGATGTGTTCCACCACCTCTGCCAGTGCCCTTGGCGAAAAGATCTAGATCCATTGTTGCTATTAGCTCCTCATGTGTCAGCCATAACTGGTTTCGAGTTTTTTCGTTGCTAGGTTTCTCCCTAAGTATATTAACTTTTTCCAATACTGGAACAATTCTGGCATAAAGCCTAGGAAGCTTTTCTCGACTTGTGGCCAATTTTTCCCATCTGACTCTCCTTCTGTTATTCTCGAGGAGGATCCCTGACTTGGCCTTGACTCCCCCAGCCTTTTGCCCACCTTACAAGGGAGGTCATAATCCAGTTCAAGGGCGTTAGGGTCACTGTCTAGTCTGTCTATCACCCTGAAGTCAATAATACATGACCAAGATGACAGTTGGACTAGGACGTAATCCAATCTTGATTCCCAGCTTGGTAAAAGTGTTCTTGCTTGGGATTAGCCTCCGACGCGGGTGCCAACCATCTTGCATCCTCCTCCAGGGAGGGTCTATCGAGAAGGCCTCGTAAGGGCTCAAAATGTGAGTTCAGGTCCCCTCCCACCAGAAAAGGGAACTCATTGGAGATTTCACTCAAAAATACAAAAAGTTCCTCGATGGTGGTCGACTCTCGTGCAATGGCTACCGCTCTAGAATAGACATTTATTACTACAAGTTTGCATGAGTTCGGCCATTCCAACAAGACAGCTAGAATATCCTCTGAAGCTAGGGGAAGGCGTGTTGCCTGGCAACCTAAATGAGAAGCTACCCAAGTTGCGAGCCCTCCTGACGGACGGCCCCTCCCCCCATTTCGCAGGAATAGAGAATACTGAAAAACCCTGACGGGTTTGCTCCTGTCTGGCCCATGTTTCCTGGAAGAGGCATATCCTTTTAGATTCAATAAAAGAGACCCATTCCTGAGAGTCCATCTTGTTGGCCAACCGGCTACATTCCAGGATATCAGCTTCACAGGTAAGGCCCTTGTAATTGGGGACATAGTACCAGAGGGTTGATTCTCAGATGAGCCCGACATTACTATATGTTTATTAATCAATGCACCGTGCCCATCCCCTGAATTCCTGCCCTCTCCCGATGACTCACCGTGGGTAGATGTTAACTTTAGATGATGTGGGTGCACTCAAACTTTGGCTGTCCCTACCCTGGAGGCCGAAGTTTGCCCACTAGGGCTGATACATTCCTCGTTACCCTCTCTGTGATGGTTGTGAGGGTGCTCCCTGCCCATTAACTTGGGCTGTCAATCCACCATTTCAAGGCTGCTATACCTAATGAAAGTTGGAAAATATGCTGGAAAATATGCTTGGTGTTGATTTCTGTAAGGGTGAGGTACTCCTCTCTCTTCCCCCTCATACGCCACCCCTCCTGCGGCTGACCTCCCACCCTTCCTCGTCGCTAAGTGATGGCAGATAATCTTGGACTTGTCTCCCAAGGTAATAAGGGTCCTCCCTCCCACCGCAGCTACTCTTCCAACCTCCCCCCATTTCCGTAGGATGCCCCCATCTCTGTTCTTCAGTTGTATAGATCCGCGATGGGTAGAAGAATGAGAGGGGGAGGGACTGGATGTTATTCCCATGATCTTCGGATGCCCAATCACAAATATAGGAGACTGTCCTGGGGTCTCTGAAGCTAGTCAGGACACAATCTCCACTAATTGATTTCCTCAAGTTTCCCACCCATGGGACCCGTCTTACCATAAGGACCTCGGTAGTAATGCCTCGCGACAGGGGTCTATATGTGGACAACCAGCTAATCACCTTATTTTTTAGAGAGGCAGTCGACTCTTTGGCAGCAGGATTTAACTCTGGTACCCCCGCCAAGATTACAGTATAGGGACTCGCCTCGGTAAGTTCACTACTCTTGCTTTATATGTATTAGTTTGAGTGTAATTTGCAGGTAGCGCCTCTTTCAGCGACTTGTTTGAGAGAATAACGTTGTCCTTTGGGTGAGTAATTGTATTTGGGACTGGAAGTGGTTGTGTTTGCATTTCTACGGGTGATTTTTGCATAGATACATTAACCGGGGGGAGGGGGGGTCGTAGATTGGTGGGGCTTGGATTGTCTGGATTGGAGGGTTTCTATGCCGTTTGGCTTTGTCATAGTCGTAGTCGTGGGTGTGGCGCCCTTCTTTGTCTTTGGTCCCGCTGCCCCTCTACCTGACTTACTCTCTATTTTCAGGCTGTCTGCTAACTGCACTGTGGATTTTTCGATGAGGACCAGCCTGGCTTCGATCTTAATTAGGTGTGCTTCTAGGGGGCTTAAAAGGGACCTCAAGAGAGCGCCTATGTCTGCCAGTGTAATGTCCTCACAGGACGTCTCCAATAAGTTAGCATTATCGTGTACTGGTGAGTCAATGGTAGGAATGACCGTGGGTAGGGCCTCTGCAATGTCCAGATGTATCTGGCCCAGTCTGCTCTCTCTGGGTCTGTCAAGAACTGGTGTGGGGTTGAGTTTTGGCGTTTTTACTTTCCGCCCCCCCTTTACTATGCCCCCCTCTTTTCCCTTTCTGGACTGCTCCTTCCCTCACCCCCGTAAGTGATTACTATCTCTATAGTAATACTAACTGTGTCAGATAGTTGGCCAGAAGTGGGGAGTGGGATTTGATTGGTTTGGGCCGTTGGTAAGGTCAGTAGGCTCATGTCCACAAAATCACTTAGGTCCTTCGCACTATTATTTATCAGGGAGTTTGTTAGGTCTAAGTTCAAAAAGGACTGGTTTATACCAGATACCCCGTTATTGGGCTCTATGTTCTCAAGCCTACACTCAGGGGTCTTAGCCAATGCCAATGGTCCCAGTGACGATCTTCTCACCCACTCAATTTCCTGTGAGGTGCGTCTCTCCAGCACCGTAATATCCTCAATCAAAAGTGATCCAGCTTTAGCAAAGTAGTTGTCGATTTTACCTTTGGCGGCTCCAGCCGCAGCCAGCGTTGTTTTGCTCCTTGTTTCCCTGGAACACATTTCTCCGTTCATGGTGTCCGTATTTTGGAGAAGAGGGAGATTGGGGCGAGCCGGGCAAAGGGGCGGGGGGGGGGGGGGCGGTCCCGGTCTCGACCGTTCTCGAACGGCCTCAAACGGCCCGCCCTTTGCCTGGGCTTAGCCCGTGCGCGGAGAGGAAGTAGCCTAAATAGCGGTTAGGCGTTGGCGGGAAGAGGACCAGCTGCGGCTGATGAAGCGCCACAATGCAGGCTGGTCCTCACAGTCCCGTGGAGCTCCTCGGATGTTGATGTTCAGCTCCCAAGTGTCAGCTCACCTCCCCTCAAAGCAGCAACAAGACGGGCAGAGTTCACCTCTACGAGCGGCGCCCGCGAAGCGGGGGCCGCGAGAGGTAGCAGAAAAGCATGCAAATGTCACGGTCAGAAAAGCTGAGTCTCACTCCCAGGCTTAAAGGGCACCAGTCAATAGGGGCGATGCAGGGGGATTCAACCAGGCAGACGGGTGTTGGCGGGAAGAGGACCAGCTGCGGCTGATGAAGCGCCGCAATGCAGGCTGGTCCTCGCAGTCCCGTGGAGCTCCTCCGATGTTGATCTTCAGCTCCCAAGTGTCAGATCACCTCACCTCAAAGCAGCAACAAGACGGGCAGAGTTCACCTCTACGAGCGGCGCCCGCGAAGCAGGGGCCACGAGAAGTAGCAGAAAAGCAGGTAAATGTCACGGTCAGAAAAGCCGAGTCTCACTCCCAGGCTTAAAGGGCCCCAGTCAATAGGGGCGATGCAGGGGGATTTAACCAGGCAGACGGGCGTTGGCGGGAAGAGGACCAGCTGCGGCTGATGAAGCGCCGCAATGCAGGCTGGTCCTCGCAGTCCCGTGGAGCTCCACCAATGTTGATGTTCAGCTCCCAAGTGTCAGCTCACCTTCCCTCAAAGCAGCAACAAGACGGGCAGAGTTCACCCCTACGAGCGGCGCCCACGAAGCGGGGGCCGCGAGAGGTAGCAGAAAAGCAGGTAAATGTCACGGTCAGAAAAGCTGAGTCTCACTCCCAGGCTTAAAGGCTTAATGGAATCAAAACAGTATGCAGTCTCAGAGAAAATGTCAACACAAGGCCTGTTTTAGTACGCTTTTAGAATTAATGCTTACATGCACATCTTTTTTTATGTCAAAAACACAACTTAGTATTTGAATGTAGTTTAGTCTTTAGTAACAGAATCGTCACATGGCATTAGCAGTCAATTCGAGACAAAATATCAGTTTCTGGAAATGTTTCTTGAAGTTTAATTTTGGTTCCCTCACAATAAAACATGCAGTATCCTCGGATTGACAGAGGTGTGGGCAGGGAGAGAAGCAGCTAGAAACTGGGGCGAAACGGTTGAGACTGACAGTGCAAGTTAGGTGCAGGCGTAAATAGGTTTAGACACAGAGAAGTACATTAAGGGATATGTAAAGGGCAGGAGAAGCATAGGCAGGGACAGGGGGAGCAAGGACAAACCGTTTTACAGAGATACAAGCAAAATGATTTAATTGTGCAAACTGTGTAATAATAAACCATAACTTCAAGAAGAATAAGTAATATCTAAAATGCTTCATTCCTGTCTAAAGTTGAATAGACAGGAGAGCAATATAATTGTCATGCAAGGAGTATTACTTTTTCTTCAGTACTGTGTACTAACAAGCATGCTGTGATCAAGGAGCTGGAGCTCCAAAATACGTAAGGCAAAGGAATAACTCCAAACTGCAAGAATGCCTGGGTTGTCGGAAATAAAGAATACTTGTAATTTGTCTTTTGTGGAGTTGTTTTCCATTTCCCATAACTTAGGCGTTGTTTGATGAATCTCCACGAACTTTTCAAAGCTAGTTTGCCACTCACCTCAGCTGCTGTCTTGAAAGTTTTGGGGTGATCTGTCAAGCGGGGGCCGAGCAAAAGGGATCCCAAAATGCATTTTCCCCATGTTAATTTTCATAGGACTTTTAGGCACACCTACAGCCCATACTGTTGAACGGAATTGCAACAAATTTGGCAGAAAGGTAGCTGTTGGTCCAGAAAGAGAACTTTTTTTATGATTATTTAAAACACTTCAAACTAGGAAGTGTTGGCAGACATCTTGTAACTCAGCTGAGGCGAGTTACAGACAAAAACAAAAGAAAAAAGGGCAGGCTAAAAAATCTCTGACCCCCTAGGCATCTTGGGGTTCAGAGGGTCCAACAGGGTCCCCACAGGGCTAAAAAAATAATTATTTAATTTGTTATTTTAAAAGTTTTATATAGCGCTAGCATGACCCGTGGGTATCAGAGCTCTTTACATACACACATGGGGGAAAAATAGCATTACATAGCAGTACCTAAGGAAGCAAAAAAGACATAAGCAAAACATAATAATTAGGCATACAGTGAAGGGATGGAAAAAAATGCAGGTGGTTGGACACAGTCAAGTAAACACCTACTCCAACTCCTGAGGCTAAATCTGAAAATGATGCGGGCCTTGTGCTCCTATCCGCAGCCCTGTTGACCTCCACCCCCCTGGGGCTAAAATGTAATGAATGCGGGGGGCCCGTGGGGCAACCCTGCATCCCCAGGAACCACCTTGCCCCAGTGCTGTCTCCTGCAGTGGTTTGGGGCCGCTGGCGCCATAGATGGCCCTGGGGACCACCAACCCCATGGCCGGCTCCTGCTATGTCCCTGGGTGCCCACCCCTGAGATTTAGCTATTTGCAATGGCTTGACAGGAGTTGTAAAGCTTGCGCCAAGCCTGAGCAACTGTGCTTCGTTTCTGGCAAGTGAGAGCACAAATAATGCTCTTTCTTGCTAGAAGCTCTGTCAAAGCAATGCTGGCTCTAGGTGGAGGTGGGGAACCAGCAGGGACCATGGTGGTTTTCAGGCTACCCCCAACGTCCCATCAGTGGACCTGTGAACCCACAATTGAGGCCAGGCCCAGGGGAATGGGGTCTCCTGGAACAAATTTCAACCAGGAAGTTCAAGTGGACCCCTCCAGTTATTTAATTATTTTTAATAGTTTTTTTTGTGAGGCCAGAGCCCAGTAAGTTCTAAACAGCAGGATAGATGAAAGGACTTCAGAGTCCATGCCTCCTTCCTTCACCTGTCTGCAAACCCATCTCCTGGCACACTGCTAGTTGGAGAATGAAGCCTTCTTAGCTCCAGAGGATCCTTGGGGGCCAACAAGCCCTTCTGTTACCTACAGTAGGTTGCACAGAGCAGGATTGCTGAGACGACTTCTGAGGCCATGCTCACTTTCTCCACCACTCTGCAAATGCACCTCCTTGAACATTTCTGGTTGGAGGATGAAATCCCCTTGGCACCAGAGGGTTCTTGAGGGCCAACAAGCCCTCCTGGCCTCCAGTATGTATCACACAGTGGAATTGATGAGAGGTATTCGGAGGCCATGGCCCCTTTCTCAACCACTCTGCAAGTGTGCCTCCTGGTGCACTGCCGGTTGGGGGATGAAATCTGCTTGGCTCCAGAGGGTCCTTGGGGGCCAACAAGCCTTCCTGTTGCTTTCAGTATCGCCCACAAAGCGGGATTCCTGAGAAGTCTTTGGAGGCCATGACCCCTTTTTCCAATACTCTGCAAACATGCCTCCTGGTGCACTGCTGATTGGGGAGGAAGTCTTCTTGGATGCTGAGGGTTCTTGGGGGCCCAGAAAGCCCTCCTGTTACCATCACTAAATCCACCAGAGCAGGATTCCGGAGAGCTGGTTGAAGGCCCTGACCCCTTTCTCGACCACTCTACAAACAAGAATACTAGTTAAAAAAAAACATAGAAATCCTCTTAAAAGCGCAAAGGTTACATGGATGTTATAGTTAGGAAATAGAATTTAAAAAACCTTAGAAATTCACTTAAAAACAAAGGTTACAGGATCATTACAGTTAGGATATAGAATTAAAAAGCCCTTAGGAATTCACTGCAAAAACAAAAGCTACAAGGACTTTATTTTTAGGTCAAGATTTCACTCATATAAAAACAGTGAAATTAGGTAGTTAAAGTTACCTGAGCTAACTATAACTTATGTCCCCTCAAAGCACTGCTTATGATCTAATTTATTACATCACGAATGACATGATCAGTGCAATCACTATATATTTACCTAAAAAACAAAAGGGTACAGGGACGTTATAGTCAGGGTCACATTTCACTCATACAAAACCTTGGAAATTAAGCAGTTATAATTACCTTGGCTAACTATAACGTATGACCACCAACACACTGCTTATGAGCTCACATATTACATCACACATGACATGGCCAGTGACATCACTGATGACATCACTGATGACATCTCAAATGACATCACCGATGACATCATCTAGTGATTGTGAGTGCTTTCTAAAAGTTTCTGAGAGTTAAACATATATACCATTGTACCTCAAAAGTTAAATTAGTTTAGATTGCATAATACTAATGAGTGATTCTATTTTAAAACATAGATTATGTGAGTATCTGTGTAAATGTGTATATGTGTGTGTGTGTGTGGTTGTATCTGTGATTCAGTGGGTGTGTGAGTAGCTGTATGGGTGAGTAAGTAGATGTGTGAGTCCCTGTATGGTTGAGTGAGTGGGTGTGTGAGTAACTGAGTGAAGAAGTGGGTATGTATGTTTATGTATGGGTGAGCGAGTTCCTGTGTCAGTGCCTGTGAGTGAGTGACGGTGTGAGAGGCTATATGGGTGAGTGGCTGTAAATGACGAGTGAGAGGATGTATGAGTTGCTTAATGGGTGAGTGAGCAGGTGCATGAGTGTTTGTATAGGTCAGTGAGAGGGTACATGAGTAGCTCTGTGGTGTGTAAATGGGTGTATAAGTTAGTATATAGGTGAGTAAGTGGGTATGTCAGTGTCTGTATGGGTGAGTAAGTGGGTGTGTGAGTGGCTGTATGGGTGGGTGGGTGATTGTGTGAGTTGCTGTATGAATGAGTGGGTGGGTGTGAGAATGGCTCTATGCATAAGAGTGGGTGCATGCTCATGTGTATGGTTTTGTGAATTGATATGTGAGTGTGTATGTGTGTGAGTGTATGAAAGGTTGCATGGAGGAGCAATAGGGTGTGTGAGTGGTTCTGTGGATGATGTCATCAGTGATGTCAGAAATTATTTAATTTGAGATATCATCAGTGATGTCACTGACCATGTAATGAATGATGTAATCTGTGTGGTCATAAGCAGTACATTCCATAGATGTAAGTTATAATTAGCTGAGTCAACTATGGCTGCTGAATTTCTATGGTTTTTTACAAGTTAAATGCAAGCCAAACTATGATGTTCCAGTAGCCTTTGTTTTTTCAGTAAACTTTTAAGGGTTTTTAAGTCTACTTCCTAACTACAACATCTCTGTAAACTTTTTTTTGTGTGAATTTCAACATTTTTAAAATTTTGTTTCCTAAATGTAGCCTGTAATCTTTGAGAGTGGGTGTGTGAGTAGCTGCATAGGTAGATGAGTAGGTGTGTGAAAAGCAGCAATAATGGGCTTGATAATCTGCCCTTGAGAGTTCCAATAGAAGCCCATGTTCTGGTGTCAATATGGGCTTCTATTGGAATTCTCAAAGGCATATTATCAAGCCCATTATCATAGCTTTAGCTGCAGTTTTCTGCCGCTAAAGCGGAGATAATCTTAACGCCATGCCTGATAACATGCTCCCCAGTTTTTGGGAGGGGACATCTGTAAATATTGGACTATTAATAATGTTCCATTTTTTTCTCTCGTTTCACACCTTTAGCTTGCCTCTTTCTGTTTGATTCTGGCGTTCGTTCTGCCTCTTGCTGCTTCTTTATGACCTTTATTTTGCCTCATTTTGCTCTTTTCCACTAGGGCTGATAGGGGAGCCTCAAGGCCCCCGTGGTCCCAGCCGTCTCCGCGTCTCCTGCAGGAGCCAACATTGCTCTCGCATGAAGGGAGCTGTTGAAAATGTAGCTACCTATGTGCAAGAGCAAACTATTTCATCTCTTTCCCTGCCAGCAAGTCTGCAGGCAGGAAAAGATATGAAACCTCCACTTTCAGTGGGCTGGAGCACTTTCACTGCTCCTGCCCACTGGAAACGGAGCATTTGCTTTGACTAGGCAGGAGCTGTCACAGCTGTTGTCAAGCAAAAGCAATCAGCTATATTCCAAGACTACGAAGAGCCGGAACAAACATACAATCAAAACTAAAACCTTAAATGATAGTAGCCTCATTACTACCAACTTAAACCAACCATGAGTGCCATTGCATACCTCTGGAGAAAACCTGTTCTCGAGCTTTGTAGCAAAAAACCTGACTCCCCAGAGAGATTGCTCACTCCCACACACCGAGCAAGAGGGCAATTTCCAAGACCAACAGCCCCATTACCAGCACCTCGCGCAAGCAACACATGGATTCAGTCGACCTGCGATAGCCGCGCCTACTCCTGTTACAGAACTGGGAACCAAAATTCCCACAACGTCCCCCCAGTTACCCGCCCAACTTATCGATCAACAGAGGCGGGTGAGCCTCACCACATCCCGCAATGAGCAGTCAAAGAACCCGTTTACCAGATTTTTTCAATCGCTTCAAGCGATCAACAGCTGCTGGCTTTGAGCAAAAGTCTCTCTACTCTACCCCAATAATTAGATATTGCGAGCCGCCCTCTTCATCAGCAGGTTCCGATCAATAACCCAAAGAAATAAAGCCTTTAATGATCAACGAAGTTCCTGCACAGCCACCCTCCAACCCAGGCACCGTTCTATTGCTAACTCCAGAGTATGTTTCAAGAGGCCCACACAACATTCTAAATCAGGGGAACATATTAAGACTACTCAAACCATTTCCCGACTTGTGCCGAGTCTCACTCCCAGGCTTAAAGGGAACCAGTCAATAGGGGCGATGCAAGGGGATTTAACCAGGCAGATGGGCGTTGGCGGGAAGAGGACCAGCTGCGGCTGATGAAGCGCCGCAATGCAGGCTGGTCCTCGCAGTCCCTTCGAGCTCCTCCGATGTTGATATTCAGCTCCCAAGTGTCAGCTCACCTCCCCTCAAAGCAGCAACAAGACGGGCAGAGTTCACCTCTACGAGCGGCGCCCGTGAAGCAGGGGCCGCGAGAGGTAGCAGAAAAGCAGGTAAATGTCACGGTCAGAAAAGCCGAGTCTCCCTCCCAGGCTTAAAGGGCACCAGTCAATAGGGGCGATGCAGGGGGATTTAACCAGGCAGACGGGCGTTGGCGGGAAGAGGACCAGCTGCGGCTGATGAAGCGCCGCAATGCAGGCTGGTCCTCGCAGTCCCGTGGAGCTCCTCTGATGTTGATGTTCAGCTCCCAAGTGTCAGCTCACCTCCCCTCAAAGCAGCAACAAGACGGGCAGAGTTCACCTCTACGAGCGGCGCCCGTGAAGCGGGGGCCGCGAGAGGTAGCAGAAAAGCAGGTAAATGTCACGGTCAGAAAAGCCGAGTCTCACTCCCAGGCTGAAAGGCTTAATGGAATCAAAACAGTATGCAGTCTCAGAGAAAATGTCAACACAAGGCCTGTTTTAGTACGCTTTTAGAATTAATGCTTACATGCACATCTTTTTTTATGTAAAAAACACAACTTAATATTTGAATGTAGTTTAGTCTTTAGTAACAGAATCGTCACATGGCAGTAGCAGTCTATTTGAGACAAAATATCAGTTTCTGGAAATGTTTCTTGAAGTTTAATTTAGGTTCCCTCGCAATAAAACATGCAGTATCCTCGGATTGACAGAGGTGTGGGCAGGGAGAGAAGCAGCTAGAAACTGGGGCGAAACAGTTGAGACTGACAGTGCAGGTTAGGTGCAGGCGTAAAGAGGTTTAGACACAGAGAAGTACATTAAGGGATATGCAAAGGACAGGAGACGCATAGGCAGGGAAAGGGGGAGCAAGGACAAACCGTTTTACAGAGATACAAGCAAAATGATTTAATTGTGCAAACTGTGTAATAATAAACCATAACTTCAAGAAGAATAAGTAATATCTAAAATGCTTCATTCCTGTCTAAAGTTGAATAGACAGGAGAGCAATATATTTGTCATGCAAGGAGTATTACTTTTTCTTCAGTACTGTGTACTAACAAGCATGCTGTGATCAAGGAGCTGGAGCTCCAAAATACGTAAGGCAAAGGAATAACTCCAAACTGCAAGAATGCCAGGGTTGTCTGAAATAAAGAATACTTGTAATTTGTCTTTTGTGGAGTTGTTTTCCATTTCCCATAACTTAGGCCTTGTTTGATGAATCTCCAAGAACTTTTCAAAGCTAGTTTGCCATTCACCTCAGCTTCTGTCTTGAAAGTTTTGGGGTGATCTGTCAAGCGGGGGCCGGGCAAAAGGGATCCCAAAATGCATTTTCCCCGTGTTAATTTCCATAGGACTTTTAGGCACACCTACAGCCCATACTGTTGAACGGAATTGCAATAAATTTGGCAGAAAGGTAGCTGTTGGTCTAGAAAGAGAACTTTTTTTATGATTATTTAAAAAAAAAAATCCAGTTGTATATTATGGCATGTGGAGGATCCACGACCCCTCCGGAACAGATGCTGAGATCTGACTGGCTGCCAACACTTCAAACTAGGAAGTGTTGGCAGACATCTTGTAACTCAGCTGAAGCGAGTTACAGACAAAAACAAAAGAAAAAAGGGCAGGCTAAAAACACTCTGACCCCCCTAGGCATCTTGGGGTTCAGAGGGTCCAACAGGGTCCCCACAGGGCTAAAAAAGTAATTATTTAATTTTTTATTTTAAAAGTTTTATATAGCGCTAGCATGACCCGTGGGTATCAGAGCTCTTTACATACACACATGAGGGAAAAATAGCATTACATAGCAGTACATAAGGAAGCAAAAAAGATATAAGCAAAACATAATAATTAGGCATACAGTGAAGGGATGGAGAAAAATGCAGGTGGTTGGACACAGTCAAGTAAACACCTACTCCAACTCATGAGGCTAAATCTGAAAATGATGCGAGCCTTGTGCCCCTATCCGCAGCCCTGTTGACCTCCACCCCCCTGGGGCTAAAATGTAATGAATGCGGGGGGCCCGTGGGGCAACCCTGCATCCCCAGGAACCACCTTGCCCCAGTGCTGTGTCCTGCAGTGGTTTGGGGCCGCTGGAGCCATAGATGGCCCTGGGGACCACCAACCCCATGGCCGGCTCCTGCTATGTCCCTGGGTGCCCACCCCTGAGATTTAGCTATTTGCAATGGCTTGACATGAGTTGTAAAGCTTGCGCCAAGCCTGAGCAACTGTGATTCGTTTCTGGCAAGTGAGAGCACAAATAATGCTCTTTCTTGCTAGAAGCTCTGTCAAAGCAATGCTGGCTCTAGGTGGAGGTGGTGAACCAGCAGGGACCATGGGGGTTTTCAGGCTACCCCCAACGTCCCATCAGTGGACCTGAGAACCCACAATTAAGGCCATGCCCAAGGGAATGGGGTCTCCTGGAACAAATTCCAACCAGGAAGTTCAAGTGGACCCCTCCAGTTATTTAATTATTTTTAATATTTTTTTTGTAAGGCCAGAACCCAGTAAGTTCTAAACAGCAGGATAGATGAAAGGACTTCAGAGTCCATGCCTCCTTCCTTCACCTGTCTGCAAACGCATCTCCTGGCACACTGCTGGTTGGAGAATGAAGCCTTCTTAGCTCCAGAGGATCCTTGGGGGCCAACAAGCCCTTCTGTTACCTACAGTAGGTTGCACAGAGCAGGATTGCTGAGACGACTTCTGAGGCCATGCTCACTTTCTCCACCACTCTGCAAATGCACCTCCTTGAACATTGCTGGTTGGAGGATGAATACCCCTTGGCACCAGAGGGTTCTTGAGGGCCAACAAGCCCTCCTGGCCTCCAGTATGTATCACACAGTGGAATTCATGAGAGGTATTCGGAGGCCATGGGCCCTTTCTCAACCACTCTGCAAGTGTGCCTCCTGGTGCACTGCCGGTTGGGGGATGAAATCTGCTTGACTCCAGAGGGTCCTTGGGGGCCAACAAGCCTTCCTGTTGCTTTCAGTATCGCCCACAAAGCGGGATTCCTGAGAGGTCTTTGGAGGCCATGACCCCTTTTTCCAATACTCTGCAAACATGCCTCCTGGTGCACTGCTGATTGGGGAGGAAGTCTTCTTGGATGCTGAGGGTTCTTGGGGGCCCAGAAAGCCCTCCTGTTACCATCACTAAATCCACCAGAGCAGGATTTCTGAGAGCTGGTTGAAGGCCCTGACCCCTTTCTCCACCACTCTACAAACAAGAATACTAGTTAAAAAAACATAGAAATCCTCTTAAAAGCGCAAAGGTTACAGGGATGTTATAGTTAGGAAATAGAATTTAAAAAACCTTAGAAATTCACTTAAAAGCAAAGGTTACAGGATCATTACAGTTAGGATATAGAATTAAAAAACCCTAAGGAATTCACAGCAAAAACAAAAGCTACAAGGACGTTATTTTTAGGTCAAGATTTCACTCATATAAAAACAGTGAAATTAGGTAGTTAAAGTTACCTGAGCTAACTATAACTTATGTCCCCTCAATGCACTGCTTATGATCTAATTTATTACATCACTCATGACATGATCAGTGCAATCACTATATATTTACCTAAAAAACAAAAGGGTACAGGGACGTTATAGTCAGACTCACATTTCACTCATACAAAACCTTGGAAATTAAGCAGTTATAATTACCTTGGCTAACTATAACGTATGACCACCAACACACTGATTATGAGCTCACATATTACATCACACATGACATGGCCAGTGACATCACTGATGACATCACTGATGACATCACTGATGACATCTCAAATGACATCACTGATAACATCATCTAGTGATTGTGAGTGCTTTCTAAAAGTTTGAGAGTTAAACATATATACCATTGTACCTCAAAAGTTAAATTAGTTTAGATTGCATAATACTAATGAGTGATTCTATTTTAAAACATAGATTATGTGAGTATCTGTGTAAATGTGTATAAGTGTGTGTGTGTGTGGTTGTATCTGTGATTCAGTGGGTGTGTGAGTAGCTGTACGGGTGAGTAAGTAGATGTGTGAGTTCCTGTATGGTTGAGTGAGTGGGTGTGTGAGTGACTGAGTGAAGAAGTGGGTATGTATGTTTATGTATGGGTGAGCGAGTCCCTTTGTCAGTGCCTGTGAGTGAGTGATGGTGTGAGAGGCTATATGGGTGAGTGGCTGTAAATGACGAGTGAGAGGATGTATGAGTTGCTTAATGGGTGAGTGAGCAGGTGCATGAGTGTTTGTATAGGTCAGTGAGAGGGTACATGAGTAGCTCTGTGGTGTGTGAATGGGTGTATAAGTTAGTATATAGGTGAGTAAGTGGGTATGTCAGTGTCTGTATGGGTGAGTGAGTGGGTGTGTGAGTGGCTGTATGGGTGGGTGGGTGATTGTGTGAGTGGCTGTATGAATGAGTGGGTGGGTGTGAGAATGGCTCTATGCGTAAGATAGTGGGTGCATGAGTATGTGTATGGTTTTGTGCATTGATATGTGAGTGTGTGTGTGTGTGAGTGTATGAAAGGTTGCATGGAGGAACAATAGGGTGTGTGAGTGGTTCTGTGGATGATGTCATCAGTGATGTCAGAAATTATTTAATTTGAGATATCATCAGTGATGTCACTGACCATGTAATGAATGATGTAATCTGTGAGGTCATAAGCAGTACATTCCATAGGTGTAAGTTATAATTAGCTGAGTCAACTATGACTGCTGAATTTCTATGGTTTTTTACAAGTTAAATGCAAGCCAAACTATGATGTTCCTGTAGCCTTTGTTTTTTCAGTAAACATTTAAGGGTTTTTAAGTCTACTTCCTAACTACAACATCTCTGTAAACTTTTTTTCTGTGAATTTCAACATTTTTTAAATTTTGTTTCCTAAATGTAGCCTGTAACCTTTGAGAGTGGGTGTGTGAGTAGCTGCATAGGTAGATGAGTAGGTGTGTGAGTCTCTGAGTTGGTGAGTCAAGAGGTGCGTGAGTATCTGAGTGGATCTTTGAGTAGTTAAGTGAGTCTCAGAGTCTGTCTGTGAGTGGGTCCAAAAGTGTCCGAGTAGGTCTAGGAATTGGCGCACGAGTGTCTAAGTGGGTCTGTGAGTGGGTAGATGAGTGTCTGAGTGGTTTAGTGAGGGGGCATGCAAGAGTCAGTCAGTCAAACAAGCTTTATTCAATTTAACATAAATCACAAAACCACACGATATAAAAATTAATCATGCAAACATATTAAAATACTTATAAAAAGAAGAGTGACAGAGTACTTAACAGTGAATATTTTAAAAAAGAAACAACAGCACCCCTATTGGTTCAATAAATCTTTAGGTATCTATAATAAATCTGCAATAATGAAAAAATTAAACCAGCCATACAGAATACACCAACCCTCCTTTATCCATATTTCTTTCTTATTGCAATTGCTCCTCTGATAAATGTAAAACTGGGCAACAAGTGTCCATTGAGTCCAAAGAGAAGAGTAGAAATGTATAACCTTCTTCATAAGAACATGAGTCTTCAGTATTGGGAGTAAAAACCTGGCTTTTACTGACTTATGCAAAAAGCAAAAGAGAGTAAAGTGCAAAGTGTTTTGTTTTCACATGGGCAACGATTATTAGACCAACTGCGTTGCTGTGGAAAAGCCACTAAAAAGCGCACCACAGAAATCTAGTCAAATACAATCAATATTGAGAATTCATTAGGTTAAAAAGACAAAAACAAGGTTAATTAGTCACAGCAGTTACATCTGAATCATTCACTGATTTCTGCCGATTTAATACTTGTGAGTGAAATAGATGAGTCCTATTTACAAAAGCGGTTCTAATAACAGTTTTTGCTTCTTGGGGCATATTTGTGGTATTAGTACAAAATTTCATTAAACCCATATCTTGGAATGCACATTTAAGAGAATTAAACCATGGAATGGTTTCAACATTGGTGAGAGAAAGACTATCCAGTATGATAGATCTAGGAAATTCCAGTTCAGGTGTATTCCAAACCTTAGCCCATAACAATAGGGAAGTAAGACCAACTCTATCCTCCAATAACTTCAAAACCAGTTCAAAGTGAGAGAAAAGAGTTGACACACTTCCCATAACAATAGGGAAGTAAGACCAACTCTATCCTCCAATAACTTCAAACCCAGTTCAAAGTGAGAGAAAAGACTTGACACACTTTTGAGCACCATCAGAAGTCAACAGCGGTTTCACTAGCTTCTGACCCGATTGGGCAGCAAATATAAATATTGCCTACACTATTCTCGAGGCTTGCAGAGCTCTTAGGGTAAGTAAGGAGTCCAAAGAAAGCTGAGAGTTAAAAACAGTTCCCAAATAGAAAAAGCTATCAACTTTCTAAATCTCATTCCCCCTGGACCACAAACACTTAACTTTCTTCTTTTGGGCCACATAACATAACATATGAATTTGTCTAATTAACTTTAAGATCCCTGAAAGCCATACAATCTACAGCAGTATCCAAAGATTTCTGAAAACTATTTGCTGTCCTCGCAATGAGGATAGCATCTTCAGCAGATAATAAGGATGCAATAAAATCCTTACCAATCTTGGGAAAAATCAAGATTTCTCCCCAACAAGTACCCCTCCATCCTATTTATATAAATAAGAAATAAAAAGGGTCCATGATAGATTCCTGACGAACCCCCTTCATCGATAAAACAGGCCTGGATATCTCCCCATTCCTACCATGGAGGATCTTACCTATAGTATTGGAATGTAGCCTATGTAATAAGACGACTGGCAGTGCCTCTACTCCCATAACTCCCAGCAGGGAAAGAACCTTCACAAAGCAGTCATCACATGGCACTACATTCACAACACAGTCATTACATTGCAACGTCTTTTAAAATGCATGTCACTACCACGCAACCATTACACTGCATGTCACTACAACGCCTGACACTACAACTCATGACACTACAATGCAGGCATTACATCACATGTCATTACAACACATACCATTACAATGCATAGTACCCCTACACTATCCAACACTTACCCTACTGTTGCACCCCCTGGAGTTAGAATAGTAATTTCTACCCCTACACTATCCAACACTTACCCTACAGTTGTACCCCCTGGAGTTAATTTAGTATTTTTTACCCCTACACTATTCAACACGTACCCTAAATGCAATGTAATGGTATGCATTGTAATGGTATGCATTGTAAAGGTATAATTCGATGTAATGGCATCTGTTGTAAATTTAGTTTTAAACCATTTGTTGTAATGGCATGCAATGTAAATGTATGTGTTGTGAGGGATATTGCGGTGTAAAAACTGTGTTGTGAAGGCATGCGTTGTAAATGTATGCGTTGTAACGCCATACATTCCCTCCAGCATGGTCCACAATCTATCATGATTGACAGAATCAAAAGCATGTGGTACGAATGAAGCCAAGATGTACTGAGAACCTCATGGACCTATTGTACTTGCTGACAATCAGTGACAGATTGAGGCACTGATCTACTGTGCTCATTCCTTGCCCAAAACCATACTGGGTTTATGACAATATATTATTTTTGGCTCCCCAATCTTCTAAATGGGCTAAAATTACTACCCCGTACCTTTACCAATAAATACATCAACAAACATAGGTCTTTATCACCCTAGTTTATTTTTATCACCATTCTTGAAAAAGTAAACCACTGTTGCCTCTCTCCATGAAACAGGAACAAGTACAACAATAGCAGCTTTGATTATACTTGTTAATAGTGGGACCCAGAGATGACCATTTTCCTTGAAGAGCTCAATGGGTATTCCATCAGGAACCGGGGCTTTAGAACGGGTACCCTGGGAAATAGCAATCTCCACCTCTTCTACTGAAATGGATTTACTGAAGTGGATCGCTTGTTCCAGAAATTGAAATTCTTCTAGGCCTTGCCCAGCCAGTCGCTTGTTATAGTGAAAGGTTTAAAAATAAGATTCAAATGTTCAACCCAATTCTCCCCAAGGATCAAAGAATCAAGGGGCATATTATCAAGAAACGGCGTTAAATTTATATCCGCTTTAGCAGCAGAAAACTGCTGCTAAAGCAGCAATAATGGGCTTGATAATCTGCCCTTGAGAGTTCCAATAGAAGCCCATGTTCTGGTGTCAATATGGGCTTCTATTGGAATTCTCAAAGGCATATTATCAAGCCCATTATCATAGCTTTAGCTGCAGTTTTCTGCTGCTAAAGCGGAGATAATCTTAATGCCTTGCCTGATAACATGCTCCCCACTTTTTGGGAGGGGACATCTGTAAATATTGGACTATTAACAATGTTCCATTTTTTTTCTCTCGTTTCACACCTTTAGCTTGCCTCTTTCTGTTTGATTCTGGCCTTCGTTCTGCCTCTTGCTGCTTCTTTATGACCTTTATTTTGCCTCATTTTGCTCTTTTCCTCTAGGGCTGATAGGGGAGCCTCAAGGCCCCCGTGGTCCCAGCCGTCTCCCCGTCTCCTGCAGGAGCCAACATTGCTCTCGCACGAAGGCAGCTGTTGAAAATGCAGCTACCTATGTGCAAGAGCAAACTATTTCATCTCTTTCCCTGCCAGCAAGTCTGCAGGCAGGAAAAGATATGAAACCTCCACTTTCAGTGGGCTGGAGCACTTTCACTGTTCCTGCCCACTGGAATCGGAGCATTTGCTTTGACTAGGCAGGAGCTGTCACAGCTGTTGTCAAGCAAAAGCAATCAGCTATATTCCAAGACTACGAAGAGCCGGAACAAACATACAATCAAAACTAAAACCTTAAATGATAGTAGCCTCATTACTACCAACTTAGACCAACCCTGAGTGCCATTGCATACCTCTGGAGAAAACCTGTCCTCGAGCTTTGTAGCAAAAAACCTGACTCCCCAGAGAGATTGCTCACTCCCACACACGAGCAAGAGGGCAATTTCCAAGACCAACAGCCCCATTACCAGCACCTTGCGCAAGCAACACATGGATTCAGTCGACCTGCGATAGCCGCGCCTACTCCTGTTACAGAACTGGGAACCGAAATTCCCACAACGTTCCCCCCAGTTACCCGCCCAACTTATCGATCAACAGAGGCGGGTGAGCCTCACCACGTCCCGCAATGAGCAGTCAAAGAACCCGTTTACCAGATTTATTCAATCGCTTCAAGCGATCAACAGCTGCCGGCTATGAGCAAAAGTCTCTCTACTCTACCCCAATAATTAGATATTGCGAGCCGTCCTCTTCATCAGCAGGTTCTGACCAATAACCCAAAGAAATTAAAGCCTTTAATGATCAACGAAGTTCCTGCACAGCCACCCTCCAACCCAGGCACCGTTCTATTGCTAACTCCAGAGTATGTTTCAAGAGGCCCACAAAACATTCTAAATCAGGGGAACATATTAAGACTACTCAAACCATTTCCCGACTTGTGCTTCCTGCAGTCCACCGACATAATTGCCATCAAATTCATTCCACCATTTGGTACCAACGTGGGTGATACAACTGAATTAACGCTCGGGTCCTCAACAATTGGTGAACTGGTCCAGTCAAACACAGAACAATTAAAAAACTGGGGCATAACAATGTCAACGTTTAGCACCCCTCTTTATCCATCAATTTTGGAAAATAATCAGACCCAAGCCCCAAGTGACAGCTCAGTTCTCTTTTCAGTATTAATGTCAGCAAGAAGTCGCTCTCCCACAGCAACTCAGGAGTACCCAATAAACCAGCAAAACCACGAAAATGTTAATTGGTCATGATTCCCAGGAGCCCTAGTAAGAAGCCGGAAAGACTAAAAAACCTCCAACCTCGGTCTGTCAATATGTTCTTGGAACATAAAAGGCATTGGTCAAAAAATCCAATCAGCAGCTACCCTTGGTTTTCTAAAGGAATATGAAATTATCCTACTGCAGGAAACCTGGGCAACAGACCGTATTCCCATCGATGGCTACCTTGAATTTGCATCTTTCGCAACAAGACAATCCAATTTTGGCAGGCAGAGTGGTGACCTTTCGATTTATGTAACCAATTTTTCCCAGTCCACTAAGCAGTTAAAATTTGAGGAAAACTGACTCTCAGGATTCCTTTTGGGCAATCATCAGATCAATAGCCAGTTCCTTCTTCTGAATGTTTATATATCCCCTTGTTGCATGGAGAAAAAATCAAAACTGGATTGCCTGTCCAATACCGCCTGAAACCTGCTCAGTGAGTATGGCAGTATACCAAGCATAATCACAGGAGATTTCAACACCAACCTTCACTGCAACTTCTCAGAAGAACCAGAATTAGCCCTTTCTATGGTTCCATTACACCTTGCCACAAAGTCAATTCCTGTAGGAAACTGGCCATCAAAATTGGGGGAGTATGCAGTCACTCAGCTAGACAGCGTAGGCTATACCCTACTGAATGGTCATTTCCCCACAGATACTCCTCCAGTCTGGACTCGACCTGATGGCCCTATCTTCTCCTTTCTGGACTTTTCCCTAGGGAGCATGGAACTTCTCCCTTTGATTGAGAGTTATCACATTGCACCGCAGGGTGAGAGCGACCACCGGCCGCTAATTATAACAATTTGTGCCAACATCCTGTGTTACCAGGAGCTTGCTCACACACATGCAATGCAGCCTGCTACACGGAGAATTTAAAAAGGATGAAATGGTCAGATGATGCGGCATCCTTTTTATTGAAAAATTGAGAATATTGTTAATTCAACTATCCAACACTGATTTCCCTCCTGTCTGCACCTTGGCTAGCTTTATTAACCAACTATTAGAAGCATTTCCACTTAAGAGGAGCACTGAGCAGTTTGCATCCTGACCACACATCTCAACAGCTACAAAAAAGCAAAAGCTATGCGGTAATCATGCCCTTCGGAAATGCAGGAAGAGCCCAGGTAATAAAACCGCTTTCAAGGACTACAAGCAAGCTCAAGAAGCTTTTAAGTCCGCACTACATAGGGAAAAACAAGCAGCTATGGATCAATTCTGGGTGAAGCTCCCCTATAAAAAGCAAGAACCCAAACTCAAAGAAATTCTGGTGTCTTGTAAATAGGGGCCAGCTAGGTGGAAGTGGCCATGGCAGTGCAAACATCAGCACGGATGAATGGACCCTCTATTTATCATCTCATTTTAAAAGTAATGATAAGGAAGTTGACTGTTCAAACTTTTCTAGTACGCCCAATGCAAAGGTACTGGCAATGGAGGCTATGAAACTAACACGGTCGGACCTCAGCCCTTCATTTATAAGCAAATCACTAGTACCCATAAATGCGGCTCGTGGGAATAACATTGATCCACTCTCAGACGACAGCGACCCTGGAGGAATTAATACATAAGATTCTATGCTTAATTAAGAAAGCTAGAGCCAATGGTGCTCCCGGGCAAAACGGTGTCCCCCAGGCACTGTTTAAATCGGAAGCCGAATTCTGGTCAGTTCATCTGACCCCCCTGTTTTCTATTGCAGGTTAAACAACACTGTCCCCGAGTCCTGGAGAGGTGCCATCATTCATCCCATATATAAGGGTGGGAAGAGAAACAACCCCAGTAACTACCGAATGATAGCACTTTTAGACGTCGAGTCTAAATACTACGCCAGCATTCTATTGTACGAGCTACTGGCCTGGACCAAGGAAACTAAGTGCCTACCCTTCAATCAGACAGGGTTTGTGGCCAATTCTGGTACAACACCTAATCTACTAACCCTATCCGTTTTGATAGAGAAAGCGTCAGTCCAACAAACCCAACTGCACTTTTATTTATTTATTTATGTTCTTATATAGCGCAGGATTCGACCCCCGAAGGGGTATCTCCGTGCTTACGCTTTACCAAGAGAGCTTAAACCTAGTCATGAACTGTGAGGGAACTCGAGTGATGGTAATTTAGTAGGCAGAAAATAAGAAAGTTTTTAAGGTCTTCCTAAAAGACTGAAACTTGGTGGTATTTTTAAGGGTTGGGGATAGTGAATTCCATAAGATGGGGCCTTTGTAGGAGAGGGCTCGACCTCCCTGCCTAGCTTTTTTAATACTTGGAACCTGGAGCAGTTGCTGACTGCTGGAGCGCAGGGTCCGAACAGGATTATAAGGAGTAAATTTTTCTTTTAGGTATTTAGGTCCATTGCCGAACAGACATTTGTGTATTGTGCAGCAGATTTAAAATGTTATACGCTGCCTAATTAGCAACCAATGAAGTTTGTCCAGGAGGGGACGTGAAGCAGTCCTTGGCTGAGCATTGAGAACTAGTCTCGCTGCTGTGTTTGGACCACCTGTAGTCTCTGTAGTTGTTCCTCATTGGCCGAGATAAACAAGCCGTTACAGTAATCCAGTCTACTGATTACCAACGTCTGGACAAGTGTTTTCCTGTAGGTGTCAGCTAGAAATGGGAAGACGCGTTGTAGCAGTCCAATGACCCGAAAGCAGGATCCTGCTACTTGATTTGTGTGCTCTTTAAGCAAAAGTGTCTCTCTAGCCGCACACCGAGATTTTTTACAAATGTTTGGGTCTTGGGGCTGGTCCCAAATCCGGGGGCAACCATTCCGGAGACCACAAAAGGGTGTCCTCCCCGAACAGCATGATCTCTGTCTTGCCTACATTACACTGGAGGCAATTTATGGCCATCCAGTCCGATATTGCCCTCATTCCGTCCGCAAAAGATTTTTGTATAGCGGGCATCAGGGTTTGAAAGGGGAACCAAAGCTGAGTGTCGTCAGCATACAACACAGGGGTGAACCCATGAGCCCTTACAATGTCTGCCAAGGGGGCCACATACACGTTGAAAAGTGTGGGGCTTAGGCATGAGCCCTGTGGCACTCCCTTGGTGAACTCCCTTAAGATGGAATGATGGGAGCCCAGTCTGACCCCTTGTAGGCGGTCCGAGAGGAAGTTTTCCAACCAGGACAGAGCCATGCCTCCTATGCCCATCTCCCTCAAACGACCGAGAAGTATCTCATGAGACACCGTGTCGAAGGCAGCAGATAAATCTAACAGCACCAGAATCATAGAGCCCCCTCCATCCAGTGACATCCTAATGTTATCGGTCACTGAGAGGAGGGCAGATTCTGTGCTGTGATTGGGCCTAAACCCAGATTGAGAAAAATCTAGGCCCTCCGCTGCCTCGATGTATTTAGACAGGTGAGTGTTTACATGTCTCTCGGTCATTTTGCTAAGGTAAGGCAGGAGGGAGATGGGTCGGAGGTTTGAAAGGTCCGTCCATGGAAGTGCTGCATTCTTTCGGATAGGGTTCACTACCGCTTTTTTCCACTCTGTGGGTACAGATCCTTCCCTGAGAGAATGGTTAATCTCTGCTTGGATATGGGGTCCAAGTAAAGTTCGCAGGGAGGCAACTATTTTGGCCGACAGAAAATCATCTGGGGACCCTGATTTTATATGACTCATGAGGGAGGAGAGATCTGAATCACTGACTGCTGGAAATATAGTGCCATAAGTGAAGTATCTCTCCGTATGGGCAGAGTAGAAGGAGAAGGAGTGTTACTCTTTTGACTAGTGGCCCTCATGATTTTTTCATAAATCAAATTGATTTTATTTTCGAAGAACTGTGAGATTTCATCACATAATGTTTGGGAGAAATCATCTGGGCTTTGGCATGCAGTTGGTTTTACAAACTCCTGAAGAATTTTAAATAATTCCTTAGAGCAATTACCAGCTTCTGCAAGTTGCTGAGAGAGGCTGTTCCTCCGTGCAAGTTTAATATTTTTATAATAATTAGTTTGGGCCTCATGATGTGCTTTCTTGTTTTCCTCTGTTCGTGTTTTCCTCCATTTCTTTTCTATCTTCCTACATCTCTGCTTCTCTATTCTGAGTGCCTCAGTATACCATGCTTCCTGTTTGGAAGCAGGGTATTGTTTATGTAGCTTCAGAGGGGCTAGTTTATCAATTGCTTCTGTAAGAGAGTTGTTAAATTTGGCTAGTGCGGACTCCACACTGTCCATCTCTGAAGGGATAGGCTGCTTCCACACCTTTTGCAATTCCTTTACCGTGACTTTGTGCCACTGTCGACGCCAGACAGGCGGGAGGGTGTTTTTTTAAAAGTGCTTATCCATCCCAGAAAGAGAAAATTCCACAATAAAGTGGTCAGACCAATTTGTTTGAACAGTGGACAGACATTGTACTTTTGGGGCAATTAGTGAAGAGCAGATCTAGGAGATGACCTCCTATATGAGTGGGTCTGCTATTCTGCAGATCTAGACCAAGGGAGGATAGATCAGAAAACAGAGAAATAGTTTCTGGGTGCACAGAAATGTCAGCGTGAATATTAAAATCACCAAGAAGAATGAAATCTTCCTTTCCTTTAAAATATGGAGCTAAAAGTTCCAGAAGGGCAAGAGAGAAGCCCGCACTGGATCCCGGAGGGCGATAGACTTAGGCTCCTTTCCAGAATCTGTTAGTGGCAAAGTTGATTTTAAAAATCATTATTTCAAAATGTGGGCAGTACTTTTGTTCTAGTATAGTAATCTTCAGGTGTTCTTTGTACATAATGGCTAGGCCACTACCTGTTTTCTCAGGGCGATCAAAATGGACAAAATTATAGCCCAGTATGGGGCTTTAACCAGGTTTCCGTTAGGAAACACAGGTCTGGTTGCATTCTATGTACCAGGTCCCATACCTCTAGTTGGTTTTTAGGTAGGGAGCGGACATTTAAGAGAAAGCACTTTGTCCCTATTTGTGGTGCAGCTATCGCTTTATACTCCTCAGCACTGGATTTAGTGTAAGAGGCTTGGAAATGGCAGTTAATGCATGAGAAAGGGCCCTCGGGGCATGGCCAGAAGACTCTACTGCATCCTTTATGAGGGGTTGTCCTTAGGTGTAATAGAGTATGCACTGTGTACCTGATATGGGGAGTCCCTGCAGAAGGATTATCTAAAGATGTCGGGCCCATGGCCCCAAGTCCGGTCCTGTCGCGGACGGGCGCAGACGGGCAGCTCTTTGGCTGCTCTTCGGCGTGTCTTCGGCTGCGCGCGACCGCTGCGCGCTCGAGGGAGGGCGAGGGCTAAATAGCCCCAGAAGTGCGAGCACTAGAGCGCTAACCGCTCCAATGCTACCGGAAGTGCCTTTCTCTCACCTGACTGCCCTCCGCACAAAGGTAATAGTTACCCTGTCGGACCGGGGCGGGCAGGAAGGAAGTAGAGCCTCGGCTTGTTGCTGTCTGCTGCACTGCTGCTTCGTAGATTTTATAGCAGCCTTCGACCGAGTACCCCGGGACCAACTGTAGCAGAATTGTAAGTCTTGGGGCGCACCCCGGACTCTGCTACTTGTGATAGCTCAACTCCATTCTGAAACATGGATTAAAATCAAGCTGGGTGAAGGCTCTCATGTTTCTAGGAAGATTGAGACGAGAAGCGTGGTAAAACGAGACTGCGTGCTGGCACCACTCCTTTTCATCCGGTTTATATCGGATCTTTCACGAATTCTTGACAGCGTTAACAGCCACCTGCCTCAACTAGATGGAGTACGTATTACTAACCTTGTATACGCAGACGATCTGGTGCTGCTTAGCCATACGGAAGTGGGCCTACAGAGGCTACTTGATGAACTGCTCCCCTTCACTAAAAACAATTTCCTAGAGTTGAATCTATCAAAAACAATCTCCTTCCAGAAGCAAAAGAGGATGTGTGGAGGGTAGCATTTCAACAAGGTAAAAATGTACTCAACAACTCACTATAAATATCTGGATATATTTCTTGACTCCAGAAGCTCATTTGTCAAACAGAAAGAAGCACTGAGGACCAAAGATCTGGCTTTAGAGGTCATCGCCACAAAACTCTCCAAAAAGCAACTTGGCCCCAGCTTAATCCCACTGTTAAAGGTGATGAAGGCCAAGATAACTAATTCATTAACGTATGGCCACAAGATCATGATGGGCACCACAAATACCCTCTTAAATAAACTTATAACCAACATTTTAAAACGTGCATGTCATCTGCCAAAGTCAGCAACGCCTGCACAAGTTTGCCTTGAACTAGGTCTACTTGACCACCATGGCATAGAGGCTGACGCATTCATAAAGTTTTGCAATAGACTGCTTCATGCCCGGGAGGGCTCTTTGGAGGCCAGACTCTGGCAAGAAATACAGAAAAGTCAAGCCAGTAACAAATATCGGCTCCACCTGAAGCATAGTCTACAACAACTTGGTGTTGAGGAATTCTGGGGAACAAACCCCTCCTAGTCAGCATTAAAAGTAGTCATTAAGAAGAGCGTCAGGCTGTGGTCCTTCCACTCGGACAGGGCAATACTGTCAAAAAGGAAACACACCTGGGCAGTGATCACAAATTTTAAACCTGGGATGGTACCCCCACAGTTATCCAGCACATTCCCACTCTTTTTGAAAAGAAAGTTATTGGCTCTAAGGATAGGTGAATGGTCTTTTTTAATGAATATGCCAGAATGGCACCGACCATATAACCACACTCATTGTAGGCTGTGCGGCCACCATACCGAAGAACTGGAACACATAGTTTGCCTATGTTCCGCAATGCTTACTGTCAGACGTTTGCTACTGCGCGAAGAATGGAATAGGCTCGGAAATTGATCATGCCGCCAAGCCATAATAGCAGCTTTAAACCCAAGCAACACGAAGTTGAACATCAGATTAACAAAATTTGTTACCAAGGCGCTAAAACAGTTGGTAGCCATCAATGTTCCCAACCACTCCCCATTACGGCAGAGTGGCACCCCAACTCTGGGTTCAGTAACTGTTCTCTGACTACCAAAAAACAGCTGACACCAAGCTGGCTCTTGAGTTATACAATAACCACCAAGAAGCTCTCCAGAGTTCTAATATATAATGCAAATTTTGTATTTCTGTTTTTTTTAAAGAATATGCTGCAATTGTTTTTATATTGTAAGGGTTTTTAACCAAATAACAATAAAGCTTTTACCACACTCAATCAGTTATATTCCAGGGTTGGGTACTCTGGGACATAGATGGAGATGGCCCTGGGGATGGCAGGCCACAGGGCTATTATTAGCTCCAAGAGGGGCCCATATGGTCATCCTCTTTAATGTTAAATGCAGCACCGGGCATGTGGTGATACCCGGGGCTTGAGGGAGTCCAGGCAAACACCCTGTTCATTTCATTTATCGCCCAGTGAGGTGGTGTTTTCCTGGCCTCAGGGGCGTTCTCATGCTCCCCAAACTCAATTTAACATAAGACCTATTGAAGAGCTGATCTGTAGGGCTCAGTGAGGGTCCACAAGCCCCACCTATTCATTTTAGTGACAACCCCTGGGCGGTAGTTGTCCCCGGGCCCCAGGGTGTCAGTGCGGCCCCCCATATCAAATGTAACACAAGCCCTAGGAGTTGGTAGTCCCAGGGGCATACAAATGCCCTAGGATATAGGCCACGTGTGCCCCCTCCTTAAATTTAATAAAGGATCCATGCCCATAGGACCTGGCCCACCCTGGAGCTTAATTAAGAACCAGCACAGGAGACCCCGCTTGCAGATCCACCTGCAATATCACATCAAAATGCAAAAGAAAATGCTTTTAACCCCCAGTGTGCTTTCTGTGGGAACCTAGGGGGTCAGATTATTTATACCCTGCCCTATTTCCTTTATTTTTAACATTTTGTGTGGGACTCGGTTGAGGGAGGTTCCCAAAATGGCTGCCAACACTTCCTGGTTGAAGTGTTGGTAGCCAACCAGATTTTAACACTGGGAATGTCAGATCTGTTGAGGATCTGCACCCCTGGATATACAAATTTGGATTTTGGTTAATATCTCTAAAACTTCTGAACCTATATACACCAAATCACAAAAAGTGTGCTCTCTGGAACAAGAGCTACCTTTCTGCCAAATTTCATGTTCTTCCATCCAGCTGTCTGGACTGTAGTCATGTTCAAATGCCCCACGAGAATTAACATGGGAAAAATACATTTTGGGACCCCCCTTTTCTCTGCCCCTGCTTCCCGAATCACCCCACAACTTTCCAGACAGAAGCTGAAGTGAGCGTCAAATTTTGGGGGAAAAGTTGGTAAAGAATAATGTAATGGCACCAAAGATAAGGCAAGTAAAACACACACTGGAAACATGTTCCTAACTATAACTACCTCCTGGCAACTACCAGTAGTTAATATGTAGTAGAAAATGAAAGGTGGACCAAGCATAATGTTTTTTGGACCATTTACACAGACAATCTGTCTATAATTTGAGAGAGCCCCAAATATGAACTACATAACTTGTAACACACATTTCCCAAAATGACCTGGGCCTTGCCTTCTCACATAAGATCCATGACACTGAGATGGGCTTTCTTGAGGTAGTCATCAAGATAGTAAACAGGACAATGCGAACTAGTTTGTTTTACAAGAGAACGCTGGGGTATAGTATTCCCCATGCCATCAGCCATCAGCCTCACAAACTGAAGTGGACTAGTAGTAGTAAAATGTTGTGTTTATTTAGATCTCAGTGTTATTAAACAATATTTAAATTTACAGCATCGTAATAAAAGAATGCACAGCATTGAATATAAAATACGAGTATAAAATGCAACAAGTAAAAATTCATACAACAGTAAAATATGTGCAATCACAGCATCAGTGGATTAAATGATGGACTACCCTCAGGTAAAATAATTTATCTCACATTGAATGTATGACCTTCTCAACAGATAATAAAAATCACCACATGGCACATGTAACACCTAGGAATCTAATTTCAACCAATAGCTGCATTGATTGTCCCCTATACCTGGTATTGTATTTTATAAACATAGGTATAAAAAAGACTTCGGTTGGGATAAAAAACACCAATAATCCACAAGGTTGTGAACTGAATTCACCCTTATGTTAAGGCCACATTGGCAGCTTTTCCATTTGTTTAACAATATACCATAACTTCCTGACATCAACACTTTATTCAACCCACATTTAAATATCAGGAGCCTATAACACATCTTGATATTCAGTAATCTCTTCAGGTAAGGAAACGAGGAAAGGTTTCACCATCAGTCCACAAACTTAACAGATGCGAAACAGATTGCTTTTCTCTCAAATAAGTAAGGTCCTCCGCCTTTGAGACCTGCCTTATTATTCTTTGCAATTCTACCTTACTTAATGCTACCAGACAGATATCATATACTACATCTAATTTTAATTCCCTACAGCAGTTTTTTAATTCTCCTTCAACTCCATGCACCAAGTCAGTATTATTTCTGCATGGACCAAGTATTTTCACCCAGGGAGGACCATTTCTACTTTAACGGCCTGCATCATAGTGGAGGATAGAAGAAGTCTTTATAAGCATCATCCTTCTTCCAAGTCCAAGAACTTTTTTACCCCCAAGCTGACTACCTTGGTACCATAATGAAATTGTGGTCTTTTCTTTGCCTGATAGGCCATTAGTGCAGGGCACTGGGAGGAGACCTCATAATGTATGTCAGATTTCCTTAATCCCTCTACTGTTGACATCGCTTTCACTTGTTTCAAGGCAACGTGACCCTTTCATCCTAGATTATGGGGTGACTACACTCCTAGGTATTTATATTTATCCACTCTCTCTAATTTAACTTTGTTTATTTCCCAACTCATGCTTTTCCTATGTTTTCCCAGTTGGAGCACTTTGTGTTTTTTCCATATTTATTCTTAATTTTATTTTCTTGGAATAGTCAAAAAATATGTTCAATTTTCTCTGGAGCCCAATTCCAGTAAAATCAAAGATCAGTAAGCCATCTGCATATAGGAGGCCGCTAACATGCGTGCAATTCATTTTTGGGCTAAAAGTATTTGGATGCCTTAGAATACTGGGAAGGTCGGCCAGGAACAGGAAGAACAGTGTTGATGCCGAACACACACTTTTCTCAGGAGTTCCTTATGTTAATTCTTTTATATAGGGATCCTTCACTAGCCAACTCGACTTGGGCTTAATTTTCCCTGTGGAGTTCCTGCAAGATCAAAGCAAATCTTTGGGGATCTCATATTCTTTCAGTGCTTCTCATAACAAGGCTCCATCATCAGACTCAAATGCGGAGCTAAAATCAACAAAAAACAGTATAATACTCTGCACTGCTCTATAGATTTCTTGGTGATGGCCCATAGGCTAAAGCAAGGATCATTTGTCGAGTGGTTCTCTTTAAAGCCACCCTGTTCACGATTGATAATAGATTTAGCTTCTGCTCACTCCTTTAACATTCCTTAAAAGGATCCTGGAGAAGACCTTGCCACTTCATTCCAACAGATGTATTTGTCGATAATTGGCTGGGAGGTCATATTCACAATTTTTTTATATAGGTTTAATCACTGCTCCCGTCCACCTATCCGGGCATCTTCCTGTTGAGAGAAGTTCTTGGAAGAGGATATAAAAGAGACTGGACCTTCAAGCAGTATTTTTTTTTATTACTACTGCAGGCAAATTATCAAGGCCGGCAGATTTTGTATGTTTGAGCATCTCAACTGTTTTATTAATTGGTATCTCTGAGAATCTCTCCTTGATCTCCTTCTCAATCAGAAATCTAATTGGTCACTGAACAGTGGTGGCATCATTGTTGTAGGTCTCCTCTAAGAATCCTACACATGTATCCTCCCACTCGGTGCCCAAAGACTGTCCCTAAGAATTTTCTATCCCATTTTGCACCAGCCTCCAAAATGTCCTAATATGTTTAGTCTCTATGTTCTCTAACATAGTTTCCCAACACTTCAAGTTTAGCTCCTGCTTTTTCTTGGTAACCACGTTTTAAAATTATTTCTTAAAGCTAAGAAGGCATAGCCACCCAATCTTGTTTCTAGAGTACGTCAGATGTCATTTCAACCATCGGATGTTTCATTTTAAAGATCTACATTCTTTGTCAAACCAGCTATTTATGGCCTGTTTTGAGGATTTATGTTTACTGTGTGTAATATTGAAGGCAGTGACTTCTTTTTTAATCATGCAACACATTTTTTTTAATTATTTCCTCATACCAAACTAGGGGATCTAGTGGGATCTTCCAGGAGTACAAGCTTCCATCATTTTGTTGGCGAGTCTTCAGTAAATTTAAATGCTTTATGGAGAGTCTTGTTGTTAGGCGCTTAGAATAGCCAACCTTTAGTGGAAGATCCCTTGTCTGCCTACGTGCAATATCCAATTTGAGGGTTGTAATTAGGTGGTAATCATCGCTCCCCTCCAACTGGAGAACCTTTAATTTCTAAATTAGTTTCACGGCCCATAACTGTACAAACACGTACTCAATGGGATAGTTCTGATTACCAAACTGAAAACCTTTCCTTGGGGGGCGGGGGGAGGGGGAATCTGCGGGCATTCAACCATTTAGGCTCACAAAGCCATTTAATATGAGGAACTTATTTCCCTGAGGCCTCTTTTGATGGTGGACAAACATGTTGAATATTAAAAGCAGGTAGCCAATCCTCATATTTGTCATCTACTACCTCGGAAAGCAATTAATGATTAAAATCTCCCATCAAGATGATCAAATTGTGTGATTACTGAATACTGATGCTTGTCACATCTTCTCTAAACAATTACATATTTTCCCTGTAGTCTTAAGGTCTGAAGTGCTTCTTGTATATATATATATATATATATATATATATATATATATATACTTGCTTTTTTTTAAAAACGGCATTCAGCAACCTTGCAACAGGTAACAACAGACTACAGCTACCAGCACCCTGAGGGAGAGCCAAATGTCATCATGTCACCACCAGAGGGCTGCAACCCTCCTTAACAAATGGCGTGCTGAGGCAGCTGAACACACCTGGAATTGCCGAGGCACCGCTTTTCCTTTGAAAAAGGTCAAAGTCTGACCGAAATGCATCAGGAACTGCCATACATGCAAGCTGCTAATAAAAGCTTTGAAATCACGGAAGGTGATCTCTTGAGTAATTCTGCATATATATATATATATATATATATATATATATATATATATATATATATGAACCAAAACACCTAACTCCCACAGAAGTTCCATGGAAAAGCAGGCACGGACACGAAGTGGCATTGGAATCGGCATTTATTTCTTAGTGCAGGACGCCCTCAATCACGAGCACGAGGAAGAGAAGCGTTTCAGCCTTCAAGAGGCCTTTGTCAATCAAGTTTGGCAGTGCATAACTAATGATTTAAATAGCCCATCCCACTGACCCAATTAGTAAACATGGAAAACATACTATAGTGTAAGGATTCCCATTACAGCTTAAATGCAACATGCTCACATTGCCAGAGGCTCTTAATAAACATAAATGCAGGTAAGATGCAGCCTACTTGTATATAGTGCCCAATGCAATTCTCAAAGTGGCAATGTTACCAGTAAAGCAGACAAAATTAATATGGTGAGACATGTATGACAAATAAAACACCACTCAGTGGGAAACATGCGGGCACTAAAACAGTTCTGCCAAACTCGCATCCTTTGTTGCCTGTATATTATAAAAAATGTATCACAAAATGATAATTGTAATAAAACTGCTGCCGCATATACACGTGGGAGTTCCTAAAGATTGTCTCATGTCCCCTTCAGCTTAATGAAGCTATTGATTGTCCCGTTACAACACTACATCTACATCCAACATTGTCCAGGGAGGGGGAAGTAATCTCTGCCTTATCTTTACCAACCGCAGCTGCTGCGCGGCGCCCCGGGACCGGTGGAACAGACACAGCGCCGGAGGCAACAATCACTGCATCGCCGGTGCTATCCCGCCTAAAAGGACAACTCCAGTGCACGCTGAGTCACCGCCCATCCACTTCAGTAGTTCTCAGCAGTCGTTGCCAATAGGAGCCCCGGGGCCGGAAAACATTATTCATGCCAGAGAAAACATTTCTTTATATTGTTAAAGAAATGCTGCCTCCCCGTAAAAACGGGCGCATGACCACTGTCCGGAAAAGGACTGCAAATCCCACAGTGCAATGCAACAGTCTGTTGGGTGTCGGCAGAGCAAACCTCCCGTTGTATTTGTACAGTTAGTGTCAGAGATGGTTATTATCCAGGCAGGACAGCCAATGTTTATAGGAAAAAACGGCAAGGATCGATATTTAGATGGCACAACCTCGTGATAAAGGGGGACCCATTCGCAAAATAGATAACGCCATCACCACCTCACCGCGTCAGCAGCGTTGCATCTGCGGTGCCCAGTCACCAGTTTGCGCCAGTAATCCAGGCAAGGCATTTCTTGTCGGTGAGGTGCAGATCCATGCTGGCAGTCACAAAAACCGCCCCGCTGTAAGACCCGCATCCTCTCGGCAGTCATCCTCATTCCTTATCCTGGACGCACAGCTGGGGGCTCCCCTGATAGCACTCCAGTACTCCAAAAAAACACACGGTCTGATAGGAGAGCCACATTTAACGACTGGTGTTCCGTAAAAGCGTGACGACCATTCACGCTGAATTGACATGAACCAAAACACCTAACTCCCACAGAAGTTCCATGGAAAAGCAGGCACGGACACGAAGTGGCATTGGAATCGGCATTTATTTCTTAGTGCAGGACGCCCTCAATCACGAGCACGAGGAAGAGAAGCGTTTCAGCCTTCAAGAGGCCTTTGTCAATCAAGTTTGGCAGTGCATAACTAATGATTTAAATAGCCCATCCCACTGACCCAATTAGTAAACATGGAAAACATACTATAGTGTAAGGATTCCCATTACAGCTTAAATGCAACATGCTCACATTGCCAGAGGCTCTTAATAAACATAAATGCAGGTAAGATGCAGCCTACTTGTATATATATATAATTATCAAGGCCGGCAGATTTTGTATGTTTGAGCATCTCAACTGTTTTATTAATTGGTATCTCTGAGAATCTCTCCTTGATCTCCTTCTCAATCAGAAATCTAATTGGTCACTGAACAGTGGTGGCATCATTGTTGTAGGTCTCCTCTAAGAATCCTACACATGTATCCTCCCACGCGGTGCCCAAAGACTGTCCCTAAGAATTTTCTATCCCATTTTGCACCAGCCTCCAAAATGTCCTAATATGTTTAGTCTCTATGTTCTCTAACATAGTTTCCCAACACTTCGAGTTTAGCTCCTGCTTTTTCTTGGTAACCACGTTTTAAAATTATTTCTTAAAGCTAAGAAGGCATAGCCACCCAATCTTGTTTCTAGAGTACGTCAGATGTCATTTCAACCATCGGATGTTTCATTTTAAAGATCTACATTCTTTGTCAAACCAGCTATTTATGGCCTGTTTTGAGGATTTATGTTTACTGTGTGTAATATTGAAGGCAGTGACTTCTTTTTTAATCATGCAACACATTTTTTTTTATTATTTCCTCATACCAAACTAGGGGATCTAGTGGGATCTTCCAGGAGTACAAGCTTCCATCATTTTGTTGGCGAGTCTTCAGTAAATTTAAATGCTTTATGGAGAGTCTTGTTGTTAGGTGCTTAGAATAGCCAACCTTTAGTGGAAGATCCCTTGTCTGCCTACGTGCAATATCGTATTTGAGGGTTGTAATTAGGTGGTAATCATCGCTCCCCTCCAACTGGAGAACCTTTAATTTCTAAATTATATATATATATATATATATATATATATATATATATATATATATATATATATATATATATATATATATATATATTCACTGAAAAAACCATAGGTTATAGACCATATATAGTTAGGAATTCGCATTTACAAAACCTTATTTTACTCACACAAAACCATTGAAATTCCATATATAGTTAGTTGCACTAACTATATATCGCGCACCCGCAATCCACTGCTGATGATGTCACATATTACATCATTCATGACATGGTCAGTGACATCACTGATGACATCACTGATGACATCTCAAATGACATCACTGATGACATCTCAAATGACATCACTGATGACATCACTGATGACATCTCATTTGACATTACTGATCACATCACTGATGATATCATTCATGTGATAATACGATGAACCTCTTCAGACTCTAATATAACCTTAGATACAATCAGTGTAAACAGACACTCACAGACTGTCACTCATCCATGGAGTTACTCACACACCTAGTCAGTCATGCAAAGAATCAATCACACCTCCATTTCCTCTACTATACAGTTATACACACCTTACTTATTCAAACATATACTAACACATATTTACTCTCTTATACAATCCCTGATACAAGTTCACAATGATCCATACATCCACTCACACATTCACTGGCTCTTATGCACAGTTATTTATATATGTCAACTCTCACATGTACTGTGTTTTACATATGTACTTACTTTGACATGTAGCACTGAGATATCCATTCACTCACCAATACACTCATGCACACAGTCAACCGCCCATACAGCTGTTTCCACATGCACTTTTGAACCCATACATCTAGTGAATTAACTGCTCACACATCTATGCACAAAGTCATACACCTCCCAGCCACCCACACACACTCAGTCTCCCATACAAATACTTGGGCAACCAATCAATAACCCATATAGTTACTCATATAGCTACTGATCAACACATGCAGCAGTTTACAGAACAACAGACATAATGATGCACAAATTAAGACAGTTTAGTCACTAACCCATTCACTCAGTGAAACACATTTAATCACTCACTCATACAGTCAGTCATGCACCTACTAAATCCTTCATCCAGACACTTATACATCCACTCATTCTTCAATATGTAAGACATATTTTAACTTTACAGAAACATACAGTCACTGGATGTTGTCATCAGTGATGTCATCAGTGATGTCATTTGAGATGACATCAGTGATGTCATCAGTGATGTCATTTGAGATGTCATCAGTGATGTCACTGAGCATGTCATGAATGATGTAATATGTGGCATCATCAGCAGTGGATTGCGGGTGCGCGATATATAGTTAGCGCATATAACTATATATACGAATTTCAATGGTTTTATGCGAGTAAAATAAGGTTTTGAAAATGCTAATCCCTAACTATATATGGGCTAAAACCTATGGTTATTTCATTGAATTTCAATGGTTTTTTAATAACAAATATCAAAAGCTGTCAAATGTCAAGTACGTGATAGGTAAAAACATTTTCGTGTTTATGCACGCTGATGTGCTTTAAACGCTGCCCCCCCCCTCTTTTCTCTTAGAAGTACTCTCTCTTTGCAGATAGCGAAGGGTAGTTAACGCAGGCCTTTGCCCCCGTTGTAATCCCTCGTGCCTGCTTGTCTCTCCATTTGATTGATTGTTATCCAAGCATTTACTATTTTAGAATTTATTCTCTTTGGTTCATTCTCTATTTACTAACAAGCACAAAGCCGCAATACTCTGTTTAGTCTTTGCAGATAGTGAAAAATCGTGTTAAAAAAAAAAATAATCGAGCAAAATCAGTAGGCCACTAATGGGATCTCTTTTTGACCTCGCTAAAATAGAAACATTAGGAACAACCCTTCATGAGAAATACGAAACTAGTGAGATGAACTGAGCTCCACACCATGATGGCTGCAAGACAGCTCGGCTCCGCCACCCACCCCGCCCAAAATAACGATAAACTCTATGCAAATATTATAAATATATACAACACACCAGCAAAGTAACAGGGTAAAACATTTTATTAAATAACTATTTACATAACTATTTTATACTTTTTGTTGCCTGATCCGGCTAGCTCAATCGATCGAGCATGAAACTCATGCATTCTGATAGCAAGCGTTGCTGCTGATGCTATGCAAACAAAAACTGGTTTTCATTTTGTACATTCTTCAAGATTTTTCATCCAAGGCTGGTTGAGAGTTTGTAGAACGATGGCTTCAGATTTTCAACATGCGGTGTGGTGGCGCGGACTGGGAGGGTGCGCTTGACTTCTGCCCCCTCCCCAAGTCGTGTTGCCCTGGCGTGGCCTAAGATCGCCCCCGACATAGGCGGCCGGCTCCCGGGGTCCGGCGGAACTTTTTGCCTTTTGATGACTCTTCCATTCTGGACCTTATCCCACAATCCGTTTGACCTGAAGACACGCTGTAGTGGGGCGCCCCTTTACCGTTTCAGTTGCCATTCCGCCCGCTTTTGCTACACTGTGCCTCTTCCGCCATTCAGCTGTTTACTGCCCGCTCTTGCGACTACAGCGTCTCGCTCACCATGTAGTTGAGTTGCTCCCACTCTTGCGATGCAACTATAGGCGGCTGCCACAGGACTCTCAAAATGGCGGCCGCCTCTTCAGATTTGGGCGTGGTCCACTAAAATGGCCATGGGACACCTTGGAACTCGGACGCTTGTCTGCTAGGGCTTGGGCCCCATTCTCGAAAGCGTCCACTGAGCCTTGAAGATTCTACAAAAGTCTTGGGGGCCCCCGACTCCCACAGGCTTCTGGTGGGGAGCGGCTGCCATGATTGCTCGTGGAATGGCCACGACTGAGATACGAGATGGTGGTCCTCGCCAGCTTCAGTCTGAAACATCCAGAAACACTGTAGACTACCAATTCGATCAGTTCCGGTAGCGCCCCAACGTGACCCGGTAGGGAAGAACTTGCCCTCCCCTCTTTGACTGATGGTTCTTGTTGCCTGTCCCTTCTGTTGTCATTTAACAGAACTTTTTAGACTGCTGAAAGGGGTTGTGTTCCGACCGCTGGTTGGTGGAGACATTTTGACTATATTCTGGACCTACGTTGTCGCGTAATGCGTTATATGACACGCCGCGTTAGCGCACCCGGAAGTACTCCAGTGCGCGAAGCGCAGCTTCCCGGAAGGGATCCGGGGCGCGGCGCGCAGCGCGTAACGTAAGCATAACAGGTCATGTGACTTGTTAATAAAACTTTTCATTGGTTCATTTTACTTTTGTTATACTAATGATGAAAGGCTTGGTCATATGACCTAAAAATTACGCTTTTTATTGCTTTTGAACATTATTTTTTCTTAAACATATATGTTATAATGTTCCAGGCTAATGTATTTTCCCGGAAAATTTACAACTGTCCTGCAAGTAAAATATATTTCTTTTTCTAGCAAAAGGGCGTTTCTTCGTCCCATGACGGAGCCGTTGAGCAAAAGATGCTCGGCCTGCTGTCTTAGTCGCCGATACGCCTGAATATCAGATTCTTATCGATCACTTTATGTTGCAGGAGTAAAAAACACAACAGCCCTTGACCATTTATCTTTACTGCGTTCCTGCGTATTATACCTTTTATCCGTCATGTAATTGGACTGCTTTATTTCACTTGCCTTTTACTGATTTGAAAACAGAAACTAAAATTAAAAACTTTACCAATGTAAATACTACTACCATGTTTTGTTTTAAAAACCTTTATTGTGAAAATGTCAGTATACAAATACGGGCCTATAACCACGTGGGCCGGCCACGGAGCAAACTGGAATCGTATATGATGAGGAGACATTTACACTGTAGAGGAACGCAACGAGCGGGCCATTAGGTTGCAAGAACTAAGGTGTCTAACAGTTGCGGAATTGGTGGACGTACATTTTGTAATTAAAATACGACAGGGCCACTTACAATAAAATTATCTAGATATACATTTGCGGGCAAGTACCATGGGTGACGTTAATTCGAACTTTCAATAGTACAGTAATCAATAACACATCAGAACTTAATATCAATAGGGATGTCGAAATATTCAATCAATTCTCATTCCCGCCCGCCATGTGCTTCAAAACTGCATACGTATCTCGTGATATCAAGGTTGTGCAACCAGTACACAACAAGGAGGTACGAGTCCCATTTATACCGGCGCCATTTTGGGCGAGGCCGGGCAGGTCCAGGATATAGTCAAAATATCTCCACCAACCAGCGGTCGGACCAGAACCCCTATCGGCAGTCAAAAAAGGTTCAGTTAAATGACAACAGAAGAGATAGGCAACAAGACCAACAGTCAAAAGAGGGGAGGGCAAGATCTAAAGCCATTGTTCTACAAACTCTCAAGCAGACTTGGATGGAAAAATCCTGAAGAATGTACAAACTGAAAACCATTTTTTGTCTGTATAGCATCACCAGTAACGCTTGAGTCAGCTTTGTGTGAAGCCGCCATTTTGATTCAATCAATAGCGTCCCCCTGCACACATTCAGGGACCTGGTCGTGTCTAAAGGTTAAACGGATTGTGGGACAAGATGCAGAAAGGAAAAGGAAAAAAGTTCAGCCGGACCAAGGGACTTTCGGCGCAGCATTGTAGGATGGCCTCACCAGTGCGGCAACTTGCTAGACACCACCTCGGTGCCATCCAGATCTTGGCGCGTTGTGCTTCCTTCGGCCTACTGTAGCCGCAAGTGCGGACGCAACTCAGCTGGATAGCGAGTGAAACACCAAGGGGCGCCCCACTGCAGCCGAGGAGCCTCCATCTTGTGGGCGACGCACAGCATCACATTGCTTTCTCAAACAGCCCCCACTGACTGACGCGACCTCACAGGCCAACGGGGCGCCCCACGCCGAATTTCGGCGCAGCATTGTAGGATGGCCACACCAGTGCGGCAATTTGCTGGACACCACCTCGGTGCCATCCGGATCTTGGCGTGTTGTGCTGCCTTCGGCCTACTGTAGCAGCAAGTGCGGGCGCAACTCTGCTGGACGGCGAGTGAAAAGATAAGGGGCGCCGCACTGCACATCAGGTGCCTCCACCTGGGGAGGCGAGAGAGGCCAGTTTGCGCCACCTCCCCCCCCCCCCAGGCACCCCACGCCGACTTTCGGTGCAGCATTGTAGGATGGACACACCAGTGCAACTTGCTGGACACCACCTCGGTGCCATCCGGATCTCGGCGCGTTGTGCTGCCTTCGGCCTATTCGCACATCGGTCCGCTACTGACGCGCCTCACGTGCCAACGGATTTTCTACGCTTTTTATAGCAGCGCGTAACGTAAGCATAACAGGTCATGTGACTTCTTTATAAAACTTTTCATTGGTTCATTTTACTTTTGGTTTCCTAATGATGGAAGGCTTGATCATATGACCTAAAAATATCACTTTTCATTGGATTAAAACATTTTTTTTTCCCAAACGATGAAAGCCCCACCTTGTTTCTAGATGTTTCAGACTAAAGCTGGCGTCAGCCTGAGAGCACCACCATCTTGTGGCTCTGTCGTGGTCATTCCGCGAGCAATCATGGCAGCCGCTCCCCACCGGAAGCCTGCAGGAGTCGGGAGCCCCCAAGACTTTTGTAAAATCTTCAAGGCTCAGGGGACGTCCGAGTTCCAAGGTGTCCCAGGGCCATGTTAGTGGACCAGGCCTAATCCGAAGAGCCGTCCACCATTTTAAGAGTCCTGTGGCAGCCGCCTATCGCTGCACCGCAAGAGTGGGCGCAACTCAACTACATGGTGAGCGAGACGCTGTAGCCGCAAGAGCGGGCGATAAACAGCTGAATGGCGGATGAGGCACAGTGTAGCAAAAGCGGGCGGAATGGCAACTGAAACGGTAAAGGGGCGCCCCAGTACAGCCGACGAGCCTCCACCTGGGGAGACCCGTTCACGCCGCCCCCCCCCCCCCCCCGGGGCGCCCCACGCCGTTTTTCGGAGCAGCATTGTAGGATGCCAATACCAGTGCGACAACTTACTGGACATCACCTGGGTGCCATCCACATCTCAGCGCGTTCTGCTGCCTTGGGACTATTCGCACAACAGACCGCTACTGACGAGGCCTCCCCGCGCACCCCCCGCGACGCCCCACGCCGTTTTTTGGAGCTGCATTGTAGGATACCAAAAACCAGTGCGGCACCCAGGTAACATCACCTGGGTGCCCTCCAGAAGTCAGCACGTTGTGCTGCCTTGGGACTATTCGCACAAAACACAGCTACTGACCATTGTTGCTTCTTTTTTCAAAAAAATGTTTAAATGTATTTACTGTTTTTGTTGCGTTCTATACATTTAAAAGTTATTTAAGTGTTATAATCCTACTTTGTTGGAGTACTATATATTTATAATGTGACACATAATTGTAAAAACTTTGATGTACAAAGAGGCATCCCTGGAATCTTCCGCTTCAGGCTCGGTCCCACACACCCTCACAGTGAGAATCCCCTCCCCAAGCACAATACAGGATGGTTATCAGATAGTAGGAACGCGTGTGGTGTGACAGATCTACTGTAACTCCTTTGAAGAGGGGTGATTCTCTACAGCTGGGGCCATAAACTACATCTGCAGGGCTAGGTGATAGCCTGGGACCGGCCTGAACAATCGGACACAGAGGAAGAAGAGTGTCAGAGGGTGCGGTAGTGAATAGGGTGAAAGGGTGGTGTCGGGCGGGCACAGGGTGTGATTCTCAGGGAAGAGCAGCGCACATGGGAGGAGGTTTCTGGCCCATGCATGAGAGAGAGAGCGGGGGTGACCAGTGCGTGGGGGAGATGCTTGCGAGGGTGAGGAGCCATGCTGAGGATCGGCGGCGTGCAGAGAGTGGGTCTGGTCAAGGCATCTAAAATGGCTGCCGTGCTCAACAAAAGTGTGGCATTGCAAAAAAGACAAGATGGCGCAGACAATGTTTATCAATAAGGATTAATTTATAACAATTATTTAAAACAAAATATTTACTCGCAGTGACAAAATGGCGGTCAACACTTCCTGATTTCCATCGAATCGAACGTTAACAGACGTCACGCAACAAAAAAAAAACACACACACACGCACAGCCGCTGGAAGACATGTATCAACATATATGAGCCTCCTCAGCCACCCTCAGAAAACAAAAGGGGTCAGGATACGTCTCCCGTACCCCCTTATACCTAGTAATTTAATGAAATCGAAACACAAAATGGCGAATTCACGTTTCGCTACCAGTTTGCGACCCGGTTCGCGAGCCGAGAAGCGCTTCTACCGCGAAAAATCAAATTTTTATTATTTTCCCCACGGGACCCTTTAATAACCCCAACATCATTCCTAGGGGGTCAAGAGGGGTCTACCTAGCCCCCTTTCATTAAATTCCCCCTTCGTTTTTCTCCTCCTCTTGTCTCTCGATCCTACCGACAGACAAGATGGCTGCCGCACCGGACTGTTTAGAATGTTGACAGACACCGGAGAGCCAATCAGCTTCACTACGCAAAGCTCCGTTACGCGAAAAGTACGCGATCTGGGGCGCTATCTGGGACGCTGTCACAGATATACCTGTTTTTTAAACGTTAATTTCTCAAAATCCACTGGAGCACATATATTGAGACCCAGCAAAGGCACATCGGGCTAACAGTCCCTATAATTTTGCCAAGTTTCGTGCAAATCCATTCAGCCGTTAATTTGCGAACCGAGAAGCGCTTCTACCGTGAAAAATCAAATTTTTTAAATTTTCCCCACGGGACCCTTTAATAACCCCGACATCATTCCTAGGGGGTCAAGAGGGGTCTACCTTGCCCCCTTTCATTAAATTCCCCCTTCGTTTTTCACCTCTTCTTGTCTCTCGATCCCACGAGAGACAAGATGGCGGCCGCTCCGGACTGTTTAGAATGTTGACAGACACCGGAGAGCCAATCAGCATCGCTTCGCAAAGCTCCGTGACGCGAAAAGTACGCGATCTGGAGCGCTATCTGGGACGCTGTCACAGATATATAATTTTTTTTAAACGTTAATTTCTCAAAATCCACTGGAGCACATGTATTGAGACCCAGCAAAGGCACATCGGGCTAACAGTCCCTACAATTTTGCCAAGTTTCGTGCAAATCCATTCAGCCGTTCGAGCTAAAAGTGAGGCTAAACGCCCTATGGAAATTAACATGGGAAAAACGCGTTTTGGGACCCCCCTTTTTTCTCGGCCCCCCCTTGACAACCCCCCCCCCAAATTTTCAGGGGCTGCTCAGAAACAAAATGTGCCATTTTCCTGAAAATTTCAGCCGATTCCGTCCACAAACGCCAAAGTTATTAGACATAGAATTTTCAAAAGTTCCATAGAGAAAAAATCCTAACTATATATACCTACTGGCGACCGCCAGTAGGTAATATATATATATATATATATATATATATATATATATATATATATATATATATATATATATATATATATATATATATATTCACTGAAAAAACCATAGGTTATAGACCATATATAGTTAGGAATTCGCATTTACAAAACCTTATTTAACTCACACAAAACCATTGAAATTCCATATATAGTTAGTTGCACTAACTATATATCGCGCACCCGCAATCCACTGCTGATGATGTCATATATTACATAATTCATGACATGGTCAGTGACATCACTGATGACATCACTGATGACATCTCAAATGACATCACTGATGACATCTCAAATGACATCACTGATGACATCACTGATGACATCTCATTTGACATTACTGATCACATCACTGATGATATCATTCATGTGATAATACGATGAACCTCTTCAGACTCTAATACAACCTTAGATACAATCAGTGTAAAGAGACACTCACAGACTGTCACTCATCCATGGAGTTACTCACACACCTAGTCAGTCATGCAAAGAATCAATCACACCTCCATTTCCTCAACTATACAGTTATACAAACTTTACTTATTCAAACATATACTAACACATATTTACTCTCTTATACAATCCCTGATACAAGTTCACAATGATCCATACAGCCACTCACACATTCACTGGCTCTTATGCACAGTTATTTATATATGTCAACTCTCACATGTACTGTGTTTTACATATGTACTTACTTTGACATGTAGCACTGAGATATCCATTCACACACCAATACACTCATGCACACAGTCAACCGCCCATACAGCTATTTCCACATGCACTTTTGAAACCATACATCTAGTGAATCAACTGCTCACACATCTATGCACAGAGTCATACACCTCCCAGCCACCCACACACACACTCAGTCTCCCATACAAATACTTGGGCAACCAATCAATAACCCATATAGTTACTCATATAGCTACTTATCAACACATGCAACAGTTTACAGAACAACAGACATAATGATGCACAAATAAAGACAGTTTAGTCACTAACCCATGCACTCAGTGAGACACATTTAATCACTCACTCATACAGTCAGTCATGCACCTACTAAATCCTTCATCCAGACACTTATACATCCACTCATTCTTCAATATGTAAGACATATTTTAACTTTACAGAAACATACAGTCACTGGATGTTGTCATCAGTGATGTCATCAGTGATGTCATTTGAGATGTCATCAGTGATGTCATCAGTGATGTCACTGACCATGTCATGAATGATGTAATATGTGACATCATCAGCAGTGGATTGCGGGTGCGCGATATATAGTTAGTGCAACTAACTATATATGGAATTTCAATGGTTTTGTGTGAGTTAAATAAGGTTTTGTAAATGCGAATTCCTAACTATATATGGTCTATAACCTATGGTTTTTTCAGTGAATTTTCAAGGTTTTGTAAATGCTAATTCCTAACTATATATGGTCTATAACCTATGGTTTTTTCAGTGAATTTTCAAGGTTTTGTAAATGCTAATTCCTAACTATATATGGTCTATAGCCTATGGTTTTTTCAGTGAATATATATATATATACATACATATATAAACATATATCATCTGTATATCTATATAAATACAAACATAAATGCATGCATACATATACTTATATGCATACAGATGCATGTTATTTACATGAAAGTTGAAAAAACACTAATAAAAGCAAAGCTAAAAAGCCACCTCATTACAAACAGAATGGCTTTAACTTAAACGAGGGCGAGATCTATTGCATTTTCAATGCTTGTTTACTTTGGTTCCATCAAGAAGGCATTCAGATGTGTCACACATTTGCCATAAATTCTGAATGTTAGCACTCTAGTTGCACATTAGATCACTGTAGTAAAGCTACTGCTCACCAGGGACGTCTGCTGCTGGTATTCAAAGTGCATGTTTCAGTCTGCATGTCAGAATTTTTTTAATGAAATAGAAGAGGATTTGAGAAGTCACTCAAAATGATCCCTAATTTTTCTTTCTGAAGCACTAATCATACTTTCTATGGCAAAATTAACCCCCTCATGTTGTTCCTTTTTAAATTGAGTGTTTTCAGACTTACCACTTCATTCCAATCAAGATGGCTTCTGGTGTGCCATACTTTTGTCATAAGTAAGACTGTTAGCGCTCTAGTTGTTCTTTAGAACACTCTGGGACATTCTGTCATTGGGCTATACTTGGGGTACATCTGGGTGATATTTGGGCTACATTTAGGCTCTTTTGTCTCTGGTGGCCATCTTGGGAGACTGTATGTCAGAATTTTTTAATGAAATTGAAGAGGGTTTGAGAAGTCACTCAAAATGTGCCCTAATTTTTCTTTCTGCAGCACTAATCATAATTCATATGGCAAAATATACCCCCTCATTTTGTTCCTTTTTAAATTAAATGTTTTAAGAGTTACCACTTTATTCCAATCAAGATGGCTTCAGGTGTGCCATACCTTTGTAATAAGTAGGACTGTTAGCGCTCTAGTTGTTCTTTAGAACACTCTGGGACATTCTGTCATTGGGCTATACTTGGCTACATCTGGGTGATATTTGGGCTACATTTGGGCTCTTTTGTCTCTGGTGGCCATTTTGGGAGACTGCATGTCAGAATTTTTTAATGAAATAGAAGAGGATTTGAAAAGTCACTCAAAATGTGCCCTAATTTTTCTTTCTGCAGCACTAATAATACCTTCTATTGCATAATATACCCCCTCATTTTGTTCCTTTTTAAATTAAATGTTTTAAGAGTTACCACTTTATTCCCATCAGGATGGCTCCAGGTGTGCTATACCTTTGTAATAAGTAGGACTGTTAGCGGTCTAGTTGTTCTTTAGAACACTCTGGGACATTCTGTCATTGGGCTATACTTGGGCTACATCTGGGTGATATTTGGGCTACATTTGGGCTCTTTTGTCTCTGGTGGCCATTTTGGGAGACTGCATGTCAGAATGTTTTAATGAAATAGAAAAGGATTTGAGAAGTCACTCAAAATGTGCCCTAATTTTTCATTCTGCAGCACTAATCATACTTTCTATGGCAAAATATACCCCCTCATGTTGTTTCTTTTTAAATTAAATGTTTTAAGAGTTACCACTTTATTCCAATCAAGATGGCTTCAGGTGTGCCATACCTTTGTAATAAGTAGGACTGTTAGCGCTCTAGTTGTTCTTTAGAACACTCTAGGAGGCTGCAGTAGAACACAAAGGAATCAACTGACAGTCTCTGTCCTTGTTGGATGTACATGTTTTACTGAGAATGTCAGACTTCATTTTCACATGACTGAGAAAGATAATGTGAATTTACAGAAAATATGCTTTCAGTTTAGCTTATAGATCTCCTTCCAAACCACTGTGGGAAAATCATGATATATTAGTTTTCTTTCAAACAATATTCATGATATCACAGCAGAAGGTTTTTTCACATGGTAAAATCACCTTAGAACCCACCACAATTCCTAAAACGAGTATGGTACCATCAACAAATGATTTATAATGTAACTAAAGTCCTAAAACCCTCTATTAACTACAATGCTTTTTAATGAGGTGCTATCATGTATATTGGTCCCAAGATGGCTGCCAACACTTCTTGGATGAAGTGCTGACAGCCAATCAGATCAGATGTGTGGTTAGGCTCCGCCCAGATATATATCTTTTTTTGAACCTAAATTACTCAAAATCCACTGGAGCCCATATATTGAGACCTAGCAAAGGCACATCGGGCTAACAGTCCCTACAATTTTGCCAAGTTTCGTGCAAATCCATTCAGCCGTTCGAGCTAAAAGTGAGGCCAACCGCCCTATGGAAATTAACATGGGAAAAACATGTTTTGGGACCCACCTTTTTTCTCGGCCCCCCCTTAATGAAACCCCCCCAAATTGTCAGGGGCTGCTCAGAAATAAAATGTTCCATTTTCCTGAAAGTTTCAGCCAATTCCGTCCACAAATGCCAAAGTTATTAGACATAGAATTTTCAAAAATCCCATAGAGAAAAAATCCTAACTATATATACCTACTGGCGACCGCCAGTAGGTAATATATATATATATATATATATATTACCTACTGGTGGTCGCCAGTAGGTAGTTATAGTTAGGATTATTTTCAATGCAAAATCTCAACATTCTATTGGGAATAACTTTGGCGCCGGTTGAGGAATCTGCCTGAAAATTTCCTCAAATTTGCCCCTTGGGGGGGATTTGTCAAGCAGGGGCTGAGATAAAAGGGGGGTCCCAAAACTTGTTTTCCACATGTTAATTTCCATAGGGCGGTCGACCTCACTTTTAGCCCGAATGGCTGAATGGATTTCCACCAAACTTGGCAAAATTGTAGGGACTGGTAGCCCGATGTGCCTTTGCTATGTCTCAAGATATGTGTTCCAGTGGTTTTTGAGTAATTTAGGTTCCAAAAATATATATATCTATAAGCGCGCCCCAGTAAGCGCACCGGGGAGCGCACCGGGCGCGCTACGCGACTTGCGCGCGGAAAGCTGATTGGCTTTCGGGTGTCTGTAAACATTCGAAACAGTCCGGAGCGGCCGCCATCTTGTGTCTCGGTAAGATCGAGACACAAGAGGTGGTAAAAACAAAGGGGGGAATGACCATAAGGGGGGAGAGTAGACCCCCCTGACCCTCTAGGTTTGATCTGGAGAAAAAAAAAATCGATTTTCGCGGGGGGAGCGCCCGGTACGCACCATGAGCGTACCATGGGGAAAAAAGAATGACAGTTTTTTAAAAAAAGTAGCTGTTTTAAAAAAAAATCTTTTTGTTGTTTTATTTTTTTTTATTTAAGTACCTACATGTAGGTACCAATGTAGAGACTTTAATTTAATGTACACCGTTTCCTCTGTAGATATCTTGCATGTTGTTATAGAAGTTATTGTGGTAAATGGAATCCATAACATAGTCTGTCAGGAAAGCAGAAACAGATCCTTTAAGCACTCCCTGAGAAGTCCTAGGGGATCAAGGGTAGTCTATCCTGCTCCCTTATGATGAAAAAGAGTAGTAAAATACCCATTGGAGATAATATATTGGGAGAAAGGTAGTAACTGTGAGTAAACTTACTGTGTAACACAATAAAGTTGCACAGTGTACTATAAGTCTCATTTTATAATATAATCATTTTGGTACTACTTCATGAATTACATATAAAAATGTATAATGTCTCAAACAATTTTTAATTATTAAATATAAATGTATTCTTCTGATTCTTTTTCAAAATTTAATAAAACTTCTAACATAATATTGTCCGGAATTTCCTCATAATTATTAGTACATGATTCTATTTGTTCCAAACATTCTGTTAACTGTTGGTCCAAAGATTCATCTATGAAATCAAGTTCATCTGTTTGTTCTTCAGGATTTTCCACCTTTATTTAAATTAACTAAATTAGTAAAGTTAGGGTACTGTTGGGTTTAAGTTCAGACAGGTACTTCTGAGTTTTTAACAGTGAAGTAATTTTTGGGCAGTGTATGGTTTCAGGCAGGAAGTAGAACTATTAAAAAGTGCATGTGATGAAGCCTAAGTAAATTCATAATTATACCAGAGAAGCCTAACTCAATCCATAATTATAACAGAGAAGTCTATCTCAATCTCTAACTCTTACAGAGGGACAATATATAACTATCAGAAAACGTTTTCCCAAATTAACTTAAAGTGCACAACATAGTTCCCCTTCCAAATTAACAACTTACCTTTTTCAAAGTAGTTGAAGTTTTCTGTCAAAATTCTTTCAAAATGTACCTCAGGTAGTATTAGTCAAAATGGCTGTTTCCCTCTCATTTTTCATATATATTCATGTACTTAACCAATCAAATGTCAGCACATAAAAGTACAAAATGTAAGTAACATTTTATTTGGTTGTAAATTCCAACAGTTTCATATGTGTTTTTGTCATGTAATTTACCTCAGGATATTTAGACAGGGCTACAGCCTAAACGGCTCAATGGAATACCATAAAATTTGGGAAAATGGTAGGTACTGCTATGTAGTAGGGCCTATTCTATATTTGGTGAAAGTGTGTCCTGTGGTTTTTATGTAAATACAGTTCCCACTTTTTTTAGGGAGCGCTTACCGGTGCGCGCTCCGGTACGCGCACCGGGAGTTCGCCATCTTGTGTTTCGGTACAAATGAGATGCAAGATGGAGGACAAACAACGTTGGGAATGGGTAGAAGGGGGCACGGTAGACAGCCCCTGACCCCCTAGGTTTTCTGAGGAGAGTTTAGGAGGCCCATATGGGCCCAAAAAAATAATTTAAAAAAAAAAATTCACGGGGGGAGCGGCCGGTACGCGCACCGGGGAGCGTACCGGGGATCGTACTTTGGTGAAAAATAGTGAAAAAAGTTAGAGTAAAATAATAATTTTGAGTGATCAGAGGTAGGGTAGCCCTGAAAAGAGCTTTTGGGTTCTGTGTCTGATTTAGGAACCTACAAGTAGGTTCCAATGCACAGTCTTAAATTCAGGAGGAATATTCTATTCCCCTCATCTCAGAAGTGCACACCATCTCCTCTGTAGATATCTTGCATGTTGTAACGCAAGTTATTGTTGTATATTGAACCCATACCATAGTCTCTCATGTAAGCAGAAACAGATTTATTCACATGTTTCCGTGCTTTCTCAAATTGTGGACAAAATTGGTTGGACCAGTTCCATTTCTGTCTTTGACATATATTGGAATATACCAAGGCAGTTTGTGGAAAAAGTGTCATCAATTGACCAAAGGTGTCCTTTAAAAGCATTTCCAGACCTACCCCAGTCAAAGTGCCCAAGTCATTTCCACCACAGTGCACTATTAAGAGGTCAGCGTTTGGCAGATGCAAAAAGGTTTTCACCAATGGTATCAATTGGTGACATCTCAATCCTCTCTGGCCAATCCACTTGATTTCCACATTTGATAAATCAAGGTTGTGAAAATGTCTGCTAGCTGCATAACTTTGAGCCCAGTGGATGTAGCTATGTCCAATAATCCAGACAGAATACATGGTGAGAGATTGTTCTGGTGCAGTCAGATGAAGTGTGGGAATGAAATGGCAGTTGGAACAGTAGGAGTTTACAAAAAATAATTGTGGAGTTTCCCTGCTCTTGAATCACAAGCAATGATTGGTGGATTTAGATAGTTGAAAACTAAAAGTTAGGGTGCATGGTTGTGTTTTGTGAAAGAAGCAATTTGAATTGTTAAGAAAAAGTCAATTAAAGCAATAATGCACCGGATAAGCTGGTGTATTGAGAGGTCAAACATCCTTGCTGACTTCATTTGCAACATTGTAGAATACACTTTTGAACCTGAGAGTTCAGTAAGGAGGGAGTTGCTATGGTAACAGGTAGAAAGGTCTGAGGGGGGGGGAAGGGTGTTGGTTTGAAAATAGTGAGGGAAGAGTTTTGATTGGTTGAAATGAGGCATATGTGTGTAGAATTAGAGGTTTTCTGTGCCAGTCATGGTTGCAGTGTCTTGAGTGCATACCTTTTGCTCTGCTAAAGAAAAATTGGTGTGTGTGTCTGACACTGTTCTCAATCTCCCAAAGCATTTGTAAAGGTAAGTAATGATTCATTTAATTTAGATAGAGACTTGTTTGCTCTATGGAGAAGATTTGGAAGCAGATAGTGAAGTTTCAGTAGTGAAATTGAATGCTTGTACATAGGACCTGTGCTGTGTTTGTAAAATGTTATTTTAAAAACGATTTTGGGGTAAATGAATGGCTTTTATATTTTTGGGAAGGAATTAATAGTGTCTGCCTCATTAAATAAATATATTTGAACCTTTCACAATGATGTCACCTGCGTTACCTCAGATTAGGAAGCAGATTGAGCTTTTTTCTTGTTGGTTTGTATCATGTTTTTTGATAATGCTTGGTAAATAGATTTTGCTGCATAGAGGAATTGCATTATGTTAAATTGAAAGTTTCACTAGTGACATGGAATGCTTGTACATAGGACCTGTGCTGTGTTTGTAAAATGTTATTTAAAAAACGATTTTGGGGTAAATGGATGGCTTTTATATATATATATATTTTTTTTCTCTTTTTATTTATTTATTTATTTATTTATTTATTTATTGTTTAAATTTTTTATTGAACATAGCAATGGATGATCAATGGTACAATGCATCTTTTCAATTTTCTTTTTCAATAATCATTTCAATGGTTAAACAGACTTAAAAAAAAACATTAAGAATAAAAAAATAAATTAAAAAAAAAAAAAAAAATCTATATACATATATATATCAGACATGAGAATTAGGAAAAGGGGAAAAAAAGGAATACAAACAACAATTTTATCAAGAAGGGTCTGTGCAAAATCCGCAATTTATAAAGTGGCACTGCAAAAAAGTGCAAAAACCTGCAATAAAGTGCTACTGCATGTGCAAAAAACTATGATAAAGTGATATCTAAAAAAGTGCTAGTGGAGTCAAATGTATTGACCCTTTCTTTATCCTTCTTTTGCTGCTCATCCCTCCTTCAGTTGTTCCAAATCCCCAAAATATTTCCAATTGCTTTCAAATCTCCTAATAGAACCTACTCTGCCCGCATATGCTTTTTCAAAGAGACAGGTTCTCCTCATCTTATTAAACCATTTTATAAGTGATTCCCTTGATTTCCAGTTTTGTAGTATTAAAGAGCGAGCGACCGCACATGATATAAATATAAATACCTCCTCCGATTTATTGATATTGCTTCTATCCTTGCTTATGCCAAACAAGGCTACTTCTACCGTAGGCGGAAATGATTTTCCAATGGCCAATTCAATTTCCGCGAATATCTCTTTCCAGAAAGACTCCAACATCGGGCAGGCAAAAAAGATATGATACCATCCTCCCTGGCCGTGTGCTAAGCATCTAAAACACTTGTTTTCTGTTCCAGGAAACATTCTTTCGATAGCCTCAGGCGTATAATAGGCTAGCCAACGAGACAGGAAGGCCATCCTCTTTTAGTTGGCAGCGCGCAAGGATTTGTTTCCCAATAAACAGAGAGCCTCCCAATCTTTCAAGGAAAAAAAGCACTGGGTCGAGAGACTTACTTTATTCAGATGTTTAACAATGAGTGGGGATTGACCAGAGCAATGGAGCAATTTATACCACTGCCCTATCCCGCTGCTCTTCCTACCATAAAGGTTATTTAGTAAGTTATTAGGGGTATTCAACAGACCACTTACTTCCTTTTTAATAAAATGAATAACCTGAAGATATTCAAAAAAGGATGGTCGCCTTAAAATGTTGGTTCTAGTTGTCACCTCTTGCCAACTAATAACCCTATTTTGGACTAACAAGTCTCTCAATTCCCGAAACCCATACAAATCCCATTTTGTAATCTTCGACAAACTTAACGGAAAGCCTATTTTACTACATTCGGACAAACTTAGATATTGGGAACCATCAGAACCATGTTTTTTAAAAAGCAGCAATAAGCGCGTTGTATATTCTTTCAACGTCTTATACCTCGATTTTTTGGGAAGTTTTGCGGTCTTTAAAAAAATTGGGATTTGAGAACCTGCTTCTTGAACCATCTTCTCCAAAAAAAAATTGTCTCTTGTCTGATACACCCTCAAAAGACCTGCCACTATGGCTTTTATATTTTTGAGAGAGAATTAATAGTGTTTGCCTCATTAAATAAATATATTAGCACATTTCACAATCATGTCACCTGTGTTTCCTCAGATTAGTAAAGAGATTGTGCAGATGAGGTGAGGCCTCTCCAGAAGCGCAGAGGAGGTGAGGCTGTCCAGGGGAACAGAGGTGGTGAGGCCTGTGTCTAAGAATGCAGTGGACTGGACTTCATGAAGCCTCTCCCTCACTGCATTCTTAGACACAGGCCTCACCTCCTTTGCACCCCTGGACAAGCTTCTCTCCCACTACACTCTTGAACACAGGCCTCACCTCCTCTGCACCCCTGTACAAGCCTCACCTCATCTTCAACCCTAAACAGGCTTCACCTCATCTGCACCCCTGGACAGGCCTCACCTCATCTACACTATTTATTCCTTCTCAAAAATGTAAAAACCAATCATTTGCCCCAAAATCGTTTTTCGCATCACATTTAAGAAACACAGCACAGGTCCTATGTACAAGCATACAATTTCACTACTGAAACCTCACTATTTCATAAAAGACAATTCCTCTATCTTCAATATGTTGATATCAAGCATTTCCAAAAAACATGCCATAAAAAAAATAGTATTACATAAATATACAATATACGATTCATTTTAAAAAATATTACATTACATAGCTATAGAAATTTGCTATTAAAAAACCTTTGAAATTCACTGAAAAAACCATAGGTTTCACACTATAGTTAGGAATTAGGATTTAAAAAACCTTTGAAATTCACTGAAAAAACCATAGGTTTCAGAACACTTATAGTTAGGAATTAGCATCTAAAAAACCTATTAAATTCACTGAAAAAACCATAGGTTTCACACCAGTTACAGTTAGCTGGAAATTTTACTGACATAAAACCATTGAAATTCCCACGTTATAGTTAGTTGGACTCACTATAACTTGTGCGCCTGCAATGCACTGCTGATGGCGTAACGAGACCTGTGGAAAGTCAGCTGTTCGCTGCGTTCTGCGGCACACCAAACCCCAGCTCCTCGTGGTGTATTCGGGACGGCCTGGCAATCTCTACTCTCGAGCCCAAGTCACAAACAATGTCTCTCTCATGGCACCTTTCGGATCCGTGCTGCCTGCACTCAACAGCGGGACCCACTAAGTCGGGAAGGGGGCTTTCTGGCCCCCCCCGGCGTGGATACCGCGCCACACCTCGAGCCTGTGCTAGTGTACAGAGACACAGAGGTACCTCTAATGTCAGCTTTGCAGTCGTGTGGGCTCAACCGAGTGGCACCGAATGACTGTGCAGGCCCAGCAGCCTCATCCACGCTTCTCACCTCGTGGCAATGTTCCGACTCCACCAGAGGGCTAATGCCGCAGTTAGACTCAATCCTCTGTTTCCTGGTGCTGGCGCGCTGAGTTCTGGTACCTCTCCAGCGACCTCCGTCCGGTCCCTTCACCACTGCAACAATGAGGGCACCTGGGACCCCCTTACAACATCGCCGGAAGGTCCACGTGTTGTAGGGACGTAGTGGTGTCCACCGCGCTACTTTTTCCCTGACAACATATCAAGGGCGCTTCCGCACCCAATCCGCTGTGTATTCCGGGTCTAACTATGTAAATGACTGCCTATCCCAGGCGATCCCCTGCTGTCTTGTGGTTTCACTGCAGCAGCACTATTGCCAGCGCTGCAAATTTCCGATAAGGGGGGGGGAGGGAGCACCGGGAGGGGCGCACCAACCCCGTGCAGAAACTCTCCGCCACACTCTGGTGTCTGTAAGCGCTGGTCACTCCAGGGTCCCAGTCGCATGGCAGAGCTTCTCGCGAAGTAGGCGCACACATTGTCTGCAAGTCCAGCTACGCCACTCGGACACGTTTCCCACTGCAGGTCGCGACTTCAGGGCCCACCAGTCCGCGAACGGCTGCAGTGTACTTTTTCGTCAGGATGGCTCAGAAACTCGGGAAAAAGAGCACCGCTGCCTGCTGTGTAGTTTTGCAGGCTCTGGGGAAGCCCGGGACATGGCTCAGGAGTGTTCCGATGCAGGATCTTGTAGGATAGTTGTTACAGCGTGACGGAGCTGAAGGCTTAGGCGGGATTCACGGTTGCCGGCAAGCTCCACTTCCCCCCGTCCTGAAGTATTTTCTACTGCCTTGAGATGGATCCCCAGAAAGCCAATTATATGTGGTGGCTCTCTGGACAATAACACAATTAGGCACTGGAGTGACCCAGTAGCCCGGAGGGTAAGAGAGGGAGTACCGGAGTATGTCCTCCCAAAGAGTTTTAGCACGAAAAAATACTCCAGTGGACCACGTAATGGTCAGTTGAGTAGTTATACAAAACTGTACCTGTGATCTAGAGAGAAAAGGGTAGGGGCGATAAAACTAGTGATACTATAAGGTTGTGACTAGCGCAACCACGTATGTGGGGGAAAAGAACTAGCTTATTTATATTACCCTCACACACCCTAGTGGTGTCATGCTTCATCATCGGGTCACCCCGACCCCTACAAGTCGGGGTGGGCTCGACCACAGTGTTGGGAAGCTCTTCTGATATTTTCAAGGAGGGGGCTTTACGAAAGATAAAATCACCCAGATAGATTCCCCGGTACGTGGTTGCGCTAGTCACAACCTTATAGTATCACTAGTCTTATCGCCCCTACCCTTTTCTCTCTAGATCACAGGTACAGTTTTTTATAACTACTCAACTGACCATTACGTGGTCCACTGGAGTATTTTTTCGTGCTAAGGCTCTCTGGACAGCCAAGTTTCCCAGAAACATAATATTGAGTATTGCTTTGTAATTTCTCTGAACACATTCAAAGTCATTATGTTATTAAACCTGTGAGTATTCAAGGAGAACAAGCTGATGCTGTGCAGAAAAGTCCACCCCTAGTCCACATTACTTAAATGTTTCCATTCGCACACATTCTCCTCCTAGTTCAAACAATGATACATATTTGGATCTGGGGGATGCTACTATGTCCATATCTTCCCCTTCGAGCAGTATAACTTGGAGTCTGCTTTCACAATGTTCCCTAATACATCTATGGCTGACACAATTTTACTTAGAGACCCATTTTACTTGGTTTGCCTCTAGGCTTTCATGACACTTCATAAATCTTTGGCTTTGGTAAGTGGGCTATTCTGGGGCTATAGTCCCAGATATTTTCACCCCCTGGAGTTTTAGTTTATTTTCTGCTAGGAGAAAAATAGCTCTCCCCAACCTGGAGTAGAGCAAGATTTTAGTAACATCATTATTATCTCTACCAAATAACCCACCAGTTTTAGGTCAGTTGTAGAGACTGAGCATAAACTGGGGCAAGAGGAGAATATTTCCAGGAGCAGAGCCCTGTTTATAGGGTTTAACGTCTTTGAACCTTTCCCTCACTGTTTTCCTTGGGCTCACTCTGGATTACCCCATAAGGAGCCTACCTCTCTCTCCATACCCATTGGCCTAAGTGGAAAGGGGCCAGCCATCCCCTGGGCTAATTTGTTTATAATTTTCAAAAATTCTCTTGCGTTTGCTTGTTTGCTTGCATGAAATAATTTAGACCACATTTCCTGTTTAGCTTGGTATTTCTCATTCCATATTAGCTACTTCAGGAATTGAGTTAATGCTTTTAGATTGTTCAAGATTTGATCATTAGCTACTGTGGTTTTTATTTGTCTTCTTATTCGGTTTTGGTCTCTTTTTAACTACGCTATTGTCTACGGAAGATTCATATATGAATCCTTTCCTTCTGCTTTCCATTTTACATTCCTTTTGTTGGGGTTAACCTGGGTTTGGGGTTTCACTATTTTCTTAGTGAATTCCACCCACTGTTCAACTGCTGTTTCTGTTGTATTTTCAGTAAAGCAGCTCTTTATAATGTTCTCAACTTTTTCATTCATACTATCCTTATTCAGATTAGTCCAAATTAGTTTTTTATAATTTATTGTTCCAGTATACCCCGGCACAGTATGGTACGGTTGGTTAATATTGTGTCTAATGTTGGTAGTTATTATCTGCTGGCAGTGGTCACTATCTACAACTTTAACTAATCTATAAGAGTCTATGTTTTGAAATATGATGAGTGAAACCATTGTATAATCGATCCTAGTGCTTGCATTATGTGCGATATACGTGTATGCAGGGGGTGTATCCTCTTTAAATCGGCCTTTAAGGACTCGCAATCCCAATGCTTCTATATCCTTAATGAATGTTATACCAATTTGGTTTCGTGCCTGGTTAGTTGTGACTCCATGATAGTCCTGCTGCCGAATTGACCATTGAAGGTCTTGTGATTGTGAGACATCATCCCTTATGAACGGTATTAGTAAATTAAGGTTAAAATCCCCAGTCATCACATAATCCACTAATGGATCTTCTAGGATTTGTTCCAATAATATGGTGTTAATGGTTGCACATATGGTTGCTCTACTTGTTTTTGTTGGATGGATATATACATTTATCATAATTAATGACCTATCCTTTTGGTCTGTACTTTTATATTTCAGTCTGACTATAAGTATGTTTTTACTGTGTGTTACAAGTTGCTCATGTTCAGCTTGTATACTACTGGAAATAAAAGTTGCTAACCCCCCACTCAGGCGTCCATACGTATGAATTTTACTTGCGTTTTCATAGTATCCTACATAACCCTCCAATACAAAAGGGTATGCTTCCCAGGTTTCCTGGAGGAATAAGATGTGACAGGGTAAAGGAATAGACCTTATTTGTGCATTGGAGAGCTTTGTCCCTACTCCGTTTATGTTCCATGAACACATTCTCAACTAAGTTACTTTTGTTAGGGGGATTGGAATGTTATTCCTTCATTGTTCTATATTACTATGCAGAGCCTGTGCAATCCATTTTACATTTATTCGTGAAGTTGTTTCTGTTGTGGAAGGTGGTGATGCCACTCTTGATGTGCTAATGGATCTGCCCCGGGCATGAGGATACTTCTCACTTTGTGTCAGACAAAATGTGAAAAAATTCCCCATACTGAGTGGCTGAGTGTGCCATTTGACTTGCATGATTCAAGAGACATGATGCTGCTTTGTTCCCTTTTTGGGGGATAAGGTTTTGGACATATATTCCCCAGGCCTTAACCCCTTCCATGCTCATGACGAGCTCAGCTCGTCATGAGGTAGCCTGGAGCTGTGCTCATGACGAGCTGAGCTCGTCATGACACCAGCAAAATGGCAATTCCCAGCACAGGAGGGGAATTGCCTTAGCAGCCATAGTGTTAAATGTTGAAAACTCTTTTAATATTTGCTCTGCTATTGACATAGATTTTAATGTGACCAGTGTCAGTTCTTGGGTACTATTCTTATCGGCAATGAATTCAATAGAATTAATATCATCGTTGTTGATGTTGTCTAAAGCTGGAATTGATTTAAATAATCTAAGGATGTTCCCTCTATTCAATGTGTCATATCTACCTCTGGATTCATATTCAGGTTTAAATATGAGCTGTATTTTCTCAACTGTCAATTGGTTTTCTTTGTGCGAGGCTTCCGTTATGCGATTTGTTCTGTATCTAATTAATTTTTCTCCTTCCCGTTTTTCAATTACCAGATGATCCCAGTACAGGAATTTGATTTTAGGCTCTACTGTTCTTTCTATACTCAATCTTCCTACATCATTCTTATTGACTTTCAAACCTGATTCTATGTTCAAATTCTGGTGCTGATATTGTTGCTCACTTGGTTTTATAGTTATTTTTAAAGGCATACTGTCAATCATTCCATTCATATGATTGTATTTTAAATTGTCCTCCTGGATTTCATCTTCTTCCTTTATTTTTTCTGTAGTCAATAGTGGATTAGTTGTAGCCATTTGTTTTTTTTCATCACTTCTTGTACTTTTTTGGCCTCTTTATTAGTTGCTTGTTCCAATAACGGTTCTTGTACGAATATTGGAAATACTTTTTAGGCTCATTTTTAATTATTGGAGAAGTGTTTTCTTCAGTTGATTTTTCTCGTTACAATCCATCATTTTTTGTTGTATCTTCAGTTTTTGTTGACTCATCATACTTATAATAGTTAGGCTTTTGATTTTTCCTTGCCTTGCGTAGTTTTTTCCTTTGTCGTTTTGACATAATACAACCGTTTGGGTCGTGTTCTTTACAATCATAATTTACCTTTGTTATTATACTAGTTGTTTCCTCTTGTGTTTCAATCCTTTTTTGGGTTTCTATTGACAAGTCTCCTTCATCCTGTACATTTTCTTTTTTCTGGGGCATCCTCAATGTTGTTTTTTCTTCTTTATCCACTATTGACGTGGAATTCTTTTCTTCCTTTTTTGCTATTTCCATCTCTTCCCATTTATATTTCCTTATGTTCACTTCCTGGCCATTTTCTTTTTTTATAGCCTTTTTTGTGTCTTCTATTATGGTATGCAAAACATCAGGTATTGCTACAAGCTTATCCATAAGTGGGGTGCAAATACATTCAATGTCCGTTTTTTGTTTATCATTTTGGACTTTGATTATCAGATTGTTTAGCTGTGCAAGTTTGTTATCTATCCCTGTAACTGCATTTGCCATCATTGTGAGTAGGTCTATCTGAATGTCCATCTTGTTCGATTGGTATTTTAATGCTTATAGAGTTAGTGTCGATGTTTGATAGAATATGTCCCAATTTATTCCAACATCCAGCATTTTTGTTTCTTTTAGATCACTTTCAGTTGGCCTTCCGTTTATTTGTTCCGTTAGTGAGGCACAATCTGACACAAGGAAGGTGTTTGCTTTTGAGAACACATCCTCAATTATTTTATTATTTTGCCACATTTTCAGCATTTCATTTTCTTCCTTTTTATCATACCCAGTATTATGACTTAGTGTACTAGTAAATTTGGTCTTGGTTTCATCAACTGATGACTGAGGTTTTTTCAAAATTTCCACATTTACTTCTATAGGAATTACTGCTAGCTTTGTTTCCATCATTCCACTTTTAATAGGTACGTCTTGTGTATCCTGTATATCCAATATTTCTAGATTATCTAGATAATTTTTTTTTTTTGTATCAGGATGGATGGTTACATTTAAGATATCTTGGTCTGTAATTTGTAATTCCTGCTCCTTCCTTTGTAGGTTGCAATCTCCGTTTTGGGGAGTACTTTGGATGACTTGCCTACTGTATTTTTCCGTACTTATCGGTTTTATTGGAGTTTGAAGTTTATCGTTTTCCCTATCCTTATGCATAGTGATAAGAGCACCAGCTGGATCTTTCATGAATTCAAACTTATCCGGGATTTTTCCTGATTTTGCGAACATTCTGGCTATTGGGGAAATTAAAGTTTGATTTGCTCCTGCAATATTTGCTTTCACCTTTGGTTGTTGTATTTTTTTTATAAGTCTGACAGTTGTTCCCATTGTTCTCACTTTGCCAGAGCGCATATTTCTTTATATTCTTCCTGTAAAGTCCACACTTTACCCCTGTCCCCGATTTTGGCGAGGGCGGTATGCACAATTCAGTTAGATTTCAAGCTGCTGCTAACAGTTTATTGCAGGATAAAAAGTTCTTTATCTGGCAAACACACTATTGATCCAGACTTGAGGCCTGTGAGTTACAGCAGCGTTGTTCTCACAGCGCTATTTTTTTTCAGCTCTCACTCCTGCATTCAACCAACTTACTGCCTTAAAGCCTGACACCACCTGTGGGCTGCTGTATACCAGGGAATCTTCAGTTTGCAGTGGCGTTGTTTTGCTAGCGCGTATCTCCGCGCTCACGCCTACATACAACTTGCGTCCCACCTGCGTTCCACCGGTGCAAGCCCTCGACCCCCGGATTTCTTATTCTTTTAACTTTTCAATAAGAATCGTGGGCAGGCTTCTCCAATATCCAAGTTTGTCGTAGGGAAAGAAACTGGGTGGTATATATACCCTCCTCTGATGACCGCTCAAATTTGCTACACGTCACTGCCTCCCGTTCACCCTTGGGCGCTCACCCTACCAGGCCCGTCTGCCCTATAGATAATGGACAGCTGCCGTCAGGGAGGGAGCAAGGACAAGGGCGGGAAAGAAAAGCTGAGCACTGTAGTAATATAGCAGATATAGCAAGGGTCCTCAGTGAGATAATGGTGATAATGGTGACCCTTTATGTTATCCACCTAGCTCACCAGGACCAGGACCAGGTTATCCAAGTTATCCAGGTTTTTCAAAAGAACTTTCCGTGACTTTTCTAGACCTTTCCCCCCCTGCAGCTCCCACAGTATGCAGTATGCAGTACACAGTTCACAGTTCACAGATTCACAGTAAGCAGTTCACAGTCAACCCAATTGTACTCACTGAGTTGTGACTGTTGAGGAGGAGAGCACCAGGCAAAGGGAAGTAGGGTCACTGGCTCACTGGCTCTGTCGTCACAATACCAATTCCTTTTACTGTTGTTTTTCCATTTTTTGCCGTTTGTCCAGCAAGATTCAGCAAGTTACAGTAGGTATGGAAAGATAAGCAATAGCAAGTAAAGAAAGAAAATAGGCTTTGCTGGTGGTCCTTCAGCTATGCAAAATCGCGATCCTCCGAAGTAGCGACTCTCTTTTGCTCCTTAGCACTCCTTAGCGCTCTTCCTTAGGAGCCACTGCAGCATCCTGTCCGTGTTTTAAATCCTTTTCAGGCGTCCTTTCTGGTTTGCGGTATCATAGACCTGCTACCCGTACCTAGGTCACAGCTCCCCACTCGACTTATTTAGCTTTTACTTGCTTTTACTGGCAGCCTGCGGCACCCCGCCGCCCGTATCTCACACTCGCTAGCTCGGTCCGGCCGTGGAGCTGCAGAGCCGCAGAGCCGTGCCCGCCAAATGCGTGGGGTGCGGCGGTGGCAGCACGGCAACGCCAGACGTCAGAGTGAGTACAGCGGTACAGGGGTTGTGCCCTGGGCCCCGGGTCACCAAGCCAAGCCAATGCCAGGCCAATGCAACAGCCTTCACAAACAGACAGCCCGCGGCCAGCCGACCAGGTCAGAATGGCGTCCTCGCGTTCACACCACTCACTAGCTCCCTCTGCTGCAACGACTACGCTCGACTAGATGAGGAGATGAGGATACTTCTAACTTTGTGTCAGTGTGGGGAATTTTTTCACATTTTTTTCTGAGTGGCTGAGTGTGCCATTTGACTTGCATGATTCAAGAGACATGATGCTGCTTTGTTCCCTTTTTGGGGGATAAGGTTTTGGACATATATACCTTTATCATACTCCATTGCTAACTATAGCCAGATCCAGGGGTTGGTAAATTTATCCACTGAGCTGACAATCAGAACCCTGATATTTGGAGCGGTATTACTCTCACACATGGGCACGGTCCATGGCGAAAGGTATCTCAGCCACTGTACTGTTATACCACTAGAACTGGCATGTTTGAGGCAGTTCAACTATGTCACATATGACTGTGTTTGTCAGTTAAATTTAATTTCAATGTTATGTTATTTATTTTGCTCTTAGAGTACCTTGGCAATACAAGTTCCCCACTATAAAGATCTATTTTTTTCATGGGTTGTATTAATACTACCTTTTGATAATATGTTCTCTCTTTATAATTAATGATTTGCAATAAGGTATAATATGAAATACTTTTTGTTTTGCTGTCTATATATTAAAAGCCTGCCAACATGTGTTGAATTTCTTTCATTTCTATGGTGTCACTTGACATTTTTCTTCAAAGATGATCAGGCACATTGTTTTCCATTGGCCATGACGAATTTCCTGTGAGGGTGAAACGCGTTGCCACAGCAAAGCTTTGAAAATTGGACCCGTGGAGTGCAAGTGTTTACAGGTGTCGAATCCCTGACCCTGGTCCTTTGGACATTTCAAAATACCATCCCTGCCCTTAGTGGACAAAGCTGGATTTGGCTACAGGATTTCCCTTGCTGTATATATATATATATATATGTCTGCTTGGCTCCAGAGGGTCCTTGAGGGCCAACATCCCTCCTGTTACTCAAGTAAAGTCCACACAGCAGGATTGCTGAGAGATCTTCAGAGGCCACGTCCCCTTTCCCCACCACTCTGCAAACACGTCTCCTGGTGCACTGATGGATGGAGGATGAAGTCCCCATGGGCTCCAGAGGGTCCTTAAGGGCCAACAAGCTCTCCTGCTACCTCCAGTAATGCCCACATAGCGGGATTGCTGAGAAGCCTTTGAAGGCCACACCCCCCTTCTCCACCAGTCTTTAAACACACCTCCTGACTGAGGGATGAAGTCTCCTTGGATCCAGAGGGTCCTTGGGGGCCAACCACCCCTCCTGTTAACTGTTATACTATATACTATGATTTGAAGGAATGCAAGCCGCAGTTAGATGTTTACATATTAGATGGAATAAAAACATTATGCCGTCTCAGAGAAAACTTCAACAACATGTCTTGTTTAGTATGTTTTTAAAATGCCTATGTACATGCACATCTGGACTGGAGTCAAGCATCCTGGGACTGATTTCAGGGTAACTCCCCTCATCAGCAAGCATAGCTTGAATCGAGACGTCTGCAGGTTTATCTGGACTAGTGGAGGAGAGGTGTCCCAGTTGGCCTTCCTGGAGTGTTTTTTGGCTGTTCTTTTCTTGAGGGGGTGCTAGGGTGTCAGCACAGTTGGAGATCAATCGTTGGAGGTTGCACACTGCAGAGTTGACATCTGTAAGCATTGGTGAAGTAGTGGTGCTGAGGGAGTTGAAGAGAATTTATTTGTGTCCTTGATCCAGGTGCAACGGTAGGGCAATGATGGCGGTGGTGTACTGTGGGCATGGTAAAAGCATGATATATACAATGATGGAGTGTCATGGCCCGGGGGCTGTAGATGAGGATGCCGGGGAGGGTGACATTAGGGTTGACCCTTATCTGGCATTGGAGGTGTTCTATGGTCACCGTTGGGACATTAGCGCGCGTAGACGGTTGAAGTGTGCTTTTGTAGATGATGACCATGCCTCCTCCTGGATGGTTGGTGTGGTCCTTGCAGGTGAATGTCAGGGATGGGTATGGCGATATCTCTAGGGAGCAGAGTTTGGCCCGGGTTTACATGAAGAAGTCGATGTCCGAAGAGGTGGTATCGAGGAGGTTCCCAGATTGCTGTGGCCTATTTGTAGAGGGACCGCACTTTGAGGATGATGCAGTTGATCCGGTCGAGTGAGCTGTTGGTCGGCTGAACGACAAGAGGTGCTGGTGTGTTGATGTGGCAGGAGGTGCGTTTGCAGTTTCGGCAGACTTGCACAGGGTTCAATTTCGACAGGCACAGGGTGCAAGGGTATTCTTTGGTGATGCTAGATAGCAGGTGGTGTGGGGTCCAGGGTTGAGGCCAAGGAAGGTGCTGGTGTCATAGTGGTGGAGTGTCCGAGAGGCAGGATCCTTGGTACTGGGTGCAGTGCAGGGGCAGACAGACGCAGACAAGCTTACCTTTGGCCTGTTTTCGGCACACCAGTGGCACACCTGCTGTGCATGGCCACACAGCATCCAACATTAAGTAGTGCTGCAGGTGGGCTGGACAGCTAGGAGGCGGGAAACGTGGGAAAGGACACTAGAGTAGGTGGGGACACAGGGGATCACGGTGGCAATGAGGGAGAGGATAGGAAAAAATAAATGTAAAAAATACAGGAAATACAAAGGCAAACAAAGCAAAGATAAACAAAAGACAAAGGCAGAAAATCAATGGAGAAAAGCAAAAAGATGAACAGGAACATATACATTAAATAGCCACCACCACATTTAAAACTTATAACTGAAAAATTGATTATAACCAACAGACTAAACGATTTACTATCTAAATTACTGTATAATAACATGTACAACTCCATTAATATCTCTATAACACAGTGCATAACATTTTTAGTGTAATCTATAACTGCATGCATCACTGTATCAGTAAGTCTCTCATTCACTGTATACGAATTTGAGTGAATCTGTTAGACGGTGCATCAGTCTATTAATGCTTCTGTGATGAACTGCGTGACTGCCTCAATGCATCTATGAGTGGGTGCATCAGTGTCACAATGGGTCTGTGATTGGTTGCATAAGTCTCTTAGTCAATCTGTGAGTAGGTGCATTTGTGCCTTTGTGGATTTGTGGATTTGTATGTAAGCCTATAACTATCTTACTGGATCTGTGAGTGGATACATGAGTGTCTGGGGGTGTCTGAGTGGGTGAGTGGGTGAAGTGTCTGAGTGGGTCTGTGAATGAGGGCATATGTTTTTCAGTAGGTCTATCACTGGCAGCGTGAATGTCTGAGTGGTTCTGTCAGTTGGTGTGTGGGTCTCTGAGTACAACTTTGAGTGGGTGCATGAGTTTCTGAGTGTATAACTGACTGGGCGCATAAGTCTCTGAGTGGGTCTATGAGTGGTTATCTGAGTTACTGTATAGGTGTGTGAGTGTCTGACTGGGTCTGTGAGCAGGTGTATGAGTGGCTGAGTGGATCTGTGAGTGGGTCTATGAGTGTCTCAGTGAGTGAGAGCATAAGTTTCTGAGTAGGTGAGTGAATGGGTGCATGCATGAGTGTCTGAGTGGGTCGGTGACTGGGAAGGCGAGTGTCTGGATGGGTCTGTGAGCCTTGAGTGGGTGAGTGAGTGGGTGCATGTATATCTGAGTGAGTTTGTGAGTGGATGTGTGCGTTTCTGAGTATATGAGTGAGTGACTGCGTCCATAAGTCTCAGAGAGGGTCTGTGACTGAGAGTGAAAGTGATAGTATGGGTGTGCGAGTGGGTGTATGAGTATCTGAGTGGATCTGCAAGTAGGTAGATGAGTGTCTCGGTGGGTCTGTTAGTACATACATGAGTTGGTCTGTAAATGGGTGCATAAGTCTCTGAGTGGGTCTGTACAGGGTGTGTGACTCTCTGAGTGAACCTGTAAGTGAGTACATGAGTATCTGAGTGGGCCTGTGAGTAGGTGCATGAGTGCCACATGGGTCTGTGAGTGGGTGTAAAAGTCCCTAAGTGGGTATGAGACTGTGTGCATGAGTCTATTAGTGGGTCTCTAAGTAGGTGCATGAGTTTCTGAGTGGGTCAGTACATGGGTGAGTCTGTAAGTGGATACATGACAATCTGAGTGGGTATGTGAGTGAATGTATGTGTGTGAGTGGGAGTATAAGTGTCTGAGTGAGTTTGTGAGTACATGCATGAGTATGTGACAGTGACCGACGCGTGTGTACAAATATATATAAATATATATATATTTTAATTTTTACCAATATTCGGCTTGACGTTGCAATATTCACAATGTCCTTGAGTTTTTACATGCGGGAGATGTGCTGGTGATCACGGCATCATCGGACAAATCGTGCTAGATAAAATACATTTATGTCACATAATTTGTGTCACTAATACTCCCATTTCGCAAACATGGGGTCAGAGTACCTTAAATCTGAACCCATATGTTAGCCTTCACTGACATTTTCAGCCCTGGAAGCTGTCAATAAAATGGTGGCCACAGCTTTCAGTTCAGGTTACATCCAGCCAATCAGAGCATTCACATTGGGATGCCCATTTGTGAATAATAGCAAAACCGTTGCGAAATATCCACAGCCAGAGATATCACTATAAATTCCAGCATACATTTAACACAAACTACTGAAATGATTTTCACCAAATAATTAAAAGCACAATCTGTGTAACAACATCTATCTTTCTACCAAATTTGGTATAATTTTATCTAGTGGTTCAGGCTGTAGGTCCAACAATGCCTTCCTATGGGAATTACCATTACACACCCTTTATTTGCGCCCCTAATTCTTGGTCCCCATGGCACAGATCAGCCCCAAACTTTCCATGACACACAGAAGCTACTTTGACACTTTTTCTGGAAAATGACATGCAGATTGGTCAAAAGACGGCCAAGTTATAAGCAAGTCAAACCAAATGTTACAGGGACGTTATCGTTAGGCTCAGGTTTTAATCACACAAAACCATAGATATTAAGCAGTTATAGTTAGTGAGCTAACAATAACTCGTGCCCCAGCAATGCACTGCTAATGACCTCACATATTATATCACACATGACATGCTTTATACCTGGGCTGGTGGGAGGAACAGGTGGTCAGATACATAGATTATATTTTTTGCATTTTGAATGGCTCAGTGGCTACTCCGGAGGAGTTTGTAAAATATCTGAATATGAACTATTTGAATATGTCATTCCCTAGCAAAATAAACAAAAATGAGAAGGACATTTTGGATCTGCACCTAGAGGTAGCCAATGACATAATAGAGTGAAAGCTATATTGTAATCAAACTGCAGGAAGTAGCTTGTTACATGCTTCCAGTAACCATCTCAGTAATCTAATTTACATCATACCTTACTGGGAATTCCTGAGGGAGAGACGTAACTGTAGTTCAGAGGAGAAGTTTCTAAAAGAAGCACAATTGATGACACCTGGATGTTTGAACCGCAGCTAACTATTTTTAGTGTTAGTTAGCTGAAGTTTTCTTAATGTTGCCTAGCACCAAAAACGATCGCCCTGTTAGCGATGTATTTAGAATACGTCGCTACATGGTGATAGTAACAGCTAGCCGTTGTGAAAACTGCCCCTAACACTAGGCGACAAGGCGATACAAATTTGGATGATAGTGGAAGAAAAGTGACGAAAGGCCAGTTATTGGCAAAAAAACTCACGTTAGTTATCCCAACATGACTTTTTTTTGCCTCTAGAGGCAAAAATTGGCTTCAAGTCCACGTCCAATGAAAAATAGGAGTTAAAACTAATGGACTGCAGAATGGAGCAGCCAGGGCCAAGTGCAGCTCAGATCAACAACCCCACCCCCATCTACCCAACAGCCAGGATGACTAGCCAGAGTCCCAGGGGAAGAGAAAATTCAGATTCAGGCCTACGGTTATGAAACAAGGCACATCGCTTGGATAAAAACAGTGATGCCTCTCTGGGCCTGCCTCTGTGACCCAGAGAGGGAGACAGTGGTGCTATGACATTGGTGGGGCATGGCGGTAGACATTGAGACGGTGATCACCCTTACCTGGTGGTGAAGTCTGCCAGGTCGCACAGAGACACTCCTGCGTACCGACGTAGGGAGGTCTGCAAGACCAGGCATCATCGCTGCACCTTGGTGCACGAAGGAGATTACCAATGGTGGGCCGCACCTCTCTGCATCAGAGGCCAGAGAATGTTGCGCTGGACAGACACTGTGGTGGGTGAGGCCCCTGAGCTGTGCCTAACTTTTGTGATGGGAGGGCTGCAACTTTACGCCTAAGGGGGCCCTTTTGCATCACATGTATCGGGAGGTTCCCTAGCAAACATGGTGGTGACTGCTTTATCCAGGCTTGTTAAATCCAACCTGGCTGTGGCTTCTGCTGGCCAAGTCACAGATTTGGATAGAGTGAATTGAGCCCTTGTGCCAATATCCAGGTGAGGAGAATGTGGGAAGCAAAGGGGAGGAGGCCCGGGGTGAGTGAGGCCGAGGCCCTTGGGTATGCTGCTTGAGCTGCCGTTACTCGCTTGGGAACTGGGGAACATGCAATCTGGTCACCACTGTTATATCAGAAGAGGCAACCGGTTGGTGCTGCCTTTTTTTGACCCCTGTTAGTTTGCTTTTGGGTGTACGGGGGACTAACCCCTAGTGGACTTCCTCTTCCCACAGCACTGCACAGTCTGGTTGCTGCTGCTGCTGTCCCCATCTACTGCTGCTGGTTCCTCTGACCCAGAGGTTAGGTGTTTGATTCCCTGCTCCATCCGCAGGCTCCTGCCTACACCTCATCCCTGGTGGTCCAGTAGTAGACCGTCACTGCTCTGCAGCTTGACTGCCATCCTGTCCCTCTTTTCTGTTGTTCCTGTTCATCTTTTTGCTTTTCTCCATTGATTTTCTGCCTTTGTCTTTTGTTTATCTTTGCTTTGTTTGCCTTTGTATTTCCTGTATTTTTTACATTTATTTTTTCGAATGTCTGACATAATATCGACAGACAGAATATCGAAATACAAAAATATCGGCACAAAAATATCGACATCAAAAATATCGGAGTCATATCTTCATAAAGGTAAGTACAAAAATATCGAAAAAATAATATCGTAGTACAAAAATATCGAAATTAAAAATATCGTTTTTTTAAATGTATTAATAATAATGTAAAAATAATTTTAAAATACATATAATTTTACAAATATTAAATAAAAATATTAAAACAAAATTAAAACTAATACATATACATTTAAAATAAATAAAACACTTAATAATTTAATGTAATTTTTATTTTTTTAATTTCATTTAATTGATTTAATGTAAAAAAAAAATATTTTTACCCTGTACGCCTGTACCCCAAAAACCCAAAACTGACCCTGAACCCTAAAAATATCCCTGTACCCCAAAAACCCAAAACTGACCCTGAACCCTAAAAATATCCCTGTACCCCAAAAACCCAAAACTGACCCTGAACCCTAAAAATACCCCTTTACCCAAAAACTGAAAACTGACCCTGAACCCTAAAAATACCCCTTTACCCAAAAACTGAAAACTGACCCTGAACCCTAAAAATACCCCTTTACCCAAGAACTGAAAACTGATCCTGAACCCTAAAAATACCCCTTTACCCAAAAACTGAAAACTGACCCTGAACCCTAAAAATACCCCTTTACCCAAAAACTGAAAACTGACCCTGAACCCTAAAAATACCCCTTTACCCAAGAACTGAAAACTGACCCTGAACCCTAAAAATACCCCTTTACCCGAAAACTGAAAACTGACCCTGAACCCTAAAAATACCCCTTTACCCAAAAACTGAAAACTGACCCTGAACCCTAAAAATACCCCTTTACCCAAGAACTGAAAACTGACCCTGAACCCTAAAAATACCCCTTTACCCAAACACTGAAAACTGACCCTGAACCCTAAAAATACTCCTTTACCCAAAATTAATTAATATTATTTAATTACCAATTAATTATTAATTAACAATAACAATAAAGTAAATATGTTAGCACATTAGCTGTAATTAATTTAATTTAATAATTAATATTATTTTTCCCAATTAATTAATTAAGAATAACAAACAAATTATATAAAAAATACTCTAATTAATGTAATTAACTAATTAATAATAATTAATTACCAAATAATTAATAATTAAAAATATGTACAAAATTATATTAATTAATTAACTAATTAATATTAATTAATTACCAATTAATTATTAATTAAAATATGTACAAACATATATTAATTAATTAATTATTAATACATTACTTCCCACCCTATTCCCCTATAAACCCATAACCCGCTACAGAACATATTTATCAATTAATCAATTAATTAAAATTAATTAAAAATTAATTCTCAATTAATTAATTAATAATTCCTACTAATTAATAATTAATTTAACATAATTAAATTACTTCCCACCCTATTCCCCTATAAACCCACAACCCGCTACAGTAGTAAAAGACAATATTTAATTAAATTACATTAAAATTAAATAATAAAACATAATAAATACAATATAATATACACTAAATTTATTTAAAAATTGATATTAGTAACATCGAAGTTATTTATTTCGATATTATTGACATCGATATTTAAAACTTCGATATTACTGATATCATACTAATATCGATATTAAGACTGTCGATATTACTTACCTTCGATATTTTGTCCCATCGATATTTAAACTTCGATATAATTGTATATCGAAATTTAAAACTCGATATTTTGTCTGTGTACCTATTTTTTCCTATCCTCTCCCTCATTGCCACCGTGATCCCCCGTGTCCCCACCTACTCTAGTGTCCTTTCCCATGTTTCCCGCCTCCTAGCTGTCCAGCCCACCTGCAGCACTACTTAATGTTGGATGCTGTGTGGCCATGCACAGCAGGCGTGCCACTGGTGTGCCGAAAACAGGCCAAAGGTAAGCTTGTCTGCGTCTGTCTGCCCCTGCACTGCACCCAGTACCAAGGATCCTGCCTCTCGGACACTCCACCACTATGACACCAGCACCTTCCTTGGCCTCAACCCTGGACCCCACACCACCTGCTATCCCGCATCACCAAAGAATACCCTTGCACCCTGTGCCTGTCGAAATTGAACCCTGTGCAAGTCTGCCGAAACTGCAAACGCACCTCCTGCCACATCAACACACCAGCACCTCTTGTCGTTCAGCCGACCAACAGCTCACTCGACCGGATCAACCGCATCATCCTCAATGTGCGGTCCCTCTACAAATAGGCCACAGCAATCTGGGAACCTCCTCGATACCACCTCTTCAGACATCGACTTCTTCATGTAAACCCGGGCCAAACTCTGCTCCCTAGAGATATCGCCATACCCATCCCTGACATCTACAAATTCACCTGCAAGGACCACACCAACCATCCAGGAGGAGGCATGGTCATCATCTACAAAAGCACACTTCAACCGTCTACGCACGCTAATGTCCCAACGGTGACCATAGAACACCTCCAATGCCATATAAGGGTCAACCCTAATGTCACCCTCCCCGGCATCCTCATCTACAGCCCCCGGGCCATGACTCTCCATCATTGTATATATCATGCTTTTACCACGCCCACAGTACACCACCGCCATCATTGCCCTACCGTTGCACCTGGATCAAGGACACAAATAAATTCTCTTCAACTCCCTCAGCACCACTACTTCACCAATGCTTACAGATGTCAACTCTGCAGTGTGCAACCTCCAACGATTGATCTCCAACTGTGCTGACACCCTAGCACCCCCTCAAGAAAAGAACAGCCAAAAAACACTCCAAGAAGGCCAACTGGGACACCTCTCCTCCACTAGTCCAGATAAACCTGCAGACGTCTCGTGTAGAGATGGAGCCACATCAATCAACTCCACAACACAGTAAACCTTGCACCATGACGTAAGGGTGCCTGCGTTGGTGCATGGCAGTCATTGTGTGCCATCAAAGGGGAAAAAGACAGGTGGGCTTAATCCTGAGCCCCTTCCAGCAGTTTACCATCACCAGTGCGTCATTTTCTTGAAGTACTTGCAAGGTGAACCTTGCATCACATAGCGCCGTATTTGCAAAGTCACACATCTAGACATATGCATGACTTGTGAAGCCATGTGCCACATTATACTTGCATCTTGTATGATGTATGCAGGGTGGGCGATCCCACGCAACAAAGCCTCTCTCAGATTTCACTGAGACAATTCTAGGACACCATTGCATCAAAACCTTACACCTGCCTCATAGCAGTGTTGACGCAGTGCCATAGGGATAGGCTGGCCCAATGCATTGCTGGAGTTGCGTTATGCTTGCAACACAACTGTATCAATCCATGACTTTAGAGCTGTCAGATACATCAGTATTCTAGATGTATTTGTCATTGATTGCGACATGGGGCGCCGTACATTGAATAAGGCGCATACATGGTGTCGCAAGGAGGGCACAGTGAAAAGTGTTGCCACGCTGTTTTCTCACAGCGATGCAACACTTTTCATGAATGAGGCCTAGGAATGAGCTCTATCTCATAGGGCATTCCTGCCTTTTTGTTTTGTCGTAGGGCAGCGCAGCAACATTCCTTCCAGCACCAAAATCTCTGAAATTAGGGCGCAATTGTGTGCACCAATTTTAAGAACAGTTATTTTCTGGTCTTAAAAAACTGCCTGCAACTGGACTTAGTGGCAGTTTTGGAGGCTTATTGCCATATGGGTATTTAATAGTAAATATCGCAAAGTGGGGTTAGCGGCAGTGTTTGCAATGGAATGCACAACTTACATCTCATTTTCATTAAGTCCTGCTAACTGAAGTGGCGATCTGAAAAATTCATGTTTACGATGGAAAACTTGGAAAAAAGTTATGCTACGGCGGTGTTAAGTTCTTGTACATATGCCCCAATGAGTGTTAAAAATGTTAGTGTAATCCATGTTAGCGATTTAATTCCTCTCTTATTTCAAGTTTTACTGAATCTCGTCTTCTTCAAGAGTTAGCTATTTAATCATGTTGTGTTTCTGTATTTTTTTCTGTGCATACTTTGAGCTGTGCAGGTGTTTATGACAGGCTTTGATTGAGAGCTCCGACACTAAAGCCAAAGCAAAGTGTCTGTCAGTGGGTTGGCCTCTCTGCAGAGCACACAGTACATCATTCTATACCCAATCAGAGCAGCTGTAGGCACAAATGCAGAGCTCAACATACAGTGCCATCAAATCAGACCGTACATCTCAGAGCAGATGCCAAGAGACACAGCAAGCCAGAGAGAATAATGCCTGCAGTAACTTTAGGAAATTAGCCATTCCTTCATCACCCTAGGCATGTGATCGATCACGCTGCAAGCTCTGTTTGCATGATGATATAGAGTCCTAGTGGTAATGAAGGAAAAAATATGAAGATAGTTAGTATAACTCCGGATGTATGGTACTTGGCAGGGCTGTGTATATGAAATTGTCTGTATTTATTATGGCCTTTCTGTATGTGTTTAGTTAAATCATCAGTTCAGTCATTAAGGCCACTCTAGAGCCTATTCCAAAATGTTTTCTAATTTATGTATCGCTGGGACAGTAAAATACCATTATCTATCTATCTATCTATCTATCTATCTATCTATCTATCTATCTATCTATCTATCTATCTATCTATCTATCTATCTATCTATCTATCTATCTATCTATCTATCTATCTATCTATCTAGAAGAGAGGAGGCTCTAATGCAAAGTGGGAGGTTATGCCATGCTTTAGGAGTGATGTATGAGAAGGCTTGTTGTACTTATCTGGTTCTGCACATGTGCAGGTCATTTGCTAGTAAGTAGGGGCCGACAGAGTCCACAAAGTATGTTTCCGTGGAATAACACAAAATTGTATTAAAATTCCGTCAGTTTCTGTGGAATTCTGCGACAGGGTGGAGTGAGCATTTGGTGCTATTTTCTTAGCAAAAAATAGCACTCTTGCATTCAAACATGGATGCATTGAAACATTTTACTTAAGAAAATAGCACACCCAAATACCACTTGATGCCCCCACATACTCTGCAGAGATTGAAACTCTTAATCACTACAGAGTATGTGAGAGCACTGAGTGGTGTGCAGTGGTTTCTAAACTTGAAAAAAAAGATTCTTTTTTTATAGCAATAAAGGAGAAAGTAAGGAATTGCGGATAATATAGGAGGGAAAAGAAAAGCAGAGGTGAGAAAGAAAAGAACAACAGCAAGGAAGTATGACTTAGATACATGCAGATGGAACAAGGTCATAAGCTGCTATTAGGATAAGGACAGCTGGAAAGGTGATCGAAAGAGGAGGGTGGGGGGTAAAAAAATGAAGGAATGAGAGGGTGAGAATTAAGGGCCATATGTATCAACCAGCGACGGCTCGTGGAGGGAGTTACGGTGGGGCAGGAGGGCGGGGAGGGGGAGGGGCAGGGCGGAGGTTGCTAAAAACCGGCATATGGATAATTGCAGGTAAGTAAACAATTTAATTAATAAAACGAATTTCGTAGCTCGCACTGCATTGCATTTTGCGATGCAAGGCGCACTACGAAATTCGTTTCATTAATTAAATTGTTTACTTACCTGCAATTATCCATATGCCGGTTTTTAGCAACCTCCGCCCTGCCCCTCCCCCTCCCCGCCCTCCTGCCCCACCGTAACTCCCTCCACGAGCCGTCGCTGGTATCAACACATTTTCCCATAGACACAGAATGGGTAAAACCATTTGATACATCTGACCCATAGACTCATGAGTTACAAATGAGATAGGATAAAGGAAGAGCAAAGTCAGCAAGAGAAATATGCATTATGGAAAGATAGCAACTGGATTCGAGGGGAAAAGTAGAAGATATGAATGACACAGAGGATGGGAGAAGAATCTAGAAAACATAGGATTGCCAAGTGAAATTTAGGAAAGCAATAGGAAAGAGAAAAGGCAACATAGAGTAAAAATGTGAGCGTACAGAGAGAAATGTATAAATAAGAAGGTCAAAAAGAAGAAGAAGTAGAAAGTGAGATGGGAGAGAACTGAAAAGGAAAACGAAAATAAATGAGAATGAGATATTTGAAAAAATGAGAAGAGGCCTGTGAAGAAAAGAGAAGCAATATGAAGACAAAAATTAAGAATGCAAGAGGATTGAAAGCTAGAAGTAGAAATAAGATATGGAAAAAGGGGACAGATTTGATAATAGAATAAGTGTAGACAGATATGGAGAGGGCAAACAGATAGAAATGGAGCTAAGCTTAGGGGGTGAGGTAGAAACGAGGTTGAAAAAGGCAGGAAGAACTTATGGATAAATGAGAGGGACGATTGGAAGGAGAGAGAATGGAATCATTTGAAGAAGGAGAAAAAAATGAAAGGAAGGAAGGAGATGAGGAATGCCTACAGGAACTGAGAGACCTGTAGACACAGAGGTGCATTGGGTATGCTGATTCTCAGAGCAGTCTTTAAAACAGACCATAGCTGCAGGTGGACTGACCGTTATGGAAATCCAGAGGTTTTTCTCAATGTGCTGTTATCTCTGAAATGCTATTAGGGTTAAGGTGACTCGGTCAAATCAAATCAAATATACTTTATATTCAAGAAACAAATTCTTACAGCAATATTCCACATTACCCAGTAAACAATCCTGAATGTCATAAAACAAATAGTGCGCAGAACTCATTTGTATAAATGTTGCCAACACATTGCATCCGCTGATAGCCGTTTAAACACTTAAAAACATTTTACGCTAAAAGATAGCAGCTGGTCGGCAACCCCAAGTCCCACATATGATAAGAACACATTAAAAAGACATAAAAAATGCCAAATTAACCATTAACTTGAAGGTCATTTTGCTCTGGTACAACATTGTAAAGTGTGCATAGTAGCTTATCACAATCACATGGGTTCTCTTAATCAATCTTGTTAATAGGTCGCATTTCCCTTTCTTATGCTAGGACTTGCCAGATCATCCTCTTGATGCAAACAGAACTCAGTTAGATCTTTGAAACAACCCAGCACATATTAAAAACCTTTTAGGAGAAAGATAATAAAAAATAACTAACAGCTTGCAATACATTACTTGCTAGGTCAAGACTCCACTCTGCCAGCTTAAGGGCAAACCTACATTTATCTTAGAACACAAAGAGGAAGAACCCTAACCGGAGATAATATATGTTTTCAGATGTTCTGACTGGTGGCTATGGCTACATCCTGGTATCTAAGAACACACAGCAATTTTAAGCCCATTTCTCCTAAATGTTTCCTGTATTTTTTTTAATAGTGGTCGGAGAATCTTTTTCCTTTCCTCAAGGATGAGTACACAATCAATAAATAGGTGGATCACTGAATATATCCTACCCTGCTTACAGGGCTATTAGTCTTGGCACTCATCTACCTTGGTTTTTAACCCTGATATTCACCAACCTAGGTTGATTACCACCCTCAGCCGCATACATTCTTTCTGTAAGGACCTACCTGGAATTGCATTGAGATACAGGAAGAAATCCATGCTCTCCTGAATAGCTAAAAATGGGCTAACTGAACTCTTAACTTTGAGATTATCTGAGGGTTCTCTTTGCATGATTAACTTGAGCCACTGCCCCCCCCCCTCAGTGCACAAATCAGGAACTTTCAGGCAAATTAACATTTGTATCACAGTGTTCCTCCTAGTAGGGAGGGTTGCCAATACCTCTGGTAAAATTAGCACCAACATTTTCTCCCTAGGGACCCCTATTTAAATCGAGCAAAAGAAGAGCAAAGCTCTGAAGTCTGCCAGAGCATTCAAGGCAACTGTTCTCAACTCCCTTCTGATGGCTTGTATCATAGAATTGTTCAATAAATATAGGAACAGTTTCAATGATTTACCTTCTAAGCCAGCCCAAGCAACCTGCCTATCCATTGCCAACACCTCTGCACCATGAAGAGCCTGGGGTATTAATTTGCCTTGTGTCACTGTACCTAGTAGCTCAAAGTTGTAGCTACTAAATTTGCAGTCTAACTTCTTCAGGCTGTTCACTTTGGCTGAAAGTACAAGTCTCCAGGAGGCCACATGGTTATCCTAGCTCGAATCATAAGAATATCTCATGCCCAGATACTTATACTCCCAAACCTGCCCCAACACCCAAATTACTGAGGAACCAGGCAAAACTATTTTTCTTTCTAGCGAAAAACAAGGTTTTTGTTTTATCAACATTTAGCCTCAGATTGTTTTCCACAGAATAAGCATTCAGGACTCCTTAGGTGAGTCAGTCAATTCTAGTAGACCCTTCTTGCATATAACTTATTCTACCCTAGCCCTGCCAGCATTTTAGAAACACCGAATTTGCCAGTGTCCACGAAACCTACTGAAGGGCCTCTGATAGTGCTGCAAGACAGTGCAGAATACAAGTGCAAACCTCAGGCCTCCAAACTTTGAGATGTGCTTGACCTCTCTATCAACTCACTTGGTATACTTCACTCTTGTTCTTCAATTACTTTAGGAAAGTGACCACAAGGCCTGCTAACACTTTCTCCATCGCAACTCCAAGTCTAAAGACAGCTGGTAATGATACTTCACTCTATGCCACTCCACCCTATGTCATTCCACCCCATTTCACACTACAACACATCCCTCTACTCTACGCCTCTCAAACCTTGACCCCTCTCTACTCTACACCACTCAACTCTATGCCACTCCTCTATATGACACACTCCACTCTACACCACTCCACTCTGCTCTACTCTATGACACTTTATTCTGTTCTACAATAATCCACTCCACTATACTCCACTCAACAACACTTTACTCCAGTCTAAGTCACTCCACCCTACAACACTTTACAACACTCTAATCAACTCTATGACACTCTATGCTCCTCCACTCTATAACACTCTACTACAATCTAGGCCACTAACCTCTACAACACTCTATGACTATCAACACCACTCTACAATACTATACGCTACTCCCTCTTTGCCACTCCATTCAAATGTACTCCACTCTACTCTATGGCACACTACTCTACTATGCTACTTTACACAACTCCACTCTCTGTCACTCCACTTTACAACACTCTGTGCCACTCCACTCTACAACTCTCTAATCCACTCTACAACACTTCACTTTATGACACTCCACTGTATGACACTCCACTCTATGACATTCTGCTCCACTCTATTCCACTCCACTCTACAACAATCTACTTCCCTGTGTGCCCCACTCCGTGCCACTCAATGGCCTTCCCCTTTATGACAATCTACTACACTCTACTCAGTGGTACTTTACTCTTCTGTATGCAACACTCTATACACCACTCCACACCACTTTACTCCACTCCACTCTATGAGACTCTTTGCTACTACACTCTATGATACACTACTTCACCCTACAACACTCTATTCTTCGGACACATTACTCAACTCTATGACACCCTACCCCATGCCACTCCACTTTATGCCACTCTACGTCACTCTACACCCTTCCACTCTGCTTCACTGCACTGTACTCCCTCCACAGCAATCTACAACACCCCACTCTATACCACTCTACGCCAATATATGACACCCCATGGCACTCAACACCACTCGACGGACCTCCTCTCCATGCCTCATCAGTCTACAATACTCCACTCCATGACACTCTTCTCTATGCCACTAACTTTTAGCAATGCTGCAAAGCAGCCACACTAGTGTACAACATGGCTGAAACACATGGGCAAATCCAATTGCTCTTGAGGGATCTATTGGCTTTGACAACTCTTGTTTCTCTTTGCCGCTAAATGTTTCATGGAAACTACTGCTGATGCCATTTGGATGCAGACAGCAAAGGTAAAGTACTGCAGAGTGGTTGACAAATGAGAAGGTTTGGTCAATATGGGGGGCCACCTCCTCAGTTCTTGCAGGGGGGCCTCCAAAGGTTTAGTTATGCCACTGCTCCACATGTGCACAATTGACCACGCCCCAATGGATTAGTAAAGCAACAGAGGGCATGTAATGTGTCATATATGTGACACAAAGCTAATAATTAGTTTACCGTAGTACCGGTTTATCTAGGTTGCGCGCAAAAAACAACGGTCATGAATGAACTCTTACAAATGTCGAGTGATGTAGTAGTAATTGCCATGGCGAGAATCATATATTATGAATAAGAAGGTGGTGCTCGCAGTAACCTTTATAGATTTTAGAGAAGAGACTGTTTAGAGTAATTATAGAAATATGAATCTTAGAAAATATCCTTTCCCAGAAAGAATAAAAATAAAATAAACGTTCAAGCACAATTTGCTTTCTGTATAAACGTTAATGGACAGAGAAATTATGCTTTTTCAGATTCTGTTTCCTTGCTATTGGTTTGTCTTAAAAACGTTGTTTCCTGCTGCTGACATACAGTCACTGCATGCATGCCCGTCCCCTTGTGCATAAGGAGAGAGCTTGAAAGTGGGCGATACTGAGGGCAGATGGGTTCATAAGACTGAAAATTTGCTGCAACTGTAATTCTCCGAAATGTATAAAGTGCAGGCTAGGTGAAATCAATAAAGAGCCTCCTTCTGTAACAATGAAGGGTGTAGAACACTGTGAATTTATAGATTGTCAATGCCAATTATGTTGTACGTCATTAAAAAACTAAAAATGCAATGGATTCCATACTTGTACGTCTATGATGTTCACATCTCAGGAACACACAAAATCAATTTATTTGACGTTTACTCAGCTTAGTACAGTTTATGTCTGAATTTTAGCAGTACGTGATCACTGAATGCTGTCTGTGTACCATAGTCTGACATCGACACCACATAGCATTCGATTATCTGTATTTTATTTTATCTCACAAAGTTGTAACTGAATTTATCAATAAAGAATAATGGTAGTACTATAAACGATGCAATCCTGTATTGCGTTTGAATAATTTGTCAGTAGCTTTTTGCCTACAAAAAGACAAAATCTCCTGGAATACGAAGTCAACATTCCCAAACAGAATATATAAACAGCGAAGCCTTTGTAGGTGAATGAAAAAAAGAGAAATATAGCAGTTTACTTTATATGAAAAGAATGATTCTCAAAGAAAGTAATGTCCAGAACCTTTCAAAATACAAATATATTTGCCATACCAGTGCTCAGCAAAAGCAATGACAGCTTTTAAATTAAAAGTTAGATTATGCTCGAGATTTTTCATGCCAGATTTCATTTCACGTTAGCTCAGAATTTTACACTTCGAATTACTGTTGCATTCCAGTAAGTATTTTTTCAGGGATCATTTAAGGAGGTGGTCTTTTGATAAAGGAAAGTGAAGAACTACCTAAACTGTTTCCCAATTAAACCATTCAAAATTCTATTAACCTAAATGAAGAGTATTATCTTATTAATATTACTGGATATGAGTTGAGATATAAAAACACATTGTGCACCGACAAAACGATTTTTAGGAAATATTTCTAACAGGATACAGTAAAAAAATCTAGGTGGACTTGAGTTTGTGCGAGCCTGCGAGTCAAGATGGCTGCTCCCTGCTAGCTCCTGTCGTACCCCGATTGAACAATGGTGTTTTTGATGAAAAAAGGTAGCGGCAGAGTTTTCCACTCACCTCTTTGTGCTTTCTAACACCTGTGCAACCTTCTTGACTGTTTTTGCAGGTGTTTCTTCTGTATTTGATGCCGGCTCAACAGCTTGCAACATCACGAGCTCCTTCATCTCACTGCTGCTGTGCTTCCTGCCAGGAGATGGTGGAGCTGCAACCAGGGAAAGGCAAGGCTTGGGCCTAGAACCCTCCTACAACTAGTTGTAGTTGCTGCATCGGCATATTTAGGTGGTTGGTGGGTTCATACAGTGCTTTATCATTTTCATATATTACTTTTGAAGGTTATTCACTGACTCTTTATGGTTATGGAAGGAAAAGTACTGCAGTTAATGCTAATGAGCGTAAACGGGTAATATCGCCACCACCCCTAAAAACAAAAATTATTGACCCTGCTGGATCATCCTTAACCATTATAGAAGTAAAATGTAAATTGATACTTGTATAGCGCACTACTCACCCGCAAGGGTCTCAAGGTGCTTGTACGAATACCACTGTGAAACTCATCCTGGCTTTCCCTGTGAGGGGTCCACTCCTGGGAACCCCCAAGGTGGAGGCCAGGCATCCTTAGCGTTGTGGAGATTAAGCAAGCTATTGCCCAGAGTTGGACTCCATGCTTGGAATAGGCACCGAGGCAAGAATTATCAGGTCTGTGGAATTTTTGAGCCCAAGACCCACCGAAGTGGGGAATTAAACCCCGGTCCCGGGCTAGACCTCTGCATCAGGGTCTTCTGCTCTAACCATTGAGCCACACTTCTCCGCTATAGGAGCAATTGCAATCTATCAGAGCAAATGCTGATAATATTACCTCCCCAAAAAATATCCATAAAGATATGGCAGGGTTATCAATGCAAGTTTCAGATAACACAATTAGAATTCAAGATAATAAATCTAAACTTGACCAATTACTACCTGCAGTTGCAAAATTCCTTCAATGAATGATTTTTTTCGGACTTAAAAATTGAAATTGAATTGATAACATAACTTTCAGTTTTTTAATATATCTAATGATAAACACTGCAGGACATATTTAGAGAAATTATTATCTAGCCTTCTGCATTTTAAGTTCAAAGAAAATTTTAAAATTGATAAGTCACATAGAATTACATCACACTGCAAACCACATCAAACTAAACCTCATCAAATAATATGTAAAATGTTGTGACATATCACTTGGTAATGATGTCGAAGGCACCAAGAAAGATTCATTGTCTTCATGTTAATGTCTCTTTATTTATCAAGATTTCACCAAGAAAACATGCATGAGAAATTCACTGCACTGTGACCTAGACTACAAATTTCTGGTTTCAAGTATCATCTTTTTGATCCTTCTACGATGTGCATATGGAAAGATGACATCTCAAAATACTTTCATAGCCCTGAAGATCTCCAAACCTATATGGACAATAATTTCCATTATCCATGGATACTCATGAGACTTTAACTTGAAGTTTCTATTGTCACCGATTTGTGCTAAATCTGGCTTACCTGTCTCATGCTATTTCATTTACGGGCACAACTCTTTTCTTTGACTATTTTTGCAAATGCGTTTGTGTGATTCCAAACTTTTTTTTCTGTTAGTCTGCGTACTACATCTGACTCGCAGCTTCATTCTCATCTAGTAATGGATGTTTTTCTGTCTATTATTGCTTTTAATTTTCACAGTTAAGGTGACATTTACTAAAATAAAACTGTTTATCCTAATGTTAAAGGTTTAAGAAATCCAGTAAAACTTTTAATTTGTATTTAATTTTTTTACCAAGAATCCAGGCAATTACTTATACAAAATATCCCAGACAATTAAAAAGAATGAAGTAAAATGGTATATAGGAAAATTAAAGTTTGAATTAGGAATGAATCTAAGATGGCTAGGAGAGAAATACCCAAAGACAATTAGCTATTGCCAATGGCAATGAGACCACATTTTCTCCACTTTTTTAACTGAACGATGAGCCCCAGCTTTAGCATTTGAGATTTCGCATTCGTAGATTTGGTGAAGCATAGTCCAAACTTCGGACACCTTAGGAGGTGTAAGATTAATCCATGCCCTAGCGACAAATAGACGCGCGCTAACTATTATGATCATAATTAATGTCCTCAGACCAGGAGCCAATCCAGATGTATTACCCTACATGATTTCCTTATAGCTCAAGTTGATCTTAATCCTAGCATGAACTGTAATCAATTCAAATGAGCTATCCCACTAACTTTTAAGCGTATGGCATTTAATGAACGTGTGAAGTATATATGCTGCATAAAGCTTACACTTGCAGCAGTATGAGCGCTCTTAAGTCCCATCCGTACCCCATTTCGAGATACAGTCTGGTGTATAATATAACATAAAATTGTCTAAAATTGCTGTAATTTAAGACTGGTCGAACTGATTGACTGATCTAGAATAGCTAGTGAATCCTTTAACTTAACAGTCGTGACTAAAGTGATCAGACGCAGCTCCATTTTAAAGCAAGTTGAGTACTATTGTCAGAAGCACAGGCCATGTACTTCTGATAGATTATACATATACTGACCATCTTCACTTCTGGTCCAGAAAAATAACAAGAGAGAATATCAGACGTGACTCCATCATTGCCATACAAAACACTGACAGAATATCAAGGAGCAAAATATCGACCTGCCAAAATATCGATAAAAAAATATAGAATGACAGAATATCGACTTCCCATCTACAAACAGGTAAGTACAAAAATATCGAATCCAAAATATCGTTGTAAATAATATAGTTTGTTAAAATATCGAATTTTTTAAATGTCCTAAAAGTAATGTAAAATTTATGAAATAATAAATATAATTAAGTAAAACATACTTAAAAATACTTAAATAAACTTAAAATGAATAAATAAATAAAGTGATAAATAAAAATAAACATACATTTTTATTTTTTTAATACATATATATATCAACTTAATAGTATTAATATTTAAATAAAACATTAATTAAAATTAATTACCAATTACAACATATTTAATATAAATATTATGTATTAAAAAGTATTTACCTATTATTAATTAATTAACAACACATTAATTTTCAATACCAACAATTAATAAGTAATACAAAAAATGGATAATTAATTAGCAGTAAATTAACTATCAATACACAAAAATAATTTCAATAATTAATGAATTAAAATAAAATTACTTCCCACCCTCTTCCCCTATAAACCCACAACCTGCTACAGAACTAAAACGCAAAATTAAATTAAAAATAATTTATAATTCCTAAAAAATAATATTTCATTTACTTTAATTAAATTAGTTCCCACCCTATTCACCTATGAACCCACAACCCATTAGGGAACTAAATTACGCAAAAATTAAATAACATAAAATTCATTACTTTAAAAAAATTCAAACATACATTACAAAAATAATACATACATTTTTAACACATATACTAACACTTAAAACACTTTAAAAAATCCAATATTTTTAACAACTGAATTATGACTGTCGATATTACTAACTTCAATATTATATATTTTTGAAATTCGATATTCTGTCCTGTCTGTATAAAAACTCGATATTCTGTCCAGTCAATATTTTCTTTTTCGATATTGTGTCTAGTCACCTTGCCATACTTAAGGTCATTAACAATATAGTCTCTCACCTGGAGATATTTAAAAAAGTAGTGCTGCAAGAGCCCAAATGCAGTCATGTCTATCATACAGCTGTCCCAAGTTAATTATGCCCACCTGACCCCAAAATCATCCTGCGTTGTTGTGGAATATGTCGGGGAATAAACGGTTGCCCCAGAGCGGAATCAATGGATGTACAGTTGTTAAAGAAAATCGTGTACAAATTTCTCACCAAATTTGCACTGTATCCCTTACTACTTTAAACCTCACCCCCTTAAAGTAGTTGGGATCCATCAATTTATGCAAATAGAATCTGAAATCCATACCTAGCGCTAATTGGTACCCATATCCAATTGGCCCAGTCTTGTTTCCAAGCAATAGGCTTTGAATATGGCCAGTAAATGATGCCCAAAAAAATTGCTTTAAATCTGGTAGTCTAAGTCCGCCCTGTATAGAGAATAGCTTCAGTAAGCGGATGGCATGCCTGGGTCTCATATAGCCCCATATAAAACTACTAATTTATTTTATTTTTATTTATTTATGATTTGTAATGCGCATGGCTGCCTCAGCAATGAGGTGTCCCAGCGCGACCAGAGACTGAAGACAGGAGCCTAAAAGAGCAACAGAGTGATTAAACAGCAGAAGAAGGAAAGAGCCAGGTCTTTAAGGCTTTTTGAAACGCCAAATAGTTCGGAGTAGTTAAATAGGAGCTGGGAGCGAGTTCCAGAGTTTCGCCGCCAGACAGCGGAACGAACGCCCCCCCTGCCCTAGCTTTCCAGACTCGAGGGGCCCAGACCAACGGTGGGTCGACAGATCTCAACGGACGCCCGGGCACATAGGGCTGCAGCAAGTGAGATAGCCCTAATGGAGCGTGGCGAGTCAAGATTTTATGTGATATGCACAGCGCCTTGAATTGAATGCACTTTTCGACAGGCAACCAGTGGAGTTTGGGGAGCACATGCGTCACTGAGCAGGATCTAGGCAGTGCAACCAGAATCCGGGCCGCCGCATTCTGGACCCTCTGCAGGCACTTGATTTTGGCCTTATTGGCGCCCAAGTAGAGGGAATTACCGTAGTCAAGTCTGGACAAAATTGACGCCTGGACAATGGTCTGGCGCACCTTGGGAGGGAAGAAGCTAAGCAAAGGTTTCAGGCCTCGCAGAAGCCCAAAGCAGACCCCTGCGACGGCTTTCAAATGTTTGTCAAAGGTCAAGCCATTGTCAATCCACACACCCAGGTTTTTCACAACCTACTTAGGGAGTGGGGAGGGTTTGAGACAATCCGGCCAGCACTGCTCGGACCATAGCTCCTGGTCCTTCCCGAACAGCAGAATCTCCAATTTACTGGCGTTCAACTGTAAACAGTTTGCCGCCATCCAGTCAGAGATTGCAAGGAGATCCTCTTTAAACTTACCCAAATTGGTATTGCATTTCTTCGAGAAAGCGATCACCATTTGGGTGTCTTTGGCATACGACACCAAGGACAGCCCCCTTCCTTTTGCCACCTCCGCCAGGGGTCTAACATTAAGGTTGAACAGAAGTGGGCTCAATATTGAGCCTTGCGGCACACCTTGCAACACTCCTGTGAGTGACAAGGTGGAACTGAAACTTGGAAGGACCTCTCCTCCAGAAAAGACTGGATCCAGTCCAAGGCTGCATTGTTGAATCCCTTTCCTGAAGGCTTTTAAGAAGTATCTCATGAGAGACGGTATCAAAGGCGGCACTTAAGTCCTGAACGACCAAGTCTGCAGAGTCCCGAACATCCAGGCTACCCTGAATGGCTTCCGACACTACCAGTAACATGGATTTGGTACTATGCTGAGATCTGAAACCATGCTGTGATGGATCAAGGATAGCATTGCGCTTGATGAATTTAGACAGAATATTCATGTGTGATTCCACCAGCTTGGCCAAAAAAGGCAGCTGGGAGATAGGCCAATAGTTGCCAGGTTTGATAGGGTTCAGAGACGATTTTTTTAGCAATGAGATGACTTTAGCGTGTTTCCATGCCCGAGGTACAGATGCTGACATCAAAGGCAAGTTGGCCAGATCTAAGCTCACAGGAGACATCAGGGAGTGAAACTGGCAAAAGTGGGCAGATGTCAAAGGGTCGGCTGGAGAGCCCGATTTAATTTTTAAAGAAAGGGCCTCAAATTCCGTAGGTGCAAAGGGAGGGAAAGATGGCAAGCTTTTACCCCCCAAGGAGTACCCCACTCCTGGTGCCTCCCCCTCCATTGGCAAGGCCGCCTTTGGTAGGCCCAGGTAGATCTGCTCTACTTTGTTGACAAAGTACCGTGCCATCTTGTCGCACTGATGGTTAGAGGCAATGGGAGAAACCCTAGTATCACCCGCGCTCTTCATGCCTTTGAGCAGAGAGAAGATAGTCTTAGCGGAATTAGGGCTGGCCAGGATTTTATTGGCCACAAACTCCGCTCGTGCTCTCCGAATGCACTTGTGGTACTGCTTAAAAGCCGCGCGGTATTCTAACTTTGCTGCCGCGTCATAAGAGCGTCTCCAGGCATGCTCAAGCTGCTTGCAGCCCTTCTTTGGTAGAGATAGTGAGTCATTAAACCAAGGATTGGATGGCCCTCGCCCCTTCCCTCCCCATTTAACCGGGATGTAGCTATCCAGGCCAGACGTCAGCCATTCTTAGAAACACGAATTTGCCACTTCCACATCTGGCGGTAGCTGAGGCTTATGCCTAGACAGCCAGGCAGAGAAAAGTTCCAAGTCTAACTTGTGTCAGGGGCGTTGGAGAACTTGGGCTGGGCAGATCAAATCAGCTTTGCCCAGCAACTGCAGTGAAAATGAAACCAAGAAGTGGTCAGTCTAAGCCTGCGGGACAGGCGGATAGATTTTTATAGGACTAAGGTTGGAGAAAATAGGGTTCAAAAAATGGCTGGCCACGTGTGTACCCTCGAGAATGTGCTGCGTCAACTGGAAGACCTCTAAGTTGGCCAAGAAGATGACAATCTTGGCTTTCCAACTGTTCTCAAGATGGAGAATTGCCCCATCCAAACATTTTAAGAAAAAGTCTGGACCTCGAAGTGGTATTGAAGTATATTCATTTTAATCACATTATATCTACCTAAGATGCTCAGCTGACGTTTGTGCCATTGTCGCAGTTTCACTACGACTATCCAGAAGAGATTCATAATTAAGTGGAATAATCTTCTCCATACGACTAAACTGGTGTACCAAGATACGTAGCTGAGTCTGTCACCCCTATCAAAGGGGTGTGTAACTTGATATTTAAAAAAACCTGCTTCTTTGAGAGGGTCAGCTTGTATACGGAGAAGTGAACCGTATTGTTCGGCCTCCTCATTCAGATTGCTAGCAAAACTGCAACGTCATCAGTGTAAGCCATTACTGTCAGATCAATACCATTCAACCAGACAGGTTGTATGCCCTTACTCTGATTTAAGTGTCATGTATAAGGTTCAATATATAGGGCAAACATCAGGGTAGAGAGTAGGCAACCCTGCTGCGTGTTCCGTCCCATTGGAAAAGAAGAAGACGAGTGGCCGTCAATCATTAGCTTAGTGACCGGGTTTTTATATAGCCTCTGAACAGGTGTAATAAACCATTTGCCTAAATCCACATGTATCCTTGATCAGCCATAGTGCTCACCAATTAACCTGATCAAAAGCCTTCTCTGCATCCAGCATGATCATACCTATGTTGTCCTTAGTTTTACTAGCTACATCGAACACTGCGATCGCAGTTTTGATATGTACCGTGGTTTCTCCACCAGGGATATACCCATGTTGTTGTTTTAAGACCACATTAGGCATAACTGGAGCTAGAATTTTAGAGAAGACATTTGCATCCGTGTTTATCAGGGAGATAGACATCCAGTAAAACATACAACAATTTTAGACTATCTGGCTAGACAGAAAACAGACATATGTATACTCAAGAAACACATGTAGAAGATAGTATTTGATCATATATGAATAAAAAGTGGAAGTCACGTGATGGACTGAGGATATGTCCACCTCACACCGCCAGGGGTACTAAAGCTTCCAGGAACACTATGATTCAGTTCCCTTGGTGGCACATAGATAAACACACTGTACAACAGTCTTCTAAGTCCTTTGGCACCTGATCTCTAGCTGCAGCCCCTCACTACTCCAGGCTGGTACTCATCCACCATCTGGACCTTGAGGCTATATATATTGGACACTTCTAACCTCATGAGCCGTGCCCGATTTCCTGCGCACTGCTGGGGACTCAGTCGTCCCTGAGCCCCGTGGCCTCTCCTACATGCCCCCCTCTAACATGCCCAACTCCAGCCGCCTGGTTGGCCCAGACCTTGGTCTGCAGATGGGGAAACGGAAGTCTACTTCACACGGAGGTGAGCCCACTAACACTTTAGACTCCTTTCTTCTGAGGGCTTCAGACGCACTGGATAAGGAGATCCAAACTGTCATGCACAGACTTTCCACGGGGGACTTAGGAGCTCCGGTCCAACTAAGCGAATGTATACTCAATGCTCCGCCATCCATGCTTACAGTCGATCCCCCTAACCCTTCCCTTAAGCCAGCCACTACTTATTCCAAGCGCATGATCCCTGTATGGATACTACAGTTTTCTTATCCCCGGGTCCATCGGAACCACCCTTTAAGAAGAAAATGTGAGGAGGGAGATCGGCTAAGCCAAGTTCAGCAGTCCCTGAAGTCCCCAAGGTTACCTCCCCACCTTCTCCGGATAATTTTTTCTTAAAAATTGAAAAGTCAATCACACTTTTACTGCATACAGTTTAACATAGACTAACAAGAATTGAGGCCGGTATAGCTATTCTATGTTCAGCAAGGGAGGGTCGGCTCAGCCTAATTTGACAACTTTGGCTGCTGAGCCAATTCCTCATAACAACTTAAGTGTTATACCTTTGCGACCCACCAATAAATGTACGGTCAGTTTGGGCTTACCAAGAGGGGGTGAAGGGGGCAGGATTAAAAATTTTATCCAGGAAATACGACCTCAAGGGCCCAAACAAACCTTGCCAAACTCCAATGCAGAGTAATATTTACCAGCCCACTCAACCTTCCCCGGCAAATTATAATGCCCTACAGCCTCAGGGTCAACCAGCGCCCGTTTTAAGATAAAACTGGGACCCGGTGGAGAACATGTATCAGAAAGAGGGGGCCAAGCGAACTCCCACACAAGATTGGCCCTTCCTCCAGCTGCCTGCCCCTGAGTCATAATTTTGGCAAATATTACCAAGCTGCATAGTACACAGAAGGAATCCCTGTACCAACTCATGTCTAAAGCATGCCACTGGATTTGTAAACATGTGGGGGGGGGGTGAGGGGGGATACTTTCCTGAATTCTAATGGCAAGAAGTGTAGTTTGGGTGGTAGACTCAGAGAACTCTATCCAGGGAGATTGTGTGGTGGTCAACTTTAATTTGCAATACCTGGTTCAGCAATTGCACTCAGGGCCATAACTGAACACTCAATTGTTTGTGTTACCACTGGGCTAATTTTACAAACAGGTAAGGCCCAGCCCTTGGGGGCAAGACCCTGTGGATCCCCCTAGAATTCCTCACCATGATCCCCTACATATCCGATCAGGACAACTTCTAACTCCCCTCCCCATTTATAACCGATTTAGTGCCCTAACAGATTTAGAAGGTTGTGACTGACTGAGGGAGAACATGAGTGTTCTAACTCCTGCTTCAAGTCTCACAATATCAGGGTCAGTAACCCCCATGTCTCTCATGGCAGCGTGCAATCAGACATACCATGTTAAATTAATCACTTGGAACATTAACAGATTGCGATCCAAACTGTTTGACCGAGATTGGTTAATAATTGTTACAAGCTATGACCTGATATGTTTCCAGGAAACATGGGTAATCAAATCTATTAACTTAGATGGCTATCTTTCCTTCTATTACCCCGCCCTTCCATCAAACTCAGGCCGTGCCAAGGGTGGGATTTCGACCCTGTTGAAAAATACACTAAAACTAGAAGTCTTGTAATATCACAATGACTCCCGTTACTATCACCTTCTACATTTAAAGTCCCAGATGGTTATTTACTTCTTTTACTTTACTTTTATAATTATAATTTCACTGGCAATATAAAGCAGGTTGTTGATATGTTGGAAGAGGAAATCAATATACTTTTTAACAACCTTAAACAATCCCCGATCATCCTGTGGGTGAACGATTTAATGCGCACAGTTGCTCTTTTGTAAATAAAACAGTGTGTTGCATAACTAATGAGTCAGGGGACTAAATGACATCATGACTTGCACATGTCATGCACAACTCTTATGTAGATGCTCTGAATAGATTGTTTCTAATTAATCATTTAGAAATTTGGAACCTATTGATTCCAGCTCGGACATATTACAAAGCACATTTGGTCTCGCCACCCAAGGATCAACCATAGACTATCTAATTGTTTCTGTACCTTTTAATATTGATATCTGTGATTTTTTAATTAAGCCTTTTGGTTTTAGCGATCATGCAGCCATAATCCGTAACCTGGATTGGGAAGGAATTAATCCGAAGCAGGCAAGGCATGTCAAACCCTTAAAAGACAGAAGAATTGGGACTATCCTCAAATGGGAAACAGTAGGCAAAGAAAAAACTGTTCCTGTTCTGGTCGGAAATAGACTAAATGACATCATGACTTGCATAGCATTGGATTGTGACCCTACTCAGGTAACCATGGCCTTTGAACAGATATTATGTGAGATTGAAAGGGTTCAAACTAGGAAAAGACCTATCACCAATACGTTAGGTTCAGATAGTTTGATCAAATATGTACTAAGTCCCTATCAAACCGACATCAAGCTCTCAGATTCACCCACAGAGATGTGGAACTGATTAAGCTTCTGTGTCTCTGATATAAAGTGGCAAGGAAGACCAGAATCAAAACTCTTAAGGAAGAAGCTTGGGAACAAATGCATCAAAAAGTCATTTCAAATAATGCAAGTGATTTTTGGAGAGTTATCAATGCTCCCTTTCTTAAATCATCCATGAATTTGAGCTTAGACAGTGACGAGGAATCTTGGGTCACACACTTCTCCTCAATATGCAACCCACATGCTGTGGGAGTTACTACACAGAGAGTAGCTGCTGGCGTTCTTTCCTAATCTCCTGTCATTTTTAATCTTTACGAGATTAGAGAGGCTCTTATGCTGTGCTCTAGTAGTAGAGCCCCTGACCCGGATAGTACTCTGATAGATTTTTTCATGGAGCAGACAGTCCGATGGGGACCGGTACTGACAAACGTCTTTAATGCAGTTGCCATTTTGGGAACCGGACTCATGGCTGAAATCCATCTTAATTCCTATTTATAAGAAAGGAGATAAATCTGATGCCAAAAACTACAGGCCAATTTCACTACTAAATGGCACAGCTAAACATATGGGTCGAGCTTTATTAAATAGATTAGAGGAATGGGTCACCCGTAATAATGTCTTGATCCCGGTGCAATATGGTTTTAGAAAGGGGAAAGGTACTCAGGACCAATGCCTCAATCTAAGTCTGTTAATTGCCAAGTATACTCAAGTCAAGCAAGGCAAGTTATACTTGCCATTTATGGACTTATTCGCAGCTTTTGACTGCATAGCCCATAACCACTTGTGGAGGATTATGCAAGAAATGGGCATTGATGAGGCTATTATTGTTTTTATCAGGCAGCTTTATGCCTCGGCTATGGCCTGTGTCCGTTACGGGAGACAGGGCGAGTGCACTAGGTAATTTCCAATCAACAGGGGAGGTCGACAGGGTTGTGTACCCAATTTATTTTGTCCATCCATACCAATGGGGTGGAAACATCCCTGTCAAATTCAACATCAGATGTTGCTAAGATTAGGAATGTGCACACCCCAATTCTTCTTTATGCAGACAATGTAGTGTTAATTGCCCGTACGGGCTTAGCCCTACATAAATTATTACAGGTCTACATAAGTTACATGAGCAGTCTGGATCTAAAAATCAATGAGGCGAAGTTCACTAATTTATTCACTGGTGGTACAGATAGGAACGTTCAAAATTGTTATATAGCCGGACAAATAATAGCCCAAATTGATACCTTTTCTTATCTTGTGGTAACATTCGATAGTCAACTAAATTGGTCCAACATGATTGCCACAAGAGGATTATCGAAAGAAAAAATATGTTTGCCCTGAAATCTTTCACAAAAACACTGGGATCGAAACCCCTTGATATGGTTAAAAGAGTTTAAATTGCAAAATCTGTCTCAGTAGCAACCTACTGGCAGGCATCTGGGGATTTTCTAATTCCTTAGCTCTCCAGAACATTCAGGATATTTTCGGGAAAAAAACGAGTTGGCCTCTAACTATATTTGTCACACAGAATTGGATGTTCCATATATTAATGACATAGTTAGCCAGGCTCCAATTGTACTATGGAATTCCATTTGGAGAAGAGACTCTGTTAACCTCACACAGAAGCTAACAGAAGCTATGGTCTTGGGATCCAGTGCAATTACATATATTAAAAATAGCCTCTCTTCCCTTGGTCTAGAGCACTTATTCACTTCACCATCAAATTGCTCTACCATTTCAAAAAAGAAGATAAGGACCAGGGGCCAATGTAGGAAGGCTATTACGGGCTTATGGGCTTTTGTGATGTAGGTGGCCAATTTACAGATACGGTAATTACCGATTCGGTATTTACCGAATCATCATTTACCGATTCGGTATTTACCGAATCTGTAAATGACATGTAGGAAGCACTTTGCAGAATGCTTCTGTGTTTTAAGGATTCGTTATTTACCACCAACTATAAGTTGGTGGTAAATAACGAATACCTCTGTAAATGCAAATCTGTGCATTTACACCAGTGCCATGTGCCAGACATACATGCCCTTAGGGCATGTATGTGTGCCACATGTGCACACAAGCACTATTCAGGGGTGCAACAGGGTGGCAATGTGACAGCCTGCCACCCTTGACTCTTTCCCTATTTTACAGAATCGGTATTTACCGATTCGGTAATTTTTACCAATTTTTTAGCTGCATAGCATTTACCGATTCGAAAAAAACGAATCGGTAAAATTCTGTATTTTTGAATCAGTAAATTTCAATTACCTACATCTAGCCCTATTTTCTTTAAACAGAGGGCAACTGGGAGATTTAAAACCAATTGTCAAAAAATGACTGTAAAATCTTATCTAGATGGTCCAAATGACGAGGAAGGCATAGCCCCATATTTACTTACTGTGACAAACCCACGCCATAGATTACTTTTTTAAGGCTCCGTCTGAACTTTATGCCTTGCATGTTGGCCCATCTATAGGGAATCTGTTCCATACACGATCTTCCTCCCTGTCCATGTGAGGTGTTTCCACACAATCAAATGTACATATTTTTTCTTCTGCAAATTTTATGTGGAACACCGTAATAGATTGATTTTGCCACTGATGCACAAAGATAATTTCACGCAATGCTACCCAGGAATGTAATTTTTACAATCACTGCCTGATCATTTAGCTATTCTGTCGGATCTTTTTTACTCCTTTCCTGGAAGACCAGGCGATTACACAATAAGCATCTATGAATTATATGTTTTACTTTGTTTTAAATTGATGCTTTTACTTGTCCTTTTAACATTTTGCACAGTGATGAATGTTTTTGACTGTTTTTTCACTATTTTGTACTATGATGGATACCTTTACTATTTTTGGACAGTTGTATATTTGCACTTTTATAATCTTAATATATATTAATCGAATAAAGTGATTTGACTGACTGGCTGAATAAAAAGTGGTTTGGTCATAATATTTCCTCTCAGGTGCAGGGAAAAAGAATGAAGTGGGAATTCTATATTTAAAACAAAGATAATATTTAAATACTTTACAAATATTCAGATACTGATGGCAGGTTTTTAATTCAATATTTATGGTACTACAGCTGATGATCCAACCTTTTGGAAAATTATAATTTGTGAGGTTATCAATTTAGGTAAACTTTCACTTTTGTTGGAGGTGATTTTAACTTGATATGTATCCCTTTGTTATACAGATTTTGTTCAAGTAAATGTAGACCCACCCAGGCTTTTCACACGTTCAAATTTTTTTTTCAATTTTTCAAACTTGGTTAGATTTGGCACTTACACCGTCCTACACTTAAATAGCTTACTTTTTCTCTCCTCATCACTGTTCATATTCAATAATTGATCACTTATCCCCCTCAAATGTAATCCGCTCAATATCTGAACATATCTTTGGAAACATTTTTGTAACAGATCATGCTAGGACATCCTTCAATTCACAATAAGATTCACTACACATCCCTCACTCCAGATGGCGTAAGAATGTTGATATTGTTCTTCAATTTGGAAGGTACAACATTTAATCCCATTCACTGGTATTCATTTAAAGAAATGCAGCAATTTCACTAATGGTACATGAAAATAATTCATTTGTTATTAAACTTTCATTTGTTATTAAACTTTCTGGTTTGGACAAATAGGTACATTTGAGAATTTGTTTATCCATCTAATGACAGTAGCTATAGAATTTAACTACAAAGGTTTGCTATGAATATACATCTTTTTTAAGCACACAAGCTGGTTGTTAGAAATGGGGTCTCTAGTTGGCAAGGGCTTGCCCCTTTGTCCAAGTAGGGACCCTTCTTCCTAGTCAGAATTAGGGAGTTACTCTCCTAAAATAACCCCTCCTCACCCCCTTGGTAGCTTAGCACGAGCAGCAAGGCTTATCTTAGAGGCAGTGTGTAAAGCATTTGTACATAACCAACAGTAATACAGTGTAAGAACTACAAAACTACACCACGCCAGTTTAGTAAAATAGCCAATATTTTTATTACAAGACCAAAACCATAAGAATGCACAATACAGTACTTACAAAATCTACAGTTATCAAAATAAGCTTTGAAAACAGTTCCTTGATGCTGAGACACGAGCAGCATGTAAGTGGTTGGATGCGTGATTGAATATAGCCCTCGCTATTTATCGTGCGCCGATAGGCGTATAAATGCTTGATTTTGGAAGCATTTTGTAGCAATTGGAAGCATTGCACTTTTAAATTGTAAATCGTAATTGCTGTGACAGGCATCTAGTAAACGCGGATTTTAAAAGCTTATTTGCACGTTTTTAATACACGCACTGCCTGTTTTTCACTCACCTCCCCCTTCCACTCGGTATTGGCGCCGCACCTCCCCGGTCCACCGCAGCTTGTGCTGTTTGTGTGGAGGGAGTCCTGGCAGGCGCAATACCACCGTACCCTCACTTCCTGTGGCCCGAGTTTGGCGGCCATTTTGGGGGTAGCGCTCTAGTCTTCGGCAGCCTCCGGCTACCATTAAAGAACACCATGACACGTCCGCGCAGCGGGCGGGCGCATCGGGCGGGCACAGCGAGCGCGCTGGCGGCACGCCAAAGGCAAGCCCGTCTGCGCCCGTCCGCGCACGACCCGGGCCCAGGGCCACCCCCCCTGCCCGATTCACTCCAGGCAAGGTGACTCATAGATATAGCAGGGAGGCACTGATAATGCTTGACCCACTGGCCGGTAATGCTACTTGCCCACGACTAGCACCCAATATAACATCCAAGGATAAGAAACCCTGTCCAAACTGCCTAACCTGTCTGCCGCTTATAAACCCCCTCTCACTCGATTCAATATCAAAATTTGACCTGGCCACTATACCGGGAAGGGGGATGTATCCACAAACCAGGGAAACAGCTAACAGCCACACCCTGCCAGGCAAAATGCTGCATCCAGAACAAGGAGATAGATCTAAGGGAGAGCTGAGAAGTGGAATACTAAATGTTAGATCCCTACCCCAAACATGCTACCGAGATACAGTTGCTGACCAAATCCAGCAACCTGGATATCCTGTTTCTAACTGAAACATGGACGGTGGCTGGGCTCGATTCAGAGCTGGGTCCGACATGCCCAGTGGGGTATAAGATTCTCCACAACCCCAGGCCTAAGAAACGAGGGGGGGGAACAGGAGTCATCTTCAGGGAAGAACTAAACATTGCTATGTTAGACATAGACAAAGTCTCCTGTGCTGAACTCCTAGGGTTCTCAATAAGACATGACTCAGGTCGCTGCCTCACCGGATAGATATGCTATAGGCCACCAGGGTTCATTAATGCTTCGCAACAGCGGGAGCTGATCGCTGTCATTAACAACTTGACATTTACCCATAGCACATTACTCGTGCTGGGAGATTTCAACCTGTGGACTAACGGTAAACTAGATACAGCCTTCCATAACATTACACAATCCTGTGCCAACCTAGGGCTACAACAATGGGTAACTACTCCCACACACCGGGAAGGAAACATTCTAGACCTAATCTTCGCAGAAGAAGATCTTATATCCATGAGAGAAACCCTACCAGTGGGATGGTCAGACCATTATCTAATAACATTCAATATCCACACTCTGGTTAACATTGGACCCATAAATAAACAGGTCAGAACCTTTATCAGCCGTGACTGGAAAGGACTATTAAAAAAAGGGGAAAAGGGGAATGCCCTCTTTCAGCTGCAGACCCTGATTAATCCAGAGAATGACATTACTGTGAACTATCGTTCACTTTGTGACCATGTGACCAGGAAACTTGATCACATTGCACAACTGAAAGTAATCAGGAAAAGAGGCAACCCTTCTGCGCCCTGGTACACGGAAAAACTGAAAAACCAGAAAATCACCTGTAAAAAGGCGGAAAGGCAATGGAGAAAAGATTATACAGAACAGAACATACTACTCTGGAGGCTGTCAATAACTAAGTATAAAAAAGAGATTGCCACAGCCAAAGCAGAACACTTTGCAGCTATTATTCTAAAGAGTTCTAATAAATCACACAACATCTTCAAGATAGTTAGAGAATTGTCCAACCCTAATTGCGCCAATAGCAATATCAAACCTTCGCAGGAACTATGTGATGGCTTGGCCTCCTTCTTCCAGGAAAAAATCACCAAATTATTAGAGAGTATGGAGGATGCCCTTACCCCCTTAGCACAGCACCAGAGTAGCGTGGATAACGGGAAGAAGAGAGAAGGAATGGATGGGCACCTAATGCCAAAGGCCATCTTGGACAAATTCGAAATTCCCTCAGAAAAAGAGTTTGCTCAAATAGCCCTTAAAATATCCTCTGGATCCCCACTGGATCCTCTACCCCACAAAGTTGTAAAGGAACTTGGGGCTGAATTCTTTCCCATACTCCGTCAGTTATGCAGTCAATCCCTCTGCACAGGCACTGTGCCGAGGGAGTGGAAACAGGCGGTTATCACACCCCTGCTAAACAAATCGCTTTAATGACAACTTAAATCTGGAGACCAACGTCAACAAACAGGTGAGAAGCTGCTTCATCCTAATGCGGGGCCTCCGAAAGCTGTTACCTCTCCTTCCAGCACAGACCAGAGCAACCGTAGTCAGGAGCACCATTCTTAGCCGCCTGGATTACTGCAACGCTCTGCTACTGGAATCTCCTGCATATCTGATTTCCAGACTCCAGAGTATCTAGGTGGCAGCAGCCAAAATGGCACTCTCTCGAGGACGTCGATCCTCCACTACTCTAGCACTGGCCGAGTTACACTGGTTGCCCGTGCATCAGAGGATCCTTTTTAAATCCCTATGCACTGTCTTCAAAGCAGCACATGGTCTGGGTCCCAAACCTCTACAAAATAAATTCAAATGGTATGAGCCCACACGGACCCTTCGTTCCTCATCCACTAACCTTATTAGTATACCTAGAATCAGGAAAGCAACTCACGGTGGCAGAGCCTTTAGCATAGCAGCAGCCCACCTTTGGAATAGCCTTCCCATTGAGTCAGAGTCAGAGTCAAAAACACTTTATTCGATTATTTTAAAATCATGAAAGTATGCTATACAGTCACATTAAATCATCAAAAACACAAGTTGTTAAAAAGCAGTTTTAAAAAAAATTCCCATTGAGATTAGGAAAACAAGTGAACTGCTGCCTTTCCGCAAAAAGGTAAATACATGGCTCTTCCCTAAAGTCTAACCACCCCAAGAGGAACCTGTTCATTTCCCCATCCTGACCCTTGATGTTCACTTCTTAGTCGCACTTTTTCACAGCGCCAGGATGCCCGTAGGGTTGCAGCGCGCTTTAAAAAAGGCATAAATAAAATAAATAAATAAATGTTGATAGCTACATCCGGGGCTATCATGGCATAGTGAGAAAACAAATCCAAACAGTTCAGGCTGGACGCGGCGTCGTGGACCAGCTACGGTATCGGGAATACCAGCCAACTGTACCTGTTAGAGATGCAGGGATCCGAGGCCCTTGAAGTCACTCGCGCTGCAGGTTGGGCTCCTTTCTGTTGGGATTAGGAGAAATGGCGTCGGCAGGTGTCGGGTGCTGCGGCACGAAGTGCAGCAGTGCAGCGTGCGGTACTCTCAAGTTGTGGTGTGAGCAGCGGCTCGATGGCGGCATCAGATGATATTGTCAGTGAGACCAGGATTGCAGAGCAAGGTGAAGGCACTGCTCGTCAGTTTTCTAGCAGGTTACGGTGCAAGCAGCGGCGGCATCGTTGCTGAATCGCTGTCATCGTCTGATGAACAGGAGTCGATGGTGCCGGCGTTTGTAGGCCAAGGCTGCGATGCGGGATGAGGGTAGTGTGTCATTTAACTTTACGAGCGGTGCCCTCGAACCATGGTGCATGCAGCAGCGTTGATTTTGGCATGGAGCGGCGGCGGCGGGGAGGCCAAGGCCTTGTCGTGAAGCGAGGCGTAGCGGAGTGCGGTGCCCACAGGTCGCGATGTGAGCACCAGCTCAGTTACGGCATGTCCTACTTTTCACATACACTGCGCCCTACCCACAGGGGTACTTTGGGACTACCTTAGAGGGGCCTGACATGTAAGAAAAGGGAAGGTTAGGGATTGGCAAGTGTGTGCATGGGCCAAGTCGACATGACAATTACAAACTGCGTGCAGACTCTGCAATGGCAGGTCTGAGGTACATTTTCCGGCTGCAGGCCCACACACAGCATTTGTTTCCCAAGCCCTGGCACACTCAGTGCACTTTACTAAGGGGTGACAAGAAAACCAAACAGTCAATCATGGAAACACCAATCCATAACATACTTTACCACAGGAGCACTTGCACTTTACCACTGACCCAGCAGTGCGAAAAGTGCGCAGAAACACTACGCCAGCAAAAACAGATTCAAAACCGGGAGGGCAGAAAGCAAAAACTCAGGGAAAACACGCCAAAAGATGCCAAGTCTAACACTGGTATACAGATTTCAATGCTAATAGATCTGGAAATTTACTTGCCAATTGTGAGAGAGAAATCAGGACCCGTTTGCAGTTTCCCCCCACTTTTTGCCCCCATTTTTGTTACTAGATGCGTGTTTTCTGACTCTGATAGCGCCTGGGCTATGGTAACCAGACCCAGGGCCCTGTGCTCAGATTAAAAGTACATGTTAATTCTGTATAATTACAATTGAACTGACAAGCTACCTGTAAGTCCCTAGTATATGGTAGGGCATGTAGGTTTAGAGGCCCATTAGATTTAATGCAGTTAGGCGTTCACTACTGTGTTGCCAGCTCTCATTTTAAAGACAGTCCTACTTTTCAGACTGCCTTTACATTGAAACTATATGCAAATTCGACTATGGAATTAAAGGTACTTCCAAGACTCAAACTACCTTATTTTTGCATATGTGACCCCTAAGGCCTCTCCTAACTGCCCATGAGTGGGGTGTCTTGTAACTATAAGCAGGGACATTAGAAAAGATTATTTATGTTCCCTGGTGAGGGAAAAACTGTCAATTTTAATGTTCCCTATTGTAGCAACATGGCTCTATAGGGAACATGGGAATAGTTAATTAAAGTATAATTATTGAAAGAGAAAGCTAAAAAAATATACTTCAAGGTATCTAAACAATAGACTAAATCCAACAACTTGCCAACTGTTGGATTTATTATAACCATCACAGAAAATTAGTTATAAAAATGTATTTCTGTAAACCAAATCCTGCCTTCCAGCAGCCCTGCTCTGATTGGTTAGCCTCTGTCAGGTTAAGCCGTTATGTCTTAATGAGGTGTGAAGTGGCCTGACTAGAGAAATAGGATTCTCTTTGGGAGGAATACTGCAAGCTACAGAGCATAAGGCAGGATGGGGTTAAAGTAGCTAACCGGTATTCAAAGGGAGAATGACAGTTTAGGGCAGTGCCGGCTTAACCCCACTTCATGCACCACCAGCCAGACAGGAGCCCCAGTAATTAAATTAGAGCGTGGTCTGGAAATAGGGTGTTAGGGAATCTTAGCCACACCAGCGGGATTGCTTAGCCAGATCTAATCCTCCAGGAGAGAGCTTCTCCATTTTGGACTTTAGAAGAATATTGCTTTCTGGGGCAAGAATAAGCCACACTTTAGTCAAGTCAAGTCAAGTCAAAATAATTTATATAGCGCGCTACATACCCAGAGGGTCTCAAGGCGCTTGAAGAAGGGTGGGGAATTACTTGTCGAATATCCAAGTTTTAAGTTGCTTTCTGAATGCTAGGTGGTTCTGAGTGAGGTGAAGGTGAGTGGGAAGTGAGTTCCAGGTTTCAGCTGCCAGGTAGGAGAAGGATCTTCCTCCCATGGTGGTTTTGTTGATGCGAGGTACAGCAGCAAGGGCTTGGTTGGAGGATCGTAGCTGGCGGGAGGGGGTGTAGAAGGAAAGTCGTGTGTTGAGGCATTTGGGTCCAAGTTCGTAAAGTGCTTTGTAAGCGTGGGTTAGGAGGCGGAATGTTATCCTCTTATTAACGGGGAGCCAGTGGAGATTTTTTAGGTGACTAGAAATGTGGTCTTTACGCTGGATGTCTAGTATGAGTCTGGCTGATGCGTTCTGGATGCGTTGGAGTTTTTTCTGAAGCTTTGCGGTGGTACCGGCGTATAGGGTGTTTACGCAGTCCAGGCGGCTCGTGACCAGTGCGTGGGTGACCGTTTTTCTAGTTTCGGTGGGGATCCAGCGAAATGTTTTTTTGAGCATGCGAAGAATGTTGAAGCAAGATGATGAAACGGCGTTGACTTGTCTGTTCATTGAGAGTGAGGAGTCCAGGATGACGCCCAGGTTCCGTGCGTGGTCCGTCGGGATGGGTGCTTTTCCAAGGGCCTCTGGCCACCAAGAGTCGTCCCAGGCAGAGGGGGAGGTACCTAAGATAAGGACTTCTGTTTTGTCTGAGTTCAGTTTCAGACAGCTGTGCTTTATCCACTCGGCTACTTCTTTAATTCCTTCATGTAGGTTGGTTTTGGCGGTGTTCGGGTCATTGGTGAGTGAGAGGATCAGTTGAGTGTCATCAGCGTAGGAGATAATGTTGAGGTTGTGTTGGCGTGCAATGGTCGCGAGGGGGCTCATGTATACGTTGAAGAGGGTGGGGCTTAGTGAAGATCCTTGTGGCACGCCGCAAATGACTTCAGTGGCCTCTGACTTGAATGGTGGAAGGCGGACTCTCTGAGTTCTTCCGGTAAGGAACGAGGTGATCCATTCCAGTGCTTTTCCTTGGATTCCGATGTTTCTGAGGCGTTGTAGCAGGGTGCTATGACAGACTGTGTCGAAGGCTGCGGAGAGGTCCAGGAGGATGAGGGCGACTGTGTCTCCATTGTCCAGTAGAGTTCGAATGTCGTCTGTTGCTGCGATGAGTGCGGTCTCAGTGCTGTGGTTTGCTCGGAAGCCGGACTGTGTGGAGTCGAGGGATTTGTTGGTTTCGAGGAAGGCGGCAAGCTGGTTGTTGACAGCTTTCTCGATGACTTTGGCCGGGAATGGAAGGAGCGAGATGGGGCGGTAGTTTTTAAGTTCGGTGGGGTCAGCTGTGGGTTTTTTCAGAAGGGCGCTGAGTTCGGCGTGTTTCCAGCTTTCCGGGAAGGTGGCGGAGTTGAGGGAGCAGTTGATGACGTCTCGGAGGTGTGGTGCTATGATGGAGTCTGCTTTGTTGAAGATGTGGTGATGGCATGGATCTGAGGGGGATCCTGAGTGGATGGAGTTCATCAGGCGGATGGTGTCCTCAGAGGAGATTGGGTTCCAGTCATTAAGGATGTTCAAGGGGGGTGAAGGTACAGCAGAAGGTTGGGTGGGTTGGTCTCCGGGTTGGTTGTTGAAGCTGTTGTGGATGTCTGCGATTTTGTTGTGGAAGAATGAAGCTAGGGAGTCGCAAAGGGTTTGAGAGGGAGTGATGTTGTTGGAGTTGGCTGAGGGGTTGGTAAATTCTTTGACGATGTTGAATAATTCCTTGCTGTTGTGGGCGTTGTTGTCTAGTCGGTCTTTGAATGCGGCTTTCTTGGCAGTCCGGATCAGTTGGTGGTGTATGTGGGTGGCGTTTTTGAAGTCGTCCCTGGTGCTGGTGTTTGGGTCTTTTTTCCAGGCCTTCTCAAGGGAGCGACAGAGTTTCTTGGATTTCTTAAGATCATCGTTGAACCAGGGGGCGTTTTTGCTGCCTAGTTTGATTTGACGTTTTTTCAGAGGTGCTAGGTTGTTGGCGCTGTTGGTTAGCCATTGAGTGAGGTTAATGGCTGCTTGGTTGGGGTTCGAAGAGTGGGCAGGGGGGTTTTGAAGAAGCGATGAGGAGATCTGGTCAATGTTGATTTTGTTCCAGTTTCTTCGCAGAGTAGGTTGAGGATGGTTGTGGGTTGTGGTCTTTTTGTAGAAAAAGTGAACGCAGCTGTGGTCCGTCCAATGGAGAACTGTGGTGTGACTGAAGGAGATATGTTTGCTGGAGGTGAAGATGGGGTCGAGTGTGTGACCTGTGTAGTGGGTGGGGGTATTAACAAGTTGTTTGAGTCCGAGGTTGGCGAGATTGTCCAGAAGGGTGGTGGCGTTGCGGTCGTTGCTCTTTTCCAGGTGAAAATTGAGGTCTCCCAATAGAATGTAGTCCTCGGAGGGGAGGGCGTGTGGGGTGATAAAGTCAGTGATGTCTTCACTGAATTGTGCACGGGGTCCTGGAGGCCGGTAGAGGAGGGTGCCTCTGAGTGTGGTCTTGGGGTCGGTGTGGATCTGGAAGTGAAGGTGTTGGGCGGTCGCGAGGTTGTCATCAGAGCTGGTCGTGATCCGGATGGTGTTCTTATGGACGATAGCGATGCCTCCTCCTGTTTGTTTGGTGCGGTCCTTACGGATGATCTTGTAGCCGTCCGGGATGGCAATGGTGATGTCTGGGGCTGATGAGGTGTTCTCTGGGAGAGGCACCCTGCATCCCATTGGTCAGGGGTGTCCCCCCCTGCTGGATGCCAAGGAACACTAAATAAATATGGGAGAGCTGCATGAATACTCAGATCCCCTTCCTGAAACAACAAGGAAAAGAAGGTCTGCCCTGCTGGAACCCTGACCAGAACCTAAAGGATTGCAAACAGAAGGACTACAACTGCTGCATAATCTGGACCTACCGCCCTAAGGACTTTGACTGGCTACACAAGGATTAGGGAGTGGACTCCCTGAAAGCAACAGGTTAACAGAACACACCTGAACCATCTCCATCAAGATGTGCCCAGCCTGGAGTGCGTCCAGTGGACTTTTAAGTATTTGGCCAAGTGCATTGTGGGAATTGTAGTCCCAACATCCCAAAGACCATCTCAGAGGTTCTAGACCCCTGTATTGGTGTTGTGGACACTTTGAACCATCAAGGATACCTTCTGGAAGAAGGTCCAGAAGTTTGGAGAAGTTGGAACAACTTTGCTAAAAAGCTCCATAAGTGGACCAATCCGTAGACGAGAGTCAAGCTGTTGTCATCAAACCACGACCCGGATTTCAGGTTCATCCCGCTGAAAGCTCCGGAACTTCAGCTATTAATGATACTTCAAGGAGTTCACCGGATCCTAACTCTGAACAATGCAGACAACATCAAAGTGGATACTGCCTGACGAAGTGACTGCTCAACGACAAGAGTAAAAAGTTCCAAAATTGTTTCAAAGTGAAAAGGTATAATTTTAACCAAGGCCTCCTAAATAGTTTATATGACAAGGGCTCCATTGTGGTCTGCCCTCAAACTTTGAATTTGTCCTGGTCAATCTTGACCATGTGTCCCAAAGTGAAACTCTGGGATTTTAAGCAGTAGAAAGTGTTTATTCTTTAAAAAGTCATATCTCCGTTTCCCGACAATGGATTTATGTCTTTTCAATGCCTATTTCCTCCTACAAATATAACCTATTTTTATAAATTGGTGTTGGATTTTTATTTTGTTTTATGTCTTAATTAAAATATTAATATTTTTAGTTGCTTTATACACCTGTCTCCTAAATTAAGTCTGCCTGCTTGTCACCAGCTACCCTATCAACATTGAGTGTGACCCATGTCCAAAGCACACAAATAGTTTTTGATTGTGTAGGTCTGGCAGAAGGTGCATGATAATGTGCTTTGCCTATTGTATTTATGATCAGAAACACAGCAAAATCCAATATACTACCACTGCTTCGTTTCATGTATTGGAAGCCCTATTACATGTGACATATCATACATTTCACTTTTGATGCAGTGACTGGACAACACTTCACATTGGTAAGTTGGGATTCTACACAAACATGAGTGTGCCTACATCACCTGTGCCATCAGTAGTAGTGCCTACATGTTGGTATATAAATGTTTTCCTGTTGTTTTTTCATCTGCAATACTATTTAATACCTGATTGTAGTGCCATTATAAGTTTATATCCCACTCCTTCATAAATATGTGTGTTTAGGGCAATCCGTATTTTCACAAATAAATGTAATAGATATACAGGTAGTGTGAAAACACAGACAAGACTATGTACACATTGGTGATTGTGTGACGCATACCCTAAGGCATTACTCAGTGTCCTTGGTCAAGTCCAAATGATGAATCAATGATGGACATGACTGGTAGGCTTCCAGTGTTTTGTCAATATTGAAGTTCCATCTCATCTATGTGAGAGTATTCACTAATGTGAACTTGACATCTTGAAATTTACAGAATCATTACCTGACTGTTCACAGGCTTCAAGGGGTGATACGTAGAAATTTTGGAATCATATGATAGTGTTTCCTCTCGGTATTAAAGAGCTTTTGGTGTTCATGAAAAAATGGCACTGTGATGCCCCACTCTACTGGGACAACACTTAATACAACTCTGATTGTTAAAGATATTCTCTGAGTCACAAAAACCTTGAATGGTCTATTGGCGTTTAGAAATTTCATGTAAGGATGATATTTTGATCAGTACTGATGTATATTGGGAAGGTTCCTAGGGCTATGTTTTCACCTAAGCTGTAGGAATGTTTTGACAAACATCCCAGAACTTTGTCCCTGAATGATCCATACCCGTTACCTATGCTAAATGTGATACATAGCTAATCTATTTCAATATAGCTTTAATGGACTTTTTTGAGAATGGACATATGAGGAGGTGAGTTCTAAAAAATTACATTGTTGTTAAATGCCCATTTGCTGGAGACCTGCTTTCTGTTTCTGGACATATTTGAGCAAGATAGCAGTATTACATGGCTCTCATTTCATCATGATGTAGTTTAAGAGAAATTGCACTTTGCTTATTTCAGGGTCGTGTGTCAACACTGAGCAACTGTATTTTTTGTAAACATCCTATATGGTGACATCAATTCACTATTAAAACCTACAAGGACCAACGTATGTAAGGTGTTAAACTGTCCTAGTAGGTACATAAGGATGGAGTGTAGACAAGTTCATTACTGATATTGGAAATATCTGGGGTTATGACATCGCTGTGAGCAACGTTTTACACATGTGCTAATGCTAATGGTGAAGCCATTTTCAATAGGCTTGAGGCAGGAGTCTTCTGTACACTTTGGAAATGTTTGTGTCCAAAGGTTATGATCAGTTGTGTTTCTGCAGATTCAATAAATATATTGTATATGTCACTTCAGCATCACAATGGCAAAGTGAAGGAGAAAGGGCCAACACTGTAGGGAAATCAGCTGGCCGCAGTGTTCTGGTCCTGAGACAACAGAGACTGAGGGACGCAATGGCCCAGAGGCTGAGAGGAGTGCTATGTATGAGGGAAACTCAACACTTTCATCATCTGAGTCATCCTCCAGTGGACACTCTAGTAGTGGCAGGCCATACAGAAATTGTGAGAACATCATCCTTATATGCCACCCAGTACCATCTCTACCCTTCCTGTTGCTACCCTCACAGTTGGCTAGGCCGTAACCCCTAAGAAGGGTGCCATCTGCTTCACTCAATGCCCCGGTCACCCCTGCTGCTCTCAGCAAGTAGGCTATTGACCTCCTGAGAAATATCTCTGTAGGCTAGCCTGCACTAATAAATGCCATCCAGGGTCAAGGCAGCCAACTGGAACAAAAGCTTGCCTACCTGGAAGGCATTCAAAGTGCAATGTCTGACCTGCAGAGAAATTTTAAGGCTCTGGCCTCCTCCTTCACCCCATCCTCCCATCACCCCCAACCTTGTGGCTCACCACTTCCCCATTCCAATACCCGGTTTCCAAATATATCCAAACCAACAGGCACACATTTATACACACCCACTCATACCGACCGAAGCAGCACATTTACATGTTCATACAAACCAAACAAGAAATTATTATGCGCATCAAATAAGACAGACGCCAACATACCACCACACCCACGCCCCCACCCCCATCACCTCCCTACTGAGCACAGACAAAACCACACACTCATACACCCACTTCATTCCATCTCATCCAAACGCAGCACAGATCTCACCACACCCAAATACACACATCCATCCACACACAGCGCAGATGATACCATACCTACATACACACACCCTACCCCATCACATCCACAGACAGCACATATGACACCACACACTCATGCACTTACCACACCCCCACCATAACATCCACACCCAGCACAAACACCATCTTCCCCATAAACCCCACCACATCAACATGCACAGCACACACACCCAGCACATCCACAGCACCGCTCTCACATTGACACACTAATCACACAGTATGCACCCAAGAAACACAGATGCTTGCAATCAAGCATCCAACTGACACATAGGAAACAAGACATACCCATATTTGCAAAACTTATACCTGACCCACAAGCAACTCTACCCTCAACAGACACAGGCAAATCAGATACTGTCACTCTCTCTGTTTCCAATGCCCCTCTGCTTCCCAAACCGCCTGTCAAATTCCCCACTGAAGATCCTACCTTTTACCTTGCCTGTACCCCTTTAAAACCTCCAACTACCCTTCCAAACACGATCCTAGCCCTCTCACACCAATGACCACCCATTCCACATCCAAATCCACCGATATTACAGACCCAGCTACCACTTCCACTTCCCAACGCACCATTTCCAAGAGTAAATTTACCCCTTCCACTTCCAAACCCACCACTCTTAAACAAAAGTCCACTGTATCCTCTTACCAAGCCCGCTTCCTAAACAAAGTCCACCTCTTCCACTTCCCAAGCCCCCCTCCTAAACAAAAGATCCACCTCTTCCTCTTCACAACCCCGCTCCTAAACAAAATTCCACCTCTTCCTCTTTCCAAGCCCCCCTCCTAAACCCAATACAAGGATGTGCTTTATAGAACAAAAGGTAAGTTCAATGACCGACAAGAATAACTGCTTTTCTTTCTAATGTTCCTGGAGCTTACAGAACTCCCTGCAGCCTCTCATAACATGATCAAAAGTTTGATGGTGGGCCTGCCCCTTCTTGAGAATTCACCAAAAAAGAAAAAATATGTAAATAGCCCACTCAGGACATTCCATGAAAGAGCTGTGAATATTATTCACTTTATTTACTTTGTATTTTGATTTTTCTGTGAGACCTGACACCACTTGGGAGCTGCGGGGAGCCCCAGGACCCTTGCTGCCCTGCCGGCTCCCTACAAGTGACCCAATTTCAAGGGGCCACTGTGAGACCTGCAATAGTTTTTATAAATGTTAAGACGTGCCCAGCAGTGGCACACCACACCATTATTATATGTTTATTTAAGGGTGACCCAATGCCCATCCGAGCCACTCCACACCATTATTGTTTTAGGTACCGCAAAAGAAGCCCCAGGGCCACTGCGGCCCCATCAGCTCCCTGCTCATTCAGGAGCCTGGTTTTTTAATATTAAAGTAGGCTGTCCCAGGGCTCACCCGAGGCACCCCACAGGATGTCCCTTGTTGGGGGCTGCAGGGGGAAAAGCAGCCCCTTTCCCCCTGCAGCCCCGCTGACTGCCCTGATTGCACTTATTGTGGGTCCCTGAGCCATCCATTGGCTCTGGGAAGGGGCAGGTCTCCCCCTCCCCATTTGAAGTTTGCAGCCCTGGGGAAGGGGTCCTTGGGTCTCTTCAGGCTTATGGGGGTGGATTTGTACCTCCCTTCCCCTAATTAAAATGAAGGCCCCAGGGAATCGATTCCCTCTGGTCCTTTTTAGGCTCAGGGAGGGGGCTAGCCCCTCTCACCTTTAGTGAAATATCAGACCAATTGGATGGGGTCCCTGGGTCCTCTTAGTGCACTCTCCCCTAAATAAAAATGTGCTGCCCCCAGACCCCGGCCCACCACACTGTTTTTGATGTGGTGGTAGCCAATCAGATATCAGCATCATCTGCTGGTCAGCTTTGAGGATCCCCTGCGGAGTGAGATATACAAAGTCTATGACCCTAAATTGCTCAAAAACGAATGAATGTTATGTAAAACACTTCAGCAGTGAACTGCAGCATTCTTTGTAGTTTGCAAGGAAAAATGAATGAATGGGGAAAATGCATTTTGGGACCCTCCTTCATCTCGGCTCCCACTTGATGGACCGCCCTAAAAGTTTCCAAGAAGGAGCTGAGGAGAAAAATAATTTATTATCGAAAGTTTTGAGAAGATTTGTCAATTGATGCCAAGATTATTGGCAACAAAAAAAGACATTGTCTATGGAAACGTAATCCTAACTAGAACTATTCAGGGACGACCTTAACTGGGTGATATATTTATTTCAAAGTTACATATATGCAGCAATATGTTTGCTCAAAAACGAAGGAATGTGGTGTAAATCCCTTGAGCAGTTTGAACTGCAGCATTCTTTGTAGTTTGCAAGGAAAATGAATGGGGAAAATCCACTGGGTAATATATTTATTTCAAAGTTACATATATGCAGCATTATGTTTGTAAGGTGATGTAAAACAAAATATCCTCGATGAATTGTATTCCATGTCGCAGAGTTCTCGAATTGCAAAATAATTTCTTGGAGAAGTACAGCAGAATCTGCTGGCCACAAAATATTTGACACAGATTCAATATTAGGGGGAGCTACAAACAATTAGAAAAATTGGAGTATGTCTGCAAGACTCCACCTCTGGGTAGATGTCCACAGTCCGCCTGCAGCACATGCAACACACAAATGTGTAGCCCTGTTAAGAAACTGATGCACTTTGTTACTGGGACCTCCCTACTTCATCTATTGACAGATGCACACAAGTCACATGTGGCCATTCGGCTATACAACCAAAGTGCAAATACTCTAGATGCAGGTAAGTATCTCTGATCTTTTATGTTTCAAAGAATTCAATTCTGCAATTTGTCCAAGACTGGATCTTGCTTCACTGCTTTTTCATTGAAGAACCCGAAAACAATGACACCTCCATCTCTCCAACAAAAGAGCTTCCATCATTAGAGCCAAATATTTATAGAACAATGCATTCAAGTATACAAACAATAGAACCATGGTGAGCACAATGTTCTTACTTCTCCACCTTTAAATATAGACAAAGAGCAACCTCCTGACCTGTATCCCATTTCCTTGACAAACCTCACTGTGCTGTGACTCCACCATCCTGTGCCCTGACAAATAGCTGCACAAAAATAGTTCAGGGGAAATGCTAATTTGCATGTGTTCTTCAACTGGCCTCCCATCTGCAGCTCATTTTCGTCACCTTTCCATGTAACATTCAATCTTAATCAGCATTGAATGTCAACCAAAAGGAGCACATTTGTTATTTGGTACTGTGTAAATTATTGTGATTTACCACATATCATTCATCAAACAATCCTCCACATTGGATCAATAGTTTTGCACTGTATTTACCAACAATCTAATTTCAGATGTAGATCCTGTGCACATTACAAGGTAGTGATCGAACTCACACTCTTTACTGGATCTATATTTCTATTGGTCACTATCTGGCTACTTTGTCAGGAGTACCAAGATGCAATGCTTGGCAAAAAAAGTCCAAACACCTCATAGAATAAACACAATATCATAGTGTGCAGTCCGTGAAATTAGAAGCATTATGCATTGTCTACTAACTAGCGTTACCCTCCGGCAACTATAACAGCAGTGGTACATTTATTACGTGTAAATAAACGTGAGGAAACACTACATGTAACTTAATTATCATTGGGCGAAAGCAAATGTGAATAAGCAACACAGTTGTTTAAAAATTGTCAAATAATGACAAACTTCAGTCTATTGTATCGTATTGTAATTACACTTGTATAGCACGTGCTACCCCTGACAAGGCATAGATGCTAGACAGCATGCTGCTCTGGAACCCAAGAATAGTGGTTAGGCCAGTGTTATTAGTTATTGTTGGTCATTGCGGTTAGTCTTGTGCACTGAAGCAAACTATTCCATGCGCGCACTCCAGTTTCTTCATGGTAGATTAAACAAATAGAAGTTAGGGGTAATCATTAGTGGGGAAAATGGGCGATATGTGAGTTCACGCAGATGTTTGATGGGAGTTAATAGATGAGCTAGAGGAGTAGTAGTAGTGCTAGGTACAGGGGTGCCACTTTCCAAAAAAGAAGTGGTTGGAATCTTTTAAATGAGTTCATGGCAAATTGCAGAAATGCCTTCATAGTGAATAGGGCAATCACATGTGGTTTAGAGATGGTTGTGCTCAGAGATTAGAGGCATGCAGAGGATAAAAAGGAAGAGGAGGGCTATTGCAGAGGAACAGGGAGTCTACCATCAGAGACTGTGTCTGGAGAGAAGCCTGAAAAGGGCATTTGTTAGGAGAAACAACCGAAAATGGTTCTGCAGCGTATACCCATTAGAAACGTTTATCACTTAGAATGAAAAAGATGAATGTCTTCATTTTGAATTTGCGAAAGTTCATTCACGCAATGGTTATATTTTAGGCACTCTACATTACTCAACAAAGAAACAAGTCTCATGTTCCTTTGTCAAACAACTAATCCATTTTCGCAAACAATTAGGTTGAGTCCCCAGGGCGCAGTATGAAGACTTTAATTGGGCAACTGAGGGAGACAGATAAAAAAAGAAGTATTACAACTAATGTAATTACTTTGAAAATGGATACATCAGGGCCAAAATACTAGAAAGACAGGTTTATTAAAGAGACATTTTAACAATAGGTTTTGGAAAAAAGAATGTGCAAAGTGTAGGAGCATTTGGAATCTAGGCAATATGTTCTGCAAGAGACTGCCAAGTCATGTGTTTACACTTTTCTCTCTGGATGAAATGTAGTGACAGGCAACTGGCATCCTGTTCAAAATAAGCAATGGAAAAGCTAATAGTTAGCAAATTTGAGACTTCGGGCTTATTATGATGTCGGGAAAACTTGCGTCTTTCCGACACTGTTGCAGATACCGGTACGAGCGACCTCAGGTCAGCGGTCCTGACCGCCAATGTATGATGCGACCGCACATGGTGCGGAAACATACACAGATTTCCCCATTGGAGCATGTGCTATGGCTGTAAACATAAGAAAATGGGAGGTTGTGCTCTACCCTGCACTGTGAGGCAGGCACACGGTGCAGGGATCAAATAGGGGAAACCATAGGAGCCCCCTCTGCCTTCAACCAGCAAACAGAAGGGAGCCCTGCTAGGGGGCCCCAAACTCACTTTCCAACAGGCTATCTAAGTCAGAAAGTCCGGCACGGAAAGCCTGCCAGAAACCGTGCATCGTAAGCCGGACAGCGTAAAACGCCATCCTTATGGATTACGGCCTGTGTCCGACTGGCTAATGGGCTCCATGAGCCCGTCGGAATCCAGCTGGAATTACCAGCCGGTTTCACTTCTGACCACCTAAATGGTAATTAGGAGGTAGAAAGTGAAACCGACGATCTGGGTCGGAAATCCTCCCCCCCTAATGGTTTTGCCAATGGTGTTAGCCTTGCTGCACAGCATCCCTGAAGCTGTGAAGTATGATTAAAGAAGGAAATAATTAGAGTTATTACTGCAATGCAGTAATCATGTTGTTTTGTAGCTGTGAGCACCATGCATACACTCTTAAAATGACACATGCTTTTTAAAATAAATTGAGTTTCATATGTAAATCAATTCATGTAAGGATGATGATTTGATCAATACTGATGTATATTGGGGAGGTTCCTAGGGCTATGTTTTCACCTAAGCTATAGGAATGTTTTGACAAACATCCCAGAACTTTGTCCCTGAATGATCCATACCAGTTACCTATGCTAAATTTGATACATAGCCTATCTATTTCAATATAGCTTTTATTGGACTATTTTGAGAATGGACATATATGGAGATGATTTCTAAAAAATGACATTGTTGTGAAATGCCCATTTGCTGGAGACCTGATTTCTGTTTCTGGACATATTTGAGCAAGATAGCAGTATATACAAACATTATATACAAACAAAACAAAACTAGGGGTCTATATAGAAGAGCCAGCAATATTACATGACTCTCATTTCATCATGATGTAGTTTAGGAGAAATTACACTTTGCTTATTTCAGGGCCGTGTGTCAACACTGAGCCAATGTATTTTTTGCAAACATCCTATTTCGTGACATCAATTCACTATGAAAACCTACCAGGACCAACCTATGTAAGCTGTTAAACTGTTCTATTAGATACATAAGGATGGAGTCTCGACAAGTTCATTACTGATATTGGAAATATCCGGGGTTATGACATCACTGTGAGCAACGTTTTTCAGATAATGTAGCATGCACACATGTGCTAATGCTAACGGTGAAGCCAATTTCAATAGATTTGAGGCAGGTGTCTCTGTACACTTTGGAAATGTTTGTGTTCAAAGGTTATGCTCTGTTGTGTTTCTGCAGATTCAATAAATCTATTGTATATGTCACTTCAGCATCATCATGGGCAAGCGAAGGAGAAAGGGCCAACATTGAAGGGAAAGCAGCTGGTCGCAGTGTTCCGTCCCTGAGACAACAGAGACTGAGGGACATAATGGCCCATTGGGTGAAGGGAGTGCTATGAATGAGGGAAACTCAACACTTTCATCATCTGAGTCATCCTCTAGTTGACACTCTCAAGTATTGGCGGGCCCTACAGGAACTGTGAGAACATCATCCTTATATGCCACCCAGTACCATCTCTACCCTTCCTGTTGCTACCCTCACAGTTGGATTGGCCGTCACCCCTAAGAAGGGTGCCATCTGCTTGACTCCATGCCCCTGTCACCCCTGCTCCTCTCAGCAAGTAGGCTATTCACCTCCTGAGTAATATCTCTGTAGGCTAGCCTGCACTACTGAATGCCATCCAGGGGCTAGACAGTCAACTGGAACACAAGTTTGCCTACCTGGAAGGCATTCGCAGTGCCATGTCTAACCTAAAGAGAACTTTTAAGGCTCTGGCCTTCTCCCTCACCCCATCCTCTCATCACCCCCAACCTTGTGGCTCACCACTTCCCCATCCCAATACCCTGTTCCCAAATATATCCAAACAACATGCACACATTTATAAATACCCACTCATACAGACCGAAGCAGCACATTTACACGTTCATACAAACCACACAAGAAATGATTATGCACATCCAAAAAGAAAGGCACCACTCATACCACCACACCCACTGCCCCCACTCACATCACCTCCATGCTGAGCACAGACAAAACCAAACCCACATACACCCACTTCATTCTATCACATCCATACACAGCACAGATCTCACCACACCCACATCCATCCACACACAACACAGATGATACCATACCTACATACACACACCCTACCCCATCACATCCACAGACAGCACATATGAAACCACACACTCATGCACACACCACACCTCCACCATAACATCCACACACAACGCAAACACCACCTACCCCATAATCCCCACCACATCAACATGCACAGCACCAACACCCAGCACATCCACAGCACCACTCTCACATAGACACACCAATCCCACAGTATACACCCAAAAAACATAGACGCTCGCAATCAAGCATCCAACTGACACATAAGAAACAAGACATACCCATTCTTGCAAAACATATACCTGACCCACAAGCAACTCTGCCCTCAACAGACACAGGCACAAAAGATACTGTCACTCTCTCTGCTTCCAAGGCCACTCTGCTTCCCAAACCGCCTGCCAAGTTCCCCACTGAAGATCCTACCTTTTACCTTGCCTTCACTCCTCAAAAACCTCCAACTACCCCTTCCGAACACGATCTTAGCCCTCTCACACCAATGACCATCCCTTCCACATCCAAATCCACCCATATTACAAACTCAGCCACCACTTCCACTTCCCAACTCACCCTTTCCAAGAGTCAATTTACCCCTTCCACTTCCAAACCTACCACTCTTAAACGAAAGTCCACTGTATCCTCTTACCAAGCCCCCTTCCTAAACAAAGTCCACCTCTTCCCCTTTCCAAGCCCCCCTCCTAAAGAGAAAGTCCACCACTTCCTCTTCACAACCCCGCTCCTAAACAAAAGTCCACCTCTTCCTCTTTGCAAGCCCCCCTCCTAAACACAATCCTAGGATGTGCTTTATAGAACAAATGGTAAGTTCTCTGGGGTCATAGATTCAATGACCGACGAGAATTACTGCTTTTTTTCTAATGTTTCTGGAGGGTTACAGAACTCCCTGCAGCCTCTCATAACATAAACCAATGTTTGATGGTGGGCCTGCCCCTTCTTGAGACATCACCAAAAAAGAATAAATATGTAAATAGCCCACTCAGGACATTCCTTGAAGGAGCAGTGGATATTTTTCACTTTTTTACTTTGTATTTTTATTTTTCTGTGAGTCCTGGCCCCTCTTGGGACATCCCCTATTTTTTTATAGAGGGCTGCGGGGGAGCCCCAGGACCCTTGCTGCCCTGCCGGCTCCATACAAGTGACCCCATTTCAAGGGGCCACACTGAGACCTGCAATTGTTTTAATAAATGTTAAGGCATGTCCACCAGTGGCACACCACACCATTATTATATGTTTATTTAAGGGTGACCCAATGCCCATCCGAGCCACTCCACACCATTATTGTTTTAGGGACCACAAAGAGAGCCCCAGGGCCACCGTGGCCCTATCAGCTCCTTGCTCATTCAGGAGCCTGTTTTTTAAAACTTAAAGTAGGCTGTTCCAGGGCTCACCCAGGGCACCCCAAAGGATGTCTCTTGTTGGGGGCTACAGGGAGAAAACCAGGCCCCCTGCCGTCCGCTGAGTGCCCTGATTGCACCCATTGTGGGTCCCTGAGCCATCCATTGGCTCTGGGAAGGGGCAGGTCTCCCCATCCCCATTTGAATTTTGCAGCCCTGGGGAACGGGTCCTTGGGGTCTCTTCAGGCTTAGGGGGGTGGATTTGTACCTCCCTTCCCCTTAATTAAAATGATGGCCCTGGGGAATATATTCCCTCTGGTCCTTGTTAGGCTCAGGGAGGGGGGCTAGCCCTCCTCACCTTCAGTGAAATATCAGCCCCATGGGATGGGGTCCCTGGGTCCACTGAGTGCACTCTCCCCTAAATAAAAATGTTCTGCCCCCAGGCCCTGGCCCACCGACTGTGTCCTGAGTACTAAGATGGCTGCCACCACCCTGTTTTTGATGTGGTGGTAGCCAATCAGATATCAGCATCATCCGCCGGTCAGCTTTGAGGATCCCCCGCGGAGTGACATATACAAAGTTTTTCACCCTTAATTGCTCAAGGAATGTGGTGTAAATCCCTTTGAACAGTTTGAACTGCAGCATTCTTTGTAGTTTACAAGGAAAAATTAATGGGGAAAATCCACTGGGTGATATATTTATTTCAAAATTACATATATGCAGCATTATGTTTGTAGGGTGATGTAAAACACAATATCCTCGAAGAAATGCATTCCATGTCGTAGAGTTCTCTAATTGCAAAATAAGTTCTTGGAGAAGTGCAGCAGAATCTGAAGGCCACAGAATATTTGGACACAGATTCAATATTAAGGGGTACTATCAACAAGTAAAAAAATTGGAGTATTTCTGCAAGACTCCACCTCTGGGTAGATGTCCACAGTCCGCCTGCAGCACATGCAACACCATAACACACAAATGTGTAGCCCTGTTGAAAAACTGATGTACTTTGTTACTGGGGCCTCCCTAAGCCTGTGTTGAATACAAGCACTTCATCTATTGACAGATGCACACAATTCACATGTGGCCATTCGGCTATACAACCAAAGTGCAAATACCCTAGATCCAGGGAAGTATCTCTGATCTTTTTATGTTTCACAGAATTCAATTCTGCAATTTGACCAAGACTGGATCTTGCTTAACTGCTTTTTCATTGAAGAACCCGAAAACAATGACACCTCCATCTCCAGTATAAAAGAGCTTCCATCATTAGAGCCAAATATCTATAGAACAATGCATTTAATTATACAAACAATACAACCATGGTGAGCACAATGTTCTTACTTCTCCACCTTTAAATATAGACAAAAAGCAACCTCCTGTCCTGTATCCCGTTTCCTTGACAAACCTCACTGTGCTGTCACTCCACCATCCTGTGCCCTGACAAATAGCTGCACAAAAATAGTTCAGGGAAAATGCTAATTTGCATGTGTTCTTCAACTAGCCTTCCATCTGCAGCTCATTTTCGTCACCTTTCCATGTAACCTTCAATCTTAATCAGCATTGAATGTCAACCAAAAGGAGCACATTTGTTATTTGGTACTGTGTAAATTATTGTGATTTACCACATATCATTCATCAAACAATCCTCCACAGTGGATCAATAGTTTTTCACTGTATTTACCAACAATCTAATTTCAGATGTATATCCTCTGCACATTACAAGGTAGTGATCTAACTCACACTCTTTACTAGATCTATATTTCTATTGGTCACTATCTGGCTACTTTGTCAGAAGTACCAAGATGCAATGCTTGGGAAAAAAAGTCCAAACACCTCATAGAATAAACACAATATCATAGTGTGCAGTCCGTGAAATTAGAAGCATTATGCATTGTCTACTAACTAGCGTTACCCTCCGGCAACTATAACAGCAGTGGTAAATTTATTATGTGTAAATAAATGTGAGGAAACATTACATGTCAATTAATTCTCATTGGGCGAAAACAAATGTGAATAAGCAACACTGTTGTTTAAAAATTGTCAAATAATTACAAACTTCAGTCTATTGTATCGTATTGTAATTACACTTATATAGCACGTGCTACCCCTGACAAGTCATAGATGCCAGACAGCATGCTGCTCTGGAACCCAAGAACAGTGGTTAGGCCAGTGTTATTAGTTATTGTTGGTCATTGCGGTTAGTCTTGTGCACTCAAGCAAACTATTCCATGCACTCACTCCAGTTTCTTCATGGTAGATTAAACAAATAGAAGTTAGGGGTAATCATTAGTGGGGAAAATGGGCGATATGTGAGTTCACGCAGATGTTTGATGGGAGTTAATAGATGAGCTAGAGGAGTAGTAGTAGTGCTAGGTACGGGGGTGCCACTTTCCAAAAAAGAAGTGATTGGAATCTTTTAAATGAGTTCATGGCAAATTGCAGAAATGCCTTCATAGTGAATAGGGCAATCACATGTGGTTTAGAGATGGTTGTGCTCAGAGATTAGAGGCATGCAGAGGATAAAAAGGAAGAGGAGCGCTATTGCAGAGGAACAGGGAGTCTACCATCAGAGGCTGTGTCTGGAGAGAAGCCTGAAAAGGGCATTTGATAGGAGAAACAACCGAAAATGGTTCTGCAGTGTATACCCATTAGAAACGTTTATCACTTAGAATGAAAAAGATGAATGTCTTAATTTTGAATTTGCGAAAGTTCATTCACGCAATGGTTATATTTTAGGCACTCTACATTACTCAACAAAGAAACAAGTCTCATTTTCCTTTGTCAAACAACTAAACCATTTTCGCAAACAATTAGGTTGAGTCCCCAGGGGGCAGTATGAAGACTTTAATTGGGCAACTGAGGGAGACAGATAAAAAAAAGAAGTATTACAACTAATGTAATTACTTTGAAAATGGATATATCAGGGCCAAAATACTAGAAAGACAGGTTTATTAAAGAGACATTTTAACAATAGGTTTGGGAAAAAATAATGTGCAAAGTGTAGGAGCATTTGGAATCTAGGCAAGATGTTCTACAAGAGACTGCCAAATCATGTGTTTACACTTTTCTCTCTGGATGAAATGTAGTGACAGGCAACTGGCATCCTGTTCAAAATAAGCAATGGAAAAGCTAATAGTTAGCAAATTTGAGACTTTCGGGCTTATTATGATGTCGGGCAGACTTGCGTCTTTCCGACACTGTCGCAGATACGGGTACGAGCGGCCTCTGGTCAGCGGTCCTGACCGCCAAAGTATGATGCGACTGCACATGGTGCGAAAACATACACACATTTCTTCATAGGAGCATGTGCTATGGCTGTAAACATAAGAAAATGGGAAGTTGTGCTCTACCCTGCACTGTGTGGCAGGAACACGGTGCTGGGATCAATAGGGGAAACCATAGGTGCCCCCCTCAGCCTCCAACCAGCAAACAGAAGGGAGCCCTGCTAGGGGGCCCCAAACTCACTTTCCAACAGGCTATCCAAGTCAGAAAGTCCAGCATGGAAAGCCTGCCAGAAACCGTGCATCGTAAGCGGGACAGCGTAAAACGCCATCCTTATGGATTACGGCCTGTGCTTGACTGGCTAATGCACTCCATGAGCCCGTCGGAATCCAGCTGGAATTACCAGCCGGTTTCACTTCTGACCACCTAAATGGTAATTAGGAAGTAGAAAGTGAAACTGACGATCTGGGTCGGAAATCCTCCCCCTAATGATTTTGCCAATGGTGTTAGCCTTGCTGCACAGCATCCCTGAAGCTGTGAAGTATGATTAACGAAGGAAATAATAAGAGTTATTGCTGTAATGCAGTAATCATGTTGTTTTGTAGCTGTGAGCACCATGTATACACTCTTAACATGCTTTTTAAAATAAATTGATTTTCATATGTAAATCAAAAAATATATAACTAGCATTTTTTTAGGCACGGTTATTGGAGAGAAATCTGGAGGTCCGGGGTTGGAGAATTAACAGATATGGTGTGGGTGGAGGGAGAGATTGTGGTGGATGGAGGCAACACGGAGTGTGAGGCTGCGGACAAGAAGAATCAGGCAAGGGGGGAGCAACATGGTATGCATGGGTGAGGAAGAGAGGCAATCAATAAAAGGGGAGGATGCTGGTGGGAATAGTAACACAGAGGGTGGGCGTGGGGAGGAGATGCTACTGGTAAGAGAGCAATGTGGAGTGGGCGGTTGGAAGCACATGGGCAAGAAAGCATGTTGAAGTACAATAGTTCAACATGGAGGGGGAAGATGAAGGACACAGGAGACAGAGAGTAACAGGGATGCAGTGGGAGGGAATTACATGAAGAATAAAAATGGAAAGCACGGGGCGTGGCTTGACCACCAAGTGAGATGGCTGTGAGGCGGTGAAGCTCCTGACGCCGCTGACCTGAATCCCCAGAATATCTGCACAACATCTATTTTCTCCCCCCCCAACGATCGGCAGGGTAGGTGCGGTACCTCCACTGTGGCACGTGTGCCCGAAAGTGCTTGCGTAGAAAATCTGGGCTGAATTGGAATGTAGAGAAGGTCGGGCACCAAAATCTTGAATCCGGACCCCTACTTGCAAAAGGGGCCTCCGGGATGTTTCTCTAGTTGGTTTCCCCACCCCTCCTGCTATCGGACTCCTTACTGGAATGACTGCCACGGGGACTGGAGAAACACCAGCAGTCTGTGGTGCAGCCATGCGTCTCCCGGCCTGCCTACCGCCCAGCGGCCCCGTTCGGAAGCTGACAGACGGGGGGGCGGGAGTCTAATAGGCTCGCCAAAACTGAGGGCGAAGAGCTCACACGCACCGCAATCTCTGGTTGGGACGGCCAGTTCCTACATCAACGCCTTACCCAACAGCAGTGGATCAGGACCGACGGATGGGTGAGCTGCGCCGTGACGCGGCGGCATAATTCACTTTGAGGGCAGTAAATTCTGGCCAAATTCTTGGGAAACTGCACTTTGTGCACTAGAGACCCGAGTACAAAGCCATAGTGGGTGCAGCACACACAAACTGGAGACAGTGGCTCACAGCTGATAGCCACTGGTTGGCGTATACTTCTCTGGAAGGGGGCGAAAATACTAGCTTCGACATCAATGACATGCTGAGGTCAGTGCATCATACATTTGGCAGCCCTAGTGTGACGGCACTCCTGAAGCCTCTTGAGTGTTTGACTTGGAGTGCGGTGAGTGGAGCATGACCCCTAATGCATACTGTGGGCGATTGATACTCCGTTTACGCCGCTGCATCATATCAGGACCAAAAGGACAGAAGTCTACACTCCAGACGAAGCTGGATAAATTCACAACTCACAAAGAGGCAACCAAGAGGGGACAACCAGGGGGGAGACAAAGAAGTCGTTGATGAGACCTGAAGGGGAACCAACACTGGCAGACATAATGGCAGCCATAGAAGGGGTGCGTGCTTCGCTGGAACACAGACTGGACAACACATCCATCAAAATTGCATTGCTCAGGACCGATTTGAAAAACACTAGCAAAAAGGTGAACACCATGGAAAGGGTGACTAAGGAACTCAGTGGTGGCACCCAGAGAATGGGTAAAAAAATCTGAGGACTATCAAGTGGCGCAGAAAAAGTTGGATGCACAACTGGATGACTACAAAGGTTGTGCAAGACGTAACAATGTCAGAATTATTGGGGTCCCTGAGCGAGCGGAGGGGCCAGACACGGACCTGTTCGTGGAAGACCTAATCATGAACCACCAACGTCTTAAATCACTGTAGAAATTTTTTACAAGTGAAAGGGCACACAGCGTGCCAGGAGAAAGACCTACGCCTTGTGCCCCTCCAAGACCTATCCTGGCACGACTCCTTAATTTCAGGGACTGAGGCAGTATTTTCCAAACGGCATGTGTTAACCCTCCTCTAAATATCAACAACAGTGAACCATCCTTTTTCCCGGATTTTAACATCGTGGTTCAACGCTAACATCGCACCTTCCTGGACATTAAAAAATTGGTAAGGGATAAAGGCATTCGTAACACGATGTTATTCCTGGCTAAGCTGCGAGTAGAAGCGGATTGCAAGACTTGGTTTTATGAAAGGCCGGATGCAGTACAAGAAGGGTTGGAGGGCTGGAGACCAGTGAATATTCACAATATATAAGACTTAGACATTGGAATTGGTCAGTGACTGTTTTGCCACGCCTGAAGATGTTAACGAAGGGACTTCTAAGTCACCCTCACCTGTAACGACACCGGATGAACCGAGACGCTGCGCTGGGCAGGCAAAGTGAACATTTTCTGCATTTTTTTAATACATTTGTATATGATGCATGTTAATGTATGATTAATGGGGAGCACATAGTAGCGGTTGGGGGTCTTTTGGGTGGGAGTCCATTACCTCTTCCCCCTCCAATTTCTAGTTAGATTTCTTGGTTAGGGCGACAGGCACTCTGCACTATTGGGGTAATGGGCATTTCAAGCCCGGAGTGCGTTAGAGCAAGGAGGGCAACAGGGTGGGGGGTGTTGGGAGTCTTGTTTTTGTAGGGTTATTTTTCGTTTGTCACAGATTTGTAAGTAGGAAATCTAAGCATGGGAAACGCAGTGGCCAGGACCTGGTTGTTGAGATCATGACAGTTTGCACATGGTTCTATTGCATGAGGGTGGGTGTTCCAGGAACATGGTTGGGTGCCCCCCAATAGCGCAGAAGAGCCGAAGACATGGGCACTGCAAGTGAGAAACAGAGTGAGGTAATATCCTGGAATGTAAATGGATTGCGAGACAAAATTAAAAGTGGAATTATTTTGCAGTTTCTTAAGCGACATGCCTCTGCTTCAAGAGACACACCTAATAGGAAATATGTGCAAGGCCCTGGCTAGAGGAGGCTACCAATTGGTGGCTCACTCTGGGTTCACAACGGGCTCCAGGGGAGTTGGCATTTTAAAAAAGTGCACGTTCTAATGGCAATAGAGCAGGTTTTGAACTTCAAGGAGAGGGGGCTCGTGGATCCATAGGGATGGAGCACCGAAAAACTGTGAAGTTAAAAAAAAGGAAAAGAAAACACAGACAATTTGGGGAGATATGTGGCAGTATCTGGACAGTGGGAGGTGAGGTGCTAACACTGCTGTCACTGTACTTGCCACCAGGATTACAGGAAATGTTGCTTAAAGACCTTGGGGGGTACTATTTACGTTTCCCAATGGTAGGATGATAATAGGTGGAGACCTAAACTCAGTGGTTTCTTAGACGCTAGATCGCTATCCCCCTAGGGACATACCTCCCTCCTGACTGTACCTCCCGCGTTTCCTGGAAGCTATGGGACTGTTGGACATGTGGAGGGTGTACCACCCTACAGAGACACAATACACGTTTCACTCTGGCGTACACAAAAGCCTTTCCTGCCTAGATTATATCCTCGCCCCCGCGGCACTTGTTGGTTATGTCAAAGAAGTAAGAGATCTAGCTAGGGGAATTTCGAACCACTTCCCAGTTTGGCTACACATGGAGTAAGGGAGGGGAGACTGTACTCGGGTTGCACCTATTAGACCAGTATTTTAAAAACCCCGTAATTAAATCGAAGTTAGAACAGGAAATTGAATACTACTTTGCTGAAAATGATTGCAAGGTTTTCTCTGCTCGAGTCCTTTGGGAACCCTTTTAAACAGTGGTAAGTGGACACACTCTGTCCCAGATCTCCAAGGTAAAAAAAGACAGACAAACTAGACTTCTCAGATTAGAGGAGGAAATTCTCAGATTGGAGGAGGGCCTTGCGACGTCTGCAGACCAGGACGCAACACATATTCTCCGCTTGACACAAGAGGAATACAGGTCCGAGGTGAGGAAAGCTGCTAAAACCATGCTCAGCCACAAGTTAGGGAGCTTATACGAGAAAAAAGACAAGACCAGGAAGCTATTAGCCTGGTTAGACAGGGGAGAAGCAGCGGGCCAACTGGTCACTGAACTCAGGGCAGCGAACGGGGAAAAGCTCACTGATCCGCAGGACATCGCGGATGAGTTTTATAGATATTATGACTTGGTCTACACTTCTAGGTCCATCAGACGAGGGGTGGAAACTAAAGAATTACTGGCGGAAATTCATCTGCCAGTATTGGCGGATCAGGACAGAAATTTGTTGGAGGGAGACATTGCCTTGGATGAAATATTGCAGGCTATTCGTTCCGTTCAGACAGGAAAAGCAATGGTCTCTAATGGCCTCCCAGTAGAATTGTATAAAGGATGGCGTGATAAGATAGCCCCACACGTGGCTTAACAACAGGAGTAGCGACATCCAATTCCCAATGGCTTGCAGCAAGGAATCAATAGATTTTTTAGATCTCACACTCAAGGTTGAATATGGACGGTTGTATTGTGGCCTATACCGTAAGCCTATGGAGAGGAATACCCTTTTGATATATGGTTCACATCACTCCCGCAATCTAAGAGACAACCTACCATTCAGACAGTACTTGAGGTTGAAGAGGAACTGCTCCCGAAGAAAATACTTTTTTTGAGAGTCTGAGATACTAACAACCTGTCAGAAGGCCAGGGGATACCCAACAGGACTATTGAAGCATGTGAAAAAACGAGCCTGGTACTGCCCTTGCGACCAGTTACTAGAAGTGAAAGAGAAACCCAGAGAGACCAGCAACCTTGTCTGTGTCACAACATTTAACACAAGGAGCAATGATATAAAAAAGATTATACAAAAATATTGGAATCTTCTGGCTAGTGAGCTACAAACCACGCAACAGCCTTTGTTCACCTTCAAAAGAGTAAGGGACATTAAAGACACGGTTGTGAAACATTTCCTTGTACCTCCCAAGCAACCAGACATAAGAGCCTACCTGGGCCTCCCACCTGTGACTGGACATCGAAGATGTGGAAGCTGCAAAGCCTGTGAGTTATGCCAGGAAGGTACGGACTTCACGCACAATAACAGAACCTTTGAGTTAACACACTTCACTAACTGCAATAACTCACACGTAATATACACAATTTTTTGCCCCCGTTCTCAGATATATGTCGGACAGACAACTCAGAAAGTTAAAACCAGGTTTCTACAGCACGTGAGCAGGATAAGGTGTAAAACAGTGGGGGAACCACCAGTTGAGCATTTCAGTACATACAACCATTCACCTGATAACATCACATGGTTGGTCCTTGAAAAATGTTCTCGAATGCCAGAGGGGGTTCCACCACTAGGTCTCTCAACTACAAGGAGTGCAGATGGATACACTCTCGCAGCTCAGTACAGAATGGGCTGAATAAAGTAGAGGAGACTGCTATGCAAATGGGACAGTTATAACTGTTAGTGCCATATGGTTATACCACAGGCCAGGTTACCTCAGATGTACACAAGATGTGCTACTAACTGACCCTTTGATGTTTTACAAGAGCCAATACCTTTGAGCTGTAGAGCTGTTTCCAACTGTAGACACCATTGTGTAGCAACCCAGCGGCTACTGCGGAGTACATTACCTTTAGGTCCTCTTGTCGCTCCAATGATGACCATGAAGAGCTGTTGTTCAAGCATAAAGGGATCAAATGTAAATACATGCTATGCTATGTTAAAAGATGAACATCGATAGCTGTTGTTCTATGTTAAAAGGGGCCAAATGTAATCCATGATATGTTACGTCCGAAAGAATTGAATTGTATTTAACATGGTGGTCCATGGATTCGCTATATAAACATTTCCGTTACTTGGTACTCCAGAATTAAAAATGTTACCAGAAAATTGCTTTGCATTATGTCTGTATGTATAACATGAAATTTCGATGCATTATCGTGTATGCATTAGCTGTAGAACGCAACCAAATGTTTTTTAAAGAGATTTTTAACTGTATATTGGAAATTAAGCACCCACAAACGTTGTTGTAAATAAGTGCACTACTTCTGAATTCTAAATTAAACGCACCCAGTGTATAAGATCTGGGAGACCTTAACGGAGCTAGCATTTTTGCTGGCGCACTGGCGGACTGGCTGAATTCTAAACAATTGGGACCCCCAAGGATGGCACCAGCGGTCAAGATATCCGCAAACCCCATAACATACATAACATGCGAGAGATCGGATTGTTATTGCTAACGGCGCGCATGCTGTCTGGCATACCCCTCGTCAGCACGTTCACCAGTGTGACGTTAGGGCTGTTGCCTAGCAACTTGACGAAGCGTCATACCAACTGAACGTTCTCGCGCTGGCTCACTGGCTGTCTGGCTGAATTTGAAACAATTGTGACCCGTAATGTCGGCACCAGTGTTCAACCTTTCCATAAACCCCGTAATAAACATAACATGCGAGAGATCGGAAAGCTATTACTACCGGCGCGCATGCTGTCATACATACCCCACGTCAGCATGTTCGCAATTGTGATGCGAGGGCAGTTCCCTAGCAACTTGACGGCTCGGCATTCCAAGTGAACGTCCTTGTGCTCATACAACCAACTTATACGAGTCAGCAGCCTCTCGCTGAAATGTTAGCAAGCACGATCGGAGCAGAAAATAAATGATTGCACGCGATTGTCATTCGGATTCAGCACGAACGCCCAGAGGTGAGCTGGCTGTAGTTTGTAGGTAATCCCACTCTTGCAACTTCAGAATCATAATGGGGCGGATTTCATTAATCTGTACTCTCCCCCTTCCCTTTAGATAACATCCCAGTGGCATTGCCCTTGCCGCGAGAACGGATTGCAATATAACAGGCAACCAACTAATTTTCCCGGAATCGATGAGCTCCTTCCATGGGATTGGGTGAGTCCACAGCCCGATCGAGTCATACCCTTGAATCAATACGGGAGTATGATGGGATTAGTAATTCTTACGCCTGTTTCTCTTTAGGATCAGCTTCCAAGAGAGCTTGAACCACTTGCTTAATTCATATTGATTAGTCCAGCCTGGGTGAAGCTACCAGTGTCCCCAGTAGGTGAGTCTCTAGTGTGTAGAGATCCTCTTAAATACATTCACACGTCAATCCAAACCCTGACCGATATTTAATTTATTCCACAGGCTGTCTGCACTGCCCCCCCCGCACCCACCCGGTCCTGATGAAGGCCCGCTCTGACCTGCCATGATGGCCATTTCAGGGTTGAAACGTCGACATTGAAATCCTCTTGGACCAGTTCGAAAAGGATTCTGTGATAAATACCAACTGATGTGATTCACAGAACTGACTAAAAAACGCTGTGTCACTGGCCATTCTCCCCTTTCCCTTTTCCTCCACCCTACCTAAAGTCACCTTTGTATATATTTTTCACTTGCGCAAATATCACAGAGCACCAAAACGTCACCTTCATCACATTTGATGCGCCTCCATGTATTGCTTACAGCCTTGTAAATTGTGAATTTAGGGTAATTATAAATTAAACTTATTTTAAAAAGTATTAGGATGTACCCTATTTGGTTTGGTTTGACTCTTCTCCTTTAGTTGCATTAATTTACTGTTTATAAAAATGAATACATCGCTGAATGTTCAGAATATTTTGAAGTAATGAGGTAAAACCAGACAGAACCAATTGTATACTTCATACTATTGCCCAGGTTCTGAGGGATACTGGGTAACCCCATTGTGATTTCTTGACTAAAGTCCTAAATCATCTCATGTAGTTTGATGTTAAGGTTACAGTTGTACTAAACAGGCCCCTGGTCTTTTTGTGTCTGGTGTGATGCTCCTCCACTGCTTCGTCTCATGTATTAGAAGCCCTATTACATGTGACATACCATACATTTCACTTTTGATGCAGTGGCTGGACAACACTTCACATTGGTAAGTTGGGATTCGACACAAACATGAGTGTGCCTACATCACCTGTGCCATCAGTAGTAGTGCCTACATGTTGGTATAGAAATGTTTGCCTATTGTTGTTTCATCTGCAATACTATTTCATGCCTGATTGTAGTGCCATAATACGTTTATATCCCCCTCTTCATAAATATTCGTGTGTAGGGCAGTCTGTATTTTCACAAATAAATGTAATAGATATACAGTTAATGTGAAAACACAGACAGGACTATGTACACATTGGTGAGTGTGTGACGCATACCCTAAGGCATTACTCAGTGTCGTTGGTCAAGTCCAAATGATGAATCAATGATGGACATGACTGGTAGGCTTACGGTGTTTTGTCAATATTGAAAGTTCCATTTCATCTATGTGAGAGTATTCACTAATGTGAACTTGACATCTTGAAATTTACAGAATCATTACCTGACTGTTCACAGGCTTCAAGGGGTGATACGTAGACATTTTGGAATCATATGATAGTCGTTCCTCTCAGTATCAAACAGCATTTGGTGTTCATGGAAAAAATGGCACTGTGATGCGCCACTCCACTGGGACAAAACTTAGTACAACTCTTATTGTTAAAGATATTCTCTGAGTCACAACAACCTTGAATTGTCTATTGGTGTTTAGGAATTTCATGTAAGGGTGATGTTTTGATCAGTACTGGTGTATATTGGGGAGGTTCCTAGGACTATGTTTTCACCTAAGCTGTAGGAATGTTTTGACAAACATCCCAGAACTTTGTCCCTGAATGATCCATACCAGTTACCTATGCTAAATGTGATACATAGCCTATCTATTTCAATATAGCTTTTATTGGACTATTTTGAGAATGGACATATGTAGAGATGATTTCTAAAAAAATACATTGTTGTGAAATGCCCATTTGCTGGAGACCTGATTTCTGTTTCAGGACATATTTGAGCAAGATAGCAGTATTACGTGACTCTCATTTCATCATGGTGTAGTTTAAGAGAAATTACACTTTGCTTATTTCAGGGCAGTGTGTCAACACTGAGCAAATGTATTTTTTGTAAACATCCTATTTGGTGACATCAATTCACTATGAAAACCTACAAGGACAAACCTATGTAAGCTGTTAAACTGTTCTATTAGATACATAAGGATGGAGGGTCGACAAGTTCATTACTGATATTGGAAATATCCGGGGTTATGACATCACTGTGAGCAACGTTTTTCAGATAATGTAGCATGCACACATGTGCTAATGCTAACGGTGAAGCCAATTTCAATAGACTGGAGGCAGGTGTCTCTGTACACTTTGGAAATGTTTGTGTTCAAAAGGTTATGATATGTTGTTTTTCTGCAGATTCAATAAATCTATTGATATGTCACTTCAGCATCATCATGGGCAAGTGAAGGAGAAAAGGCCAACATTGTAGGGAAAGCAGCTGGTCGCCGTGTTCCGGTCCTGAGACAACATAGACTGAGGGACACAATGGCCCAGAGGGTGAAGGGAGTGCTATGAATAAGTGAAACTCAACGCTTTCATCATCTTAGTCATCTTCTAGTTGACAATCTCTAGTAGTGGCGGGCCCTACAGGAACTGTAAGAACATCATCCTTATATGCCACCCAGTACCATCTCTACCCTTCCTCTTCCTACCCTCACAGTTGGCTTGGCCGTCACCCCTAAGAAGCATGCCATCTGCTTGACTCCATGCCTCTGTCACCCCTGCTCCTCTCAGAAAGTAGGCTATTCACCTCCTGAGTTATATTTCTGTAGGCTAGCCTGCACTACTGAATGCCATCCAGGGGCTAGGCAATCAACTGGAACAAATGTTTGTCTACCCGGAAGGCATTCACAGTGCAATGTCTAACCTACAGAGAACTATTAAGGCTCTGGCCTCCTCCCTCACCCCATCCTCTCATCACCCCCAACCTTGTGGCTCACCACTTCCCCATCCCAATACCCTGTTCCCAAATATATCCAAACAACATGCACACATTTATACGCATCCACTCATACAGACCGAAGCAGCACATTTACACATTCATACAAACCACACAAGAAATGATTATGCACATCCAAAAAGACAGGCACCACTTATACCACCACACCCACTGCCCCCCACCCACATCACCTCCATACTGAGCATAGACAAAACCACACCCACATACACCCACTTCATTCCATCACATCCAAACACAGCACAGATCTCACCACACCCACATCCATCCACACACAACACAGATGATACCATACCTACAAACACACACCCTACCCCATCACATCCACAGACAGCACATATGAAACCACACACTCATGCACACACCACACCCCCACCATAACATCCACACCCAACGCAAACACCACCTACCCCATAATCCCCACCACATCAACATGCACAGCACCCACACCCAGCACATCCACAGCACCACTCTCACATAGACACAACAATCCTACAGTATACACCCAAAAAACAGAGACGCTCGCAATCAAGCATCCAACTGACACATAAGAAACAAGACATACCCATTCTTGCAAAACATATACCTGACCCACAAGCATCTCTACCCTCAACAGACACAGGCACACCAGATACTGTCACTCTCTCTGCTTTTAAGGCCCCTCTGCTTCCCAAACCGCCTGCCAAGTTCCCCACTGAAGATCCCACCTTTTACCTTGCCTTCACTCCTCAAAAACTTCCAACTACCCCTTCCAAACACGATCTTAGCCCTCTCATACCAATGATCATCCCCTCCACATCCAAATCCACCCATATTACAAACTCAGCCACCACTTCCACTTCCCAACGCACCATTTCCAAGAGTCAATTTACCCCTTCCACTTCCAAACCCACCACTCTTAAACAAAAGTCCACTGTATCCTCTTACCAAGCCCCCTGCCTAAACAAAGTCCACCTCTTCCACTTCCCAAGCCCCCCTCCTAAACAGAAAGTCCACCACTTCCTCTTCACAACCCCGCTCCTAAACAAATGTCCACCTCTTCCTCTTTCCAAGCCCCCCTCCTCCAACACACAATCCTAGGATGTGCTTTATAGAACAAATGGTAGGTTCTCTGGGGTCATGGATTCAATGAGCGACGAGAATTACTGCTTTTTTTTCTAATGTTCCTGGAGGGTTACAGAACTCCCTGAAGCCTCTCATAACATAAACAAATGTTTGATGGTGGGCCTGCCCCTTCTTGAGACATCACCAAAAAAGAATAAATATGTAAATAGCCCACTCAGGACATTCCTTGAAGGAGCAGTGAATATTATTCACTTTTTTTACTTTGTATTTTTATTTTTCTGTGAGTCCTGGCCCCACTTGGGACACCCCCTATTTTTTTTTATAGAGGGCTGCGGGGGAGTCCAAGGACCCTTGCTGCCCTGCCAGCTCCCTACAAGTGACCCCATTTCAATGGGCCACACTGAGGCCTGCAATTGTTTTTATAAATGTTAAGGCATGTCCACCAGTGGCACACCACACCATTATTATATGTTTAATTTACGGGTGACCCAATGCCCATCCGAGCCACTCCACACCATTATTATTTTAGGGACCACAAAGGGAGCCACAGGGCCACCGTGGCCCCATCCGCTCCCTGCTCATTCAGGAGCCTGTTTTTTAAAACTTAAAGTAGGCTGTCCCAGTGCTCACTCGGGGACCCCAAAGGATGTCCCTTGTTGGGGGCTGCAGGGGCAAAACCAGGCCCCCTACAGCCCCGCTGACTGCCCTGATTGGACCACTTGTGGGCCCCTGGGCCATCCATTGGCTCTGGGAAGGGGCAGGTCACCCCCTCCCCATTTGAAGTTTGCAGCCCTGTGGAAGGGGTCCTTGGGGACTTTTCAGGCTTATGTGGGTGGATTTGTACCTCCCTTCCCCTTAATTAAAATGATGGCCCTGGGGAATATATTCCCTCTGGTCCTTTTTAGGCTCAGGGAAGGGGCTAGCCCTCCTCCCCTTTAGTGAAATATCAGCCTCATGTGATGGGGTCACTGGGTCCACTTAGTGCACTCTCCCCGAAGTAAAAATGTTCTGCCCCCAGGCCCTGGCCCACCGACTGTGTCCTGAGTACTAAGATCAACAAAACAAATGCCAATACTGCACAAACTTTTTCAATACCTAAAACAAGATAAGCAATGAATACCTTATCTCTATTGACCACTCGTTCAGTCTAGAACTGTATCTCAAAACTTTTTATTTTACTCAAAGATTAGGATGTAGTTAATTTCTGTACATCAGTCATCATTGACCATTCAAAAAAAAGAAAAGGGGAAGAAAGTGAAAAGGACTATGTGTGAATGTCCCTGTACTTATTCTGTTTTAATAAGGCGGGGCACAAAACACAATGAAAATTATTCTCAAAACATTGCTTCTTCAAAAGAAAACAGATAGGCCATCATACAAATTTTCAATTCATCACCATTAACCAATGATTGGCCTAGAAAGAAAGAAAAGGTCGATGCGTTTCGAATCCCCAATACTGATTGGATTCTCCTCAGGACCATATATGAACTCAATCTGGTAAACTTGTGCAGTTTTTTCTTCGGGGGAGTTGTTGTAGTAGAGGGTGAAATCTCACAGGAGAGCTTCAAAGTGTTTGCTCCCTGATGGAATTCTTTTATTGCAGTTGTCTAGGTACGCTGTTAGTCTGCTTGATTTTGAATGGGTATTTCCTTTTTTTTTAACTCTTTTTATTGGATTTTATACAACGAAAAGACAATACAACACATAAGACAGCCCCGCCCCTGCCCTCTGATCGGGCAGATTAAATGTAGAACAGAAAGAATTTCAAGAGCTTATAAATAATAATGATACATAAAATTGCATATTTAAATTAACAGATGAATCATCAAAAAATAGAGATAAACATTAAGATAGATGGGTATACATTACAGCTAGACAGTTTTAGCCATATTATTGTTAAATGAGTGTCTAAAGTTCAGACCATTCTATTAAAGGAGACCACATTTTTAAACCTTTTATTCTACGTTTCCTACCTTTAGTTATATATATTGCCATTTCTAAATTAAAAATTGCTAACAGTCTTGAAAACCACTGTTGATATGAGGGGGCGATAGGATCTAGCCAAGCCGATGCTATACAGATTCTTAAAACGGCCATCGAGATAAAAATCAGTTCATGACCAGTATTCAAATTAGTACAGTTTATTAAGCCTAATAGAGCTGTTTGATCAGATAGCTTAACCACAGTTTTAAGGATTAATGAGAGGAAATGTTCAATTTTTGATTTGAGAAAAGTTAAAGCGGGACAAGATGAAAAGATATGTATACAATCCGCATCTTGTAAGTTACAACGAAAGCAGCATGTTCCTCTCCCATTACCCCATTTGGCAATTCTATCTGGAGTATAGTACATGAAGAAGCATATTTTATAAAATTGTGTTTGTAATTTGGTTGACATGAGTACAGTTTGTGATAGCTCATTTACATACTCAAATTCATCAGTTGAAATTATACATTTCTTTTGCCATTTCTGAATAATCTTCTGTCTGTCATCGGGTAAGTATGTAAGTAATAGTTGGTAAAACCCCCCAATCCGTATTTTTTCCTGATAATGGCTAAGAGTTTCAGCTAAGAGCTAATGAATGGGTATTTCCATCGACAAATATCATTTGGATTAATCTTGGAGTCTCCTTCAGGCTGTGGATGAATCGACACGCTGCCAATATTTGTCGATGGAAATACCCATTCAAAAGAAAAAACTGCACAAGTTTACCAGATTAAGTTCAAATATAGTCCTTTTCACTTTCTTCCCCTTTTCCTTTTTTTGAATTGTCAATGATGACTGAATGGATTGTGCGAATGAATCATTGTATGCTAGTGATTGTTGAGCTTGAGATTGAAAGTATTTATGTTTGATCTTTTATCTTTTATACTTTCTTATCACATTCTTGTAGATATGCACACACAAGCTTTAGAAAAAGGAGTTCTCCTCCCACTACCCTTGTTAAAGAGTTGGATGGCCAATTTTTGACTCAAATAAAGTGTCACATATTGAAGGCCTTTGAAAATGTACAGAAATTAACTACATCCTAATCTTTGAGTAAAATAAAAAGTTTTGAGATGCAGTTCTAGACTGAACGAGTGGTCAATAGAGATAAGGTATTCATTGCTTATTTTGTTTTAGGTATTGAAAAAGTTTGTGCAGTATTGGCATTTGTTTTGTTGATTATATTGTTGGTGCAGCTTAACTGAGCTTAAGCCAAACCCTTTTTGTTGTTTACTGAGTACTAAGATGGCTGCCACCACACTGTTTTTGATGTGGTGGTAGCCAATCAGATATCAGCATCATCCGCCGGTCAGCTTTGAGGATCCCCTTAATTGCTCAAAAACGAAGGAATGTGGTGTAAATCCCTTGAGCAGTTTGAACTGCAGCATTCTTTGTAGTTTGCAAGGAAAAATGAATGGGGAAAATCCACTGGGTAATATATTTATTTCAAAGTTACATTTATGCAGCATTATGTTTGTAGGGTGATGTAAAACACAATATCCTCGAAGAAATGTATTCCATGTCGCAGAGTTCTCTAATTGCAAAATAATTTCTTGGAGAAGTGCAGCAGAATCTGAAGGCCACAGAATATTTGAACACAGATTCAATATTAAGGGGAACTACCAACAAGTAGAAAAATTGGAGTATGTCTGCAAGACTCCACCTCTGGGTAGATGTCCACAGTCCGCCTGCAGCACATGCAACACCATAACACACAAATGTGTAGCCCTGTTGAGAAACTGATGCACTTTGTTACTGGGGCCTCCCCACTCCTGTGTTGAATACAAGCACTTCATCTTTTGACAGATGCACACAATTCACATGTGGCCATTCGGCTATTCAACCAAAGTGCAAATACTCTAGATGCAGGGAAGTATCTCTGATCTTTTTATGTTTCACAGAATTCAATTCTGCAATTCGTCCAAGACTGTATCTCGCTTCACTGCTTTTTCACTGAAGAACCCGAAAACAATGACACCTCCATCTCCAGAATAAAAAAGCTTCCGTCATCTGAACCAATATCTACTGAACAATGCATTTAATTATACAAACAATACAACCATGGTGAGCACAATGTTCTTACTTCTCCACCTTTAAATATAGACAAAAAGCAACCTCCTGTCCTGTATCCCGTTTCCTTGACAAACCTCACTGTGCTGTCACTCCACCATCCTGTGCCCTGACAAATAGCTGCACAAAAATAGTTCAGGGAAAATGCTAATTTGCATGTGTTCTTCAACTGGCCTCCCATCTGCAGCTCATTTTCGTCACCTTTCCATGTAACCTTCAATCTTAATCAGCATTGAATGTCAACCAAAAGGAGCACATTTGTTATTTGGTACTGTGTAAATAATTGTAATAACATATCATTCATCAAACAATCCTCCACATTGGATCAATAGTTTTGCACTGTATTTACCAACAATCTAATTTCAGATGCAGATCCTGTGCACATTACAAGGTAGTGATCGAACTCACACTCTTTACTGGATCTATATTTCTATTGGTCACTATCTGGCTACTTTGTCAGAAGTACCAAGATGCAATGCTTGGCAAAAAAAAATCCAAATACATCAGAGAATTAAACACAATATCATAGTGTGCATTCCGTGAAATTAGAAGCATTGTGCATTGTCTACTAACCAGCGTTACCCTCCTGCAACTATAACAGCAGTGGTAAATTTATTATGTGTAAATAAATGTGAGGAAACATTACATGTCAATTAATTCTCATTGGGCGAAAACAAATGTGAATAAGCAACACAGTTGTTTAAAAATTGTCAAATAATTACAAACTTCAGTCTATTGTATCGTATTGTGATTACACTTGTATAGCACGTGCTACCCCTGACAAGTCATAGATGCCAGACAGCATGCTGCTCTGGAACCCAAGAACAGTGGTTAGGCCAGTGATATTAGTTATTGTTGGTCATTGCGGTTAGTCTTGTGCACTCAAGCAAACTATTCCATGCACTCACTCCAGTTTCTTCATGGTAGATTAAACAAATAGAAGTTAGGGGTAATCATTAGTGGGGAAAATGGGCGATATGTGAGTTCACGCAGATGTTTGATGGGAGTTAATAGATGAGCTAGAGGAGTAGTAGTAGTGCTAGGTACAGGGGTGCCACTTTCCAAAAAAGAAGTGGTTGGAATCTTTTAAATGAGTTCATGGCAAATTGCAGAAATGCCTTCATAGTGAATAGGGCAATCACATGTGGTTTAGAGATGGTTGTGCTCAGAGAGTAGAGGCATGCAGAGGATAAAAAGGAAGAGGAGCGCTATTGCAGAGGAACAGGGAGTCTACCATCAGAGACTGTGTCTGTAGAGAAGCCTGAAAAGGACATTTGATAGGAGAAACAACCGAAAATGGTTCTGCAGCGTATACCCATTAGAAACGTTTATCACTTAGAATGAAAAAGATGAATGTCTTCATTTTGAATTTGCGAAAGTTCATTCACACAATGGTTATATTTTAGGCACTCTATATTACTCAACAAAGAAACAAGTCTCATTTTCCTTTGTCAAACAACTAATCCATTTTCGCAAACAATTAGGTTAAGTCCCCAGGGGGCAGTATGAAGACTTTAATTGGGCAACTGAGGGAGACAGATAAAAAAAAGAAGTATTACAACTAATGTAATTACTTTGAAAATGGATATATCAGGGCCAAAATACTAGAAAGACAGGTTTATTAAAGAGACATTTTAACAATAGGTTTGGGAAAAAATAATGTGCAAATTGTAGGAGGATTTGGAATCTAGGCAAGATGTTCTGCAAGAGACTGCCTAATCATGTGTTTACACTTTTCTCTCTGGATGAAATGTAGTGACAGGGAAATGGCATCCTGTTCAAAATAAGCAATGGAAAAGCTAATAGTCAGCAAATTTGAGACTTTCGGCTTATTATGATGTCGGGCGGACTTGCGTCTTTCCGACACTGTCGCAGATACGGGTACGAGCGACCTCTGGTCAGCGGTCCTGACCGCCAAAGTATGATGCGACCGGACATGGTGCGAAAACATACACACATTTCCTCATAGGAGCATGTGCTATGGCTGTAAACATAAGAAAATGGGAGGTTGTGCTCTACCCTGCACTGTGTGGCAGGAACACAGTGCAGGGATCAATAAGGGGGAACCATAGGTGCCCCCCTCAGCCTCCAACCAGCAAACAGAAGGGAGCCCTGCTAGGGGGCCCCAAACTCACTTTCCAACAGGCTATCCAAGTCAGAAAGTCCGGCATGGAACGCCTTCCAGAAACCGTGCATCGTAAGCCGGACAGCGTAAAACGCCATCCTTATGGATTGCGGCCTGTGTTCGACTGGCTAATGCGCTCCATGAGCCCGTCGGAATCCAGCTGGAATTACCAGCCGGTTTCACTTCTGACCACCTAAATGGTAATTAGGAGGTAGAAAGTGAAACTGACGATCTGGGTCGGAAATTCTCCCCCCCTAATGTTTTTGCCAATGGTGTTAGCCTTGCTGCACAGCATCCCTGAAGCTGTGAAGTATGATTAACGAAGGAAATAATAAGTGTTATTGCTGTAATACAGTAATCATGTTGTTTTGTAGCTGTGAGCACCATGTATACACTCTTAACATGCTTTTTAAAATAAATTGATTTTCATATGTAAATCAAAAAATATATAACTAGCATTTTTTTAGGCTTGGTTATTGGAGAGAAATCTGGAGGTCCGGGGTTGGAGAATTAACAGATATAGTGTGGGTGGAGGGAGAGATTGTGGTGGATGGAGGCAACACGGAGTGTGAGGCTGCGGACAAGAAGAATCAGGCAAGGGGGGAGCAACATGGTATGCATGGGTGAGGAAGAGAGGCAATCAGTAAGAGGGGAGGATGCTGGTGGGAATAGTAACACAGAGGGTGGGCATGGGGAGGAGATGCTACTGGTAAGAGAGCAATGTGGAGTGGGCGGTTGGAAGCACAATGGCAAGAAAGCATGTTGAAGTACAATAGTTCAACATGGAGGGGGAAGATGAAGTTCACAGGAGACACAGAGTAACAGGGATGCAGTGGGAGGGAATTACATGAAGAACAGAAATGGAAAGCACGGGGCGTGGCTTGACCGCCAAGTGAGATGGCTATGAGGTGGTGAAGCTCCTGACGCCGATGACCTGAATCCCCAGAATATCCGCACAACATCTATTTTCTACCCCCAAACGATCGGCGGGGTAGGTGCGGTACCTCCACTGTGGCACGTGCGCCCGAAAGTGCTTGCGTAGAAAATCTGGGCTGAATTGGAATATAGAGAAGATCGGGCCCCAAAATCTTGAATCCGGACCCCTACTTGCAAAAGGGGCCTCTGATATGTTTCTCTAGTTGGTTTCCCCACCCCTCCTGCTATCGGACTCCTTACTGGAATGACTGCCACGGGGACTGGAGAAACACCAGCAGTCCGTGGTGCAGCCATACGTCTCCCGGCCTGCCTACCGCCCAGCGGCCCCGTTCGGAAGCTGACAGGCGGGAGTCTGATAGGCTGGCCAAAACTGAGGGTGAAGAGCCCACACGCACCGCAATCTCTGTTTGGGACGGCCAGTTCATACATCAACGCCTTACCCAACAGCAGTGGATCAGGACCGACGGATGGGTGAGCTGCGCCGCGACGCGGCGGCATAATTCACTTTGAGGGCAGTAAATTCTGGCCAAATTCTTGGGAAACTGCACTTTGTGCACTAGCGACCCGAGTACAAAGCCATAGTGGGTGCAGCACACACAAACTGGAGACAGTGGCTCACAGCTAATTGCCACTGGTTGGTGTATACTTCTCTGGAAGGAGGCGTAAATACTAGCTTCGACATCAATGACATGCCGAGGTCAGTGCATCATACATTTGGCAGCCCTAGTGAGACGGCCCTCCTGAAGCCTCTTGAGTGTTTGACTTGGAGTGCGGTGAGTGGAGCATGATCCCGAATGCATACTGTGGGCGATTTATACTCCGTTTACGCCGCTGCATCATGTTAGGACCAAAAGGACAGAAGTCTACACTCCAGACGAAGCTGGATAAATTCACAACTCACAAAGAGGCAACCAAGAGGGGACAACCAGGGGGGAGACAAAGAAGTCATTGATGAGATCCGAAGGGGAACCAACATTGGCGGACATAATGGCAGCCATAGAAGGGGTGCGTGCCTCGCTGGAACACAGACTGGACAACACATCCATCAAAATTGCATTGCTCAGGACCGATTTGAAAAACACTAGCAATAAGGTGAACACCATGGAAAGGGTGACTAAGGAACTCAGTGGTGACACCCAGAGAATGGGTAAAAAAAGTCTTAGCACTATCAAGTGGCGCAGAAAAAATTGGATGCACAACTGGATGACTACAAAGGTTGTGCAAGACGTAGCAATGTCAGAATTATTGGGGTCCCTGAGTGAGGGGAGGGGCCAGACACGGACCTGTTCGTGGAAGACCTAATCATGAACCACCAACGTCTTAAAACACTGTAGAAATTCTTTACAAGTGAAAGGGCACACAGCGTGCCAGGAGAAAGACCTAAGCCTGGTGCCCCTCCAAGACCTATCCTGGCACGACTCCTTAATTTCAGGGACTGAGGCAGTATTCTCCAAACGGCATGTGTTAACCCTCCTCTAAATATCAACAACAGTGAACCATCCTTTTTCCCGGATTTTAACATCGTAGTTCAACGCTAACGTCGCACCTTCCTGGACATTAAAAAATTGGTAAGGGATAAAGGCATTCGTAACACGATGTTATTCCTGGCTAAGCTGCGAGTAGAAGCGGATTGCAAGACTTGGTTTTTTGAAAGGCCGGATGCAGTACAAGAATGGTTGGAGGGCTGGAGACCAGTGAAGATTCACAATATAAGATAAGACTTAGACATTGGAATTGGTCAGTGATTGTTTTGCAACGCCTGAAGTAGTTAACTAAGGGACTTCTAAGTCACCCTCACCTGTAACGACACCGGATGAACCGAGTCGCTGTGCTGGGCAGGCAAAGTGAACATTTTCTGCATTTTTTTAACACATTTGTATATGATGCAAGTTAATGTATGATTAATGGGGAGCACATAGTAGCGGTTGGGGGTCTTTTGAGTGGGAGTCCATTACCTCTTCCCCCTCCAATTTCTAGTTAGTTTTCTTGGTTAGGGCGACAGGCACTCTGCACTATTGGGGTAATGGGCAGTTTCAAGCCCAGAGTGCGTTAGAGCAGGGAGGGCAACAGGGTGGGGGAGTTGGGAATCTTGTTTTTGTAGGGTTATTTTTTGTTTGTCACAGATTTGTAAGTAGGAAATCTAAGCATGGGAAACGCAGTGGCCAGGACCTGGTTGTTGAGATCATGACAGTTTGCACATGGTTCTATTGCATGAGGGTGGGTGTTCCAGGAACATGGTCGGGTGCCCCCCAATAGCGCAGAAGAGCCGAAGACATGGGCACTGCAAGTGAGAAATAGAGTGAGTTAATATCCTGGAATGTAAATGGATTGCGAGACAAAATTAAAAGTGGAAATATTTTGCAGTTTCTTAAGTGACATGCCTCTGCTTCAAGAGTCACACCTAATAGGAAATATGTGCAAGGCCCTGGCTAGAGGAGGCTACCAATTGGTGGCTCACTTTGGGTTCACAACGGGCTCCAGGGGAGTTGGCATTTTAAAAAAGTGCACGTTCCAATGGCAATAGAGCAGGTTTTGAACTTCAAGGAGAGGGGGCTCGTGGATCCAAAGGGATGGAGCACCCAAAAACTGTGAAGTAAAAAAAAAGGAAAAGAAACCACAGACAATTTGGGGAGATATGTGGCAGTATCTGGACAGTGGGAGGCGAGGTGCTAACACTGCTGTCACTGTACTTGCCACCAGGATTACAGGAAATTTTGCTTAAAGACCTTGGGGGGTACTTTTTACGTTTCCCAATGGTAGGATGATAATAGGTGGAGACCTAAACTCAGTGGTTTCTTAGATGCTAGATCACTATCCCCCTAGGGACATACCTCCCTCCTGACTGTACCTCCCATGTTTCCTGGAAGCTATGGGACTGTTGGACATGTGGAGGGTGTACCACCCTACAGAGACACAATACACGTCTCACTCTGGGGTACACAAAAGCCTTTCCTGCCTAGATTATATCCTAGCCCCGCAGCACTGGTTGGTTATGTCAAAGAAGTAAGAGATCTAGCTAGGGGAATATCCAACCACTTCCCAGTTTGGCTACACATGGAGTAAAGGGGGGGAGACTGTACTCGGGTTGCACCTATTACACCGGTATTTTAAAAACCCCGTAATTAAATCGAAGTTAGATCAGGAAATTGAATACTACTTTGCTGAAAATGATTGCAAGGTTTTCTCTGCTCGAGTCCTTTGGGAAGCCTTTTAAACAGTGGTGAGGGGACACACTCTGTCCCAGATCTCCAAGGTAAAAAAAGACAGACAAACTAGACTTCTCAGATTAGAGGAGGAAATTCTCAGATTGGAGGAGGGCCTTGCGACGTCTGAAGACCAGGACGCAACACATATTCTCCGCTTGACACAAGAGAAATACAGGTGCGAGGCGAGGAAAGCTGCCAAAACCATGCTCAGCCACAAGTTAGGGAGCGTATACGAGAAAAGAGACAAGGCCAGGAAGCTATTAGCCCGGTTAGACAGGGGAGAAGCAGCGGCCAACTGGTCACTGAACTCAGGGCAGCGAACGGGGAAAAGCTCACTGATCCGCAGGACATCGCGGATGAGTTTGGTAGATATTATGACTTGGTCTACACTTCTAGGTCCATCAGACGAGGGGTGGAAACTAAAGAATTACTGGCGGAAATTCATCTGCCAGTATTGGCGGATCAGGACAGAAATTTGTTGGAGGGAGACATAGCCTCGGATGAAATATTGCAGGCTATTCATTCCATTCAGACAGGAAAAGCAATGGTCTCTAATGGCCTCCCAGTAGAATTGTATAAAGGATGGCGTGATAAGATAGCCCCACACGTGGCTTAACAACAGGAGTAGCGACATCCAATTCCCAATGGCTTGCAGCAAGGAATCAATAGATTTTTTAGATCTCACACTCAAGGTTGAAGATGGACGGTTGTATTGTGACCTATACCGTAAGCCTACGGAGAGGAATACCCTTTTGATGCATGGTTCACATCACTCTCGCAATCTAAGAGACAACCTACCATACGGACAGTACTTGAGGTTGAAGAGGAACTGCTCCCGAAGAAAAGACTTTTTCAGAGAGTCTGAGATACTAACAACCTGTCAGAAGGCCAGGGGATACCCAACAGGACTATTGAAGCGTGTGAAAAAACGAGCCTGGTACTGCCCTTGCGACCAGTTACTAGAAGTGAAAGAGAAACCCAGAGAGACCAGCAACCTTGTCTGTGTCACAACATTTAACACAAGGAGCAATGATATCAAAAAGATTATACAAAAATATTGGAATCTTCTGGCTAGTGAGCTACAAACCACGCACCAGCCTTTGCTCACCTTCAAAAGAGTAAGGGACATTAAAGACACGTTGTGAAAGATTTCCTTGTACCTCCCAAGCAACCAGACATAAGTGCCTACCTGGGCCTCCCGCCTGTGACTGGACATCGAAGATGTGGAAGCTGCAAATCCTGTGAGTTATGCCAGGAAGGTACGGACTTCACGCACAATAACAGAAACTTTGAGTTAACACACTTCACTAACTACAATAACTCACAAGTAATATACCCAATTTTTTGCCCCCGTTCTCAGATATATGTCGGACAGACAACTCAGAAAGTTAAAACCAGATTTCTACAGCACGTGAGCAGGATAAGGTGTAAAACAGTGGGGGCACCACTAGTTGAGCATTTCAGTACATACAACCATTCACCTGATAACATCACATGGTTGGTCCTTGAAAAAATTGTCTCGAATGCCAGAGGGGGATCCACCACTAGGTCTCTCAACTACAAGGACTGCAGTTGGATTTTTTTTTAAAGAGATTTTTAACTGTATATTGGAAATTAAGCACCCACAAACGTTGTTGTAAATAAATGCACTACTTCTGAATTCTAAATTAAACGAACCCAGTGTATAAGATCTGGGAGACCTTAACGGAGCTAGCATTTTTGCTGGCGCACTGGCAGACTGGCTGAATTCTAAACAATTGTGACCCCCAAGGATGGCACCAGCGGTCAAGATATCCGCAAACCCCATAACATACATAACATGCGAGAGATCGGATTGTTATTACTAACGGCGTGCATGCTGTCTGGCATACCCCTCGACAGCACGTTCACCAGTGTGACGTTAGGACTGTTGCCTAGCAACTTGATGAAGCGTCATCCCAACTGAACGTTCTCGCGCTGGCTCACTGGCTGACTGGCTGAATTTGAAACAATTGTGACCCGTAATGTCGGCACCAGTGTTCAACCTTTCCATAAACCCCGTGATAAACATAACATGCGAGAGATCGGAAAGCTATTACTACCGGCGTGCATGCTGCCATACATACCCCACGTCAGCATGTTCGCAATTGTGATGCGAGGGCGGTTGCCTAGCAACTTGACGGCTCGGCATTCCAAGTGAACGTCCTTGCGCTCATACAACCAACTTATACGAGTCAGCAGCCTCTCGCTGAAATGTTAGCAAGCACGATCGGAGCAGAAAATAAATTATTGCACGCGATTGTCATTCGGATTCAGCACGAACGCCCAGAGGTGAGCTGGCTGTAGTTTGTAGGTAATCCCACTCTTGCAACTTCAGAATCATAATGGGGCGGATTTCATTAATCTGTACTCTCCCCCTTCCCTTTAGATAACATCCCAGTGGCATTACCCTTGCCGCGAGAACAGATTGCAATATAACAGGCAACCAACTCATTTTCCCGGAATCGATGAGCTCCTTCCATGGGATTGGGTGAGTCCACAGCCCGACCAAGTCATACCCTTGAATCATTACGGGAGTATGATGGGATTAGTAATTCTTACGCCTGTTTCTCTTTAGGATCAGCTTCCAAGAGAGCTTGAACCACTTGCTTAATTCATATTGATTAGTCCAGCCTGGGTGAAGCTACCAGTGTCCCACACTAGAGAGTCTCTAGTGTGTAGAGATCCTCTTAAATACATGCATACGTCAATCCAAACCCTGACCGATGTTTAATTTATTCCACAGGCTGTCTGCACTGCCCCCCCCGCACCCACCCGGTCCTGATGAAGGCCCGCTCTGACCTGCCATGATGGCCATTTCAGGGTTGAAACGTAGACATTGAAATCTTCTTGGACCAGTTCGAAAAGGATTCTGTGATAAATACCAACTGATGTGCTTTACAGAACTGACAAAAAAACGCTGTGTCACTGGCCATTCTCCCCTTTCCCTTTTCCTCCACCCTACCTAAAGTCACCTTTGTATATATTTTTCACTTGCACGAATATCACAGAGCACCAAAACGTCACCTTCATCACATTTGATGCGCCGCCATGTATTGCTTACAGCCTTGTAAATTGTGAATTTAGGGTAATTATAAATGAAACTTATTTTAAAAAGTTTTAGGATGTACCCTATTTGGTTTGGTTTGACGCTTCTCCTTTAGTTGCATTAATTTACTGTTTATAAAAATGAATAAATCGCTGAATATTCAGAATATTTTGCAGTAATTATGTAAAACCAGACAGAACCAATTGTATACTTCATACTATTGCCCAGGTTCTGAGGGATACTGGGTTACCCCATTGTGATTTCTTGACTAAAGCCCTAAATCATCTCATGTAGTTTGATGTTAAGGTTACAGTTGTACTAAACAGGCCCCTGGTCTTTTTGTGTCTGGTAAGATGCTCCTCCACTGCTTCGTCTCATGTATTGGAAGCCCTATTACATGAGAGATATCATACATTTCACTTATGATGCAGTGAATGGACAATACTTCACATTGGTAAGTTGGGATTCGACAAAAACATGAGTGTGCCTACATCACTTGTGCCATCAGTAGTAGTGCCTACATGTTGGTATATAAATGTTTGCCTATTGTTCTTTCATCTGCAATACTATTTCATGCCTGATTGTAGTGCCATAATACGTTTATATCCCCCTCCTTCATAAATATGTGTGCGTAGGGCAGTCTGTATTGTCACAAATAAATGTAATAGATATACAGTTAATGTGAAAACACAGACAGGACTATGTACACATTGGTGAGTGTGTGACGCATACCCTAAGGCATTACTCAGTGTCCTTGGTCAAGTCCAAATGATGAATCAATGATGGACATGACTGGTAGGCTTACAGTGTTTTGTCAATATTGAAAGTTCCGTTTCATCTATGTGAGAGTATTCACTAATGTGAACTTGACATCTTGAAATTTACAGAATCATTCATTACCTGACTGCTCACAGGCTTCAAGGGGTGATACGTAGACATTTTGGAATCATATGATAGTCGTTCCTCTCAGTATTAAACAGCATTTGGTGTTCATGGAAAAAATGGCACTGTGATGCGCCACTCCACTGGGACAAAACTTAGTACAACTCTTATTGTTAAAGATATTCCCTAAGTCAAAACAACCTTGAATTGTCTATTGGTGTTTAGGAATTTCATGTAAGGATGACGTTTTGATCAGTACTGATGTATATTGGGAAGGTTCCTAGGACTATGTTTTCACCTAAGCTGTACGAATGTTTTGACAAACATCCCAGAACTTTGCCCCTAAGTGATCCATACCAGTTACCTATGTTAAATGTGATACATAGCCTATCTATTTCAAAATAGCTTTTATTGGACTATTTTGAGAATGGACATATGAGGAGATGATTTCTAAAAAAATACATTGTTGTGAAATGCCCATTTACTGGAGACCTGATTTCTATTTCTGGACATATTTGAGCAAGATAGCAGTATTACATGACTCTCATTTCATCATGATGTAGTTTAAGAGAAATTACACTTTGCTTATTTCCGGGCCGTGTGTCAACACTGAGCAAATGTATTTTTTGTAAACATCCTATTTGGTGACATCAATTCACTATTAAAACCTACAAGGACCAACCTATGTAAGCTGTTAAACTGTTCTATTAGATACATAAGGATGGAGTGTCGACAAGTTCATTACTGATATTGGAAATATCCGGGGTTATGACATCACTGTGAGCAACGTTTTTCAGATAATGTAGCATGCACACATGTGCTAATGCTAAAGGTGAAGCCAATTTCAATAGACTTGAGGCAGGTGTCTCTGTACACTTTGGAAATGTTTGTGTTCAAAAGGTTATGATCTGTTGATTTTCTGCAGATTCAATAAATCTATTGTATATGTCACTTCAGCATCATCATGGGCAAGTGAAGGAGAAAAGGCCAACATTGTAGGGAAAGCAGCTGGTCGCAGTGTTCCGGTCCTGAGACAACAGAGACTGAGGGACACAATGGCCCAGAGGGTGAAGGGAGTGCTATGAATAAGTGAAACTCAACACTTTCATCATCTTAGTCATCTTCTAGTTGACAATCTCTAGTAGTGGCGAGCCCTACAGGAACTGTGAGAACATCATCCTTATATGCCACCCAGTACCATCTCTACCCTTCCTGTTGCTACCCTCACAGTTGGCTTCGCCGTCACCCATAGGAAGCGTGCCATCTGCTTGACTCCATGCCCCTGTCACCCCTGCTCCTCTCAGAAAGTAGGCTACTCACCTCCTGAGTTATATCTCTGTAGGCTAGCCTGCACTACTGAATGCCATCCAGGGGCTAGGCAGTCAACTGGAACAAAAATTTGTCTACCTGGAAGGCATTCACAGTGCAACGTCTAACCTACAGAGAACTATTAAGGCTCTGGCCTCCTCCCTCACCCCATCCTCTCATCACCCCCAACCTTGTTGCTCACCACTTCCGCATCCCAATACCCTGTTCCCAAATATATTCAAACAACATGCACACATTTATACGCGCCCACTCATACAGACCGAAGCAGCACATTTACACATTCATACAAACCGCACAAGAAATGATTAGGCACATCCAAAAAGACAGGCACCAATTATACCACCACACCCACTGCCCCCCACCCACATCACCTCCATACTGAGCACAGACAAAACCACACCCACATACACCCACTTCATTCCATCACATCCAAATACAGCACAGATCTCACCACACCCACATCCATCCACACACAACACAGATGATACCATACCTACAAAAACACACCCTACCCCATCACATCCACAGACAGCACATATGAAACCACACACTCATGCACACACCACACCCCCACCATAGCATCCACACCCAACCCAAACACCACCTACCCCATAATCCCCACCACATTAACATGCACAACACCCACACCCAGCACATCCACAGCACCACTCTCACATCGACACACCAATCCTACAGTATACACCCAAAAAACAGAGACGCTCGCAATCAAGCATCCAACTGACACATAAGAAACAAGACATACCCATTCTTTCAAAACATATACCTGACCCACAAGCAACTCTACCCTCAACAGACACAGGCACACCAGATACTGTCACTCTCTCTGCTTCTAAGGCCCCTCTGCTTCCCAAACCGCCTGCCAAGTTTCCCACTGAAGATCCCACCTTTTACCTTGCCTTCACTCCTCAAAAACTTTCAACTACCCCTTCCAAACACGATCTTAGCCCTCTCACACCAATGACCATCCCTTCCACATCCAAATCCACCCATATTACAAACTCAGCCACCACTTCCACTTCCCAACGCACCATTTCCAAGAGTCAATTTACCCCTTCCACTTCCAAACCCACCACTCTTAAATGAAAGTCCACTGTATCCTCTTACCAAGCCCCCTTCCTAAACAAAGTCCACCTCTTCCCCTTCCCAAGCCCCCCTCCTAAACAGAAAGTCCACCACTTCCTCTTCACAACCCCGCTCCTAAACAAAAGTCCACCTCTTCCTCTTTCCAAGCCCCCCTCCTCCTAAACACAATCCTAGGATGTGCTTTATAGAACAAATGGTAAGTTCTCTGGGGTCATGGATTCAATGACCGACGAGAATTACTGCTTTTTTTTCTAATGTTCCTGGAGGGTTACAGAACTCCCTGAAGCCTCTCATAAAATAAACCAATGTTTGATGGTGGGCCTGCCCCTTCTTGAGACATGACCAAAAAAGAATAAATATGTAAATAGCCCACTCAGGACATTCCTTGAAGGAGCAGTGAATATTATTCACTTTTTTTACTTTGTATTTTTTTTTCTGTGAGTCCTGGCCCCACTTGGGACACCCCCTATTTTTTTTTATAGAGGGCTGCGGGGGAGTCCCGGGACCCTTGCTGCCCTGCCAGCTCCCTACAAGTGACCCCATTTCAATGGGTCACACTGAGGCCTGCAATTTTGTTTATAAATCTTAAGACATGCCCACCAGTGGCACACCACAACATTATTATATGTTTAATTTAAGGGTGACCCAATGCCCATCCGAGCCACTCCACACCATTAATATTTTAGGGGCCACAAAGGGAGCCACAGGGCCACAGTGGCCCCATCTGCTCCCTGCTCATTCAGGAGCCTGTTTTTTAAAACTTAAAGTAGGCTGTCCCAGTGCTCACCCGGGGCACCCAAAAGGATGTCCCTTGTTGGGGGCTGCAGGGTCAAAACCAGGCCCCCTACAGCCCCGCTGACTGCCCTAATTGCACCAATTGTGGGCCCCTGGGCCATCCATTGGCTCTGGGAAGGGGCAGGTAACCCCCTCCCCATTTGAAGTTTGCAGCCCTATGGAAGGGGTCCTTGGGGTCTTTTCAGGCTTATGGGGTGGATTTGTACCTCCCTTCCCCTTAATTAAAATGATGGCCCTGGGGAATATATTCCCTCTGGTCCTTTTTAGGCTCAGGGAGGGGGCTAGCCCTCCTCCCCTTTAGTGAAATATCAGCCTCATGGGATGGGGTCACTGGGTCCACTTAGTGCACTCTCCCCTAAACAAAAATGTTCTGCCCCCAGGCCCCGGCCCACCGACTGTGTCCTGAGTACTAAGATCAACAAAACAAATGCCAATACTGCACAAACTTTTTCAATACCTAAAACAAGATAAGCAATGAATACCTTATCTCTATTGACCACTCGTTCAGTCTAGAACTGTATCTCAAAACTTTTTATTTTACTCAAAGATTAGGATGTAGTTAATTTCTGTACATCAGTCCTCATCGACAATTCAAAAAAAGGAAAAGGGGAAGAAAGTGAAAAGGGCGATGCGTGAATGTCCCTGTACTTATTCTGTTTTAATAAGGCAGGGCACAAAACACAATGAAAATTATTCTCAAAACATTGCTTCTTCAAAAGAAAACAGATAGGCCATCATACAAATTTTCAATTCATCACCATTAACCAATGATTGGCCTAGAAAGAAAGAAAAGGTCGACGCGTTTCGAATCCCCAATACTGGTGGGATTCTCCCCAGGACCATGTATGAACTCAATCTGCTAAACTTGTGCAGTTTTTTCTTCGGGGAAGTTGTTGTAGTAGAGGGTGAAATCTCACAGGAGAGCTTCAAAGTGTTTGCTCCCTGATGGAATTCTTTCATCGCAGTTGTCTAGGTACGCTGTTAGTCTGCTTGATTTTGAATGGGTATTTCCATCGACAAATATCATTTGGATTAATCTTGGAGTCTCCTTCGGGCTGTGGATGAATCGACACGCCGCCAATATTTGTCGATGGAAATACCCATTCAAAAGAAAAAACTGCACAAGTTTACCAGATTGAGTTCATATATAGTCCTTTTCACTTTCTTCCCCTTTTCCTTTTTTTGAATTGTCAATGATGACTGAATGGATTGTGCGAATGAATCATTGTATGCTAGTGATTGTTGAGCTTGAGATTGAAAGTATGTATGTTTGATCTTTTATCTTTTATAATTTCTTATCACATTCTTGTAGATATGCACACACAAGTTTTAGAAAAAGGAGTTCTCCTCCCCCTCCCCTTGTTAAAGAGTTGGATGGCCAATTTTTGACTCAAATAAAGTGTCAAATATTGAAGGCCTTTGAAAATGTACAGAAATTAACTACATCCTAATCTTTGAGTAAAATAAAAAGTTTTGAGATGCAGTTCTAGACTGAACGAGTGGTCAATAGAGATAAGGTATTCATTGCTTATCTTGTTTTAGGTATTGAAAAAGTTTGTGCAGTATTGGCATTTGTTTTGTTGATTATATTGTTGGCGCAGCTTAACTGAGCTTAAGCCAAACCCTTTTTGTTGTTTACTGAGTACTAAGATGGCTGCCACCACACTGTTTTTGATGTGGTGGTAGCCAATCAGATATCAGCATCATCCGCCGGTCAGCTTTGAGGATCCCCTTAATTGCTCAAAAACGAAGGAATGTGGTGTATATCCCTTGAGCAGTTTGAACTGCAGCATTCTTTGTAGTTTGCAAGGAAAAACGAATGGGGAAAATCCACTGGGTAATATATTTATTTCAAAGTTACATTTATGCAGCATTATGTTTGTAGGGTGATGTAAAACACAATATCCTCGAAGAAATGTATTCCATGTCGCAGAGTTCTCTAATTGCAAAATAATTTCTTGGAGAAGTGCAGCAGAATCTGAAGGCCACAGAATATTTGGACACAGATTCAATTTTAAGGGGAACTACCAACAAGTAGAAAAATTGGAGTATGTCTGCAACACTCCACCTCTGGGTAGATGTCCACAGTCCGCCTGCAGCACATGCAACACCATAACACACAAATGTTTAGCCCTGTTGAGAAACTGATGCACTTTGTTACTGGGGCCTCCCCACTCCCGTGTTGAATACAAGCACTTCATCTTTTGACAGATGCACACAAGTCACATGTGGCCATTCGGCTATTCAACCAAAGTGCAAATACTTTAGATCCGGGGAAGTATCTCTGATCTTTTTATGTTTCACAGAATTCAGTTCTGCAATTTGTCCAAGACTGTATCTCGCTTCACTGCTTTTTCACTGAAGAACCCGAAAACAATGACACCTCCATCTCCAGAATAAAAGAGCTTCTGTCATCTGAGCCAATATCTACTGAACAATGCATTCAAGTATACAAACAATACAACCATGGTGAGCACAATGTTCTTACTTCTCTACCTTTAAATATAGACAAAAAGCAACCTCCTGTCCTGTATCCCATTTCGCTTGACAAACCTCACTGTGCTGTCACTCCACCATCCTGTGCCCTGGCAAATAGCTGCACAAACATATTTCAGGGAAAATGCTAATTTGCATGTGTTCTTCAACTAGCCTTTCATCTGCAGCTCATTTTCGTCACCTATCCATGTAACCTTCAATCTTAATCAGCATTCAATGTCAACCAAAAGGAGCACATTTGTTATTTGGTACTGTGTAAATTATTGTGATTTACCACATATCATTCATCAAACAATCCTCCACAGTGGATCAATAGTTTTGCACTGTATTTACCAACAATCTAATTTCAGATGTAGATCCTGTGCACATTACAAGGTAGTGATCGAACTCACACTCTTTACTGGATCTATATTTCTATTGGTCACTATCTGGCTACTTTGTCAGGAGTACCAAGATGCAATGCTTGGCAAAAAAAGTCCAAACACCTCAGAGAATAAACACAATATCATAGTGTGCAGTCCGTGAAATTAGAAGCATTATGCATTGTCTACTAACTAGCGTTACCCTCCGGCAACTATAACAGCAGTGGTAAATTTATTATGTGTAAATAAATGTGAGGAAACATTACATGTCAATTAATTCTCATTGGGCGAAAACAAATGTGAATAAGCAACACTGTTGTTTAAAAATTGTCAAATAATTACAAACTTCAGTCTATTGTATCGTATTGTAATTACACTTATATAGCACGTGCTACCCCTGACAAGTCATAGATGACAGACAGCATGCTGCTCTGGAACCTAAGAACAGTGGTTAGGCCAGTGTTATTAGTTATTGTTGGTCATTGCGGTTAGTCTTGTGCACTGAAGCAAACTATTCCATGCACTCACTCCAGTTTCTTCATGGTAGATTAAACAAATAGAAGTTAGGGGTAATCATTAGTGGGGGAAATGGGCGATATGTGAGTTCATGCAGATGTTTGATGGGAGTTAATAGATGAGCTAGAGGAGTAGTAGTAGTGCTAGGTACAGGGGTGCCACTTTCCAAAAAAGAAGTGGTTGGAATCTTTTAAATGAGTTCATGGCAAATTGCAGAAATGCCTTCATAGTGAATAGGGCAATCACATGTGGTTTAGAGATGGTTGTGCTCAGAGATTAGAGGCATGCAGAGGATAAAAAGGAAGAGGAGGGCTATTGCAGAGGAACAGGGAGTCTACCATCAGAGACTGTGTCTGGAGAGAAGCCTGAAAAGGGCATTTGATAGGAGAAACAACCGAAAATGGTTCTGCAGCGTATACCCATTAGAAACGTTTATCACTTAGAATGAAAAAGATGAATGTCTTAATTTTGAATTTGCGAAAGTTCATTCACGCAATGGTTATATTTTAGGCACTCTACATTACTCAACAAAGAAACAAGTCTCATTTTCCTTTGTCAAACAACTAATCCATTTTCGCAAACAATTAGGTTGAGTCCCCAGGGGGCAGTATGAAGACTTTAATTGGGCAACTGAGGGAGACAGATAAAAAAAAGAAGTATTACAACTAATGTAATTACTTTGAAAATGGATATATCAGGGCCAAAATACTAGAAAGACAGGTTTATTAAAGAGACATTTTAACAATAGGTTTGGGAAAAAATAATGTGCAAAGTGTAGGAGCATTTGGAATCTAGGCAAGATGTTCTACAAGAGACTGCCAAATCATGTGTTTACACTTTTCTCTTTGGATGAAATGTAGTGACAGGCAACTGGCATCCTGTTCAAAATAAGCAATGGAAAAGCTAATAGTTAGCAAATTTGAGACTTTCGGGCTTATTATGATGTCGGGCGGACTTGCGTCTTTCCGACACTGTCGCAGATACCGGTACGAGCAAACTCTGGTCAGCGGTCCTGACCGCCAAAGTATGATGCGACTGCACATGGTGCGAAAACATACACACATTTCTCCATAGGAGCATGTGCTATGGCTGTAAACATTAGAAAATGGGAAGTTGTGCTCTACCCTGCACTGTGTGGCAGGAACACGGTACTGGGATCAATAGGGGAAACCATAGGTGCCCCCCTCAGCCTCCAAACAGCAAACAGAAGGGAACAAACTCACTTTCCAACAGGCTATCCAAGTCAGAAAGTCCGGCATGGAAAGCCTGCCAGAAACCGTGCATCGTAAGCGGGACAGCGTAAAACGCCATCCTTATGGATTACGGCCTGTGTTTGACTGGCTAATGCACTCCATGAGCCCGTCGGAATCCAGCTGGAATTACCAGCCGGTTTCACTTCTGACCACCTAAATGGTAATTAGGAAGTAGAAAGTGAAACTGACGATCTGGGTCGGAAATCCTCCCCCTAATGATTTTGCCAATGGTGTTAGCCTTGCTGCACAGCATCCCTGAAGCTGTGAAGTATGATTAACGAAGGAAATAATAAGAGTTATTGTTGTAATGCAGTAATCATGTTGTTTTGTAGCTGTGAGCACCATGTATACACTCTTAACATGCTTTTTAAAATAAATTGATTTTCATATGTAAATCAAAAAATATATAACTAGCATTTTTTTAGGCTCGGTTATTGGAGAGAAATCTGGAGGTCCGGGGTTGGAGAATTAACAGATATGGTGTGGGTGGAGGGAGAGATTGTGGTGGATGGAGGCAACACGGAGTGTGAGGCTGCGGACAAGAAGAATCAGGCAAGGGGGGAGCAACATGGTATGCATGGGTGAGGAAGAGAGGCAATCAGTAAGAGGGGAGGATGCTGGTGGGAATAGTAACACAGAGGGTGGGCGTGGGGAGGAGATGCTACTGGTAAGAGAGCAATGTGGAGTGGGCGGTTGGAAGCACATGGGCAAGAAAGCATGTTGAAGTACAATAGTTCAACATGGAGGGGGAAGATAAAGGACACAGGAGACAGAGAGTAACAGGGATGCAGTGGGAGGGAATTACATGAAGAATAAAAATGGAAAGCACGGGGCGTGGCTTGACCACCAAGTGAGATGGCTGTGAGGCGGTGAAGCTCCTGACGCCGATGACCTGAATCCCCAGAATATCTGCACAACATCTATTTTCTACCCCCCAACGATCGGCGGGGTAGGTGCGGTACCTCCACTGTGGCACGTGTGCCCGAAAGTGCTTGCGTAGAAAATCTGGGCTGAATTGGAATGTAGAGAAGATCGGGCACCAAAATCTTGAATTCGGACCCCTACTGGCAAAAGGGGCCTCTGGGATGTTTCTCTAGTTGGTTTCCCCACCCCTCCTGCTATCGGACTCCTTACTGGAATGACTGCCACGGGGACTGGAGAAACACCAGCAGTCCGTGGTGCAGCCATGCGTCTCCCGGCCTACCTACCGCCCAGCGGCCCCGTTCGGAAGCTGACAGGCGGGGGGGGACATGGGGGGGGGGGGGAGTCCAATAGGCTCGCCAAAACTGAGGGCGAAGAGCTCACACGCACCGCAATCTCTGGTTGGGACGGCAAGTTCCTACATCAACGCCTTACCCAACAGCAGTGGATCAGGACCGACGGATGGGTGAGCTGCGCCGCGACGCGGCGGCATAATTCACTTTGAGGGCAGTGAATTCTGGCCAAATTCTTGGGAAACTGCACTTTGTGCACTAGAGACCCGAGTACAAAGCCATAGTGGGTGCAGCACACACAAACTGGGAACAGTGGCTCACAGCTGATAGCCACTGGTTGCCGTATACTTCTCTGGAAGGGGGCGAAAATACTAGCTTCGACATCAATGACATGCTGAGGTCAGTGCATCATACATTTGGCAGCCCTAGTGAGACGGCACTCCTGAAGCCTCTTGAGTGTTTGACTTGGAGTGCGGTGAGTGGAGCATGACCCCTAATGCATACTGTGGGCGATTGATACTCCGTTTACGCCGCTGCATCATATCAGGACCAAAAGGACAGAAGTCTACACTCCAGACGAAGCTGGATAAATTCACAACTCACAAAGAGGCAACCAAGAGGGGACAACCAGGGGGGAGACAAAGAAGTCGTTGATGAGATCCGAAGGGGAACCAACACTGGCGGACATAATGGCAGCCATAGAAGGGGTGCGTGCCTCGCTGGAACACAGACTGGACAACACCTCCATCAAAATTGCATTGCTCAGGACCGATTTGAAAAACACTAGCAAAAAGGTGAACACCATGGAAAGGGTGACTAAGGAACTCAGTGGTGGCACCCAGAGAATGGGTAAAAAAATCTTAGGACTATCAAGTGGCGCAGAAAAAGTTGGATGCACAACTGGATGACTACAAAGGTTGTGCAAGACGTAACAATGTCAGAATTATTGGGGTCCCTGAGCGAGCGGAGGGGCCAGACACGGACCTGTTCGTGGAAGACCTAATCATGAACCACCAACGTCTTAAAACACTGTAGAAATTCTTTACAAGTGAAAGGGCACACAGCGTGCCAGGAGAAAGACCTACTTCTGGTGCCCCTCCAAGACCTATCCTGGCACGACTCCTTAATTTCAGGGACTGAGGCAGTATTTTCCAAACGGCATGTGTTAACCCTCCTCTAAATATCAACAACAGTGAACCATCCTTTTTCCCGGATTTTAACATCGTGGTTCAATGCTAACATCCCACCTTCCTGGACATTAAAAAATTGGTAAGGGATAAAGGCATTCGTAACACAATGTTATTCCTGGCTAAGCTGCGAGTAGAAGCGGATTGCAAGACTTGGTTTTATGAAAGGCCGGATGCAGTACAAGAATGGTTGGAGGGCTGGAGACCAGTGAAGATTCACAATATATAAGACTTAGACATTGGAATTGGTCAGTGACTGTTTTGCCACGCCTGAAGATGTTAACAAAGGGACTTCTAAGTCACCCTCACCTGTAACGACACCGGATGAACCGAGACGCTGCGCTGGGCAGGCAAAGTGAACATTTTCTGCATTTTTTTAATACATTTGTATATGATGCATGTTAATGTATGATTAATGGGGAGCACATAGTAGCGGTTGGGGGTCTTTTGGGTGGGAGTCCATTACCTCTTCCCCCTCCAATTTCTAGTTAGTTTTCTTGGTTAGGGCAACAGTCACTCTGCACTATTGGGGTAATGGGCATTTCAAGCCCGGAGTGCGTTAGAGCAAGGAGGGCAACATGGTGGGGGGTGTTGGGAGTCTTGTTTTTGTAGGGTTATTTTTCGTTTGTCACAGATTTGTAAGTAGGAAATCTAAGCATGGGAAACGCAGTGGCCAGGACCTGGTTGTTGAGATCATGACAGTTTGCACATGGTTCTATTGCATGAGGGTGGGTGTTCCAGGAACATGGTTGGGTGCCCCCCAATAGCGCAGAAGAGCCGAAGACATGGGCACTGCAAGTGAGAAACAGAGTGAGGTAATATCCTGGAATGTAAATGGATTGCGAGACAAAATTAAAAGTGGAATTATTTTGCAGTTTCTTAAGCGACATGCCTCTGCTTCAAGAGACACACCTAATAGGAAATATGTGCAAGCCCCTGGCTAGAGGAGGCTACCAATTGGTGGCTCACTCTGGGTTCACAACGGGCTCCAGGGGAGTTGGCATTTTAAAAAAGTGCACGTTCTAATGGCAATAGAGCAGGTTTTGAACTTCAAGGAGAGGGGGCTCGTGGATCCATAGGGATGGAGCACCCAAAAACTGTGAAGTTAAAAAAAGGAAAAGAAAACACAGACAATTTGGGGAGATATGTGACAGTATCTGGACAGTGGGAGGTGAGGTGCTAACACTGCTGTCACTGTACTTGCCACCAGGATTACAGGAAATGTTGCTTAAAGACCTTGGGGGGTACTATTTACGTTTCCCAATGGTAGGATGATAATAGGTGAAGACCTAAACTCAGTGGTTTCTTAGATGCTAGATCGCTATCCCCCTAGGAACATAAATCCCTCCTGACTGTACCTCCCGCGTTTCCTGGAAGCTATGGGACTGTTGGACATGTGGAGGGTGTACCACCCTACAGAGACACAATACACGTTTCACTCTGGCGTACACAAAAGCCTTTCCTGCCTAGATTATATCCTCGCCCCCGCGGCACTGGTTGGTTATGTCAAAGAAGTAAGAGATCTAGCTAGGGGAATTTCGAACCACTTCCCAGTTTGGCTACACATGGAGTAAGGGAGGGGAGACTGTACTCGGGTTGCACCTATTAGACCAGTATTTTAAAAACCCCGTAATTAAATTGAAGTTAGAATAGGAAATTGAATACTACTTTGCTGAAAATGATTGCAAGGTTTTCTCTGCTCGAGTCCTTTGGGAACCCTTTTAAACAGTGGTGAGGGGACACACCCTGTCCCAGATCTCCAAGGTAAAAAAAGACAGACAAACTAGACTTCTCAGATTAGAGGAGGAAATTCTCAGATTGGAGGAGGGCCTTGCGTTGTCTGCAGACCAGGACGCAACACATATTCTCCGCTTGACACAAGAGGAATACAGGTCCGAGGTGAGGAAAGCTGCTAAAACCATGCTCAGCCACAAGTTAGGGAGCTTATACGAGAAAAGAGACAAGGCCAGGAAGCTATTAGCCTGGCTAGACAGGGGAGAAGCAGCAGGCCAACTGGTCACTGAACTCAGGGCAGCGAACGGGGAAAAGCTCACTGATCCGCAGGACATCGCGGATGAGTTTTGTAGATATTATGACTTGGTCTACACTTCTAGGTCCATCAGACGAGGGGTGGAAACTAAAGAATTAATGGCGGAAATTCATCTGCCAGTATTGGCGGATCAGGACAGAAATTTGTTGGAGGGAGACATTGCTTTGGATGAAATATTGCAGGCTATTCGTTCCGTTCAGACAGGAAAAGCAATGGTCTCTAATGGCCTCCCAGTAGAATTGTATAAAGGATGGCGTGATAAGATAGCCCCACACGTGGCTTAACAACAGGAGTAGCGACATCCAATTCCCAATGGCTTGCAGCAAGGAATCAATAGATTTTTTAGATCTCACACGCAAGGTTGAATATGGACGGTTGTATTGTGACCTATACCGTAAGCCTACGGAGAGGAATACCCTTTTGATATATGGTTCACATCACTCCCGCAATCTAAGAGACAACCTACCATACAGACAGTACTTGAGGTTGAAGAGGAACTGCTCCCGAAGAAAAGACTTTTTTTGAGAGTCTGAGATACTAACAACCTGTCAGAAGGCCAGGGGATACCCAACAGGACTATTGAAGCATGTGAAAAAACGAGCCTGGTACTGCCCTTGCGACCAGTTACTAGAAGTGAAAGAGAAACCCAGAGAGACCAGCAACCTTGTCTGTGTCACGACATTTAACACAAGGAGCAATGATATCAAAAAGATTATACAAAAATATTGGAATCTTCTGGCTAGTGAGCTACAAACCACGCAACAGCCTTTGTTCACCTTCAAAAGAGTAAGGGACATTAAAGACACCGTTGTGAAACATTTCCTTGTACCTCCCAAGCAACCAGACATAAGAGCCTACCTGGGCCTCCCGCCTGTGACTGGACATCAAAGATGTGGAAGCTGCAAAGCCTGTGAGTTATGCCAGGAAGGTACGGACTTCACGCACAATAACAGAACCTTTGAGTTAACACACTTCACTAACTGCAATAACTCACACGTAATATGCACAATTTTTTGCCCCCGTTCTCAGATATATCTCGGACAGACAACTCAGAAAGTTAAAACCAGGTTTCTACAGCACGTGAGCAGGATAAGGTGTAAAACAGTGGGGGCACAACCAGTTGAGCATTTAAGTACATACAACCATTCACCTGATAACATCACATGGTTGGTCCTTGAAAAATGTTCTCGAATGCCAGAGGGGGTTCCACCACTAGGTCTCTCAACTACAAGGAGTGCAGATGGATACACTCTCTCAGCTCAGTACAGAATGGGCTGAATAAAGTAGAGGAGACTGCTATGCAAATGGGACAGTTATAACTGTTAGCGCCATATGGTTATACCACAGGCCAGGTTACCTCAGATGTACACAAGATGTACTACTAACTGACCCTTTGATGTTTTACAAGAGCCAATACCTTTGAGCTGTAGAGCTGTTTCCAACTGTAGACACCATTGTGTAGCAACCCAGCGGCTACTGCGGAGTACATTACCTTTAGGTCCTCTTGTCGCTCCAAAGGTGACCATGAAGAGCTGTTGTTCAAGCATAAAGGGATCAAATGTAAATACATGCTATGCTATTTTAAAAGATGAACATCGATAGCTGTTGTTCTATGTTAAAAGGGGCCAAATGTTCTCCATGATATGTTACGTCCGAAAGAATTGAATTGTATTTAACATGGTGGTCCATGGATTCGCTATATAAACATTTCCGTTACTTGGTACTCCAGAATTCAAAATGTTACCAGAAAATTGCTTTGCATTATGTCTGTATGTATAACATGAAATTTCGATGCATTATCGTGTATACATTAGCTGTAGAACGCAACCAAATGTTTTTTAAAGAGATTTTTTACTGTATATTGGAAATTAAGCACCCACAAACGTTGTTGTAAATAAGTGCACTACTTCTGAATTCTAAATTAAACGCACCCAGTGTATAAGATCTGGGAGACCTTAACGGAGCTAGCATTTTTGCTGGCGCACTGGCGGACTGGCTGAATTCTAAACAATTGGGACCCCCAAGGATGGCACCAGCGGTCAAGATATCCGCAAACCCCATAACATACATAACATGCGAGAGATCGGATTGATATTGCTAACAAAACCCATCTTTATTCCCCTTCTGTTTTTAGTTTCGCTCGCAGCGCCGGGACGCCCCTTTGCTGGGGCAGCCGAGCGCTATATAAGTTCCCAATACAATACAATACAATACAACGGCGCGCACGCTGTCTGGCATACCCCTCGTCAGCACGTTCACCAGTGTGACGTTAGGGCTGTTGCCTAGCAACTTGACGAAGCGTCATACCAACTGAACGTTCTCGCGCTGGCTCACTGGCTGACTGGCTGAATTCGAAACAATTGTGACCCGTAATGTCGGCACCAGTGTTCAACCTTTCCATAAACCCCGTAATAAACATAACATGCAAGAGATCGGAAAGCTATTACTACCGGCGCGCATGCTGTCATACATACCCCACGTCAGCATGTTCGCAATTGTGATGCGAGGGCAGTTCCCTAGCAACTTGACGGCTCAGCATTCCAAGTGAACGTCCTTGCGCTCGTACAACCAACTTATACGAGTCAGCAGCCTCTCGCTGAAATGTTAGCAAGCACGATCGGAGCAGAAAATAAATTATTGCACGCGATTGTCATTCGGATTCAGCACGAACGCCCAGAGGTGAGCTGGCTGTAGTTTGTAGGTAATCCCACTCTTGCAACTTCAGAATCATAATGGGGCGGATTTCATTAATCTGTACTCTCCCCCTTCCCTTTAGATAACATCCCAGTGGCATTGCCCTTGCCGCGAGAACGGATTGCAATATAACAGGCAACCAACTAATTTTCCCAGAATCGATGAGCTCCTTCCATGGGATTGGGTGAGTCCACAGCCCGATCGAGTCATACCCTTGAATCAATATGGGAGTATGATGGGATTAGTAATTCTTACGCCTGTTTCTCTTTAGGATCAGCTTCCAAGAGAGCTTGAACCACTTGCTTAATTCATATTGATTAGTCCAGCCTGGGTGAAGCTACCAGTGTCCCCAGTAGGTGAGTCTCTAGTGTGTAGAGATCCTCTTAAATACATTCACACGTCAATCCAAACCCTGACCGATATTTAATTTATTCCACAGGCTGTCTGCACTGCCCCCCCGCACCCACCCGGTCCTGATGAAGGCCCGCTCTGACCTGCCATGATGGCCATTTCAGGGTTGAAACGTCGACATTAAAATCCTCTTGGACCAGTTCGAAAAGGATTCTGTGATAAATACCAACTGATGTGGTTCACAGAACTGACTAAAAAACGCTGTGTCACTGGCCATTCTCCCCTTTCCCTTTTCCTCCACCCTACCTAAAGTCACCTTTGTATATATTTTTCACTTGTGCAAATATCACAGAGCACCAAAACGTCACCTTCATCACATTTGATGCGCCTCCATGTATTGCTTACAGCCTTGTAAATTGTGAATTTAGGGTATTTATAAATTAAACTTATTTTAAAAAGAATTAGGATGTACCCTATTTGGTTTGGTTTGACTCTTCTCCTTTAGTTGCATTAATTTACTGTTTATAAAAATGAATACATCGCTGAATGTTCAGAATATTTTGAAGTAATGAGGTAAAACCAGACAGAACCAATTGTATACTTCATACTATTGCCCAGGTTCTGAGGGATACTGGGTTACCCCATTGTGATTTCTTGACTAAAGTCCTAAATCATCTCATGTAGTTTGATGTTAAGGTTACCGTTGTACTAAACAGGCCCCTGGTCTTTTTGTGTCTGGTGTGATGCTCCTCCACTGCTTCGTCTCATGTATTAGAAGCCCTATTACATGTGACATATCATACATTTCACTTTTGATGCAGTGACTGGACAACACTTCACATTGGTAAGTTGGGATTCGACAAACATCCCAGAACTTTGTCCCTGAATGATCCATACCAGTTACCTATGCTAAATGTGATACATAGCCTATCTATTTCAATATAGCTTTTATTGGACTATTTTGAGAATGGACATATGTAGAGATGATTTCTAAAAAAATACATTGTTGTGAAATGCCCATTTGCTGGAGACCTGATTTCTGTTTCAGGACATATTTGAGCAAGATAGCAGTATTACATGACTCTCATTTCATCATGGTGTAGTTTAAGAGAAATTACACTTTGCTTATTTCAGGGCAGTGTGTCAACACTGAGCAAATGTAATTTTTGTAAACATCCTATTTGGTGACATCAATTCACTATGAAAACCTACAAGGACCAACCTATGTAAGCTGTTAAACTGTTCTATTAGATACATAAGGATGGAGGGTCGACAAGTTCATTACTGATATTGGAAATATCCGGGGTTATGACATCACTGTGAGCAACGTTTTTCAGATAATGTAGCATGCACACATGTGCTAATGCTAACGGTGAAGCCAATTTTCAATAGACTTGAGGCAGGTGTCTCTGTACACTTTGGAAATGTTTGTGTTCAAAAGGTTATGATATGTTGTTTTTCTGCAGATTCAATAAATCTATTGTATATGTCACTTCAGCATCATCATGGGCAAGTGAAGGAGAAAAGGCCAACATTGTAGGGAAAGCAGCTGGTCGCCGTGTTCCGGTCCTGAGACAACAGAGACTGAGGGACACAATGGCCCAGAGGGTGAAGGGAGTGCTATGAATAAGTGAAACTCAACGCTTTCATCATCTTCTAGTTGACAATCTCTAGTAGTGGCGGGCCCTGCAGGAACTGTAAGAACATCATCCTTACATGCCACCCAGTACCATCTCTACCCTTCCACTTCCTACCCTCACAGTTGGCTTGGCCGTCACCCCTAAGAAGCATGCCATCTGCTTGACTCCATGCCCCTGTCACCCCTGCTCCTCTCAGAAAGTAGGCTATTCACCTCCTGAGTTATATTTCTGTAGGCTAGCCTGCACTACTGAATGCCATCCAGGGGCTAGGCAGTCAACTGGAACAAATGTTTGTCTACCCGGAAGGCATTCACAGTGCAATGTCTAACCTACAGAGAACTATTAAGGCTCTGGCCTCCTCCCTCACCCCATCCTCTCATCACCCCCAACCTTGTGGCTCACCACTTCCCCATCCCAATACCCTGTTCCCAAATATATCCAAACAACATGCACACATTTATACGCACCCACTCATACAGACCGAAGCAGCACATTTACACATTCATACAAACCACACAAGAAATGATTATGCACATCCAAAATGACAGGCACCACTTATACCACCACACCCACTGCCCCCCACCCACATCACCTCCATACTGAGCATAGACAAAACCACACCCACATACACCCACTTCATTCCATCACATCCAAACACAGCACAGATCTCACCACACCCACATCCATCCACACACAACACAGATGATACCATACCTACAAACACACACCCTACCCCATCACATCCACAGACAGCACATATGAAACCACACACTCATGCACACACCACACCCCCACCATAACATCCACACCAAACGCAAACACCACCTACCCCATAATCCCCACCACATCAACATGCACAGCACCCACACCCAGCACATCCACAGCACCACTCTCACATAGACACAACAATCCTACAGTATACACCCAAATAACAGAGACGCTCGCAATCAAGCATCCAACTGATACATAAGAAACAAGACATACCCATTCTTGCAAAACATATACCTGACCCACAAGCAACTCTACCCTCAACAGACACAGGCACACCAGATACTGTCACTCTCTCTGCTTTTAAGGCCCCTCTGCTTCCCAAACCGCCTGCCAAGTTCCCCACTGAAGATCCCACCTTTTACCTTGCCTTCACTCCTCAAAAACTTCCAACTACCCCTTCCAAACACGATCTTAGCCCTCTCATACCAATGACCATCCCTTCCACATCCAAATCCACCCATATTACAAACTCAGCCACCACTTCCACTTCCCAACGCACCATTTCCAAGAGTCAATTTACCCCTTCCACTTCCAAACCCACCACTCTTAAACAAAAGTCCACTGTATCCTCTTTCCAAGCCCCCTGCCTAAACAAAGTCCACCTCTTCCACTTCCCAAGCCCCCCTCCTAAACAGAAAGTCCACCACTTCCTCTTCACAACCCCGCTCCTAAACAAAAGCCCACCTCTTCCTCTTTCCAAGCCCCCCTCATCCTAAACACAATCCTAGGTAGTGCTTTATAGAACAAATGGTATGTTCTCTGGGGTCATGGATTCAATGACCGACGAGAATTACTGCTTTTTTTTCTAATGTTCCTGGAGGGTTACAGAACTCCCTGAAGCCTCTCATAACATAAACACATGTTTGATGGTGGGCCTGCCCCTTCTTGAGACATCACCAAAAAAGAATAAATATGTAAATAGCCCACTCAGGACATTCCTTGAATGAGCAGTGAATAATATTTACTTTTTTTACTTTGTATTTTTATTTTTCTGTGAGTCCTGGCCCCACTTGGGACACCCCCTATTTTTTTTTATAGAGGGCTGCGGGGGAGTCCAAGGACCCCTGCTGCCCTGCCAGCTCCCTACAAGTGACCCCATTTCAATGGGCCACACTGAGGCCTGCAATTGTTTTTATAAATGTTAAGGCATGTCCACCAGTGGCACACCACACCATTATTATATGTTTAATTTACGGGTGACCCAATGCCCATCCGAGCCACTCCACACCATTATTATTTTAGGGACCACAAAGGGAGCCACAGGGCCACCGTGGCCCCATCCGCTCCCTGCTCATTCAGGAGCCTGTTTTTTAAAACTTAAAGTAGGCTGGCCCAGTGCTCACTCGGGGACCCCAAAGGATGTCCCTTGTTGGGGGCTGCAGGGGCAAAACCAGGCCCCCTACAGCCCCGCTGACTGCCCTGATTGGACCACTTGTGGGCCCCTGGGCCATCCATTGGCTCTGGGAAGGGGCAGGTCACCCCCTCCCCATTTGAAGTTTGCAGCCCTGTGGAAGGGGTCCTTGGGGTCTTTTCAGGCTTATGTGGGTGGATTTGTACCTCCCTTCCCCTTAATTAAAATGATGGCCTGGGGAATATATTCCCTCTGGTCCTTTTTAGGCTCAGGGATGGGGCTAGCCCTCCTCGCCTTTAGTGAAATATCAGCCTCATGTGATGGGGTCACTGGGTCCACTTAGTGCACTCTCCCCGAAGTAAAAATGTTCTGACCCCAGGCCCTGGCCCACCGACTGTGTCCTGAGTACTAAGATCAACAAAACAAATGCCAATACTGCACAAACTTTTTCAATACCTAAAACAAGATAAGCAATGAATACCTTATCTCTATTGACCACTCGTTCAGTCTAGAACTGTATCTCAAAACTTTTTATTTTACTCAAAGATTAGGATGTAGTTAATTTCTGTACATCAGTCATCATTGACAATTCAAAAAAAGGAAAAGGGGAAGAAAGTGAAAAGTACTATGTGTGAATGTCCCTGTACTTATTCTGTTTTAATAAGGCGGGGCACAAAACACAATGAAAATTATTCTCAAAACATTGCTTCTTCAAAAGAAAACAGATAGGCCATCATACAAATTTTCAATTCATCACCATTAACCAATGATTGGCCTAGAAAAAAAGAAAATGTCGACGCGTTTCGAATCCCCAATACTGATTGGATTCTCCTCAGGACCATATATAAACTCAATCTGGTAAACTTGTGCAGTTTTTTCTTCGGGGGAGTTGTTGTAGTAGAGGGTGAAATCTCACAGGAGAGCTTCAAAGTGTTTGCTCCCTGATGGAATTCTCTTATTGCAGTTGTCTAGGTACGCTGTTAGTCTGCTTGATTTTGAATGGGTATTTCCTTTTTTTTAAAACTCTTTTTATTGGATTTTATACAACGAAAAGACAATACAACACATAAGACAGCCCCGCCCCTGCCCTCTGATCGGGCAGATTAAATGTAGAACAGAAAGAATTTCAAGAGCTTATAAATAATAATGATACATAAAATTGCATATTTAAATTAACAGATGAATCATCAAAAAATAGAGATAAACATTAAGATAGATGGGTATACATTACAACTAGACAGTTTTAGCCATATTATTGTTAAATGAGTGTCTAAAGTTCAGACCATTCTATTAAAGGAGACCAAATTTTTAAACCTTTTATTCTACGTTTCCTACCTTTAGTTTTATATATTGCCATTTCTAAATTAAAAATTGCTAACAGTCTTGAAAACCACTGTTGATATGAGGGGGCGATAGGATCTAGCCAAGCCGATGCTATACAGATTCTTAAAACGGCCATCAAGATAAAAATCAGTTCATGACCAGTATTCAAATTAGTACAGTTTACTAAGCCTAATAGAGCTGTTTGATCAGATAGCTTAACCACAGTTTTAAGGATTAATGAGAGGAAATGTTCAATTTTTGATTTGAGAAAAGTTAAAGCGGGACAAAATGAAAAGATATGTATACAATCCGCATCTTGTAAGTTACAACAAAAGCAGCATGTTCCTCTCCCATTACCCCATTTGGCAATTCTATCTGGAGTATAGTACATGAAGAAGCATATTTTATAAAATTGTGTTTGTAATTTGGTTGACATGAGTACAGTTTGTGATAGCTCATTTACATACTCAAATTCATCAGTTGAAATTATACATTTCTTTTGCCATTTCTGAATAATCTTCTGTCTGTCATCGGGTAAGTATGTAAGTAATAGTTGGTAAAACCCCCCAATCCGTATTTTTTCCTGATAATGGCTAAGAGTTTCAGCTAAGAGCTAATGAATGGGTATTTCCATCGACAAATATCATTTGGATTAATCTTGGAGTCTCCTTCAGGCTGTGGATGAATCGACACGCTGCCAATATTTGTCGATGGAAATACCCATTCAAAAGAAAAAACTGCACAAGTTTACCAGATTGAGTTCAAATATAGTCCTTTTCACTTTCTTCCCCTTTTCCTTTTTCTGAATTGTCAATGATGACTGAATGGATTGTGCGAATGAATTATTGTATGCTAGTGATTGTTGAGCTTGAGATTGAAAGTATGTATGTTTGATCTTTTATCTTTTATACTTTCTTATCACATTCTTGTAGATATGCACACACAAGTTTTAGAAAAAGGAGTTCTCCTCCCCCTCCCCTTGTTAAAGAGTTGGATGGCCAATTTTTGACTCAAATAAAGTGTCACATATTGAAGGCCTTTGAAAATGTACAGAAATTAACTACATCCTAATCTTTGAGTAAAATAAAAAGTTTTGAGATGCAGTTCTAGACTGAACGAGTGGTCAATAGAGATAAGGTATTCATTGCTTATCTTGTTTTAGGTATTGAAAAAGTTTGTGCAGTATTCGCAATTGTTTTGTTGATTATATTGTTGGTGCAGCTTAACTGAGCTTAAGCCAAACCCTTTTTGTTGTTTACTGAGTACTAAGATGGCTGCCACCACACTGTTTTTGATGTGGTGGTAGCCAATCAGATATCAGCATCATCCGCCGGTCAGCTTTGAGGATCCCCTTAATTGCTCAAAAACGAAGGAATGTGGTGTAAATCCCTTGAGCAGTTTGAACTGCAGCATTCTTTGTAGTTTGCAAGGAAAAATGAATGGGGAAAATCCACTGGGTAATATATTTATTTCAAAGTTACATTTATGCAGCATTATGTTTGTAGGGTGATGTAAAACACAATATCCTCGAAGAAATGTATTCCATGTCGCAGAGTTCTCTAATTGCAAAATAATTTCTTGGAGAAGTGCAGCAGAATCTGAAGGCCACAGAATATTTGAACACAGATTCAATATTAAGGGGAACTACTACAAGTAGAAAAATTGGAGTATGTCTGCAAGACTCCACCTCTGGGTAGATGTCCACAGTCCGCCTGCAGCACATGCAACACCATAACACACAAATGTGTAGCCCTGTTGAGAAACTGATGCACTTTGTTACTGGGGCCTCCCCACTCCTGTGTTGAATACACGCACTTCATCTTTTGACAGATGCACACAATTCACATGTGGCTATTCAACCAAAGTCCAAATACTCTAGATGCAGGGAAGTATCTCTGATCTTTTTATGTTTCACAGAATTCAATTCTGCAATTCGTCCAAGACTGTGGGCCAGATGTAGGTAGCCCTTTACCGATCGGAATCGGACGAAAATACCGATTTTCGGCCGTTTCCGACCGGTAAAGGGCTATGGAGATGTAGGGGCACAAAAAACTGACATATTCGGTAATTTTACCGAATCGGTATTTTTACCGAATCGGTAAAATTACAGAATCGGTAAATTTACCGATTCTTTAAATTTTACCGATTCGGTAAATTTACCATTCGGTAAAAATACCGAATATGTAAATTGAGATGTAGGTAGCATGTCTAACAGTGCTACAGGGCCTTAAGAATTCGGTATTTACCATGCAATACAATTGTATGGTAAATTACGAATTCATGTGTACATGCACATCTGTGCATGTACAGATGTGCCATGTGGCACACAGACATGCCCTAAGGGCATGTCTGTGTGCCACATGGCCCAAAAGCCAGTTACAGGGTTGCAGCAGGGTGTCAAAGTGACACCCTGTCCCCCTTAGCAATTCGGTATTTTTACCGATTTGGTAAATACCGATTCGGTATTTGCTATTGAATCCTATGGGCTTCAAGGCCCCTTAGGATTCAATAGCAAATACTGATTCGGTATGTACCGAATCGGTAAATACCGAATCTTACCGATTCGGTAAAAAATACCGAATTTTTCCCTACATGTCATTTACCGATTTTTGAATACCGAATCGGTAAAATTCGGTATTTAAAAATCGGTAAATGACATTTACCTACATCTGGCCCTGTATCTGCTTTTTCACTGAAGAACCCGAAAACAATGGCACCTCCATCTCCAGAATAAAAAAGCTTCCGTCATCTGAACCAATATCTATTGAACAATGCATTCAAGTATACAAACAATACAACCATGGTGAGCACAATGTTCTTACTTCTCCACCTTTAAATATAGACAAAGAGCAACCTCCTGACCTGTATCCCATTTCCTTGACAAACCTCACTGTGCTGTGACTCCACCATCCTGTGCCCTGGCAAATAGCTGCACAAAAATAGTTCAGGGAAACTGCTAATTTGCATGTGTTCTTCAACTAGCCTTCCATCTGCAGCTCATTTTCGTCACCTTTCCATGTAACCTTCAATCTTAATCAGCATTGAATGTCAACCAAAAGGAGCACATTTGTTATTTGGTACTGTGTAAATAATTGTGATTTACCACATATCATTCATCAAACAATCCTCCACATTGGATCAATAGTTTTGCACTGTATTTACCAACAATCTAATTTTAGATGTAGATCCTGTGCACATTACAAGGTAGTGATCGAACTCACACTCTTTACTGGATCTATATTTCTATTGGTCACTATCTGGCTACTTTGTCAGAAGTACCAAGATGCAATGCTTGGCAAAAAAAGTCCAAACACCTCAGAGAATAAACACAATATCATAGTGTGCAGTCCGTGAAATTAGAAGCATTATGCATTGTCTACTAACTAGCGTTACCCTCCTGCAACTATAACAGCAGTGGTAAATTTATTATGTGTAAATAAATGTGAGGAAACATTACATGTCAATTAATTCTCATTGGGCGAAAACAAATGTGAATAAGCAACACAGTTGTTTAAAAATTGTCAAATAATTACAAACTTCAGTCTATTGTATCGTATTGTAATTACACTTATATAGCACGTGCTACCCCTGACAAGTCATAGATGCCAGACAGCATGCTGCTCTGGAACCCAAGAACAGTGGTTAGGCCAGTGTTATTAGTTATTGTTGGTCATTGCGGTTAGTCTTGTGCACTCAAGCAAACTATTCCATGCACTCACTCCAGTTTCTTCATGGTAGATTAAACAAATAGAAGTTAGGGGTAATCAGTAGTGGGGAAAATGGGCGATATGTGAGTTCACGCAGATGTTTGATGGGAGTTAATAGATGAGCTAGAGGAGTAGTAGTAGTGCTAGGTACGGGGGTGCCACTTTCCAAAAAAGAAGTGATTGGAATCTTTTAAATGAGTTCATGGCAAATTGCAGAAATGCCTTCATAGTGAATAGGGCAATCACATGTGGTTTAGAGATGGTTGTGCTCAGAGATTAGAGGCATGCAGAGGATAAAAAGGGAGAGGAGCGCTATTGCAGAGGAACAGGGAGTCTACCATCAGAGACTGTGTCTGGAGAGAAGCCTGAAAAGGGCATTTGATAGGAGAAACAACCGAAAATGGTTCTGCAGCGTATACCCATTAGAAACGTTTATCACTTAGAATGAAAAAGATGAATGTCTTCATTTTGAATTTGCGAAAGTTCATTCACGCAATGGTTATATTTTAGGCACTCTACATTACTCAACAAAGAAACAAGTCTCATTTTCCTTTGTCAAACAACTAATCCATTTTCGCAAACCATTAGGTTGAGTCCCCAGGGGGCAGTATGAAGAATTTAATTTGGCAACTGAGGGAGACAGATAAAAAAGAAGTATTACAACTAATGTAATTACTTTGAAAATGGAGATATCAGGGCCAAAATACTAGAAGTACAGGTTTATTAAAGAGATAGTTTAAAAAGTAGGTTTGGGAAACAGTAATGTGCAAAGTGTAGGAGCATTTGCAATTTAGGCAAGATGTTCTACAAGAGACTGCCAAGTCATGTACTTACACTTTTCTCTCTGGATGAAATGTAGTGACAGGGAACTAGCATCCTGTTCAAAATAAGCAATAGAAAAGCTAATAGTTTGCAACTTTGAGACTTAGGGGCTTATTATGATGTCTTTCGGACTGGTGTCTTTCCAACACCGTCGCAGATACGGGTACGACCGACCTCTGGTCAGCGGTCCTGACCACCAAATTACGATGCGACCGCACATGGTGCAGTCACATACTCACATTACCCTATAGGAACATGTGCTATGGCCGTAAACATAAGAAAATGGCAGGTTGTGCTCATCCCTGCACTGTGTGGCAGGCACACGGTGGAGGGATCAACAAGGGGGAACCATAGGTGCCCCCCTCAGCCTTCAACCAGCAAACAGAAGGGGGCCCTGCTGGGGGGCCCTATACTCACTTTCCAACAGGCTTTCCATGTCGGCAAGCCTAGCATGGAAAGCCTGTTGGAAACTGTGCATTGTAAGCCGGACAGCGTAAATTGCCATCCATATGGATTACGGCATATCTCCGACTGGCCAAGGGGCTCCTTGAGCGCGTCGGAATCCAGCTGGAAGGTCCAGCCGGTTTCACTTCCGGCTACCTAATGGTAATTAGGAGGTAGAAAGTGAAACCGACAATCTGAGTCGGAAATCCACCGACCTAAGGTAGGAGGCTTTCTGACCAAGATCGTAATCGCCCACTTAATGGTTTTGCCAATGGTGTTAGCCTTCCTGCACAGCATCCCTGAAGCTGTGTAGTATGATTAAAGAAGGAAAGAATAAGAGTTATTGCTCTAATGCAGTAATCATGTTGTTTTGTAAACACAAGCACCATGCATACACTCTTAAAATGACACATGCTTTTTTTGAAATAAATTGAACTGTATATGTAAAAAAATATATATATAACTAGCATTTTTTAAGCACGGTTAGTGGAGAGAAAACTGGAGGGCCGGGGTTGGAGAATCAACACATATAGTGTGGGCAGAGGGAAGGATTGTGGTGGATTGAGACAACATGGAGTGTGGGGCTGGTGGCAAGAAGAATCAGGCAAGAGAGGGGGGAATCAACATGGTAGACATGGGTGGGGAAGACAGGCAATCAGTAAGAGGGTAGGACGCTGTTGGGGATAGTAATACAGAGAGTGGGAGTGGGGAGGAAATGCTACTCGCAGGAGATCAACATGGATTGGGCGGTTAGAAGCACATGGACAAGAAAGCATGTTGAAGTACAATAGTTCAACATGGAGAGGGAAGATAAAGGACACAGGAGACAGAGAGTAATAGGGATGCAGGGGGAGGGAACTACATGAGGAACAAAAATGGAAACCATGGGGGCGTTGCTTGACCGCCGAGCGCGATGGCTGCGAGGCTGTGAAGCTCCTGATGCCGGCGACCTGAAACCACTGGAAAATCCGCACAACATCTGTTTTCTCCCAACAAATGATCAGAGGGGTGGGTGCGGTACCTCCGCTGTGGCATCATGCGTCCTAAAGTGCTCACGTAGAGACTCTGGGATGAATTGGAATGTAGCAAAGATCGGGCCCATGATCCCTGGGCTTGAGTGGCTGTGCAGCCAGCCGGGACCTCCATGCCGGGAGGCTACAGTTGTTGGGTAGTTGCGGCACCCTGGAGGTCCGTGCCAAAAATCTTGCATCCGGACACCTACTGGCACAATGGTCCTCTGGGATGTTTCGCTCATTGGTTTCCCCTTCCCTCCCTCTATTGGACTCCTTACCGGAGTGACTGCCACGGGGACCGAGAAACATCAGCAGTCCTTGGTGCGGCCTTGAGTCTCCCGGCCTGCCTACCACCCAGGGGCCCTGTCGGAAGCTGACAGTCAGAGCCGCAGTCTATTAAGCTGGCCAAAACTGAGGGCAAAGAGCCCACACTCACCGCAATTTCTGGTTGGGACGGCCGGTTCCTACATCAATACCCTACCCAACAGCAGTGGATTGGGACCGACGGATGGGAGAGCTGTGACACGGCTGCATCATTCACTTTGAGGGCTGTAAATTCTGGCCAAATTCTTGGAAAACTTCACTTTGTGCACTAGAGACCCGAGTCCAAAGCCACAGCAGGCGCAGCATACACAAACTGGCGACAGTGGCTCACAGCTGAAAGCCACTTCTTGGCGTATACTTCGCTGGAGGGAGGCGTAAATACAAGCTTCGACATCTATGACATGCTGTGGTCATTGCATCACACATTTGGTAGCCCTAGCGAGACAGCACTCTGGAAGCCTCTTGAGTGTTTGATTTGGATTCCTATGAGTAGACCATGAACCCCAAATACATAGTGCGGGCGATTGATACTCAGTTTACGCCGCTGCGTCATGTCAGGACTAAAAGGACAGAGGTCTACACTCCAGATGTAGCTTGATAAATTCACAACTCACAAAGAGGCAACTAAGAGGGGGAAACCAGGGGGGAGACTAAAAAGTTATTGACAAGATCAGAAGGGGAACCAATACTGGCGGACATAATGGCAGCCATAGTGGGGGTGTGTACCTCGCTGTAACACAGAATGGACACCATATCCATCAAAATTGCATTGCTCAAGACCGATTTGAAAAACACCAGCGAAAAGGTGAAAACCATGGAAAGGGTGACTAAGGAACTCAGTGGTGACACCCAGCGAATGGGTAAAAAAAATCAAGGACCATCGAGTGGCTCAGAAAAAATTGGATGCACAACTGGATGACTATGAAGGTGGTGCAAGACGTAACAATGTCAGAATTATTAGGGTCCCCAAACGAGCGGAGGGGCTAGGCGTGGACCTGTTCGTGGAAGACCTAATCATGAACCACCTATGTCCCAAAACAGTCAAAATTCTTTACAGTTGAAAGGGCACACAGAGTGCCAGGAGGAAGACCTAAGCCTGGTGCCCCTCCAAGACCTATCCTGTCGTGACTCCATAATTTCAGGGAACGAGACAGTATTCTCAAAATGGCACGTGTTAACCCTCTTCTAAAGATCGACAACAGTGAACCATCCTTTTTCTCGGATTTTACCATTGCGGTTCAACGCCAACGTCACACCTTCCTGGATGTTATAAAATTGGTGAGGGATAAAGGCATTCGTTAAGTGATGTTATTCTCGGCTAAGCTGCGAGTAGAAGCAGATGGCAAGACTTAGTTTTTTGAAAGACTGGATGCAGTACAAGTATGGTTGGAGGGCAGGAGACGAGTGAAGACTCACAATGTAAGATAAGACTTTGACATTGGAATTTCCCAGTGACTGTTTTGCCACACCTGAAGCAGTTAACAAAGGGACTTTATGTCGCCCTCACCTCTAACGACACCGGATGAACTGAGATGCTGCGCTAAGCAGGCCAAGTGAACATTATCTGCATTTTTTTATTACATTTGTAGATGATGCATGTCCATGTATGGTTAATGGTGAGCACATAGTGGCGGTTGGGGGTCTTTTGGGTGGAAGTACACTACCTCTTCCAACTCCAACTTCTAGTTAGTTTTCCTGGTTAGAGCGACAGGCACTCTGCACTTTTGGGGTAATGGGCAGTTTCGAGCCCAGAGTGCGGGGGAGCATGGAGGGCAACAGGGTAGGGGGGTGTTGGGAGTCTTGTTTTTGTAGGGTTATTTTTCATTTGTCACAGAATTGTAAGTAGCAAATCTAAGCATGTAAAATGCAGAGGCCAGAGCCTCGGTGTTGAGATCATGACAGTTTGCACATGGTTCTATTGCATAAGGGTGGGTGTTCCAGGGACATGTTGGGTGCCTCCCAATTGCGCAAAAGAACATGGGCACTGCAAGTGAGAAACAAATTAAGTTAATATCCTGGAATGTGAATGGATTGCGAGACAAAATTAAAAGAGGAATTATTTTGCAGTTTCTTAGCCGACATGCCCCAGAAATGGTATTGCTTCAAGGGAAGCACCTCATAGGAGATATGTGCAAGGCCCTAGCTAGAGAAGGCTACCAATTGGTAGCTCACTCCGAGTTCACGACGGGCTCCAGGGGAGTTGGCATTTTTAAAAAACGCACTTTCCCAATGACAATAGAGCAGGTTTACACAGACAATTTGGGACGATATGTGGCAGTATCTGGACAGTGGGAGGTGAAGTGCTGACACTGCTGTCACTGTACTTGCCACCAGGATTACAGGAAATTATGTTTAAAGACATTGGGGGTACTAATTATGTTTCCCAATGGTAGGATGATAATAGGTGGAGACCTAAACTCAGTGGTTTCCGAGACGCTTGATCGCGACCCCCCTAGGGACATACCTCACTCACGACTGTACCTTCCGTGTTTCCTGGAAGCTATGGCACTGGTAGATATGTGGAGGGTGTCACGGAGACACAAAACAGGTTTCACTCTGGGGTCCACAAAAGCTTTTCCTGCCTAGATTATATCCTCGTCCCCTCGGCACTGGTTGGTTATGTCAAAGAACTAAGACACCTAGCTAGGGGAATATCCAACCACTTCCCAGTTTGGCTACACATGGAGTAAGGGAGGGGAGATTGTATTCGGGTTGCACCTATTAGACCGGTATTTCAGAAATCCAGCAATTAAATCAAAGTTAGAACAGGAAATCGAATACTATTTTACTGAAAATGACAGCACGGTTTTCTCGGCTCGGGTCCTTTGGGAGGCCTTTTAAACTGTGTTGAGGGAACACACTCTGTCTCAGATCTACAGGGTGAAAAAAGACAGACAAACTAGACTTCTCCGATTGGAGGAGGACATTTTCAAATTGGAGGAGGGCCTTGCGACGTCAGCAAACCAGGACGCAACATATATTCTCCGATTGACACAAGAGGAATACACGTCCGAGGCGAGGAAAGCTGCCAAAACCATGCTCAGCCACAAGTTAGGGAGCGTATACGTGTTGAGAGACAAGGCTGGGAAGCTATTAGCCTGCTTAGACCGGAGAGAAGCAGTGAGCAGACTGGTCACTGAACTCAAGGCAGCGAACGTGGAAAAGCTCACTAATCCGCAGGACATCGCAGACAAGTTTAGTAGATAATATGACTTGGTCTACACTTCTAAGTACATCAGCCGAGAGGTGGAAACCAAAGAACTACAGGCAAAAATTCATCTGCAGGTATTGGCGGATAAGGACTGAAATTCGTTGGAGGGAGACATTGCCTCGAACAAAATTTTGCAGGCTATTTGTTCCCTCCAGACTGGAAAAGCAATGGGCCCTAATGGCCTCCCAGTAGAATTGTACTAATTATGGCCTGATAAGTTAGCCCCCTACCTCAGAGCAATGTTCATAGAGTCTTCAGGAGGGATCCCTTCCCCAGGACCAAAGATTGGCCACTCTGGTAGTGATACCTAAGGAGGGAAAACGAAGAGACAGCTGTGTGTCGTACCGACTCATATCGTTGCTGAACGCGGAGGCCAAAATATTGGCAAAATGGTTTGCACCTGATTGATCTGTGTCCTTCCGAAGCTGGTCCATCCAGACCAATCTGGCTTCATGCCATTGGGTAACACATTCCTGAATTTAAGGAGGGTACAAGGTATTATGGGTAGGGTTGACACCATATTAGAAGATGCAGCTGTGCTGTCTATAGACGCCACTATGGCATTTGACACCACAGAGTTGCCATACCTGTTCTTCATCCTGGAAAGGTTGGGATTAGGTCCTAAATTTATCAGTTTTATCCGACTCTTATACACTGACCCATAGCGCAAGTAGTGGTCAATAACAAAATATCTGCTATGTTCTACCTCCACAGGGGAACTAGACAAGGGTGCACCCTGTTCCCCCTGCTGTTTGCGCTTACATTAGAACACTTGGCCTGCTGGATCCGACGAGACCCAGTAATAAGATGGCAGTGCTGGGCTGCTGACTGAGAGGACCGGATATCGCTCTATGAAGATGACATTTTGTTATATTTGGCTTCCCCAAATAGATCCCTGCGTAGAGTCCTTAACATATTTACTAATTTCGGTACATACTCCGGGTACACTATTAATTGGTCAAAATCGCAAATTTTCATGCTTCAGAGCACACAGCCGGTCCTACGAAATGAATACCAATGCAAGATAGTAACAGAGGGGTTTAAATATTTGGGGATTTTTATCACAAAAGATCCCAAATTATTCTATAGTGCTAACCCCTTACCACCGTTGCAGCAATTGAAGTCTGATGTTGAACATTGGCAATCTGTTCCGTTATCACTACTGGGGAAAGCTGTGTGATTTAAAATGATGTCTCTGCCTCAGTTGTTATATGTCTTACAAAATTCACCTACCCTGATTCCCACATGATATTTCAGACAGGTGGAAAGTGTGCAGCAAACGCTGCTCTGGGGGAGTGGTCAGCCGAGAATAAAACAAAAATAAAAAAAATGGAAAGCATGTGCCCTTCCATGGAGTGCATAACTAAAAAAAACATAGTGCTTGAAATACAAGCAGGGAAGCATAAAAGCAAGCCACTGAAACATGAATAAGTAGCAGGCAAATGAGAGCAACAGGAAAGCCAATCAATGGTAAGAAATGAGAGGGCTCCAAGCCCCTGTATGTTCTTGGGAATCCCACCATATGTCTCCCAAATGACTGGGCACACACTGTCTAGTAGGCTCAACCTAATGAAGCTTGTCTGACAACATAACAAGCAGTAGCACAAACAATATGCATGATTAGCACTTAAAAGTAAAAAATGACTAAGATAGCTCCAATGCCCAGCATTGTATTTATCAAAGGGAAACTGAAACCATTGACCCCAAGACATGCAATTTCAAAGATGTTTTGCTTTGTGCTTAATCCTAACCAATGGCAGCTGGTAACAATTGAAAGTGGTGAGGCATAAAAGTTTGGTATGATGTGTATGTAGTGAGCCACACAGGCAAGCTTAACACCTTGGGTGCTCATGACGAGGTCAGCTCATCATAAGCTACGGCGCTCTGGTGCTCATGACGAGCTGAGCTCATCATGAACGCGCCCGTTCCATGGAACGCTCGCACGCTGGGCTGATTCCCCTGCTGTGCTGAACGTTCCATTGGAACGGGTGTGGCCATGACAAGCTCAGCTCGTCATGAGCACCGGAGCGCCCGAGCTCATGACGAGCTGACCTCGTCAGAGGCACCGGGGCGCTGTACGCGCCCCCCGCCCCCTAGCACAGCGGGGAAAACAGCCCCACACGGAAGGGGTTAATGGACAAACATGAGGTACAGGCTGGATCTTCCTCCAGAGATTGTGTGCATAAAATGATCTGCACATCTTCAACCACCTCTCTTCCCTCTTCAGCACCCACTTTTTGTTCTTTCCCGAATGCACTTCCTTGCATCTCCTTCACTTCACCACTTCCAAACATACACTGCACTCACTTAAGCATTGCATTTACTTTTGCTTTTGCCCTGTAAATACTTCGCCATCTTTGCACCCCTTCACACAGATTTTCACAAAATTGCAATTACAACTGGAATACATGACCATTGTTCTGTGTGCTCTGCTCTTGCTATTCGCTTTACCTTCAGAACTCTCAATCAAAGCCCCCCATTAACACCTGCACGGCTCAAAGTATGCATGGAAAAAAATATAGAAACACAACATGATTAAATAGGTGACTCTTGAAGAAGGCAAGATTAAGTACAACTTGAAAAAAGAGAGGAACTAAATTGCTTACATGCATTGCCTTAAAGTTTTCAACACTCATTATTTGTAAATCAATCCATGTTTTTGTCAATAATGTTGTTAAGGGCATGAAGATAGGGTCAGTTTTAATGACATACAGTAGATAACTGTCTACTATAAGCACAAATCTCTTGCTTTGCTCTTGACTCAGATATAATTTCACAAGGGAACAAGAGCTCTGGCCTGCTTGTCTTTTGGATTCATTTCACGGGGGACAAATGCAGCAGCTCCACTTCTAACGGGGCCAGCGATGTGCAGCCACGTCCTGGGGCATCACAGTGAGATCGGTTAGGGTGGCAAGGGGTCTCAGAACAATATGCATAACAGACAATTAGCATTCTAACAATTACCATTACTGAGGACACACATGTTTGCAGTCATTCCTATGTGTGACAAATGGGAAATAGTGGGATCTATGCATTTGAATGGCGGATGGCTGCTCTCACCAAGGAGGGAGACTCCAATGCCCAAAACCATGCCATAGACTTTAATGATATTGGTTCATTATGAAGGGCTTTAGAACAGTAAGCCCTGCTCGTGCATCATAGTTCAGAAAGATGATTGACTGCCTGGCTTCCATCTCCTACTTCAGAGGGAGGCGGGGCAGGCAGCCTGTGACAGATAGTCCAGACTTAATTGTACGATTGTATCTCTAAAGAAATTGATCTATTTATTATTTGGACAGGAATGTGAAGGAAATAGTTTCAGAGGGCAGAGCTCCAGAGCTCTAAAGGAAAATCCACCCCTGACCTTACATTAACAAATTCAACTCTTCCAACAGTCTGGTGGATTTTATCACAGCGCTACAAACACTCTTTAGGGTTTGAAGCTCTTGGCAATAATGAGTGTCATCCTTACCCAGTATGATAGCTAGCATTTAATGAGATCCAAAGGCTGAAAGCTTGAGCAAATTAAATAAGACTGGTGATCACAAGTTACTAGCATGTTCTTTACACCATGTTTTTTTTATTGATTTTAACATTAGCACAAATGCAAATGGAACATATACAGTATCAGTGCCATCATGGAAACCTGAATAACAAAGGTATGAGCATTGCACACATCTTGTAGAAGACAGCCTATAGTCTGTGTTGTTCAACTAATACATTTTCTCTGTATAGATGCGCTGCAAGGCTAGTGTGATCATGAGGTATTGTGTCAGGTGGGTATATCAAGTAATGCATTAACAATTTCTGTATTTCGAAGTCTTCTTGCTGCTTCTCATCGGTTCTAGCTGGTTTCTTTGTAATCGCTTCTGCCAATTTCCATTCAGTAACACTTTAAATCCAATTCTCTATTTCTAGGCCTGTGTTTACCAGCCACTTAATTACAATGTGTTTTTGGGTAGCAGTAATTTGAATTGCAGAATTTCTTTTTCTTTTCACTTTTGATCTGATATTGTCTATGCCAAACAAACATGACAGAGGGAACAACAGTATTTTTATTAACAGATGCTGAGAATAATTAACCACCACTGATTTACAGTAGTCTGCTATCTTGGAGCAATCCCACACCAAATGAAATATTGTGGACTCCGGCACCACACATCTAGGGCAGATAGCAGTCAGGTTACACTTGGTTATAGGCAACATTGCAGGGGTCACTAGCATCCTGTGGAAGTAGTTATTGTGTAATTGCTAAAATCTCACATTACTTGATAAGTCTTTTATTAATGTTAAGTTCATTTTTCCAGTGGGTTAACAAGAATTCTGTGTTACGGTCTGCTTCACTTTTTATGCAGGACTTATGGGGTTGTTATGGGAGTTATATCTTATAGAACTTGAAACTGAGTAATAATGTAATGCCCCCTGTCCGTTTCAGTTATGAGACTTACAGCATTCAACATCCTTGGTGTTTCTTGTGTGTTGCCCCAGAGAGGTTGTATGTTGGAACAATGAGTTTCTCAACCACGACTACCTTAACAACGCAGTCTCTACAATGACTGCATCTTAACCATATTTTTGTTTACCAAGCATTCCTTTACCATGAATTTTCGTGGTAAAGCAATGCATGGTAAACGGAATCCCTCCCACCCCATAAAAATTAACCTGAACCCTAGTCACCCCCTAAAAACTAACCCGAAACCTTTAAAACTACCCCAAACCCCACCACCCTCACCAAAATGGAAGATCTTCAAATAGTGTGATTCCAGTGGTTACAGCGGTATTCATTTACTATTCATTTACTATTAAAATGTAGTATTCATTTAGTAAGCATGAAGGCTAAGTAGTATGCCCACAAGCCGAAATATGCTAATGAGGGAATACTAGTTCTACTCAACTACCCTTCAAATACATAGCGAATACTTCCAATTGATTGCTAAAAGAAGACTAGTAGTATTCTATAAGAATAGTATTTGAAGCTTAGTAGTATTCTGTTAGGGTTTATTTGCAGCTCTTGCGCTATTTCAAGAGAAAAATGAAGGGTAGTCTCATTGATTGTGACCACTATTTGAAGACTAGTGGTATTCTTTGTGACCACTATTTGAAGACTAGTGGTATTCTTTGTGACCACTATTTGAAGACTAGTGGTATTCTTTGTGACCACTATTTGAAGACTAGTGGTATTCTTTGTGACCACTATTTGAAGATTAGTGGTATTCTTTGTGAGCAGTATCTGAATACTAATGGAAATGAGCGAGGGGAGTCGTGCAGGGGGGTGTTGGCGCAAGGGGGGGTTTCACACGGCAGCTGGCACTCCTCCTCACCTGTGTCTGTGGTGTCGGTGCTGGCTGCATCTCTCCCGGGTGTGGCCTGCCTGTCCCACGCTGTACTCCGGGCTGCAGACAGTCCAGACACAAGAGCAGTTGGGTTACGGTGACTGCTGCAGCCCTGGACCCTGTCAGCCCCGCCTTCGATGACACTAGCTCAGTATGTGGACGACGGCGCTGCACCTCCGAGTGCGGTGTGTGCCAAAAGAGGCAAATGAAAAGTTTAAAAAATAAAAAAAATTATTACATTCACTAAGCAAACTTGTCACTGAATATATACTTTTATGTAGCGCTGCCACAGTATTTGTTGTAATTAGCAAGTATCACTGACTTCCAAATAGAATTATTGTCAGTGAGGAGCTATTTTATGATATTTGGAGCCTTCTACTATCCTCTAAAGCCATGTAGTGCCGTTTCGAGCTACCCTTTTCCTAAAACCAACGGTATAGACTGAAGCAAAATGCAGACCTATAGGATTTAGAGTAACAGAGCATGTTCAACATTTAAATAAAAAAAATGCAGCCCATGATTTTCTCAATCTGCTAGTTTTACAAATTGGTTATAACTGGGGGTTATGTTTTGCTCTGCATCAAATGAAAATATAATCCAGCAAACATGTCATAACCAAATCAATTCTTTTTAGGTGTGTTCAGCATTACAGAGTTTTCCTCTGAAATATTGTGAAGTTTTTTTCAAAATTTCCCAAATTTCGTGCACTTCACAAAAGTTCAGAAGATTTCAAAGATCGGGAGTTACTTCATAGGTTTATATTGACATGAGTGCTCCACATGAAATGTGTTAAATTTGGGCTTTTAATGTTGGACAACGGTGGCCATCCAAGCACACTTTATCAGTGACCCACTCTGTGCCACTGTGCAAGGGGCAGGCAGAAAACAAGCATTTGCAATGCAATAGGTCTCGCATTAGGAAAGTGTGAGCTATTGGTATTGTAAATGACAATTTTCTTTAATATGTGTTGGCTTTGAACATATATAAATTAATAGCAGTGGTGTCCCAGAGTGATGTGGGGGTGCCCCAGAGTGATGTGAATGTGGTGGTGTCCCAGAGTGAAGTGGTGGTGTCCCAGAGTAAAGTGGTGGTGTTACAGAGTAAAGTGGTGGTGTCCCAGAGTAAAGTGGTGGTGTCCCAGAGTAAAGTGGTGAGGAACCGCTGACTCCAGTCTGACCACCAGACGTGGGCCAGTACACAAACAGAAACTGCTCTTCCTGCGAGAGCTTGTAGACAGCCGTCTGCTTCCTACACTTCCCACACACAGAGTTTCAAATGAAGAATCCGACCCCCATGCAGCTGCACAGTCTCATGGTCTCCTAACAGCAAGAATTACGCACACTTGTGCGCGTGCGTTGTTAACTTAAATACCACGTAGACACTCCCTTTTGAATGCCTTCTGGAACTTGTAGTTCTAAGCTGTATCTTCCTCCCTAACAAAACGTAAGGAAGGTGCAATGGTTCAGAGCCTGACAGTTTGGCTCCTAACATACTGGTGGTGTAGCTAGGGCACCGGCAAGCATATTTGGAGTTTCATTACCGCCACTGTTGTCATGGCGGTGAGCCTGCTGTAAAAGATGTGGAGGTGAGGAAACAAAGGGAGCACTACAGGGCTCCAAGGGTGCCTCTGTGCCAGGGAATACATGCAGGATGACACATGGCGGGCCCCTGTCTCCATCCATCCCCAGTTCCTTCAGGGCATGGGCTTGATAGCCCATGACCTGCAGGAACATGCAATGGGGTTCCCATTACGGTGCCTTGCTAAGGCTCAAATTTAAAACTTAGCAATGCATTGCCGTGGGCCAACCGCCACAGGACCGACCTACCTGGATTCCGGTCGGAATCGAGCAGGAGGTTGCATTATGGTTTTGGCGTGGGGGGAATCAACAACAATGGTTGTTAATGGTGTCCAACACAGTTTGGACAACCTGTTCCACCCACACTGAAAACCTTAATGCATTTAAAAATTCCTGCCTTTGCGAAATTAGGCAGTGTTGGAGCTATGTTCTGCAGCCTGTTGCCCAGCCTTAATGTTCCGGGCTGCGCATATTGGCTACCTTCGTTCTCTTGCAGTCTGGTGAGTCTAGCCAGTGCAAACCTCTTCTCATGCATAGTCTTCAGATGTTTTTAGGTGGAAGACATTCTACATGAGGTGTTGGTATTAGGGAAGCACGCTGAGCTATGGGGTAACCAGTGGTGGCCATCTGAGCTTGGTGTCACTCCTATTCCAGCTGCTGGAGTGAGAAATCTAGGAATCTGGGTGGACTCTGCGCTCACCTTCAGGGACCACACCAAGAAGGTGGCTGCCACGTGCTATGGAATTTTGAGGGGTACTAGGCCGGTCTTAAAGTACTTTGATCCCCCTACCAGACAGCTTGTGGTCCAGGCCTCAATACTATCTCGGCTGAACTACGGCAGCTCATTGTTGTTAGGGGTGAATCAAGCGGAGGCCTCTAGGCTCCAAAGAGTACAAAATGCCGCGGCACGAGCCATTGTGGGCCTCCCCAGACATTGTTCAGTGTCTGGTACCATCACGGCCTTGCATTGGCTCCCGGTCAGACAGCGTATTAAGTTCAAGGCGCTGTGTCTGGCCTTTAAAATCTTGAAATCTTCTTCGCCGCCGGCACTTGCCAATCTACTCACGCCCTATACGCCTTCGAGATCCTTGAGATCGGAGGGGCTTCATTTGGCTGTCTGTCCACGCTTTAAGCTGAGCAGAATGGGTGGCCGCTCCTTTAGGGTGCTAGCGGCAGGTTTATGGAATTCGCTCCTGGTACACATCCGAGCTCTTGAAGATTTGCTCGCCTTCAGGCAGGCGATTAAAACTTTCCTGTTTCCAGTGTCTAGTTAATTTCTTTTCTTTTATTGTGTGTTATGTTATAGCGTCTGTCAAAGCGCCAGGACGCCCCTTTGCTGGGGCAGCTGCGCGCTATAAAAATATAAATAACATAACATAACATAACATGAGTACTTCTTCTTGGGTCTCCGAGACAGCACCTACTTAAGGTGGCCTTCGGCACATTGACCTTCTTCTATTCCTCATGAAATTGTAAAAAACCATCAAACCACACTTTCCTTTTTTTTCCGGGGTGGGTCATCTTCTTCCTCAAAAAGGTTTAGTCCCTCTTCTTCATCCACATCTGAAGAAGTGGCCATTTCAAATCTCCAAATCAAAAAACACCTGAAAAAAAGCTTCTTCTAGAATGAGTGTGTCTATTGCCAGTAGAAGAAAGAGGGTGGGAACTACCTAGGTTAATGATGACAGGACGTTTAACCAATGAAATCTCTTTTTATCATGTCACATGAACGCAATTCCTCTACTTCTTTTTGAATTTTGCTTTTGAAAGATATTTAGTTGTATCTTATAATATTTGATTTAGAAATAACAGTTTCTCTTCATTTAAAATAAAATAAATGAATCTATATCTATATATAATATTGCAAAAATAACTTCAGATTTGCATCCCCTATGCGAGCCCGGAAATACATGCGATCTACACGGACGTAACCAGACTCCTGAAAATATTATTTAAAAAAAGCTTTAATAACCTTTTCTTATGAATATACACATTTTGTTAGTATGTCAGCAAAACTGTAATGTTAAACTTTTTTACTATTGTCTATTTATATGTATTATTATCAAAAATATAAAACAAAGAGTCGCGTCTGAACCACGATTCCGCATTTATACCTTGGAAACAAACAAAGTGATACAACATATTTTAAACCAAAATAATAAAGTAATAATCAATTCAAATTGTGATTATCATAAATATGACTATTAGAAATTATGCTGGAGCAGCAATTACTATGCGGACCTGGAAGTAAGGCTCGGTAGTGTGTGTGATGGTATCGCAAACCTACAAAATACATACGTTTCATTTTTAATTTGCCTTTAGCATAACTTCATATTCATTTTATTACTCTACTAGTAAGCTACTTCCCTTAAGATATACATAAAGTATTAAGTTCCATATATTTTAAACTTGTAAATATATAAATGGGTTGGCACACAAAACGCGGAGAACAGCTCCATTTTATACTTTGAAGAAACACTTTTTATGCATATCTATACTACTATTATAAAGGAAGAACTTTGAACCTTTGAGGCGGGTAAACTCGGGAACCACAGCGCCAATCCACACACCAGATACATCGTTGAAATTGTCAGGGTGTGCAGATGAACATAGGCTATATAAATAAAAAATATATAAGTTATTTAAAAAATTTACGAGAAAAAAAAAAAGTAGTCCCATGGAAGTAGTGCTGGCCGCGACGTGCGTGCTGACATCAGGAGCGCGAGGAGGAGCAGCGGACATGAGCACGAGGAGGAATGGCGAACAGGCGGGCAGGAGCGGTGAGGAGCGGCGGACAGGCTGCGAGGAGCGGAGAGGAGCGGCGGACAGGCGGGGAGGAGACGGGAAGGAGCGGTGAGGAGCGGCGGACCGGTGAACTCAGGAGCGCGGGGAGGTGCGGCGGATGAGGTAAGGCACCGGGGGACCCAAGGACAATGTCGGGTCCGGCGGGGGCCCTGAAGCCAAGGTCGGGACAGGCTGCTACTCCGGAGGACCCATGGACAATGTCGGGGCGGCTGCTAGTTTGTATATAAATATGTATATATTTTTTAAAAATATCTAAAAAATATTCCTATACAAAAATATTTATATATATATATAAAAAATATCGTTTATAAATGTATATGTAGATATATATTTTATATATCTATAAATATATCTATTTATATTTATGTATATATATATATATATATATATATATATATATATATATATATATATATACATATATATATATATATATATATATATATATATATATATATATATATATATATATATATATATATATATATATATATATATATATATATATATATATATATATATATATATATATATATATATATATATATATATATATATATATATATATATATATATATAAAAGAAATGCAACTGGACTAGTTTACTTTGTAATAGACTGTGTGCCCCCAGAGAGAAGAGGTGGCGATAGAGAATCCTTATTTCATAAACTAGCAACCAGATATATCATTATGCTCGATACCAAGATGTGAATGGGCTCAATACTAGTGAGGACTGTCACACCTACCTGTAAATCAATAGCATTGTCAAGAGTACTATACTGAGATTATCAACTTTAAGCTGTATTGTTTTATATAATCATAGATCTACCCTTGTCCTCCACACTACTTTTAGAATCATGAGATATTTCATCCACTTATTTTATATTCACACACACATTTTTTTTACTCACTGGTAGCACACTTATTTTACTGTTGCGTAATTTGCACAATCATCAAATTTGTACACCAACCTTTGATATTTTGCACAAGAAGTAGGACCAGCCCACATGGGCATTATTATCGTCACGGTCTGCATCCATGAAATGTATTGCTTTCATTTGCATGTTTTGCACAAACGCCCCTGTTGCTAATCTCAGCATACGGTGGGTCTTTTTAGGTACTACCTTTTATCGTGACTTTTTTGTATTCAATATGATATTGGCACAGATTAGGAATATTTATACGTTTTAAAACATTTTAATTATTTATATTTTATCGTGTTTATTCTGTATTGCTGATACGTATTTTATCCTCACTTTTGCAATGTATTTATTTGGTTTTAGCGTAATGGTCTGTCATTTATGTATTTATACATTTTAATAATGAACAGCAAAATAACTATGCATTACCATGAATGTATTACGCTTAACGCATTTATGCAATGACTTATATAGTGTTTTCACTATGTCTATTGCGCAACAGGCACTCTTGCACTTTAAAAATGGGTGGCTAGCCCCCATGATGGTGTCATGTGATCAAGGCTTTTGGTAGCCGAAACGCGTCATGGCTGACTGGTGTTGGGCAATGAAATAACCTACACCAAAGATCGGGTCTCGCTTCATCCTTTGGTTCGGCTGAGTATGCTGAGTTTTGGACGACAACATACCGAATATATATATATATATATATACATGTGATCAAGCCTCTTCGTGAGGTGAAACGCGTCATGACAGATTGCTGGCACGATTTTGCACGAATAAAGCACTGAAGAATGAGCACTCTAATGGTGGTTTCGCTCTTACGTTATTTGGTCTCCATTGGAAACAGGGGACACGGCGAATGGCGTTCTTTGCATATATATATATATATATATATATATATATATATATATATATATATATATATATATATATATCTCGTCCTCCTAGTTTCGGCGAGTTTCCTTCCCTCTTCCAAACCGCCGGTGGTGCTAAGTTTCCAGCACTTCGCCGTGCGCTGTAGAAGATGCACATGTCGTTCCTGCCTGAAATTAATAGAAAACCGCAGCACTGCAGTGCGGTTGCCAGTTTTTTATTTAGTTAATGCAGAGTTAGTAAACGCCAATGCATTTTGGTGCTCCCTTGCACCTTTGTCACGACGTTGACCACGTCGACACAAACATTTTTTTATACATTTGTTACTGGAAGTGTACAATAAACAACAACATAAACAGATGACTTCTACCAAATACCCTTGCTTGGCGACCATATTGGAACAATTGCTAACACAACGAAATGCAATTCAGTTGTTTGTATACAATATAAGGACTGCATTTAGCTCAATAATATTCTATTGTCGGAAAAATCTTCTGTTATTACAAGGATTAATTAATACAACAATGTATTAACAAAGTGCATTGAGTTTCTTCTAATAGTTTCCCACAATTTTGAACCTTCTTTACACAAATGTGGAGAGGCAACATGTATCATTTATATTACTCGCTTCAAATGCAATACATTAGACATAAATAGATGACATGAATGATGAATCTTCCAACAGATGCATTTTTAAACGTGTATTTATTTGACTAAAACTGTAAATGTAGAGCACTTTTGTAATAGGTATTATATGTGTGTTTTACACTCTTTCTTATGATGTATATATATATTGTTTACAGCCCTGAAGAAGCCCGTGTACGCGAAACGCATAGGCTGTGGATTTTATGAATTACAATAAAAGCATTTGAAAACTACGTCATCTGTTGGGAGATTCATCACTCCTGTCATCTATTTATGTCTAATGTATTGCATTTGAAGCCAGTAATATATATGATACACGTTGCCTCTCCACATTTGTGTAAAGAAGCTTATATGTAAAGTTAAGACCAACATTGGTGGCTGGTCTTAGGAGGCGGGCAATAATGCACACTGGAGCTAGAACCAAGGAACGTTTTTCAAAACTGTCTGTTAGTGCGGCAATAATACCTGCCACCAGTTTCTGTGTTGTAACTAACAATTTTGAACCTGTTGCCAATACATTTGATTTACTAAGTGTATCAGCTTTTACTACTAACTTTTCTCATTGCGGCAATCAATATACAACAGTCAAAATAATGTAAGTACCATCGAAACAATATACAGCATATATACACAAACTCATGGAGCACTTTTCTGCCGGAAAGATCAGTGTACAGTCCGTCAGTCTAAATCTTTTCTATATATGAGCTCCTATATTGTGTTCTAATATAGGCGTGCTTATCGTGCCCAAATATATATATATATATGTATATATATATATATTCACAGAAAAAAACATAGGTTTTAGGCCATATATAGTTAGGGATTTGCATTTACAAAACCTTATTTTACTCGCATAAAACCATTGAAATTCGCATATATAGTTAGATGCGCTAACTATATATCGCGCACCCGCAATCCACTGCTGATGATGTCACATATTACATCATTCATGACTTGGTCAGTGACATCACTGATGACATCACTGATGACATCACTGATGACATCATCCAGTGGCTGTCTGTTTCTGTAAAGTTAAAATATGTCTTACATATTGAAGAATGAGTGGATGTATAAGTGTCTGGATGAAGGATTTAGTAGGTGCATGACTGACTGTATGAGAGAGTGATTAAATGTGTCTCACTGAGTGCATGGGTTAGTGACTAAACTATCTTAATTTGTGCATCATTATATCTGTTGTTCTATGAACTGCTGCATGTGTTGATCAGTAGCTATATGAGTAACTGTATGGGTTATTGATTGGTTGCCCAAGTATTTGTATGGGAGAGTGAGTGTGTGTGTGGGGGTGGCTGGGAGGTGTGTGACTCTGTGCATACATGTGTGAACAGTTTATCCACTAGATCTATGGGTTTAAAACTGCATGTGGAAACAGCTGTATGGGTGGTTGACTGTGTACGAGTGTATTGGTGAGTGAATGGATATCTCAGTGCTACATGTCAAAGTAAGTACATTTGTAAAACACAGTGCATGTGAAAGTTCACATATATAAATTACTGTGCATAAGAGCCAGTGAATGTGTGAGTGGCTGTATGGATCATTGTGAACTTGTATCAGGGATTGTATAAAAGAGTAAATATGTGTTAGTATATGTTTGAATAAGTAAGGTGTGTATAACTGTATAGTTGAGGATATGGAGGTGTGATTGATTCAGTGCATGACTGACTAGGTGTGTGAGTAACTCCATGGATGAGTGACAGTCTGTGAGTGTCTGTTTACTCTGAGTGTATCTAAGGTTATATTAGAGTCTGAAGAGGTTGATCGTATTATCACATGATTGATGTCATCAGTGATGTTGTCAGTGATGTCATTTGAGTTGTCATCAGTGATGTCATTTGAGTTGTCATCAGTGATGTCATCAGTGATGTCACTGACCATGTCATGAATGATGTAATATGTGACATCATCAGCAGTGGATTGCGGGTGCGCGATATATAGTTAGCGCATCTAACTATATATGCGAATTTCAATGGTTTTATGTGAGTAAAATAAGGTTTTGTAAATGCAAATCCCTAGCTATATATGGCCTAAAACCTATGGTTTTTTCTGTGAATTTCAATGGTTTTTAATACCAAATATCAAATGCTGTCAAATGTCAAGTACATGATAGGTAAAAACATTTTCGTGTTTATGCACGCTGATGTGCTTTGAACGCTGCCCCCCCCTCTTTTCTCTTAGCAGTACTCTCTCTTTGCAGATAGTGAAGGGTAGTTAACGCAGGCCTTTGCCCCCGTTGTAATCCGTCGTACCTGCTTCTCTCTCTATTTGATTGATTGCTATCCAAGCATTTACTGTTTTAGAATTGGTTCTCTTTGGTTCATTCTGTATTTACAAACAAGCACAGAGTCGCAATACTCTGTTTAGTCTTTGCAGATAGTGAAAAATAGTTTAAAAAAACAAAAGGAATCGAGCAAAATCAGTAGGCCACTAATGGGATCTGTTTTTGACCTCGCTAAAATAGAAACATTAAGAACAACCCCTCATGAGAAATACGAAACTAGTAAGATGAACTTAGCTGCACACCATGATGGCTGCAAGACAGCTCGACTCTGCTGCCCACCCCACGCCACCCAAAATAACGACAAACCCTATGCAAATATTATAAATATATACAACACACCAGCAAAGTAACAGGGTAAAACATTTTATTAAATAACTATTTACATAACTATTTTATACTTTTTGTTGCCCGTTCCGGCTTGCTCAATCAATCGAGCATGAAACTCATGCACTCTGATAGCAAGCGTTGCTGCTGATGCTATGCAGACCAAAACTGGTTTTCAGTTTGTACATTCTTCTACATTTTTCCATCCAAGGCTGGTTGACAGTTTGTAGAACGATGGCTTCAGATTTTCAACATACGGTGTGGTGGCGCGGACTGGGAGGGGGCGCTTGGCTCCTGCCCCCCCCCAAGTAAGATTCGATGTCACTGCCATGCTCAAATGGCATAAGTCCTGGATGTTGGGTGCCATAGTTCAGAGTTCTGAGCAGCGCTTGTAACACTGTCTGAAGCTTATTTGCACCTACTGCAGCTTCACTATTCTCAAAGTAAGTGAGGGCCGTTTGTGGACCTGACTGCATTGTTAAACAATGTGATGCTGTGCCTCCCTGAACCGCTTGACGGAGGCCCCCGAGGGGCGGTGAGATGGCACTTAGCTCCTGCCCCCTCCCCAAGTCGTGTTGCCCTGGTGTGGCCTGAGATCGCCCCCGACATAGGCGGCCGGCTCCCGGGGTCCGGCGGAACTTTTTGCCTTTTGATGACTCTTCCATTCTGGACCTTGTCCCACAATCCGTTTGACCTGAAGACACGCTGTAGTGGGGCGCCCCTTTACCGTTTCAGTTGCCATTCCGCCCGCTTTTGCTACACTGTGCCTCTTCTGCCATTCAGCTGTTTACCGCCCGCTCTTGCGACTACAGCGTCTCGCTCACTATGTAGTTGAGTTGCTCCCGCTCTTGCGATGCAACGATAGGCGGCTGCCACAGGACTCTCAAAATGGCGGCCGGCTCTTCAGATTTGGGCGTGGTCCACTAAAATGGCCCTGGGACACCTTGGAACTCGGACGCTTGCCTGATAGGGCTTGGGTCCCATTCTCGAAAGCGTCCCCTCAGCCTTGAAGATTCTACAAAAGTCTTGGGGGCCCCTGACTCCTGCAGGCTTCTGGTGGGGAGCGGCTGCCATGATTGCTCGTGGAATGGCCACGACTGAGCTACGAGATGGTGGTGCTCTCATGCTGACGCCAGCTTCAGTCTGAAACATCAAGAAACACTGTAGACTACCAATTCGATCAGTTCCGGTAGCGCCCCAACATGACCCGGTAGAGAGGAACTTGCCCTCCCCTCTTTGACTGATGGTTCTTGTTGCCTGTCCCTTCTGTTGTCATTTAACAGAACTTTTTAGACTGCTGAAAGGGGTTGTGTTCCGAACGCTGGTTGGTGGAGACATTTTGACTATATTCTGGACCTACGTTGTCGTGTAATGCTTTATATGACACGCCGCGTTAGCGCACCCGGAAGTGCTCCGGTGCGCGAAGCGCAGCTTCCCGGAAGCGATCCGGGGCGCGGCGCGCAGCGCGTAACGTGAGCATAACAGGTCATGTGACTTGTTAATAAAACTTTTCATTGGTTCATTTTACTTTTGTTATTTTAATGATGAAAGGCTTGGTCATAAGAGCTAAAAATTACGCTTTTTATTGGTTTCGAACATTATTTTTTCTTAAACATATATGTTATAATGTTCCAGGCTAATGTACTTTCCCGGAAAATTTACAACTGTCCTGCAAGTAAAATATATTCCTTTTTCGAGAAAAAGGGCGTTTCTTCGTCCCATGACGGAGCCGTTGAGTAAAAAAGGCTCGGCCTGCTGTCTTAGTCGCCGATACGCCTGATTATCAGATTCTTATCGATCACTTTATGTTGCAGGAGTGGAAAACACAACTGCCCTTGACCATTTATCTTTACTGCGTTCCTGCGTATTATACCTTTTATCCGTCATGTAATTGGACTGCTTTATTTCACTTGCCTTTTACTGATTCGAAAACAGTGACTAAAATTAAAAACTTTACCAATGTAAATACTACTACCATGTTTTGTTTTAAAAATCTTTATTGTGAAAATGTCAGTATACAAATACGGGCCTATAACCACGTGGGCCGGCCACGGAGCAAACTGAAATCGTATATGATGAGGAGACATTTACATTGTAGAGGAACGTAACGAGCGGGCCATTAGGTTGCAAGAACTAAGGTGTCTAACAGTTGCGGAATCGGTGGACGTACATTTTGTAATTAAAATACGACAGGGCCACTTTCAATAAAATTATCTAGATATACATTTGCGGGCAAGTACCATGGGTGACGTTAATTTGAACTTTCAATAGTACAGTAATCAATAACACATCAGAACTTAATATCAATAGGGATGTCGAAATATTCAATCAATTCTCGTCCCCGCCCGCCATGTGCATCAAAACTGCATTCATATCTCGTGATATCAAGGTTGTTCAACCAGTACACAACAAGGAGTTACGAGTCCCATTTATACCGGCGCCATTTTGGGCGAGGCCGGGCAGGTCCAGTATATAGTCAAAATGTCTCCACCAACCATCGGCCAGACCAGAACCCCTTTCGGCCCTTTATGCTACAAGATGGTGTCTTCCATTCAGAAAATATTGTTGGCAGCATTTTGAAAGGAAAGATAAACAGCTGTTCTCCTAGTGAGTCTCACATTGTTACATTTAGGAAGAATGTTGAAGAGTAGTATGTTGAAAATCTGAAGCCATTGTTCTACAAACTCTCAACCAGCCTTGGATGGAAAAAAAAATCCTGAAGAATGTACAAACTGAAAACCAATTTTTGTCTGTATAGCATCAACAGCAACGCTTGACTCAGCTTTGTGTGAAGCCGCCATTTTGATTCAATCAATAACGTCCCCCTGCACACATTCAGGGACCTGGTCGTGTCTTCAGGTCAAACGGATTGTGGGACAAGATACAGAAAGGAAAAGGAAAAAAGTTCCGCCAGACCCCGGGAGCCGGCCGCCTATGTCATGGGCGATCTTTGGCCACACCAGGGCGATAGTGAAGCTGCAGCAAGTGCAAATAAGCTTCAGACAGTGTTACAAGCACTGCTCAGAACTCTCAACTATGACACCACCTCGGTGCCATCCGGATCTTGGCGCCTTGTGCTGGTTCCGGCCTATTCACACATCGGTCCGCTACTGACACCACCTCACAGGCCAACGGGGCACCCCACGCCGACTTTCGGCGCAGCATTGTAGGATGGCCACACCAGTGCGGCAACTTGCTAAACACCACCTCGGTGCTATCCAGATCTCGGCGCGTTGTGCTGCCTTCGGCCTACTGTAGCCGCAAGTGCGAACGCAACTCAACTGGATAGCGAGTGAAACACCAAGGGGCGCCCCACTGCAGCCGAGGAGCCTCCATCTTGGAGGCGACGCACAGCATCACATTGCTTTCCAATGCAGTCAGATCCTCAAACAGCCCCCACTGACTGATGCGACCTCACAGGCCAACGGGGCGCCCCACGCCGACTTTCGGCGCAGCATTGTAGGATAGCCATACCAGTGCAGCAACTTGCTGGACACCACCTCGGTGCCATCCGGATCTCGGTGCGTTGTGCTGCCTTCGGCCTATTCGCACATCGGTCCGCTACTGACGCCGCCTCACGTGCCAACGGATTTTCTACGCTTTTTATAGCCCTATGCCGCATAACAGGTCATGTGACTTGTTTATAAAACTTTTCATTGGTTCATTTTACTTTTGGTTTTCTAATGATGGAAGGCTTGGTCATATGACCTAAAAATAATACTTTTCATTGGTTTAAAACATTTTTATTTCCAAAAAGATGAAAGCCCCACCTTGTTTCTGGATGTTTCAGACTGAAGCTGGCGTCGGCATGAAAGCACCACCATCTCGTGGCTCCGTCGTGGTCATTCCGCGAGCAATCATGGCAGCCGCTCCCCACCGGAAGCCTGCAGGAGTCGAGGGCCCCCAAGACTTTTGTAGAATCTTCACGGCTGAGGGGACGCTTTCGAGAATGGGGTCCAAGACCTAGCAGACAAGCGTCCGAGTTCCAAGGTGTCCCAGGGCCATTTTAGTGGACCAGGCCGAAAAAGGAAAGAGCCTGCCGCCATTTTGAGAGTCCTGTGGCAGCCGCCTATCGCTGAACCGCAAGAGTAGGCGCAACTCAGCTGAATGGCGGATTTTGGCACAGTGTACCAAAAGCGGGCGGAATGGCAACTGAAACGGTAAAGGGGCACCCCACTACAGCACACGAGCCGCCACCTGTGGAGGCCCGTTCACGCTGCCTCCCCCCCCCTCCCCCGGGGGTGCCCCACGCCGTTTTTCGGAGCAGCATTATAGGATACCAAAACCAGTGCGGCAGTTTACTGGACATCACCTGGGTGCCATCCACATCTAAGCGCGTTCTGCTGCCTTGGAACTATTCGCACAACAGACCGCTACTGACAAGGCCTCCCCAGGGACGCCGCACGCCATTTTTCGGAGCTGCATTGTAGGATACCAAAAACCAGTGCGGCACCCAGGTGACATCACCTGGGTGCCGTCCAGAACTCAGCTCGTTGTGCTGCCTTGGGACTATTCGCACAAAACACAGCTACTGACCATTGTTGCTTCTTTTTACAAAACATTTTTTAAATGTGTTTACTGTTTTTGTTGCGTTGTATATATTTATAAGTTATTAAAGTTTTATAATCCTACTACTTTGTTGAAGTGCTATATATTATTAATGTGACACATAATTGTAAAAACTTTGATGTACAAAGAGGCATCCCTGGAATCTTTCGCTTCAGGCTCGGTCCCACACACCCTCACAGTGAGAATCCCCTCCCCAAGCACAATACAGGATGGTTATCAGATAGTAGGAACCCGTATGGTGTGACGGATCTCATGGAGTGGGGGCCTTCATCTACTGTAACTCCTTTGAAGAGGGGTGATTCTCATACATGCCAACATTTCAGAAGAGCAAAGTGGGAGATTTTTTTTTAAAAAATCGGGAGAATGGGGCCTTGAATCGGGTTATTGTCATGTGTGGGCTTTGAAAGTGTGATGCTGCAGGATCGGACATTTCAAACTCAAATGCACGTTATTTTTCTTACCTTTCCGAAGCATGGAGCGCAATAGCAGGCAGAGAAAGGGTGATGCAAGTGTTGAACACTGCCTGGCCTGGCAAGTTGCTGGCAGTGCCCCCCCCAGCCCCCTGCCCGCTCCTGAAACAGGGCACACACACCGCCGCCCCGAGTACTTCACAGATCTTTAAAAGACCATGCGCTTGTTAATGAGGCTTAAATGGTTTATCACCCCTTCTAGAGCCCCTGCATCGGCCCTCTGACGTTTCCTGGAAGAATTAGCACGTTACACAATACCGAGCCCTGTCAGCTGAAACCCCCGAAGAATCGGGTTTTTGCTTGCAGGAATCGGGAGGCGGGAGACTACCACTGAAATCGTTAGTCTCACGCCTGAATCGGGAGGGTTGGCATGTCTGGATTCTCTACAGCTGGGGCCATAAACTACATCCGCAGGGCTAGGTGATAGCCTGGGACCGGCCTGGACAATCGGACACAGAGGAAGAGGAGTGTCAGAGGGTGCGGTAGTGAATAGGGTGAAAGGAAGGTGTCGGGCAGGCACGGGGTGTGATTCTCAGGGAAGAGCAGCGCAGATGGGGGGAGGTTTATGGCCCATGCATGAGAGAGAGAGCGGGGGTGACCAGTGCGTGGGGGAGATGCTTGCGAGGGTGGGGAGCCGTGCTGAGAATCGACGGCGTGCAGAGAGTGGGTCTGGTCAAGGCATCTAAAATGGCTGCCGTGCACGACAAAATTGTTGCATTGGAAAAAAGGCAAGATGGCGCAGACAATGTTTATCAATAAGGATTAATTTATAACAATTATTTTTAACAAAATATTTAATCGCAGTGACAAAATGGCGGTCAACACTTCCTGATTTCCATCGAATCGAACGTTAACAGACGTCACGCAGCAAAAAAAATAAAACGCTCACGCACAACCGCTGGAAGACATGTATCAACATATATGAGCCTCCTCAGCCACCCTCAAAAAACATAAGGGCTCAGGATACGTCTCCCATACCCCCTTATACCCTGTAATTTAATTAAATCGAAACACAAAATGGCGAATTCCCGTTTCGCTACCAGTTCGCGATCCGGGAAGCGCTTCTACCGTGAAAAATCAAATTTTTTTTATTTTCCCCACGGGACCCTTTAATAACCCCAACATCATTCCTAGGGGGTCAAGAGGGGTCTACCTTCCGCCCTTTCATTAAATTCCCCCTTCGTTTTTCACCTCTTCTTGTCTCTTGATCCTACCGAGAGACAAGATGAAGGCCGCACCGGACTGTTTAGAATGTTGACAGACACCGGAGAGCCAATCAGCATCGCTTCGCAAAGCTCCGTGACGCGAAAAGTACGCGATCTGGAGCGCTATCTGGGACGCTGTCACAGATATATAAATTTTTTAAAACGTTAATTTCTCAAAATCCACTGGAGCACATATATTGAGACCCAGCAAAGGCACATCGGGCTAACAGTCCCTACAATTTTGCCAAGTTTCGTGCAAATCCATTCAGCCGTTCGAGCTAAAAGTGAGGCCAAACGCCCTATGGAAATTAACATGGGAAAAATGCGTTTTGGGACCCCCCTTTTTTCTCGGCCCCCCCTTAACGAAACCCCCCCAAACTTTCAGGGGCTGCTCAGAAACAAAATGTGCCATTTTCCTGAAAATTTCAGCCGATTCCGTCCACAAACGCCAAAGTTATTAGACATAGAATTTTCAAAAGTCCCATAGAGAAAAAATCCTAACTATATATACCTACTGGCGATAGCCAGTAGGTAATATATATATATATATATATATATATATATATATATATATATATAGAGAGAGAGAGAGAGAGAGAGAGAGAGAGAGAGAGAGAGAGAGAGAGAGAGAGAGAGAGAGAGAGAGAGAGAGAGTTAACAAAGCAAAGAAATTAAGCACGTTATAATTTTAAATTTGCACATAACAAACATATAATTCACTGAAAAAAAACCACAGGTTTCAGGGAGCTAGGAATTACCATTTACAAAAAACCTTAGAAATTCACGACAAAAAGCTCAGATTTCAGGGATGTTATAGTTAGGAATTTGCATTTAAAACACCTTAGAAATTCACTAAAAGAAAACAAAGGTCAGAGGGGCTTAATAGTTAGTCTGACATTTCACTTGTACAAAACCAGGATATTTCAGCTGTTATAGTTAGCTGAGCTAACTATAACTAGTCTCCCGTATAGGAGACCCTATAAGGCCAAAATCCTGTGGCAAAAACACACAGATTTAAAATGGATTTCTTTTTCTGGTGGAAGCCAGTGGAGAGAGGCTAGAGCCATTGTAGCTGAAGCCCTTGTTGGGAGGTTAAGGACCAAGTGGCCTGCAGCATTTTGCACTCTTTGGAGCTTTTTTAAGCCCCCTTTGGTAGCACCCAGATAAAGCACATTACAACAGTCTAGTTGAGTATTCACCATCAAGGTGGGACATTTTCAAAAAGATTGGATCCAGGGTGTGACCTTTCATTTGATTGAGGCCTTTAGACTCTCTGAACTAGGTGGAATGTTTCTAGATCATTGATGACAGAACTAGCCTCTTTACAGGTGTTTTCTTCAAAGTGAAGGTTGATGTCGGCAAGAATGAGAAACATATTGTGGCAAGCTGGCAGTGAAGATGTACAGTCTACCACGGAGGATATACATTTACATGCATCAATAAGTTGTATATTAAAAGCCCTTTTAACGTGCAGGTAGTAGTTAGCATTAGTGAGAAAAGAGCAGCCTCAGACTCATCCATGACCGTCTCACTCAGAGAGCATTGTAGGGGAGCTTAAAAATAATAGCTATGCCAACTCCTCTCTAAAAGGGGCGGTCTTGTTCTACAATACCATATCCATTAGGTAAGGCATTTAAGATTTCTGAGGTGGAAAATTAATTTAGCCACGTGTAGATCAAGAGAAGCGTGTCCGGTTCAAGGTCCTTAATAATATCAAAAATGTCCTGTTTGTGTTTAGTTAGGAAGCAGCAGTTGATGGAGAAACAATGGATTACATTTTTTGATACAGATTTGCAGCTTCTGGCCTTGGTCTCAAAGGTACTCATGATATAACAACAATTCCTGGATATATTCAATTGGAAACAGTGTCCTCCACTCTGACACAAAGAGAGCACTTTGCTCTCGCTTGGTCAATGCAGATCACACTTTACATACAGTTCCCTGGGTGTAAAAAGCAATGTCAGCTCCCGCAAGAGGAGGGGGCTGGCTGGGAGTGTGGGGGGCCTTAAGGTACCCCTTGTGGCCCCCAAGGAGATGGCCTGGGAAGGGGGGGCCACTCTCCCTTTAAAAAAAAAAAGAAATTGCCGGGCCCGGGGATTGGGTTCCCGGGGCCAAAATTAGCCTGGGAAGAGGGGAAAAGCTGCCCACCTCCCTTAAAAAAATACAAAAATAAATGTTGTGGCCCTGGAGAATGGGGTCCTCAGGGTGCAAAATGGTTACCCTCGCTTGAAAAAAATAACAATTTGCCGGGCCCCGAGGGATGGGGTGCCGGGGGCTAAAATCAGCCTAGGTAGGGGGACTGCATGGTCCCCCTCCCCTTTAAATATTGAATTAGAAACATAGCCTAGCTCCATGGTATGGGGTCCCAAATCAGGCTGAGGAGGAGGGCTGAGCGACGCCCTCCCGTTTCATTTCATAAAATATGTGTAATAATGGGTCAGAACCCTGGGGATGAGGTCCCCAGGCCCCAAAAAGTTCAAGGGAAGAGGGGCAACACAGCCCCCTTCCTCAATAAAAAAAAAAATAAATTGGAAGCCGGAAACTCACCAGAGCCCCTGCCCCTTTCTCTACTACTCTGTAAACTCACCTCCTGGTGAAATTTTGTTTGGGGGTTGATGTCCCCTTCACTACTGGGGGTCCTTAGGGGCCAACTAGACCATGGTTACCTCCAGTAAGCCCCACACATTGGGATTGCTGAGAGGTGGTCGCAAGCCATGCCCCTGTCTCCACCACTCTGCAAACACACCTCTCTGCACACTGCTGGTGGGGGGGGGTGAGTTCCCCTTACCTCCTGAGGGCCTCAGGACTAAAGTGGACTTCCTCCCCCAAGCACCAGTGAGCCAGAAGGTGTGTTTGTAGAGTGGTGGAGAAAGGGGGTATGGCCTCTGACCACCTCTCAACAATCCATCTGTGTGGGACTTACTGGAGGTATCAGGAGGGCTAGTTGGCTCCCAAGAACCCCCAAGAGTCAAGGGGACTTCATCTCCCAAATAGTAGTGCACCTGGAAAGAGCGTTTGCAGAGTGGAGGATAAAGAGGGCGTGGCCACTGAAAACCTCTCAACAAACCCACTGTGTGGGATTTGCTGGAGGTAACAGAATGGGTAGTTGGCCCCAAGGACACTCAAAAGCCTAGGGGACTTCAACCCCAACTTGGGTGCATCAGGAGTTGCATTTGCAGAGTGGTGGAGAAAGGGGGGGGCAGCCTGCTATAAGATCTCAGCAATCCTAATGTATGAGGGTCACTGGAGGTAATAGGAGGGACAGTTGGCCCCCAAGGATGTCCCCACACAGCAGGACTGCTACGAAGTTGTGAGAGGCCATGCCTCCTTTCTCTACCACTCTACACATGTGACTCCTAGTACCCTACTAGTTGGGGATAAATCCCCCTTGGCTCCAGATGGTCCCTCCAAGCTCTCCCCGAACCACTTGTAAGTCCTAGGCAACAGAATTTCTGAGAGCTGGTCTAAAGCCCAGCCCCTTTTCTCCACCACTCTGCAAATGTGACTGCTAATTAAAAAAAAGCCTTAGAAATTCACTAAAACAACAAAGGTTACAGGGATTTTATAGTTAGAAATTAGCATTAAAAACCCTTAGAAATTCACTGAGAAAAACAAAGGTTACAAGACGTTATAGTTAGCAAAAAGAATTTCAAAAACATTTTTAATATTAGTTTCGGACCTAAAAGATCCTTACAATTGCATAGAACCACCTTGGTTCTTTGGAACACATCCAGCCTGAGCCAAATTAATAAACCCCTGCGGCTCTGCCAGAGGAAGATAGAACCACATTAACAAAGTGATCACAGAACCCACTCCTATATACTGGGTCCAGTGCCCAAGTCTCCTGTAGCAGAATAATATGATACTGATCAACAAATGCTCCCCATTAGGGGTCAGAAAGTTTGGTTCTGATGCCTGCAATGTTCCAGTATATGAAGCTAATAGATACATCCCTTTCCACGTTGCCCATTCCAATCGCCCCAATTACAGATGAGCGCCCAATACCCTAATCAGGATCGCCGGTAAGTTGACTCAAGAACCTCACCCCCTCTCTGTAGGAGCTCCTTACCATGGTACACTTACTTATGTAATTACATTTAGAAGTATTACATATATTTACCACTCTCTGCTCACAGCCCTCTAGTTGTAATTGACGTCAATCTATCTGTGAGAGATTAGAAGACTATGTTGTTGGCAGCAGAGGATGGGGGTGCTCTGATCTTCCACATGATATTAAGGGTGAGAATGCTGGATAGTTATGGGGAATATTATATTTGAGATATATTTGTAAATTGCTCTTCAGCCTAAGCTTTAACTCCAATGATATCAATTTTGCAGCTAAAATACTGGACTTAAATCTGAGACCTATACTATTGCAAGGGCTCTGATTTGAGCTGATACGTGTGGCCTGCATAATGTCTTCTCTAATTTTCTACCTGCAGCCCCTCACATATCTCAGCCAGTGAATCACTTTACTAATTCTAGAGTCAAATGATCATACACACCTTTCAAAAATCTTGGCACATTTGTTAAATAGATGTTGTAAGGACTAGTGATGGAGAGAGAGGTATTACTCAGGGCTCTTTCAGTTTGGAAGTTTTAGGGGCATCGTGCGTAACGCCTGGAAATGTATGTCTGTCAAATAGGCCGTTCCTAGTAGGTCTGAAAGTTTCACCAAGGGGTACCTCAATCACCCTGTGGTTACTTAGTGGGTATTGTGAGCGCAGATGTGGAGACTTATATTGAGTGTTTGTTCTTTCTCTACAATGCGGCAGACTACAGGAGACAAGTTAATTTGTTGGTATCTGGGCTCGTTCTGTTTTCCCTACAATAGTAGAATCAGTTAAATTAGTGATTAAGTCAGATAATGTATCCATCTTTTCAAATAAGACCTTAGAGAGGTTTTTCAACATCCCTGTCAGTTTATCAATTTCTCCCCTTAATGAATGTACTTGTATTGGGGACGCCTCTTCTTTCTTGTTATTCAGCAGCGAGGGATGGGTGCGAGGTTAGGGAGAGGAGTTGGCCTAACGGCTCGGGCGGTCAACCTCGAACCTGGGGAACAGGTTTCGAGTCTCGGCAATGACACTGAACATCCTGTGATTTTGGGCAAATCACTTAAGCTCCCTGTGCCTAGCAAAAATGAAAGTGTCCTCATGTAACGCAACTAGTGCTATGTAAAGCACTATGATCCCCAATTTGGGTCAAGTTTGCGCTCTATAAAACTCTATTAAAAAAAAAGGTTGGCCAGGACCTGGCTCTTTTACCAGATATGCCAAAAAAGCAAATCTATTTGAGCAGTCAACATTCACCATCGATGTTGACACACTATGGATTTTGCTCAAAGGGGTGCCTGGGTTGGTGTCAGGGCAATGGTGGTCACTGGCTACTCCAGATGGTATTTGGGTTGCTTCTAGTTTGTTTCCTTACCCCCCTGGTCTACAGGCACTTGGGCGTTCCCAAAAATAAACCAATACTCCTTTGGGGTCGCTCCCTTCCTTCTTTTCCTTATTTTGCTAGTCAGGTTGCTTGAGTCCTAAGTAGCCAGCAAAACTTCTACCAGATCATCTATTTAGCTTAGGATGGAGCTTCCTGCAGAGTGTCTAGGTGCCTTAATTACATATTCTACCCCAGCTGGTTTATTAGCTACATACCGCTTACCAATAGCACACCCCTCCTGCTACTACCTAGAAAAAATTACAACAAAAATTACTTAATGAGTATGCACTCCCTCAGTAATACCACAACACAAACGTTTCCAATTCTCACCTCCCAAATGAGAGGGAAACATGTTTAAAATGTAAACATTACCGAATGCTACACTCATGGGGCCTTAGTCTATAGGCTCCTGGAGTTGTCCTCACAATTCTCAGGGGAAATGATCAGTTCAGTCCCACTCAAAGTCAGTTCCAATGTAAACCGGATGGCTAAAATCAGACGTCAGCCTAGGACAGTGAGTCCCCTCGACAGCAGCCATATCCAGCAAGAGTTTAATGTAAATCACATTTTAAAATGCTATAGTTCAGATTGTATAGAAACATGCAGAAATCCTACCTTTCCAGTAATGACCTTATTTTTCAATCTCTCTTCCAGACTCCGACGGTCCCAGCTGAACTGCCCCTTTTCATCTTCTTTTGTTCTCGGGCCTCCTAGGGGCCCCTTCCAGGAAGAAGTAGAAGACTGCCCTTTTACTTCTTCTTTTAGTCTTGAGCCTCCTAGGGGCCCCTAATGGAAGAAGTGGAAGATCTGCTATTGGCTTCTTGAACTTTAGCAAATACATTTTTTAATGTGTCACACTAGTACAGCAGAAGGCAGGAGTGACAAACTAGGGACGGAACTGACTCTTCCATGAAAACATTTGAGAGGAAACTACAGGAAAACAATATAAAAAAAATATTTAAATGCCCTCTAAGCAACAGTAGGAAAAGCTTTCTATTTCAGAGAAGCAAGATTAACTATTCCCAATCCAATCCAAGCAACAGCAGGAAAAATGATGTTGTTCAGAAGAGTAAGATTTACTATTCCCATTCTAGTCTAAGCAACAGTGGGGAAAGAGTTGGACTTTGAAAGGATTACATATAGAAATGCAAATCCTAATAATTTAGTAGGGGTATTTAATTACGTATGAAAAGTAATAATTGATAGTACATATAAAAATAAATACTACATTAGTAAAGTGATATATTTTAAACAAACTAAAATATAAAATTTAAATAAAAAAAATAAAAAAAAAAATTTCTTGCAATGACATTGACTTAAGTAACTGCAAAAAATAAGACATTTAAAATACCAAGTTATTTAATTTGAATTAATACAAAAATGAAATAAAATATCAAAACAAAAACACTTTTCCATGGGCTCTGCCAACTTTATGGCCCCTGTCCTGGACTCCTTCAAATCATTACATCCCATCCCTCCCTCTTCTTTCTTCTTTACAAATGAGGCCTGCCTCCCTCTAGACCTACCCCTAGACCATTAAAACTCCACCCGCCCTCACCTCCTGTTCTTTTCTGTCTCCCTAGTGAGACTTCCTTTGGAAAAACTTTCTCTCTGTGCCAGTGCTGGGGAGTCTTCGGTTTGGTTTTCTCCGTCGGAGGTGCCCTCGGCAGCATTTTTCCAATGTGCTGTGTCTCCACGTAGCCAAGGGGTGGAGCACTTGCACAGGACGCCGCAACGGAGTCTGGCGGTTGTAGGAGAGTAGGATCTGCTTATTATGGTTACACCCACTTTTTGCTGGTGTTTCACTGTTTTTCGACTTTAGTCTGGCTGGGGCCCTGCTTTCCAGGACCCCAGCCTAGCTGCTTCCTCTCTAAATTAATTGCAGCTACTTTAGGTACACTCTAGTTTGGTTACTGGGCTACCCTTGTGAGTACCTAGTATATGGTACACTAGGTACCAAGGGCATAGGTACCCCAGAGGCCTACCAGGGGCTGCAGCATGTATTATGCCACCTCTGGGAAGCCTTCCAAAATGACACCACAGGACTGCTACTGGATCCTGGGTAAGTTGGTGAATGCACCCCTTACTAAGATATAGGATACCTATATCTACCTTTAATCTCTGCACATAGAAACCTATGACTCACCCCTATGGCAGGCCTTATCAATGCTGAAGGCAGGGTGCTTGGTTTTGTGTGAGAGGGTGCCCATGCATGAGCTGGACCCCTCTGCAGCTTTCGTAGCCTATTATCTGAGGCTGTTCAGTGATGCAGCCAGACCATATACACTTAAGTGCATTATAACCTCGCGGTAAATGCTAACTTGAAATGGCTGAAATGAAAGAAGGGTGGACTTCTACCCCCACCCTCAGGACTGGCAGTGGATAGGATTACAAAGTGGTGTCAAACACTTTGGAATCCTACTCCCCGCCAGTCCTGAGGGCGCGGGTAGAATTCCAACCTTCTAGAGGGAGAAACATGTACACACTGGTCTAACCGGTAAAAGTTTAAAAGAGCCCTGGCATCACAAAAATGGATGCTGCAGCTGCAGACACGATCTGGCCTCCTGCTGCTGACTGAAACTCATTTAACAACAAGGGGTGGTGATGGACAGAGTTTCTGAATTAAGCAGAATACTCTCACCCAGTCAAGAGATCAGGGCTAGATCCAACACCGTTTTTTAGCTCACTGCACTATCCCAGTTCAGAACCTGGCTATATGCAAATTAGTCTGTTCCTGTCCCAGTGCATGATGGGAACAGGGCAAACCAAACTACCAAGCCAATTCTTACACTGGGAAGGAAACAAGCTTCCGGGGACCGGTTTCTGGCATTTCAGCCGTCGTCGGCCCGGCTTGCTTGAATCCTGATGGTGCAATGAGCAAGGGACTCACATCTGAGTATACCCTTCCACGCTTAGGGTGGACAAAATATTTAACAACAAGGGGTGGTGATGGACAGAGTTTCTGAATTAAGCAGAATACTCTCACCCAGTCAAGAGATCAGGGCTAGATCCAACACAGTTTTTTAGCTCACTGCACCATCCCAGTTCAGAACCTGGCTATATGCAAATTAGTCTGTTCCTGTCCCAGTGTATGATGGGAACAGGGCAAACTAAACTACCAAGCCAATTCTTACACTGGGAAGGAAACAGGTTCTGGGGACCGGTTTCTGGCATTTCCCCGGTAGCTTGTCTCCTTTCTGGTGAAGAATTGGCTTGGTAGTTTAGTATGCCCTGTTCCCATGATGCACTGGGCCAGGGACAGACTGATTTGCATATGGCCAGGTTCTGAACTGGGATGGTGCAGTGAGATAAATAATGGTGATGGATCAAGCCCTGATTTTTGGACTGGGTAAGAGTGGTCTGCTTAATTCAGGCACTCTGTTCATCACCACCCCCTTTTCTGAATAGTTTTTGGCCACTATAGGTGTGGCAGGGTATACTGTCATGAATCCACACCAGCCCTTCCTTAAAGGCTACATATCCCCTTTAGGAATATGCAGTATTTCCCTTTTTGGAAACCCACCCCTGTCCCGTGCGCCCGCACGCTTCAAATCAGTGTGTTTGAGTGTACAGTATTTCATGCTTAATACAGGTCTCGTATTTCCATTTAGTGTGTTTTAGGATTTGGAACTAGCGTTATTGTAACTTGTTGTTGTCATCTTAAAAATGCTTTGTGCAGGTTTCTATGTTGTATTACAGGATTTGCAACCAGCATTATAAGAAACCAAGCCTTCGCTTTGAGCGCTATCGGAAAACCAAGCCTTCACTCAGGGAAGCGCTCTCCCCTCATCCCTCACACGCGCCTTTTGGTGCGCTTCAGAAGGGATCGGGGAACTTCTTTCTCGCGCACGTCCTGTGTGCGTCATCGGGTGGGGCTGGGTGCGGTCCAGTATTTAAACCGCACCCAGCCTTCTGGAAGGCGCTTTGCCTTCAGACTTCCATCGGAGAAGCTCGCGTTAGGACTTGGAACCTACCTGAAGGCTTCTCAACTCGGCAGGACTTCTTCAATGCTCCTCATCATGGCGATTCTTCCTCTGCAACCACGTTGATGACCCGAGAAGGCTAAGAAGCAGAAAGCGAAGTACTTTCATTTTATTAAAAGGCGCCCTTCGCAAGAAAGGTCAACAATAATTTTTGGAACTTTGATTCACAGAAGAAAACGCAAGGAAAGACTTTGGACATTTCCGATTGTTTGTATCTCAGATTTCTAATGAAGAACTTTATTTAGGATTCTATGTGTGAAACGTTTTGAGCAATATTTTGATTGTTACTTTTGGTAATCCTTGTTATGAATAGGGTATTGTGTATCTTTTTGGTCTCAGCTTATCTTTCCCGAATTTAGAGGAAAGATTACCAGAACCCCAAGTCTAGGAAGCAAGAAGTTAATTGCAAGTAAGTGATAGGTTGGTTAGGAAGGTTTTGCGAAGGTCTTTTAATGAATGTAAAAGTAATCCGTTTTCTTTAATTTCCAGCCTAATTCAACTTGAGCATTCAAGCCCACAAGCTGACCATTTATCCTAGAAGACGACTTCATCTTCCTCTCCTAACACCTTCTCCTCCTATAAAGAAATACTGGACGAAGGCCAACATCTTACTGATCGCAGGTAGGGGAACATCAAAACTTACAGTCTGAGCCTTTGGAGTCTTGACAAGATTAGTAAAAGATCTAGAGTAGATTAGGAGGGATCTATTGGACCCAAAAAGTAAAGTCTTTGTACTTGTTGCCTCGCAGGTCGACAGCAAGAATCAAGGTTCTTCACTACGACGTCCAGTACCGGCCCTCCTCCCTAATTTCTAGTTGAATTCTTGCTGTGATCTTAGAACCAGTAAGGTTTAGTTAGTAATCAGGGAAGTTGGTCCCTTGTGTCTCTGCGGAATCATCTGCGTCATCCTAGAGGGCATCTGTGCAAGCAAGGTAAGGGACGACGTGGATAGCTTGACATATACTCAGACATGAGTCCCTTTCTCACTGCACCATCAGGATTCAAGCAAGCCGGGCCGACGACGGCTGAAATACCAGAAACCGGTCCCGGTAGCTTGTCTCCTTTCTGGTGAAGAATTGGCTTGGTAGTTTAGTCTGCCCTGTTCCCATGATGCACTGGGCCAGGGACAGACTGATTTGCATATAGCTAGGTTCTGAACTGGGATAGTGCAGTGAGATAAATAACGGTGATGGATCAAGCCCTGATCTTTGGACTGGGTAAGAGTGGTCTGCTTAATTCAGACACTCTGTTCATCACCACCCCTTTTTCTGAATCGTTTTTGGCCACTATAGGTGTGGCAGGGTATACTCAGACATGAGTCCCTTTCTCACTGCACCATCAGGATTCAAGCAAGCCGGGCCGACGAGGGCTGAAATGCCAGAAACCGGTCCCCGGTAGCTTGTCTCCTTTCTGGTGAAGAATTGGCTTGGTAGTTTAGTCTGCCCTTTTCCCATGATGCACTGGGCCAGGGACAGACTGATTTGCATATAGCCAGGTTCTGAACTGGGATGGTGCAGTGAGATAAATAACGGTGATGGATCAAGCCCTGATCTTTGGACTGGGTAAGAGTGGTCTGCTTAATTCAGACACTCTGTTCATCACCACCCCCTTTTCTGAATCGCTGACTGAAACTCAGGCAGGGGAGGCCTGGACAATAGGTTTCCTGTAACAGGGAGGTGTAACCACCTCTCAGACAGGCTTTAGCGTATTGGGGCTGGGTGGGTGCACTCTGAGAGTGCTTTGAAGTCAGCACTGGGGGCACATTTGGTGTCCCTGTGCATAGCCCAGATTAAACCGATTGTAGGGGCTTGTTCTGGCGTGAAACAGGACAAAGGAAATGGGTGTAGCCACCCCTCTTTCCAGACCCTCCCATAGGTGGGTCCCCAGAGTATGTATGTCCAACCCCTTTCTTTAGTAAAAGTAAGGAACCACTGGCAACAGGACTTTAGGTTACACCTGGACGAAACTCCAAAACTAAATCCTGGAACTTCAACGCTCTACTGAAGACTAGATGACGGAAGAATCTCCCTTGGGTTCAAGGAGTGACTCCCCTGCTCAAGCAGGCACCAACAAAGCATCTTGCTGGTCTGCATTTCCGAAGCTCCGGCCAGACTCCGAAGTATTTGCAACACAAAAAGAGGATTTCTAGACTCTTAAGAGGCCGGCTTGAGTCCCCAGCAAAGCTGAGACCCGCAGCCCGCACGAGTGACGTGGAACCGGAACTTCTGGACACCAATTGGATGGTGAGGGTCCTTCTACCTCCTCTGACGGGAAGTATGTCTCAAGGTAGGAAAATGTTGGACATTCTGGCTCATGTGCAGGTCCCTTGTTACCTGCAGAAACTTTAATTTTGGAGGGGGGTGACCCCTTGCCGCAGAATGTGAAGTTAGACTCTATCCTGGCCACGCTGATTGGCACAACTGCTATTCAGCCTGAGGATTGTACCCTGACTGATGATACAGATAAGAAGGTGGACTTATGCCTTAAAAAGTTGTTTGCTGCTGAAAACTTAGCACTGAGGGCTAGCCGTTTCCATGCTTATTCTGTGCAATCCTTGGTGCAGGATTTTGAGAAATTGATGGTGGCTGTTCAGGAAGGCTCTGAGTGCTCTGACCTTCTGGCCACAATGGAGCAGCAGGCTAAGCTATTGGCTGACATTTCCTCTGATTTTATTAAATCGTCTGCTATGTCTACTGGGGCCTTGGTGGCAGCAGGACATTCCCTTGGCTCAGTACACAGGAACGCTGATCCAGGGGAAAAGGTGGCTTTGTTAAAATTACCATTTGATTGCTGGGCTCTTTTTGGAGATCAGTTGCCACTATGATCTCTAAGGCTTACAAAGAGCAAAAGCGTGCCTTGCCTTATAAAGAGGGTTCAGCTTCATCTGGTAAGCCTTGGAATAGGGCCTCTCGGTCATCCCCGACGCTTGAGTCTCTTCAATTGTTTGGGAGGAAACAGTTTCAGTCCTGTTTTTCTCCCTAGCACGCTGCCTCCACGCCCAAGTGCTCTGCTGAGAAGGGTCCCTGACAACTACTGTCAGGACGATTCACTGCCAGTAGGAGGCTGGCTCAGGCATTTTCTTCTGAGGTGGCAACAAGACGTTTCGGATTGCTGGGTCCTGAGCACTGTGATTCATGGTTACGTTATCGACTTTTGGCGGGTTCCTCCAGATACAAGGGTTCGGATGACTCCTGTGCCTATCTCCCATCAGCGCAGAGTGCGCTCTGCTGGATGGGGTGACCAATTTGCTTGCTAAGTGGGCCATCTGCAGAGTTCCAGCTGCGGACATCGGCACCGGGGCCTATTCCATTCTGTTCCTAGTGCAGAAGGTGTCCAGCTGTTTTCGGCCTGTTCTGGATCTCAAATCGGTCAACTCCTTGGTTTGATCTGTTCACTTCTGGTTGACCCTTCAGGCGATTATTCCTCTGGTTTGACTGGGCTAGTTTTTGGTCGCCTTAGGTCTCGAGGATTCCTATCTCATCGTCCCTGTTGCCTACTCTTCTCAGCATTTCCTGGGGTTCGCAGTAGGAGATGCCCATTTTCAATTTTGCGTTCTTCCCTTCGGCCTCAAGTTCACTCCCTGGGACTTCTCAAAGGTCCCGGCTCCTCTCATGGCTCTCCTTCATGCAGCAGGGGTGTTCATTCATCCTTATTTGAACAACCTCTTACTGCATGCAACCGAAGAGTAACCATGGGCGAATTTTGCGGATCTCGCGTTCGCGAATTTTGCGGATTTGCGAACTCGCAATCCGCAAAATCCGCGAATTCCCGCGAATTTGCGGATTTTTTTTTTTGTGTGTTCGCAATTGTTTCTGCCAGTTCGTGAGGATTTGGTACTAGTTCGCAATTGCGAACTTACTTGTCGGCTCGCAACGGTCGCGACTATGTTGTTTCTACGTCTGGTTCATCATCACCGCCTCCCAGCACCCTCTGTTTCACCACTGGCACCCTCTCTTTGACCCATGCCACCCTCTGTTACATCAATGCCACCCTCTGGTTCATCATCACTGTAGAAGATGGGGGGGAAAAGCAAGCCCACCTGCCCTGCTTGAACTGACATGAATTAATTTGGGGTTAGTTTATTAACAACACCTGCCCTGCCCCAACTGACAATAATGAATTAGGGGCTAATTAATGTGTCACTGAAAGAATTTCAAGTTCCAGCCTGGCACCTGCTTGTCTGCTCCTTTAGCTGTAAATCAGGACCTTTGTGGCATACAGTTAAGGTCAGAGCAGGGTCACACAATAGTTGCAAGCAGGCAACCGAATTCTGGAGGGCCCCCTCAGGAAGCACTACAAAGAATCGTTACAAATCATGAGGTTGACCTTTTGCACCTGCTCATTGCTTTTGCTTTTGCTGAAATCGTTTTTCGGTTTTTTTCGCGCTATTCGCGGGGCGCGGCGTCGTGCGAAACCGACCGCGGAAGCCGCCAATTCATGCGAATGAGCATTTTATTTTTTTGCGGCTTGTTGTTTCGCGAGTTTTTTTGCAGTATTTGCGAGCCGCTTGCAGCGCAACACGCGAATTTACCCCAAGGTCGAGTACGGGCGCGGCCATTTTGTTTGCGTGACGTATTTCTGTTTCCGCCCGCTATGTATAATCTCGCGCAGTAAGCACATTGCGAGTAGAGGTTCGCACGAGATCGCGCGGGAAATCTAGAGGTTCGCACGAGATCGCGAGGAAAATCTCGCGCGAACTTACTTTCGCGCTCGTGAACGGGCGCCGGCCATCTTGTTTTTCATTCATTTCCTGTGTCTGGGCATGGTGTTTAATCCTCTTGGTATCTTTGCCATCCTTTGCTTATTTTCAGTTTTTTTTTACGATTTTGCTTCTTATCTATCCCTCTCTTTTCCTAGCTGTATATTTTTGTCTTTTCTGCTATTTTTCTTTACTTTTAAACTACTTTTTTAAACTCTTTTCTTTTCTTCTTCCCTATCCTATTCTTTCTTAATTTTCTACTTCTTCCTACCTTACCTGCCCAGACCATGGTCAAGCCAGGCGCCGTGAAGCTGCCCAGGCACTTGAGGGCCGCAGCGGCGGCGGGGAGTAGTGCTGGACCCAGTGCCAGGACAGCATGCGGGAGATTGAGGGGGGAGCAGGTGACTCGACGGGAGATATTCAGCCCGGAGGAAGTGGGCGCGCTGGTCTACTTCGTCCAGCGCCGCCTGCCCAGGACCATCGCGGGAGGCGGCAGGATCGCGGCCGGCGGCTACAACATGCGGGAGCGTCGGAAGCGGTGGGAGAAGGTGTGCTTGGCCATATCCCACCTCTACGGGGTCCAGCGCACCTACAGCCAGGTCACCCATCGCTGGACGGACCTCCTGGACCGCGAGCGCGACCTGCTGGACCAGCTCGGCTTGGAGATCCCCGGGCTTGGTGAGTAGTAGTAGCCATTTAATCACTCACTACTATGATGTTTTCTCCTGCTCTGTGTTGTTGTATTGCAAATATTTGTTTTTTACATGGAGCAAGCCAATAATGCCGCTGATGACGATTACATTGTAGTTAAATCATATTTCAAAATCTTCTGTGCATTTCAGGTGCACTGCTCTCCTTCTCAGTGGCGTTGCTACTATGCTTATTTGTTTTCTATTTCGTGGTCTCATTGGCCTGAGTAACTATTATATATGAGTGTACTTTACAGAACTGCGTAATGCTAGACACTAGGGGGCAGATTACATTTACAAGCCCCTTGCGCCACGTTTACGTTGCCACGTTTACGTTGCCTTGCGTGACGCAACAGCGGCGTAAACGTGCCGCATCCCTGCGAGTCATTTACAGCATGACGCATCTAGGGAGATGCGTCACGTTATAAAGCCATGGGCCTGCACCACAATGGGTGCGTTCCTAGTACGCAGGGTGGGCGGTCCGGCGGCTGTGCGCCTCGCAAAATTGCCTGCGTGAAATCTACAAGATTTAACGCAGGCACTTCTGCGACGCTGCTACGTCAATTCCATTCCTTATGTCTGCTCGAAGCAGGCTAAAGGACTGACACAGCATGTTAAGTATTGGGTGGCCCTGAGCATTACTGGAGTTGCATTGCGTTGGCGACGTGACTCCAGCGATGCGCCGCTCTTACGTGACGAGATGCGTCACGCAAGTGCCTACCCTTGCGCCAGGGCGCGCCGCATTGTAAATGAGGCGCATCTGCCGTGTCGCAAGGGTAGTTTTGCGTGACGCATTTGATCTGGCGCATCTCTGGAGATGCGCCAGAACGCGTAAGTAAGTATGCCCCCAAGGGGCAGAATTGCAATTACCGTCCCATCCCTGCAAAGTAGCAGGGATGCGCCATTAATTGTGCGGCCCGCTACCACCACCAAACATGGTGCGCCGTATTTGCAATGCGGCGCACCATGGGCCCAAAACGTCACCGAAGCTTTACTGCTGGAGTTGCGTCACAACGATGGCGCAGCTCCAGCAATGCTCTGGGGTACCCTATCTCCCCAATGCTGGGTCAAGCCGTACGTCTGCTTCAAGCAGGTGCAGGGTTTGTGTGACGCATCATTGTCCTAAAGGTGACTGATTGAAATTTTGTAGATTTCCCTCAGCCACTATTAGGATGTGTTCCAGCGCAGGAATGCCCTCCCTTGCGCCGGAACGCCCCCTGATGGCGCAGGGCTTTATAACGGGATGCATCTCCCAAATGCGTCACGTTGTTATAATATTATACGCCGCACCATGGCGCCCTTTTTTGTTTAGCTGCTGCGTCACAAAAGTCACGCAAGAACGGCGCAAAAGAGCCGCAAGGGGCTTAAATCTGCCCCTTCCTTTGTACCCCTGACAATAAGAAAAATAGTGGCGGTGGATTAATAGTTTGACTATTTCAATGACTGGTAATGTAGCAGGCAACTGTTAGTGTTGTCACTGATCTGACTGAAATCACAATGGAGTTTGTCTGTCACTTTGCGTCTTGCCTGCGGACTGCTGCCTGCCAGTCCTAGGTGAACGTTTCAGTACTTTGTTTAGTGAGTTACGTGACTTTCGAAGTCACAGGTCCGCAAATAAATGAAAACTAACCTTAATCAATATAAATTTGCGGAAATATTTTGTTATTGTTCTTTTGAAATGTTTGATTTGGTTGACATTGACAAGCAACAATCATCCATGTTTTCTGTTCTTTCTTTCATGTTGTACGTCAGCTCCCCCCAGGGGCGAGAGGAGGACACAGGAGCAGCAGGCGGCGGATGCTGTTCAACAGGGCCAGGATCGGGCAGGCGAGGGCTCCTCTGCTGGCCCCAGTAAGTTTTCATTTTAGACAAGTACCTATTTTTCCTAGCGTTCCTCATTTGACTTTTTTCAAAATTGTCTTTGCTCTTCTTGTAGACTGTATCTAAATTCTTATCCTGCCTCTACTATGACTCCCTGTGGTATTACTAGATTATTCTTATTAGTCTGTCTGTGTAGCTAACTAAGATTGCACGGTTGGCGAAACTCCCATGATTCTAGTCAACAATAGCTCTATCAACTTAGTGCAGTCCTCTGGGATTGTCCATATTGTCTTTTGAAGTGTTCTATCTGGACTCATGCTTGCAAAAATTGCAAAACCTTTCGCTCAGTCACTCTAGTCTGGACCAAAATACACAGATTGTATTTAAGTTTAAAAGCTTTATTAAAAGTAAACACATTTATTAAAATGAAGTCATAATAAAACTAAACGTTTAACTGATAATGGAAAAGTGGTTAGTGCTGACGATTAATTGAAGACATTTCTTGTGGTCGAGCCGAGCTCTCACCTGGTTTCAACTTGATCTTGTTGTTAGAAGTCCATCTTCTGTCTGTGTGGAGAAAAATGGTGCGTGTTAAAAAAACAGCCTTCATCAGTTGTGCCAAAAAGTGCAGCAAGACAACCTTCCCTGGAAAAAGGGACATTTTTTTTAACTTTAACGTAGACAGTCACAAATTACATTGTTTTCACATGTCTTCATTCCTAGACCAAAGACTAGTGAGTGCTTTATTCTAACATTCTTAAATGTACTTTGTAGGTGGAACATCTGGTGGCGGGGCCAGTGTGGAGGTGGTGGTGCTCGACACGGAGGCGGAGGGCGATTCTTCAGGGGAGGAGGCGGCGGCTGTGAGAGTTGAGACGGTGGTGGTGGCGGCCAGAGGTAAGCTCTTATATATTCCTTACTTATTGAGATTGAAGACTAGCTGGGAAGGCAAGAATATGAGATGCATGGCTGGGTGAATGATGAAGCAATGATGGGTGGAAGGACAACAGCCTGGGTGGGTGACACAGAAACTGTATGTGTCCATATACCTGGATCATGCTACTATCTGACTCTTAGATAGCATATGTGTATCTAGAGCAGGGGTACTCATAGTACGGCCCGCGGGCCGGTGGTGGCCCGGCAAGCCTTCCTTGGCGGTGCGCAGACCTTGCAGACAATCACTGCTCCCCCGGCCCCCACAGAGCAGAGTGGAGATGCAAGGCCACAAAAAGGTGAAATAGAACAAAGCCTCTGTGGGGCCGGGCAAGCAGTGATTGTCAGGGTGGAGAAGCAGGGGCGCTACAACAAACAAAGCCTCAATAATATGTTAATGGTCTTTTAAAGACCTGTTAAGTACTTTGGTGTTGTTGTCTGTGTGTGCGCGTTGAGGAAGCGGTCTCAACCCGGGCTGAAGGCTGACACAGATAGACACACACACAGTGAGATGACAGAGGGGGAGGTAGAGGGAGGGCAGGAGGGAGAGAGAGATGGAGAGGGAGGGCAGGAGGGAGAGCAGGAGGGAGAGAGATGTATGTAAATGCTGGGTCTGGTGGCTCAGTGGGTGAGGGCATCTGCTGCAGGGACCTGTGTGCAACCTCATGGTCACAAGTTATCGTTTTGCTTTAGCCCCGCCCCCTCTGACTCAGCCCCCACCAGTGCGGCCCTCGGCCCCAAACTACACTGTAAATGTAGCCCCTGAGAGAAAGTTTGTGAGTACCCATGATCTAGAGAGAGTAGACGGTCAGTGGATGAACTAAGTGTAACTTTGAAGAGCATGTAACACTGCACCCGCACGTCCGTTCCAGTGTAGGAAAGGCAAGGAAAAGAACTTTTAATTTTGTCCAAATACTACCATCAATAGTAGCAGTAGTTTGTATTGCAAGCACTGCATAGATCCGGTTATTACGGTGGCCACTCCCTACCTCTCTTAATAAGTTTAGTAGTACTCAGTCATTCATGTGTGGATGTATCACTGGTCCCTCAATAAAAAGCAAAGCACCAAAAGTCATCCCATATATAAGCAAAAACATCCCATTTGAAGTGATAGATAATCAGATTATTTATCTTCTTCAATTTTCCATTTCTAGTACTCATTTCCACTGTAGGGTGAAAGTTAAATTAATTAAGGAGTAGCCCTTGAGTTGTAACAGAGTATTCTCAGTGCCACCTGTAATAGAAAAGTAAGAGCTTCACCACCTGCATGTACTGGACGGGTACAGTAACGCAACGCAAGTCTAGGTCACTCCTCATGGCGTGCGTCTCTTTTTCTCGGGTGCAAGTTTACTGCGCTGGCATTATGCCGGCTTGCAGAAGATAACGTACCAATTTTCCAAAACAAGAGACAAGAAGAAGAATAAGACTGGTGTACTTTCATAGTCGACTCTAATGGAAGTCCATAGTGCTCGTTGAATTTGTTCCTTAAACTCCCACTAATGTTAGAGCAAGGATGAAGAAGTGTGAGGTTAGATAGATACTGGCCTCAATAGTTATGTAATGCGTTTGCAAGTTGCTAGTTGTAGTGCAACACAAATTTCTGCTGAATGATTGAGTTAATCTTAAGGAGCATTGGTTACAGACTATGTCTTTCTTTCTTCATATAGGTTCTCCTTCCAAACGAACAAGGAGGAAGGAGCTGGCTAGAGCGGCCCGGCAACGGAGGATCGATGCCACTGTGGCCGAATATCGGCGGCTGGTGGCCCTGGAGGACGAAGAAAGTGTGCAGTCGACCACAACAACTACGTCGTCTGCATCGGCCTCCGTTCCCCCACGGGCTGCCAGTGCCACCCAGCACAGTGGTCCACCCAGACTGAGCCGGGCTGCCAAAGCCAAACACCACCGCTGAGTAGCAAGGACAACAGCTACAGCTTCCTCTCACAGCCGTTGCACCTACAAGGCATTGAAGGCACGCCTGCGCCGCAGTACCCTGATGGTGTCCCGCCTCCAGCAGGAGCTCCACCACTTTTCCAACCAGTTGGAGGGGCTCCGCGTAGAGCACGCCTTGCTCCGCCAGGAGCATGATGCCCTGGCCCAAAAAGTTGACAGCATCCGCCCATAGTGTCCCTTGCCCCTTTTTTAGAGACTTTTGGGGGGTGGGAATTGGGAGTTGGGTTTTTGGGGACTTTTGAAGGACAATCGTTGGGGTTAGGGAGGGTCTTGCGGGAGATTATTTTGTTAGGGATATAAATATACTTTTTCAAACTTTATCTGAGCATACCCGTTTCTTACTGCTTGCCTGGTGGGTGGGGGTTTAACGTTGACTTTGTTTTCCTGAAAGTTTAGTTCCATTTTCTTCCTTTAAGTGTAAATGCCCAAATGTTTTCAACACTAAGTGCCTCTCACAGACGAAGTGAATCCAAGAGTCCTAGGACTTTAGTAGTACTACCTTCAGTCTCTCGTCTCTCGTACTAATACTCCATTATACCCCCAAACCACCAAACGCTTATCTTACCTGTAATTTGTGTTTGAAAGTAGGGCTAGACCCAGGGCTGGCTCCACGGGAGACAGCGAATATGGTTGGCAATCTTGGTCGGATAAAATTTCCTCATAGCGGTGGTACTAGTGGTGTGACACAGTGGCAGTTGCATGCCTATGAAAAAAAGAAAATGAAATCTGGTTTGTCCTCCTGAACAATTCAACGGTACAACTGAGAATATAGCAGGTGACAGAAGTACAGTAGAACAGTGCCACATTGTAGCCTAACAAATGGTAAAGTATAACTACTAATTCGGTTGAAGTTCTTTCAAATTAGCAATGGTTCTTTGTCAAGCAGAGTAAGAATATATCCTCGGATTTCTTCACCAGCCTGTTGCTATCACCTTATCCTCCCCAGCAAGTGTGTGGATTTATTGCTGTCATTTAGTCACACATCAATCAAAACCACACAGCCCGGGGGAAGAGGGTTAGGGTTTGAAAAATGGATGGGTACGGGGGTTTTTGGGAAAGGTTTTGGGAGACAAGAAAAAATAGCACAGCATAGACAAACAATTGTGAACATAAACAAATCTTTGGGTACAAACCTATCCATCAATCTTTGAAAGTGCATGCACTACTGCATACATGTCAGTGAAAAGTAAGTAGTACATTCGACAACTGTGGAAGAATAGAAAGAATGCGACAGTACAGGGCCTGTGTGGAATTATTGATAACGATATTCAACATAAGGTCTCTGTACTTAGCCAGATACCCGAGCGAGAGCCTTGCTGGTCACTATAAATCCATTCACAACAACACTCAGTGGGGTTGGTCTGGAAGGTATAGTAGATAGAAAAGGAGAAATTGCTTGTTTTCTAGGTGTCCCCTCACTCACCAGGGTTGCCCCTTGGTGACATGCTTCATCATTGGGGCCATCCCAGTCCTCTACGGCCTGGGGCGTGCTGCGACTTGCGAATTACGTAGGAGCACTTACAAATGACTATGTGTGGTGCAGATGTGATAGTGGAGTGGACTAAGTGATGTGTTAAGGGATCAATTTAGAAGCAGAGAGAGATCCAAGGAATGCAGTCACAGTCAGAGAAAAAGGCAAGGGATACTGTATCTATGTGGTTGTAGTGGTCCTGTTGGAAGTGGTAAGTAAGTTGCCTGCAGAAAAAAAATCCTCCTATTAGCGGCACTCCTCCATTGCAGCCGACGCTTCGTCCATCGATGTTGGTCACCAGAAGACACCCTGTCCACTGCCTGCCTGATGCTGAATTGTGGCTCGCTACGGTGAAGCCTGACTCCATCCTTTTTTCCCCATTGCAGAGACTGAAACCCGGCCTGTAGTTATTCAACGAAAAACAGGAAGTGATATAATATTACAACACCACTGATAAATAAATATAAGGTATGTAGGCTGTGGAGTGCAAAAAGTCACAATTTGATTTTCCTAGTAGACAGTACAATATTTTTGAAAGTGCGTACTCTGAGTCACCTTTTGAAGGATAAATAAGTATGGGCAAATTAATGTAGCGGATCTTGCCCCTCAAGCTAGGTGTACTGTAAACTGTGTTTTAGAACAAAATTAGATCTTCCTAGCAGTGCTCCCACCCAGACCCTTACTAAAGCCAGTCGCAAAAATGTAGAAGACCCCAATCAAATCTCAAAAAACGAGGCCTAGCAGAAAACTGGTGACAAAACTTACTTTGAAAGTAAAAGTAGGCCGAAGTACCCCCTTCCTAATTACCCATTACCCACCGTGGATTGCATTCAAACCACTTGCAAGCAACCAAGCAAAAGTAGCCATAGCCAGCATCGCTCCAAGACTCGAAATCCCCCCCACTCAAACACATGCAATAGAAATACTGCTAACCCTAACGAACCCTAAGTTAAGAATAGTGGTAAAGGCTTTCTTTAACTATGCCAAATCCCCCCTTTCCCACACAGGATTTTCTTCAAATGACTTGCAACCAAAATTACACATTCTCACAAGTGCTCTAAGACCCCAGAACTCAGTTGGAAAAATCTAGAACACCCCGAAACACATGCAATCCTGCTGCTAGGGCTAACCCTAACGAACCCTAAGTTACAAAAAGTGCCAAAACTAAAGGCTTTTTCGCGAGGATTTTGTCCCAACCACTTCTACCCGGTATTAGACCTTCCCAGGAATGCCCCAAGACCCGGCAACCCACCCGCCAAGAAGCATAACACCCCCAAACAGGCCAAAAGCAAAATCTCATACTTGCAATATTTCTGGGCCTTCGGTCCAAACGCGCTGCGTAGCTAGGCCATAAGTCGGGGTTGGCACGACGGATTTCCTGAAAAGCAAATGCAATCAAGATTAGAGTGTCCCAGCAATGCTCCCAGACCACGAAACTCACCCACAAACAGACGGAACCCCCCCTAAGAGCACCTCAAAGGCAAGCAAGTCATCAAAAACACAAAAAATTTTCCGCCTGGGATTTGGTCCAAAACACTTTTATCCGGTATTAGAGCTTCCCAGCAATGGCCCCAGAGCCGTCAACCCAGGAGAAAACGAGTAGAAGACCCCCAAACAGCCAAAGAGCAAAAGTACAAAAATGGGGACTTAGTCAATTTTTCACAAATTTCCCAAATCACTCCGCGCGCGCTCTGCAGCTAGGCCCTAAGTCCCCTCTGCCACCATGGATTTGCTTCAAACCTCTTGCAAAGTAAAGTATATATAGCCAGCAGTGCTCCCAGACCACGAAACTCACCCACAAACACCAGGAAGCCCCCCAAACAGGCCCCCGAAAACGCTACATAGAGCAAAATGTCAGAAATAGCCAAAAAAAAAATCGGCCTGGATTTTGTCCCAACCACTTCTACCTGGTATTAGACCTTCCCAGGAATGCCCCAAGACCCGGCAACCCACCCGCCAAGAAGCATAACACCCCCAAACAGGCCAAAAGCAAAATCTCATACTTGCAATATTTCTGGGCCTTCGGTCCAAACGCACTGCGTAGCTAGGCCATAAGTCGGGGTTGGCACGACGGATTTCCTGAAAAGCAAATGCAATTAAGATTAGAGTGTCCCAGCAATGCTCCCAGACCACGAAACTCACCCACAAACAGACGGAACCCCCCCTAAGAGCACCTCAAAGGCAAGCAAGTCATCAAAAACACAAAAAAAATTCCGCCTGGGATTTGGTCCAAAACACTTTTATCCGGTATTAGAGCTTCCCAGCAATGGCCCCAGAGCCGTCAACCCAGGAGAAAACGAGTAGAAGACCCCCAAACAGCCAAAGAGCAAAAGTACAAAAATGGGGACTTAGTCAATTTTTCACAAATTTCCCAAATCACTCCGCGCGCGCTCTGCAGCTAGGCCCTAAGTCCCCTCTGCCACCATGGATTTGCTTCAAACCTCTTGCAAAGTAAAGTATATATAGCCAGCAGTGCTCCCAGACCACGAAACTCACCCACAAACACCAGGAAGCCCCCCAAACAGGCCCCCGAAAACGCTACATAGAGCAAAATGTCAGAAATAGCCAAAAAAAAAATCGGCCTGGATTTTGTCCCAACCACTTCTACCCGGTATTAGACCTTCCCAGGAATGCCCCAAGACCCGGCAACCCACCCGCCAAGAAGCATAACACCCCCAAACAGGCCAAAAGCAAAATCTCATACTTGCAATATTTCTGGGCCTTCGGTCCAAACGCGCTGCGTAGCTAGGCCATAAGTCGGGGTTGGCACGACGGATTTCCTGAAAAGCAAATGCAATCAAGATTAGAGTGTCCCAGCAGTGCTCCCAGACCACGAAACTCACCCACAAACACCAGGAAGCCCCCCAAACAGGCCCCCGAAAACGCTACATAGAGCAAAATGTCAGAAATAGCCAAAAAAAAATCGGCCTGGATTTTGTCCCAACCACTTCTACCCGGTATTAGACCTTCCCAGGAATGCCCCAAGACCCGGCAACCCACCCGCCAAGAAGCATAACACCCCCAAACAGGCCAAAAGCAAAATCTCATACTTGCAATATTTCTGGGCCTTCGGTCCAAACGCGCTGCGTAGCTAGGCCATAAGTCGGGGTTGGCACGACGGATTTCCTGAAAAGCAAATGCAATCAAGATTAGAGTGTCCCAGCAGTGCTCCCAGACCACGAAACTCACCCACAAACACCAGGAAGCCCCCCAAACAGGCCCCCGAAAACGCTACATAGAGCAAAATGTCAGAAATAGCCAAAATAAAATCGGCCTGGATTTTGTCCCAACCACTTCTACCCGGTATTAGACCTTCCCAGGAATGCCCCAAGACCCGGCAACCCACCCGCCAAGAAGCATAACACCCCCAAACAGGCCAAAAGCAAAATCTCATACTTGCAATATTTCTGGGCCTTCGGTCCAAACGCGCTGCGTAGCTAGGCCATAAGTCGGGGTTGGCACGACGGATTTCCTGAAAAGCAAATGCAATCAAGATTAGAGTGTCCCAGCAGTGCTCCCAGACCACGAAACTCACCCACAAACACCAGGAAGCCCCCCAAACAGGCCCCCGAAAACGCTACATAGAGCAAAATGTCAGAAATAGCCAAAAAAAAATCGGCCTGGATTTTGTCCCAACCACTTCTACCCGGTATTAGACCTTCCCAGGAATGCCCCAAGACCCGCGGCGCCAACCCACCCGCCAAGAAGCATAACACCCCCAAACAGGCCAAAAGCAAAATCTCATACTTGCAATATTTCTGGGCCTTCGGTCCAAACGCACTGCGTAGCTAGGCCATAAGTCGGGGTTGCCACGACGGATTTCCTGAAAAGCAAATGCAATCAAGATTAGAGTGTCCCAGCAGTGCTCCCAGACCACGAAACTCACCCACAAACAGACGGAACCCCCCCTAAGAGCACCTCAAAGGCAAGCAAGTCATCAAAAACACAAAAAATTTTCCGCCTCGGATTTGGTCCAAACCACTTTTAGTGCTTCCCAGCAATGGCCCCAGACCCGTCAACTCACCTGCAGAGAGGTAGAACAACACCCCCACAAGTGCTGAGTCTTTCTTCATTGGGCGTAAACCAGCCCTCTGCTTTGATGGAAATAGGAGTCTGGAGGAGGAGGATAGAGGAGCATGTTCTTCTGAACTTGTGAACCTGAGGAATGCAGACTGCGGCACCTTCAAATCAATTAGCAAACAAGTGAAGACAGTTCTGGTGATGGGCTTGTTTTTGTGATTATCTGATTAAAGTTTGAATTATATTAACTGTGCACAACAAAGAAAGACAGACACACAGGAATAAAAGTGAATAAGGATGAAAAAGAAAGTTATTGATTCGTTGTCTCATTTTCAGGGCTCGGTATCACGGTCCAGGAATAAGAATAAGGCTTCGTCATCATACTCTGCGAATTCAGGCAGGGTGAGCTCAGTGTCACCTGACAGAGTAGAAATTCCCTCATCTATGTTGCTGGCCACCTCCTCTTCATCCGGCACGCTCTCTCGTACTCTGAAATCTGGTGGTATGAGGTGCTGATTCATCTTGATCATTGTTAACCTCTCCACATTTTTGGGCGAGAGGCGGCTCCGTTTGGGAGTTACAATCCCACCAGCCGCACTGAAAACCCGTTCAGAAGACACGCTTGCGAGTGGGCAAGACAAGTAGTTTAAAGCCAGGTTGGTGAGCTGTGGCCACAATTCTTTTTTCCCATGCCAATACCCCAATGGGTCAGAATTAACATAGACCTCTGTTGAGTCATTCAGATAGTCCTTCACCATCGACTCAAGGTCCTCATCCAAGGTTCCTCCACTTTGCTTAGCTCTTGCTGTGCCTCTGACCTTTTGAGAACCAAACCCACGCAGAGCTAGCCAATCCTCTTCAGCCTCCAATGTTTCTGTTGTCTTTCGTGCAGATGATCCGGTTGCCGGTGTCTTTAACGGCTGAGAGGTCACTTGTGCCACAGCCACAGGTGCAGAAGTGGATTGTTTTGACTGGGGATGGCCTGCTGATGTACTGCCATTTCCTTCAATTTCCAGCCGTTCTGTTTCAAACTTCTTGGCTGACAAGGCTAGCCAACGTTTGTACTTTGGAACATGTTCATCATCAAAAGGAAAGAATGCTTGGCCTACCAGCGCCTTTTTGTAGCGTGGATCCAGAATAGTAGCACAAATGTAATGCTGTTCTGAGTGGATCTTTTTAAGACGTTCATCACCTTGTAGGAGCTCTAATAATTGCTCAGCCAGAAGCAAAGAGTCTTGGTTTTTGTCATCTTTTCCAAACACAGAACACACCTCCTTCAGTTGGTCCTCCAGCATGTACAACAATGGGATAGCTTTTCCCAAATTAGAGTCCTCCTTGCTGACTGCACGCGTGAAGAACTCAAAAGGACGAAGCATGCGTGTCAGGCTTTCAACTATGTTCCATTGCGGCCCACCCATCCTCAGCTCCTCTGTACCCTCTTTAAGGAAATATTGATCGAGTTCTGTATACTGCTCATACAGACGCTCAAGCATGTAGAAGGTTGAGTTCCAACGTGTTACCACCTCCTGGATGAGTGCTTTCACTGGCATTTGATGTTGATATAGCAGGCTCCTCAGCTGCTTCCGGGCCTTAAAAGAATGCCTGAAATGCTTGCACATTTTTCGGCAGGTCTCCAATACACTGTACGCTGCACTGCCTTTATTACCCAAGAATTTTTGGACAACCAGGTTTATACAGTGCGCCAAACACGGCACTCTGAAATAGTAACCGTCCCTCATGGCCTTAACTATATTGGCGCCATTGTCCGTGGAAACATAACCAACCTTGCGTTTTAGTGGGGACAGCCAGTTAAGGACCTTTGTGTTAAAGACATCCAAAATGTTTTCTGCTGTGTGACGTTTCTCCAAACCAAACATGGCTAGTGTTGCATGTTTCCGAGCACCTTTAAAAACAATGTTAGTGTCAACACCTGCGTTTAGCTTTGCTTTAGCCCCTGAAAAAGAGACCCAGTGTGCAGTGATGCACATGTAATCAGCGCCTGCGCCACTGGTCCACATGTCTGTTGTCAGATGTATAGTGTGAACAGCACTCTTCTGCAAAGCTGCCCCAATCACCTTCAGAACATCTTCATGTAGTGCTGGAACCGCAACTCGGGCAAAATAGAACCGGCTAGGAACCTTCCATTTAGGGCAGGGCGCTGTCACTAATTCTAGAAAACCAACCCCTTCTACAAAAGAAAAAGGGAGAAGGTCCAGAGCTAGCATTTTAGCCAGCTTAGTGTTATACAGACGGGTCATTGGGTGGTTGCGTTCATATTGCGCTTCTGTAAACAACATCTTTTTAATGTTGCCCTGGACCAAGGATTTACGGGATGATGATGATCTCTTCGACCCAGTTACGCTCGCTGATGAACTTTTCCGCATTGATGTCTCACTCTCTCCCACACTCTTAGTGTGGCTCCCATGGGGTGTGCTGCTGACAGGGGAACTGGGTGTAAGTGAAGTGTTTGAATCGTCTTCTACCTCCTCGTCATCACCAGATGAAAAATCAACGTTTTCATTACGTGCAATTGCGGCTTTCTTGACCGCCTCTAGGTGCGGAAACCATTGGACAGGGTGCGCTCTCTCAAGATGACCTCTCTGGCCTCCGGTACCATAGTTAGAACCAAGCTTACCACGACTAAATCGAAGCTTACAAAGGCTACAAATGGCTACGTTTTCCTTTTTTGGGCAAACACTAAAGAAGTCCCAAACTGGAGACTTGAAATGTCTTCGGGGGCCGGAGGAGGCGGCGATACTGGTGGTGGTGGTCCTGCTGCTAATGCCAGATGAAGTGGAGGATGTGGATTGCCGAACTTCAGTACGTTTTGCACTTTCACCACCACGAATTGAGGTCGAGGACGAGGTGGGTACCTTCTTGCGAGGAAGAAATATGGAAGCGGTAGGTTTTGGTGTACTACTTAACTCCAAATCTAATGATTCCATTTCCATTGCCTCCTCGCCGACATCATCATCACGCTCAGCAGCTTCTCGGGATAGGGTCAAAATGTCTCTTTGCTGCATGCCCGGTGGGGCTGCAGTGACCTTTGTGATGACTGGCTCGTCGTCATCGTGAGAGGCTTCATCACCAGCAGTATCTGTCACTTCTTGTTGAGCCTCATCACACTCCATAGGTTTGAGTTTTTGGACGACCTTCCTTTTACGCTTAGGTACCGGTGTCAGATCATGGTGTGCCTCACTGTCAGACCGCAGTTGTGGTTCCCAAGACAGATCACTTGCATCAGAACGAGGTGGGCTTGAAGAAGATGTAGACACCCCCCTTGATCTTTTCCTTGCTAGGGATGTGGAAGACAATGAATGATCATCAGGAGGAGTGGCTTCCAATGATACCTCGGCTTCATTGTCGATTTCCTGATGTGCCCCTACTTCGGGAGGAACAACTATTGTGGGCACTTGTGAACCTCCATGCACCTTTGCTTGCGCATCTCCTTTTGCTGCCTCTCCTTCCACATGTACTTGGGCGTGTACTTGCACATGGTGTTGTTGTTGCGGCTGTGGTTGTTCAACACTTGTCAGATGAGTTACAACAACCTGTGTTGATTCAGGGACATTGCTGCTACTTTCTTGCGATGAGCCAACATCACTGGTCGATGGTGATTGGAGAAGTACACTGACTGCCTCTGAAGCACTCAAGGGCTTTGACTTAAGTTGGCGTGGTGGTGGAGGCACTGAACCCAATGGAGCAGGGGTGCTGCTCCCAGCTTGGTCCCCAGCAGATCCTGCTGCTGCAGGCGTACTTTTTTTTTTGCTCCCAAAAAACGTGGCGGGTGGCACACCAGCCTCCTTGGTAACTTGCTTCTTCTGCTCCTTACTAGCAACTTTCTTGCTAGAGGAGCTACGGAGAACTTTCTTTGGGGGCGGGGCCATCTTCTTCAGAGCAGGTCAGACAGCAGGCCGCAGTTGCACGAATTGTAGAGTTGTCTGAGGCCAGACGTGACATCGCGTGACGTTATGCTGCACACACACACCGCTGCAGGACTTCTTCCTGGCACTGGTGGTTCTCTTGAGTCTTGTGCACCTAAAAAAAATGGAAGACAGAGGAACATCAGTTCAGTTATAGAGCACAAAAAAATCGAAAAACACTGCAAAATCAGCACAATCCCAATCCATCCATGCCCTCCATAATGTTTAAATTCAAGACAACCCACAGAAAGACTAGGCCCATGCAAGACTCACTACCCCTGGGCATAAATAAAGGTTGAAAAGTAGGCAAAATGGTTGGAGGCCTAACAACAAAGCCTGCATTCAAAATGGCCACTTGCCTGCCAGTGCCAAAACATGGCCAGTGCCTGTAGCTGCACTCAAAATGGCCACCAGCCACATGGCATGTCCCTCCCCATGAACACCCCCAAAAATCGAAAAACACTGCAAAATCAGCACAATCCCATTCCATCCATGCCCTCCATGATGTTTAAATTCAAGACACCCCACAGAAAGACTAGGCCCATGCACCACTCACTACCCCTGGTCAAGGCCCCAACAACAGGTCAAAAATCGAAAAACACAGAAAAATCAGCACAATCCCATTCCATCCATGCCCTCCATGATGTTTAAGTTCAAGACAGCCCACAGAAAGACTAGGCCCATGCTAGACTCAAATACCCCTGGTGAAAAGGCCACAAGTACAGGCCCAAAAAACGAAAATCACTGAAAAATCTGCACAATCCCATTCCATCCATGGCCTCCATGATGTTTAAATTCAAGACAACCCACAGAAAGACTAGGCCCATGCAAGACTCACTACCCCTGGGCATAAATAAAGGTTGAAAAGTAGGCAAAATGGTTGGAGGCCTAACAACAAAGCCTGCATTCAAAATGGCCACTTGCCTCCTAGCACATGGCCAGGGCCTGCCTGTACCAGCACTCAAAATGGCCCCCACCCACATGGCCTGTCCCCATGAACACCCCCAAAAATCGAAAAACACTGCAAAATCAGCACAATCCCATTCCATCCATGGCCTCCATGATGTTTAAATTCTAGACAACCCACAGAAAGACTAGGCCCATGCAAGACTCACTACCCCTGGGCATAAATAAAGGTTGAAAAGTAGGCAAAATGGTTGGAGGCCTAACAACAAAGCCTGCATTCAAAATGGCCACTTGCCTCCTAGCACATGGCCAGGGCCTGCCTGTACCAGCACTCAAAATGGCCCCCACCCACATGGCCTGTCCCCATGAACACCCCCAAAAATCGAAAAACACTGCAAAATCAGCACAATCCCATTCCATCCATGCCCTCCATGATGTTTAAATTCAAGACACCCCACAGAAAGACTAGGCCCCTGCACCACTCACTACCCCTGGTCAAGGCCCCAACAACAGGTCAAAAATCGAAAAACACAGAAAAATCAGCACAATCCCAATTCATCCATGGCCTCCATGATGTTTAAGTTCAAGACAACCCACAGAAAGACTCAGTCCACCCACCACTGAGTACCCCTGGGCAAAAGGCCCCAAAACAGCCCAAAAATCGAAAATTCCAAAATTTTAATTGCAGCAACTGTAATGCCCCAAACAAACTTACTTGTAAAATTTCTAATCCAACAGTGATCCAAAGAAAGTCAAAAAGGCCTCAAATCCAAATATCCAGCAGCATCCACAAAAAGTAATCCTTCCAGCTCCAGACCCAAATGAAAAGTGACCAGGAGATGGACAAAGCACTGGAGGAGCCTGCTGAACAGGAACAGGAAGTTGAAGACTGTGGGGCACTTCCTTCCTCCCACCCCCCTGCCCCCCTCCCCAAAATGGACTCCTCGCTAAAAAAGTGCAGGCAAATGTCAAACTAAGGAGTTATTCAGATAAAAATCATCATTTCTAGAAGGTTTATGCTGCTTGCTGGTGGATTTCTTGTGCAGAATTGCAAATTTATATTTTCGCTCGCCGCATCTCAAATCTCGCAATTGCGAAGTACCGCGAGACGTGATCTCGCCGTACTCGCGTTGACAAACTATCGCTGGCAAGCCGCGATGACGTAATCGCGCTCGCCAATTCCCGCGGGATCACACAGCAAGATCCAAAATGGCGCAGCACTCGCAAACTATCGAAAAAAACTACTCGGCAAACGATGATAAACGCCGCGCGCCGCAAAAATTGTATCACCAACGCCGCGCGCCGCAAAAAAAATCCGCTGCGTGCGAATTTGCGGATTTTGCGGGAAATTCGCAAATCTCGCGGATTGCGAATTTCCCAAAAATCCGCAAAATCCGCGAGCGGAACGGATTTTACGCCCATGCTTACCGAAGAGTCTCTTTTGCTTGCTCAGGTTTGGAAGGTCCTGGAGTTTCTGCAAGGGTTTAGCTTTTTGGTAAACTGGTAAAAGTCTTCTTTGGCCCCCTCTCAAGACATGGTGTTCATCGGGGCTCGCTGTCAGTGTCTGGTCTGTCATGTTACTCTTTCCGACAGGTGCCTAGTCTCTCTTTAACTGAAGGTTTGGACCTTGATGTCCCTGGAGGCTCCTCTGGCAGTGGAATGGCTGAGGGTTTAGTGGGTTCATTTTCACCTTCTTCGCCTGGCCGACTGGATCCTGTTCAGTTGGTCACCGGGGTCTCAGAGTCTATTGTCTCCACTGCCAATGACTGTCCAGATCCGGAAGGAGCTCTCCTGGTGGCTCTGTTGGTGTCATCTTCTGGCCTGGATTTCCTTGTCTCCCTCAGCTCTACTTGTGGTGACTTTGGATGCCACCGAGTCTGGTTGGGGTGCTTGGCTGGGGTCGGAACAGGTTCAGGGGGGCTCGTACCTGCAGGACTCCTGGCAGTCTTCAAATTGGAGGGAGTTGCACACGATTTGGCTGGCCTTGAGTCACTTGCAGGACTCTCTGCAGGGCCAGTGGGTGTTGGTTCAGATGGACAATCTGGTGGCGAAGTCCCATGTCAACAGACAAGGGGGACCAGGTCCTTGCACTTGATTGCCAGCTATATCTTTCTGGGGCACAGGACTGGGTGCTGGGTCTGTCTGCTCTCTATATGTGGGGGGCAGTGAATGTGCGAGACAATAGTTTGAGCAGGGACATTCCCTCCTCAAAGGATTTCTCCCTCATTCCCAGTGTGTTCGACCAGTTGGTGGGTCGGCGAGCCACCCTATGGTGGACCAGTTTGCGGATCTAGGAAATGCCGAGGTGGGCGTGTTTTGTTCTCTGGGCCAGTGCCCCAGGCCTCTGGAGGTCGATGGCTTGACCTCTCCTTGGCCTCGGGGTCTTCTGTATGCCTTCCCCCATTTCTTTCTGGTTCGGGTCCGGAGGGGCAAGGCTCAGGTGGTGTTGATTGCACTCGTTGGCCTTGGGCGCATTGGCTTCCTCTCCTGGCCCGGTTGTGTTTTGACCGGAAGTGGGTACTTCCTGTGGTTCTATCTCCTTTGATGTTTCTGTCCCTACCCCTGTGTACCTTGAAGAAGTTTTGCTTCACAACCCGGCTGTTGAGCGACGCGGCTCAGCTGGTGTGGGCTTCCTGCCCATTTGGCTTTTACTTTGCAGGCTTCTCGTAGGTCCTCTACTGGTCTATCTAGACATTGGAGGGCCTTTTCAGCCTGGTGTGCTGTTAAGGTGGTTGATCCCACGGTGACTCACCTCTTTTTGGAAAATGCATTTCCTACAGGATGGGGCTCATCTGAGGTTGTCAGTGGCTTCTCTGCAGGTGCAGTGGGCAGCCATTCAGTCTTTTCGGGGTAATTTGAGGGATAACGGGCGCCTGATGCCTAATTTTTTTTCAGGGTCTGTTGAACCTGTTTCCTCGACCTATCAGGTTATTTCCTTCTTGGAACTTGCAGATTGTCTTGGATTTCCTGTCAGGTCCTCCTTTTGAACCTCACGAGGGTCTTGAGTTCAAACTTGTTATAGTGTGATTTCTACCCTTCTTTCTTTAGATTGATATTCCCTTCTCTATTCAGCCTGAATGACTGTAGAATGTAGAATGATGTCACTGAATGCTTGAGTGCTTGTTCTTGGTTAGCGTGTCAGTTGAAAGAATGCAGGCTGAGCAGCAGGGAGCCTGCTCCTGGTGGGGCTACCTTATACCAACTTACCATCTTATCTACTATTCTACATCTTGTGTAACTGGAACCTAATAAAGCATCATCTTTGGAACCTACTACTTGGCTATTTGTGGACCTTTTTACTTCAATTTGCACTCAGAACCTACAAATGTTGTCTATTTTCTAAAAGGAACTTTAAAACTGGTATTAAAGAATTCACCAAAGAAACTGCAACATATGCAAATTCAAGCTTGAAGCATCTGCAAACTTGATGAGGAGCCTGCTGTCACCCTGCTGTCACCTGGAAGACTTCTGCTTTGAACAGTCTCCCCAGCAACAAGCCTCCCAGAACAAGGCATGCGCTTTCTACAGTGGGGGCACCCCTGTGTCTTGAGCGAGACAAGTCTATTGGACATTGTGGAACCTGAATTTTCACTGTGACTAGTCTTGAGGAAAGCGGCCCAGCTGGTGAGCCTACCCACTTCGGTGCCTGACAGCAGCTCCTATCTATATACATTGCGCTTTCTACTGTCGGGAGCAACCAGTCATTTGTATGCTCAGGATTGGCAACTTTCGCCAGAGGAGCGTCACCGCCTGCGAGTCTAAGCACTTAACCAGAGGGACGTTCCCAGAGGAACTGGTCGAGCTATTTGTTGTTATGAGGAGCAGCATCTTTGGTGAGCATTGGTGGGGGCAGAGACTATGTGTTGTCCGGTGAGTGGACGCACTTTATTTATTTATTTTTTGTGCCTAAAGTGGTCAACTCTGCACCATGCCAGTTAAACCCATGCTCTTCAACATTTGCCATTCAAATACCTTTTGAGCCCACACTGCGCGTACGCTCTCATCGCGCGCAGCCTTACCGAACCTCTGATGCCTCTATGTTGTCCCCTATGACGTGTGCACACTCTTTAAGCTTTGTGCTGTGGAGAGCATTTTGGTGTATGATGTTGCCGCAAACCATCTGGCTCGCTGTCATGGATGCGTGCCACCATCTTGTCTTCCTACTTGGCAATCTTCATTGCGGTGTATACCCTTTTCCAACCGCGTTGCCTATGAAGTTTTGCGAATGTCAAAATCATCTGGTCGGCTCCAGTTTGGCCTGCATGATAAGTCCCACAGTTTTCTCCAGTGGTGAACGGCCTTTGCACCAAGAGAAGGGGAGGATGTTGTGATGGAGCAAGGTAAAAAGCAAAATTTTGAATACCCCTTGTGAAGTTACTTTCTCATAACAGTCACATAAACTAATCATGTGGTTTGGGAAAAACTAACTAACATAGAATAGAATGCACACACAAAATACACGTGGGATACTAAATTGATTGTGTTCCAACCATAATCAACTAACTGAGTGATAATGTGATGTCTGAAAATAACGCAAAGTCGATAATTTAACCAAAAAGTGGCATAAATGAGCTTACTGTTTGTCTATTGTGGCAAAAACATGAAGACAGGTGAGCAAACTACACATAAATGTGGCTTTATTTGCTTGGTAATAACTAATAGGAATACCTTAGTAAGAGGGGAGGTAAACAGAAGGGCTATAATTCAATAATTAACGTTCAATTGTGTTTGTTTCTATAATAGTTCCTGTTGTGACCTGTGAGGCCTAGTCCAAGATGGACGATTTTCCTTGACTCCGAGATTAATGTGAAGCACGCATGCGCTTGCTGAGTGGAGCTGCAGACGCGTATGAGCTGACTGTGCTGTTTGAACAGGTCAAGGACGATGAGCTCTGAAACCCTGACTGACTGCCAATAAAAATGGACATCCGTATTGTAAACCCTGGGAAAAAGGCTTAAAATTACAATTTAAAGGGCACGATGGAACTGGTAACCTTAAGACAATGGTCAAATTCATTTCGCTGACTCTGCGGAAGTCAAGTACTAAGATGATGAGGTTATGCTCATCCACCCCTTGAACCAACCAATCAGAATCGTCGAAGACCCCAAATGTTACTGAATTTAGATAGTTTAGCTAGGGGAAAAGGGTTTAAAAGAATAGGTCCAGAGTTAAGAAAGAAGCTCTCTTTTTGATTTCTATCTGTGTATCCTGACATGCTGCCGGATTGCTGAATTTCCTTTCAGCGTAAGAACTTAAACTTTTCAACTTCAAATTTTGTTCAAATTAGTACAGAGTCTTTAGATGAGGGCAAATAGCTTGGGGGAATAGAGAGATAGAATATTAATATTTATGTCCAAATAATCTCAATAATAATGTGTTTATTTTCAAGTTTCTGAATTAAATGAAAATTAAATGTATGAGTTAAATTTCTTTCCTTTTCTTCAATCTAGTTCTATTGAACGATTCAAAAGAAATTGAATAAATATAGGTTATGCTAGAAAATCTCACTTTAATAAAAATTAGATAAATGAAGAACTATGCTGGTCTTGTTCGGGCTTAGCCAAATTTTTACTAGCAGATCTATCGACAATCAATGGTGGTGTGTCTGAATAATTTGTTGTATTGAAAAACCATGCTAAACAATTTAATCTGCAGATGTATATATTATAAATAGGTCGTTAAAACTTTAGACACTCCGCTATGATCCAGCAGCTCTCCTTTGATTTACACCAAACCATGAAGTAGAGAGAAAATGTATATGAGTGACTCGCAGTGTTATGGGCCCCACTGATGAGTAAATGGATGATTAAATACTTCAGGGAAAGGTGATGAGATTTTAGAAAATATTTCCGGAGTAGCGCTGCATCAGTTGCACTATTGAATGAAGAGGAAATGGAATCTTTGGCTCAGGATCAAGTATTTCTTCCCAGGGTGGAACTTCAAACAGTGTGGCACTTCATTTGAACGGTGGAATTCAGTGAGTGCACACTGAAGGAACTCAGGTGTTATGTCTTCACTACATCACGTTGGATGCTGGCAGCTGCATTGAGCCTTGTGTTGAGACCTTGGGTGAGAGACCGCTCACTGGAGTATTCATTTTCTATATGTGATATTGTTGTTTCTTGTTAGTGCGTATATAATATTGTTGCTTGGTTTTGTGCACCCTTATGCCGCATTGATAGATGGGTATTGTTAAGTTGTTTTGCCTCTGGAATTTAGTTACAGGTTACATCTTAGTTGGTGCCATTTCATTCTGTTTTGTGGGTGAGTGCATCCCAGTACATTTTCTGTTGTTTTCTTGGGTGAGTGTATCCCAGTACTTTTTATTCTGTTTCATGAGTAAGTGCATTCCAGTACATTTTATTCTGTTTGATGGGTGAGTGCATCCAGTACATATTCTGCTGTTTTTATGGGTGAGTACCATTTGCCATGTATGTACTTTTTTATGTTCCATGTTTTTGTCCTGTCAGTTTTTTCAGGGCTGGTTCGCTGTTTTTATTCACGGCTCATCCTTGTCTACATCAATTACTGTGTTGCCGTGATGGGATCTACGGATTGTAGGGGTGCCTGAGATGACAGGAGTACGTGTATTGCACATGTTTTGCTTAACATGTTTTCTCGTTCTCCATTCGGTTTTGCGTGCTGGCTTCTTGGTTTATTGAATTTGCTCCTGTGCCTATGTATGTAGCTTTCAGTAGTATTTCAGGACATCGGTTCTACTTTGTGTGCAGTGTGCTTTAAAGCGCAGCCTTACGTTTCTACTTTTGGTTTACTTTATGCTCTGCCTGAGACTGTTTCATGCCATTGCAGTATTGCATTTTCATGCCTTTGTATTATTTTATTTTCATGCTGTTGTATTATTGCGTTTAGGATGGTACTTCTTGCTATCTTTTACCTTTTTTTATTTTCTTTCAATTTTGTATTTACTTCTTTGACTTTCCTCATTCTTTGTTCTTTTCTTCAGTACTTTTCTTTTATTGATGTAAAGAAAGAGGATATGTTATAGCGTGATTTCTCTGTAGAATGTAGAATGATGTCGCAGAATGTTTGAGTGCTTGGTCTTGGTTAGAGTGTCAAGTGCAAGATTGCAGGCTGAGCAGCAGGGAGGCTACTGGTTGGGCTACGTTATACCAACTTACCATCTTATCTACTATTCTACGTCTTGTGTAACTGGAACCTAATAAAGCATCATCTTTGGAACCTATTACTTGGCTATTTGTGGACCTTTCTACTTCAACAAAACTCTTGACTTTCAAGACTTATTTTCTGGTGGCCATTACCACGGCTCTGTGCTTGGGTGAGTTGGGGTCTTTGTCCAGTAAGTATCCCTTTTGCAAGATCTCTTTGGACTGGGTGGTTTTGGTGCTATTACCTTCCTTTGTCCCTAAAGTTAATTCAGCGTTTTATCTCAGTCAGTAGGTGATTTTGCCAGAGTTTTCTCCTGATCTGTTCTTGGCTGAAGACTCTCGTTTGTAATGTCTGGATGTGCGACAACATTGCTGAGGTACCTGCAGCTTGTGCAGTCTTTCATTTCAGGGTACGCTTTGTATGTTAACTTTGGTCCTGCTAAGAAGGGTGTGAAGACTTCCATGGCTACGTTGACTCATTGGATTCGGTCCACGGTCTTGCTGGCTTACAAGCTTAAAGGGGCGGATCCTCTGGTTGAGGTTCAGGGCTGTTCTACCCGTAGTATGGCTGCTATGGTATCTGAGTTGCAGGGTACCTCTGTGGTGGAGATTTGTAGGGCTGCGATCTGGTCTTCCCCTTCTACATTTGTTCGTCACTATTGGATTGCTGGTCTGGACCGTTTGGATAATGTTCTGGGGCACAGTGTCTTGTCCTCTATGAGGGACTAGGGATGTTGATTTGTTGTGATTGAGCATGTTAATACATTGGTGTTCTTTATCACTCAGTTGTCCGTCTCTATTTTCTTCTGTTTGCTAGGTCCTCATTTGTAAAGAAGGAAGGAGAGGGAGGGATGGGAGGTAATGCATCCATTCGTATTGATAATGGCATTACTCCTAGTCCTACTCCCTCGCCTTCCTTCTAGGATCCTCCTACCATCCCAGTGCGGTTCATCTGAGTGCTAGCTCGGCTTGTTCACATATAGGTGGAGGTGGGGGCAGACAGAGTTTTTATCGGCTGAGGGGAGGTCTAGAGGGAGACTGGGCCTTTTTGTAAAGAAGGAAGGCGAGGGAGTAGGACTAGGAGTCATGCCATTATAAACTAGTAATGGACGCATTAACTGGTGTCTCCCATACGGGTAGCTAAAGTGACCCAAGTGGGAAGAAAATAGGGCCTCCAGAGGTAGAGGGGAGCCTCTGCAGAGGCCATTTCATATGTATGTTTTTTTTTATATTGATCACCCCTAATAGTCTTATTTTTTATGTTCTCATGACTAAATGTAACGCCATCAGTACTTTCTTCGCTTGTAATCTCAATGCAGCCTGTTGGTTATGTTGGCTATTTCTGCTATCTGAACGTCTTAGCTCTTTATAAGGGAAACTATGGGGCATATTATCAAGGGGGTTTATCGCTGCTTTTTTGGCTGTAAAAGCCAAGAAAGCGGAGATAAAATTATCTCCCTATTACTTAGCTGTCGCTAACACCAGTTAGCGACAGCTAGTAGGAGATAGCGACCATCTTGGGCCCCACTTTGCATGTCAGTGATATTTATCACTAATGATATGCAAAGTGGGCGTGCCAAGATGTTAGCGACTGAAAACAGTCGCTAACATCGCTATCTCCTATTACCAACTTTTGGAGATATTTGCGCTAAGCGCGAATATCTCCAAAAGCTAACACCTGCCCTGAGCAGTTCTTAGCCATGTTATCCAATGGAAGGTGGATAACATGGCTAAGAGCATTAGCTCGGTAATGCATGAATATCGCGGACTTTTCAGCGATATTCATGCATTGCGGCGATTTTTATCGCATTTGCGATAAACCTTGGTAATACCAAGGTTTATTTGCGGTAAAAATCGCCGCAGCTCAGCGGTAAATGTTTGTCTCTAACCAAGCAATAGCGATAATTATCGCTATTGCTTGGTAATATGCCCCTAGATTGGTTGTCTTAGGCTTTAACAAACGTGTAACATAAGGACTCGCTCCATTGCCTCAAATCCAAGTTAAACAATCGGATTTAATTGTAGATTAATAATTTAATCAGCAAGAGAATGTGATTTACAGGCCTTAAATGACCACGAAATGTCAGTTGTTCTTACATCTCTCTTTTCACAAGACAAACATTCCGTGATAATCCTTCATGTAACTCCTGTACAAATGTAACAAGGTTGTCTCCTAAGCACTGCATGCTAACAGACGGTGCTTAACCACAAGCGTGGCGGCAGAAAAGTGTTTCCAGATGGAAACCGCTGAAATGAAAACAACATTACCCTTAAGAGACCTGAGCCATGCATAATGAATTGTAGTAAATGCTGTAACAGAGCAGCACGCACGTCTACTTTCGCTTTCTTTTAAATTGTCCACATCTGTGGAATGGCTTTAGACAATTCTGTTAAATGCAGAAACATTTGTCGTCTAGAAACTGCATTGAAATTAATTAAGGTAGAGAAGCGGATGCGATTCACTTGGATCCAGTAGAGCGTTTGATGCCGTTCTGCACAGACGTCTTGTAAGTAATCTGATTAGCTTTGGATGCAAGTTACTGTGCCAAACACGGGTTTTAAACTCTCTCAGGAGTCGGAACGTGCTGGTCTAGCTATTAAATTATGGGAAATTATGGTGCCAGTTGGAATGGTCAACAGATGAATCCTTTGAGCAAGTTCGACATCAATATTTTCTCTATCGCTAGTGCTTGATTTGTGAAAAGAATAAATACAAAATAAGTGCAGATGGCCAGTTTCACCTAGGAGGCCAATGCCAAGTTCTGGAAACTGGTACAGTCCAATTCCACCACTGGAGTGGACACTTTCACCACTGGTGCAGTATCACCCAAAGCATCAAGGAACGGAATTAAAAAAAATCAATCAACGCAGCAAGACAACCTCCTGCGCTGCATGAAAGGGAGATGTCAGGAATGTCCATATCAATCAAGATAAGTGGCATATTCCTTTTCTCTGCTGGCACACAATCTGCAGTCCAGGGCTAACGCAGCACCCTTGCGCCATGGAGCAAGGGTGCCTGTATTACAGGCAGGATAGTTGTTGTGTAGGAAGGGACATATTCCTGCACAAAACAACCATTGGAGGCATTTTCCTGTTTCTAAAAGTGCTGCAGAATAAAAAAAAATCTCTTCTTGTGCCTCTGATGGAAAGGCATACAATTCTGAAATATTCCCAGGTCTACCAGTGTTGGTGAAACTGGAAAAGCTTCAAAATACATGAGTGGATGTATGGGAGCACCTTGAGCTGCCTTACGTTACCCCAGATTTACAAAGCCACGCAGGGCCATGCAGTGGCATTGCATGGCTTGGTAAGTCTCATCCTAGGTTTTGTGTTGCCCTGTGTCTCCTTGCATGCCTCAAGGGCGACGCAAAACCTTAATGAATTTGGGTCCAAGTGCGCTCCCCACCCCTACTCAAGAATTTCCGCTGGTGATAGAGATTCAGGGTATATGCGTGTTGTGGTGCTAGTTCAAAACTAGCTAAAACATTTGGCAGCAGTGGTGGTGTGCAAATGTGCTGGGACATAATGTCTGCTCCACAACCCAGTATGGAAAGTAGACAAGCCATAATCTTCAAGGGAGACTCAAGGAGTTCAGGGTATTCTCTCTCTGCAAAACTCTTGAGAAAATTGGGTCAAGTAGTGGATTTGACAGAACTATTTTCTCAAGCGTGTTAACAATCCATTTGCTCTGAATGTGTCAGTAAACCCAAGATCATTGTTATATAGTCCCAATAGAAAAATACATCTATAACCTGGATTTGAGGGAAAAGTCTCCTATTTCAATGGAAGACAGATAAAGCAAGTGAACATCTTCTATTTCACTTTCATTCATATTGCACATTGCAGGGCTTTTCCTTACCAAACCACACATTGAGGGGAAAAATACCGGACATCCCATGTAGATTGTACCTCTACACAGCCTTCTGGGCAATGAAAGCACTGTACACATGCTGCAATACGATGAGAGATGGGCAAGCCACTGAAAGCTCACGCCAGGCTGGAGTGCATGGCCGGGCTCTGTCTTAGTTCAAGGTCATGTTGGGACCACAAGCCCATAAAGAGCTGAACTTTAAAGTGGCGTCTGACTGCCCCTCTCCCTCTAAACATCCTATGGGGTTAGGACCAGAACTGCTTAGTGAGAATCTCTGGAACCAAGTTCTATTCTCAGTGTTGGCTGAACATCCTTTGATGCTGGGCAAATACTTATTCTCCCCAGTAACTACTAACAATGCATGTGACCTTGTGTAATGTAGATGGTGCTCATAGAAAGTGCTCCAATATCTTCGTATCTAGTTTGGGTTGCATTTTAAAACTGCAGAAGAATGTACTAAGAGGTAAAAATATATTCTCAACAGGAAAGACAAATAGATGCCCATTTCCTGACTGATTTGTACAGGGGAAACCAGAAAACCTGGATAAATTGAGGCTTTCCCGCTTAAAGTGGATGATCTTAGGCAAATATTTTATTTCACCAAAACTCTTTTTTTCTTCATTATTGTGTATTAAAGCACTTTCGAATATGTGAGTTCACTTACCCCATCACAGATCTGGGTTGAATCCATCATCGTTTTTTAGCTCACTTCGCCACCCCAGATCAGACCCAGACATATGCTAACCAGTCTTGACCCTGTGCCTCATGGGAACAGTCCAGCTCGATCTGCCAAGCTAGGTCTTCCCTGGACTGGTAACAAGCCTCCTGGGACCGGTTTCGGGGTAACACCCCTCATCAGCCTGACTAGCTTGAATCCAGTGGCAAAGTGAGCAAGGGACCTACGTCTGGGCGTACCCCGCCAACTTATGGTGATAAAGCAAACACAAGGAGATGATGGATGGAGTGGTGAAACTTTCCAGACACTCACCCCTAGTAACAGATCTGGGTTGAATTCATCATCGTTCTTTAGCTCACTTTACCGCCTCAGTTCAGACCCAGCTATCTGCAAACATGCCTTGACCCTGTGTCTCATCGGAACAGTCCAACCGGGCCTACCAAGCCAGATCTCCCATGGACCAGAAACAAGCATCATGGGACCAGTTTCAGGGTAACACCCCTCATCAGTCAGGCTAGCTTGAATCCAGTGGCAAAGTGAGCAAGGGACTACGTCTAGGCATACCCTGCCAACTTATGGTGAAAAAGCAAACACAAGGGGATAATGGACAGAGTGATGACACTTTTTCAGACACTCACCCTCAGTCACAGATCTGGTTGAATCCATCATCGTTCTTTAGCTCTCTTTGCCACCCCAGTTCAGAAACAGCTATATGCAAACCAGTCTTGACCCTGTCCCTCATGGGAACAGAACAGCCCGATCTGCCAAACCAGGTCTTCCCTTGACTAGAAACAAGCATCCTGGGACCAGTTTGGGGTAACACCCCTCATCAGCCAGGCTAGCTTAAATCCAGTGGCAAAGTGAGCAAGGGACCCAGGTCTGGGCATACCCTGCCAACTTAGGGTGAAAAAGCAAACACAAGTAGATGAAGGATGGAGCGTTGAAACTTTTCAGACACTCATCCCCAGTCAACATATCTGGGTTGAATCTATCATTATTTGTGTGTATATATATATAAATATATATATCTCCACCACCAATCCCGCCTCCTTGCTAAGAAACGGGTTCGACACATGCTTTTGGATAGTTCAGGCGAGGTTTTATTTGCCACCATCTAGACAGGTAAAAACTTAAAACACTTGGCAGACGCATTTCGGCAAATGCCTTAATCATTGCCAGCATAGTGTTTTAAAAATAAGTTGAAGTAGGCAAGGACTTTACATACTGCTCGTGTTGTCCCTATTGGTACATGTATGTCCAATCACAGTAGTTGTTCTTCCATCTCTGTGAACAGTGGGCGCAAAGGATGCTGGTACCTGAAGTCCTGCAGTCTGTAAGTGTCCCAAAGATAGTGTGTGTTAGCAGTCCCAGTACAGTGACCGGTCTGTGCATTTAGTAATGCCCCAGCTCTTGCCAGCCTGTGAGTCCGCTCATCCACTACCTCAGGGACCATGGCAGCAGAACCTCGCCAGTCGTCGTCCAATTCAGCAGCAAGCTGCTGCTCTCTCCTCAATACCAGGTATGCTGTCTTGGGAAAGGGGGCACCGCTTTGTGCATCCAGCACCAAACACCATAAGGTTGTCGACCAGAAGCTGAGCACGAAACCGAGAGGCGTGCCGGTCGTGCAGCCTCGACTGCTGTACACATATCTCCACCACCAAAACACTACCCCAGCAAGACCCCCTACACTACATCAAGACCACTACATAAACGCCAGCTGCACTACCCTAAACCCTAAATCTACCCCCAGCACGACCCCCTACACTACACAAACACCATTGCACTACCCTAAGCCCTAAAACACAACACCCAGCCGACCCCTACATTACACAAAAAAAAACACTGCACTTCCCTAAACCCTAAAACACTACACCCTGCACAACCCCCTACACTACCAAAACACCACTGCACTACCCTAAACTCCAAAACATTACCCCCAGCACGACCCCTTACACTACACAAACAACACTGTACTTCCCTAAACCCTAAAATACTACACCCTGCACAACCCCCTACACTACCAAATCACCACTGCACTAACCTAAACTCCAAAACATTACCCCCAGCACGACCCCTTACACTACACAAACAACACTGCACTTCCCTAAACCCTAAAACACTACACCCTGCACAACCCCCTACACTACCAAAACACCACTACACTACCCTAAACTCTAAAACATTTCCACCAGCACGACCCCTTACACTACACAAACACCACTGCACTACCCTAAATCTGCCCCCAGCACGAACCCCTACACTACCCAAACACCACTGCACTACCATAAACCCTAAAACACTACCCCATACACTACACAAACACCACTGTACTACCCTAAACCCTAAAACACTACACCCAGCACGACCCCCTACACTGCACAAACACCACTGCACTACCCTAAACACTAAATCAACCCCAACAAAACCCCCTACACTATCCATTCACCAATGCACTACCCTAAAACCTTAATTCTACCCCCCCCCACGACCCCTTACACTACCCAAACACCACTGTACTACCCTAAAAGACTACCTCAGCACGACCCCTACACTACACAAACACCACTGCACTACCCTAATCTCCAATTCTACCCCAAGCATGACCCCCTACACTACATAAAAACTGTTGCACTACCCTAAACACTAAATCTACCCCCAGCGTGACCCCATACACTACACAAACACTATTGCACTACCCTAAACCCTAAAACACAATCCCCAGCACAACTCCTATGTTACACAAACACCACTGCACTTCCCAAAACCCTAAAACACTACCCCCAGCACGACCCCCTAGACTACCCAAACACCACTGCACTACCCTAAACCCTAAAACACTACCCCGAGCACGACCCCATACACTACAAAAACACCACTGCACTACCCTAAACCCTAAATCTACCCCCAGCACGACCACATACACTACCCATTCACCACTGCGCTACCCTAAACCCTATAACACTACCCCCGCATGACCCCCTACACTACCCAAACACCACTGCGCTACCCTAAACCCTAAAACACTACCCCGGCATGACCCCCTTCACTAACTAAACACTACTGCGCTACCCTAAACCCTAGAACACTACCCCCAGCACGACCCCCTACATGACCCAAACACCACTGCGCTAACCTAAACCCTAAAACATTACCCCGGGCACGACCTCCTACACTACCCAAACACCACTTCCCTGTGGTGCGTTTTAAGTTGAGGAATTAATTCCTCTTCAATCTTGAGGGTCCTGGGCCTACCAGGTACCTCCGGTATGTGACACGGAGCTGCGTTGCAGAGAGGTGTTCTAAGTCCACGCCCCTTTTTACACCTCTCTGCAAAGCAGCTCTGTGGCGCTTAATGAAGGTAGCTGGTGGGCTAGTTGCACACCAGGGATCCTCAGTATTCAAGGGGAGTTAATCCCCTAACTTAAAACGCGCCACGGGGCTCATTTGCACAGTGGTGGAGGGAGGGGGCGGGGCCTTGGTTCACATGTGTGCAAACACAGCCTGTGGTGCAGTTTAAGATGGGGAATTAATTCCTTGTCAATCCTGAGGGTCCCTGGGGGCCAACTAGCCCACCAGGTACCTCCAGTAAGATACACGGAGCAGCATTGCAGAGTGTTGTAAAAAGGGGCATGGCCTCTGAACATCTCTCTGCAACGTAGCCTTCTGGCGCATACTGAAGGTACCTGGTGGGAATTCATTCTCTAACTTAAAATGCGCCACAGGCGTATTTGCGGACATATCACCTCAGGCCTCGCCCCCTTCCTTCACCACTGTGCAAACGCACCCTGTGGCGCTTTTTAAGTTGGGGAATTAATTCTCTTTCAATACTGAGGGTCCCTGTGGGCCAAATAGCCCAACAGGTATCTCCAGTATGCGCCAGGGAGCTGGGTTGCAGCAGGTGCTCAGAGGCCACGCCCCCTTTTACACCTCTCTGCAACTCAGCTCTATGGCGCTTACTGGAGTTACCTAGTGGGCTAGTTTGACCCTAGGGACCCTTAGGATTGGAGGGGACTTCATCTTTCAACTTAGAACAGTGACAGGGTGCTTTTACACAATGGTGAAGCGAGTGGACGGGGCCTGACGTGATGTGTGCAAACACGCCCTGTGGCGCGTTTTAAGTTGGGGAAAAAATTGTACTTTAAACCTGAGGGACCATGGGGGCCAAGTAGCCCACGAAAAACTTGCAATCAAAGAACTCACTGAGAACCCCCTTATTGTAATTAAACCAGCAGATAAGGGGGGTGGAGTGGTCATTCTAGATGCAGACACATATCGGAATGAGTGCCTTCGCCAACTTAATGATGTACGTTCCTACAAAAAACTCAAAGAGGACCCTACGGCTAGATTAACTAACATCATAGCTAACATCGTAGAAGAAGCATTAGCCGAAGGGTGGCTAACCCCTAAAGAGGGTCAATATCTGCAAGTAACACACCCGGTTACTCCATATTTCTATCAGCTGCCTAAAATACATAAGGCCCAACGTCCACCTCCTGGCCGACCCATAATTTCTGGGATAGGTTCGATATTAGAACCGTTATCAACCTTTGTAGATATATTTTTACAGCCAATGGTACGAGAGATGCCATCATATTTAAAAGACACCAAAGACGTACTAAGACTGTTGCCCGAGATGGAGTATGACATCAAGACAGATCTATTGGTGTCATTTGATGTTGAAAGCCTATACACCTCTATACCGCAGACTGAGACACTCCAAGTAATAGAAGATCTGTTACTGTCTCGAGAACTCAATTCCATCACCCCTGTTAGACTCATCATGAACCTTGCAACCGTGGCCATGACGGAGAACTTCTTCGCCTTTGAAGACTCCTTGTATTTGCAGATTAGCGGGACCAGTATGGGCAGCGTTTTTGCCCCTAGTCTCGCTAATCTGTATGTGCATCAGTTTGAGCAGCAGCATGTTCTCGTAGACACCAATCCTCATCTTCAGTGTCTGTGTGCGTGGAAACGCTACATTGATGATATTTTGGTGGTGTGGCGAGGCACAGAAACTCAATTGAAAGAGTTCCATGAGTGGTTGAACCTCAGAAATCGGTTCTTAAAATTCACCATGGAATTTAACAAAGATAGACTGGCATTTCTGGACCTGATGATAATTGGCACAGTGGAGGGATTGAAGTCCGAGCTTTATCAAAAACCCATGGCCCGCAATTCCCTTTTGAACTATCATAGCTGTCACCCAAAGGCTCTTCGAGACAATCTGCCATATGGGCAGTTTCTTCGCATACACAGAAATTGCTCAGACAAAGGTTCTTTCGAAAACCATGCTAGTAACTTAAGAAAAGACCTCCTTGAGAAAGATTACCCCAAACAATTAATAAATCGCTCCAAGAAAAGAGCACAAAATAACAATCGAGCTAGCCTCCTTGAGATCTCAACACCAAAAGGTAAAACAGAAAGAATGACGTGTGTAACAACATTTGGCACAATGTCCAATCAAATAACTGGTGTCATTAAAAAACACTGGGGCATTCTGAACACGGGGAATGACACAATACCAGTTCCCCTATTTGCCTTGAAACGGGGACCCAGCCTTAGGGACAAATTGGTCCACACAAGACCCAAAACTGAAATCCCCAAAAACACAGGCACCCTTTGGGATATGCCAGCTGTGACTGGACACCACCCTTGCGGACAATGTGCAGCGTGTCCTCAAACCCGCAAATCCACAACTCTTGATATTGGCACAGAACATCCCTGGGAACAGCGGAGGTTTACGAACTGTAACAGTTCTAACCTCATCTATTTAATTAGCTGTCCCTGTGGAAAAAAGTACGTGGGTATGACCACGAGAAAGGTAAAGATAAGGATCTCTGAGCACAAGAGCTCAATACGGTGTAACAAGCAAGCAACCCGTATGACTAAACACTTTTTGGAGGCACATCACGCACCAACAGACCTCCAATGGACTGTGCTTGAACAGCCGATGATCCCCAAACATGTTACTGATGTCAGCACATTTCTACACCACAGAGAACAGAGGTGGGTGTACAAACTCCAAACGGACATCACGGGTTTAAATGAAGATATCCCGTGGATGTCCCTATAAATTATGACACCGAGAGTACAGTAGCCAGAGGGTGCAGTCCTAAAATGCCTATTTATCATTAGTTATCATCCTGAATCCAGTAAGAATAAAAAGACACAAGACTGGTCTGACAATAAACCACATTTTGGACAGGTTGAAACAAGACATAGAGATATAAAGTTACAGTCTAAATCCTTGACTGTTTTGAATCATACAAAATCATTCCAAAAGCCTACACCATAATCCAGCAAACTAGACATCCTTTGGGTTAATTAAACAACATAGGGATCGGACACCACAACCGAACTACAAATCCCATCAGTTTTGTAGTCCTATCGCTGATTACGCTTTGTTTAATACACTAATGTTGCCTGAACTACAATTCCCAGTCATTCCGTAGTTCTAGTGCAAAGTACACCACAACCGAACTACAAATCCCATCAGTTTTGTAGTCCTAGCGCCGATTATGCTTTGTTTAATACACTAACGTTGCCTGAACTACAATTCCGAGTCATTCTGTAGTTCTAGTGCAAAGTACAGATTACTTGATACATACAGTGACCAGTAACTAGGCATGCGTGTTATCGCGAGGTTTCGATTAGCCAATCAGCGGATAGTCAACACTAAGACTATTTCGCGGGTAAAGGCGCCGGATGACGCGGAGCACACGTGCAGTGCACCGGACCAACCAGCGCAGAGATAAGTAGTCCGCTTCCTGTCCAGTCGGTACCTCCCACCAGTCAGCCTAGAGGAAGGCGAGGAGTACCGACGGACAGGTAAGCACTATGGGATGCGAGGGAGGAATCTTTTGTGGCGTTCAGGTCTTCCCTGGGTGGAATCGCCTCCAGGCGATCGACTTCTAAGGCGCGGTAACTTGAAGGAGGGGATCGCATAGGCACTGGGGTAAACATTAAAAGGCGCACATAGAGAGAAATGCCGTCTCTCGGTTTCCGAAGTATCGGCATTATAGACGCAGAAGCCGTTTACTTGGACAAACAAGACCTATTCTTCCTGAGCGCAACATAAATAGTTAAATACAGAACTTTGGTGATATTATGGCATTCCAAGAAACACTCGTTATACCATGTCAGAGCTTGGTTGCTCGTTGCATATATTGAGCTAGATGTCATGTTTCTGCTGTCCTGAGCAACGTTTTTTCAGCAGCATTAAAGGGGCAGATTTAGACTCAACAGAGCAAACAGTACAAAACCGAAATGTGAAATTATTTCTGCCGAAATTAGAAAGTAGAAATGTACAGGGTGATGCAAATACCAACAATAAATCACTTCTACCTGTGTAAAGAAATACCCAATAATGAAGTGAATGGGGTGCCGGATGGAGTTCTGGTGAACTCTTCCTCTTTCATGTTTCCCCTTTTTTTTTGTTTCACATCTAATAGAGCGGTGCTCCATTTGTACCTGAGCTGTTGCCGGGTGAGGTGGAGAGCGCATTCCCCAGAACTTGGGTGAGTGAAATAACTAGATTCAAGCCCAGGATGTATGCACCTGGCCCATACATTTGATTGACATTACAAATACTGACCATGAACTACTTGGCATATAAATACTTCACGAGCATATCTCTGTGTTTTGCAGCATTCTTGAATAACTGTGTGTATTTTTCTCTATGTGTGTTTGTCTATTGCCTATTTGATTGGACCATATCCACTGGCGCTTGCAGGTGATATGATCCTTTTTTACACACTTATATATTTTGATAACAGCAGTTGCACTTTAATAATAAGAAGGTCCTGATGAAGCAGACTGGTATCCTTTGAACCAACCCAAACTGCAGAAACATGTCGACCTAGTTACAATCTGAGTAGTTATTTGTTACCACTACTTGCACTGTTTTTTAACCTTGGGTGTGGGTAGGACTCTATTAAACTCTATTTTCCACTCCCACAACCCAATATTAATTCTTCCACTTCTAGTTGCCACATTGAGCACTTCATGCACTGCTTTATGTTAATTCTTTGTACCCCCTGATACCTTCACTAAGTTCAAACCCACACACTTCATATTCCTTCAAACTCTGATTAGGTTACACTCTACCTAATCCTAAGTGGTTTTTTCCACTTCCTTCGGGTGAAGGATCCCAAGTGATGTAGGGCGGTACAGGACGGGTATCTGATGGGAACACTTTTTCACCAAGGATACTTGGGATTCAGGAATGGTGCCCCTTTTCTACACATAGTCACATAGTTTGCTGCACTCTTGTGTTGACCCATTGTTGCACATTGTTTGTTATATAGTTATAGGGACTGCAACAATGCAAGGTCATTAAACATTTTCCCACCCTTGCCCCCCTTATTGTATTATTGCTTCCAGGAAGCGCCACTGCGCTGCGTTGCAGAGAGGTGGTGCAGGTCGTGCCCCTTTTTACATCTCTCTGCTACGCAGCTCTGTGGCGCTTACTGGATGTACTACAAATTCAGATTTACTTACCTGTTATCAGGAGAGACCTCAGTGCTGTATCTTTGAGCCCAGTACTGATCCTGAAAAGTAATTCTAACCATACTTACCAGTAACTTCAATTTCCTTCCATAGGCTAACATTGACTGGTTTCACTTGGAATTTCTTATATGTGTGGAGTTTTCGAACTTTAAAATATTCACCTGAAATCATCCGAACAACGAATTCCAAATTAGTCACCTGTTATCAGGAGAGAACACAGTGCTACATCTTATAACCCAGCACTGAACCTGAAAAGTAATTCTAACCATACTTACCAGTAACTTGTATTTCCTTCCATAGGAATCCATTGTCTGGTTTTCACCAGAAAAGTTTTTAAGTGTTGATTTTCACAAACTACAAATATTCATTAAAAATCGACTGTATGACTTAAACGCATTCTTTCAATTGTTTACAGGAGATGCATCAGTGCTGAATCCAGGATCCACCACTGAGTAAGAAAAAGTAACGATAACACTACTTACCTGCTGTGTGAATTTCCTCCCGTAGGATAGATAACATTGGTAATTCTATGTGAAAAAGTTTCTAAGTGTCAACTTTTAAAATACAATAATATTCCTTAAAAATCACTACTGTAACTAAAACACTTTCACTCAACTGTTTACAGGAGATGTCCAAGGACTGAATCTTGGATCTTGTCCTGTGGTTAGAAAAGTAACCCATAAAGTAACTAATTGCATTTAACTAGAAATTCACATTGAGCTCAATGTTGCATTGTATTTGAAATTGTGTTGCCCATTGCAACAACTGTAAGTACTGTACTTAAAAGTCTATTGCCTATTTCCAAAGTGTTTAAACTAAAATAACTCATTCTGAGAAGGTATGTTTTGTAATGTAAAGTATAATGTAATTATAATGTAATTTAAAAAATAAAATATCTAAAAATAAATAGTGTAAAAAAAATTGTAAACCAGTATCAAAAAAATAAATATAACAAATAATACATTCAAAATTAGTCATTTACAAAACCTTTGAAATTCAATGAAAAAACCATAGGTTTCAGACATGTTAAAGTTAGGAATTAGCATTTAAAAAACCTTCGAAATTTAACAAAAAACCATAGGTTTGAGGCCTGATATAGTTAGGAATTAGCATTTAAAAAACCGTTGAAATTCACTGAGAAAACCATAGGTTTTAGGGGTGTTATAGTTAGGAATTAGCATTTAAAAAAACTTTGAAATTCACTGAAAAAACCATAGGTTTTAGGGGTGTTATAGTTAGCTGGACATTTCACTCGTACAAAACCATTGAAATTCCTCCAATATAGTTATTATACTAACTATAACTCGCGCACCGGCAATCCACAGCTGGTGATGTCACATATTACATCTTTCGTGACATGGTCAGTGACATCACTTTCAAAGTGGCAAGTGGCGCACACACATGCCCTTAGGGCATGTATGTGTGCCACATGTGCACCCATGCTCATTTCAGGGGTGCAACAGGGTGTCCTTTTGACAACCTGACACACTTGAAATTGCATTCTCAATTTGTGATTCGCTTATTGAGAATCGCAAATTGAGAATGTCTTCCCATTCATTCCTGTGGGCCTCAAGGCCCATAGGAATGAATGTGGAGGTATTCCGTAATTGCGAATTGCAATTTGCGATTTGCAATTAAGGAATGAGTAGGATTCGCAAAATGTATTGCAAATCCTACATACATAATGTTTTGAGATTCTCAAATAGCGATTCCCAAAAATTTGCTATTTGAGAATCGCAAAACCTAACATTGATACATATGGCCCGAAGACTTTTGATGCAGAGAAACTAGTGTTAAAAGCTATGAACACTGTGACCCTTCCAGTAAATAAAACAATCCGTTTTTGGTGATGGGGTCAAGTTGGCCACCTAGTAGAATACATGGCTCTCCTCTCCATCTGGGTCATCAGTAAAAAGTGGCCCTACAGGATGTTGTGGAGCTGTTCCATGAGCCTTGACCACCCTGGGGATAGTTATCATGAAGATGGGGAATAAAAGAGAGGTGAAAAGTATGAAAACAGCTGACAAACAGCAACCATTGAGGCTACAAGATGCAATCCCCCTTTGTGATACACAGTAAGGGGAGAGAGACCAACATTTAAGTCCACTGATGCATGGCCCTGATCAGCACCGAAAGGAGCGGCCAGGAGAAACATTAATGACAGATGGCAGACACAGCAGAGGGAGCAGCCGCCTAACGTACAACAGGTATCCGTCCATGCTGGGGCAGCAGGCACTTGGTACTATCCGCGGCAACAGAGGATGCATTTCAGCAGTCAAAACCTCCGTTTAAAAACTAGAAGAGGGGACACGGTCCGAGCTCTGATGATTGACTGGAGGGATGGCAAGGAGAGGAACTGTTTGTGTTCTTCGTTTTTTGCTTTTGTGGCATGGAGCTGTGACATTGTTATTAAGCTTGTTAATGACAAACTTTACCACAAGAGGGGCATGGCTTTGTTGCAGTGTGAAATGGCCGCTGTTTAAGCGAGCTCGCCGGCTGAGCTAACCATCTGCCTGCTTCGGGGGCCATCCGTCACTGCAATTGGCCCGCAGATACTAGTGGCAGTGGCAAGGCGCCGTTAATCCCGTGACCGAACAACACCCTACGGGGCCGCGGGAGGTAAGCAGCTGAGGCGAACTGCGGCCTGCGCACACGGCCTGTGCCTGAAGCACCAACAATTGGATGCAGGCCCTGTGACTCTACCCACCCACCTGCTGCACAAGCGGGGGCTTGGTCCTGCCTGCCACCCGCAGGAGACCTCAACTGCCGATCCTACCCCTCTGCCGGGGTCGGCAGTGACGGAACACCGCAGAGGCCTTTCTCGCTACAGTCAGCACTGCGAAGTGCGGCTTGCCGACGCTATGTGAGAGGGAACGCGGCGGCTGGAGGTGGCAGGCCGGAGCCCAAAGGGACCTGCCTGGGGCCGTGCAGGAAGATACCGGGCCTTTGCATTCAATGCAGAGCTGCCCAGCGAGCGCTTGACCACCCCATCGAGGCCCCCCTCCAGTGCCATGCACACCTAACCCTGCTGTGGTGGGAGGCCAGACATCCAAGTCACCGCGACGCGCAGGGGCCCAGACTTCTGAGCAATTGGAGTGGCGTGCCCACTCCTGTGGCCCATGTCTCCGCTTAGCCCCCAGAAAATCGGCTCACTCCAGATCCCTGCCAGGACACACCAGGCACTGCAGCAGTGGGTGCAGCATTTGAGCCCACCTATGTGATGGTGAAGCCCGTGTTTCCTTCCCTCAGCGCTTACTTAAGTAGAGCAGCACACCACAGCACTCCGGTAACCCACACAACCACCAGGCTTGGTTAAGAGTGTACTCTGGCCCACGGCAATGGGCTGCCCAAGTTAAAGACTCTGTTATCTATGTAACACCGGGGTGAGACTGATCTCATCACCATAACCGCCAATATTCACTCCACATGGAAAAAGAGGTGCTGGAGAAGCTAAAGGCACCTGGTAACATCCGCGCATGGAGACGAGACATGCCAGCACAAGATAACCCTTCCAAACCTTAGCGGACCAACAGCCGTGCAACGAACAACCCTACAATCATGGGGAAAGTGGAGGGCAGACAATCAATGCTCAGGTTTGACAAAACCTGCAGAGCACGACAAACCGACATTGAAGGAGAGAACTTTACTGCAGCGCACTCTCTAGAAGACACCACCCCAAAAGATCAGTAGCAAGATCTCAAGACCATATCGCTAGATGTTCAATCAAGTCTGCGAAATATAGGCGCCAAACTAGAAGCGCTCTTCACCCGCCTGGACAGAGGGGAAAATAGAGTGGACAAACATGACACCAGACTCGATCACATTGAAGACAGGGCCGAAACTGAGGATAATCAAACGGCTACAGCGGAGCACATGCTGAAAATGGACAAAGTGTTAGAGCTCATGAAACAAACAAATGAAGACCTTGAAGCCTTCTCAAGACGCAATAATAGCAGCATAACAGGCATCCTCCATTCCACAGCCATCTCCAGAATGGAGTACTTTGTTGAGACAATGCTGAGAGTCTTTTTTGACTCAGACTTGTCACTGGTCTGTATTGTCGAGCAAGCTCACAGATCATTGGGACAGCGGCCACCACCAGGAGCTCCTCTGTGGCTATCGTGGCGCATCTCCTACACTATAAAGACTAACTGTCACCAACATAGATTCAGGAGACAACAGCAGAGTGACCTGAGGCAGACAGCTGCCATCTCAGCCAATATCGTTGGACCCTATGAAAGCTATTGCCACAGCTAAGTGTACTGGTACAAGGAATACTGAGATGAAGTGAGGATGGGTGGACTTTCTTCTACATACTTATGCTCAGCCACCCGGCCCTAAGGCGGGTAGACCCTGTGGCATCTCCACTTCCCCCTGGGATGAGTCCCAGAAGTTATGTTCACAGTGGGATTACCTCAACCTAATTTGGGGGTTGGAGTGGGAGGGGGGAGGTTTCGGGAGTAGGGGATTGTTGGGGAAATGTTCTTTTACTTTTTTAGTTTGCATAAAAAATGTTGGCACATCAACACTTTTCATCATCATATCGGAGATTCATGGTATCACATCGACACGGGGCAAATGCACACACACCACCAGAACTCCTTCAACTGCGCATGGCTAGGAAAGACACAATCAAACTAAAATCCTGGAATGTACGGGGGCTTAACGATGCCAGGAAGGTACGTCTTGTACACGCTTATTTAAACAGACACGCCATAGACATTTGCCTTCTTCAGGAAACACACCTCTAGGGCACTACACTACCCTCCGTCCTCACTCCGGGCTGGGGCTCATGTACGCTTCCTCCTACTCCATCTACGCAAGACGGGTGTGCATTTTAATATGAAAAGATTTGGCTTGGACCACCGACCACTGCATATGCGACATCGAAGGGTGATACCTCATCCTCACAGGCAAACTCCATCATCATCCCATCACTCTCTCCACCCTGTATGTCCCCAATATAGATGACCCAACTTTTTTCACTACTATCTGGCAGGGAATCGCAAGCACCACCTCACAAACAGTGCTCTAGTGTGGCGACTTCAATGTCCCATTGACGGGAGACATGGATGAGGCAGGGGGCACCAGATGTACTCATCCACAAGTGGCATGCACACTTGCGACAATATTAGAGACAACCTCCTCATAGACACATGGCGTGACACACACCCCGAAACACGTGAGGGCATCTGTTTCTCCCTGGAATATAAAACATGGTTGGGAATCGACTATTGTCTGATGTCCAAAACCAAACTCCCCTGAAACCACCAGGTTTATCACCTTCCCCATACCCTTTCAGATTATACATTGGTCATGCTGACACTTCATCCCCGCATGCACCAAAACGTGCATTCTACTGGAGTCTTACCCCGAACGAGCTTAGAGACCAAGTCTTTCGAGAAGAGTTACAAACTGCTATTGAAGACTACTTTGCACTCAACACCGGGTCAGTTCAATCCCCGCCACTCTTTGGGTTGCCTTCAAGGTGGTCATTAGGGGGGAGTGCATAGGCAAGCAACATGGGGTGCTCAAAGTCAATCGAGGTGCAATCTCAAAGCTTGAGTCTGACATTTCGTGCTCGAGACCCAATTCCATCCATCCAATGACTCCACGGTACTGGCTGACATCAGTAGTAAACTAACCGAATAACAAGAAGAAGCAGCTAGGGAGGTCTAGTTCCTGGGCAGGGAATGCAAGCCCGCAGATATGGCGAGGGGGACCGTCCGGGCAAGACATTAGCTAGACTACTCCAGAAAGCTCAGGCATCCTCTTACATCACTTGCTTGATAGATTCAGAGGTCCAGCGATGCTCCTACACTCCTGACCTCATGCGTATCATGGTGGAATTATTTAACCGGTTACATTCTACTTCCCGAGTAATTCCCACTTCCGAATTGCAGGCGTACTTTCACACCATCTAACTAGTATGGCTTTCCAACTCACAACAAGACTTTCTGGATTCTCACATTAATGATGAGGTGCGAGAGGCCATTGCTGGGCTCCTCCAGACAAGGTCCCTGGCTTGGATGGACTGACCGCCTCCTTCTATAAAGAGTACTCAAACCTATTAATCCCCTGGCTGCTGGAGGTATATCAGGATGCGTTGGAGGTGGGCTCACTGCCTTCCTCACTCGAGAGGCTCTAATCTTCATGCTTATCAAGCCCGATAAGCCTGCTGAACAATGCAATTCTTACACGCCCCTATCGCTAATTAATATTGATAATTAGATTTTCGCAAAAGTACTTGCGGAAAGACTACAACTGCTGGTACCAGTAATGATCAGGCCTGATCAATCTGGATTTATACCGGGCCGCTCCACAGCGTATAACCTCCAGACCATGTTCACAGTAATGCACTATCTACATCCCGATATGACAATGCTGGTGGCTATGTTTGACGCAACCAAAGCGTTCAATACCCTGGAGTGGGGATTCCTGTTCCCCCTTTTAACACAATTGGGTCGTGGTTCCATTTTCCTCGCACAAATGCTCCTCCTATATACGATGCCCACCGCCCGAATGAGATTAAATGGGCAAATATCGGACCCTTTCCCGGTCAGCATGGGCACACGACAGGGATGCCTCCTCTCACCATTGCACTTCGCAATTGCGATGGAACTTCTCGCTGCACACATCCAACAACAACACGCCAATAGAGGGGTGGGATTCACTACACGTAGCCTAACTGTGTCCCTATATGCAGATGATGTCACACTTTATGTGATTCACCCTGAACAGAACCAATCCCCTCTAATTTGCCAGCTCATGACCTTTGGAGGACTTTCTGGTGTCCAGATTAACTAGAACAAGTCAATACTTTTCCCAACTGACGGAAGCCACAGTTCCGTTTTCCATAGAGTATACCCTCCAGTGGGCAATAGGGCCAGTCGAATACCTGGGAATACATATTAACGAGGACCTATCCGAGTTATGGCAGGCTAATTTTGGCAAGGCGATGTATTAGTTTGAGGAGTTCATCCCCATGTGGTCCAAACTCCCTCTGTCTCTGGCAGGCCGAATCGCCATTGCAAAGATGGTCTTTCTGCCCAAATTTCTCTACTTATTCAATAATATTCCCACTCCACTTACACAAGGCTTCTTCCACAGACTTTAATCAAACCTCATCACACTGGTGTGGGCTGGGAAACAGGCCAGGGTGAAGTACAAAATACTGACCAGACCACAGCTTCAGGGGGGCTGGGTGCACCGAACCTACAGCAATACGTGCTCTGCACCCAGGCACACTTCCTACACTACTGGACACATCCCATGCCATTTCAGCCGCATGCGCTGTGGAAATTGACGCAGTATCGCCCTGGCACCTGCCCATAGCCAGCGACGGCTGGTGGAGGGAGTTACGGTGGGGCAGGAGGGTGGGGAGGGGGAGGGGCAGGGTGGAGGTTGCTAAAAACCGGCATATGGATAATTGCAGGTAAGTAAACAATTTAATTAATAAAACGAATTTCGTAGTGCGCCTTGCATCGCAAAATGCAATGCAGTGCGAGCTACGAAATTCGTTTTATTAAGTAAATTGTTTACTTACCTGCAATTATCCATATGCCGGTTTTTAGCAACCTCCACCCTGCCCCTCCCCCTCCCCACCCTCCTGCCCCACCGTAACTCCCTCCACGAGCCGTCGCTGCCCATAGCTCCATTTGCCCCCTACAAAAGGCCCGTTGGTGAAATTGAAGCTCCACAGTGTCTGCGGTGGGGATGGATTGGGCTAGCGCGAGGCACAGGCGTTCTTCTCCTATATGCCCTTTCTGTCCTGTTAGTGAAGCATCCCCTGTTACCTCCTCTGAAGGATGTGATGCCAGCACCTGAACGGCCAAGCTTGACATGCACATCTTTGCGATCTCTTTCCGGGCGATCATTTTCGCGACCGGCCGACAGCACTTAGTGCACCACTAGACACTTTTTTGTATTCTCAATTGCGGGCAACTTTCTGCAGGCTTTTCCCAAGATTTCCAGCGTTAGAATACTCTCACACTGCCACTTCACCGCAGAAACTCATCACAGCACTATACCAAAACATGCAGCGCATCCGTCCTGCCACACAACTGCCAGCCCAGATAGCCTGAGAGGAAGATCTTGCTCTTCCACTCACAGAAGTGCAGTGGTATTTCTGCTGCAGCCAACTTGAACTCCTCTCCCGAACTACCGGCTGCGCCTCATCCACTTTAACTTTTTACATTGCACCCAGTGCTGCTACATAAAGTGGGCCTATCTCCAGACTCTCACTGCACAAGATGTCATGCTGACACAGCAGATGTTATTCATCTTGCCTGACACTGCCCAGTGGTAACGTCATATTGGGTGGAGGTCTACCGGTCACTAGGTGAAATCACACAGCTGCAATTGTCACCCTCCCCTCTAGTTGGCCTACGGACATGTGGCAGAGATACCGAAAGCCTCTTGCAGACTCGCTGCGCTGTTACTACTTCTCGCCAAACGCAGCATTGTAATTTGCTGGGACGGCACTCTGGTGCTCAAACTGAAAGACTGGATAAGGGACATTGTTTTTTGTCATGAACAGTTATCACATTATTGGGAGTTAATGCCTCCGAGGTCCAGGCCACAAGACATTTGGGATCCTTTTCTTAGCTATATGCGCCAACAGGACTCGGCCCCCAATTCACAAACAACCCCATGTTATGTGCTCATGGAAAATGCTTTGTGTCACTAAACTCACGATAAATGATGTTGTGTAAGTTTGTAATGTCAGGTGTGCAATTTCATTATTATGTACTCATCGACCAATAATGTATGGCAATGATATAAATAAAGTTTTAAAAAAAACTTGCAATAACGACAGATGTGGCAATTTTGGTAGTTGGTTTTCTGGGGTTCTGATTTAATACTCTACACATGCACTGTTTTATTGTCAAATCCCGGAGGCTGGCGCTTGATGGGGCAGATAGCCATAGAATTGATGCCTGAGTGCTAAGTACAAGGACTTTTTGGTCGCTAACTGAGAGGAGGTGTCGGGGTGGGTTGGATAGGGAGCATCCGGCTCATTTGAGATGTGGACGGGCTACCTAGCTAGCAATAACATAGCACTGGAGAGGTAACAACCCGTAGATGTTATGTTATGTTATGTTATGTTATGTTATGTTATGTTATGTTATGTTATGTTATGTTAAGGGGTGCTTGTAAAGCGCACTGTCACCATGGGTTCACTGGCGCTAGATATGGGGCAGTGAACAGCCACCTTACTGGGGGTTGAAGATAGAATAGTTGCCTTAAGGGATCAAAAGAAACAGCACTTGAAGATATCTTGCCAAGGGGATTGGACTACTAAAAGAGAAACAAGGGCAGAAAAAGGATGGCATGACTGTTGAGCCTCCGTTGACATGATCTTTTATGGATTATTTATGCTGAGGCATATACAATGACATTGCAAGCCTGAAAGAAGATGTGGTGAAGGAACTACAAGACATTACATTTGATGTGTCAGTAATTGGGCATAGAGTGGATGATCTAAAAGGGGCTTAAGATGTATAAGAGGATGAGCTTGCATCAATGATTCCTATGCTCTCTAAGCACACCTTGAAGCCCTTGAGAAGCTTTCAAGGCACCAGAACATTTGGATAAGTGGAGGCCCATGGAATTTGGATGGGAAATGACATTGAGCGGTTTGTAAAATGATTGTTTAGGCATATGTTACTATGCTCATATGAAGAGGACAACAGCACAACGATACCCACTCATGTTGCCAACATTTTCAGCGAAATGTGAGATAATCCACCAGGACATAGTTGCCAACCGTCCGTTAATAGTGCCTTGAGGCCGTGGCTCATGTAGGTCACATGATCAGTGAGCTCTGTGGAACTCCCCTCCCCAAGTTCTCTCTAACGGGTGAGTCACAACAAAGCCTCATTAACCCATTCACTGCGGGGGCTATTCCACCGCAGTGCTAAGGGGGGGGCGGGTGGCCACGCGGCGGGCGCATGCTGGTGACGGAACCGCTCCGTCACCAGCCACGGTTGAGCTGTGCTCATGACGGAGCGGTTCCGTCATGGCCCCCCGCGCTCAATAGAACGTGCCGCGCAGGCGCGAAATCAGCGCCGCGCAGGCGCGGCGGCTGGGCCATGACGGAACCGTTCCGTCATCAGCACAGAACCACCGCGGCTGATGACGGAGCGGTTCGGTCATCAGCATGGATAGGGTTAAAGTCTTTTAAAGACCTGTGAAGTACTGGGGTGTGGCTGTGTGTGTGCCTGGAAAGCTGGGGTGAGGTGACAGAGGGTGACAGACAGAGGGTGACAGAGGGAGGAAGACAGAGGGAGGGAGACAGAGGTGAGACAAAGGGAGGGAGGGAGACAGAGGGGGAGAAACTGAGGGAAGGAGACAGGGAGAGAGACAGGGAGGGAGGCTGAGGGAGGGAGACCGAGGGAGGGAGACCGAGGGAGGGAGATAGAGACAGACAGAGGGAGACAGAGATAGAGAGAGACAGAGGGAGATTGATAGGGCGGGAGACAGAGAGAGAGGGAGACAGATAGGGTGGGAGACAGAGGAAGAGATCAAGAGGGAGGGAAACAGAGGGTGACCGAGGGAGGGGGGCAACAGAGGGAGGGAGACAGACAGACAGGGAGACAGCTAGAGGGAGACAGGGGGAGGGAGACAGACAGAGACAGACATAGGGAGGGAGAAAGAGAGGGAAAGAGAGGGAGACAGAGAAAGAGGGATTCAGAGGGAGAGGGAGACAGAGAGAGAGGGAGACAGAGGGATGGAGACAGAGGGAGGCAGAGGGAGACAGAGAGAAAGAGACAGAGGGAGGGAGGGAAACAGACAGAGGGAGAGGGAGACAGAGAGAGAGGAAGACAGAGGGAGAACTGTGAACTTGCTGTGAGGGGACTTGACAGGGAGACCACACAGCCATTCAGGGAGAGTGTGCCGGGTCTCAGACTGGGACACTGGCGACCACCTCACTCAAGCATATTGGGAAGTTTGAGGCCATTCTTCAAGACCACTCTTGAACCCTAGATTGCTGTAGTGGCTATAGACTTGGGGCTGCTTTCTATGGACCATCAAAAGGTGGTAGACAGGGTGTACACTAATTTATCAATGCTTGCCACAATGCACCCCATGCTGCAGGATATGCAGACGCAGCTGCAGGGTATACAGATGAGGATACAATTGCTGTGTCCAAAGGCCAATGATGTGAAAAGAAGGTTGTGCAGAACTAATGTATGGACCATGGGTCTCCCTGAACATGTGGAAGAACATAGCATGGAGCTGTATCTAGAGCAATTTCTAGCAGAGACAGTGCTGAATGGTAATCAGTCTATGTTTTTCTCAGTGGAGAACATGCATAGAGTCCTGCTACGCACAAGTGACAGGAATGCCAGCCAGATCTGTAATGGTGCATCTCCTTTATTACAGGGATTGAAATCACATCCTTCAAGTCACCCAGAACATAGGCCCATGGACAGCAGAAAGCTATACAGTGAATATATTCCTAGATTATATGGTGGAGGTGCAAAGGCAGAGTGTCGGGTGCTGACTCAATGCGCTTACAAGGATTACAAAGAACAGAGACTACATCTCCCAGAATTCCTGCTGGGGCATGGGAGGAGCAAAAATTACTTTACCTAGCAGGCGCATGAAGGAAGTGCGCGTAATTCTGTTTGTTTAGGCGAGAGCCTGCTCGTCTTCTGGGTACCGTCTTTTCTGGTCTCCCTTCTGTTCATGTTTTGTTGCCTGGGAGCCCTGTGTTCGTTTTCTTGCCTGTCTGGGTTCTCCTTCCATCGCGCTGAAGTAGCGCTTCTGTGTGGGAGTTATCGAGTTCATAGTGAGCTCCATGCTGAACTGGAGCCCCTCTGTGTTGAAACGCCGTCTCCGGGTTGCATAGACGCCACGGGTCCTTCAGGCTGAGCTTGGAGCATAAGTTCCTTAGGATGTTGCCTCTGTGCGTGGTTGAGCTCGGTCTGTGGGGCTGTTTGTCGATCGCTGGGTCTAGGACCTGGTTCATGTCTCCAGCAACCACCACGAGGTCGTCTAGTGGTAGGGTGTGTAGTTGCGCTCCTATTCCTTCCCAGAAGGGTTTGTCGTCAGTGTTTGGGCCATATATGTTGGCCACGTGTATTGTCTCTCCCGCCCTCCTCAGGCTGGTCACAAGAGTTCTTCCCTGGGTGTCTGCCTGTGTGTCCACTACTGTTAGTTTTGAATTCTTACTGACTATTGTCACCACCCCATTTTTCTTGTTCTGTGCTGGCGACCCTACAACATCGCCTACCCAGCTTGCTCTGAGGCGCTTTATGTCCTCGGCTTCTAGTCTTGTCTCTTGTAGAACAAATATGTCGCCCTTAAGCTTCCTGAGGTAATCGAACACTTTTCTCCTTTTCACCGGACTGTTAAGACCTTTGACGTTCAGTGATACTATCTTAACGTCCGCTAGGATGTTCGTTTGGGTGTTGTGCGTCATTTGTGTGGTTTCAAGCTTTGCGGTCTATGGGGCCTTGCCCAGTAGTTTTTGCTGTGGCCCCCTTTTCTTGGAGCATGTGTCACCTGTCGGTGCCTGTGCTTAAGCTTCCCCTTGCAGCTCCTCGATGTGGATGTAGAAGTAGAAGTAGAAGAAAGGAAAGAGTAGTGTAGAAGATAGTGAAGAAAAGTAGCCCCATGGATGTGCTCCCCGCCTTCCCCGCCCCCCGGCCCTCCCCGTCCCCCCCTCCCGTCCCTCCCTCCTCCCCCTCTTACTTGCTGAGTGAGTGTGCGACGACAAAGTTCCTTTGCGCCGCATCGTCCCTCAGGTAAAGTTTGTGTTCATTGTTTGGCCAGGCCTTTGAATTTTGGCAGCGTGCAAAGTCTGTCCTGGTAGAACCCACATGGCCCATTGTTCCGGTGTTGCCCTTCCCTGTCGTAGTCCTTCCCAGTCCCAAGATATGGTACCGCATGTCTGCAAGCTAGGTACCGCCATCTGATTCCTCGTACTTCGCTTCATCAGCTTGCCTTTCTTGTCCCGTTCGCGGTTCATTTTATTTGGCCTGAAATGCTGGTCCTTTCAACTGGTTGTGTTGCTTCCCGTTCGAAATGTGCTTGGTCATTGAGGTAGATACGTTGTCCTGTTGCGTGTTGCGTGTGGGGGGACCTACTCCGATTGTCCCGACAGGTCTGGGGAGGCACTCCTTTTCGCTCCCCCGGGTTTTTTTGTTTCTTCCATGTCTTCAGCTGGTGGGCCCTGCAGGTATGGTCTTAGGTCTCCCGGGTTCTCAAACACCATTGTTTTCCACTTGTCTATGACTTTGAACCGGGCCGGACCCACAAAGCTGAAGCTAGCGCCTCTTTTCCGCAGAGTCTCCCTGAGAGCCAGAAACCCCTTCCTGATCTTGACCGTTGGCCTTGAATAGTTTTGAGTTAGCACGATCTTGGAGCCTGACCATGTGAGGTTTTGATTCTTCCTCGCGAAGGCAAAAATGGCATCGGTCTGGCACGCTCTCAGTGGGTTACATATGATCGGTCTTGGGCCTTTGCCTGTCGTTGGCTTCCCTGCCGGCACCCTGTATGCCTTCTGCACCTCGAACTGTCTTCCAAAGCTAATGCCTGTGAGTTTGGGGATCATCTCCTCGAGCATGGCTGCACACGAGCCCGCTTTTTCTTCTGTCCCCTCCGGCACGCCCAGGATGCTTATATTGCCTCCTCTGGTCCTGTCGTCTTGTACAGCTAGCTGCCTCTGTATGGCCTTCGTGGCCTTCTGGCATTCCATTATGGCTCTGGTTTTGTCTTTGGTAGCGTCCTCCACTGAACTGATTCTTCCTTCTGCAGCTTCCATTCTTAAGTTGGTTCTGTGGAGGTCTTCTCTTATCGCAGCCAGTTCAAGTTGCATGTTCTCCACCTTTAGCTTTGTTTCCTTCGCCACCTCGTTCCCCTCGTTAATTCTCTTTAGGATGGTCTCCAGGGTGACTGTTTCGCCTTTTGTTTTCATGGGGGATCCCATGGAGTCTATTTTGGGCTTCTTTTGGTCACCGACTATTTTCCCCTCGTTTTTCGCCATCGTTCCGATGCCTCTCCGTGACAGAAAGTTCCCTAGTCGACCTCCTTTTTGAGTCACTGCTGGCGTGCCCGCAGGGGTTGCTTTTGGTGTAGAGGCGTAGAGTCCTTGCGCTCTATATCTGCTTGGTTCTCTAATGTGCCTCGTTCTGGTCTTGGCCTTGAGTCCTGCCAGCGTGTGCTTTGTCTCGTTCGCGGCCGCGGCCTGGTGCCGACCGCCTTGCGACTTTGGGTTGTCGTGCTGTTGGTGCTCGCTGAGCGAGCTCTTTTGCTGCTGATGAGCCCCCCTCTCACTTGCCCTTGTATCTGTTTACCAGGGCTTGGGGTCACCGGCGTGAGCCATATGTTGCGTCATTACTTGATGTTGGCTATGCGCTTCCCCCTTGTAGCCGCTTCCCCTCCTTTGGTTGGCGAGTTCTGAATACTGGCCGCTGGCTGCTTGCTTCTGCTCCCCCAGCCTGTGCACTGATGTGTTCAAGTGTGGTCGGGTGAGCCTCCCCGCCTTACAGCGCACTTGCTGACGGCAGCGGATACCATCGCGGCCCCTTTCTCCCTTTTCGCCTCTGTCTGCTGTCTGTTTACTGTCCTGCCTTTGCTCCGCACTCGCTCTCCCCCTGCGGCCACCTCACCTTTAGGTGTTTCTGTTGCTTGGTAGCAGTAGCAGCAGATTCGGCTCGGCTCTGGCTCTGACGGCCTCCCGGGTGTCGCCTCTGTGTGCAACTGCAATGCCCTGCGCTTCCGGTACTGGGTACCTCCGCGAGGGGCCCTTCTTTGAATCAGCCGTCCTCCGTTATTACGCGGGTGTCTGGTAGGTGTTGGAGGCTGATGCCGACACTCGCCCTTCGCCGCGGCGCTTCCCACGTTAGCACACCTCCTTTGCCGTGATCTTTACAATGGTCGCTGCACCCTGGGCCTCTCTGCGGTCTGGGCGCTCAGCTGGGCGTGCCTCACATCCGGCTTGGTTGTTTGCCACATAATAAACCACTCCTCCAAAAGCAGCAACGCAGCTGTTATGATTGCCCTAGACGCGGAGAAAGACTTTGATAGGGTGTCATGGCCATACTTGGATCAGTGCCTGGGGAAATTTGGGCTGGGAGTTAACTTTAAGAAGATGGCAATGGTACTCTACAATGACCCCTACAGCCGGATTGATTACATCCTCATGTCAGAAACACACACCCACCTCATAGACCACACAGAAATTGGCCCTAGGACTATTTCAGACCACTCGCACATAAGCCTAACCTTATCAGGGAAGCACAATGAAAAACCAAACCGAAGATGGCGCTTCGACGACAGTCTGCTCAATAACACCTCTGCGAAAGCGGAGATTGAGGCGGCTATAAAAGAATACATAACAATAAACGACACTCCAGAGACACAGAGGAATCCTATGGGATGCTCTGAAAGCCACCATAAGAGGGGCCGTCATGACAATTAAGGGCAGGATGGCCAAAGAAAGGAATAAAAAAATTGCAGACCTAGAAAAAGAAATTAAAAGCCTAGAGAATGGCCACATAGCCAACATAGAGGAAAAGAACACCCTCTCATGCCTAACTAAGCGGAAATACGAACTCAACAGAATCTTGAGCGAGAGAGCAGGGACCTGGGTCAACAAATACAAATCAGTCAACCTGTGTACTGCAAACAAAGCAGGGAAAAACCTAGCATCCTACCTGAAAGGGAGACAGAAACAGCACACGATTGGGGCCATTAAAGACACGGAGAAAGCCTTTGATAGGGTGTCATGGCCATACTTGGATCAGTGCATAGGGAAATTTGGGCTGGGAGCCAACTTTAGGAAGATGGTAATGGCACTCTACAATGACCCCAAAGCATGGGTGGTTGTAAACGGAGGCACATCAGAAATACTTAACCTAGGCAGGGGAACCAGACAAGGGTGCCCTCTCTCACCAGCCCTTTTCCTGCTAGCGATAGAACCACTATTGACTATGATCAGAACCAATAAAGACATTGCAGGAATACCGGTAGGGGAGGAAAACTTTAAACTAGCGGCATACGCAGATGACGTACTAATAGTCACGGAAGCCCCAGAGAGATCCATCAAAGCACTGGTGGACACAATAGAGCAATACGCCCAGGTCTCGGGCTACAAACTGAACAGGGATAAATCGGAATGCAAACCACTGAACATATACACAACAAAAACGATGCTCGGCTCGTCCGGGCTAACATGGCAGCAGAAGCCCATAAAATATTTAGGCCTCCTCTTCGAGAGGGACCTAAAAGCCACACTAGAACACAACTAGCAAGCCACACTCCAGAAAATTAAGGACAGAGTAGAAGGGTGGTCTCCCAAATTCACGACGTGGTGGGGGAGAGTGGAAACGATTAAAATGATGCTGACACCAATGGTCAACTACATGCTGTGCATGCTGCCACTAATAAACACGGAAAACTTCCACAAAAGACTTGATAAAATGCCGAACAACTTCCTGTGGAGGGAGAAAAAGCCCAGAATAAGTCTACGCAAGCTTAGACTGCCAAAAGACCTGGAAGGCCTTAACTTAACCAATTTCAAAAGATGACAGGAAGCGTGCATTGCCAGACAGGGGCTCCATTGGCTCGACCCGAGACCAGGCTACACCCCGGCATGGTTCACGCTAGAGCGGGGACTACTAAAAGGCATGAACCCAATCAGCCTTCTCACAGCCTCCAAACACCCAGCGGTCAAGGATAACCCAGTCCTAAAGAATACAAAAATAGCGCTACTAAGGGTGGACAAACTGATGGAAACAGGCATAAGGAAGAGTCAACTCGAGTCCATCTGGCACAACCCTACAAAAAAGTATAGGGACAAGACTCTGAACATGCCCTCTTGGTACAGACACGGAATATCCACGGCCAATGACCTTCAGAAACAAGGCATGCACCTTACTTTTGACACACTAAGGGAAGAGCACAACCTACAGAGCATAGAACTATACAACTTCCTGAAGATCAAGGTAGCTATAAGGAAGGCAAACCTGAAGGGCCTAACACCTTCACTCATACATCACGCCGCCAAACTCAATACACTAGGCCACCAAGTAGCACACCTCTACAGAGCCCTCAGTCCCAAATCAACCAAACTCAATGACAAAGTCATGAACTTTTGGGGTACAGTAGCGGGCAGGGGACTAAGTGAGGGCGAGAAAGCTGACCTATGGAGATCCACAACTAGGAGAAAGGTAACTGCAACGTTAAACCAGACCAAATTCTGGCTAATACCTAAAGCCTACTGGACACCAGCCCGCCGACCAGGCATGGGGATCCGGGAGAGCGACTCATGCTGGAATTGCGGCAAGGGGGGAGGGAACCTAGAACACCTACTCTACAGCTGCCCTAAGATTAGAGAGTTCTGGGACAAAATTGAAGTGCTAATTAACGAGATTATAGGGGTAACCATTCACATAGACTTTCAGAGCCTAGCACTCGGTTTCACCTCCTCAGCAATCACGACTAAAGAGAACCGCAACTTAAGTGATCTATTGCTGATGGCGGCTGTCAAAATGGTTCTAAGTAATTGGAAAGACACAGCAAAAGCCACACCGAAAGCATGGCTTAACTGGATCACCTTTCTACGAGCGGCCGACAAAATAACAGCGACACACACACCAAAGACACACAGGCAGTCGAACATGTGGGGCTCCCTAGATGACTACCTAGCATCGCACAAACCTCCATAGGCGGTGAAGCTGGATAGCCCAGCCAGTCCTGTGCGCACAACACGATTACAACCAGCATCTGCTCCTTGATCTTTCCCTATCTCCTCTCTACCAGGGCGAGGGTCCAAAGTGGTAAAGCAAGCATAACGAAGGGGTGGAAGACGACATCGGAAATCTGAACGGGAAGACCGGAAATCGGACTAACGTCAATAAGACTGGCAGCGAACAGTTCGAACAGTTATGTTCCCCGCCCCCCCCGGACACTTCATTTTCTCTCTCCCTTTCCTTTCTTCCTCTTTTCTCATCCATGTATACTGTATGCTCCATGTAAATATATATTTTTCTACAATAAAAAACTTTAAAAAATAAATAAAAAAAAACGCCGTCTCCGTCGCGCTGAAGGAAGTGGTGGTCACGAAGAGCATTTTGTTTGCTGTTTGACAGATTTATGAGCATCGGGCTGGAGTAGCGCTGCTCATTTTCAGTTATTTTTCTCCGCTGTGCTGAAGGAAGCGCCGGTGAAGGGGGAACAGTGCCAGAGTGCACAGAAGATTTCCGAGCGTCATGCTAAGGGGAAATACAAGTGCTGCTCATTCTTTACAACGCGCAGAAGGAATCGCTTTGGAATTGTTCATTTTGAGCTTGCCAGTATAGCGAGCCACGACCAGAGTGAGGACTGCGCTAAGGTAAGCGCTGGTGTGTCTATGAAAGAGGCGGCTGCCCTTTGTAACTTTCTGGAGGCTATTTTGACTCTATATTCCCTCTGCCTCATTTTCATCCTCCATCCTAAATCATTTTCGTTCGCAAGACAATTTTTGATTTCTTATTCTCATTTAGAATTTCTATCAATACCTGGGGATCATTTCGAACTATATTCATTCACAGTCCTTTGTTAACTTCAGTCATACAGTTGGTGAAGAAGGTTGCTGACTGTTGAGGAGAGATAATTACGAGCCTGAACATTTGATTTTCTTGGGTATGTATGGGCCAGTATAAGATGATATTTTTATGGTACTAGGTATGACTGTATGATTAACATTTTTCACCTTCTTGTTGTAGGAATACAACTGAATTCACAGAGAGAAGTATCTATAGTAGAAACTGTTGATGTCTGTATTGGAGTACAGATATTTTCCCATCTAGCCCACAGGTACTAGTCAGACATAGTGAGAATTATATGACAGTAGCATGGATTTTGTAGTGTGTTAACAGTGTACTCTTTTGTTGCAGGTGTCCCTCTCCCCACTGTTCCTTTCCTAATACCTTCCCTCGCCTGATTGCCTTACTACTCTGTGTTACATTGTCCAGAGTTGGGGACATCGAGAGGTGGACCCCTTTGCGCATCATCCGGAATCCAAGGAGAGTATGTGGAACTTACAGAATTACGCACCGACGATATATCTCTCCTTCCGTTTTGGATGTGTTACAAACATGGCGTCCTTAGATGATGTTTTACAGGCGTTAGTGCTAGTGCAGCAAGAATTAGCTGCTTCTTATGCTGAGACAGCGGCTCTTAGAGAAAGGGTGGATTCTAGGAATCCATTTGATGCTTCTCAAGGTGCCTCCCAAATCCAAGTAAACGTATCTCCCCCCATGCCACTGGCTAGCCCTGGATGGTTTTCTGGGGATCCCTTGAAAATACTAAATTTTTTAACACAAATAATGTTACACTTTTCGTGTACACCAGCATCATTTCCGTCCAATTATTCCCGAGTTGCCTTTGCCATCTCACATATGACTGGTGATGCAGCAAATTGGCTCGTACCATTGGTCAAATATGATGACTCACTTCTCTCAGATTGGGATTCTTTCTGTAGAGAATTTGAAAGAGTATTCAATAGGCGAGCTACAACCTTTTTTTGCTGACTGTGAGTTATTAGAACTTAGACAAGGGAAGCAGGAGTTAGTTACTTATTTGACTACGTTTATTCGTTTGATAGCCGAGGCAGATTGGCCGTAAGACAAAAGAATGTCTCTGTATTATCAAGGGCTGAGAGACGACATGCAAGACGTTATTGCCCAGAGTGATCCACAGCCTACAAGGTTCACAGATTTAATGAACCCCACGTTATGTTTGGATCACAGGATAATTCAATCAACAAGAGAGTAAGGGTCGGAATAAACGTGTTTTGTATTTCTAAAAAAAATTAGTACATTCATGACTAGCATGCCTCTTTTTCCAAATTCAAAAGAAAGGCTTAAGTTTGCATGCATATTGTTTCAAGTAGTGGTGTGCACATGCTTAGAGTGTACCAATGTATATGCGATTTTTTTAAGGGCTTACAATTTGGATTTCTTTCTATCCATCCCTACAGATTACTACTGTTGCTCCTACAATAAGGAGTGAATTTCAAATTGAGGAAGACTTTCCTTATGGAGCTTCGTTCCATATAACCACCACTGGTTCCGAGCGCTTTAGTGTGCTCTGATCAGTGAGCGGTATCAATCTTTATGCTTGGTCCTGACGAATGCTGAGCGGAGTAGCGCTCGTAAAGCAGAAACATGTTGACCTCTTTTTAGTTTTTCTTTTTTCACTTTGTTAAGGGACTGATTGGTTCTAATTTGCACAACCTTTCATTAGTCCAGGAAAATTATCACGTTTTCTAAACACTGGTTTTAATAGAGTTAGAGCTACCCTCCTATTAAAATAATTTCGAGGAGTAGTCCACACTCTTTTTAACTCACCGTCACTTTCCTTAGCTAACAAGGAGAGCCAAATGAAGACAACCGGCTACCAGTGTTCCACTGGGGCCTGAGGGTTCTTTTTAGCTAGGTCTCTGAGCACGTGCACCCTGTCTTTTCCTACTGTTAATAACATTCTTTTCTTAAAGTTCAGTAGTGCCTGTTTAATTCCTTTGCTTGCCTACTGTGTTGGATGTTTGCATTAACACTCTCTTGTTGTTGTTAATATTGATTTGATGAGGGGCATGGGAGTGTTTATTCCGACCCTTACTCTCTTGTTGATTGAATTATTCTAAGCAGCGCACAGCTGCGAGAATTATATTTTTAACAATTATTTTCAGGAGTCTTCTTGCATTTAAACAGTGCATCGTGGTACATTTTTGCAATGGAGGCATCGGGCCTGTCATACTCTAGAGAGGAGGCTGATGCTATTCTTAATGATACTTCCCTTTTTGCGGACCCTTTAGTCGCGCAAGCTATATCCCAGACAACTGACTGGGATAAACTTGGCGAACAAAGGAAAAATAGAATTAGAGCAATTTTACATGGAACTATGATGAAGGAATACCTCAACAACAAAATGGCCCCCAAGGGACTTTTGGTCACTAATGCCCCACGAATATTCCTAGAGGACAGTGTATTCAGAAAAGAATGGGCACAAATAGCCTGGCACTGCACGCATGACTGGGCTATTCTTATCATCAAGACAGCTATGCGTCTTTCTGAGGCTTTATTAATAGAGATCCAAGCAACAGAAGCCCATATAAAAGCAACAGTTACAGGCTACAAAAAAAAGCTTGATGAATTTAATAAAGAGCTGAATGAATACAAAGAAAATCTTGCACAGTCAAAAGTAGCCAAATTCCAAAAAGATTTAAAAAGATGGTCTTATGAGAAAACCTACCCTTATGCTAGTGAGGATTATGTTCCTCCTACCCGTGCCAATGATGACCCAGATACTTCAGTTGACTCGGACTCTAGCAATTCGAGCACTGAAAGTAGAGGGAACAAACAACGAGGCAGAGGTATGGGAAAACAAAATTACAACCAATACAACCATCATTGGTTCCCTTACCCACACCAAGGACCCGGAGGTTTCCACCCTAACCCTTTTAACCAACCACCAATCCCACCACAATTTGGTTGGAACCCACACTTTGTTCCCCCACCACAACAATTCCATCAAAACATGTACCCGCAGCCTTTTTTAGGTTTTGGCCGGAGAGGCAGGGGGAAGAGGAGAACAGGCAATCAGGTACACTGGGGTCCCACAGAAACAGTGGGGGACAACACACGGAGCAAGGCCCAGGATCAGAGAGACGGACCGAGCAACCAGTAAGCCTGATAACAAATTTATCCAAAGTGATTCTAACTACAGATGAAACCTCAGTGTTAGAAAAGGGACTCGGTTTTATACCCAGTCCTCGACTGGATCGTTTCAAATTGAAATGTGAACTGGGAGAGTTTTTTCGAAAACTCAGATTGAAATCTTTTTTCGAACAACAAAATGCACTACTTCCTGCTACAACGGGTGATACACCTTTCAAAAAGAAATCCAACTTCACCCCTCCAACACATATGATACCGGCTGATATCATAGCCTTTGAACAGGCAGTATCTCGGGAAGTAGAGTCCTTGATCGAACCTACGTCCTTCAAAAATTTGACGGCAGGGGAATTTAAGGCTATAAAATCTCTGCAAGAGAATCAGGAAATTGTGATCAAAAGTGCTGATAAGGGGGAGGCATAGTGATCCAGGATGCCACGGCTTACGATGCCGAATGTAAACGGCTCCTAGGGGACACTATTAGTTACACCATACTCCAACAAGACCCCTCTCCTTTCCTCAAAGATGAAATTCTTGAATTGGTTTCCACCGCAGAAAGAGATGGATACATCACCAAACAAGAGGCTGATTTTCTTACTAACTCTGAAGAGAAAGTCCCTTACTTTTACACTCTTCCCAAAACCCATAAAAACCGCACACCACCGCCGGGAAGACCCATAGTGTCAGGGAGTGGCTCCCAGTTGGAACCACTCTCCAAGTATTGTGATTTTTTCTTCAAACCTTTAATCCAATCTACCAGTACCTACATTAAGGATACTAAAAGCCTTCTCTCAATGTTGCTCAATGTACAACTCCCTGATGAACCATGCTATCTAGTGTCATTGGACATTGAAAGTTTATATACATGTATCCCTCAAGAAGCTACTTTAAAAGTTCTGGCAGACATCCTAGACCAAACCACATGGTCGTACAAAACTTCTAAGACCTTTGTGATGGATTGCGCCACTTTGGCATTAAAACGGAATTTCTTCCAATATCAAGATACCTTTTACCTGTAGAAGACTGGCACTTCAATGGGCAGTACTTTTGCCCCCAGTATAGCAGGGTTGTACGTTTACAACTTTGAGAAAACCCACATCCTAGCAAACTCCAATCCTTATGCTCTCAATGTTATCCTGTGGCAGAGGTACATTGATGATGTGCTTTTAATCTGGAAAGGGTTGGAGGAGAGTTTACATTCCTTCTTTGACTGGGTCAATACTTGTGACCCTCATTTAAGATTCACCCACCAATACTGCTCGCGGATTTGCGGATTTTGCGGGAGATTCGCGAATCTCGCGGATTGCTCAGAGTTTTGGCCTCCGGCTACCTAGAGACATGCTCATCACCACCAAGATGAAGCTATTCACTGATGTGTTCCAAGGGGCCGGAACATGTCAATACAGGCCCTCTCAATAGGTATCCCCAGCATGGGTAATGGATCAGGGAAGCCTTGGTTGACATTCTGTCTTGCTACTGTCTTGTCAGGTCATGCAGGAGTGACATCTTGGGCTAGTAAAAGTAGTTGACCAACCTGTCCAAGGTTTTGGTCTGTCCAAATTAAGCATGGGCGGAAAATCCGTTTCGCTCGCGGATTTTGCGGATTTTCGGGAAATTCGCAATCCGCGAGATTCGCGAATCTCCCGCAAAATCCGCAAATCCGCGAGCAGCGGATTTTACTCGCACTGCTCGCACTGTTCGCGTGAGTTCGCGGCTTCCCAGTACAACTTCGCGCCCCGCGAATAAGTGCTAAATTGCAGAAATACGATCTTAGCAAAACTGAAACTACTTACCAGGTTCAAAAGTTCAGGCTCATCATTAGTAGCCATTTCCTGTAGTGCTTCCTGAGGGGCCCCTCCAAAGTTCAGTTGCCAGTTGCAACTATTATGTGACCCTGCTCTGAACCTCAGAATAGTTACACATATGCCACAAAGGTCCTGAATTACAGCTAAGGGAGACAAGCAGGAGCCAGGTTGGAAGTTAAAATCCATTAATCAGCCCCTAATTCATTATTGTTAGTTGGGGCAGGGCAGGTGTTGTAACTAATTTTGCAACAATGAAAGCACTTAGCAAGTGCAAAAGATCACTAATCAGGGCGCACTAAGGAAGCAGGTGCCAGCTAAAAAAATATTCTGTGACACATTAATCAGCCCCAAATTAATTCAGGTCACTTGAGGCAGGGAAGGTGTGCTTTGCTTTGCCGAAAATAATGTACACTGGACAACCAGAGGGTGTGGTGATGAAACAGAGGGTGGCATGGGTGGGCCAGAGGGTGGCATGAGTAGTCAGAGAGTGGCAGTGGTGACAGAGAGTGGCAGTGATGAAGAAGAGTGTCCCAAACAGGCTGGACACGTAGAAACAACAAGTTCGCAAAACTTGCGACCCGACAGGTAAGTTCGCAAATTGCGAAATTGTAAAAACCCTCGCGAACTGGCAGAAACACGGGCGAACACAAAAAAAAAAAAATCCGCAAATTCGCGGGAATTCGCGGATTTTGCGGATTGCGAGTTCGCAAATCCGCAAAATTCGCGAACGCGAGATTCGCAAAATTCGCCCATGCTTAGTCCAAATGTCCAGTCAAGGTGACATCATGGTCCAGATTTTGGAGGAATGTCCTGTAATATTGGGGGACAACCAATCTTCTGATCATGCAGATTTTGGTTCCTGAGCCTCGCTGTACAAGACACCCTCTTCCCAGAAAATGTAGTGGGTCCCAGTGTTATCCCCTGCTTTTCGACTGCAGCCTCCACTATGGACCTTCAAGAATTGAATACTTTATCAGCACTTGGCAGAATTTCTCCCTGGAGGGATTCAGAAAGATCTGACAGGTGTCTCAGGGCAGGATCATTTTTTCCTTTAGGCTCTAAATCTGCCCTTTGGGGGTCAGATTCCTTCTGGGCTGTTGGAAGTTTGAGGATGGTTTCCTACTCCCCTTTTCCTTCCGATATTGGTTGCAGGAACCTGGTACATTATTCCAGACTCCAGGCTCCCTTGACTTCCCTGATAGGCTGATTGGTTCCTTTGTGGCCACACACACACACTAAGGCAGACCCAGATTTCAGCATGGGTCCTGCTTTCTACCTCAGCCCAGGCAGAGGTTTTTAGTTTGTTTCCCAACAGACACTCCCCTGGTATGGCAAGCTGCACAGCTACCTTCTTAAAGCCAGTAAACTAACCCCCCTTGAAGGTGACTATTGCTATGGGATGAAATCTCACCTCATTTTTAGTGTTGGCTACCCTACAGAGAACATCAGCGAGAATTTTATCTTAGGACACCAGCCACAGTTGTCATGCTGGCTTCTGTATCCATTAATGCTTCTTCCTTGGTCTTGTTGATAATTGCCCATTGCCTGTACTCCTCAATGCTGAAAGGTAAGGAGGCCAGGGGTTAAATACCCTGTTTTCCCCTGGGCCACCTTCCACCCCAATACCTACACTTCCAATACATTAGGACTGCCCACTGCTTAGGAGCTTCTTGGAACAGACAAAATCTAATTTCTTGCACCTGAGCTTTTGACAGTCTTGGCATTTTCCAGCCTTAGAGGCATCAAATTGTTTGTTATGCCTTGTCACCTCCCCACTTAGGTTTAAGAAAGGAACAGGAATCCCTTCCTAGTTAGACATTTGAGGTGTTTGTGATAACTCCTTCATCAGGTGTAAGCCCAAACCTCTGCACTAAAGAAACCTCCATGTGAGTATTTGAGTCAGCTACATCCTCTTCTAGAACCAGAAGCGTATACCTCCCCAGTGCAGATACTAACTCCCATAGTAAGGCCTCAGCAGTGCGGTTGGGGTTGCCCTACCCTGCACACTATCAATGACCTTTCATAGGAAGCAAACCATTAGTAAATGTCCTTCCCCACCACCAATAAAGGCACAAGACCCTGGAGCAAATGATGGGGGGTTGAATCCCTGTAGACACCTCACCATTGCTGCCACAATCTTCCTCAGACAGCAATAATCATAGACTAGACTTATTCTCCTCCAAGAGCAGTTTCTTTTTGTCTAGGGTAAGCCTCTTTTCCTGTTGTGCTATGGTTTCAGCTTGGCCTGAAGCTTTCTAGTAGTAACTGAACTAATACCAAGATGTACTGTTTGCAGTACTTCACCTTGGCTAATATTCACTACCCATTCTATCACTGCTTCCAGAGGCGTATTACGTTTCATATGATACGGAGAATGCTAATTGAAGACAGCTTAACAGTGACACACTATTGTGCAGTAATCACTAATCTACCTGAGGGGCAGCCCTTAACCCTGTCACAGTGAACATATGACTCTCTTAGAGGGAATGCTACTTACTTTCTTTTTGCAACATACAACCAGCAAGTCATCTACAAGCCCAGTGCTAAGTGGGGGATAGTTTTACAACTGTCTTTGAGCTACATTTGCTTCAACTTTGTTTGAAAAATCCCAACAGTGAACCTACTTACAGTACATTACTACCTCTTCTAGAACTTGTTTACAAAATCGGACCAAATCTCCTCTACCGGTGTCTTCAATGCTATTCTCATTGCCCAAAATCGAACTAAACCTCTTCTACCAGTGTCTTCAATGCTATTCTGATTGCCCAAAATTGAAGCAAACCTCTTCTAGCAGCAGTGTGTTGAGTGCTATTCTGGTTGCCCAAGGTTAAAAACATTATACGTCAGATTTAATGCTGCCTGTTCTATATTTAAAGTGTCTGCTTCAAACACATCTGAGTTTCACGCAGTGTGCCCTTTCTACCAGTGTAGAAGTGATGGCTTAATGAATACATTTGCAATCCCCCCTTTTTAACTATTGCTCAAAAATGCTCAAAACTTTAAAAAAGGCTACATTTTCGACTGATATTATTTTCTATAAATGTCTTAGGAGTGTAGACATGTTGACGTTATTTAAATCTCAAATGTGCAGGCGTTGAGTGGTTCAGAAAAGATATTTCGCAGAGTTGCAGTATGCCAATGCTTATTTTTGAGTTTTCTTTCAACCGTAGCAAAAGTTTCCAAAGCCATGAAACCATGGACCCTTTTCACGAACATTTCAGAAAAGTACGAGTGATCTTTACATTTATCTGAAGGTACTTTGCTAACTTTCTGTTACTCACCAACATTCTCACAAGAACGACTGTAAATTTGCTCTAGATTTCGTAGGGTGCTGAGGGGGGAGGAGGGATTGGGAACCCAAAGCTGCCCTGTCAATTTTTGTCTGACCAGCCTCCATAGTATGTGTAGCTGGTGTAGCGAGTGAGCCCGACCACTACAAGTAGGGTTTAGAGGGTTCTTCATCCCAAGAAAATTTGGGGGAAAATGGTAAAAGTTCACAATATATATTCAATTGTATTAGCTTTAGTAGCATACTAAATGAAAGACTTAGAGTTAACTAGGATACCACAATCTTTATTGGGGCCCTTCAATGGTTCCTTCACTATCACCCTCCAATATTGCCTCTCATCTCTCTATAGCCCCTCTCTCATGTATGCTTTATAGCGTCTTCTCAAAGCCGATTATGATGTTGAAGCACTTTGTATCAAACACACATAGCGACAATGATTAATATACGTGCAAGTCAGTGTATTGAAAATGTTACATATGACCAAGGGTGCTACGAGGTGTAGCCATTTTTAGGTCTCGCCTAGTGCAGCGGGCATGCGCTGCAAAAAGGAGAGGGCCTCTTGGAATCACTTCAGACTTCCAAAAGACTTCTCTGTGTGAGTTGGCCTACTCCCACACATTCCATTGGCCTTTGCGTGTGGCTTTCAATAATGAAAGCACGCAAATGGCCAAAGACTGGTGCATGTCTCACCTTCCCTCTAAACTTTCACTCCCATGGCCTAGGGGTCTCGGGAGCGAACAAGGACCGCGCAGGGAGGCTTCTGCATTCCTGTGCCAGCCTCAACCATTTCGCTTGAGTGCATATTATTTGGAGACTTCCTTCCCTTCAACCCCATGGCCACATTCTTCATGCCTCATTGCTTTCTTAAAAATTCTAGAGGTTGTGACACATGTATATAACTATCTTACTGCTTACCATTTCGTCTTGATTAACCCTACAGCGTCTCCTGCTGCATGTGTTGGGTGCCTGTGAACTGCTACAGTAAACGGAATGTATTGATCTGAATAGCACTGTTTGCTGCCCAGCCGCATCTGTGAGATCGTGCATGCACCCAGTTTGCTAGTTTGCTAGTTTGCTGAGCAGGACGTTGAATACCTCACGTTGGTTCTGGTCAATGTGTAATGCAGGAGGGCACCGAGGCAGTGGCTGGAGGAAAAGAATCAGTACTCCATTGTGCATGGAGTAAGTACAACGACATCCTGAGCCTGTAAATCTATTCTGACATCCACCCTCTGGAATGAGGCGGCAGTGGCGGTCCAAAGCTGCGCAAATCAGAGCAGCCATCCAGCTGCAGTATTGTGTATTTATGTGATGCATCACATAATACTCCCCCCACCCTCCTTGTCGGGCCTTATGTACTGCAGAAAAAAACTAACTGTTTGAAGTGTTACCAATCAACACTAAAATGTAAGTACAAGCACAAATGCCCTGGTGTTTAGAAACGATTGCTGGTTCGGCACACCAGCGCAAAGAGTGCCTGGAACCATGAGGTTTAAGTTATGAATGCTTTCTGTAGCAGGTGTGCGGCTTTCTGTCTGCTTTTTGTGGGCAGTTGAACAAGACTGTCCGCATTGTGATCCGTGCTTGCTATTTGAGATGTCTCCTCGTGCTATGCCCTGTCTGGGGATGCAAAAACTACATCCGCACTGGGAGACTGAAATCAACTGCCTCTAACTTCCAAGGAATGTAAGGACATTATCAGACTGACCAGGATCTTGTTGTGAGGTACGCAGGCCTCATTAGAGTGAAGGCAGTCCCAGAGTCCAGCACTCAGTAAAGAACTCAGTAGAGTGTGTTGGTTATACTAACATAAACTGGCTGTGGTTTGCACAGTTAAGCAGGTTCCAAGGTTAAGCAGGTATTGTCAACCATGGTGAAAACTGCCTGCAGATTGCAAGAGTGACACGCATTTGCATATACCCTCTTCATACACACCACAGTGACTCTTTCTAACCTTATTTCTCCTCAGCTTCCTTTTTCTTAGGAAAATTATAGCCTCCGCTTTTGGTTTCCCCTCCTTTATTCCATGCGCCTACCTTTCTCTTTTTTACCTCAATTACTCTCTCTCGACTGTTCGCTCCTCTGCGTTGCAGACAAAACTGTGAAAACACAGAAAAGGAAAAGAAGTTTGGAATCAATACAACCTTTTGTACCAAATACAAATCCTCCATATCGAGGGGATGCAGATGGCACCTGTGAAAATTAACAAAGTCCGCAGGTTGGTGGTATGAATTGAGGTGCACCAACTGTCAACCCCAACCAACTGTATAACTATAGTACAGCCAAATCAATTGAAATATTTTCGCTCACCGTCTTATATGAGGATTGGACCTCACCTTGCCTGGTAACAACACTGGTCAAAGAGGCCTCGCTCTAGGAAAAACAAGGGAAGAAGGAAAAGGTAAAACTCCCAACAACTTGTGTCAGCCCTTATTACCTAGTCCCACACATGTAACACCCTTTGTATTCCTACATAAAACTTGCTACTTATTATGTAAGAGATGGAGTTTCAACACCGCCAAACAGAGTGCTTGGTGCAAGGTTCATACTGTAAAGTACGATCTGAAATTCTGAAGAAAAAACCTTGCTATTAATAAATGCAGTTTGCACATAGTCTGCGCATAAGTGTAAAAGTTGAGGATATCAAAACTGCAATGTTATGTTATGTTTTGTTATATTATAAGAACTTATACAGCGCACAGCTGCCCCAGCAAAGGGGCGTCCCGGCGCTTCCAACAACAGAGAAACGAAACTGGTTACTACAATGGGAAGCTCTAACATGACAAAGGGCAGAAAACTATTTTAAAGTAAAAAGGTACGTTTTGATAGCTTTCCTACAATCCAACAGACCCTCCAATCCATGTATATGAACCTGCACGGAGTTCCATAATTTGGCCGCCAAGTAACGGAAGGAAAGACCTCCCGCTCGACAAAGCTTCACGCGGGGAACAGTGAGAAAATGCTGGTCCAAAGAATGCAGTGCCAGGGTTGGAACATACGGGGTCAGCAAGTTGCAGAGCAGATTAGGGGTGGCAAGTTTCAGAATCTTAAAAGAAAGACATAAAGTCTTAAATTGAATCCGCTAGGGTCTGGAGCCTTGCCTAGAGCATTCGGCCACCAGTGCTTACCCCACAGTCCTGCATTCTTTCCAACTAGCAAAACTTCATTTTTATTTGCATTTAGTTGCAAATAATTAGAAGTCATCCATTCAGCCACAGCCGTCAGACCGCTTCTGAACCTAGAGGCGTTCAGGGTAGAACCTTCCGCCAGTGCAACCACTAGCTGCGTGTCGTCCGCATATGAGACCATCTAAGGATCCCACTGCCTGGCGACAGCTTGTGGATGAACATAAAGGTTAAACAATGTGGGACTCAGAGCTGAGCCCTGATGAACCCCCTTCTCAATAGAAAGGACCTGTGATAGAAATGGGGGAGTAGAGACACAGAAAGATCTTCCGGTCAAAAAGGATCTAAACCATTCCAGAGGCAGGCCCGTAATACCTGCCTCCTCTAGACGTTGAAGCAGAACACCATGCGAGACCATGTCGAAGACGGCACTAAGATCCAGCAGGATCAGTGCCACAGTTTGACCAGAATCGAGAATGGTCCGCAGGTGTTCAGTCATGGCCAAGAGCGCTGTCTCTGTACTATGGCCGGAACAGAAGCCGTGTTGCAATGCATCAGAATGTTATTGTAGTGCATGAAAGTTGGTTAGTATGATGTTGACATGGGCCTAGGCAACCTTAGCCACCCAGGGAAGAAGAGAAATAGGCTTGAAGCTCTCAGGTTTAGTCGAGTCCAGTGCTGATTTTTTAAGAATGGGGGACACCCATGCTTGCACCATGGCTGATGAAAAGGAGGAATCGATTATCTGATGAAGAGGAATCAGAAAAAGCGGAAAGGACTCCCTAAACTGATCAGGCTTTAGAGGGTCGGCTGGAGAGCCGGATTTAATTTTCACACTCAACCTAATAAGCTCCTCATAAGAAATCTCAGGAATGACCATAAGACTGGAAGTCGGCCCTGGTCTTGAAGGAGTATGAGCAAGGGAAGAGGTTGTAGAAGGAAAGGACCTATAAATAGCACGCACTTTCTCCACAAAAAAATGGCCAGTTCTTCACAATAAAGTTCAGAAGTGATTGTAGGTGCCAAATTTTTCCTGACTCTGAGATCTTTCAAGATTTTAAAAATGTTTTTATTAGTGTTAGAGCTAAGCTTGATCTCATTGGCATATTAGGCCACCCGAGTCTTACAGTCGGCTCTATGGTTGATTTAAGTTCGGTAAGATAGTGTGCTTTTTTCCCAGGGTCATAATCTTTCCTCCAATCATGCTCTATTCTTTTACACTATGCAATTAACATATAGTATCCCAACTGGTACAGCTTGGAGACAATTAGTAAAGATATGTATAAAACATTATCAAAAGGAGATAAGGAGCCTCTTTTGGTATTTCACTTATGTGCGCGTGGCATCATATTTATTGTAGGAGTAAAAGGGAAAGAAACATAAATAAAAAGAAATCATTTTGCAGTTAATACAGCACTGCAAAGGGCAATGTAACACAATTAAGGAAAACCCAAATTGTACTTGGTGCTCAGTGCGAGTGAGTGAGCGGCACGGTAACAACACAAGTGACAATAATCAGCGACGGCGGCGCAGGTGACTGGTGATTAATACATACAGTGAGTAAACAACACACAGAATGGTTCCTCATTTGTTTGAAATTGACTACGCTATTATAATGCAAGTATTGTTTTAGGAACCATTTAGTCTGGGGCGCCTATGTTCGCGCTGGACGGTCGACGGCGTTGCGATCCTTTTCAAGTCAGGATCATCATCAGGACTTGGGTAAGGTGCAGTGCATAGGCAGCGTGAGTCTAGCGCCCGGTCCGAGGGTTCATTAGAATCCGATGATGGGAAGCCGACACTGGTGGGGAATCTAGTTGGCAGGCAAGGCGACCGGTCAGTTGATTCATTTTCCTGCAGAGACCTCGCCGCTCGGAGATTCACTCCCCGATTGCCGTTCTGGATCGACTACATAAGTCCATCTCCGGATCAACTGACCGGTCGCCTTGCCTGCCTACTAGATTACCCAGTAGTGCATCACGATTGTTATTGATGGCCTGTTTGAAGGTGCGCTTTACAAGTTTCCTAGGATACTTTCTGGCTTTGAGTTGCTCAGATAGATTAGTTACATTCTCATTGTATATGCTCAATGTGGAACAATCCTCCCGAACACGGAGGAACTGGCCATATGGCAGGTTGTCAGCAAAGATTTTGGGTGTTGACTGTCTTAACGCAGCAGTGAATTGCGTGCCATAGGCTTGCGGTATAGGTCACTCTCTCAGCCCACAGATCTGGAAAAGAATGATAGATCCATAAAGGCTAGGTTGTTCTTGTCTAGCTCAACTGTAAATTTCAAAAATTCATTCCTGGTGTTGAGCCATTGTTGGAACTGTAAGATGGAGTCAGGATTGCCCCGCCACACCACCAGCAAATCGTCGATGTACCGATTCCATAGGTGGACCGACTCATAAAAGGGGTTATTCGGTGTGAGGACATGTTCTTGCTCAAATGTATGTACATACATATTGGCCAAACATGGCGCAGAAATACTCCCCATGCTGGTCCCTGAGATTTGTAAGTAGATGGTCTCTTCAAATCTGAAAAAGTTCTCCTTCATGGCCAGCTGGGCACAGGCCATGATAAAATTAACTGGGGTTATGGACCCAAGATCTGTGTTAGTCAATATTGTAAATGTAAATGTAAATGTATAGGCATTTATATAGCGCACTACTTACCCGGAGGGTCCCAAGGTGCTTCGACCGCTGCGAAACCCTTCCTGGCTTACCTGAGAGATGGTCCCTTAATGGGTATCTCCAGGGTGAGACCAGGCATCCCCGGCGGTCTGGTGGGGCCGTTAGTGAAGATGAGGCAAGCTAATGCCCAGAGTTGCCGAGTGTGATCGCTGATCAGAGTGGGCACCGAGGCGAGAGAATTATCGAGTCCGCTGACCCTGGTCCAGAAACCTGCCGCGCCGGGAATCGAACCCTGGTCCCAGGCCGTCCTCTGCTCTCGGGTCTGCCGCCTCTAACCAGTGAGACAATGGTATCTAAAGTCTCATCTTGGGATATGGACGTATATAGCTATTTGACATCAAAGGAGACTAAATAGTCTCTCTCTTTGTCGAATTTCATTTGCGGCAACAGACGTAACACATCTTTCGTATCTTGAAGTTACGTCAGCATCTTTTTAACTATGGGCCTCAAGAAATGATCCACGAAAGTGGATAATAGTTCTAGAATAGAACCTAGGTCAGATATAATCGGTCTGCCCTGGGTTGGTCTTTGGGATTTGTGCAACTTAGGGAAAGTGTAAAAATATGACATAACTGGATGCGCGGTTTGAACGAATCCCACCTATTTGGTGGGGTATGCGACGTTTACAACGCAACCATTACAACGCCGTTCCATTACGACGCGGTCATAACAACGAAAGTTGTTACAACGAATTGCGCTGGAGGGCGCTCAAGGATAGAAAATCATTTAATTTACTATCCCAACACCTTCCCTACTATCCACGGGGACTGGTGTTGGAATAGTAAATTCAATTTTTTTAATTTGCGCCCCCCCAACGCAAGTCGTTGTAACGACTTGCGTTGTTACGACCGCGTTGTAATGGAACGCGTTGTAAAAGTGTGCGTCGTAATGACGTACATCCATTTGGTGGGTATCCAACATTCGTTGTTGGTTTCTTCTACTAAATCACAGATAGCTCTTCTGGTCCTTTCTGTGGGCTCTTCCTTGAGGGGACGATAGAATCTTCTGTCTCCCAGCTGGCGTAAATATTCTTTCCAGTATGCATCAGTGTCTAAAATAACAACCCCATCTCTTACATAATAAGTAGCGAGATTGATGTAGGAATACAAAGGGTGTTACATTTGTGGGACTAGGTAAGAAGGGCTGACACGAGTTGTTGGGAGATTTACCTTTTCCTTCTTCCCTTGTTTTTCCTAGAGCGGAGCCTCTTTGACCTGAGTTGTTACCAGGAGAAGAATGGTCCAGTCCTCGTATAAGATGGGTGAGCGAAATGATTTCAATTGATTTGGCTCTACTGTAGTTATACAGTTGGTTGGGGTTGACAGTTGGTGCACCTCACTGCATACCACCAACCTGGGGGGTTCATTTGTTTCAGTTTGAGTACTATAATGTGTGTATTTTCACGGGTGCCATCTGCATCCTGTCGATATGGAGGATTCATATTTGGTACAAAAGGTTGTATTGATTCCAACCTTCTTTTCCTTTTCTGCGTTTTCACTGTTTTGTCACTTCATTTTTAATGGTGTAGCAACAACAATTATAGATAGGTCCTGAAGAAAGCAGAGGGCTACCAGTCCAGAAGGCTGAAACATGTCGACCTCATTTAAAAGCAGTTATGCTTGAAAACTGCTTTTTGCACTGTTTTTAATAAGGATTACAAGAGCTATCCCAATGCAAGTTTTTCTCTCTTGTAAATACTTTCTTAACTTCACTTTCACACCATTGCACTGCACCTATCACTCCCACACACTGCTTGTGATCACATCTATGTGTTGTTGGAGAGCTTTGTTTCTCTCTTCTCTTCGTTCCTCCCGCATGACCCATTTATTATACAATCCACTAGAATTCCATCTATGATCAAGAGGTACAGTGGGTGGTAGGAAGGATACCCAGATGATTATACTGATCACTTTGGTGAGTGATGGGAATCCGATTGTTCCTAAGGGTCTCTGTATTCTATTTACTATTCTCCCACATATTTATGCTGCTTACTCAATTCTACTATATGATGCAACCTATATATTAAAGCAAAAAAAGTTCTATTTCTTGGCATAATTGGGGAACTAAAGGGTCAATTTGGGTTCATCAATTGTTTATCAGGACCCTTTTCTTTCTTTTACACAAGCTCAGACACTTTTTCGTCTCTCATCCAATTTTCGTACCAAGTTTCTTCTTCTATAAGACATCATCTCGCAAGCATACAATTACTTTAAATCTTCTCCCTCCTCTAGTATTCATCACCTACACCATTAGCTACTCTTCTACCTATGCATCCTAGACAGCGACGGCTCGTGGAGGGAGTTACGGTGGGGCAGGAGGGTGGGGAGGGGGAGGGGCAGGGTGGAGGTTGCTAAAAACCGGCATATGGATAATTGCAGGTAAGTAAACAATTTAATTAATAAAACGAATTTCGTAGTGCGCCTTGCATCGCAAAATGCAATGCAGTGCGAGCTACGAAATTCGTTTTATTAATTAAATTGTTTACTTACCTGCAATTATCCATATGCCGGTTTTTAGCAATCTCCACCCTGCCCCTCCCCCTCCCCACCCTCCTGCCCCACCGTAACTCCCTCCACGAGCCGTCGCTGATCCTAGAGGTTCCATCCTCTATTCCGATTTACTCAATCCTTCCATTATTAGACCCAAGTCTGATACTGAACTTGAATGGAAAAAGGACCTTTCTATGACTTTACCTATATCTACTTGGAAATAGATTTGGATTAAAATTAGGAAATCTTCCTGTGTTACCAGCACAATGCAAACAGTTTCTTTCATCTACAATAGACTCTTCATGACACCGGAAGCTCTTAATAAGATCAATCAGGATATCCTGGATAGTTGTTGGACTTGCTGTGCGCAACCAGCCGACTTGAAACACTTACTTTTCACATGTCAGATTTCTATATTTTGGTCACAAGTTTGGTGCCAGAATAATTCTATTTTACATGGTAATGTCCCCTATTATATTTCTAACGTATTCTTAGGAAGTGTAGCCAATGTTATGTTAAGGTGTGCTTGTAGTGCGCACTGTCACCGTGGGTTTCCTGGCGCTGATCTGATGCTGAGGGGATAGAGGGATTTAGCTGGATTGTGGGAAAAGCCAAGTTTTTCAGGATTTAACATAACATAACTCATGAAGTTCTACAGCTCCTGTGAATTCCTCTTTTTGATCATGTGGTGTCATATTGCAGAAAGTGCTGCAGGGGTGCAATGTGCATTTGCGCCTGCTTTTTCACAACGCCTGTGTATTTGGTATTAAAGAAGGGGTCACAGACACTTGTGCAGCCCCTTCTGTAATACCTATTTTGGTGGTGCACTTAAAGCACCAGCGCTATCTGCAGTGGGAGTTTCCTCATTTGCATTGGGTTGTGCCCCCATGCAAATGAGGGAATCTCTTTGCCTCCGTGAATTCGCCGACGTGTGCGTGGATGCAAAGAAGCCGTCAGTGCACCCCTGATGGCAGCCCTCTGCATGGTGTTAAGGAGGTCACCCCATACAGTCAGTGACTGCACCCGCCTGCAAGGGGATCTCTAATCCCTTTCAAAAGGACAGGTGGGTTGCAGCCTGCACAGTGAAACACAGAGCAGCTGTAAAGCCTCTTTATGTTTTTCACCTGATTGCGCTGCCCTGGGGGCAGCAAGGGTTCGCGGCTGCCCTGGGGGAAGCGCATTTATTGTAATTGGATGCATTTTCATTGTTTACGCCAGGTGCATCTTTTTAAAGGTGCACTCGGTGCAAACAATGAAAATGCACTTACTGTGTAATGTGACCCATAGTTTTTAAACTATGTATTTTTTTTATTTATTTTGATATGTATATTTGGCAAATAGTCAGACCGTACTTTTTATGCAATGTTTGCCTTTTTGTTTTTCCTACCTTCCTTCCCCTCTTTATTTTGTTGCTTTGCACTAATCTGTTTTGTAATTTCAAATTCATTAAACTTTTTTTTAATTTAGAAAGTTATGATTTAGAGCGACAGGTAGAGAAAGAGGTGAGGCAGAGGGATGTATAAAGAGAGACTTAGAGTAGGTAAGTTGAGCGGGAGAAAGAGGAGCAGAAAGATGTGTGGGAAGAGGAAGTCAATGATAAAGAAAATGAAGAAGTACAGAAATATAGATAGCGAGTACAGACTAATGTAGAAAGATATTGTGCATTGGAAGGAATCGAGATAGAGATAAAGGAGAGTTATAGATCTGAGGTAGCAAATAAATTATGAGCTATATTGAGAAGTTAGGTAGTAGGAGAGAGAGAGTGGTGCGATAGAGAGAGATGAAGTTGCAAGAGAAAAATAAGGTACACAGAGGGAGGTAAGTTAGAGAGAGACGAGGTACGCAAAGGGCTGAGAGAGAAAAAGAGGTGATCGAGAGAGAGATAGGGTTGAGAGAATTGACATGGATAGAGCAGAGATGCAGGGAGAAGAACAGTGAGGTTCATAGAGTGGGGTGTGGTAGAGATAAATTTGAGGTGGGAAAAAAGGACAGAGAAGGCGATTTAGGTGTAGTCATAGATAATGGTAGAGAGACAGGGTTGAAATATTGTTTAATTTAAATGCCAGAAACTTCCTTAAAGTGGGAGATTACATTTGAACAAGCAAGGAATGCACACTAAATGTTTGTTAGGTATGCCCAGCTGTGGAGTAATATGTTTTTCGTTCACACCTTTATTAAGATGGAGATTTTGACTGTCCAAATCTCATTATCAAGGTTTGGTGGGGTGCCAAGTAAGGTGGGGGGCGAGAGCTAGACAGTTGCCCACTTTATTTATGCCTTAAAACGTCTCTGCAAATACCTCAACAAGTGCTAAAAAATATGGATTATCAAATACGAATTTAGCGAAGCCCTACTCTATGCCATAGTAAATAATCAGTGCTGATCCTTTTGAATCCGATGTGTGGCTGTGCAGTGCGTTTTCTGATACTACATTTCTATTAAACGTGTGCACGAGGAGAGCTAAAGGAACTACTGCAGACATATATAATTCAATGAATCTGTGCATTGAAAATGGCCTAGGAAGCAAACCATGTTCTTTTGAAAGTAATTTCCCAGAGTAAGTCATCGCTTATATGTACATTTAAATACGTTTTGGTCTCATTGCTTATTTGTAGTGTGAATGGCTGAGAGGGTCAGGAAGCAGCATAACGACATCACAGAGTCATTTAGCATGGAATGTCATGCGTATAGGGCCTGGGCAAGAGCATGGCAGCATAACCGTACTATGATGGTTCAGAGATTGGTTTGACTACTTTTGCAGATATGTGGCTAATTCCGGCAAAAATGTTATCCTGTTGTTAACAGAAGTCAGGTCACTGCAGCCTCTGATATGCCTATCTACAAAATATGCACCGACACATACATACTGAATGCAAGTGTATTTTTACATATTATATTAAAATGTTCAAAACTCACCCAAGGAAAAAAAAAACATGAACTCTGAGTTAAAACTACCTCACTCACTGAAATAACTAATTTCTTTTATATAACACAAACAATTTTTCATTTGCATGGTACATGCTTGGACTAGAGGCTTAGTCTCCCAGTGAGAAGCTTCAATAATTTCAACAAGGTAGGATCTTATTTCAGGATAAAAGAAAGATTCAGCACTGATTAATCGAAATGTGCTAAGTTTGATCATGAATTGGAATTACATTCAAACTGTGAGTTTCATTGAGAAATGCGAGCAAAAAACAAAGCTGTAATCTGGAATAATGGGATTCTAAAGAACCCGCTGCCTGGCTTGTACATACAGGTCTCCAATTACAGCTCTCTTTGTCAGTTTGGAATTTAATTTGCAGTTTGAAAATTGTCAAGCAGTTTGTTTCTTTCATGAAAGGAGGAGGTTAAGCTGCACAGACTTGTGACTACAGGTGCTCAAGGGGCTGAAATTATGAAAAATCAAATATATTACAGTTTCCAAGTTTCAGCGACATACTTTATCATCTCCAGATGGAAATGCAGAAACCCACCAGCAGCGACACTAAGTCCCATGATTCTACATTAGAGTTGTATGAAGTGTGTGGCTGGCTTTGGTGGATTAGTATATGCAAAATAATGCAAAGCACGTGCATTACTTCGTGTTACATGGGTGGTGCATGGGCCTTCACGTGCATCCACCCATGTATTTATCCTCAAACCCAGATGTACAAAGACTTGTAAACCACGGTTTGTGCTAAAATGCTGCACCTACCCAAGATAGGTGTAACAAGGAAAAATGTCTTTATTTCTCATCGTTACTACCTCTTACCATTTGTACTGCATTCTGCAGCACACATAGAAAGTGTACTATGCCACCAAGGATTGTTGAGGTGCTGCAAAGGGTTCCATTCTGCATAAAAACAATCCTGCTTGTAAGGCAGATACTCTTGCACTATGGTACAAGGTGCCTGCCGTGGTGCTATGATACATAAATGGGGTAAACCCAACGGTACTGGGACCTGTGCCATTGATAGAACAATATAGAGTGGTCCCAGTAATTTAGGACTAGCTGGATATTTATATAAAGTATAGCATAAACAACAAGATAGCAATACTCCGCAAAACATTACGTAGCAAATGTTATTTAATCACATGTCAATACTCAAAACTAATATATACAAAGGTGCCAAAAAGGACAGGGAAAAGGAAGAGGGGTAAGTGAATCTGGAGAGGATACGTGATACTGAGGAAAGCATAGAAATTAGTGAAAGCAAAAAAAATGCCAATTTCAGAACAAATCAGATTCAAATTATCAAGCCATTGGTACATGATTTATTCATTAATTCGAGTAGCTAAACCCCATTTATGAAACATAATTAATTTAGTCTCTGTTGTTTCCGAGGGCTGGCGTAAAGATGAGGGAATATCGAAGTTTCGACCCCAAAGTTTACCGTAGACAGATTAACACCTCACAGAGGGGTCTTCATCAGGACTGTAATATGGGGAAGGCACCTAAAGTCAGAGTAAAAAACACATTCGGTAAAAAGATAAAGTAAATAATTGTAACAACTACTTGCAAAGCCACAAGGGTCCACACATAATTACCATCCAGGATCCTACAATGAGGGCTCCAATAGGGGTTGAGGGCCAAGTGGCTCCTAAGAGGAGAGTGCGACAGCAACACCTAAAGAATACATACCAGGTGTTTTAATAAGGGACCAATCTAGATTGCTGGTCAAAACTACTTAGCAAATGAGGCAGTAGTGGAGATATGGCTACACTTACACAGGGCGCAAAACAATCCTGCGTGTCCCTTCCGAACATGCACCATTCAATTAATGAAAATCCTGCCACACGTGCCATGGCTAGAGAAACATTCAGTAGATAACATTTGGAAATTAAAAAGATATATACAAGGAGGAGTCACTAAGCAAACAATAGCTAAGGACGGCCAAGAGTCAAAGGGAGAGTATGACCCATAATGTCATTACCTGATCTGTATCATAAAGCACCGTATCTCTGAAAGAATCATAGAGATGCTAGGCAGCACATAGTGCGCCAGTGCAAGGAGAGAAAAGAAGTGCACAATATCTTTGTGAATATGGAGCATTTCTGCTCTCTTACTTGCACGCAACGCAATGCTGCAAGTTCCTTTGCTGTATCACATTGCATTAAATGATAGCAAATGTACTCCCAAGCTACTATACTGGGCTAGAGTTGGGAATATTTTATTTTTTTCACCTTTACGGTTGGGCAGCATCGGAAAATGTCAGCCTTCATGAAGACAAGTTTCCTGAAATTACCTGTTGTGTGGGAGGCATAGTCAAAACACGTCTGACTTGCTTCTCTCTGACAAACTACTGCTCCTTGAAGTCTGGATATTTAGTGGGTGGATGTAGTATGCAGGATACCTAAGTTTGCTATCCTTTACTTCCTATAAGTAGGGACCAATCCCAAGACAATTGTCTGGGAAATAATTAGCATGATTTACTTCCATGTCACTTAATCAGTGGAAGGGCTGCAACAACCATACCGGACCCGCCTTTAGTCATAAGTGAGGTAAACACCTAAGACCTGATTTAGACTGCAGGGGATAGGCGTTGGTCTATCAGGGTGATTGAGTAAACTAATGTTTCACCCTGACGGAGTACCTGTACTCCAAATCGAAAGATGTCCACAAGCCCAAAGGATATCTCTGACATTTACAGGAACTACTGTCACGCTGGTTCCTGTCAATGTATTATGAGTTTGGTGGTATGGGAGCGGGACTACCCAGTTCCCGCACCATCAACCCTGTGGTTGAACTGCTTGCCAGATTAGGAGTTTTCACCTGTCTGGCAGGTGGTTCTTTGGTGTATCCACAGCGGTGCCTGTGAAATACACTGCAATGGGAACATCAAAATCAGTACCTGCATGGACTGCTGCAGTCCATGCCATGCTGGTAGAGGGGTACATGCACACAGGGGCCACAGTTGTGCCCCCTGCATGAACCTCATGGTACAGAGCCCCATTTGTATCCTCACTGTCACACTTGAAAAGTGTGGCAGTGAGGAAACTTGTAATATACTTAGCAGGGCCACAGCAGCCCGCAAAGAATGTTGCTGCCTCAAGACTGTTGTACCACCGCCAGGGATCTCTGGCAGTGATCCCAGGTTAGCCCGACAACCTTGGTCCTAATAGGGGAGTTGGAAGACCACCACCACCTCATAATAAAGCTTATAGGCTCTCATCATAAATCATTGGTGCAACCTAAGCTTTACAATCCCTTATATTATGGTGCCTGTTGACCCATGTTCCAAGAGCTTGTAAGTTAAATTCTACTAGTTATCCTGCAGCACTGCTTTTGCCACCCACAGAAGTAGCCTTTCAAACCTGTCTCACGCCTGCCACTGCGGTACCTGTGTGTGCAGTTTACTGCCACTTTACCTTGCCATTCAAAAAATCATACCAAGTCTTAAACACCTCTTTAATTCAATATATGTCATCCCTAAGGTAGCCCCGATGTAGCCCTATGGCCATGGTACTGTGTAAGTCAAAGGTAGGATACATGCCACTATTGTGTGGCGTAGTGGCGATCAGCCTGCTCTGTTTCTCACTACTGTGAGGCCTACTCCCCTCATAGGCTAGCATTGGGAATACCCTTATATATATTTAAGTGGAAATTACTGATCTGAAAGGAGTATCATTGCCTTGGTCTTATGTTTAGAGTGGTAGTGATAAATTCTGCTTACTTGTGTAGTTGGATTTCACATTGCTATTTTAGAAAAGCCCCTTTTGGAAAATGGTAATTTCCATGCACTTATGACTCTTTGTGCTTTGTAGCCTGACTTCAATCCATGTCTAGGCCTGGGTGACAGCTATACTCTGTGCATACTTTCCACACAGCTATCACACAGGAAGGGTTGGGTGTGACAGGGTTACATCTGCAGTTTAAGGTTTAAGGTTTATTTATCTATCCTCCTCTGGCGAGGAAACTGTTCCTGCAATGGAGGTTTGGCACGCTCCCTACTAAAGTCTTTACTTATAAATGGTCGCTAGGGGGTGACAAGCTTTGCTCATGCTGTAAAGCCAAGGATGAAGACGACTTGCACATAATGTTCTGTTGCCATGCCTATCGGAGCCCGAGGAGGCGCTGGTTAGCTCCTCTGTGTCGGAACCTGGGCTTCAGAAACTATTTACAGGCCTACAGGATTATGAAAACCAGCACCCTGGGCCACATTGTCTTTGCGGTGTCTAAATTCTTAATGGCAGCATGGGTAATAAGGAAGAAAATGTCTGGTTAATTCATATTACCTTGCATTTTTTAACATTGCAGGTCCAGTTGGTTTTTATTGTATATATTGTGTCTTATCTGTATGTATTTTTACCGCATCTTTTATGGCCCATGTGGCCGAAATAAAGAATTTTTGGACTTGGTTTATTTATTGTACAGTTAATAAAAACTCACAATTTTAAAACGTAAAATTTTTAAAAAGTCAGTGTCTTCTTTAAAACAAGTAAGGTGCAGTAGCTCAAGTGTTAAGGAGTATAAAAGTCTCAGCTTAGGTTGCATAAGAATCAGTGGAGTTTTCGTGGCCTTGATGCTTCCAAATTCGATGACCATGATAGCCAGGGGTGTTTATTTTGTAATTGTTTGTCTTTTGCTTGAGAAGACCCTCTGGATTTTTCGTTTAGTCTTGTGGCCACTATATCAAAGTATTTTGTTGTTCTGCAGTTTCATCAGGATTAAAACAGAGCATCACGGCCTGCCTGCAGCTCGTTATGCCCTTCTGGTTCCATAAAGCCCGAAACAAGGAGCGCCTTATGTCCCGGAGGTTTGTGCAAATGCAGATAATGTGTATAAGGTCCTCTTTCGCAGAAAGACAGAGGCGGCATTGATTTGCGGAATTTTCCCTTGTCCATGGTGCCAGGTGCGGAGCTATAGGAATTCTGCCCATGCGCATGTTGAGGAACTTATTTTTTGTCTTCTGTGTGAGGCCCGTCGTTAGGTACTCTTGTGGTTTTAGAGCACTGTAACCATTCAACACGACCCATCCGTGAGCTCTCTTAGCTAGGGTGGCTTTGTCCTCAATTGATGAAACCATCTTGGTGACTTTTGACACCACTTTTTTTAAGGTGCCAGGGTCAGTTGCCGATCCCATAGGTCTGCAACTCCTAAGACCTTCAGTGATTCCATTAAGTAGGTCCTTGGAGGTGAGTTGTCTCTGATGGTTAGTTCGGTCCAGAGGTGGGCGTTTAAGGATCCGTGGTCGGCATCTCTGATTTTCCGCCAGCTTTTTAGATATGCGCCTCTTCTCTCCACCGCTTGTTTCTGCAGGCCGAATTCGAGCCAAATTTGTGCTGGTGATGAGTTGGTGGGGAGATGAAATATTGCCCTGTATGCTCGACTGATGGTTTTATCTAGTGTTGTTGCATCTTTCCCTCTCATGGACTCGCTACCATAGGTAAGCATGGGCTGTAAGCGAGCTCTTAATACCTGTAGGAGAGGGCCCAGTGACCGGTCAGGGAGTGCTTTCTGCAGAGGCATTATCGATAGCTAGAATGTTGTGCCCTTTCGACAAATGGCCTCTAGTTGTTGTTTGAAGGAACCATTGCCATCTATTGTGACGCCTAGGTATTTATAAGAGGTTACCTGGTCTAACCTCTGTCCGTCCAGGAACCATGCGGGTTTCCGTTTTTTGTGATAGTTTATTGTCATTACTTTTGTTTTGTTTAGGTTAATTGTTAATGAGTTGATTTTTGAAAATGCATTGGTTTTGTCAAGAAGATGTTGGAGACCGACAGGGGACCGACTGATGAGGACTAGGTCGTCTGCATAGAAGAGGTTTGAAAGCGTGATGTTACCTAGTCTTGGGGCATGAGATTGAACTGTCTCCAGTTCGCCAGGGAGGTCTGCAAGAAAGAGGTTAAACATCATGGGGGCTAGGACGCAGCCCTGTTTCAGACCTTTACTGGTCTTGATTTGTCTCGAGAGGTGCGAGCCGGAACCCAGTTTGATCCTGACCCAGGTGTCGGTGTATAGCATTACCAGCTGCTGTAAGAGTGGGCCTGGGATTCCCCATCTGTCCAACTTCCGCCACAGTTTTTGCCAATCTACGTGGTAGAACGCAGCACTGTAGTCAATGAAGCACGTGAAGAGAGAGCTCATAGAAGCTTTTGCTGCGTCGGACAAAGAAGTTAGCGCCATGATATTTGTCGAGGTGCCCTGGCCGCTGTGGAATCCAGTTTGGGTTGCTGGGATGATGTTATTGTTTGTTGCCCAAGATGTTAATTCCTCCAAAATGAGGCCTGTGTAGTATTTTGCCTCTGTATCAATTAGGGCTGTAAGGCGGTAACTACTTGGGTCGTTCCTGGCTCCCTTTTTGTAAATCGGGCTTATTATCGAGCCTCTCCAGGATGTTGGTATGTTTGCTGTTTCTCTTATTGCGTGGAATACTGGTGTCAGAGTGTTACATCTGCATACAGATGGTCTTCCTGGGCTGGGAGACAAAGAGGGTGTTCACACTTTACAATTTATCTGCTGTGTCCTACTGTCACACAAAGGGCTGATTTACCCCCTACTGATGTCTGGAGTTAGGGCTGGATTGAAATCTTCTTTTAGTATACTTGAAAGTGTTCCTTTAAAGTCACCCCTAGATCACAGACATTTTGGAGTATAAGTACAGGGACTCCGACCCCTTGTTTTCAGAGCACTTTTGGATCTGGAGCAGAACTAAGCCTGGACATAAAACTCCGCTCTGTAGGTGGAGTTTGCTGAATTCGGCAACTCCACGTTATGCAGAAAATGCAGAGTAACCATTAAACTCTGCACTCCGCAATAGATCAGAGGTTTTTTGCGGTCCAAATGCTCAAATTGTGATTTAGTGTGCACAGGAGTGACTTTTCGGGTGCCCGCGATTGCCCACAAGATTTTCAGGGCCGTTCGCGATTGCCACAAGATTTGCTAGCCGGCTGCATGCTCCCACAAGATTCTATGGTTGCCAACATGTCATTCGGCAGGCAAACTACTCCTGGTAGATTTTTTGTGCCGTACGCGATCCCGAACACATTATCTACCATGGTTGAAATCTGAGGAAGATTCTCTCCTCAGGAAGCATCAAAATCTTACCGAGCTGACGATTTGGAGTTAAAAATGTCCTTGATTTGACATTTGGCATTTTTTGTGTGAGTAGTCTTTTCTTTTTCAATTGTTTCTTTTTTTTAAACTGTAACAAAGTGCCCCAGAGACTCCAACTTCCTGTTCCAACTTCCTAGCTCCTCCCAGTGTATTATCCATCTCCTGGTCACTTTTCATTTGGTTTTGGAGCTGGAATGATCACTCATTGTGTCTGCTGCATATCCTATTGGATTTAAGGACTTTTGTATTTGAGATTTCATAAGTAAGTTGAAAAACTGGTGTTGTTTGTTTGATTGGGGACATACATCTGGATTTATTTGTACTTTTAATGGATTTTTAAAATGTATTATGGTGGGAGGCCTGTTGTTTCAGTAGGGGCCTTGTGATTTATTTGCATTTCATTGTTCTTCTTTAGTAGAGTAAACATGTTTCACAGTTTACTACATTTCCCTTCATGCTTTTAATACATTTACAATATTGATTTAATTCACTATGTGGCCTAGTCCGCCAATTGGTCTTCCAGCCAGTAGTGCCAGTTCTAGTTATAGGTGCATGAAACAACTGTTTCTGGGGTGCCTGTTGAATTTAAAACAGCATTTAGGCCTTGGATGGATTTGAATTGAATACAACATGTGTTTTTTGGTGGTATTCCATGTATTTTGTCCCCTGAAAACAGTGCATAGGACTAGGTGGGGTAATGCCTTTGAAGGATATGTGTTGTAAACATTTTTTTTAGTCCTGTTAATTTTCCTTTTTGGCATTCCTGAACCAATACTCTGTTCACAGTTTTACCATGCCTCCTTTGTCTGGCCAGAGTGTGTGTGTGTATTTGTAATACACTGATTTGGTCATTACACAGATGAGCAAATGTGTGACCACATCAATATTTGGCACCTGGTATATATATGCCGGTAACACCTCACAACTGTGTGCTGTGATTCAGACACACAGGGAATAGGACAGTAGTGTTCGATACTCGTAATATTGGTTTGACATTATGCATTAATTTGTGATTTTCTCTCCACGATAGGTAGAACCACTACTACCTGTCATTAGATAGAGTAAGTCATGGTGGAATAAATCTCAAACATTAGTTTTTTACTGTTTTTTGGTCCACCTTAGTGAAGATCGTTTTTTTAACTTTAGACCCTGAAGAATCTCCTCGAGACTTGTAGAATTACAAAAAAAACATGTTGACCAACCACACGGAAGTGCGCCACACTTAAGACATTAACTTAGCATTGCACCTTTACTCTTTATTTTAATCAGGGTAGGAGACCCCACCATTAAAACATGTTTTGCTGGTACTCCCAACCCTGTTTTAACTCACATAAACATCACACACCACTCATTCATCTACACTCACTAAATCTCTCACCCCCGGCACCAAACGGCTATTTGGAAAAGGATCGCTGCCAAAGTACCCCTCATCTGGAGCCTGTCAGGCATTGTAGCGCCAGCCAGATGAGGAGCAGCCCGATGATGAAGCATGACACCCAACTGAGTGTGTGAGAGCATTATAATCCAAATAAATGGAATCCCATCTCTTTGACTCATTAGCCTACTGTCTTTTGTATATTACTACACTCTAGATCATTCAGGAACAGCACAATTCTTAGTTTCAAATTGCATTTTGGCATCTGTGCTGGACCTCTTGTATAAAAGCCCTTTGTCCCTCTATTTGTGAATATTGATGAGCACTGGCATCCCGTGGCACTCAATTTTGTGTTTTGGTGGGTAAATACTATATTTTGCCCCCCTACACTTTCTGTTGGCAACACCCATCTGGTTGGATGTTTGTCACTTTCATTCTCTTGCCCACCCCTTGAAGCACACCTATATCCTCAGCATCATGGAGGAACAAGGACTTAGCTTCAGAGATGATCAAGCTGCAGACATTCTACAAGCTCCCTCTATTCTAGGAAAATAGAGTAGCCCAGCCACAGGGAGCCAGTCTGAGGACTGGCATTCCTTGTCCTCTTTGAAACGCGAATGGGTAAAAATAACCTTACATGGCGCATTAATGACAGAATATCTGTGGGATAATATAGCACCTAATGGCCTTATAGTACGTAATTTTCCCCGTCTATTCCTGGAAGATGGGACTTTCAAGAAAGAATGGTCCCTGGTATCAATGAAATGTACTAGGGATCTCTTGATTTTGATAATCAACACAGCTAAGAGAATAGCGGATGAGCTACTGGCAAGAATGCAGACAGCATAATGGGACATTAAGAGCGCCATGTCTACTACTGCTGCCTTCAAGCTCAAACTAACTGAGCTAAACAATGAAATATCAAAACACAACGAATACCTTATGAAGCAGAAAGTAACTACAAACTACAAAAAGACATTCGTAATTTCGATAAGGAGAAGGTTGATCCATATCTAAAAAACGGTTATGTCCCCCCAGATTCTAACAACATCTCTGATACAAGCTCCAACTCGACTAGAAGAGACTCATCTATTACTAGCAACTCAAGTACTGAAGAGTGGGGCTTTACCCAGCGTAAATGGGGAGGCAGACAAAGCTTTGCAGGATTCCATTACCCCAATACCAGGGTCCTGGATTTTGGCCATACCCCATGTATCCTCAAGGACCCCCACAGTTTTACTCTACTGGCAACAACCAGACTTTTTTAGAAAGAGGTTGGGGCAGAGGGTACAGAAGAAGAAGAGGGAATCAGCAACAACAACAGAAAAGAATCCAATGGCATGAATCCAACCAGAATGTGGTGGGGACCTGGTGCCAAACCAAATGGAGACCCTGATTGTTAATCTCTCTCAAAGGACTCTGACAGATATTGAGACAAGAGTCTTAGAAAAGGCACTTGGATATGTTCCAACTCCTAGGACAAACAGGTTTCAGGAACAGTGTGAGCTACAAAAATTAATTTCGGAAGGTATGCCTCAAAGCCTTCTTTAATGAGACACTGACACCACAGGAAACGGATTCCGGTTTACATAATGCCTCAACATTCAATCCCAACAATGGGATGGTACCCAACAAAGTCTTAACCTTCCAACAGGCTGTACTTAAAGATCTTGGAAGCGGGGCAACTAAGAAAGATTCCAAAAACATCTCTAATGAGGAGTTGACAGCTGTCAACTCCCTGGCCAATGACACCTGCATAACCATCAAACAGGCAGAAAAAAGGGGAGCCACTGTGATAATGGCTGCCAGTGACTATGACATTGAATGCCAACGGCAATTAGAGAATCAACAGTACTACACACCTATCGTTAGTAGTCCCGGGACATGATTACACCAAACCATAACATCAATGGTTTCCTCGGCGGAAAGCCAAGGGCCGCTAAGCAAAAAGTAGGCAGAATTTTTGATTAAAACAATTTTAAAACTCTATATTTTTATACACTGCAAAAAATACATTAGGGCATCCAACCTGTCCCTGGGTGTCCCACAGTATCTGGGATAGTCTCGATACTTAAACCCATGTCCAGGTTTTGCCATCACTTCTTACAGCCATTGGTAATACAGACACCCTTATATCTACAGGACACCCCAGACATGCTATGTCTGCTAGTGAACTTCCCCAACGCCAGTAACATCAGTCTTTTGGTCACCCTAGATGTAGAAGCCCTCCACACAAACATCCTGCAGAGGGCTGATCTAGGTGTGATTGAGGAAGCCTTCCACAACTCAGCCTGGAACACGCCCACACGCAGCAGGTTTGTTCTTGAACTAGCAACACTAGTTTTGACCGAGAACTTTTTTTAATTCAAAGGTCAACTATACCATCAGACCCAGGGAACTTCCATGGGGAGCACCATGGCCCCTAGTGCAGCTTGTTTTTACATGGCCTCTTTGCACGACTCTAACCCATATCAGGAAAATCTATGCCTCTGGAAGTGGTTTATAGATGATATAATAATCTTCTGGTGAGGCAATGTGGATACATGGATTGATTTCTGCATATGGATTAACATTTTGAATCCTTACCTCAAATTCACAAGCTCCATTTCAGACAACCAAATATCGTTCCTTGATCTCTTGATAAGGCTAGATGATGGTACCTTGAGCACAACAATACATAGGAGGCCAACAGATCGCAACAGTCTTCTACTGTTCAGTAGTTGCTATCTGCGTGCCCTTAAAGAGTATCTTCTAGTGAGACAGTTTCTGAAATTCCACAGAAATTGTAGTCAATTGGAGGACTATAAAACAGGAGCAGAAACATTGGCAAAAAGTCTTGCACAACGTGAATATCCCACCTGCAGTATTGCCATTTCAAAATAACGCTCGAGAAACAATAACAGGAGGGCTCCATTAGAACCTAGACAAAAAGCAGAAACAGAGACGTTGACATGTGTAACAACATCCACTCCAGCCTCCAAATGGATGAAAAAATTTAGCAAAAAACAATGGGGCATATTAAAAACTGGGAGCATGACCCTTGAACAACCATGCTTTGCTTTCAAACGATCAAGGAATTTGAAAGACATACTGATCCACACCAGGCCTGAGACACGAACGGTTAACCAAAGACAGTTGTGGGTCATTCCGCCTGTTCAGGGTCACTTTCTGTGCAGCACTTGAACAGTTTGCGCCCTCACAACTGTGATTCAAGGCAACCTTCACATGGGAATTGTGCAAACACATGAATTGTAATACGACTAATTGCATTTATATGATTACTTGCCCTTGTAATCTCAGATACATAGGGATGCCCACATGTCCGGTCAAAGTGAGAATCAAGGAACATCGCAGTAATTTTCAGTATTAAAAAGTGAAAACCAAAATGTGCACACACTTCTTTAACACCCAACATTCACCAGACTCTTTCCGTTGGGTGATTCTTGAAACATTCACTAAAATCAGCAAAGTAGCTTTGTTTTGCAAAGAATAAAGATGGGTGCATCGTCTGTCTTCTAACTTACAAGGACTGAATGAGGACATTCCTTGGAATACACTACACAATTAAAACGCCCTTGGAATAGCATCTTATTACTGCATCATTGACACCTATCGCACTTTATTAGAACCAGTCCATTAGGATTCACATTGCATGTTAAATGACATATTGGGGACACCGTTCAGAAGATGATAACAAACCCTAAGTGTGAGTTTTACTTCACTCCAAAATGGCCCCCAAACTTTCCAAAGACTTCAAAATGGTCACCCTTTTTCTTTTTCTTTTCTTTTTAACAATGACCTGAGGTAGCGCCAATCTCATGATGGTCGCCGACCAGTAAAACCCTTAATAACTCAACACATAACAAATAGCTTACTCTCCTTTCTGCATTTCAACACAGTGTGGGGTGTAGCAATATATATCCTAGGTTGCTTCATGTCCGCTCACCATGAATATACCTTTTTTCTAAACTAAGATGGATGCCAGGTGGTTGTGTGCTTTACTAATTCAACAATTTACTAATTCACCAACCTCTCAAACGCTGTACCTGATCGGGGATGTTTTCACATCCTTTATACATAGAATTTGACCAGCTGCTCAAGTTATCGTACCCACCCAATTATGGCGCCTGCAGTGTAGAGATCAGCACTATGGTTGCCCTCCCACACGTGAGCGGTGCAGCAACAGCTGGTAGCAATCAGGAGTTAATGAGGAGGAGTAGCAGGTACTTAAACCAGCCTTTCTCACTTCACCATACCTCCTGGTCCCGGCAGCAGTGGGTAGGTCCTTGGACATATTGCGTCCTAAGTAAACTTCTGTACTTTGTTAACCTTAATGGTCTGTTGATGTTCCATATTCCCAAGCCCTGTTAAATGGTTTCTCAGCCACTTTAAACAGTGAGCTAGGTAGATGCACTTTCCCTACTCCTTCTCCTTTTTTCGTTTCTTTAATCTAACTTCAGTAATGAATATGAAGCCTGTTTTTTTCCACCACAACTGGGATCACAACTTTTAATGATTTGGGCAACTTTCATGAACTCCCCCTCAAAGATGTTCACTTCTCTAGGTAACAGATATTGTGATATAGGAGCATGTAACTATACATTTTAAGGAGGCCCTCACATCAAATCCTCTAGTTTATTCAATTTAAGCGCTACTACATTTGCAACCTGGCAGTTCTTAATTGTTCCTTTTTATATGCATATCCCTGCAGTATATGGGGAAGTTCCTCATATCTTGACTTGCCGGGGATTGATAAGCAGTAGCATATACCTTATAGGGCGAGTTTTGTGCTCTTTCTGCAGTTTTTGGTTTGATGACTAACCACACGGAAGAGTGCCACACCTAAGGCATTAATTTAGCATTGCACCTTTCATCTTTATTTTAACCAGCTTAGGAGACCCCACAATTAAAATTAATTTTGCTGGTACTCCCAACCCTGTTTTAACTCACATAAACATCACACACCACTCATTCATCTACACTCACTAAATCTCTCACCCCCACGGCACCAAACGTCTATCTGGGAAAAGATCTCCCCCAAAGTCCCCCTCATCGGGAGCCCGCCAGGCATTTCAGTGCTGGCCAGATGAGGAGTAGCTCGATGATGAAGCATGACATCCAACTGGGTGTGTGAGGGCATTATATTCCAAAATAATGGATCCCATCTCTTTGACTCATTAGCTTACTGTATTTTGTATATTGCTACACTCTAGATTATTCAGGCACAGCACAGTTCTTATTTTCATATTTTGGTTGCCATAGGCCACAATTTTCCTTTGTTCCAGAGGCCATGTGGTCCCTGGCCAGAGGCCATTTTGTATAGTCAATGGACTGTCCATAGACCTGCATGTGCTCTTTGTTTTACAGGCCTCCTTCCCCTTGTTGTCAGTGACCATGTGGCTGGAAGCCATTCTGTGTATCCAGCCTGTGCGCTTTTGTCATATGCCTGCATGTCTTCTTGGTTGTCACCATGCCTTCTTGCTGGTCGTTGTGACAATGTGGCTGGCAGCCATTTTGTGTAGACAGCCAGTGTGCTTTTGCCATAGGCTGCATGCGTTCTTTGTTTTCTAGGCCTCCTGTTTCTTGTTGTCTGTCTGTGACCATGTGGCTGACTGCCATTTATTGTAGGCAGCCAGTGTGCTTTTCCCATAGGCCTGAATGTTTTCTTTGTTGTGGCCCTGCCTTCTTGCTGGTTTTTGTTGTTGTGACCGTGTGTGATGGCTATTTTGTGTGGGCAGCTTGTGTGCTTTTGCCAAAGACCTTAATGCATTCTTTGTTCTAGGCCTCCTGCTTCTTGTTGAGACCATGTGGCTGGTGGCCATTTTGTGTAGGCAGCCAATGTGCTTTTGCCATTGGCCAGCATGTGTTCTTTGTTTTCTAGACCTCCTGTTTCTAGTTGTGAGTCTGTGACTATGTGGCTAGCGGCCATTTTGTGTATTCAGCCAATGTGTTTTTGTCATTGGCCTGGATGTCTTCTTTGTTGTGGCCATGTCTTCTTGCTTGTTCTTATTGTTGTTGTGACCATGTGGCTGACGATCATTTTGGGTATCCAGCCAGTGTGCTTTTGTTATTGGCCTGCATACGTTCTTTGTTATAGACCACCTGCTTCTTGTAGAGATCATGTGGCTGGGGGCCATTTTGTGTTACTACTGGACAGCCAGTGTGCTTTCCCCATAGGCCTGCATGTGTCCCTTTGTTGTGATCATGTGGTTTGTGCCATGGCCATTTGTTGTGTGGTCCAGGCAGCCAGTGTGATTTCCCAATAGGCCTGCATGTCTTCTCTTTCTTCCTAATGCCTTCCTGCACAGTGCTTATTTTTTATTTCAATGTGGCTCTGGCTGGCATCCATTTTGTGCATCCAACCAAATGTGGCCCTTTGCTATAGGCTGGGTGGATGGTTAAGTCAATGAGATAGCAGTTTAATAATTCATGTTTATATCTTTGTGGATCACTTCAATTATGTTTTTTTTTTTTAATTTTTCTTGTTTCCATTTTTTGTATAAATTTGTCCCCCAAAAAGATTTTTTTATTAGTTTTTTTTAATGTTTTACATAATATTTTAGTACATAGTTACCACTTTTCCACTACATCTGGCATCAATCAAGTCAACCCCATGTCTACTATAGGTGCACAACCAACACCATGCATTGTCTAGGGATTATTCCTTCCATTGTCATTTGTCTGCTGCACCTCCCTGAGTGCCACATCACACATGAGTAACGTCACATGACACACATTGAGCAAACAGATTCCTCTGTATGTTGTTGTTGTTTTTGCTCTCTCTTATCTTTCTTGAGTGTACAATCAATCACCATGAAAGATTATGTTGGTGTGGTTTCTGCATATATACACTGTATTGTTCATTATTTATAATAGCTAGTAGCCAGTGACCACACTAAATAATATTGTGATTGTTTCTACTTCTAATTAAACAGCAACAATGCCACGTTTCACTGACGTCCTTCTTGCTTCTTTTCTTTTAGGTGCACAAGAGACAGCATCACCCACAGTACTGCCAGAAAGAAGGTCTGTGCACACACATCACTAACATCGGTTCCACTTGTGAAGCTAAGTGCCACTTTAACTGACAGCTTCAAGATGGCCTCAAAGAGGTGCTAAAACTGCTATGTTAGGTTTCTCAGGAATCATGAGACCATTTATGACAGAAAAAGAGGTTTATTTCAATCTGGGGTCCATAAAGGAATTACAAAAATCAATGACAAGCCTCCCCTTTAAGGAGTCTTGGCTGTTCCATGTGGCCTTGACTTTCCTCCAGCGTCGCAGTCAGCCCAATCAGGAGAGAAGTTCCCAAAACAAAGAAAAGAAAACAGGTATCAATGCAACGTGCATATACTTTGATGAGGGAGAGGGAGTGGAGGAGACAACACACCCATCCTCGCTTTGGCTGAAAGGGTGAGCAAGACCATCACCGTTAGAGTAAGGAATCCCTGGGTTGTCGTTATACTCTGGAGATTACGAGGGTTTCCCTTGCTCTTTATCCCGGGGCACTGCTCCCAACTGCCAAGCACTCCCTAGGAGTCTTGCACATACTTGTGCATGCCACGTTCCTCCGAGAAGGAGGCTTGGCGATTCACAGGTTTGTTGGCCCCTGGCTTTCCTCTGTAGCCTTCACTCTTGGTATCTTGGGTCCTCAGATCGAGGGTACTCCTTGCCTGTCCTCATAGCTGCTGTGTTTCCCTACCGTGTCTCCAGCTCGTCAATCACAGTGCCTCGGCTCCTCTCTTTGGCATCTTCTCCTTCCTCCGGCATTGCGCACGCCCAGTTCAAGGGGGCATGACTTGCGTACTCCACAGATTCCGGGTTTGAAAAATTAAAGGGCCCACACTCCTGGTCCTCTAGTACCTCACCAGCATATTGTACTTCATACAATGGTCCTGGAGGCTTGAATGAAAGCAGAGGAGTGGGCCAGTGAGGTAAGGTATCTTCATCTTCCATGGGATCAGGGATATCGGGAGGCATATCCTGACATGCTACCAAGAAAGAGGGCATTGAGAAGAAGGAGCTTGCCACCACTATTATGTCACCCCAGATTTCTTTTGTAAAACAAAAAACTGAACCTGCTGCACTGGCTTCTGGGAAGCAAGCTGGGAGCAGCACCCCCAAGTCAGTGGACTTACCCCAACCTAGGCCCAAGCCCAAGTCTGTCACAGAGGCATTCAGTCTAATCATGTCAACGTCAACAAGCAGTGATGTTGAAATAGACTTATCTCTATCACAAAGTAGTAATCAATCATTGCAGGAAACTCAGAGAAGTGGACAACAACAACAGTCACTACCGCCAATCGCAGTTCTTCCTGAAGTAGGAGCAGTTCAAGTGATTGACCTTCATGCTGAGTAAGTAGAGCAATATGCTCCAGAAGATCCATTGTCTTCCAGATTTCCAGCTAGAAAAAGGAGGGTTAGCGGTGCATCAGCTTCTTCCTTAAGCCCCCCTACTTATGATCCAGACACCACTGGGATCCTGCCTCAGTTTGAGAGTGAGACGTGCCAGGAGATTAGGCTAGGCAAAAGGAACGTTCAAGCAAATCTCAGAGTTATGGAGGCAGATGTAGAAGAGAAGGATGACGACAAGCCAGTCATCGGGGATGTTAACCCAGCCTCAGTGTAGTCCGACGTTACCCCATCCCAACTTCCCAGGGTGGAATGTGGCAGTGGCACCTCAGATCCAACAGCTGCCAGCTGCCATATTTGCAAAGTCCCGGCAGTTACCTACATCCAAAACCACCTCAATAGAAGTAGGTACTGCAGAGAGTCAAACATCACATCGCCCACCTACCGCCAGTTTGTCCTACATTGTTAGTGACACCAGCATCAGAAAGTTGAGCTCCCAAGTTTGGGACTTCCTTTCAGTTATCCAGAAGGAGGCAAACATTGCCATATGCTCCCTTTGTCAAGCAAGTGTTAGTCAGGGTAAGATTGGTGAAAACTATGGTACCGGGGGACAAACAACACATTTGAGAAAACACCATATTGTCTGTTGGGAGTTACACCTTAGCAGCCAAAAACTGTGAGTGTTGTTGTTGAAGCTGACTGAGCACGTAATCCAAATCCGATCACTGTGGAAAGTGAACAAGATGAAGACATCTTCATCATGCAAAGCAGCCCTCTTCCCAGCAGTGCGGTAGTATCACCCACATCAGCAACATTGCAATGGCAGAAGACTCAGGTCAAGACACCAAGGCAACAGAGGACAATGACTGCCCTCATGAAAAGCACATTGAGCCTACTATTGCCTGTTCTCAAGAAGTCACCTGCAAATCAGGAAACAAAAAAATTCAGGCTACTATTCGAGTCATTTTTAGGGCGGAGGAGCAGTATGAACGCAGCTACCCAATGGCATGTGTGTACAACACAAAGTTGGCTAAAATGTTAACACTAGACCTCCTCCCTTTTTCTTTTGTGGAAAGGGTGGGTTTTCTTAAATTTGTGACAGCCATCTGTCTGAAATGGAAGGTTTCCCAGCAGGTCCTATTTTGACAGAGATGCTGCTCTAGCGCTACATCACGATGAGCTGGAATTGCTTGGACAACTTTGCAGCACAGTGCTGGTCACAACAGACATGTGGACCAGTTGCCAAGTGACTGATTACATGTGCATCACTGCACACTAGATCTTTTTACTGTGGGAGCTGAAGGGAAAATATCTGCAGGTGTTTGTTGATGCTGCTGAGATTTTTAATACTGCTCGGAAGCATGTGACCGTAGCCATGTTCACCATTGAGAAATCCCATACAGCTGCAAACATTTTGGAAGACTTTAAGGAACGTCTTTGAATGACTGTGACCAAGAGGGCTTAAGATTAGATTTGTTGCCACATACAATGGCAATCATATAGTTAAGGCCAAGGCCAAAGGTGGCTTTTTCAGGGTCTGCATCAACATCATTGCACATGACTTTCTAAAAAAAGAAGACCAAGTAAGCAGCTTACTGTCCCACTTCAGAACAATCTGCACTCATTTCAGCCATTTATTTAAAGCCCGAAAATAGATGCGTGTCATTCAGCGTGATAATAGAATGCCAGTTAAAGCACTCATACAGGACATGTGAACAGGCTGGAACTCAACATGTCTCAGGCTTGAAGGCTTGTTTGAGCAGTACAGACCTAACAATGAATATTTCATGCAAAGAAGGGAAGCAACTCTAAAAGGCATGATCAATGAGATGAACCAATGGGGCCTTGTCAAATGCCTGACAGAGATGCTGCTTTCTTTTGAGTTGTTGACACAGGAAGTCAGCAAAGAGGTCAGTACCATGTGTCAAGCTATCCCATTGTTGCTCAACATGAAAAGCTAAAGGAGGCGTCCGCAATGTACACAGGTGTTGAGGAAAAAAAGATGCATATGACTTGGTGGAGAGCTTAATCCCTCGCTTATCTGCTAATACAAGGGTGCAAAGAGACATTGTGTCTTCCAAAAATTACATCTGTGTGAAAATTCTTGATTCACGGTACAAACCATTACAGTCTACTATAATTCCTTTTCCAGACAGGGATGTTAGAATACATGAAACATGGATAGCTGAGCAAGGCAGTGAACTAGAAAAAAGACGACAGGGAATTAGTGGCCCACTCCTCAACAGAGCACGTGTCCTACAGGGTAGCCTTAAAGTTCAGAGACTGAGGGAAGTGCTGCTGGCTCATATCAGCCAAAACCAGCAACAAGAACACCATCAACAACAAGAATAGGAGCATTAGCCCCAAAATCTGCAACTGAGTGGTTCCTACTGCCAGTGCAGAGGCGAAGACAAAAAAGTTTCAGAAAACTAGAGAACCATTGATGAACATAGAACAAATGGTCCAGGCCTATCTGGAAGATGCAACAAAGGTCTACCTTGATCAATACCCATTGGTGTATTGGTATGGGAAGAGGTGTCAAAGGCCATTACACAGCAGCCTGGCAATATAACTATCTGGCTTGGCCTCTAGCCGGTGTCTCCACGAATGTATGATGTTACAACGCATACATTTACAATGCATGCACTTACAAAGCATTCCATTATATCACATGACACCATATTGCATTTTAAAAAATGGCCTTTGCAACGCATTCCATTACATCGCATGCTACCATTACAATGCATACCATTACATTGCATTTAAGGTACCTTTGTCCAAATAGGAAACTTTCCCTCCAGTCAGGATAAGGGGGATACACCACTGAAATAACCCCTGCTCACCCCCTTGGTAGCTTGGCACGAGCAGGCAGGCTTTTCTCAGAGGCAGTTTGTAAAACGTTTGCACACAATGTATAGTAATACAGTGAGAACACTACTAAAGGACACCACACCAGTTTTTGAAATATAATCAATATTTATCTGTGCAAACAAGACCAAAACAATAAAAGATCAGCATACAGTAATCAAAAATATGCACTTTGCAAGATTGACTTTAAAATGTTCCTTAAAGCCGGTAGGCCCGTCTGGGCTACCGCAGTGCGGAAAAGACCATAATCCAACAGTCCCGGCAGACCAAGTTGGTGCGGACCGGCATTAGTGTCAGTAGACTCATAAACAGTACCTTTGGTTCCGGCCAACCATGTTGGTGTGGGCCGGTTTTGGCAACTGTCACAGTTGTGAAATGAAGTGTAGGGGTGCAGCCTGCGGTGCTTTCAAGATTTGGTGCAGGGAAAGGCTCAGTGACGGTTGTCTAGCAGCAATGTGAGACCAGGGCTGTTGTGCAGAGTGAGGAAGTGCTCGCTGCGATGCTGACAGGTCATGTTACAAGCGGCAGTTCCAGTGATGGGAGCTGGCATCGGTAGGCCCAGACTGCGGTGTGGGACAGGACAGTGTGTTGTGTGACTTACGAGTGGTGCCCCCAAACCACAGTGCAGTCACGGGCGTTGAGGTCAGCATGCATCAACGTCCTTGGTGGATCAGGGCTGTGGAGTGAAGATAGGAGGTGCAGAGTGTGGTGCCCCCAGGTCATGATGCAAGCAGCAGTTTGGTGGCAACGGTGATCGTCCTCGTCGGTAAGACGAGAGTTGCGGTGCAAAGTGTGGCGATGCCTTCAGGCCATTGTACCAGCAGCGGTGTCAGTCTTGTTGTTGGCTGCTTTCCCCCTCAGTGGCAACTGAAACCCACAGTTCCAGAGGTGGTACCAAGAGGTATGTGAAGTCTTTGCTGTCTCTGAGACTTTGTGAAAAGTAGGCAACCTCTATTTCAAGGATACTCAGAACAAGAGAAGAAAGTTCTGTCTAGTCCCTTTACTGCCCAAGGTAGAAACACCAACTGGAGGCCAACACACCGAAGCAACAACATAGCAAAGGGCCAGTACTGCTCCTGGCAGTTCTTCCAGATCTTCTTCTTGGCAGGTTCTGTGATCCAAGTGAGTTCTCTGAAATCTTTTATCTCCCTGATACTTCCAACAGGAGGCAAGCTCTACTTCAAGCCTTTGGAGAAACCTCTAACAGCAGAAGGATAAAAGTACAATCCGGACTTTTCCCTGCTCAAGATAGAAGCAGCAAGCAACAGGACAACACACCAGAGCATGCAGGAAAGTAACAGTTCCTCCTGACAGCTTTTCCGGCTCTTCTTCCTGGCAGGTTCTTTAGTTCAACAGTAATCTGAAGTTCTGAGGCCTGGGTCCCAATATTTATACTCAATTTCTATTTGTTCGTTTGGGCAGAGAGTGTTGGCACTCAGTCCAAACCAGTTTGGTCCTTTCTGGTTCAGCCTCCCAGCAGGAGTTGGAGACAGCAATGTCCAATGAAGACTAGGTCCATTTAGGTGCATGGAAATCTTCCACTACTCCAAATGCAGCCCAGTTCTACTCAAAACGGCCCTAGCTCATCCAGGAAGGGCAGGATACACCACAACCCCCCGCCTCTTTTGGCCTTCTGAAGAGAATGCACAATACCAAACACTGTCACTCCAATGCCAGACAGTCAATCCTCAAACCAGCAGAGGCACACAGGATGGCTAAGCAAGAAAATATCTACTTTCTAAAAGTGGTATTTCCTAACACAGAACATAAAAATCATCATTACTAAAAGATGTATTTCTACTTTCTGAGTTCAGGCATACTAAATTCAATTCTCTATCTCGCCCCCATGGGAAGATATACTTGTAAGATTTTACAAAGTAACTCATATTCTGCCCTATGGGATGGCCTTTCAATAGTGAAAAATAAAATACACTGTATTTCACTACCAGGAAATTTCACACACACCAGTACATGTTCTACTTTTCACGTACACTGCACCCTGCCCACAGGTGTACCTTGACCTATCTTAGTGGTGACTCACATGTTAAAGGGAAGATTAGGGCCTGACAAGTGGGTGTACTTGCCAGGCTGACATGGCAGTAGAGAATGTGTTCAGACACTGCAGTGGCAGGTCTGAGAACGTTTGTGTGGGTGGCACAATCAAACCTGCAGGTCCACTAGCAGCATTTGATTTACAGGCCCTGGGCACACACAGTACACTGTACTAGGGACTTAGTAGTGAATAAAATAAAGCAAATTATGGAAACAGCAATCCGTAATAAAAATTTACAAAGAGAGCTTATGCACCTTAGCTCTGAATAGTAGTGGTAAAGAGTCCCGAGTCATAAAACCAACAACAACAGGATCAAAAAGCAATATGTCTGGGGGCTAACCCCCTGAAAAACTTCCCTGACTACAAGGCCTGGGCCAAAAGCAACCACAGAACTTTCTCTTTCAGTCTCTAGTCTATCACTGATATGCTTTCTTTCTTTCTTTGATGCTAAAAAAGAATATAGCTACTAGGGAACATCATTATTGACTTTATTATTTGTTTGTGCCTGGTTTGACCAATTCATCCCCACCGTCTTACTCTTAGACACATTTTATTGCTGGATAGGAGTTGCAACTGTGTGCAATGAAGACGTTCAGACTCCCCCCCACACCCATTTCCCTCATGCCGGGCAGTGGATGGAGAATACAAACAAATGTGTGGCTGTCTCCAACCGTGAACGATGACAATCTATCCTTCCCTACACTTGTATTCACCCTGAAGGTTAGTTTTTTTCCTCCCCTTCGAGAAATAGCAAGATTCTTTCACTGGGTTCACTCTACAGTCCACTCTACTTTCTTTTATTGTTTTCTGCTTTATACTCCTCTAAGCGTCAGACCCAACTAGTCCCTATATAACGCAAACAGAAATTTAGTATGCACAAGAAATGACTCAATCTTTTTCTTCTTGTTGTGCAACAACAAAATTGTACTGCAGGTAGATCTATTGTATTTGAGTCGGTACTTGGGACAGAGTTGGTATGGAGTTGGTCACCATACTCAGAATCAGAGATGATGCAATGACTCAGGGCGTAAACGTTACTACTACGAGAACTGCCAGCAGAAGAAGACGGAAGATTTCAAATTCACTGAAAACAATTGATTTCATTTGGTGATTCCATTTGGTGATGACTTTAACGTGGCCCAAAGGTAAAACAACAGACCTACACAACTCTGTGTAGTGGTGGTGAGTGACAGCGGTAAGTCGATTTTTACTCGATTGGGAAAATTGGTATGATTTTGGGTGCGTGTGTGTGCGATCAGTACAGTCTGGCTCAAACTCGAAGCTAAGTGGTGGATGGGTGGGGGGGTCCTGTTGTTGAAGGTAAATGGAAACAGACATTTATGGCCTCTGAGTCTTCTAGTTGCACTCCTTTTGCAGTTTAACTTTTCTCCTTGATTCTTCAATGTCATTTTTGTTTTTAAATCTCCAGGCCTTTTACCCTCTGCCATACTGGAAAAACAATATAACATACTCACACTTACCTAATCGAACCGCATTCTCCAGGTACCCCTTTCCTGGCTCCACCTTCTGCAAGGGTATGCTTCTCCGCCATGAAGCTGAGGGGGTGCAGAAAAAAATAAAATGTATAAAGTGTTGAAAAATAACAGGAAGAAGAGGGAAGGAAGAAAAAAAATTAGGAAGGGGTAGAGAGAAAAATAGTAAAAAAGTCACTAAAACACACAAAGTAGCAAAAACGCAGAAAGTACACACTTAGGAAGACAGAGGGAAAGATAAGAAACAAAAAAGATAAGAAAGAAGGTTTTGTGAAACAAGGATTGAAAGGATTAAGAAGGATTCCAAATTTAGGCCCCAACAAAATTCCAGATACAAGCCACTCCATCCGCTCACGGAACTATGTGTAGCGCGGCTGTGTTCTTTTACCGCTTTGAGGAGTTCTATTACCCAAACTCCACCCAGGCTTAAACAGAACCTCTGTCAGAAGGACTGCTGCACTGCTTTAAGGACTCATCTGGACTGCTCTTCTGCTGTTGCCATGCTGCCTGCAAATTGCTGAGTGGCCTAAAGGACTTGCTGGATTGCTTTTCTGTTGTTGTCTTGCTTCCAGCTGCTCCCTGACTCTGGTCTAATCAGACACTGCATGGGACATGAAACCAGACTCTGTTGGCGCTACATTCTGCACATTACCAGAATGACTGGGTGCTGCCAGGAGGAACCGCCATTTAGACTGCCTGATTTGTTGGGCTGCTCTGCTGCCTAGTGATTGCTGGGCCACAGAAGGGACTGCCTCTCTGCTGAAAGTACCCCTATGTGCTGGCCTACTGGATGTACGTACCAGTACGGCTGTCGTCACAGCTCCCTGTTTCCTCCACTCACCCAACAGAAAGTACTGAGGTGTTGGTGGCATGCTCCAGCTCAGGGGTGATTACCTTGTCAACTTAGATAAATGGCAAGCCTGAGATGCTACCGCATGCTCCCGAGCTTACCCTGACCATTTTGTTTTTGGCCCTTACCTGGATGTTGTGGGTACCAAGTCTCCCTGGTCTCATGCCTCACTTGACCAGGGGCCAATCCATAATGGGGATTGCATTTGTGTTCCCTTCACAGGAATACAATATTCCTGATCCGAGAGGTGCACTGGCTGCTGCCCCCTATAGATGGGATGTCCATGTAAAGCGTAATACTGTCACAGAAGTTTCTGAGCCCTCCGTAAATTATGTTTTTGGCAGTGCAAAGGTGTTACAATATTTGACACAGTAGGAGCTCAGGTGTCCTGGTGAACAATGAATGTAAATATGTGTGCTTTCACAACCAAGATGAATTGCGTACACTAATGTGGCAATTTATGTACCTTTTTTGTCTTATAACCTATTGTATTTCATGGCCTAAGTATTCACTGAGGTTAGGATGCATATTGTGATAATTCCTGCCTTATAAGGATACTGGGTACGTTTAAAGTCATTGCTTGATATATCCAGTAGTTAAGATTCATGTTATTCTGGTCTGCATTTATGTACAATATACAAACTATATGTTATATAATTATGTGTGGAGTCTCTTTGATGGTCTGTATTCATTGTGTTGCTGTGAGAGTATGTTGCACAAACTCTTTACATATTGCCTCTGATGATAAGCCTGATTTCTCTGCACCAAGCTACCAGAGGGTGAGCACAGGTTATCTATGGGGTGTAACCTACTTACCCTGACTAGAGGAGGGGGTTCTGCCGTTGCTTAGGTGCATACCCTAGCCAACCAAAACCCCCTTTCTAACAGTGCATATGGCAAAATGCATTAAAAAGTACCCTCTTTAAAGGTGTACAATTAACACTTTGCCAAGCAGTAGTTCAGAATGATACTGATGAATGTTTGATCACTTTTCAAATATAAGTGATCTCATTTCTGATTAACAAACACATGCTCAAAACACAAACATGGGTGGAAGAAGCGGACAAGGTCAATGTTGAGATTAGTATTCTGCACTGCTTGAAAATCTTAAAATGTCATAGTATAGGGAAAGGGATTAAGTATTGTATTTATTACTAGAAAACATGGTGTAAGCATTCCCATTTTGCACTCCTAGGCTAAGATAATCTGGCCTTCTCTTCTCTGGGTTATTTTCTTCCTTCAATTTAACTATCATTCTGATATATTAGTCCCCAAACTCTGCCCAGGTTTTCTGGATACATTTCTTGATCTTTGCAGTTGGCATTGCATTCAGTCTTTATCTTTATTTTCAGGAGTTTTTTATTTTGATGCCAAGGCTGGATAGGATGTTAACTACTGCCCCTAATTCATTGAACATATGGCAGCAAGGATGACTCAGTTTGGTAGAATTCCTGTTTTTAATTGAAAGTATTTAGTTGACCTTGATTTTATTTATTACTTTATTTCGGCCAATTTGGCCATAAAAGTCGCATACATACATAAAAATCAAACATTAATATAACAATATTTAAGAAAGTGTTGTACGGGCAAGGAATAGTTTTTACAATTCATTATTTTAGGGATAATCACGCAGTATATTTCATTTCAAGCAAAAACATTTTTAAAAGTTATATTAAAAAAAAAAAAAAAAATAGTACAAATGTAAGGGTTAAGTAAACATATACACTTTTCCAACTCAGAGACAGTGCCCTTGTTTTTTACGGATTATATAAGCAGAATATAGAAATTTACTTATACTAAATACAATGAACTGGGTTGAATTGCTTTTCATGATCCTAAAAGCTATTGAACAGGACCTAGTTCCCAGAAGGTTACACATTGGTGTCAGCCATTTCTTTCTAGGTTTCATGTATGCGCTACAAACAAAAAACATGTGAACCTCATTCTCAGAACAGTCATTGGAGCACATAGGGCAACACTCGGTTTTAACAGTCAAGGCTCCCAGTCTTTTTTGTGCCCATCTTTCAGTGTTGTAATTCAGCATAAGTATCCCATATCTGAACTTTAGGAAAAGGGTTTTTGCAATAGGTGGCTCAATCTCGTCCAGGAATGGTTCGAAACAGAACTCGTCCTTAAATGATAAGAAAGCCTGGACTGCGGAACCAACACTAATTCCATCCACTAGCTTCCCACTTATGTGGGTCCAGAAGGCTCGCTTAACTACTAGTTTGGAAAAGGTAGGCATTTTGTCTGGAGTCTCCCACATTGAATATAGGCCCAAGAGTGTAAGCCATTTTTTAATGTGCACTAGCCAATGGATGGAGTTAAAAGAATCAAGCGACATCAATTCTTGCAGGCCATTTCTATAATCTATCAACTCAGGGGTAGTCCAAAGCCTAACCCAGAATAATAATGGCCTTAAGATAACTAGATGATCTGTTCTCCTAAAGTTTAGGTCAAGTTGGAGTGGTAAAAGGGGTGTACTAATTGGAACCCTTACAGAAGCCCGCATGAATTTATTGTCCAAAATTTGAAAGCTATTCTTTACCCATGGACCCCATATCTCTGCTCCATATAGCACTGCAGATTGTATTTTAAATTTAAAAAGTTCTAAAACCGGGGTTACACTTTTGCTTGTACTAGAATTCATTTTGCATAAAATTGGTTTAACATTTTGGGCGTATGTTATCTTACTTTTCTCGATTTGGGGTTTCCAGCTTTGCTTGGAATCGAGTACAACACCCAAATAGGAAAAGTTATCCACAGTATCTAGTTTTTGGCTGTTCAGGGTCAAAAACCCTCTGTCTGGCATACTGGGATTTAATGACATGCATTTTGTTTTGTTTGCATTGATTTCCAAGCCCTTTGTCTGGCAGTAGCAGCTGAAGGAGTTAAGGAGTGCCTGGAGGCCCTTTTTTGTTTGGGATATGAGTATAGTGTCGTCTGCAAAGAGCAGCGCAGGCACCCTTACACCATTGAGCTGTGGCGAATCATTAACACAAGCATTTAAATAATCAGGGACATCATTAATAAACAAAGAGAACAGGGTAGGGGCCAGGACACATCCCTGGCGAACCCCACGTTCAATGGGAATGTTACGTGTCAGCTCGCCATTTGGGCCCCACCTAATATTTGCGAAATTATCAGCATGCAGCTCAACTATTTGGGCTAGGAGGCATCCTGGTAAACCAATTTCTTGCAAGGTTTTCCAAAGTAAACTGCGTGGGACTAAATCGAATGCAGCCCTCAGGTCAACGAAGGCTACATACAGGTGACCTTTTTTCAGCTGCACATATTTCCAAATCAAACAGCAGAATCGAAAAATTTGGTCTGTTGTGCTAGTCTTACTCCTGAAACCAGCTTGGAATTTGGAAATTATATTCGAAACTTCAAGCCAATCGTTGATTCTGAATAGCAGGTGTTTGGCGTATAATTTTTGGAGCGTGTCCATCAGACTAATTGGTCTGTAATTGGAGGGTATCAGTCTATCCCCTTTTTTAAATATTAGCACAACCTCCGCTGCCCGCCAGCTGTCTGGAAAGTTACAATTTGAGGATAAGGCGTTGAACAAACGGTTCACATAGGGGGCCCAGACGTCAACTTCATGTTTGTAAAGATCCCCCGGTATTTTGTCCGGACCGGGGGCTTTAGAGTTTTTAAGTTCGTTGATCGCCCTTACTGTCTCTTCCAATGTGAAGTTGAGGGGTTCAATAGGGGGGGGGGACCTTAAGCTCCATTGGCTGTCACTATCGTATTGCTTGTAAAGATTGGTAAAGTGAGTTACCCAGGTCATCTCATCCAGGAATACATCTTTCACAGCTCTCCCAGCATGCCCCCCGTTAGCCACTAGCCTCCAGAAGCCAACATTGTCATTGGTTTTTGCAGCAATTAGCATTTCGGCCCAGATTGATTCCTCCCAGAGTTTTTTGGATGTTTCTAATGTGCGTTTGTATTCCACCCTTGCAATTTTTACTTCTTCTTTTGACTTGTTTTTAATGGCAAGCAATAAGTTTGATTTGGCAGTTCACCACGAGTGGTCATACCATAACTTTCCGTGGTTGGCTACTCTTGGGTTTTGCTGCTTCTTTCTCGGCATTTTTGATAGATGCGTTTTTAGTTCGGAAAAGAAGACTTTGTGTAGATCGATAAAATGTTCAAGGTGTTCAGGTAAGAAGGCGTAGTCAGCTATATGTGCAAATGTTTGTTCAAAAAGAGAATAAACCAGCGCTAAGGCATTACCATCCGCCAGAACACGTGGCCATCTTACTGCACGTCTGTTGTTGTTTATGTGGACGTCCTCACATAGGCTGACATGGGTGGATTCAGTTGTAATTAAAGTGATGTCACTAACCATGCTCATGTTGATGTAAAGTTCCAAGGGGTAGTGATCACTTTCCCCCCTGCTTACTACTTTCAAATCAATCATAAAGTGCCAGATGCTAAGAGAAACAAGTATAAAATCTAAATTGCTTTTAGCTTTGGAGAAGGTTGGTTGTTTTTGCAGGTCCGATGGGAGACGGCCATTGCCTGCTCTAAGGCCGTGGTCTGCGGTAAGTCTTAATAGTTGGCTGGCCAATGTGGAATATTTAACAGATTTGGTGGTTTCGAGCTGGGGGATGTTGTACGCTATGTCCTCATCTTCGAACACATCAGAGATGCCCAGGACAGGTTCAAAATTACAATTTAAGTCTCCTCCCAAGATGACCGGGGTATCTCCAATTACGTTTTTCAATAGGAGATCCAGGGCTTCAAGTGTTGTTGACACCTTGGAGTGACTGGTCGGTCTGTTATAAACATTGACGATGTACCATTCGTCGCCACACGGTGGAGTGACCCTTAGGACTAAAATATCCGGAGAGCCTGTATCAACAATTTCAACCTGCATGACCAGGGTGATTTTTAGCCAAATTAATAGACCCCCTGATGGTCTTCCTCTGTCAGACTGAGCTGCCTTGATACCATAAGTTTTATATCCTACCCGGTGAGGGACTTCTACAGCCCAAGTTTCTTGTAGTAGACAAATGTCACAGGTGTCAATGTAATTTGCCCACTCAGGGTCTTTTAGGTTCTTACAGACACCTGCGATGTTCCATGATAGAATGAGTAAACAAGGATCAGTGCTCTGATTGACAGGGGGGGAATTGACTACACACTGATTAGGCAGGTTGCCTACCTGCAGATTTGTTATATCTTTCTCTGCAACCTTTGCTTTTTCTCTAGCTACAGTAATTAATCTCCCATCCCGACCACCCTCAGCTGTGCAACAGCGTACATTTCCAGCTTTGTAAAGTAATTCCGTTTTCTGGGGATCTGGGATAGTCCTGTGCAGCAGATTCCTGTTAGTCTGGTCATCATCGTGCAGGTGTAGGACAATTTTGGGTTTGGAATTGCCTTTGCCCAATCTACAGAAGGTGTCATATAATTCATAGATGCAGTCAGGCATAGTGGCAAGTCAATCCACAGCATCTAGGCAACTAAATCTATTGAAGGTGGGAATGCCAGACCACATATTATAATCACCATGTCTAACTAAGTTTGGAGCACCAGACCACATATTGTAATCACCATGTCTAGCCAAGTTTGGAGCACTGTCATAATACTGGTTGACAGGGTTCCACTTGGGGCCGTGATGGATAGGTCTTGGTGGAGGATAGAAGAATGATAGGGGTCTGGCTTCAATAGGGGGATTCACACCGTACGATTTCCAATTGCAGATTTGTTCAGCACTCTGGGGTTCTTCAAAGGATATGACAATACAATCGCCCGTGATTGTTTTTGCCGTTGGCCCTACCCATGGTACCCTCCTAACCATAAGGATCTTACTTTTCATCTGGTTGGGAATGGGTTTATATTTATTTAGCCAAAAAATCACTTTATTTTTTAGCGATTGAAAATTTTCTTCGTATTGACTATCCAGTTCTGGCACCCCTGTGAGAACAGCTACAAATGTACTAGCGTCTGGTGGCAGATCTATGTACCCTCCTCTAAAATTTTTGCGAGTGTGGTTAGACTGGTGGTTTGGCTTGTGGGTGGTATTTGCAAAGGATTTGTCAGGCAAAGATTGGATGCCTGCGGAAGTAATGTAGGGGTAAGCAGGGGGATTGGGTTGAAGTTTGTTTGGGGCTAATGCACTCTGGTTGGAAGAGTGGGAGGAAGAAGGAATTTGTGATAGGGAAGTGTTGGAATGGACCTGGTTTTTCTGCATGGATTTGCTAGTAGTATTTACAGCTGTGGAAGTTGAGGGGGTTGGATTCGATTGGGTTTTAGTGCTAGTTGATTGATTAGCATTTGTATTACTTGCTATCCCCACCTTTTTTTGCTGCACATCCAATAGACTAGTATGTGAGTTATTTGATGTAACCAGGACGGGGACTGGAGCTTGCTGGGTGACTCTAGGCGCTTCAGTACAGTTGAGGCTTATGCTTGAAAGAGTGATAACACTTTTCTCAACTTCGAGAAGCTGGTTCTCAATACCAGTTAACCTAGTTTCTAATGGTTTGAGTAGTCTCTTAAGCGTCTCCCACACTAGTTTTAAAAATTCTTCCCTTCCACCATCTTGTTCTACCATATCACAGGAGACTCTTTGCCCCTCACTACCTAGATGATCTGACATAGCAATGGAGATTTGTTCATCTATGCTGTTGTTAGTATTGTCTGCATTTACTAATGCTACATCGTGTACAGAGATCTCAGATGTTACAGTAGGCATATTTGGAGTTCCACCCTTGATGTTATGACTAAGTGCTACTTTAGCTTTTTTCCTAGCGAAAGCGGCTAGATGTTTGCGCTTTCTTTTATGCTTTGATGGTGCTTTGGCGGGTGATTTATTTTTGGTAGACTCTGTTTCAACTGGCAGCCGACAGGTAGATGATGGGCTTATGTTAGGTATCATCTCTACTGGTGACTTACAGGACGCCCCATCTGGAAGGACCTCAACACTCTCCTTTGAGAGAGTCAACTGTAATGGGCTTCCTGACTTGGCCCTGGCCGAAGGCCCATGGGGTACGTGAATGATAGGAGGAATTGATTCCTCTACTATCGAGTGCACCTCGGCTAGGGCTATAATTGGTTTTGGACCAGAAGTGCGTTCAGGAGTTTTGGAGGTAGCAATGCTGCCTAGGGAGGATTTTTTCCTAAGCGCAAGTTCAGTTGAAAGCCTCCTAGCACATTCGAGTTCAATTGATACTTTGTGCTGGAGTTTTGTTATTTCGTTATCAATGGAGAGGCTGGTCCTGGTGATAAAGTCGTCTAGGGTGCCTGTAGCTTTTTTGGAGGTCTTGGTTGCCTTGCTCCGAGTTTCGCGTGTGGACATTGTGGGGAAAGGATATTGCAATAAATATTTTAAAAAAGTTCAAGTACGCTAGCTGCAGAGACTCAAAAAGATAAAACCAAGAGAAATGGCCCGGTCCGGTCTAAAAACGGTCTCTAACGGCCTAGAACAGCCCTGTCTTTGCCCAGTCTTAGCCCGGGCTGCGTCCCGCGCTGCGGGAGTGTGATGTTGTTTTGAAGCCTCAGGAGGGCGGGGGGCGGGCCAGCAGGGAGAGCGGACCGGAAGCTCTCCGTCGGTCTAGCAGGGACTTCTGGGAATTGAAGGCCCCGCACGCTCGCAGCCCCGCTGCAGCCACACGCCCGGTTCCGCTTTCTCCTTACCGCTTCAGTGCTCCTTCCAACAGCAGATGTGGTTCCCTCCTCGAAGCAGGCGATGGGGCACCCGCGGAGCGGGTGCGCCGAGAGGTGATGATCGCGCCTGGTTGGAAAACGGGTAAGCCGCTAAGACACGCTGGCAATACTGGCAATGCTGTGATCCTCTGTTCGCTTAGGTGTAGTTTAGGTAAAATGTCCCACTCGTTTTGGGCTGCTACTGTTAATTTGAAGCCTCAGGAGGGCGGGGGGCGGGCCAGCAGAGAGAGCGGACCGGAAGCTCTCCGTCGGTCTAGCAGGGACTTCTGGGAATTGAAGTCCCCGCACGCTCGCAGCCCCGCTGCAGCCACACGCCCGGTTCCGCTTTCTCCTTACCGCTTCAGTGCTCCTTCCAACAGCAGATGTGGTTCCCTCCTCGAAGCAGGCGATGGGGCACCCGCGGAGCGGGTGCGCCGAGAGGTGATGATCGCGCCTGGTTGGAAAACGGGTAAGCCGCTAAGACACGCTGGCAATACTGGCAATGCTGTGATCCTCTGTTCGCTTAGGTGCAGTTTAGGTAAAATGTCCTTGATTTTGCTTGCCAACCTGAGGGCTTTTCTACCACTCAGCCTATAGGCCAGTGACATTCTATCACAGGGTTAAGTTTGCTGTGCAGGCCATTGTAGAAATTCGAATTACACTGTATTTAGGTGGAACATTGGAAATCCCCCTTGGTGATCATGGTGCCACCCTGACAACCACTGCATCTGCACTGCTTCAGACCTTTTATTTGGCCTTCAATAGTACAACTGACCAGCGCAATCTCCCAACAAAATTGTCCATGGGAAGAAACAACAAGTGGTTATGAGCCATACTAGAGACTGATTTCTTATGTGTCAGACAAGGTAAATGAACTGGAGATGGATCTTATGCAGGTCAGACAGGGTATTCTGCCACTCTGCCTTCTTCCTTTGTAGGCTGCAGGCTAGGGCTCAACTGTCAGAGCAGGAGAGGCTGCCATGACCCTATTGTGTCCTTGCAGTCCAATTCCAATTGCATGATCCTGCAGTGTGATGCTGTTTTTTTCTAAGGCTTATTTTGGTTTCCTGAGTGGGGGTGGTCCTAGTTCCCTGAACTTAGAATTAATACAAATTATACCTCAGCTAATGCAAAGGTTGCTTCAACTCTATAGTAGCAGCTCACATTTCAGTCCTTTCCTAAAATATCGATTTGGAAAAATTGTCTTACAATAATAGTTTTATTGTAATTTCCAAAATATTGTTGTCAGGAATATTGAAAGTAAGAAAAACAGTTTTTAATGTTGCATTTTATATCTTTGATAAAGATATAGTTGTATATAATGCACTTGTATGCAATACTGTTTTATTCTATATTATTGTAGTATTGTCAATCTAACAAGTTGTTTAGTAAAACATTTGCTCAAAGACTTTGAATATTTGAGGACAGGATGTTGCATTTGTAGGGGAATGTTAGAAATATTGTCTATTGTATATTTATTTTTTTGTTTAAGTATGATTTGTTTTTATTTTGATTAAGATTTATATTATTTGTTTTCATTGTACGTTTTTGACTTTCAAAAAACTGAATTTAAATTTAAATACATGTAAAATATTATTTTTTTTAAATTATGTTTTTTAGGAAAATATTGTTTAGTTTTAATGTTGGTATTATTTATACAATATGCTTTCAGTCAAGTTAGGTTTTAGGTAATTTTTTAAAGTTTAACATTTCGAAGCTGTATAATTAATGCAAAAAATAAGAAATCATTTCAAATACAATATTATTGTATAATTGAAAATAAATAACAGTATTATTGTATTACATTTTTAAATATGCATTTATATTTTACTTTACAACATATTTTAGTTATCTTTAAATTTGAGAAAAATGTATATTAATTTAGGTGCATGTTTAAGTACATTTGCTCTAGTTTTAAAAAAAAAGAAATTTGAGTGGGTATAGTTGTCATACTCCCATTAAGATCAAACACTTTCCCCAATGACACTTATATTGGAGAAGGAATGGGTATATATGTATCCTCTTCAATAGTCAACATTTTCCACAGTGTAGCTTACAATGGACTGAGATCAGAAAATCTATCCCCTTCAATGTCGAACACCTGCACCAATGTAGCTTAGATTGGAGTGAGAATGGGTAAATCGTTCCCCCTGTAGCTGCAAAAATGTTCTCAATGGAGCTTACACTGGAGTGGAAATTTTAAATCTAAGAACCTCACAAAAGGAAATGATGGACGTAGTGTTGAATCTTTTGAAATACTAACTCCCAGTCACAGATATGGGTTAAATCCCATATGTGCTAACTATGCCACTCCAGTTTGTACCCAACCATATATAAATCAATCTTGACCCTTCTCCCCCTGGGAACAGTCCAGCGCGAACTGGAAAGCCAGGTCCTCCCTTGAACAGGAACAAGCATCCTGGGACAAGTTTCATGGTATTACCAGCCAGACTAACTGGAATCCAGTAGCACTGTGAGCAAAGGGCCCATGTCTGGGCATACCCTTACCTCTTAGGGCAACCTTAGCAACATAAAAAGATGATGGGTGGAATGCTGAACATTCTCAAACATTCACTCCCATTCAAAGATCTGGGTTAAATCCATAACTTTTTTTATCACCATGCAACCTCAGTTTGGACCCATCCATGTGCAGATCTGTCTTGACCCTGCTGCCCATGGGAACAGTCCAGACCAAACTGCCAATCCAGGCAATTCCTGGACTAGAAACAAGCTTCCTGGGGCTGGTTTCAGCTAGCCTGAAATCAGGGGCACAGAGAGCAAGGGACCCACTTAATTAACCCCCCTACTTGATTGAACTCTAGTCACTCCTGTGGTACTATCACCTCTGGAGACACTCCTGCTGTGACAGACGTCTTTTCAAGAGGAAGAGGGAGCAGGGGAGTGGGTACTTCAAAAGAAGCAGAATGCTCAACTTTAAAATTCAAAGACTCAGACCCTAAATCACTCTGGAAATGGACTATAAGAAGGCGAGGTTGGAATATATGACGTTGCAACACAAACAATTACAACTCATGCTTTTACAATGCGGTTTTTACATCCCAACTACCATTACATCACATGATTTTTTAAAGCATGCCATTACAACACATGTTTTTAAACTACCATTACAACGCATTCCATTACAATGCATACCATTACAATGCACACCATCACAATGCATAATACTTTTAGGGCAACAGTGGGGTAAGTGTTAGATAGTGTAGGGGTAAAAATTACTATTCCCACTCCAGTGAGTGCAAAAGTAGGGTAAGTGTTGGATAGTGTAGGGGTAAACATTACTATTCCCACTCCAGTGAGTGCAACAGTAGGGAAAGTGTTGGATAGTGTAGGGCTACAAATTACTATTCCCATCTACCCCAAAACCCATACCCACCCTAAAACTAAAATATCTCTATTCCTTACCTTATGATGAATTGTAATGGTATGCGTTGTAATGGCATGCATTGTAGTCACATGAGTTGAAATGGCATGCAATATAAAGGCAGTTGCATTGTAACAGTTGCGTTGTAAAAGCAGTGCGATGTAATGACTGCGTTGTAATGGATGTTTCCCATGAGGTTGAGACTCCATACAGGCTGCAGGAAAAGGGGAAACTCTGCAAGACTTCTGCCTGTGACCGGGACTGGGGGACAAAACCTACTAGCCTTCCAACTGGGTGAGGGGACATCACCCGTGAAATCCAGGACCACCTGCCTTGGAATCTGGAACCTGCTTGCCAAGACCAGTGTGCCTCGAGAGAAAGAGGAGAGCATTGGTCCAGAGGGAAGGCCTGTTGAGTGAACTCCCTGTATGAGGTGTGTAGAAGTGGCTGCTGCACTGTTCGGGTCATTATCTCTGTGCAGAACAGAGTCAGCGACCCCAGTATGACAGGAGAGGGCAGCTGAGAAATTAAACGTATGTCTAACTGGCATGCAGAAAGGGGCCGTAGCTTTGTATGGTAGTGGGGCAGCAACCCTGTATGCCAGGATGGACCACTGGAGAGAGACCTCCATATAGAAAGGTGCTGTAGCCCTGTGTGGTAGGGGAGCAGCAAACACATATGCCAGGAGGGACATCTGGTGAAAGACTGCCATGAAGAAAACGGCCACTGCACTGTGTGGTAGTGGAGCAGTAAACCCGTATGCCAGGAGGGGCGACCAGAAAATAAATGCCATGCAGAATGGGGCAGTAGCCCTGTGTGGTAGTGTATCAGTTACCCTGTATGTTCACAGTGAGCGACCTTGGGAAGTATCGCTGTGCTGATCGGGCTGACACCAGTGGGTTGTGAGGTGCAGTGACCCTGTATACCTAGGACTGTGGCATGTCCTTCACCTCTGGAGAAATGAGGATGCTGCGGGAGCATCATCACCCAGCTAAGGGACCCACAGCAGGATTGTTGTAGCCCCTCATTTGAGCCTAAACTTCACAGGAGGAGCTGCAGGAAGCCTCCGCTCACTTCAGGAATGCTGCGCTCGAGTGAGAAATTCTGCACCCACTGAGTGCAGTAGTCTAGTCCAATCTACTTGTCTGCAGCCATTGCAAGTGCCCACAGACAAGATACCCTCAGGAACTTCGAACCCTTCCATCCTGCCAGTGGGAGTAAGACTGGTTTCTTGCCCATCGGTCCCCAGAGAAATTTGCTGACAGAATCTCTCTGGTGCTTTAACACTCTTTACTTTAACTGAGAGTAAAGTGCACTCGTGAGACTTGAACTGCTAGCACGGCATACCCTGGATGCTTCCAAAAGTGAATCGAGAATATTCACAATTGCTAATGCATGGAGGGAGTGAAACAGGGAATCACAATTGAAACAGTGGAGCCCCATCCTTAAAAGGAATAGTGTAATTGTCTGTGGATGTCATATGCTTCCATTGTGTGGGCAGTGGTAGAAAATAAAATACTTATTTTTTTCAAAAAGTTAGTATTTTGCTGGACAATGATTAATTGATAATGCACACATTTTGAGTTGTGGGACTGAGTTTACTTGGCTGTATCCATATCTATCCCAAAGGGAGCCTTTAGCTGCTTGAACCATGCTATCCTGAGAGTCAAGTGCAGAACAGGTGCTCGGCCCGTTTACTCAGAGCCATTTGTAGGACAGACTCTAGGACATCAGGAGAAAAAGGCTACAACCACCATGATTGATGCCAGTAGCCCCTTTATTCCCATGTGGCCCTCTGAAAGGGGTTCTGACCCTCAGTGAGTTGAATCTCACTGTAGAAGCATGTAGTAATTTCTAAGTCACACATTGGAATCCTTCTTAGGCCAGTGAACATTGCATCAATACATTGTGTAATAGTAAGACCTGAAATATGCAGTACTTAGAAAATGGCTCGTTTTTTAAGTAAAAAAACCTTTTTCGTTTTATGTCATTTAGCATATGCTTAAGTATTGATACAGCCTTTGCAAGCTAACGTTATATCATCATTAGCCAAATTAAGCTCATCATATTCCCATATAAAGCTTCATAGTCTTAGGTCCATCAATCATATACGAAAGATTCCACCTTCCTTAAGGGAGCCCTTAACCACTTGTCTTTCTGGCCTCTCTCTTTGAAAACTTACTGTAAACTGGTACATGTATTTTTCCCTGGCTTGTATGTTGTCCTCTTTGAGGGAACACAGTCCTTCAGTGCATACAGACCTGATTGTATTAATGGTGTTGCCTAACTGCAATTGGGTCTGGTAAAGTCTGCACAGTGTTCCTGGGTAAAAGGAAAATACTCACATTCAGTACACCATTGGGGGCTTTGGGGTTTGGGGTGAAAGGTTCATTATTCTCAGCATATCTCTTTCTGTAAATTTGTACTTTGTCACCAGCTCTTCGGCTAAACAGATCTGCGGACCCCCCCTCAGTTCCTTGAAGCCCTCGTAGGTGAGTAGTGCGCTTACAGTTCCCTGATTGATTGATTGATTGATTGATTTAGACCACTGTGATTGATTCCCTCTAGAGTATTGTAATACTGTATTTTCAGATTTCCCCCTGTAGAAATATACAAATGTTCAACCTACATTTATTTGAGACAGTTGAATTTAAAATTATTATATTTTATATAGATTTAAAACATATTTACTTCAAGCCAGGCCTTAGGCCAATCATGCCTGCCACATGATACATGGAAGTTAGGGGGCACTACAGGTACCCCCCAGGCCAGATAGCAGAGGCCATGGGGGTACGCAGGACCTGCTAGGGGCACTCAAAATCTATTTATGATCGTCTTTCTATGGTGGTCGGACTGCCATAGAAAGGCTGGCTGAAAGCGACATTGTAATCTCTACGGAGGTGCCTGAGCAGGCACCACCCCGTTGTAGGGAATTACTTTTAGACCCACGGTCAGACAGGCTACTTGAGCCTGTCAGAATTTGTCGGTTAGTCACTTTGCTTGCTGCCTCCGACAGCAGCACATCATAATGCGGTGTTCAGGCCATTGCACTACATCTGGCTCGGACCGCAACTGACAGGCCATCGGTTGCGGTCTGACCAACATCATAATGAGGGCCATAATAAGGTTTTGTCACGATAGCCGGGAATGGTGACTTAGTGGACAAACGTGTCCACTGTAGAGCCCTGTGTTGATTTCACGGTAACAAATTCAAATCCCGGCAGGTCCACTCAGGACTTTCATTCTTCTGAGGTCAATAACAAGAGGATCATTGAGTTGAGCAATAATAAACATCTGTTATTCAGTGCCAAGATACCCTTTGCTGAACGTACGATTAACAAATACTTATGCTATGCTCTATGCTCCTGAACTGCCATCATATGCCACAAACATCAGGTACCAACGTGTAATGCCTATGCGCTGCCTTCATATGGTCAAGAACAGACAACATTTGCTGGAATCAACATCCAGATCCTTCCACCGTATGGCTAAGTGCAGTCATTATATGCCCAATTTAAAAATCGTGGCCATACACTTCTCCCTGAATATGGCCACCCTACACCAGCGTTTGCATGCCAAAGACACCCATTGTAAGCCTAACTACTGAAATCATATTATTATATGCTGAAATCATAAGCCCTAGTGCTCCCATTTATATGTCCATTTAAGGTCATAATATGCACATTCCTCACCAATCTCTGCACATTCGTAGAACCAGGATATGGTCAACAGTGTGATTTATATAAAAAGTACTTGTGGTATACTGACATAGTGCATGTGCATAGGGGCCATCATAATATCTCTTCTGCTGCATGTGGCATAATTATAGGCACTTGCAAAAAAGTTGTTCTAACTCTGAAAGGCAAAGCACCCCTACCCCCTACGACAGAAGATGGCAAGTCCAGTATGCTTCCATATTCAAACACACACAGGCACACATACACTCCCAGAAGAAGTCATTAACCACACTCATATCATTCATACTAACTCATTTCAGTCATTGACAAGCAACTCAGTATGTGAGTGTGTGAGTGTGCAATTTAGACCCCAATTACAATGAGGGCAGATTTAGTATACTGGTATATCCTCATTTTTTTTTTATATAGTGGGTGTTAATCCTCATGGTGTCTGAAATAAGTGTGGGTTTTTCTAGGTTGAATTCTGCACAGAATTTCAAGTTTTATGATGATTAACACTTTTATTGTTGCTCCGTGCCAAGGATAAATCAGAACCTGTGGTGGTCCAGAATAGGGAACACAGCGGTAGGAAGGCGTGATCAGAAAGTTCTTATTTGGATTTTGCTCATTTGTAGGGGTGCATCTTAATCACATTTAGAGAGCACCTGCATTTAAACCTGTCTTGAGTAACTGTGAGTGTTAGGATTGGAAACAGTGTTAATGTATCTACGTGATATATGTTTGTTTATTAATATATTGTATGAAGAGTTAACGTAGGAATTAAATGTAACAAACAGAAACGTGAAGCAAGTGGCCCGATTCGGGTCACTAATGACTCCCTCTCAGCCTTCCATACCAAATGAAGAGTCCAGTCTCTAGGAGTGCTGCAAAGGGACTGAAATCGGCAAGCATAAACATACTTTATGTACATTTCATAAGTGAGCTAAGACACACCCATAATGGAATTTTCCAGGCAGGTGTTGCAAAGCAATGGAATACTAGAGAAAAATCAATCTCAGTGCCCATATCTTCTACAGAGTTACAAGGTCCAAGGTTGTTCCAGTCAGGCCCGTCACCAGACAAGTTGGAGAAGACCCCCTTCTAGAGAGAAAGGTATGCACTAATAGGAACAGTCTATTCATTAGTGAAGCAAAACCCAACCTTGGAGAAATTAGACCTAGCAGAAGCCTTTTCTCAGAAATAGCAAAATATTAGTTTTGATCATGATTTAAATATGGCATCTAAACAGAAAACAATGCAGCAAATGCTTACTTACATAGGATAATGCGCAAGCAGACACATCTCTATTTTAACAAACGTTAACATGAAGAAACTATGTTGTGAAGTTTGATATTACTCATGTGTTAGATGTGTTTCATAATAAGAATACTTTTATAATTTGGTAAATGAGTCAGTTGAAATTAAAAGTAGTTATGTAACTCATAATTTTTAAATGATGTTTTGTTATGTTAGCTAAAGCTGTAGGTATGAATTGCAAACCCCGACAACTCTTGCTTTCTCTCGTTTTGCATTGTTGACGGAGAAGCCTTCTTCTAGGCAAAGTAATGTATTTGTTTCAGCAGCTAGGGAAGGGGACAAGAACTTAAATCATATGGTTTGGAGGCAATAAAGCAAAGAAGTTGGTTTCACACAGGAGAAAGCACAGAAACCAAGGACAAATTGTTGCGAGTGATGAACATGGAGATCACCATGGAAAAGTATGTTCATGACTGTATCTATAGTGAAATACGTGAGAGGAGTGCATTCTGGGAAGTCTACCTGTGGAATACTGGTTGTTAGAATTAGAGACAGAGGCCACATCTTCCTTGCCTTTGGAAAGGGAGCATCTCAGAACGAGCACTTTCTCTAGCGATAGTGACTTTACTCTGCTTGACCCATCTCAGTGGACTCCACGACTAATACCGTTTCCTCCTAATCCAGAGTGCTTGCTCATTAAAGTAGGGATGTCACTACAGTGTCACAGTAGGGAATGATTTAAATGTTCTTCATTCATCAGCCCTCTATGCAGTGAAATTTGGATTCTTATTTCTCGATTGTCTCTATCCTTAGTCTCAAATTCATAGTTTTGTTCATGTTCCACCATCTGATTGGGTGTGTAGATTTGGTTGCATGTTGTTTCTCTTGCAATTCTATACCCTTGTGCTGAGGTGTGTGTATGTACAATTGTTTTTGGTTTTGTAATAACTTAAATAACCTTCCATTATTTGTCCTTGGGTTATTCTGTATCAGGAAGCTGTGTTTCTCATTTGACTGTGCATTAATGATTTTCTCCCCTTAACAATGTCATGCTGCTTAAAGGATCCTTAGTAGTGTATCTCTAGAAAAGTTTGAGAATGACGAGAAACAGCCCTTTCAGATGGTAGCAGAATAGGAATAGGAATAGGAATAGAACATGAAATGAGGGGCGAATCTAGAATTGACCTACCATAGGTGGAGTCTAGAACCCCCAAAGACCCGAACCAGAGCTCAATGATTTGGAACAGGGGGCAACAGAGTTTTACTGTGTGGCGAGTCAGTGGTTAAGTGAGTATACACAGGATGTGTGTGGATTGTTAGATTGCAGGAATGGTTTGATTGTGTGATGTCTTGTGGAGTCAGAGTGAGAGACAAGTGAATGTGGTTTCGGGACAGGCATGGCCCTAGGATTAAGATTTGAGTTGCGGGTCCCGAAGTGAAGATCCCAGGATATTGAAAGGTGTAGAAGACACCAGAATTGTGATTGTGTGACCGGATAATTGAGGAGTTGTCGTGTGACATCATCTACAGTTACACCTAAGACAGGGAACTTTGGGATAATGTTATGTATGGGGATCGCATAGTGGACCTTGTGTACAGGGATTAACTATACTGATTTGGGTAATCCACGCTGGCCAAGGGTTACGTGTGTGAATACTCTTGAATGATTAAATTTTATTGATCTTTTAGAATGGCAGACAATCACAGATTTAAAATGATTGTGTGAGCGAATGCGTACAGAGAAATTGTGAAGGAAGGTGAGTTGCTCCGGGAAGTGAGAGTGATGTCAGATTGTGCCGTGCTTTTATAGGTCGGTTGGTGTAATACCATGCTGGGATTGGTTGGCGGTCAGAGGGAATACTCTGTGGCTGACCTTATCATTTCACCAGATGGGCCCGGATTCCATATCCTAAACATACTTAGGAATACCTGGCCGATGGTGTTTATTGCCTTCTTAGAAGTGTGGAGGGAAGAAAACAAGTTAACAATTATACATTTCCCCTCTCATCTAACTAAAGGACCACAGACTCGAATTCAGTTTTGTTAATTTATTATAAAGCCAGAAACAACAGAATATAAACACACCTCAAAATCAAGGCGTAAAGATACATGAATACTAATACAGAGCCCAATCTACGAATTTAGTTAATGGAGCACAATAGGCACAGAAAAATAAATACCAAAATTAGAACACAACTTAGTATAGATACTGCGTCCAAATCTCTTTTCATTTGTATTTCCGAAAAAAAGGATAATCTATCCCTACTCTATTTCTAAAGTGGCATCCCTTCCTAAGTTCCCAGAAGAATCTCTCAAAAGGTGTCAGCATGTGTTGACTTCCTACGGAGTGCACCAATGTTAAATGGGTTAAGTAGCGTAAAGCTACAGAGCTCGTTCTAAGACGCTCTCCTTCCTCGGTCAAAAGCACAGAAATCCCGCAAATCTGTCCCTGTGCCTAAAAAAAAAAGACAAAGTTACAACCCTACCAGTCACATGATATGTTATTCCGTGAACACCTTCCTTGAGTAACTTTCCACAAAACTCAAATACATTTTGCAGTTGAGTTCGCTGACCTTGGTTCCCAGATTCCACCAGGCATGGAAAGTGCCTGCCCTTATCTCTCTCTGCAGTCTTCAAATACAGTCCTTCCTCCCATGTATCTTTCTAAATCTAAAATAACGAGGTCAAATTCCTGCACCTGCAGTAGGGGTGAAAGAAAAACTTCCTACACACATACATTTTAATTACCTCCCAACTCGAGAACAAACGAGGGGAAATGAAACGTTAAAAGACGAAAGTTAGGCCTACAATTTCGCTAACCTAAGAACATTCTTTAATGTGCATTTGTTACACAGGCCTTTATATAAATCAATTCTTACAGTGAATAAATTTGTTTTACCTAACAATCATTATATACTTGCATAGTTACATGATTCCTCTAAATACGTGCTTGTAAATAACATCAGAATTTCAGTCTACTGATTATAATGTGGTGATATAACTTCATTCTAATAACATGAATCTCAACAAAACTATAGAACATATGCAAGTTTAGTTTGTACATGAATATAATGCACCCCTAAAAATTTGAGAGCGTTGAGCGCTCTATCACACCTTATATATTGAACAAATAATGTATTATGTTAGGGAAAATTCTGAAAAGAAACATAAGCATGCGATGTTTTAGGATATTATGTGATCTCTTCAGATGTGATGAAGGGGTTGTCACTCGAGTGGGTGGACAGATGCCACCCAAGGATACTCGAACTCACTCTATGGCGACAAGGGTTGGGCGCCATACTTTAATTTGGCTCCAGAAGTGGCACAAAGTCACTGAAAAGGATCGGGAATTATCATTTCCATGCTTTGGCACATTCAGGTCAGAAGTACTGAATGATGTTTGCGATGCTATCTTTGCCCAGACCCACACAATTTAAGGTGCTAGATGTGTGGATGTGTGCAGCTCACGCTAGTCAGGGAGGAATATCAAGGGAGGATGCAGAAAGCCATGAAGGTAAATCAGGATGCACCGTGGGATGCTAGGCTCAAGAGGTTAAGAGTGGATACCATTGAGAGAGAAAGTTTAGACCCAGTATTGGTTGATGGAGAATTGTAAAAAAGAGAAATGGGGAGAAGGGCAGATGGCAGTGACAGTGGTGTTAATGAAGACAGCTTGCTGGATGGGTTGTTAGCTAAGCATCCACCACCTTACATTTTACAATCAGAAGAAGGAGGACGAAGTCTGAATGGCACCGATAATGTGGGATGTATGTCAGCCACAGTAGCTCCTGATCTAGGGGTTGAGAGAATGATATCAGCAGGACCAAGGGGGACAGAAGTGTCTGTCTTGGGAGGAGTAGAACAGAGTGGTGACAACACAATTCAAGGTTGCCAAAAGCTCTTACAGTGGCGGTTACCATTGGACCCTTCATTCCTGTGTAAGACTCAGGCCCAACGGGACATCTTAACCCGAGGCAATCCATGCAAATGGAAGGGAATCTTTTAGGAGGAACAGGGAGTTCAAATGGGGATTTCGGTACTTCAGTGCCCATGGAATATTGTAACCCTTTGGTAGCTAAAGCCAACCATTTCAGAGTACGGATTAAGTCCAGTATTATAAGATCTGTACCCATGGTAAGCACTAGTTCACATCTGCGAATGAGGGAAACTCCTGTGAGAGGATCTAGTGGTATGTCTTATGAGGCAAATAGAAGTCAGGGAACATCTGAGAACCAGCTCTTCCTAGACGTTGTAGGTTTGGAGTTATGATTGACAACCACAATAACAGCAAAGAGAGTCCGAATAGTAAGCAAAGTCAGGATACCATCAAGGTCACAATAAAGGTGAAGCTAGTGTATGTGGTGAGAATAAAGGTAGAATTAGATGAGAAAATTGGTGGGAGTCTACCTCTAGACAGAATAAAGACCTATGAGCCAGATTAGTTGTTGTTTATGGCTAATGCTGTCACCCAGAAGGCAAGACAAGCACATGAGAAGTTGTCAGATTTGGCTCAGAGGTATGATGTAGATTTATCTCAAACAAAGGCATTGCAGCAAAATCACAGCTTACCTATAGTGACCAAGAGTTAGAGATAAAGAGACTGGATTGAGAATGCATAAATTGTAACTGATAATAGGAGTTTGGGCTTGGAGTATGCTAGATAAGTAGGAATAGAGGTTGTTTTGGAAGAAGAGCACAAAAAAGGTGACAGGAGAGATGCCTCCTCCTGGTGGGGGGCGGACACAGGGAATAGAGGCATACCCATTGCAGAAGGTGCCTAGCCGAGGATATGCGCATGTCCTTTGGAGTTGGGGTGATCTTGCTGCGTTCACAAACAATTTCCCAAGATTAAGAGTGAAACCTGCTGAGCAAATCGATCACTTTGTTAAGATCTTAAAAGTGTTGTTGATTGATTTAAATACCTAGTGATCCATTGGCTGCTTGTAAGGTAGCTATTGAGTGACCAGAAAGGGACTCTAACTCATGGTCCCTATCCATTGCGTATGAAGAAGTACAATCAGGTGATCACTTGGTTGCATTCCAAAATAGGCCCACAGGACATTGATTGGGTCAAGCTAGATTAAACAACCCAGGAGCTTATGGAGTCTGTACACACATATTCTGAAAGGTTGGTATAAGCCTTCAAGCACTACAGTGGGTTAGATACCCTGGATCCTAAAGGCATGGGACAATTTGTGTCAACATTTTTGACTGGACTGAGGCCGTTGATCAGCCTCATGATCCATCAGCATCTAATCTGCTGGCTAAACAAATCCATGGACAAACTTCTATGATATGCCAGGTACTGTAGAGATGAGGTGGATTCCAAACACAGGAGAGTAAAGGAGAAATTTATGTTAGACCAAATGTGTAATGCTCAGAAAGGAGAACAGGTGGAGGGGATAATGGAAGCTGTAACTCGTGGTCAGGGGAATGCCCCAGGAGGCATGCAAGTGCAACAAGTTGGAAGACCAATTGAAAAGTAACAACCTAGGCAACTTAAAGATTAGAATAACTTAATGGTAAAAGTTTTTTGA